>NW_028270146.1:111713080-112936262 GCF_037043375.1 Chiloscyllium plagiosum
TCTTCTTTCAACAAGCCAATTGCTGATCCAAACTGCTATATCTTCCACAATCCCATTCCTCCGCATTTTGTACAATAGCCTACTGTGGGGAACCTTATCTAATGCCTTGCTGAAATCCATATACACCACATCAACCGGTTTACTCTGTTTGACCTGTTTGGTCACCTTCTGAAAGAACTCAATAAGAACTGTGTGGCACGACCTACCCTTCAGAAAACCCTACTGACTATCCCTAATCAACTTATTCTTTTCTAGATGATTATAAATCCTATCTCTTATAACATTTTGCAACACTGTACCAACAACTGAAGTAAGGTTTACTGGTCTATAAATACCTGAGTTGTCTCTCTTCCCTTTCTTGAATAGGGGAACCACATTTGCTATCCTCCAGTCTTCTGGCAGTATTCCAGCAGACAATGACGATTTAAAGATCAATGTCAAGGGTTCGGCAATCTCCTTCCTGGAATCCCAGAGAATCCTAGGATAAATCCAATTCAGCCCAGGTAACTTTTCAATTTCCACACGCTTTAGAATTTGTTGTCGTTCTGTTCGCCGAGCAGGGAATTTGTCTTGCAAACGTTTCGTCCCCTGTCTAGGTGACATTCTCAGTTCTTGGGAACCTCCTGTGAAGCGCTTCTGTGATGTTTCCTCCGGCATTTATAGTGGCCTGTCTCTGCCGCTTCCGGTTGTCAGTTTCAGCTGTTCGCTGTAGTGGCCAGTATATTGGGTCTAGGTCGATGTGTTTGTTGATAGCGTTTGTGGATGAGTGCCATGCCTCTAGGAATACCTTGGCTATTCTCTGTTTGGCTTGCCCTATAATGGTAGTGTTGTCCCAATCGAATTCATGTTGCTTGTCGTCTGCGTGTGTGGCTACTAAGGATAGCTGTTCGTGACGTTTCGTGGCTAGTTGATGTTCATGGATGCGGATCGTTAGCTGTCTTCCTGTTTGTCTTGTGTAGTGTTTTGTGCAGTCCTTGCATGGGACTTTGTACACTACATTAGTTTTGTTCATGTTGGGTATCCGGTCCTTCGTTCTGGTGAGTTGTTGTCTGAGCGTGGCTGTTGGTTTGTGTAGTGTTATAAGTCCTAGTGGTCGCAATAGTCTGGCTCTCAATTCGGAGGTGCTCCTGATGTGTGTTTTCTCTATTTCTGTATTTTTATATATTTGTAATCATTAATTTTTAATG
Organism: Chiloscyllium plagiosum; assembly: GCF_037043375.1. NCBI lineage: Eukaryota > Metazoa > Chordata > Chondrichthyes > Orectolobiformes > Hemiscylliidae > Chiloscyllium > Chiloscyllium plagiosum. Next base: position 111,714,268 of record NW_028270146.1, read on the forward strand.
ACTACAAAGGTAATTTGTAATCATCAAAAATACAGAAATAGAGAAAACACACCAGATCATCAACGCCACACTCACAGGAATCCGATTCACGAGAGAAGAAGAAAAGGATATTCAACTCCCATTCCGAGATGTGATGGTACAGAGAGCACCGAACGGAAAATTCACCACCAAAGTATACAGGAAAGCCACACACACAGAACAAGTCCTGAACTATGAAAGCAACCACCCCAATACACACAAACGACGTTGCATCGGGACACTATTCAAAAGGGCCACAACACACTGCAGCACACCAGAACAGCAAAAAGAAGAAGAGGAACATCTATGCAAGGTATTCGCCAAAAACGGATACCCGCGCAATTTCATCAACAGATGCCGAAGGGAAAGACAACCCAAAGGACGAGCCACACTACCGTACATCAGGAGCACCTTCGAACTGACAGCCAGACTACTGCGACCACGAGACTTATAACAGCACACAAACCAACAGCCAGTCTCAGACAATAACTCACCAGAACGAAGGACCCAATTCCCAACATGAGAAAAACTAATGTAGTGTACAAAATCCCATACAAGGACTGCACAAAACACGACATAGGACAAACAGGAAGACAGCTTACGATCCGCAGCCATGAACATCAACTCGCCACGAAACGACACGACCACCTATCCTTAGTAGCCACACACGCAGACGACACGCAACATGAATTCGATTGGGGCAACACTACCATTATAGGGCAAGCCAAACAGAGAATAGCCAGGGAATTCCTAGAGCCATGGGACTCATCCACAAACGCTATCAACAAACACATCGACCTGGACCCAATATACCGGCCACTACAGCGAGCAGCTGAAACTGACAAGTGGATGCGGCAGAGACAGGCCACTATAAATGCCGGAGGAAACATCACAGAAGCGCTTCACAGGAGGCTCCCAAGCACTGACGATGTCACCTAGATAGGGGACGAAACGTTTGCAAGTCAAAATTCCAGCTTGGCGAAGAAAGACAACAAATGTTAAATGAAACTAGGTTGATGATATGGCCGATGATGTTGGTCTCAAACTGGGTCAGGGTCAGTTTTAGGAACAAGTCAGGCTAGTTTCTTTAATCTGCTCAAATAGCATGTTTATGATCCAGAGCAATGTTACTCAAACTATGATGGAAAGATGAATGGCAAACTGTTGGGGTATTGCAAATATATAATCAACACTTCCCTGTTGAAAATGTTGACACACACACAGACACACACACACAATCTCTGCAATTTGAAGTTGAAAGAACTTTCTCCAAATATTAGTGTAACTTATGACAAAAGGAAAAGTTGAGAGATTGTCCAAAATGTGATTCGGCTTCTGAAGATATTCTATTCACACAAGCTGCTAGCAATGGGATTTCATCCTGCGACAGTTGGATTTGGCTGAATTCCCTTTGCATTAGGCAGTGAGAGGTTTCCAATGAATTCTGGTCAGTAATCACCCAAAAGGTAGCACAGTGGCTCAGTGGTTATCACTGCTACCTCACACCAGTAGGAACAGGGGTTCTATTCCAGCCTCGAGCGACTATCTGTGTGGGGTTTGTACATTCTTCCTTTGACTGCGTGAGCTTCTAATAGGTGCTCCAGTTCCCTCCCACATCTCAAACTGTGTACATTAGGTGGATTGTTCATGCTAAGTTGTCTGTCGTATTCAGGGCTTTCTAGGTTAGGTGCATTAATGAGAAGTAAATCTCCGGGAACGTGACTGTCAAGGTTACTGTTTCGAAGTTTGGTATGGACTTGTTGGGCCAAAGGGCCTGTTTCCACACTGCATGAATTCTTTAAAAATGAGAACTTTAATGATGACTGTATAGGTGTTTTTCTTTAGCTCACACACATTGCTGTGATGAGGAATAATGAGGGAGAGAGAGTGTAATAGGCCAGTCCTTCTCAGGAAGATTACATTGTCTCCCTCTCTGAGTTGAATCACACAATAATGTCATCCTCTCCCAAAGTGGATCATGTGAGGTCTCCTTGTATAACGTCCAAACTATGTCTCCATCACATTCCCTATTCCATGTCGATGCATCATTGTCGCCATCTCGCACAGAGCCATACCCTTAGGAGAAAATGGTCTTGGTCAATTTGAAAATATGTTTATATGCCCCTGCGTCATTAAAAAATAAAATATTTAATGTATTTCGAATACCTGTGTTAAAATGAATGCATTTTTAAAAGAAATACAGAAATTGCTCGTAAAGCTCGGCAGGCCTGTCAGTAGCCAGATGCTTTTTACATGCTGCAGTTGTACCAGCCTCCACCACTTCCTCTGGCAGCTCATTCCATACGCACACCACTCTCTGCGTGAAAAGGTTCCTCTTAGGCCTCTTCAAAACCTTTCCCCTCTCACTTTCATCCAATGACCTCTAGTTTTGAACGCCCCTAACCTGGGGGAAAACTGTGACTACTCACCCTATCCATGACCGTTCTGATTTTATACACCTCTACTGCTGCAAGCTGTGACTCCAATCAACACGAATAGCTGTGCTTTCAGTCATCCTGGGTCTAGATTCTGAAATTCAATTCTTACACTTCTTTCTCCATCAGGTCACAATTCTACAACCAGTTTAATCAGTTTGTTCAGATGTATAATGAGACACTTATGTGGGATTTACACTGAGCCCTTTGTGCTCGGAGGTACTGACACTAGCATCACTGGGGAATACACATAAAGCTGTAACATTATTCTCCTGTGTGTTTGTTCATCAGCCTGTTCTGACATGCTGTGACATATCTCTGCAACAGGCAGGACTTGAATCCAATCCTACTAGTCCAGAGCTAGGAATACTACCACCGAAGTTCAGGAATTAAAATCAAATGCAGAGTTTTCGTTCAGAGCCAGGGACACTACCCCCTGCACTACCATACCCAGACTTGGGTCATATGTTAAGTGCCAGCTTTGAGCTCGGTGTGGATTTATTATAATCAGGTTACCATTACTGAACTACACAAAACACTTTGTATTGTTAAAGAAATGCAGGATATTTATCCAAACTGCAGGTTATTGAGTGCACGTGCTATGCCATCGAAATTAACTATGAACGTTTTCAATCGCTATTATCTGTAATCTACAATATTAAGGAAATAAATCCTGCAGTCATAGTCTGCCCAATGAAGGGTCTCGAATAGATTTTTATCACTAAACACCACAGACAACGAAAAACATAATTTCTAGTCCCAAAACACCGACCACTATTACCCACCTCTAAAGTGCATCTGCCCTCTTCCTAAAACCATGAAATGACACCAGGCCGCTGATTACAGTCAAGCCTCTCCTCGCCATTGACAGAGTTTGCAATATGTCCCTCCTCCCACTAACAAGGCAACCCAAGCTCAGGGTCTTTGTGAAACTCAAGGCCGGAGTGTGTAGGCCTCCTGGAGAGGGGGAGGGAATTTTAAAGGGGAGAGTGAGGAGGTGGTAATATCACACACTGGGCTGAAGGATAGCAGATGGAGTTTAGTTTGGATTAATGCGAGGTATTGGATTTGGTAAATCAAACAAGAGCAGGACCTATACAATAAAAACAGGGTCTTTGACAGTGTTGTAAAGCAGAGACCTAGGCCGTCAGGTATAATTCTTTAAAATTTGCATATCATATGGATAGTGTGGTTAAGAAGGTGTTTAACACACTTGTCTTCATTGGTCAGACCTTTGAGTATCGGAATTGGGACGTCATGTTGTGGTTGTACAGGATATTGGTGAGAACCCTTCTGGAATACTGTGTCCAGTCTGGTCATCCTGCCCGCTCATTCCATAGGCACACCATCCTCTGGGTGAAAAAGCTGCCCCTTAGGTAACTGTTGAGTGTTTCCCTCTCACCTTAAACCTGTACCATCTAGTTTTGGTCTCCCCACCCATAGAGTATACCTTGATTATTCACTTCGATATTACTGACCTTGATATTATTAAGCTAGAGAGGGTTGAGCAGACATTAACCTGGATGTTGTTGGGAATGGAGGGAGTGAGCTATAAGGAGAGGCTGGATAGGCTGGGACTCTTTTCAATGGAGAGTATGAACTTAAGGGGCAACTTTACAGAGGTTTATAAAATAATGAGGGGTTCAGATAAGCTAAAGGGCTGATGTCTATTCCCTACAGTTGGGTATTCAAAACTGAGGGATATTTTAAGGTGTGAGGAAAAAGATTTACAGAAGTCATGAGAGGTAATTATTTTAGTCAGAATCTGGCTTATGTGTGGAATGAACTCCCAGAGGAAGTGGTGAAAGCAGGGACAGTTACAATGTTTGAAGGACTTTAGATCAGTACTTGGATAAGACATCATTTTGGATGGTGCTGTGAGCAGCTGCCCTCTCCCTCCCCATCTCTGAATGAATCCCTGTTGGTTTTCACCCTCTGCCAATGCCTGTGCAGTGGCGTGTGGCGGCTAGCAGAGGGTTGCATTGCATCACTCTAAGCACCACAGAGAATGCCAGACCCGCCCCACACAGAGACACACACAGACACACACACGGGAATTGTCAGGGCACGGCTTGAAGCTCATGTGGTAACTTAAACTAAACATAAAGAAATGCTCAATTTGCCTTGTAAACTGTTAGATTATGAGTGACAGAGAACTCCCAAATTCCACTGTTTATATAATAACATCAATTTAATTTTTAACTCTGAAAGTGAACATTTTACATCAAGCATTCTGAATTCTGAGACCCCCTTTCTCTTAACTGCTTATTGCCCCACTCCAACTCTATCATGATATATTGTTTCAATAAGACACGTATTAAACTTGCAGTCATTTAATTTCCAAATCACACAGCAGCTGTTGTTTGTGTGTCTTCTTGTGGCCATAGATCTCCCTGGGTCATCTTCTTTCTTTTTGCTTCGAATATGTTCCACATGAAAAGGTACCTTTGATAGAGAGTGTTTCCTAATCTCTTGGATCTGTGTTGATGGCATTTACTCTGTCTGCAATTTTCTAAATGCCTGCATTTTTAATATGCACAACGTCTGATCATCTCATTGGTTCAACTTCCGAAAACCAATACATTCAAACTTGATTTGGTTTTAGTATCCTGTGGCATAATTTAAACTGATTCATAAAATTCGAATTGATGTCCAAGGAGCAACCATCTCAGGGATCTATTTCACAGCCAAATGTGATATATTTTCAGTTGTCCTTCACACTCTGCGTCTGTCATCCTCTCATATCACAGGTGCTTGGACGCCCTCAGTTCAGAACAGCTTTCCCTCTCTTTTAAATGTACACACATACTTTCGACTGCATGACATTAATACCCTGATGTCAATACAGAAACTTGGAGCCAATCTGGAATTCTCTTCTCTATGGTTTGTCAATATTTCATTCACTCCATCTGGTTTGTATCAGGATTTTTGTTGCTCCATTGACAGCATTTCATTATTCGACTCTGTCCGTGGGAATATAGCGGTATTTCACTTGCTCACACTAGTGATTGTCGCAGAATTTCAGTTGTTGCATGGGAACTGTGACGCGAAAGGAATCTCAATGTTTGTAGATGGCACCAAACCTGGAAGAATTGTAAAGTCTATGGAGGACAGTGTGGATCTAAGAGTACAATCACACGTTGGTGTAGTGTTCAGGTGTATGGCAGATGGGGAACAAAGCAGAGCAGTGGAAGGTGATGGACTTTGGTAGGAAAGACAATGAAAGACAGCTTAAAAGAGGCTGTGCTATTATAAAGGGGGTGCAGGAGCAGAGAGCACTGCGTGCATATGAGTACAGATTGTTGAAGATGCCATGACAAGTGTGGAGACCAGTAACGATCAAAGATTAATTTCAGTATCTGAGCTGTTTACAGGAGGAGGTGGAGGAAGGAGTATCGGTGCTCCCTTCCTGGGGGGCGGGGGGTAGACGATGTGTTGTGAGCCCATCCTCCTGCCCACTGAGGGGATTTCATTTGTACCAGCTTGACACAAAAGGGAGATGGCAACAGGGCCATGGCTTCTAAGTTGTGATGGCGGGTCACAGAGCTGCCAGTGGGTTTAAAGTGAGTTCACTGAACATTGCTCCTTACTCGGTCAGTGGGACGTGGATGTTTCGGAATCTCTACACGATGCGTCCCGGTCCTCTCCGGCTTATACCAGGGTCCTCCCCACATGGCGGGGGGAGAGGGTGAAGGAACGGATAACGGTTCACTCCACCACCCGGCTTGGCCCTTTCTGTCCTATTCCAGGCTGTTTCTCCTGGAATGGGAGAAAGGGAGGGAGGGAGTGAGGCTGGGAGTGGGTGTCCCTGCTGTTAGTGCTGGTGGAGGTGGGGGACATGGTCATGGTGAGGTGTCCGGAGCGAGTCAGTCCATAGTGTTGTATCCATGCAGCATTATTAGTGTAGGGGAGTGAGGTAAAGTGGAGGGAAGTGTGGGCGAAGGTGCTGCATGCAGCAGTGAGAGTGGTGGAGCATGAGCCTGGTTCGGGGTTGGTTCTATAACAGATATTTAGTGAGTGTGAGGGAGGAGAGAGAATACGGTGACCCTTATCCTGACAGAGCGGGGAAGGTTATTGATGCTTGTCCTGTATTGCTGGGCAATTCTTCAGACTGCAGATACTGCACTGAGGTAGGTGGTGAGCTCAGACCATGTTCGGTGGGTCTGGTGGTGTGGCTCCCTCTGGGAAGAGAATGGTCTCATTCTGTATTAGCTTATCCACCAGCACTTCCGTGCCCCTGTCGAGAAACCGCGGTGTAATTGCCCAGGATCTGCCATGCTCGAGGTAAACTGTGCAGGGCAGCTCCAAACTGAGAAAGCACAACCGTGTGTCCATTGGCCTTTTAAAGGTGGCACCAGTGACAGGGATCACGGAATATCCAGGGGCATCCGGGCGATGGTGAGTACAACCCGCCATGATGGGTGGGAGAATCGGGCTGGTATTGAATGAGAGAGACATCATGGGGTGGGCTGGTTAGTTAATGAGGTGAGTTCGATACGATAGCACCAGGAAATAGCTCAGCCTCGTGCGGTCGATCCTTCTGTCACAGTCAAGGAAAATCAAACAAAGATAAATTATTGTTAGATTCTGCCCAATGAGACATAGATTTTGTTGAAAGCAATTCCAGTAACAAAGAAGCAGAACAAATGCTCATCTGGCCTCACACAAATATTCTTTTTTCCATCTTTCCTGGGAAGACAGGTTCATGTTTTAGGATGCTATCGAACTGTCTACATTTCAGCATTCTGAAACCTGGGAACACATCCTTCCATGACACTATCTCTCAGTCTCCCCCTCTCTGTCGATTTCCCAAACCCCTCCCATGTGGTGATAATTAAACAGGTTCCCCCGCCATCACTCTCTGGCAGTGATGTTCACTCCCACAGCACCTCCTTGTCATGGTACAATGGAGAGACGGAGCTGTAAATGGGTGGGAGCTGTACATCCTATCACTTCCAGCATCGGCTGCAAGTTTCCCCATTCTGCGCAGGGATCTAACACAGTGTTACTGAGGAATGCAGTGGGTTGTTGTAAAGAGCTCTACAAGCCGGGAGGGTAACTGCTCCTGGTTTACAGATCAATGCACTGGGGTGGTGTACATAATCCAACATGCTGGGAGGGTAACTGTTCCTGGTTTACAGATCAATGCACTGGGGTGCTGTACACAGTCCTACATGCCGGGAAGGGTAACTGCTCCTGGTTTACAGATCAATGCACTGGGGTGATGTACACAGTCCTACATGCCGGGAAGGGTAACTGCTCCTGGTTAACAGATCAATGCACTGGGGTGGTGTACACAGTCCGACATGCTGGGAGGGTAACTGCTCCTGGTTTACAAATCAATGCACTGGGGTGGTGTACACAGTCCTACATGCCGGGAAGGTAACTGCTCCAGATTTACAGATGAATTCACGGGTGATCACTGCTCAGGTCGCTGTGCTGGTCAGAATATCTGGTTGAGGTTTACAGATAATGCAATGATGCGGTCAGTGCAGCTCCCCTTGTTGGACAGATATGTAGCCTGTGCACAGTACATCATGTTGGTGGGGGTGGGTAGAGGGAAAAGGTGATGGACAGTTGAAAGAGATCCTGGAGCGTTCTGCCCCCGACTTTCTACAACTGATATTTTTGTCAGTATTTCAGAACTTTACAGTTGTTTTTCCAGCTCCAATTATTTTAATAAATCCCTGAATACAGGGACACATTTGAAAATCTCACTGAGTCCCCGATCAAACGGGTCCCTTTGCCTCCAGGCTGATGGATAATGGGTTTGTTTTCCTTCCTCACAGTTAACGTAGTGACCATCTACGTCCTGCTTTATAAAGATTGTGGATTGTCTCCATGTGTCAGACGTTACCTGGGGGCCTTGGCAGCGCCGGAGCTCCTGTTCATTATCCCCGACCTGATACTGAGACACATTCCCATTGTTTATCGGGAACAGTTTTATTTCCTGAGGGTCTCCGTCCCCGTGTGTAATATCCACGCCGTCCTGCTTTATGCAGCCACTGACTGCTCTGTCTGGTTCACTGTCACTTTCACCTTTGATCGATTTGTGGCCATTTGTTGCCAGAAGCTGAAAAGTAAATATTGCAGTGAGAAAACGGCGGCTGTGGTTCTGGGAGCAGTGACTGTGCTGAGCTGTTTCAAGGACATTTCCTGGTATTTTATTCTCACGGATCGGTATTGGGTGGTGAACAACCCCTGGTTTTGTTATGTAACAAACGCTGTTCTATCCACCAGTGTCTGGGTCACAATCGAGTTCCTCCACCACATTCTAACCCCGGGTGTCCCATTTCTCCTGATTCTGCTGCTCAATGTTCTCACCGTCAGACACATTGTAGTGACCAGCAGATCCCGCAGGAGACTCCGTGGTCACACCAATGGGGACGCTCAGTCTGACACAGAAATGAGAAACCGAAAAAAATCCATCATTTTACTGTTTGTGATCTCGGCCAAATTCATCTTGTTATGGTCAATGTTAATGCTGTATTCTATATGGAGACGGATGTGGTATAAAGTGAATACCCCTGTGTCTCTCCATCCCTTTGTGCGGGAATTGGCTTCATGCTTCAGCTCCTCAGTTGCTGTACAAACACCACAATTTATGCCGTAACCCAGACTAAGTTCTGGCAGCAGCTGAAGAATGTGCTGAAATATCCCTTCACCCAAACCCATCCATCCATCAAATTCCCTCATTAATCAATCCATCCGGGATTTTCCCATTTCAGTTCAATGTTTCAGCGATGGAGCAGCCTGTCGCTATGGTAACAGACTGAGGGTAGTGCTGGTTTGTCCATCCTTATCCCACAGGGGGGTTACAGGGAAACATTTCAATGTTTCTCACAACTTAGGAGCCAGTGAGAAAAGGCACCATCCCACTGACTGTATCCATCACTTCCATTTGTAAACAATAAAAATGTTCATTAAAGTGTGCCGGGCCGCAGAGTGACCAATGTTGTTGTGTGTCTTTGTGTTGGAGAAGCTGAGCTGGAGAGAGACAGTCTCAGCCCCAAGTCCTGGTCCTCAGGGAAGGGGAGGGTAACGCTGCAAATCAACAATTCAGTGACTGAGCTATTTCAGGTTTTGTATTATTCAGTACATACAATACACCATATACTTTGTTGTATAGAGCTATTTGTCTATGCATAAATATTGTTTTGCATTGCAGCTGATCTGTTTACATGTAAATATTACTGTGTATCCAACTATCTCAGTTTATTTAGAAATCTTTTTTGTTTGGGAACTGTTTGTTATTAAATACAAATATTGTGGATGGGAAGTGCTCATGTTTATATTGAAATCCTGTTTTGTTTTGGAGATGTTCATGCTTTTTCATAAATATTGTTGTGGATTGGAATTGATATGAATTATATCCCAGACCATAACAACTCTCTGCATTAAAACATCTGCACCCTTGATACCTTTTGCTCAATTCGATAGGCCCTCATAGCATCAACAACAGCACATTTGCCTTGTGTGTCAGAGAGAGTAGTTACATTTCACTTAAACCCTTCCTCAATCTCATGAAGAAGTGATTAATCAAAGATATGACATGTTTTTACTGTTCAACCAAATCAAATAAAATTTTGTACAAAGTTAGAAAGATAGAATAATCTGGAGTGTATATGTCCATCCCTGTTTCCCTTCAGTGTTGTTATGGATTTGTTTGGACTGGGAACAGGGACTGGAGTTTAGGAATCATTGAATGAACAGCAGAAAGGAATCTTTTTTTTTAAAATTTCACTGGAATTTCAGTGAAGATTCTGAAGTATGCTCTAAACCCACTGGAGGCAGACTATTGTAAACTTCCCATGGAGCAGTTAGACAGACACACTGCAATGTGTTCTGAGCCCACTAGAGGGCAGACTATTGTAAACTTCCCATGGGGCGGTCAGACAGACTCACAGCAATGTGCTCTGACCCCACCAGAGGGCAGACTATTGTAAACTCCCCATGGAGCAGACAGAGAGAATCACAGCAATGCGCTATGACCCCACTAGAGGGCAGACTATTGTAAACTCCCCATGGAGCAGTCTGGCAGATTCTGGACAGAGATCAGAATACAATTCCATTAAATGTATGCACTGAAGACAGGAAGCAGTATAAAGTTCCCAACATTTTACATCTTGGTAAAGCACGCTGTAATGACAAGGAGAAAAGAGGTATTATGTAGCCATCTAAACCAAACTGCTTTTGGAGAGTATTACATATTAAAAAGAGGATATATTCAACTGGACATTAATGTAAGGCAGCATTTTTATTTTCAGGAGCATCCAAATGTGACAGGACCGAAGCTTTACCCCAGAAAAGGAAAGGGACTGTGTTCATCCGGAGAAGATGTATTCTCATTCGGATCAAACTCAAACTCAGCAAATTCCCAGAGTCTCACTGGTTCATTGTATTTGCATCAGTCTGTGCAAACACCTTGTGTAAACATGTGGAATAAACTTGTGTTAATTTGGGCTAAACTGTTGTATCAATCTGCACAAAGCTCTTGTCTTAATTTGTGCATTTAGCCTGTGCTCAGCCAGGCAAAAATGTTGGATGAATTTGTCCAAAGAATGTGTGTTACCTTGTACAAACATCTTGTGTCAGTTTGTTGGGGTAACATGTGTGGTTTTGTGTTGTGTGTGTCTGGGGTTGTTTAGGATTTGAACCTGCAGCTTTGTGTCTCTGTCTGTGTATGTATTCCCAGGCTGGGCTGAGTGGCTGGTTTGAGGGGGGAACAGATACAGGAAAGACTGGGTCAGCTCTGGTCTAAGCCATTGACCTGCTGTTTCCTCCCAGACCCCCATGCAATCTCACAAAGATGGTAGTTGGTGTGTTCCATACCTGGGGGAGGTGGGTTCCAGGTAATGGAGCTGGGAGCTGACTGGATGAACTGGGATTTGGGAGGAGATGGGGTTGAGTGACAGGCCTGGGGCTATTTAAACCAGGCTCAGGAAGCCATCATTCCTTTTGACATATGGTGAGTATTGGGGAGTTAGTGTCTCTATGTCTCTCTGTGTGAGTGTGAGTGAGAGAGAGAGAGAGAGAGAGAGAGAGAATGTGTGAGTTGTATTTGAATCTCAAACCCAGAGTTGACCCTTGAAGCAGCCTCAGACCCTGATGGGACACAAAGAGAGACCTTGGGGAGATGGAGCCGAGAGCAGCTGGGGGGCTGGTGAGTATGGGGCTCCTTACCCTCTCCATGTCTCCCCTTGCCTCACTTTTCTCTCGACCTCACTTTCCCCCTTCCCTCTCTGTCTCTGTTCTCTTCATCCAACTTCCTTTCTGTCTTGTCTTCTCTCTTTCTAACTCACTTTTATCCATTTATTCTCTCTCTCTGTCCTCTTTCTCTCTCTCTTTGTCCTCTTTTTCTCTCTTTCCCTCTCTCCGGTTGTCCTCTTTTCTCTCTCTTTTCTCTCCTTTTCTCTCTCTTTCTGTCTTTTCTCTCTCTGTCTTTTCTCTCTCTGTCTTTTCCCTCTCTCTCTCTGTCTTTTCTCTCTCTCCCTCTGTCTTTTCTCTCTCTGCCTTTTCTCTCTCTGTCTTTTCCCTCTCTCTCTGTGTCTTTTCTCTCTCTCCCTCTGTCTTTTCTCTCTCTCTGTCTTTTCTCTCTCTCTCTGTCTTTTCTCTCTCTCTGTCTCTCTCTCTGTCTCTCCCTCCCACGCATTCACCCCCCACGCATTCTCCCCCTCCCCACGCATTCTCCCCCCTACGCATCCCCCCCCCCCCACGCATTCTCTGCCCCAAGCATTCTTCCCCCCAAGCATTCTCCCCCCCACGCATTCTCCCCCCCAGGCATTCTCCCCCCAACGCATTGTCCGCCCTATGCATTCTCCCCCCTACGCATTCTTCCCCCACGCATTTCCCCCCCACGCATTCTCTCCCCCACGCATTCTCCCCCCCACGCATTCTGCCCCACCACGCATTCTCCCCCACACGCATTCACAGATTAAAAAACCTTTATTTTAATGCAGCATTCTATATCTCTCTCACACACGCGCGCATTCTCTCTCTCTCTTTCTCTCTCTCTCACACACACACAAGCATTCTCTCTCTCTCGAAATATAACGTTAAACATCACACAACACTAGCTTTTGAAGAATCCTATTACACTCTAATCAAGTGTTGTCCCAGTCCAACACCGTCATCTCCATCATCGCAACATAAAGATCACCAATGAGCTTTTAACCAGATGCTTGCTTGAAACACACACAGCAAGATCTCACGAGCAGGAGTGTAACCACAGGCAGATGGTGTGTGTCCCTGATGCTGGTTAAGGGTTTGATTCTGTCTCCCAGACAAGAGGGAGCAATCCTCCTGTTGAACAAATTCCAAACATTTCCCCCTTCCTTCTCTGTGCCGTGCACTCTCTGATCTCCGTCTTGCGCTCTCTCCATCTGAGATCTCTCTCTCTCTCCCTCTTTCTGTTCCCCCCCACCTTACTCTCTCCATCTCCGAGATGTCTCTGTTCCTCCCCTGTCTCCCTCTGTGTTCCCCTCTCTCGCTGTCTCCATCTCGAAGATCTTTCTCCCTGTCTCTCAGATTTCTCACATTTTATCCCCCTGGCCTATGCATGTGACTCTGACATTAGAAAGGGACTTTGGAGATACTTTCTCATGATAAGGTATTCATTCCCTCCTCCGGCAGTCCTTCCCCCCAGACCCTGGGGGTGTAACCAGTTTGTGTCCTTTAACCCCAAACCTCAAATCCATTTTAAACCAATGAACCTTCCACTTTGACCGTCAGCGCTCTCTCACTGTCTGTCTGTCTCTCACTCTCACTCCCGCCCCCTTCATACCCACATTCTCCCTCCACCCCTCTCTCTGTCCATGGAGCTGGAGTGAGAGAGGGAGGCAGTGACATCTGTGGGATCAGACTGTGCAGCAGCTCATCCTCCATCTTTCCCCCCACCCCTTTGTCTCCCCCAGTCCAGACCAGAAAACACCCCCTTACCCCCTTGTGGTAAAAGTCCCAGAGACAGCCTGAACCCCACCATTCTTTACCCCACGTGTGTGTGTGTGTGTGTGTGTGCGTGTGTGCGTGCGTGTGTGTGTGCGTGCGTGTGTGTGTGTGTGTGTGTGTCAATGAACGACAAGGAAACCGGACAGTTTCTGATTATTCTGATTATTCTCTCTCTGTGTGTCTGATGATTCCTCACAGCAGAAGTGATTTAATTCTCTCTGTCTCTGCATCGTCCCGAGCTTCAGATCCTGGATCCAATCTCCTCCACACCCCCAGGGTTGGGGTGGGGGGTGAGGAAACACACTGAAACATAAAAACAAATCAATTTGAAATAAAATACAACAGTGACACCAAAAGGACATTTAATTATTTTAATTCAGTTTAATTATTGCAGAATGAATGAATTGCTGACCATCACAGCGACATTGAAATGCACAGACATCACCACAGAGCAGTTGACAAGAGGCTAGAAACATTAATAAACATGTACGCACAGCAAGATCCCAGAAGTAGCAATCTAACACCACACACATCGAGGGTGATGCTGGTTCAGGGTTGACGTATTTGTATCAAATCCCAAGGCCCCAGTTTCCTTAGCCCCAGGCTTCAAAACTGTTCAAAAACGACAAGGCCGCAATCTGACAGGATCCGGATAACCAGAGGTTCCGGGAAAACACTCCCCAGAGGGAGGAGATTAAACCTCGGGGTAATACGCAGACAAAACTCACCTGGACCCAACAGGCTGTAGCCTGTCAAAACAGGCCTCAGGACTGTGTTCCCCCTCTGGAGGAAGCTCTTGTTTGAAGGTTTCCTGCTCCCAAACACACACTTTTCAAATCCTCACGTGGCCAGGAAGATCCCTTTGGGAGGAAAGAGGCAGCGTTAATGGGAAGGCTGAGCAGGAAAATCTTTCACAGGGAGATAGCACAGCAAGATCCCAGCTTTTCCCCTCTCAGTGAGACTGACAATTTCTCAGCAATATCCAAACCCAAACACGTCGGCTGGTGAGTTGAGTTTCATGTTGAAAAGTTTTTGAAATGACGGGTTAGCTGATTAAAACCACTCACTGCCTGCAACGATGGCATTAGGGCAATTGACGCACAGCAAGATCCCACAAGTGACAGTGCTGCAGAAGCTCGATAATCTGATCGTTTTTATTTCTAGTTTAATTATTTTCTGTCGCCTCAGAATCAAATAGTGCAGCTATTTCACAAACTTACACTGCACCTCTCTCTCTCTCTCTCTCTCTCTCCTGTTTCTCTTGCTCTCACCATTTTCCATTTCTTTCTCTCACTCTCTTTGTCTCCGTGTCCAATTCGGTCATCCTGCCCTCTCTGTGACCCACTTTCATCTGAGAGTGAGACAATTCTTTCCAGAGGGTCAGATATTTTGGGTTAGAGTTCCCTCCCGAGGGAGTCCCGTCTCCCAGATCCTGGGAGGGTTCACGTGTTTGTGTCACCAATGCCCCGGTTACTTTAACCCCAGGCTTCAAACCCGTGATCTGACAGGTCCCAGTTAACCAGAGGCCCCGACAAACCAGGCTCCCCCCCCCACCCTAGAGGAGATGAAACCTCGGGGAAGACACAGACCCCCACTCACCTGGGCCCCACGGGCTGCAGCCTGGACAACAGGCCTCAAGCCTGCGCTCACCACCATCTGGAGGTTGTTCTTGTCCAAGGCTTTCCTGGCCCCCATGCATTTTGGATCTTCACTTTCCTGCTTTCCCAACAAAAGTTCCTCGGGAGAAAAGAAAGAAGAGATGAGTTGGTGGGGGGCCGGGGGAGCGAGAGCAGTGTGATGCAAAATTACAAGGCAAGATCCCAGCTTAAACACAATCCCACCACTCCCGGCCCCCATCCCCAATGTATTTCATAACATCAAAATACAAACAAATCATATGGAAACAATTAACCAGAGGCTGGAAACATTATTAAACAGGGTTGGAGAATGAATCTGATCAATTCCCTGCGCACATTTATTGTGGGCGAGGGGTTAGTGGAGCCCACCCCTGCCCTCTCTGAAACGTTGCATCGTCTGTTTGTCTGCTGCCTGGGGAGGGCTCTGTCTGATTGACATGTTAATTCCTAGGACAGGAGCCTTGTGGGATTTTGCTGCCCATTGAGATGTTAATTCTGGGGCAACAAAGTGTCACCTTTTCCAGTCGCTACAACTCACTTTTTTATTGAAGCCTTATTAGTTGTGTTAGTGCAGTTTGAAAATATTAAAGATTACTCCCACACTAGCGTCTCAGAGCCTGACTGTAGGTAGGCTTCCTGAGACACTCACACACACACACAGGGCTGGGAATGGAGAGGGGGATATTTGCTGAGGTTTTCTTGGGATTTTCCTGCTGTATGTGTGATTCCTAGAATTAATCTCTGTCTCTGTCCCTGTCTGTCTCTGTGTGTGTCTCTCTCTGTCACTCTCTTTCTCTCTGTCTCTGTCCCTCTCTCTCTCTCTTTCTCTCTGTCCGTGTGTGTCCCACTCTTTGTCTCTCTCTCTCTCTGTCCCTGTGTCTCTCTCCTCTCTTTGTCTCTGCCTCTCTCTCTGTCTCTCTTTCTGTTCCTGTATGTGTGTCTCTTTCTTTCTATCTCTCCCTGTCCTGCTCTGCATCCAGCCATTTCTAACTTGATTTCTAACTTTATTTCCTTTCCCTTTCTCACAATTATTGGCAGAGTTTGGGAATTTAAAACATAGATCACGTGCCTGCCCCTCAACACCCACATTTCACCCCCACTGCTCCCCTGCCTTCACCACCCCCATACACACAGAGACACATACACACATAGACACAGACACACGCACACATAGACACACACCGACAGACACACACAGACACAGAGACACAGACACACACACACACACATACAGAGGATAGACCGACATACACACACACACACAGACACACCCCAAAACATGACATGGACACTGTGCACAGATTTAGTCTGGAGAGGAAGAGTCAGTGAGGGTTTTGAGCTCAAGTATCATTACAGAAATGTCTCTGTGTGAGAGAGATAGTGAGATCATGCCTGTGTGTGTGTGTGTGTGTGTGTGTGTGAGAGAGAGAGAGAGAGAGAGAGAGAGAGAGAGAGAGAGAGAGAGTGAGACCATGCCTCTGTGTTAGTGTGTGTGTGTGTGTGTGTGTGTGTGAGAGAGAGAGAGAGAGAGAGAGAGAGAAAGAGAGAGAGAGAGTGACCATGCCTCTGTGTGAGAGAGAGACCATGCCTCTGTGTGTGTGTGAGAGAGAGACCGTGTGTGTGCTTCCATTGGAGTGCCCAGTTTCTGTGACAGTGCTGTCCCACCATAATGTAACTGTGTATAAACCACGTGTTTATGTCCCTGTCCCATTAATGATACTCAAACCATACACTGTCCCTCACTCTCATTTACTCACACTCTCACACGTGTACACCCACACACCCTCACACACTACAGTCAGTCCCTCACACACATGTCCTTTCACACACTTGCAGACATCCACACTGACATGCACACGCACACGCAGTCACTCACAAATGCACACTCAAACATTTTCACACGCACTATCATAATCTCTCTCTCACACTCACACACAAACATACACACGCGCACACTCTCTCTCTGTCTCTCTGACATACACTTTCATTCACTCATTCTCTCTCTCTCTCTACACTCTTTCTCTCACACACTCGCTTCCACATCCTCTCTCAGTTACACACATTCTTACACACGCACTCTCATACATACTTTCTGACACACACACCCCCACACACTCACATTCACCATCTCATATATGCTCACATCCACACGCTCACTCTCTCTCTCTCCAAAACTCTGTCTCTCTCACACACACTTGCAGTCTCTCACACATGCCCTCTCTCTCGTTCACTTGTACACACACTGTCTCTCACTCTTTCACATACACACACACTTCCTCTCTCTGACTTTCACACTTTCTTTCTCGCACTCACACACTCTCATGCATGAGCACATCATATCTCACACACGCTCACTCTCTTTCTCACTCACAGGCGCACATTTTCTCTCTCATGCGCGCGCACTATCTCATGCACGCACTCTCGCACACAGGCATTCTCTCTCACACACGAATTCTCTCTCTCGCACACACACATTCTCTCTCACACACACACACATTCTCTCTCACACACACACATTCTCTCTCACACACATTCTCTCTCTCACACATTCTCTTTCTCACACACATTCTCTCTCTCACACACATTCTCACTCTATCACTCACACATTCTCTCACTCTCACTAACGCATTCTCCCACTCTCTCACTCACGCATTCTCTCTCTCACACACACGCATTCTCTCTCTCTCATGCACACACGCATTCTCTCTCTCACACACACGCATTATCTCTCTCACATACACGCATTCTCTCTCTCTCACACACACGCATTCTCACTCTCTCTCACACACGCATTCTCTCTATCTCTCACACACACATTCTCTCTCTCGTACACACGCATTCTCTCTCTCACACACACGCATTCTCTCTCTCTCGTACACACGCATTCTCTCACACACACACATTCCCTCTCTCACACACATATTCTTTCTCTCACACACGTATTCTCTCTCAGACACGTATTCTCTCTGACACACGCATTCTCTCTCACACACACACGTATTCTCTCTCTCACACTAACATTCTCTCTCACACACACTATCTCTCTCTCTCACACACACATTCTCTCTCACACACACACATTCTCTCTCAGACACACACATTTTCTCTCTCACGCACACTCATTCACTCTCACACATAGTGAGAGAGTGAGAGAAGGTGTTTGTGTAAGAGAGAGAATGTGTCAGAGAGAGAATGTGTGAGAGAGAGAATGTGTGTGTGAGAGAGAATGTGTGTGTGTGAGAGTTTTTGACCAATGTGTGCAGGAGGGTTTCCTGACGCAGCATGTAGACAGGCCAACAAGACGCAAAGCCACATTGGATTTGCTTATGGGTAATGAACACAGCCAAATGTTCCCTTTGGAGGTAAGTGAGCACTTTGTCCATAGTGACCACAATTCGGTTATGTTTATTTAGTGATGGATAGGAATAGGTATTTATTGCAGAGCATGAGATATCGCGGGGAGAAAGGCCATTATGATGCGATTAGGCAAGAGTTAAGATACACCACTTATGGAAGGTAACTTCAAGGTTGTGCACACCTGAAATCTGGAGTTTGTTCAGGGAAAAGCTACTGCATATCCATGGTAAGTATTTATGCGTCATGCAAGGAATATGAGGTCGACACAGGGATCTGGGTTTACTGAAGAAGTTAAATCTCTTGAGAAGAAGGAGAAGGAGGCGTATGTAAACATGAGATATAAAGGCTGAGGTAGGACGCTTGGGAATTAAAAGCTAACCAGGAAGGAGCCAAAGAGAGAGCTACTTCGAGTGAAGAGGAGGCATGAGAAGTCTTTGTCTGGCAGGAACAATCCTGAAGCTTTCAATTGATAGTTCAAGACTAAAAGAATATCGAGCATATGATTATGGCCTGTCAAGAACAGAATTACGAAGTTGTCAGCGGAGTCCAAGGACAGCAGAGACGCTGAATGTATTTTTTTTATCATATCAAAAATGAAAAAGACAATGTTGTCGAAGAGAGTATTCAGATGCAACCTATTAGAAGAAACGAAATTAACATTCATAAAGAGGATTTGTTAGCAATTCATGAAAGTCTAAAAATAGGTTTGTCCCCTGGACTTGATGGGATGTATCCGAGGATTCTCTGTGAATCGTGGGAGGAGATTGCAGAACTTTTGACTATAAACTTTATTTCGTCAATGTTTATGTCATTAGTGCTAGAAGACCCGAGTTTAGCAAATATTGTCCCCTTCTTCACGAAGGGGAGTAGAGACAATGCTGGTAATTATAGAACAGTGATCCTTAGCTTTCTTGCAGCTAACGTTTTGGAACAGATTATGAGAGATAGGATTTATGATCATCGAAAAAGGAAGAAGTTGATTCGGGATAGTGAGTACGATTTTATGAATAGCAGGTTGTTCCTCACAAACCTTGTTGAGGTCTTTGAGAAGGTGAGCAAACAGGTGGATGAGAGTAAACTGGTTGATGTGGTGGATGTGGTTTTCAGTAAGGCAGTGTCGGCTGTTGCATGAAATACAGAGTCATGGGATTGAGGATGGTTTAGCGGTTTGGATCAGAAATTGGCTCGCTGAAAGAAGACCGAGTTTGGCAGTTCATGGGAAATGATAATCTTGGAGTTCCGTAACTGATGGTGTACTACAAGGTTCCTTTTTGTGTCCGCTGTTGTTTGTCATTTTCATAAATGACCTGGTTTAGGGAATGGAATGATGGATTCGTAAAATTGCAGATGACATTAAGATCAACGATGTTGTCAATAGTGCCAATATCTGCTGAAGGTTGAAGAGGGGCATGGATAATCTGCAGAGCTGACCTCAGAAGTGGCAAATGGATTTTAATGTGGAAAAATGTGAGATAATTTACTTCGGAAGGAGCAACAAGAATAAAGAGTTTTTGGCTAATTGCAATATTCTTGGAAGTGTAGATGTGCAGAGCGATCTCGGTGCCCATGTATATAAAACTCGGAAAGTTACCACCCACGTTGACAAGTTTGTTTGCAAGGAGCACGGTGTGTTAGTTTTTCTTTGGAGAGTGATTCAGTTTCAGAGTGAAATTATCACTTTGCAGCTCCAGAAATTAACTGGTGTGGCCGCAATCATAGAGTTGCGTGCATTTCTGGTCGCCACATTATTGGAAAGGGTGCAGAGGACAATTTCAAAGATGTTGCCCTCTATGGACAGATGGTCTTACGAGGAAAGGTTGAGGGGCTTGAGGTGGTTTTTGATAGCGCCAAGACGTTTGAGTGGTGAATTTAGAGAGACATAGAAGATGATCAGAGGTTGCCATAAGGTGGACAGTGAAGGCATTTTTCTTCAAATGGTAATTTTGGCACAAGGGCACATCGATGTAAATTCAGAGTGATAGATACCGAGTTGGTTGTTTATCATTGAGTAGTAAGGGTGCTGAACGCCTTGCCTTCAACACTCGTAGACTCAACAACTTTCAGGGCAATGGTCATTGTATAAACTTGCGGATTATGATGGTAAAATGCTAGCCAGATTGGTATCACAGGTCGGTGCAACGTTAGGGCCAAAATGAACTTTATTGCAGTGTAATATTCGGTGTTTGAACTGTTCTTCAGCTTGAAGTTGCAATCATCTCTGGTCACTATCAGTAAAACCAACACCTGGCGAGAACCGAATGTGCAACTTTGGAACCTTATCCACTTACATTCTGTCGTGCAACTACATCAAACTGACGAATTGCACCACTGGAGCTGCCGTGCACTGATGACCAATGACTACTGATCTTACCTTCAAACCAATTACTCCTTTTTTGCTAAAGATCTGAAATGAAACACAGCGCAGAGGAGATTATACTGATGATGGATCATCGATTATGGAGCATCAGGTTCTGGAAAATGACATAGTAAAATGTGGTGAAAATAGGCATAATAGAATTCTGTGTTAATTTACCGTGACTTCCTGTGTTGATCACAGGCAATGTTCTGTCGCCACTGTACTGGGATTTTCCTTCTATCGGTATCAATTCGTCAGAGAATTCGATTCACTGGTACTTCACCAGCATCCTTTGGAATGTTCATATGGCACAATGACCCACACTGTACACAACGTCAACAATCTTCTGCATTACTACATCCAAGGGCACGTGGCATGGATTTTCTTTTATAAATAGTGAAAAATTAATCATGTTATGCAAGGGCAAATTGAATTTTAGTTTAAGTAGTAAAGTCGCAAGAATCCACAGTAAGTTTGAAAATGTCAGAAATTCATATTCATTACCTTGGCCAGAATTCTAGCCCAGCAAAAGGGAAATCTGTCCCTGAATCCCCATGTAATCGCTTGCTCCATGTGTCCACGTGGAAACCTGTGTGAAGCGATGTTCAGCCTGACAGAGACCTTATGAGAATCGTCCACTGTCTGACATAAAGCTGAAACAGGAGCTATCTATTCCAGCATGGGGGGTAGCGAAGTGGACTTGAGACAGAAAATATTAATTGTTGTAGATTCACATTGTTCTCATTGTGATTGTTTAAAAACCTGGGCCAGAAAAAAACTCAAGCAGAAAGGAGCAGTAGTAGGCCATTCTTAACACCGCTCCTGCCTCGGCACGCCATTCTGTACTATCATAGCTCACACAGCAGTTCTCTGTCTTTTTCCAGCGTATCCATATCATCGTGTTGCCAAGTGGCTAACACATATTTATCGATCTCTACCATAAATAGACATCGAAGTTATTCATCGCTGAGATGAAAATGCTGCATTTCGGGACAGTTAGGTTTCTGCATGAATGTTAAAGGTTTTGCAGATGAGCAGCCGAGTCTGGTCTGAACACCTTTCAAACCATAAACTAAAACTCGACTCTGATGAGATTTGCATCCACAACTTTTGAATGGCAGTCTTAAGAAAGACGGAGAAATTCAACGCGCTTTCCTTTGCACCACAGAGTCGCTGCCTCACCCAGTTTTCAGCACTAAAGTTTGCCTGAGAACGATTTCGTTCGGGACGCCCATCTCACGTCTGTCTGACCTCGTCACACTTTCCAGAATCTGGTCCTTATCCACGTGTGCTCTGAATCTTCAAGTGTTCGGCTACATACTGCTGAAATATCCTCTTAACACTTAGCATTACCACACGTTCAAATAAGAAATTCCAGACGAGCAACACTCTATGGGTGAAAGCGTTCTTCATAAATCTCCTCTAAACCGCTTTTCTCCTGATTTTCATCTATGTCACTGGTTATTATTCCTTCCCGAAAAGACGTATTCCTGTCATACATATCTATCATCTTCATAATACGTGCATATTAATCAGTTTCTCACTCAGCCTTCTCTGTGCTTAGTTACACAGCTCCAGCTTAGCGCATCTACCTTCACAATGGGAATAGTCCAGCCCTTGGCATTATTTTCATCTCCTGTGAACTTCTCCTCCTGCAATCAGACAGTTCCTGCAGTCTTGCAATTACAACGGAAAAAGAAATGCCAAAATGTCTGAACAAAATCAGCAGCTCTTGTCCATCTATGATGAGAAAGGACAGTTAACGCTTCGAGTCCAAAGATTCGTGTTCGGAACTGATGGGATGTGTGGCTGGGTGAAAAATGTGGAAGAGGGCGGACAGGATCCAAAATGATTGATGTTGGGTCCTGAAATCTGCATGGTCTTTCAGTAGAAAATGAGTTGCCGATCTTCCAGCTTGCACTGTGCCTTGAAGAACTGCAGCAGACCAGAGACTGGTATGATGGCTTGGGTGTGCAATGCAATGTTAAAGTGACAGGAAGACCGGGGTAATTTTTGTTGATTCTGGACAGAACTTAAGTGATCTCAGCTTTGTCACCGACTCTGTTTTCCTCTCTCCATTGTAGAGAGATCACATTCTCAGCAGGAACTACAGTTGTCTGGATTGAATGAAGTGCAGACAAATCACTGGAAGATGTGCCTGGAAGTTTCCACATTGAGGAGAGACATCGGAAACCAGCAGGAAATGTATCTTACAACATAGAACGTTACAGTGCAGTACAGACACTTCGGCCCTCGATGTTGCACCGACCTGTGAAAATAATGTGATGTCCATTTCAATGGAAAATTAACATTTCTTTTGAAACCAATAAAAGCACAGGGAAACAAATAAGTAAGGGCCTGACTTTGCGGAGGGCAAGTGTTGCAGACAGAAAGAAACATATTTAAACCGAACTAACAGCAGACCTACAAGGCCAGCAAACTACCATATCAACAGCCAAGGAATTAGAAAAAAACAACTTCTTATCTGGAAAGGAACTCGAATGTTTCAGGCCACTGACATTGAAGTGTTCATAAGAAGAAGCGAATTGTACTTTAAAGGGAATATGTGAAAGCTATCAGGCGCCCATTACATGAGGCGTCTTGCCAATGTATTACCTGGGACATGGGAAACCTGAATTTGATGGAACGCGCTACATGCTGAAAACTTTCTGGCCCAAGAGAAGGAAAAACGGACGTTAAACATGGAACAGCAAACACATAAAGCTCAGCTTACTATGATGCAAATGGTCGCCCAGCCGTTGGAAGGAGGTGCTGCGTGAAAAGAAGAGCTGGCAGAGGTAAATCTGGCGGGTGCTTTGTTTGCAGAGCAATGGACCACTGAATGAGGCATTGCACGCCCAGGCAGCCTCAATCGGCCCTGGAGGCTAAGCAGCAGGGTGACTAATGGGGGAAGGCTGAGGTGGAGATGGGCAGCCCCAAAGTTACAGGTAAGCCTCTTTGCTTTATGCCTGGCAACGAATACTCGCTTATGCTCATCTCTACTACTAACCTTATGGGCACTGAAACACCTCCCACGTCTATACTGAGCACTGAGTTTGCAAAGCGTGAACTATATTTTCAGTACAACGATGATGCATATAAGTCAATGCTTACATCTATGTTATATGTGGAAGGTGCTCCTCTTATCTTTTTGGAAGATACAAGGGCAACATATTCAGTTCATTAATGAACGCAGTTCAGAGAGTCGACGCAAATAAAGATGAACGGAAGCTTCCTGAACTTAATGGGTGCATCAGGAGTCGTGACACGAGAGAGATTTACCGCACCCCTATTGTGCGAAACCAGGAATGGGGAAACATTTCTGTTATCGGAATTATTTTCTTTCAATCTGATGTCTCGGGATCTCAAAGTGAGACTGGGGTCGGATTTGCGCAGTATCCTGACGGGCTTGCAGGTAATACAAAAATAAGATTTACCAGTGCAGGCTGGAAAATACGAATCGCGACCCCTGATGCATGTCAGAGAGCGATAGGTTCCGTGAGCGATTCACTCAACCAGGAAACAAGTCGCCATGTTAATCCCATTAACACCGATTTTCTTGCTGTAGATATGCTGCACTGCACAGCACACATACACCGCGATGGTCCTGACTAATCATAAGAGAAGGATTGGTTCAGGAGATTGGTTAAACCAGATCAGTTGTTATTGTGCCAATTTTATTGGAATGATCACAGATGTGCTGTCACTTTAAACTTTTTTAAGTATCTGTGACGGTAAGTAGACCCTGTTTTGTTGCTGTGGAAGGCTCTTTTCCTCACGGATCATTGGCGAAGGCATCCAGAGACAGGTGTCAGAATTTGGGACCATGGGTACGACAGGCACAAAAAACGAAAGATTGTATCTTCAGGGTCGGTGTGGGTATCTGCTTCAATGCAGTTATAAGGACGTATAGGAAGAAACTAAATTGGCTAACTCAGGCATACAGGGCAGTCCTGGTAATCCCCGACAGGAGTGTCGTCTGGCGTTTACCTATGGTAGATGTCTCGTACCCAAGATTAAGAAGGGTCCCAACTGATTTCAGGGCAAAAGGCAAACACGATGTGGGGCTCATACGAACCCTTAAGAATAACCCCGAAGTCTGAGTATCATCCTTGCAAAGCAAAAGAGCCGTTAAAACCCGAGGCTGTGCAAGGAATTACTCCAAGTCTTTGAATCTCTCCTATAGGCTGGAGTGATAATCCCCCGTGAATAATCACTGGTGAGAACACCCATTTTTTTCGTTCAAAAAGGCAAACATTCCAGGAGAATCGGGGGAATGGAGGTTTGTTCTTGACCTGCAGGTTATCAAGAACGCTGTTGTTCCACACACCCCAAATGTTCCCAACCCCTATATTATATTGGCTCAAATTCTACCGGATGTAAATGGCTATCTATTGTGGATTTAGCAAATGCCTTGTTTTGTGTACCGTTACACGCCGACAGTCAATTCTGGTTCACTTTTCCATTCAAAGGCCAATAGACTTTCACGTGACATTTTCAAGATTACTGTGAGTCCCCACCATAATTAAAGAGGCTCTTTAAGAAGGGCTTATGCCCGAAACGTCGATTCTCCTGTTCCCTGGATGCTGCCTGACCTGCTGCGCTTTTCCAGCAACACATTTTCAGCAAAATTCAAAGCCTCACATGAGGAAACAATTGCTACCCTTTTTGGTCATGTGGTCCTACTTAGAATGTTTAACCCGCATTACGCAACCCTTTAGGCGCCTAAAAGTGACATAGCTCATGGCTCAGTTTTGCTGAGCTAGAGTCCGTTGCAGTGACCCCTGAGGCCGAGATGCTTTTGTTGAATTGAAATGGCTCTCCAAACTACACCGACACTGGGATTCCAAATCCAAACAAGCCTTTTGTACAAACAGTGGATGAGAAGCGTGCCTGCATGACATCTGTGCTGATGCAGAATTACGTGTGGAAAATTGAGGCCAGTAGCTTATTTTTCACCTCAACTTAGATCCCGTAACGGCAGGATTGCATAAATGCTACCCTGTCGTGCCTGCATTTGAAAAGGCTGTTGTAGCTTCCAGGGACATAGTCGGCTTTGTTGAATTAAACCGACTGGCCCCACATGCAGTATCCTTACTGCTTTCTGAGCAAAACACAGCACATATGTCGGCAGCACGTTGGTTCACATACAATGCTATGCTATTGGAGAAGCCTAACATGACAATAAAGCGATGTAACGTCCTTAATGCTGCTTGTCTTCTCCCCACAGAAGGAGACGGAGACCCACATGACAGTGTCGCCGTAATTAATGACATTTGAAGCCCGAGACCAGACGTGAAGGATTCACCAATTTAGAATCTGATACGGCGTTTTATTGTGGATAGGTCAGCATTCAGAAGCAAAGAAATAGGCCAGTATCTGGTATGTAGTAGCAACTACCCACGAGGTAGCCAAAGCGGGATCACTTCCTTCTCATCTGTCAGCGCAAGCAGCAGAGCTGATTGCCTTGATTGAGGCATATAAATTGGCCGAAGGAAGAACAGTGAATATTTACATCGACTGGAGATATGCATTCGGGGTTGTGCATAATTTTGGATCCCTGTGGAAAAACAAGGGCTTCTTGACCTCCACTGGAAAGCCAATCACATAACATGGCTTGATCTCTGACCTCCTGAAAGCAGTCCGATTGCCGAAATCAATCACTGTACGTACGTGTGAAACCCACAGGAAAAATTATGATTCAATTTCTCAAGGCAATAAAAATGTAGACTGAGCGGCAAGGACGGCAGCCAATCAGCCGCCAGGTGATGAGTTTGACCTGTGTATGTGTATGTCAAATATTTGTAATCCAAAGCAGACTTATGGGAGTTACAGTCGCAGGCCACATCGAAGGAGAAGTGTGAATGGACAAGGGCAGGCTGCAGAATGAGGGAATGGGTGTGGTGTGGCCCCAATGGGAAACCCTGTCTACCACGATCTTTATTCCCTTTCTATGCCAAAGTAACACACGGTAAGGACCATGTGTCAAAAGTGGGGATGTACGACAATATTTCAGCACGCTGGTACAGAAAGGGATTTACTCATTACTCATAAAAATAATGTGAATAATGTGTTATCTGTGCCACTAATAATGTGGATACAAATGAATCAGGCAGAACACCCCCAATCCCAAAGACCCTTTGAACATTTACAAATGGATTTTATTGAACTAACACTCAGCGAAGGGAAAAGGCATTGTCTGGTAATAGTTGATGTTTTCCCAAAGGGTGGAAGTGCTCCCACGTCTAACCAGGAGGCCAGTGCGGTAGCCAAAGCTTTGCTAACTGAAATAATTCCGAGATGGGGCATCGCTGAAAGGCTAAGCAGCGACAATGGAAAGCCATTTATAAATATTGCCCTCCAGCAGATCAGTGATTACTTGGGAATAAAGGTGAGGCATCATTGTGCCTATCACCCAGCGAGCGGTGGGGCAGTGGAAAGAGAGAAAGCTACCCTTAAAAATAAAATGGCAAAATGTTGTGAGGAACTCGAGGTGACATGGACAAAGGCATTTCCAATTGTGCTAATGTATATGAAGGAGAGGAAGAGTAAATCTTAGGACGTTGAGATTTTGTTTGGAATGTGGCCCAATACAAACATTGGCCCAAGACCGATTGTAAAACAGATAACAGATAACATTCACCACTATTGACAAAGCCCTAGCCAGAGAAACAATAGCCAACCTGCTGAACAGACATAACAGACAACAGGACGTTGAACCCATCAACAAAGACGGCTTACTTAAACTACTGGACTTGCGCCTCACAACACACTTCACATTCACATACGAACAAATCAACGGAACACGAATGGGCTCACCGATCTCGGGACTCATAGCAGAAGCAGTAATGCAAAGGTTAGAACAAACAGTCTTACCACAAATTCAACCCAAACTCTGGGTCAGATACGTGGATGACACCTTTGTAATCATTAAAAACACGGAAATAGAGAAAACACACAGGATCATCAACTCCACACTCGCAGGAATCCGATTCGCGAGAGAAGAAGAAAAGGACAACCAACTCCCATTCCTAGACGTGAAGGTACAGAGAACACCAAACGGAGAATTCACCACAAAGGTACACAGGAAAGCCACACACACAGATCAAGTCCTGAACTATGAAAGCAACCACCCCAATATACACAAACGAAGTTGCATCAAGACACTATTCAAAAGGGCCACAACACACTGCAGCACACCAGAACTGCAAAAAGAGGAAGAGGAACACCTATACAAGGTATTCGGCAAAAACGGATATCCTCGCAATGTCATCAACAGATGCCTAAGGGATAGACCACAGAACGAGGGCATGCCACAACCCAAAGGACTAGCCACACTACCATACATCAAGAACATCTCTGAACTGACAGCCAGACTACTGCGACCACTAGGACTCATAACAGCACACAAACCAACAGCCACACTCAGACAACTACTCACCAGAACGAAGGACCCGATACCCAACATGAGCAAAACTAATGTAGTGTAAAAATCCCATGCAAGGACAGCACAAAACACTATATAGGACAAACAGGAAGACAGCTAACGATCCGCATCCACGAACATCAACTAGCCATGAAACGACACGACCAGCTATCCCTAATAGCCACACACGCAGACGACAAGCAACACGAATTCGAGTGGGACAACACTACCATTATAAGGCAAGCCAAACAAAGAACAGCCAGGGAATTCCTAGAAGCATGGCACTCATCCACAAACTCCATCAACAACCACATCGACCTGGACCCAATATACCGGCCACTACAGCGGACAGCTGAAACTGACAACCGGAAGCGGCAGGGAGAGGCCACTATAAATGCCGGAGGAAACACCACAGAAGCGCTTCACAGGAGGCTCCTAAGCACTGAGGATGTCACCTAGACAGGGGACGAAACGTTTGCAACAAAAACT
The DNA here is from genome assembly GCF_037043375.1 of Chiloscyllium plagiosum. Lineage (NCBI taxonomy): Eukaryota > Metazoa > Chordata > Chondrichthyes > Orectolobiformes > Hemiscylliidae > Chiloscyllium > Chiloscyllium plagiosum. The sequence continues at coordinate 111,742,933 of NW_028270146.1, forward strand.
TCCAGCTCGGCGAACAGAACCACAACAACGAGCACCCGAGCTACAAATCTTCACACAAACTTTGAACACCTACGGGCAAGAGACGCTAAGACAAGCCAGGAAATGGGAATCCTGCGCTAACCGCCTAAGCGCAACATACGAACAACTCCGGTTCCTGCACAAATGCCGAAAGAATCGAATCCTTCCACCAAGTGTCAGATACAGACCGCCAGTCAACAACCCACAAGCCAGAGACACAGCCAGACAGAACGGATTCAGGATGATCCAGGTAATGATTACAGACGCTCACAAACGACTTCACAGATACAGACAAGAAATTGCGCGCCAAAAGTCGTTAATGTCAAAAACTACTAATCAGGAAAGGACCCAGACCATAGAACAGGCTGTCACTATAGGACAGAACAGGACTACACACCGCAAAAAACGGCACGAAAAGAAAAAAATGGCCAAGCTAACACACAACATAGAGGACACCACAACACACACCTGGGTTAAAAACCTCTCCCACAGACAGCTCACAGACACGGAAAGAACAATACTGGCCAAGGGACTCAACTACAACCACAGGGACAGCAAGACAGCAGACTTCCTAGCAGCACTAGAATGCACACTCAGTAACAATGGACTGACAGAAGAGACATAACAAACAGTGAGACAAAGTATCGTACCCATGATAACAAGGAAAAGACAAACACATAACCTCAACACAAAGGAGAGGGAAGCACTAAAATCACTAAGAAACGATAAGAACATAATCATACTACCAGCAGACAAAGGCAGAATGACGGTCATCCTGGACAAAGCAGAGTACATCCAAAAAGCACAACTGCTTTCAGATACCAAGTCCTACCAAAAGAGGGAGGTTGACCCCACCCAACAGCTCACCAATAGGATAAACAACACACTGAGGAATCTACAAAAAAGCGGGCAGATAACCAGGTCTGACCTACAAAGAATGAAACCTGAAAGCAAATACACCCCCAGATTCTATGGACTACCTAAAGTGCACAAACCAGACATCCCACTCAGACCCATAGTATCACTACCAGGGACACCATCACACAATATGGCTAAAGAACTACAGCAGAAACTGAAACACCTCATCAGCGGATCCAGACACTCTATACAATCAACACATGAATTCTTGGACATCATCAGAAATGTAAACATAGACAAAGAAGAAACCATGGTCTCATTCGATGTAACGGCACTGTTCATCACTATTGACAAAAACCTAGCCAGAGAAACAATAGCCAACTGGGCAACAGACATAACAGACAACAGGACGTTGAACTCGTCAACAAAGACGGCATACTTAAATTACTGGACTTGTGCCTCACAACACACTTCACATTCAACAACCAGATATACGAACAAATCAACGGAACACCCATGGGCTCACCGATCTCGGGACTCATAGCAGAAGCAGTAATGCAAAGGTTAGAACAAACAGTCTTACCACAAATTCAACCCAAACTCTGGTAAGATACGTGGATGACACCTTTGTTATCATTAAAAACATGGAAATAGAGAAAAAAACACCGGATCATCAACTCCACAATCACAGGAATCTGATTCACGAGAAAAGAAGAAAAGGACAACCAACTCCCATTCCTAGACGTGATGGTACAGAGAACACCAAACGGAGAATTCACCACAAAGGTACACAGGAAAGCCACACGCACAGATCAAGTCCTGAACTATGAAAGCAACCACCCCAATACACGAAGTTGTATCAAGACACTATTCAAAAGTGCCACAACACACTGCAGCACACCAGAACTGCAAAAAGAGGAAGAGGAACACCTATACAAGGTATTCGCCAAAAACGGATATCCTCGCAATGTCATCAACAGATGCCTAAGGGATAGACCACAGAACGAGGACATGCCACAACCCAAAAGGACTAGCCACACTACCATACATCAAGAACATCTCTGAACTGACAGCCAGACTACTGCGAACACTAGGACACATAACAGCACACAAACTAACAGCCACACTCAGACAACAACTCACCAGAATGAAGGACCCGATACCCAACATGAGCAAAACTAATGTAGTGTACAAAATCCCATGCAAGGACTGCACAAAACACTATATAGGACAAACAGGAAGACAGCTAACGATCCGCATCCACGAACATCAACTATCCACGGAACGACACGACCAGCTATCCCTCGTAGCCACACACGCAGACGACAAGCAACATGAATTCGACTGGGACAACACTACCATTATAGGGCAAGCCAAACAAAGAACAGCCAGGGAATTCCTAGAAGCATGGCACTCATCCACAAACTCCATCAACAACCACATCGACCTGGACTCAATATACCGGTCACTACAGAGGACAGCTAAAACTGACAACCGGAAGCGGCAGGGAGAGGCCACTATAAATGCCGGAGGAAACACCACAGAAGCGCCTCACAGGAGGCTCCTTAGCACTGAGGATGTCACCTAGACAGGGGATGAAACGTTTGCAACAAAAACTTCCAGCTCGGCGAACAGAACCACAACAATAACAGACCACTGTGAGGAAGAGATGTTATGTTACGGTATAAAACTCTCCACACTTCTGTCTCAAATACAGAATCAAAAGAAGGGCAGCACTACCCCAATCAGCAGAAGGGAAGATGCACAATCTGAAGACTGGATAGTGGTGAAAGACGTCAGGGGCAAATGCATGAGGGCGAAGAGCTGGCTGGGCCCGTTCCAAGGGCTCCCTACAACACAGACAGCTGTTAAGGTGGCCGAAAGAGCCACGTTGATACACGCCAGCCATTGCAAACGTGTAGCTGACCTTGAGGAGACATCGGACAACACGGGATCCAAATAAGTGTTAGTAATGATTAGAAGACTCATAGAAATATGGGACTGCATGGCAGGACGAGTCGTGAAGGCAGGGGTGTCTGGGATACAACCGCAGACGTTAATCTTAACCAAGGATGTTAAGTTGACATTTATATGCCCGTTTGGTAACCAGGACGACTATAAATAAGGCAATAAATGTTTACGCAGAGATCCTTGTGTACCCAGTTACTGGCACTGAGTAGTATCCCCCACGGCTACAGGTACACCTGACACGGGATATCGGTTTCCTGTTATCAAAGAAGGAGGTGCCATGGCAAGGGTAATAATAACCAAGATTCAGAAGAGCGATGAGGAAGCCTGGTGGTGTGGAATAGATAGACCCTTCTCCGATATCTATAGACAGGTGAATATAGTGGTACAGCCTCGTACCCACCCCACCCGAGATGCAGTGCAGAAGGTCCTCCAAGAAATAGTAGCTCCTGGACTCGAAAAGATGAATGTCCAATGATCCGCACTGCAGATGAGCGGAAAGACCTTTTCCAATCTGACAGAAATAGAAGAAACAAAGAAACTGAATGTGCAGCTAAAATGATCACAAATGAAAAAAGTAAAAGTGGATTCATTGAGAAAACTTACAGCGCCATATTTCACTTTCCGTGGAATTCTACTGTTAAGGACTCAGTGCTCTCACTGCTGTAGCAATGGGGGATTTCCTCTGACCGTTTATGTTGTTGACAACCTTCCCAAAGCAGGGAATGTTGTATGGAACTGGCAATTAATCGAGTATTGTCACAAACAGGATTCAGACTAGCATAAAACAAAGAAGTGTGAATCCTGGAAATCTGAATCAACAACAGGAATTGACAGAGAAACTCTGCAGGCCTGACAGCATCTGTGGAGACAAAGAGATTTAATGTTTCATATCACAGATTCAGGCTACTTATGCTTTATATTGTTTTATTGCCTGGGTAATTGTCAATTGCACTTCACGAAACAGCATACCTACCAGAATCTCTCATTAGCTGACAGGCGTAAAAATGCAAAATTCCTTAATAAGCGGTAATGCTGTTGCTGTTGCCCTGAGTTGGTGAAAGGCTGGCCTTCATTACCTTTTTCTTCTCCTTTATGTCGATGAGCAGCCATGGTGAATGGAGAATTTCTGTTTGCCTCCCTTTGTCTCTCTGTGCCATCTCACTCTCTTCTACATTCTCTCACTCTCTGTCTGTCAATATCCCTCATTTTTCATTTCTACTCTTGGAAAAGTGTTAAAATCGGAGTCTGGTCCGTGGCTTTCTCACCCCCCCCCACCCCCCCCCCCCCCAACCCCCCCCCCCCCCCCCCGGCCAGAGTGTGCAGAACTGGGCTCACAGTCTCCAAGTAATGTCTGTGTTACTTAGGTCTGAGATCAGGTGACATTTGTTCACACAAAACGTTATGAGCTTTTACAATTCTAAATAGTATTCATAATAGACCAGAAAAAAACAGTTTCACTCCAATTATAGGATTTCTATGGTGCCATTGCCGTTTGCCTAAAATCAATGAATGGTGACAGTAGACAATGAGAGCCATTATCTCATTGGATGCGTTATTACTACAACATTGTCCTGCAAGTCTGCAGTGTCTCCTGCGTCTCTTCATTATTCCCAAAAAACTTGAAAAGACGGACGGAGAATAATAGTAGAAGAGATAGACAAATTCTTGTCGAACAGAGTAAAAAGAACTCTGCGTTGAATTAGCAGGATAGAACATCGATTAATGGGTCCACATCAGGCGGTAGGGCTTGGTAGCACGAAATAACAACGGTCTGAGCTCAAACACAAGAAGCATGCTGATCCGTCACTTTCGCGATGTTGGATAAACAATACGGCTTTTACATGAAGTTTAAACAATGAACTTTCAAAGTACAGAACATTTGACAGCATTTGACACCATTAACGCCTGATTATTACCATATGCTTTAACTGACGAAACCACATACACTGTTCTTCAAATCAATAAGGGCATTTAATGAAGTATTTGATCACAGTTAATCGGACCACCTTTATGTAATAAAGCTGCTCGATGAGAATTTATATCAACGTCCGCTCGTGCAGAAAAGAAGTTCACAGCTGGTGACTGTCCACTCAAAATGTACAGGAAGAGGTAATCTCTTCTTGCTTTGATTTCAAACTGTGCCTTCACCTCTTTAACCTGACAGAATAAACAGTATGCGTTCATCCTCTCGGGGCCCATTTACCGCCTGAATATGCACAGAGGGAAACTCATACGAAGAGACCAGCGTAATTGTGGTGAATCTACCTGGAGTGGTGTGTGAGTTGATGTTAACAGTGGGCAGGAAGGGCTAAACCATTAGCACTGACATTGATCCTTGTACCAACAGCTCCTCACTCACTTTCTGCCTCATGCATCCCAGTCATCATTGACTTACAGTTTATCCTACTTTCCCTTCGAAACTTTACACTTGTTCCGGACCACTTTCGGGTGTCCACTTGGAAACTGCAGCTTTTTCAAACGAAATTCTGGAGAATACACGTCACTCTTTGGGATAGGCTTCACTGCCCAACCATAATTACTCAAAAGATTGAGATGGTAAGTTACTTTACTTCGTCCTCGAAGTGCTCAACACAGTGATACAGCCATGATGTCGATAGGGAGGAAGTTCCAAGAATTAAACCCAGCGACATTGAATGAACAGCGTGCTAGTTTCAGCTCAGAAAGGCGAGATCCTTAGAGGGGATTTGCAGTGACAATTTATTCGTGTATGTGCTGCCATAGCTGCCAGAGGATGTGGTGGAGGCTCGTACAATTGCAACATTTAAGAGGCATTTGAAATGGTATATGAGTAGGAAGGGTTTGGAGGGAGATGGGCCGTGTGCTGGCAAGAGGGACCAAATTGGGTTTGGATTTCCGGTCAGCACGGACAGGTTTGAACGAAGGGTCTGTTTCCCTGCAGTACATCTCTATGACTCTAAGATTCCAGCAATCAATCACTGGATTCCTTCTGGCAGAACCGGGTCTGTGCTCTCTGTGGAAGCAGAAAATGGTTTTCATTCAGATTAGCCACAAGAAGAGAAATAAATCTTCATTTCCTGACTTGGAATTTTATCCAGGCCTGGGCGTTTCAACCCCAGACTCTGAAGCAGGGACTCCACTGAAGTTGACAATAACCCTTTCGACCTAACCTGTACAAACTCTTGTGCCTATCGTTCTTTGTCCCCACATTTTGAAGCACCGGTACTTGCCGTGGGTGGTGAAGGAGCTAACTACTGCCTCGCAGAAAAACCATATGGTCACAGAGCCGATCGATCTGTCATGCAGCGGGAATTGCATTGCTCAGAACAGACGTGTTTGCTGTGTGGGCCTGAAACCGAGCTCGATCACACACAGATACGGTGTAACAGGCGGTTGGGTCGGTTTCATTCGCACTCTGGGAAAAAGACTGGATTCTAAATTCAGGGGAGCGAAGTGTCACTGATAGAAGGCTGAGAATTGGTTTGGGAACGCTATGAGTCATGACCGAATGGCGGGCAGACCAGATGGGCTGAAAGCTCTAACTGTCCTCTGATGCCTTCTGGTCTCTGGCCATCCAGTATCTAAGGAAATAGAAACAGAGTAAATCGTGCATTTCGAAGTCCTCCTCTCATAAGTCGGCGAGGTGAGAGATGAAACAGTTCTGCTATTAAATATTGAAACTGGGTGAATGTTTGGAGACGGAGTAATAAAAGAGAAACTGAGTATAAAGTTGAGAGTCAGGAGATATTCAATAAAAAGGTAGACGGAGATGGACATGGAGAAATAAGTGTCACTGGTCTTGAAGACTTAACTCGGTTTTCCATTCCAAGATTCTACCAGACCTGCTGAGATTTCACCGCAATTTCTTTTGTTGGTACTGAAACAGAAGGGAGAAGTGTGATCCTGGACCAATCAGCTATGTCTGCTCTGTGGACGTTTGAATTCCCTGTTCGAACAAATCACTTCTGACCCACACGGAAACCTAACTATCCTGCATCACCTCCACCCCTGTTACTGACAGTAAGCTGTTCATTACGTAAACCCATGTGGGTACACAACAGCATAATTTACCGAGTGAATTGGGAAATTTTCAGGGAGAGTTCCATTCGGTTTCCATCAGAGCATTCTCATTCAGTTAATTCTATTGCAGCACCATTTGACATGCAGCTGTCACTGTCATGTGGCCATTCGCATTCGACGTCTCTGGTCATTTGAGTTTGGGCACTTTTGGAATGGAACCTCACGTTTTGGAAGGGACATCGTTTATAGCATATTCGGCTGAACTCATAACCATGTCTCTTGCACCTGCAGTACAGTGGAGACAGTTTTCTCTCAGAAACCAAGGGATGATCAAAAACGGAGGAAAAAATGTGTCAACATAACCTGCCTCAGCGAGCGAATTCGCTCTTGCAACATTAATGGAGTGCGGCCAACCTATTAAGAAACAACAGCGCCCTGCATGGGTCTCGACCCCACAACATTGAGATTAAGGTTCTCAAGCTCTACCGACTGAGCGAACCAGGACAGGATTGGTGTTGGTTAATTTATCATTTCGTACTGAGTTTAATTCAGCTGACACGGCAATTTTCAAAAATCTTGTTCATTCCTCCCCATTGCAAACAACATGATTCAAGTCTTTCAATTCTCAGATTTATTCCTTCAGATCATTACAATCCATTTAGGCCATGCCCCGGGATTTACTATTCTCTGTTAATATTTTCATATTTTGACCCTGATCCTTAGGTCGCCGAACTGATTCCTAGACACTCTGGCAGACTGCAAATCAATCGGGAAAATGCCTCAGGAAACCAAATCATTTCTGATTAGAGTGTAGGAAATCCCATCTGCTGAAGAGACAGAGTCCTCACCATCAACACTTTCTTTGTTCTACCTGCCTACAAAGTTTACCACTTCTAATATTCGAGACAGGAATTCTGATTATAAAATGTTTTAAAAACAGGAACAATCTTCTGAAGCCATTTCCAATTTGAATTAGAATTTTTTACCCTTTCACACGGTAACAGCCGTTCCTGAGGAAGGAGTTTCCATGAGCTGTGTCCCAGGTCTGGGCAGGAAGCCGCTGAATGAAACTGTAGTGGCCCCTTTCTGTTGGCAGCGGGGGCTTGTAGAGAGTGGGGTCACATTCTGCTGCATGTGACCGTTTCACTCACTGCGGACTCAGGGTCAATCATGGATGCGTTCTCGTGGTTGTACTGTCAGTACATGGTCGGTCTCAATACTTACAGTCATAGAGTCATAGAGATGTACAGCTCTGTGCTCTTTTTGGGCTAGGAGAACCAACATTTCAGCCAAATGCACTTACCATTTGAGACACAGCAACTGGTAGCAAAATTGTGCGTGTACACATCCAAACGCACACTGTTCGAGAGGATGTGGACAGCAATAGTTCTCATTATTTTAAGAATCAGTTGCTCATGTTCCCATGTTTATCGCAGAGAGGGTGAGAGATCCGAGGAGTAACAAACACACCCATAAAGCAATATCAGGACATGTATAGTTCTGTCATAAAAAGCTGCCTGCTGTTGTTCTATTGCAAAGTTGGATTTCAAACCCACGACGCAATAGAGACTGGACCCTAAACCCAGCACATTAAACCTCTCTGGATTAGTGGTGCTGGAAGAACACAGCAGTTCAGGCAGCATCCGAGGAGCAGTAAAATCGACGTTTCAGGCAAAAGCCCTTCATCAGGAATACAGGGTTTCGCCCGAAACGTCGATTTTACTGCTCCTCGGATGCTGCCTGAACTGCTGCGCTCTTCCAGCACCACTAATCCTGAATCTGGTCTCCAGCATCTGCATTCATTGTTTTTACCTACATTAAACCACTCGGCGACGCTCCCTGACGATAATTAAGCACCAAACCTGTCAAGACTAATGTTTCAGCATCGCTTCACTTCAGGCAATTTCCCCTGGCACTTTTTATGAATACCTTCGCATAATTAAAAAAAAAAATTACAACGATTTGAAAGGTGTGCACGGTGTGGACATTAGTGAGAAGCTGAATATTCTTCGACAGTTTTCCCCGGAGCTTCCGGCCTGAGTGATGTCCTTGGAAAAGTTTACAAAATCATGATGCAGTCGAGCAGAGAACATAGTCAATCTATACTTTTTCAGAAGTCACGTGAGTTTAAAGCGAGATAGCATAGGTTTAATGTGAGAGCAATACAATTTGAAAGGGATGTGAGCGACACTTGTTTTTAATACAGACATTTTTGTGCGTGTGGAATAAATTGCCACATTTAGTGGCAGAGTTTGGTGCACTCACAACACTTCAAAGGCATCTAAATGGGTATGCAGACAGGAAGTGTTTGGAGAGATAAGGGACAAATATTGGCAAATATGTTTAGATTAGTTACGGTCATCTGTTCAGCAGGTGCAAGTTGGATAGGAAGGTTTGCTTCCGTGCTCGGCAATTCTGTGACACTCCAGTACCTGACAACAGTTTGAATAGGCCACTTGCAAAAACGCATGCTATTTGTTACTAAGTCAGCGTGTTTGAATTTTATTTTTTCTTGAGGCGTAATGTTTTGAAATGACACAGAGAGGAATGTTTTCCAGACATTTACAGATAATGACCATTCTCCTTGATACATTCCCAAGTTCTCCATCAAATAATTTCGTTGACTAAAAAAAAACCTCACAAATCTTGTTATCCCCTCAACTCTCCAGTGAATCCAAAAACTGACAGCTCTTAACGTGGACCAGGTGCAAAACTCAAAAGGCAGAGTCATTATCAGACACACAAACTCATTACTTTTGTCTGTGAGGCAGTGAGAGACGTGTATGTCAAGAACTGCTCACACAAATAGCACCGAAGCAATTCCTAAAGGAGCTTCCCGACATACTGGAGATTTAGTGCACTGCCAAGTAACAGAAAGTGCTCAAGTAACATAAAACAAAACAGAAAAATGTACCTTGCAAAGTGAATATTACCAATTATATTCTCGATTAAATTAGGTCAACAATACGTTGTTGCCTCCATCTGATCGAGCGAGCCAATGTCCAGTCTCCCTCACCAGGACAGTAATGAAGGAAATGAGAGAAATATAACAAAGTTTCACGTTGCGGTTGCCCACCTTTTAGCCACAACAACAAAAAACGAGGGAGCAGATTCAGTGCAGGATCTGGCTTCACAACAGCGGTGAAATAACGACGTCCACTCACTTTCAGGGAAAGCTGTGAACAACTCACATTGTCCAGAATATGAATACACAGCGCAGGCTGTTTAGTTCCCATATTCTACTGCTGCCCCGACATTCATACGAAATGTACACTTTCAAAGAGAGCGTTTGTAGCTGTGGAATGACAGTGGCAGCTGTTTCCCGTCGCTCATTACTGCCGCCCTTGGTAGTGTAGAGGCTGGTATTCTCATCTTACACGCGGTAGTTGAGTGTGCAATTCTCTGTTGTGGAAAAGCGGAGTGTTTTGGAGCAGAAAGATGTGAAGTTCGGATGCTTCTGGAGTTCTTGCTGAAAAGTTCTGTGACGCGAGGAAGATGGTTTGCAGACTTTTCCTCGCCTGTCTGGGTGACATTCTCAGCGCTGCAGAGGTTCCTGTGAAGCGCTGCTCTCATGTTTTGGTACGAATTCATTTGGTTTCATTCCTGCTGCTTCCGTTTGTTGGGATTGCAGATTGGGTCCAACGGATGGAATCCGTGGATGAGTGCCCTGCTTCCAGGAATTGTCTGGCTGTCTTCTGCTTGCCCTGTCCTATTAGTGTTGTGCTATTCTAGTCGAATGTGTGGCCCTTGCCGTTTGTACGTATTGCTACTAGGGACTGCTGGACTGACACCCACACAAATTATTTGCCAATAACCAATATCCACACACTTCATTCGCAGATGCATGGCACAAAATTCGCAACGAGGATATGCTTTGAGGTAATTTTTAAATCATGCTTCCCTGTATTAAAAACAAATTCTGGAAAACAATATCCAGACTCCTCCGAACACTCGGACTTATGACAGCACAGAAACCGAGAGCCTCACTCAGACAACAACTCACGAGAAAACAAGGCCCAATACACATCATGTGCAGGTCAAACGTGGTTGACGAGATTCCACGCTGGGACTGCACGAAACACGATATAGGAGAAAGAGGCTGACAACTAGAGAGCTGCATTCATAACTTCATCTGGACTGTAAACGCCTCGGACAGCTGTTCCTTGCAGTTATGCGCAGAATATTGAATGTCTCTGATTCCAGGGCTTGGAACTCGGATGATATGACCGTCTGCAACACTGGTTACTTCCTTGTGTGAGGTAACTGCTGATGGAACATACGTAACACTCTATTGCTCATTGAGAAATATATCCAAAATAGGAGCTCATAGCAACATTTCTGTTGTCTTTCTGGTGCTGTCCCTGACATGCCCTGTGGCACTGCACTTATTCTGTGTATCCTGAGGGTTCGGCACATGCTTCCACGATCGTATTATGGGCAGTAATCTGCATTTTCGCTTCAATAATGGGTGTGTGAACCGGAGGTCCACCATTCTCGATGCTATTTTTCTCTTCTTCTGCGCAACTGCAATACAGTAAAGGATCAATTAATATTGTAAGATGATATACAGAGGCCTATGAAATATCGAAGTTTTAATGACATTTATGCAATGGTTAGAGATTACCTTGACTCATGAAATAAGGATGTAAAGTCTGTTTGGCTGGAGTTGAGGAACAGTGAGGAATGAACTCACAAGCATGTGTAGTTTACAAGCCCACTCGCAGTAACCACAAAGCGAAATAAATCGTACAAGGAAAAAATATTGTGTGTGAGTGACAAAAATGGCAATAGTCATGCGTGATCTTAACTTCCCATCTAAAACTCTCGGTTCCATTGTAAAAATGTTTGGAGAACCATAATCAAAAACATCCCACATGTCCCATAAAACATTACGAGGGATACCTTGGTAATTGATTACTCTACTGGTGACTTAATTTTCCTATTTTCTTGGAAACCATCTCTTCAATTGTGAGCATCAGAAAAGGCTTTCTTTTGCCACCAAGAAATAAATATGTTCGTTTCATGTATAAGAACACTGAGACTGCTCTGCACTGCACATCTTTTGCGTTTCTATCGATTTTAATAGTAGCGTGTCTTTTGATTCTTCCCAACAAAGTATATGACCTCGCATCCCCTACATGAAACTGCATCTGCCAAGAATACTCCAATTGTTGGCGGGAATCCTGAGAAACAGAATGTACATGTATTTGGAAAGACAAGGACTGATTCGGGACAGTTAACATGGCTTTGTGAGTGGGAAATCATGTCTCACAAACTTGATTGAGTTTTTTGAAGAAGTAACAAAGAAGATTGATGAGGGCAGAGCAGTAAATCTGATCTATATGGACTTCAGTAATGCGTTCAACAATGTTCCCCATGGGAGACTGATTGGCAAGGTTAGATCTCATGTAATAGCAGTGGACCTAACACCGACCCTTGTGTTACGCCGCCAGTACATGGACACCAAGAAAAACATGTTCCATTAACTACAGCAATGTTTTCTATTGGCAAGCCAATTACTGATCAAAGCTGCAATCTCTCCCACAATTCCATTCCACCGCATTTTGTATAATAGCCTATTGTGGGGAACCTGATCGAACAACGTTCTGAAACCCATATACACCACATCAATCGGTTTACTGTAATCTCCCTGTTTGGTCACTTTGTCAAAAAAGTCAATAAGATTCGTTAGGCAAGGCCGACGCATCACGAAACCGTGCTGACTGTCCCTGATCAGATTATTCTTTTCGAGATGGTCATAAATCCATTCCATAATAACCTTTTCCAACACGTTACCAACAACTGCAGTGAGACTCACTGGTCTGTTATTACCAGAGTTGTCTCTACGACACTTTTTGAACACGGGAACAACGTATGCTATACTCCATTCCACAGGCACTATTCCTGTAGATAACGATGATTTGACGATCGATGCCAAAGGCTCATCAATCTCTTCCCTTGCTTCCCAGAGGATACTAGGACAGATCCCATCCAGCCCAGGGGACTTGTCTGTTATCACACTCTGCAGTATTTCTATCACCTAATCCTTGTGAACCTCAATCTCTAGTACTCTGGACGCAAGTATCTCAGTATCTTCCTCGCCAACATTTTCATTTTCTATAGCGAACACTGTCGAAAAATATTTATTTAGCGCTTCCCCAATCTCCTCTGACTCCACACACAACTTCCCATTATTATCCTTGATTGTCCCAAATTTAACTCTCGTCATTCTTTTATTCCTGACATACCTATGGAAAGCCTTAGGGTTAACCCTGATCCTATCTGCCAACAACTTCTCATGTCTCCTCCTGGCTCTTCTCAGCTCTCTTTTTAGATCTTTCCTGATATCGTTGGAACCCTCGAGCACTCTAACTGAGTTTTCAAATTTTGTCCTAGCATAAGACTTCTTGTTCTTCTTGACCAGGGATTCCACTTCCTTAGTAAACCACGGCTCACGCGTTCTATATCTTCCTCCCTGCCTGACAGGTACATATTTATCTTGGACACACAGGAGCTTTTCCTTGAATAAGCTCCACATTTTAATGTGCTCACCCCCTGCAGTTTCCTACCCCATTCTACGCTTCCTAAATCTTACCTAATCTTCCTAAATCTTGGGACTTGTGCCTCACAACACACTTCACATTCAACAACCAGATATACGAACAAATCAACGGAACACCCATGGGCTCACCGATCTCGGGACTCATAGCAGAAGCAGTAATGCAAAGGTTAGAGCAGTCTTACCGCAAATTCAACCCAAACACTGGTTCAGATACGTGGATGACACCTTTGTAATCATTAGAAACACGGAAATAGAGAAAACACACAGGATCAGCAACTCCACACTCACAGGAATCCGATTCACCAGAGAGGAAGAAAAGGGCAACCAACTCCCATTCCTAGACGTGATGGTACAGGGAACACCTAACGGAGAATTCACCACAAAGGTACATAGGAAAGCCACACACACAGACCAAGTCCAGAATTATGAGAGCAACCACCCCAACATACACAAACGAAGTTGCATCAAGACACTATTCAAAAGGGGCACAACACACTGCAGCACACCAGAACTGCAAAAAGAGGAAGAGGAACACCTATACAAGGTATTCGCCGAAAACGGATATCCTCGCAATTTTCTCAACAGATGCCTAAGGGATAGACCACGGAATGAGGACATGCCACAACCCAAAGGACTAGCCACACTACCACACATCAAGAACACCTCCGAACTGACAGCCAGACTACTGCGACCACTAGGACTCTTAACAGCACACAAACCAACAGCCACACTTAGACAACAGCTTACCAGAACTAAGGACCCGATACCCAATATGAGCAAAACTAATGTAGTATACAAAATCCCATGCAAGGACTGCACAAAACACGATATAGGACAAACAGGAAGACAGCTAACGATCCGCATCCACGAACATCAACTAGCCACGAAACAAAGCGACCAACTATGCGTAGTCGCCACACACACAGACGACAAGCAACATGAATTCGAGTGGGACAACACTACTATCATAGGGCAAGCCAAACAAACAACAGCCATGGAATTCCCAGAAGCATGGCACTCATCCACAAACTCCATCAACAAAAACATCGACTTGGACCCAATATACAAGCCACTGCAGCGGAGAGCTGAAACTGACAACAGGAAGCGGCAAGGACAGGCCACTATAAATGCCGCAGGAAACACCACAGAAGCGCTTCACAGGAGGCTCCCAAGCACTGAGGATGCCACCTAGACAGGGGACGAAACGTTTCCAACAAAAACTTCCAGCTCGGCGAACAGAAACACATCATTGTCTTGAGTGTTCCAGAGTTTTTCATTGTCCCAGAGTCCAGATGAAGTTTGCATTCCTCACGCATGTGAGCGAGAATTATTTCAATTTCTCAGATCAGTTCCTGTCCCGAGAACATCAGAGTCAATGTCCCGTCCTCTACTCGGTCCGACAGTTCACACTTCTTCATTCTCCTCTGATTCCATTTTCCAAAGAGTTTCTCAAGATTTACAAAGCTGGAGCCTAAATTATATGGTTTGATTCCTAAACATTTTTTCAACTGCCAACTGACAATATTTTCACAGTATCTCTTCACAATCCTCTGGCTTGCACAATTCCAGGGATGAGAAGTCCCGTTTGGTAGAGAGATTCCCGAGGCTGATGAGTTTCACTTTGGAACAAAGATGGTTAAGTGGCGATTTCCTGCGGTTGTTTCTAATGATGGGAGAGGGAGCGGTGGGGAATGAGCACTTTGACGAGCAGGAGGAAGTGTTGCCACTGACCCGAGTCAGAGAACAGTGGACAGGGATTAAAGGAATCTAATGAAAAGCAGCACTTCTGCTCAGGACGTTCAATAACAGCTGCAGAAACCCGATGTGTCGAGCAGTGTATCTGGAAAGAGAAGCAGAGATAATGTTTTAAATATGGAACATTTCTGATGAATAACTCGAGTTTCCCAAGTCTAATCAAATTACCGGCCTGGTTCACAAAATAGTTTTTCTGAACTTTGAGCGAAAATTGTACCAGCAGGAAAGCATTCATAATGTCGTTAGCAGGATTCGAACCTACGTGGGAGAAAGCCCACTGGATTTTTAATCCATCGCCTTAACTACTCGGCCATGACGACAGACAGCTCCGGTCGGGTGAGCATTCACCAAATCAGCCGTGATCTCATTGAAAGCGACTGTTCACTTGAGCGAAATTCTCCGATCTCCTTTCATAACTTTGCTGTCATTTGTAAGGTGCGAGACACCAATGTAAAAGAAGAAAAGCACAAAGGTAGGAAAAGATATTTGTAGGCAAACTGAGTCAAAATTATTTATTGAAAGGAAAATCACACTTGGCAATTTGCCATATCTCTTTGCGAACATGACCAGCAGAAGTAAGCAAAGGAGCTATTGATCTGAGTATTCTCGCACCTGAAGCAAACAAAGGTTAGTTACATATCCAATTCTTTTTCTGGCGAACGAAATGATCTTTCCTGATGGTTACAATGAAAGAGATGGTTCCCAATAAAAGACAGAGATTAATTCGCATGTAGATATATTTCAATGTGACACGATTCATTTTCAGTCCCTAATTACCCCAGAGATGGAGGAGGTGAGATACTTTTCTTCACTCTTCAACTCCTCAGTACGGAGGTAAAAACATGAAACCGCTAGAGATGGAGTTCTTGAATTGGGAACCAGAGACACTGAAGAAACTAGGCAAAGGTGAGGACTGCAGATGCTGGAAACCTGACTTTAGATCAGAGTGATGCTGGAAAAGCACAGCAGGTCAGGCTGCATCCGAGGAGCAGGAGAGTCGACGTTTCTGTTGCCAGTCATGCTCCGCTGCACAAACAATTTTCGTTTTTGGCTCAGATTTCCAGCACCTGCAGCTATTTGTTTTATGTTAACCTTCATAATGTTTTGGACAAAACCAATGACCTGCCAGCATCGGAAAATCGGCAGAAGTACTGGTACACCGATATGTTTGCTGAACAATACAACCATTCCATGAGCGGGAATACGATCTGGGCCACGGTGCTGAGAATACCGAATCCTCACAAGTAAATAACAAGACAAGGCGATAGATACTATCGTATTTGGTGTAAATAAAATACCCTGTCTGAACATTTTCGTTGCAGATTTTTTTCAAATTGTCTTCGAAAATTTACAAAGTGGGAAAAGGCCATTCCGCCCATTGTGCATTGCGGCTAATCAGAGAGCCATCTATTCTAGTTGCAGTTTCGAACTTTGGCCCAAAGTCTCGTGTGTTCTAATGTTTCCAGGTCAAATGTCAATGAGGTTATCCTATGTTCGTACATGGCACAATAATGGGACAGAAGTATAACGAATTGTAACTCTTTTGAGGAACTCATGCTCATTTTCACCCACAGAGGGAGACACACCAGAAGATACCGCCAAACTGACGGAGGTGTCCGTTGTGGAGAGCTGGAATTTGAAATGGGCAATAGGATAAATGCAAGCTTTGCATGCGGAAGCACAGAGGCGATGTCCCGAGAGAACTTTACAGGGGAGTGTCAGCGTATACCACGGTTAAAGCGAAACATCCCCCGTCGAGCCAGGTAGGACTCGAACCTACAATCTCCTGATCCGAAGTCAGACGCGTTATCCATTACGCCACTGGCCCAAGAGACAAGCCTGCACTTGGCAGAATGTCGATATGTAATGCCATGGACTTTCACGGAATCAGAATTAAAAAGGTGAACAAGCACCGAAGATAATCACCAACATTGCTTCACTTCGAAGTTTCCAATTTGTGAAGCAGTGCCTTTCACTGGCAAAGGAGAAACATTTGTCCTCAGCTGCCTGCTTCAGGGTCGCGTCCTTCTCTGCTGGAAGTTTCCATCGTTTTATTCACAGTCACGACGCGATTTCATGATCCACTCCAGTGAAAAAGTGTCATGGTGTCGTCCAAACAAGACCCTGCAGAAACTCGGCGAGAAACCTCTGGTCATTTCGAGCTCAGGATGTGGAATTAGACGAGATGCGTGACACCTTTTATTGGCGCCGCCACTTCACTGCAAATTAGCGGCTCAAAACGAGCCGTTGTAAGCATCAGCTTGATTTGTACCTTCCTGCAGTGCATTTGCTAAACAAAATCAGATCGCTCCCATCCGGCCCAGATGACTTATCTATTTTCACACTCTGCAGTATTTCTAATATCTCTTTCTTGTGAACCTCAATCTCTTCTCGTCTAGACGCAAGTAGCTCTGTATCTTCCTCGCCAACATTTTCATTTTCTATAGCGAACACTGTCGAAAAATATTTATTTAGTGCTTCCCTTATCTCCTCTGGCTCCACACACAACTTCCCACTATTATCCTTGATTGTCCCAAATTTAACTCTCGTCATTCTTTTATTCCTGACATACCTATGGAAAGCCTTAGGGTTAATCCTGATCCTGTCTGCCAACAACTTCTCATGTCTCCTCCTGGCTCTTCTCAGCTCTCTTTTTAGGTCTCTCCTGATATCGTTGGAACCCTCTAGAGCTCTAACTGAGTTTTCACGTTTTGTGCTAACATAAGACTTCTTGTTCTTCTTGACCAGGGATTCCACTTCCTTAGTAAACCACGGCTCACGCGTTCTATATCTTCCTCCCTGCCTAACAGGTACATACTTATCTAGGACACACAGGAGCTTTTCCTTGAATAAGCTCCACATTTTAATGTGCTCACCCCCTGTAGTTTCCTACCCCATTCTACGCTTCCTAAATCTTACCTCATTGCATCGTAATTTCCCTTCCACCAGCTGAAACTCTTGCTCCGTGGAGTACACCTATCCCGTACAATCACGAAAGTAAATCCGAGAGAATTGTGATCGCTGTCTCCAAAGTGCTCACCTACTTCCGAATCTAAAACCTGGCCAGGCTCGTTACCCAGTACTAAATAGAAAGTGGCTTCGTCCCTTGAAGGCATGTGTACGTACTGTGTCAGGAAGCCCTCCTGCACACACTGGGCAAAAAATGACTCATCTATAGTACTCGTACTGTAGTGATCCCAGTAAGTATTTGGATATTGTCTTGAGTGTTCCAGAGTTTTTCATTGTCCCAGAGTCCAGATGAAGTTTGCATTCCTCACGTAGGTGAGCGAGAATGATTTCAATGTCTCAGATCAGTTCCTGTCCCGAGAACATCAGAGTCAATGTCCCGTCCTCTACTCGGTCCGACAGTTCACACTTCTTCATTCTCCTCTGATTCCATTTCCCAAAGAGTTTCTCAAGATTTACAAAGCTGGAGCCTAAATTATATGGTTTGCTTCCTAAGCATTTTTTCAACTGCCAACTGACAATATTTTCACAGTATCTCTTCACAATCCTCTGGCTTGCACCATGTCCAGGGATGAGAAGTCCCGTTTGGTGGAGAGATTCCCGAGGCTGATGAGTTTCACTTTGGAACAAAGATGGTTAAGTGGCGATTTCCTGCGGTTGTTTCTCATGATGGGAGAGGGAGCGGTGGGGAATGAGCACTTTGACGAGCAGGAGGAAGTGTTGCCACTGACCCGAGTCAGAGAACAGTGGACAGGGATTAAAGGAATCTAATGAAAAGCAGCACTTCTGCTCAGGACGTTCAATAACAGCTGCAGAAACCCGATGTGTCGAGCAGTGTATCTGGAAAGAGAAACAGAGATAATGTTTTAAATATGGAACATTTCTGATGAAGAACTCGAGTTTCCCAAGTCTAATCAAATTACCGGCCTGGTTCACAAAATAGTTTTTCTGAACTTTGAGCGAAAATTGTACCAGCAAGAAAGCATTCACAACGTCGTCAGCAGGATTCGAACCTACGTGGGGAAACCCCAATGGAATACTACTCCATCGCCTTAACCACGCGGCCATGACTACAGACAGCTCAGGTCGGTTGAGCATTGACCAAATCAGCCGTGATCTCATTGAAAGCTACCGTTGACATGATGAGCTCAATGCTTCCATTCTCCTCTCCCACCTCTGCTGTGAATTGTAAGGTGCGAGACTTCAATGTAAAGGAAGAAAAACACAAAGTTAGGAAAAGATATTTGCAGCCAAACTGAGTCAAAATTATTGATTGAAAGGTCAATCCCACTTTGGCAATTTGCTAGATCTCTTTGCAAACATGATCAGCAGAGCTGATCAAGAGAGGTATTGATCTGAGTGTTCTTGGACATGAAACAATCCAAGGTTAGTGACATATTCATTTCTTTTTCTGGCGAAGGAGCTGGTCTTTCCAGATGCTCACAAGGAAAGAGATTTTTCCCAATAAAAGACGGCAAATAAGTCCCATCTAACGCGGACACCATCGTGAGCGCTGCTGTTTCACAATACCACAGAGTCAGGGTCAATTCCCGCCTCATGCAACTGAATGTGTGGAGTTTGCACATTCTCCCCGTTGTATGCGTGCACTTGCTCTGGTTTTCTCCCATAGTCCAAAAATGTACCGGTTAGGTGAAATGGCCGTGCTAAATTGACGTGGTGAATGGAGAGGAATGCATTTGGGCTGGGGCGGGTCGGTGTGGAGTTGCTGGGCCGAAGGACCTGTTTCCATATTGTAAGTATTCTAATCTACGGTAATCAATGGCCAAGGTATGACGCACGTTGTTCGATGTTGCATATATGACTTTTCGATTTCTTCAAAGTTTCTTTACAATTCAAACGGGAGTGGAAGAAGGGAAATGAATGTCTCCCATAATTCTTGCCTTCTTTTAGCATTCACAGGCAGTATTTTTCCTGTACGTTTTTTTTTACACTGTGGTTACTGTTAATGTTCTTGTAAGCTACACCGGCTGGTTTCCTCTTTCCTCAATGTTCCTCATCTCTACCCAAACACATTTTCCATCCTTATCTCCTGAATCAATGTAATCTCTAACCATTGCATAATTGCCACGGAAACTGGGCTTTTCACACGCCTGTGTATGTCATTTTCCAATATTAATTGATCGTTTACTGTGTTGCAATTGCGCATGTGAAGAAGAAAACAGAATAGAGGCAGGTGGTCCTGGGTTTCAAACGCACGTAATTGCAGCTAAAACGCAGATTACTGCACACAATGCAATCACGGAAGCATCCACCGAATCGTCAGGAAGCGCACAATAAGTACAATGCTGGATGTCATGTCAGGAACAGGACCAGAAACACAACAGAAATACGTCTCTTGGGTACTATTTTGGACGTTTTTCTCAATCAGCTATCGTGTTTTACATATGTTCCATCGGGAGTTACCTCACACAAGGAAGTAACCAGTGCTGCAGACGGTCATATAATCCGAGTCCCAAGTCCCGGAGTCAGAGAGACTCAGTGCCCTGTGTGTACCTACAAGGAACAGCTGTGCATGGGGTTTATCGGGTAACTGAACGGCATGAATGCAGCTCGATGGTCGTCTGTCTGCATCTCCTCTATAGTTTTCTGTGCAGTCCCTGCGTGCAATCTTGTCAACTACGTTTGTCCGGCACAAGATGGGCATTGGTCGCTTGTCTCTGAGAGAGTCTGTTGGTGTATGTGTTGGCATAATTCCGAGTGTAAGGAGGAATCTGGTTGTCAGTTCCCAGAAACTGACTTTAATAAATGGAAGCGTGCTTTGTAACTTGCCGCGTGGCATATCCTCATTGCGAAGTTCGTGCACTGCGAATCACGTTGCGGGACAATCCAATTTTGGCAAAGAATTTGTGTGGCAGTCACGAGTTGCCACGACAAGCTATCGCTAGTAGCAATACGGACAAATGGCAAGAACTGCAAATTCGATTAGAGCAGCACAAGGTTAATGTGACAGGGCAAACAGAAGGTAGCCAGAAGATTTCTGGGTGTAGGGCAATCACCCAAGGTACCTTTTCATTTGAAAGTCTGTGCATCAGTAGAATCTGTAACCCAAGTAGTCTATGTTGGTTATTCATATTCCAGACAACTTGTGTTGTTCCCCGTTTATTCTGAAAGTGAATAGTCATAGTTATTTCACCGTTATTTCGAAAGAAGATCCTGCATTGAATCTGTTCGACGTTATTTGATGCTGTGGTGAAAAGGTGGGCAATCGCGATGTGAAACGTTGGTATACTTTCATTTCCTTCATTACTGTCCTGGTGAGGGAGAAAGGTGATCACCGGGGCATTGATGGCCTAATTTAATCACGGATACAATTGGAAATGTTCACTCTTATTGGTTCGTTGTTGTTCTGTTTTGTTTTATGATACTTGAGCACTTTCTGGGACTTGGCAATAAACTAAATCTCCAGTAGGTTTGGAATTGTCTCGCTGTTACTTGTGCGAGCGGTTCATGTCAGAGACGACTCACAGTGCATCACAGACAGCACTTAAGCTTCGGTGTGTCTGATCATAGTACTGCCTTTTCAGTTCTGATTCTGTTCCACGTTAAGAGCTGTCAGGTTTTGGATTTGCTGGAGAAGAAAGTGCGTAATGCGATATGTGAGGTATTTTTCTTTAGCCAAAATCTTTGATGGCGAACTTGGGAAAGTGTCAAGACGAATGGTCATTGGCAGCAAATATCCGGAAAACCTTCATCTCTGGATCGGTTGGGCCCATCCACCCTCCAAACAAAATAGCCAAACTCGCTGACTGAGTAACAAACATCATGCGTTTTTTTTGCAAATGGTGTATTCAAACCGTTGCCGGTGGCTGGAGCATCTCAGAGTTGTCGAGCATGGAAACAAATCCCGCGAGCCAACTTGCCCTTGCTAAACAGATAACCGAAATTAATCCATACATATCTCACAATATTTGTGCTTTATCTCTCCGAATTCTTCCTGTCTATACACCCATTCAGATGCCTTTGAAATGTTGTGAGTGCACCAGACTCTGCCACGAAATGTGGCAATTCATTCCACACACAGAAAAGTTCTGTGTGAAAAACATGTGTCCCTCACATCCCTTTTAAATTTTTCCTCTCTCACATTAAATGTTTGTTATGTAGATTTGAACTCGCGTGTCTTGTGAAAAAGTGCTTCCTGACTATTTACTTTGTCTGTCTTCCTCATGATTTTATACGCTTCTGAGAGGCCATATCTAAGCCCTGAAGCTCCTGGGAATCTGACGAAGCCTATTCAGTTTCGTTCTCACCTCCAAGCAGTGCAAACCTTGCAAATCCTTGTAAAGGTTTTCTAAACGTACCCTTGAAAGAAGTGTGTCCAGCTGCAGCACTTGCTTGACCGCGTGGTCACTCTGGAGCTGCGGGTGGACTCACTGTGGAGCATCAGCAATTCTGGAGAGTTATGTTGCCTCCCAGGTGCTCAGGCCAGGGATGTCGCCCATCGGCTGAAGATCATTCGAAAAGGGGATCGTGAACAGCCAGTTGTCTTGGTGCATACAGGCACGAGATGAGGACCTGCAGGGAGAATTCAGGGAGCCCGGAGAGAAATTAAAAAGGAGGACCTCAAAGGTAGTAATCTCGGGATTACTGCCGGTGCCATGTGACTGCCAGCGTAGAAATGAATAAAAAAAGGCACAATGAACACGTGACTTGAGGAATGGTGCTGCAGGGCGGGTTTCAGATTTGTTGGACTGTGCGACCAGTTCTGGACAATGTGGGACTATAAGAAAATTGACGATCTACATCTGAACCAGACGGGAACGAATGTCCTTTCGGGAGTTTTTGCTACTGCTGTTGGGGAGGTTTTATACTAATGTGGCAGGGCGCTGGGAACCACAAGATTAAACAAGTCGGCAGTGCGGTGGAAACTGGAAACGCTAAGAATCAGGAAGATAACATTAAAAATGGGAAGAATAGGCAGAGAGCAGATGAATGCAAAAGAACTGGTGACCTGAAATGCATCTACTTTAATGCATGGAGTATAGACAGATGAACTTAGGGTTTAGGTTGATGCCGGGGAATATGACGTTATTGCGATCACAGAGATTTAGTTGAAGGAAGGGCATGGTTGGCAACCAAATGTTCTAGGATATAGATGCTTCAGATGGGACAGGGAGGGAAGAAAAAGGGGAAGGAGTTGCATTGCTGGTCAGAGATGATATCATGGCTGTGCGAAAGGAAGACACCATGTAAGGCTTGGGTCGTGAGACACTATGGATGGAGCAGTGAAATAAAAAGGGTGAGGTTAGATTTTTGGGGCTGTATTACAGTGAGCGTGAGGTGTAAGAAAAACATAGTTAAACAGATCATGGAAAGACGTAGAGGCAATTCTTTAGTTTTGATTGGAGATTTCCGTTTTCCCAACATTGTCCGGGATACTCTTAGCGTCAGAGGTCTGGATGGTATACCATTTGTAAGAAGCCTCCAGGTGAGTTTTCTGCGGCGGTAAAGCAATAGTCTGAGGAGGGATTAGGCCATATTGGAACTGATATTGGGGAATAAGCCAGGGCTGGCGATAGCAGTTGCCGTGGGTGATTTCTTTGGGAAGTGTCCAATATTCTGTAAGTTTTAGAATACTCATTGACAAAGATGAGAGTGGTCCTGAGGAAAGAGTACTATCCTGGGCCAATTATATCAAAATTATGCAGGCGGTCGGAAATGTGGATTGGACACATCTATTTGTAGGAAAGTCCACAGTTCATATGTGGCAGGCTTTCAAAGATAGGTTAAATATAGTGCAGGATAGGCATGTCCCGTTGAAGGCATAGGATTTGAAAGACAATATTCGTGAACTGTTGATGACAGGACAATTGTACGACTCGCCAAGAGGAAAAGGGAAGCATACATAACGCCTCGGCAGCTAAGAACATAATGGTCCCTCGAGGAACATGAGAAGAGTAGGACAAGTCTTAAATGAGGATTCAAGGGGGTTAAAAGGGGTCATGAAACAACTTCACGCTAGCACAATTAAGGAGAATCCTAAAGCCTATTATTCATATTTAAGAAGCAAGTGGGTAACCAGAGAAAGGATTGGTCTACGAAAGGAAAATAAAGGAAGGGCGTATGTCGAATCTGAGAAACTGGGTATGATTCTGAATAATTATTTTGCATCAGTGTTCACTGAAGAGAGGAATATGATGAATATTGAGTCTAGAGTAAGACATTTGATTAGTCTGGATCATGTTGACTTAAGTAGGGAAGCTGTGTTGGGCAGGCTAGGGGTAATTAATGTGGACAAATCCCCAGGAACGGATGTGATCTATCCCTGGTTCCTGAGTGAGGTGAGAGAGGAAATAGCTGGGGCCCTGACGGATATCTTCGTGGCGAACTTCAGCACAGGTGAGGTTCTGGCCGACCGGAACGTTACTCATATTGTCCACTGTACAAGAAGGATAATAGGGATATTCCAGATAGCTACAGAAGAATGGGCCTAACATCAGTGTTGGGAAAGTTGCTGGAGAAGGTACTGAGAGATAAGATCTATTCATATTTAGAAAATAATGTGCATATCAGTGAGAGGCATAGAGTTTTTTGGGAAAGTGCCCAAGTTGATAGATGAAGGAAAGGCTATTGATGTCATATACATGTACTACAGTAAGGAGTTAGATAAGGTTCCCCATGGTAACCAAATACAGTCCGTAAAGTAACATGGTGTGCAGGGTGTTCTAGACAGGTGGCTAAAGAATTAGTTGAGCAATAGGAGACAGAGAGTGGCAGTTGAATGGAGTTTCTGGAAATGGAGAAAGATGACCAGTAGTGCTCCACAGGGTCAGTGTTGTGGCCACTGTTGTTTGTGATATAGATAAATGTTCTGGAAGAGAGCACTGTTGGAATTATCAGAAAGTTTGCAGATGACACGAACATTTCTGGACTAACAGAAAGTATAAGTGACTGTTAAAGAATACAGGAGGATACTGGAAAGTTGGGCGGAAAAGTGGCAGCTGGAGTTTACACCAAACAAATGTGAGGTGACGCATTTCGGTCGGTCTAATTCTAGATGGGGTTATACAATGAAGGAAGAACTTCGGGAAAAAAAAGTTGATGGATAGAGAGATCTGTGAGTACAGGTCCATTATACACTGAAGGTCGCTGCACAGGTGGATAGAGTGGTCAAGCAGGCATATAGTATGCTTGGCTTCATTTGATGGGGTATTGAATAAAATGGCTGGCAGGTCATGTTAAAATTGAACAATACATTGGTCTGGCCACACTTAGAATACTGTGCAAATTTCTGGTCGCCACATTACCAAAAGGCTGTGGACGCTTTGGAGAGGGTGCGTAAAAGGTTAAGCGGATGTTGCCTCGTATGGAAGGTGCAATCTAGGAAGAGAGGTTGAGTTGTTTTGTTTTCATTAGAAAAAAGGAGTTTGAGTGGGACCTTTTTGAGATTTACAAAATCATGAAGTGTACAGACAGGATAGATAGAGAAAAGTTTTATGTCCCAGATTGAAGGATTAAATACCGAGAGGTCACGCTTTCAAGATGAGTGGTGAAAAGTTTAAGAGGAATACAGTGGGTGGTGGGTGTCTGGAACGCGTTCCCAGCAGAGACGGGAGAGGTAATCACGGTCGATACATTAAAGATGCGTCTGGACAGATGCATGAGTAGGTGGGGAGCTGAGGGATACAGGTGCTTAGGAATTGGGTGATAGGTTTAAACAGTAGATTTGGATCGGCTCAGGCTTGAATGGATGAAGGGCCTGTTCCTTGTCTGTACATTTTCTTTGGTCTTTCTTCTTAAATTACGCCAATTTCATTACATAATCTGCGAGGTCTTAGTGCCTGAAGTGAATCGATGCTGAAACACTAATCATAAAAATTCTGAGTGTGGGCTTTTGTGTGGTAGCGGGATTGAGGATTTTAAGATGCTGGATTTTAAGCTTCAGTTTCTATCGAATCGTGGCTTCAAATACCAGCATCGGAAGTGAGCTACTATGTGGAGATGTATGCGAGAGAACTGCGCATGTGTGGATGCCTTTTAATTTGAGTGTTTGCAGCTCCTCAGTGTGCTTATCCTCTCGGTGATAAAATCAGCGACCGTCTCTGAAAACAACGCAAGTTCCTGCTGTCCGACGTATCCTCATATCCCGTCGATAGCTTTGCTTTTGGATATCTGCGTTGCCAGTTTCTGTATCTCAAATAGTTAGCGCAGTTGGCTGAAATGTTGGTGGTTCGAGCCCACCCAGGGAATAAGTCTCAAATATTTCAGCACAAGCATTCACCCCGACCATGTATTGACATTGGAACCGGGAAAACTCATCCATGATTCACCCCAAGTCCGCAGGGAGTGAGACGTTTACACGCAGCAGAATACGACATCACTTTCTCCAAGCTCCCGATGCCAACAGAGAGGGGCCACTGCAGCTTCAATCAGCGACTTTCTGCCAAGCCATGGGAAACAACTCGTGGAAACTCCTTCCTTAGTAACAGCTCTTTCCGTGAGAAAGGAGAAAAACATTCACTTTAAATTGGAAAGGGCTTCAGGACATTGGAATGTTGCTCCAGTTCTTGGAACGTGTTATAAATAAAACTCCTGCCTTGAAAATAGGAAGTGGTAAAAGGTTTTAGGCCTAAAGAACAAAGAAAGTGTGGATTGAGACGACTCTGTCTCGTCAGCAGATAGGAAATGCCCAACACTGTAAACGGAAATGATTGGATTTTCTTAGGTAACGTCCCGACTGATTTACGGCCTGCCAGAGTGATTGGAAATCACATCAGCGATATAAAGGTGAGGGTAAAAATATGAAGATATTAAGGTTGAACCTTAAATCCCGGGACAAGTGCTGAATAGATTGTAATGCTTTGAAGGAATAACTGAAGTGAAAGGTGTGAATCATATTGTGATTAAGAGGAATGAACTGGATCCTAACAAAGTGCTGATGAATTATGCTCGCAATGTAATAGCAAACTAATCCACAGTGCACCGTGCTTGGTTAGCTCAGTCGGTGCAGTGTGAGATGCTTAATCTGTGGTTGGTGGGTGCAAGCCTCACAATGGGCGCTTTCACCGCTTAATACAATTCCGGCTCTTCTTTCCACCTGCAGTATTGCAACCCTTCGCAGGGGAATGTTCTTGCTGCTTTCATTGACACATCTGTCCGCCTGCTTTTGATCACACGTCGGTTTCTGAGTGAACACTGTTTCCATTTTACTGGAGACACCAGAGACAACTTTATCAGTGCAGCCGAAAATACAATGAATGATGTCCGTTTCAAAACGTGAGGTTCCAAACCAACCGTGCACCACCCAAAGTGTTCAAAGGCACGGAAAGCGAATGGCCACTTGCTCGGGGTCTGACAGAGACGGATCAATATCACATGGGTCCTGAACCAATTTTCAGTGATCCAGATTGTTCTGATGGAAACCGAAGGGAACTCTCCCTCAAAGTTTTGCAGTTGTTCTTCTTGTGTTTAACGTAATGAACAGTATATTGTCAGTAACGAGGGTGGAGGTGCGGCAGGATCGTGAGGTTTCAGTGTGGGACATAGACACAGTAAGTCAAACATGCCCAGAGCACGGGAGAACTGTTTGGTCCAGGATCACTGCCATCTTGTGTTTCTAAACCAACAAATGAAATTACTGAAAAATCTCAGCAGGTCTGGTCGCATCTTGGAAATATAAATCGATTTAAGACTTCGGGACTAGTGACACTTCTTTTCCATGTCCATCTCCACCTGCTTTTGCACACTCTTCCTTTTTATTGAATGTCTCCTGACTTCCAATTTTCTATTAAGATTCTCATTTATTACTTCCTCTCCAACCATTTTCCCAGTCTCCAATTTTGTATCAGAACTGTTCCATCTTTCACATTGTCCAGGACATCGAACTGACCAAATAACTCTGTTTCTATTTCCTTAGATAGCAGATGGCCAGAGACTGGAAGGCAGAAAACTCACCCATGATTCACCCCGAGTCCACGGGGAGCAAGATATTTACACGCAGCAAAATACGACACCATGTTCTCCAATCGCCCGATGCCAACTGAAAGCGGCCACTGCAGCTTCAATCAGGGCTTCCTGCTAAACCCTGGGACACAGCTCGTGGAAACTCCTTTCTCATTAACTGCTCTTCCCGTGGGAAAGGAACAAAACTTCCATTTCAAATTGGAAACGGCTTCAGGAGATTGGAAGGTTGTTCCTGTTCTTGGAACGTGTTATAAACAAAACTCCTGTCTTGAAAATAAGAAGTGGTAAACGTTTTAGGCCGGAAGAACAAAGAAAATGTTGATTGTGAGGACTCTGTCTTGTCAGCAGATGGGAAATTCCCAATACTGTAAACAGAAATGATTGGGTTTTCTAAGGTAATTTTCCGACTGATTGCGTCTGAAATCACTTCATGTGAAAATATTTGGGTTGAATCTTAAATGCCAGGACAAGTGTTAAATAGATTGTAATGTTTTGAAGAAATAACGAAAGTGAAAGATGTGAATGATGTTATTTGTGATTGGGAGGAATGAGCTGGATCTTTACAAATTGTTGTGCCAGGTGAATTATGCTCAGAATAAAATAGCCAACTAATGCATCGTGTCCCAAGCCTGGATATCTCAGTTCGGTGAAATGTGAGGTGTTTAATCAGAGAGTCGTGCATCCAAGCACCATAATAGTCGTTTTCACTGTTTAATAGAGTTCCAGTTCTTCGTTCCACATGCGGAATTGCAAGCCAACGCTGGTGGAGGAATCCTGTTGCTTTCGCTGAAACATATGTCCTCCTGCTTTGATCACATGTCGGTTACTGAGTGAAAACTGTCTGCACTTTACTGGAAGCGCCAGAGACAACTTTATCAGTGCAGCTGAAAATGCTATGAATGATGTCCATTTTACAACGTGAGATTCCACGACATCCATGCACCGACCAAAGTGTTCAAAGACACAGAACGCGAATGGCCATTTGTTAGTGGTCTGACAGAGACAGCTTAATGTCCCATGGGTCCTGAACAAAAATTAACTGATTTAGAATATGCTGATGGAACGGAACGGAGCTATCCCTGAACGTTTTGCAATTGTTCTTGTTGTGTGCTCATGTAAGTTTATGTAATGAACAGTTTATTGCCAGTAACGAGGGTGGGGGTGGGGAAGGATTCTGAGGTTTCAGTGTGGGACAGACGTGATCTGATCAAACGGGTAAGTCAAATATTCCCAGAACATGAGAGAGCTGATTGGTCCAGGATCACTCCCATCTTCTGTTTCAGAATCAACAAATGAAATTGCTGGGAAATCTCAGCAGGTCCGGTCACATCTTGAAAATGAAAACCGAATGAGATTTCGGGACTGGTGACACTTCTTTTTCCATCTCCATGTCCCTCTGCCTTTCTACAAACTTCATTTTTATTGAATATGTCCTGACTTCAAACTTTATATTCAGCTTCACTTTTATTGCTTCCTCTCCAAACATTTTCCCAGTCTCTAAAACTGTATCATGCTTGTTCTATCTCTCACTTTGCCCAGGACTTCCAACTGAACAAATAACTCTGTTTCTATTTCCTTAGATACCAGACGGCCAGAGATTGGAAGACATCGGAGCGGTTAGCACTTTCAGAATATCTAATCTGCTCCGCCATTCGATCTTGGCTAATATCGTTCTTGACCCCATTCTCCAGTCCTCTACCTTAACACTTACTCCCCAGTCTTAGGATCCAGTCTTTTTCCCAGAGTTGGTCCTAATCCTTCCCAAAACCCTCTACATGTGTTGGAAGCTGTTACACCATGTCGACGTGACATCAATCTCAGTTTCAGTGATTATCGGCAAACACGAACTGTTCTGAGCAGCTCGATCGGGTCTCTGGCCCCACTGTGATCCTGCGGGGGAGCAGCAATCACCTACAACTCCTACGGAAATGATCGGCGCTTCAACAAAAAACGGACAGAAAGAAAGATAGGCTTGTGTGTCAAGATATGTGGAGGTAATTGCTTTCTGACCAGGTCAGTAAACCTTACTCTGTATATCCCCGCACATTCTAGCTGTTGTGGTGAAAGGGAATACAAGTCCAATTAATTGCCATCTACGCTTTTATTCGATATGTGTCTTCCTTGTTCTGAATATGCAGGGAGTTTCCAGCACTGATGGTCACCATTTCTAACAGTGCATGCCGCGGGCCCTGATCTTTTCTGGAGAGTAGCAGTATCAGTTTGTGCGAAAGTGGCCCAGTACAAAGCTTAGAAGAAACATTGTTGTTCCCTCTTTCTGGACGACAGTCTTTCATATCATGATCGATGGGGCTTTATTATATTCTCATCAGCAAACCTTGTTTTGAATTTACTCGCCCAATACTACTGTAGCGGTGAAAAGAAGATAATTCAGAATACCTGCTGCGTGAATATCATTTTCAAATTTCTATTCGCAGTGGTCCTTCATATGTGGCGATGTCTATATCACTGCTGGCCATCCTGTTTAAGAGTGCCGTTACATATGTTCCTCTGTCTTGGCGCTGCAGGGAAAATTGTCTGCGCCTTTCCAGCCAAAATTTCCTGGATATTTCAACATGGTATTCTTTATTTTTTCAATCATGTCCTCTTTAAAGACACAGTTACCGGGCACTGATCCTTTCTGTAACAACAGTACCGCATTTGCTCGACATGCGAAGGTGGCCTGGATCAGTAACAAGGAGAGCATTCATTTCCTTCTGTCACAGCGAAAACTGGATTCATGATGTTAGTCTCTGTCAAATGCATCCGAAAATGTGCTCTGAAAGCTTCATTTGAACGCTGTCTGGCGTTTCTCAACGTGCGTCAACCAAAACCAGAAATCCTCAATCATAGTTTGGAGCAGTTCACATATTCGAGTTTCGAAGCAGCAGACACGGATACAGTTCATTCAGTCAACAACAGGAATGAAAAGATTTACAGGCACAGATGAACTATCGACTCTTGTTCTCATACTGTTACTAATATTACCATGTGGCCTGAAGTCTAAGCCATGTTGTAACTGAAAATAAGGAAATCACAGACAGGCTGCCGAATGACGCAGTATGTATTTTGTTTTCTTGTTCTCATAGAGTTCCAGGAAAGTATGACAGCGAGGGAGAGGAATGCAAGTCAAGTGCAGCTCCGGTGAAAAACCTTCTGTCTGATTCAGTCATCAACAAGAAACGTGAATGTGACTAAAGCGGGAAACCTTTTCACAACTCGAACAAAGAGCAATCACGAACAGTGACCACCTCTTTGACACCTCAGATCGTCTTTGACCTTCCCTGAATATGTATAGAAACTAATTTTTGTACACCTCAAAGTGAGAACTGTTTGATTTACCGACAATAAGTGAGTCGCATGTCCTTGATTCCCACATAGGTTTCCAACTCAGCTTGCAGCCAGGTGGCAGTTGCTCATGGCTCTGCTGGATAGTGCACTATTATGGAGAAAGAATAGGAAAGTTGGAACTCTTATTGGCTCTGGGTTTCGAATACTCTTGCTACGTGTTCTGCCATTCTCCGATTCCAGTGCTAAACCAGTTTTTCAATTCATCCGAGATGCAGGAGAGTCGGCGTTTCTGGCAGGAGCAGAATTATAGAACATAGAACATAGAAGAATACAGCGCAGTACAGGCCCTTCGGCCCTCGATGTTGCACCGATCCAAGCCCACCTAACCTACACTAGCCCACTATCCTCCATATGCCTATCCAATGCCCGCTTAAATGCCCATAATGAGGGAGTGTCCACCACTGCTACTGGCAGTGCATTCCATGAACTCACGACTCGCTGAGTAAAGAACCTACCCCTAACGTCTGTCCTATACCTACCCCCCCCCCCCCTTAATTTAAAGCTATGCCCCCTTGTAATAGCTGATTCATCATCTCCAGTGATCACTTTATCTGAGGAGAGAAAATGAACCAAGTTTCACACAGCGACTAATCGGAATTGCATTCCGTTTCAGCATGGTAGAAGGTATGGGCTAGCAAATTCAAAGCCAGATTTGCTGATGAGAACAACAAGCACGACCGCTCATATAGAGCAATTCCTTCCCACCGCTTATTCTGCAGAACTGGTGCAGTTGCTGTGAGTATGCTGCAGGGTATCATCAGGTACATGCTCTTAGGTTTCCGGTTTTGGCCTGTGTGCTCGCGTGGCTGAGCAACCCGAGACTCTGATTTCAGATTCCACTTCTTAAGAAGTCTTGTGTTTGCATCCCTGCTAATGGATTAAGCTGGCAACGTTTTGCAGGGATGAGTTTTGTTAAAGTTGAACAGAAAAAAAAGCAGTCATTTCTTCTAACCTGGCTGTGACGTGGCACAGCAGAAAACAACCAACATGTCAGTGCCCATGTTTTCCCCTTCTGCTGTAGTTGTCACGTTCCCCTCCAGCTCGAAAGGCCACCAGCATAATATGCAACTCAAAAACCAGCTGCGCCAATCTTTCATATTCCAGACAATTTGCATTTTTCACCGTTTCTCTGAAAGTGAATGGAGATATTTATGTTTATGTGAAATTAGGTTCTACATTAAATCTGCTCGCAGTTTTCTGTTGTTGTTGCGAAAAGGAGGGAAATTGCGATGTGAAACTTGGTTACTTTTCCATAATTTCCTTAATTTCTGTCCTGATGAGAGAGGCTGGTGATTGGTCCTCTCGATCCGGTGGAGACATCAGCCCAATTGTTAACCTCATTTTATCGAGACTGTAATTGGTAATCTTCACTTTTCATCTTTCATTCTTAGTCAGTTCTGATTCATGTTACTTGAGCACTTTCCTGGAAGTATTGGTGCACTCAGGCGCCAGTACGTTGAAAGCACCATTTGGAATTGCCTCGCTGCAATTTGTGAGAGCAGCTCATGACCCAGACGACTCGCTCTGCCTGACAGACAGCATTCATGAGCCGGTGTGTCTGAAAATAGGTTCTCTTTGTCAGTTCTGCTTCTGTTCATGAGTTGTCAGGTGTTTGGTTTCGCTGGAGAGCTGCGCAAGCAACATGAATTGTGAGGTATTTTCTGCAGCCAAAATCTACCACTGAGAAGTTGGGAATGTGTCAAGAAGAATGGTCATTGGCAGCCTAAGACCAGAAAAAAAATGATTCGTTGCTGGTTTTAACCGAAGCAGCCTGTGGGAGTTATCTCAAATGGGAGAGTACTCGCTTTGCATGCGAGAGATTGCGGGGTTGATAGCTGCGTTCTCCATCCCCTTTTAGGGCGGCACCGTGGCTCAGTGGTTAGCACTGCTGCCTCACAGCATCAGTGTTCCACGTTTGATTCCTGTGCGTAGTTTGCACATTCTCCCTGCGCCTGCGTGGGTTTCTTCCTACACTCCAAAGATGTGCAGGGCAGGTAAATTTTACATGCTAATTTTCCCATAATGATCAGTGCATTAGTTCGAGGTAAATTGGTCTGGGTGGGTTACTCTTTGGAGGGTCGGTGTGGCCTAGTTGCGCTGAAGGGCCGGTTTCCATACTGTAGAGAATCTAATCTAACCATCTTACAGAAAACTAGCCCAACGCACTGACCAAGTGATGAGTGCCTATTCAAACTGGTGTTCGCCACAGCAGCATCTCAGAGTGGCTGAGCCCGTAAACAAACGCTCTATTTGCCAAATTTTCACGTTTATTCTTTTTCAACTTTCCTGTCTGTATACAGATCCATATGCCTTTGAAATGTTGAGAGTATACCAGACTCCACCACTAAATCTGACAATTCATTCCAAACTCGCAAACCTTTCTGTGTGAAAAAAAACAATGTCCTTCAGATCCCTTTTAAATTTTACCACTCTCCCCTTAAAACAGTGTTCCCTTGCTTTGAACTTGCCTGCCATGGGAAGAAATATTCATTGACCAGTTACTCTACCGTCTCCTTCATATTGATATAAACCTCTGTAAGCCCATCCCTCAGCCCTCAAGCTCCATGGAAAATTTTCACATCCTATTCAGCTTTACGCTACAGTCCAAACACTGTAAGCCTTGCAACATCCTCATAAATATTATCGAACTTACGCCAAGTTGGCCATTGCAAGTGTGTGTGGGTAAGTGCCTGAAGTGAGGCGATGCTGAAACACTAATCATGAAAACATGGTTGCGGGATTTGTGTGGCAGCGTAGCAGAGATGTCGAAGGAGCTGTCTTTAAACTATAACCTCGATCCAGTCATTGATTTGAATTCCCACCACAACCAGAACCACAGGTGAAGTCGGGAACTCTGTTTTTCATGAAAAACCTATAAACATTGAGATGTCAGGATTTGATCCCATATTCGGCTGTTTTTTCACAGGAACTTTCACTAACTCAGGCTGAGGGACTGCCCAAGCTCAACGATTCAAAACTATGCGTGCATTTACTTGACTATTCGAACACAGGAACTCGGACTCATTTTTTGTGTGTTTCACAGTTACTCGGTGTAAATTTAAAACAGCCTCTGGTTATGCAGAAGAGTTCAAAGCTGGATATTCTCCACTGAAAATGCACAGGAAGAGGCAATCTCTTATTACTTTTGTTGTAAATTGATAACTTAGACTGTTTAAACTGACAGAATAACGCGGATCCATCCATCCTCTTGGGCACCTTTAACCGCGTTAATATCAGCAAAGGTAAACTCACACTAAGAGGAATGGGCTCATTGCGGTAAATTGTTAAGGAGTGGTGTGTGAGTCAGAGTGAATAGTGGTCAGTAAATACTGACACTGACATTGAACGTTGCAACACCAGCTCCTCACTCACTTGCTGTCTCATGCCTCCCAGTCATCATTGCCTTTCACATTTTCCTCTCGTCCGTTCCACTTCTCAACTTATTCCCGACAGCTTGCAAGTATTCCCTTAGAAACCGCAGCTTTAGGAAACGTATTACTGGGATAAAGTCATTGCTCAATGTGATGGGATGCACCGTCAATCCATAATTACTCGAGAGATTGAGATTATGAGTTACTCCGCATAACCCTGGATGTCCTCAGTTGCGGGGTACAGGCATATTGCCATGAGGCAAGGGTTTAGACGTAGTGACATTGAAGGAACAGCGAAATATTTTCAACTGGGAAACGCGAGAACCTTGGAGGGGTAATTGCTGTGATAGCTTTCGCTTGTATTTGCTGCAATTGTCATTGCAGACAGATGCTGATCGATCACTGAATTGTTCTGGCAGGATCCGTGTGTGTGTTCTGGGTGCAGCCAGGATTTAGTTTTCATTCGGATAATTCACAAGAAGAGAATTAAATCTACATCTCCTAACTGGGAACGAAAGCCTGTTCCTGGCAATGCAAAATCAGACTCGTATGCAGGGATGTCCATTGATACTGCAGCAGCCTCTGGGACCTGTACAAACTCTAGTGCCTGCTTTTCACGTCATAATTGTCTTTGTCAGCAGTGTTTCTCTCTCCAAGTTTCCAAGTCGGTTCATATTATCACCCTTGGTTTCAATGTGAAGAAGGCAATACTGTGATAATCTGATGTTGTTCAGCAGATATACTGCAGCAAGTTAAGTAAAGACTGATGCTAACACGAGCTCGTTTTGAGCCGCGCTGATGTTTTGGCATCAAGAAAGGCATCATTCAACTCGCCTCATTCCGGGTGACGGGCTCGAAATGACCAGTGGTTTCTCGCTGAATTAGTTCAGGCTCTGGAATTTAAAAAACTTCAAATATGAAAGTACAGTGAAAGGAAATGTTTCATAGAGTGGGGAATTCCAAGTGAAACAGTGACGGTGATTATATTTGCTGATTTTTCACCTTGTGAATGCTGCTTCCCTGATGTGGACGTTTACATTACCTATAGACAAACTGTCACAGCCAAACCTGGTTTTTGGGTCAGTGACGGAATTGGTAACATGCCTGACGTCGAGTTAAGGGATTGTCGGTTCGCATTTAAAATCGCGAGGATGCAGCGTGCTCGTCCATTCCTGTTGCCTGTCAGGAACGGAAGGGTTTGGGTTTTCGAATTTACAGTTTCTTTCGTCCACTTCAAATTCTAGCTCAGAGCAACGTCTCTCATTGTCTGTAGAACTGGCTTTGGTTTAACCAAAAGCTGCCTTTTGGCGGTTGAACTTGCATGTTGGAGCGGACAGCTGAAGTGAAGCACAAGGAGCTGGTCAAATCCTGAGAACTCTGCCACTCTCGGGGAATGTGTCTGTGTGTCTCTTTCTGTCGGAGACACGACGTGGGTAATAACACAGTGTGACTATGTCAAACTTCAATCCCATTGTTGTGTCATCTAAGATCAAAGCGAGAACCTCACTGCCATTTGCACTGGAAACATCAGAACACATAAGGTTATGGACCAAAGCTGGAAACAGGGAATGGAATAGACGAATGTCTTTAAACCAGACTGCACCATGGGCCAAATGGGCTTTCCCATTCTGCAAAACTTGAAGACGAGTAGAAAACAATCTGCAGTGAAACTGATAAGAAATGAAAGGGAAAAGCCATTTCATTGAGAATAAGTGCAAGAGCGTCTGTCTTCATTCAGTGTAATGTCGTAGTTAGGATTTGGAACTAGAACTGCTATGGCATTAGTTCTATTTTCGGACAGGGAATGAACGTTTTATTGTGCAAATATATCGTGGTATCAGTATTTCTGACCACTGGTCCGAACCTGGTAATGCTTGGTTTTGTGCCAGGTTATCAAAAATCAAAAAGATGCAGGTTTTGGAAAGCTGAACTATAAACGAGAATTGATAGAGAAACCCGCTGCACCTGGCAACATCTGCAGAGAGAAACAGATTTTTTTTTAGATGGACAGGAAACAGGTTAGTTATAGATTTCTAGATTATACTGTTGGGAAAATGATAATCTTACCTGTCGAATCAGGATATTTATCAAAATCACTCTTGAGCTTACAAACGTCGAATTTACAATCTTAAAAGGACTTAATCAGCTGTCATGCTACTTTCATTTTCCTGAGCTGGTGGAAGGCTATGTTTTAATGGCTACATTTCCTTTTGCTTTCTGTTATTTAGCAGTCACGCCGAATGGAGAATTGTTTCTTTCAGTGTCTGCCTCAATATGTGTCTTCGTTTTTTCTATATTTGTCTCTGTATCCTCCTAGGCCTTTTTCACATTCTCCGACTCTCTGGCTGTCCATATCCCTCATTTCCCATTTCTGCTCTTGAAAAGTGTGACATTCAGAGACAGTTTGAGATTCGAACTGCTGAGAGGCTTTCTGACGCCTGGCTGGAGTCGGTCGAAGTAGTCTCATATTCTCTGGATAATGCATCTGTCACTTCGACCTGAGGCAAGGAGACATTTCTTCCTCAAAATCTAAAGACCCTTTCGAAGTTAAAGTTGAATTCCTTATCCAACAGGAAAAGAAAGTAACTACATGATAGCTGAAGAAGATCAAGGATGCATTTACTGTTGGTGTACAACAAATGAATGGTGACAGCAGAGACTGAGGGTGATCATGTCGTGGTGTCAGTGCCATTACCACAACATTCCCCGGGAATGCTGCAGTGTCTCCTGCCTCACCACTTAATTTCCACAAAACTGGGAATGAAGGAATGAGAATACGAGGATGAGAAGCAGAAGTGCTTGTGGAACTGCGAGAAGAATCTCCAGGTTAAAATAGTTGTTAAAAAGAGCAACATACACTACTGGATTTAAACCAGGAAAATGATGCCTGAACGCGAAATTAGAATATATAGCAATTCAAACAGGACACTGAGTTTCTCGATCAGCAACACAATACTTGCGAGAAATAACGAGCTTTCAATACAATGAGCAGGCACCAGTGTGATGGGAGGTGCTTTCACCAGCTAAGCAACGGCGCCACGTTAAAAGCCAGATTTGTCGTCCATATGTGCAATGTCTGAACCACTTGATCACAGGAATCGAAAACGCGTTTTCTGTATTAGCGTTGCTCAGTATGAATGGCAATCAAATTCTGCTTGTGCAAAAACAGACATTTCAATGCTGAGCATGCCCCACTGAAAAGGCACAGAAAAAGATAGTATTCTCTTGCATTGGCATCCAACAGATATTTTCCTATTTTAAACCAACAGAATAAAGAGGATGTGCTCATCTCCTCTCGCGTCCCATTAACCACGTTAATACACATGCAGGGATTTTCAAACCAAGATGAACAGGCTCATTGTTGTGAATTGACAGCAGTAGTGTGTGAGTCATTGCGAACAGTGAGAAATAAATGCTGCACCAATAGCACTGACACTGAGCCTTGCACCATCAGCTCCACACTCACATTTTGTGTCATGTCTCCTCGGCATCAGTGCATTTGACTTTAATTATTCTACCCTGCACCTCTCCTCAAATTATTCCCGACCGCTTGCAGTGTCGAATTAGTACATGCAATTATTAGAAATGCATTTCTGGGACACAGTTGTCTTTCAATGAGATAAAATTCATTGCCCATCCCTAATTATCCCAAAGATGTAGGGGACGAGTTACTTTTGTCAACTCCTCAAAGACGCCACTCCTGACGCCACTCTGTCAATGTAACTCACTGAGGGAAGAGCAATCTGACGCCACTCAGTCAGTGTTACTGACCCAGGGAAGGGCAGACTGACCCCACACTCTCAGTGTGACTCAGCAGACTGATCCCACACTGTCAATAAAAGTCATTCTCTGAAGAGCAGTCTGACCCAACTCTATAAATGTAATTCCCTCAGGGATGATCAAACTGATCCCATTCTGTCTCTGGCACTCACCCGATGAATGAACACTAACCCCACTCTACCAATGTAACTCGCCAGGGAAGAGCAGACGGAAGCCAGACTGTCAACATAAATTATCGAGGGAAGAGAACACTAACCCCGCTCTTTCTATTTCACTCAGGCAGGGAAGAGCAGACTGTCACCACGCTGAGAAAGAAATTCGCCCAGGGAAGGGCAGACTGACCCTACTGTATCTGCGTGACTGACACAGGTAAGAGCAACGAACCCAACCCTGTCAACGTATCTCCCTCAGGGAAGAAGACCCTGACCCCTCTCTGTCCATGTAGCGCACCCAGGAAACAGCAGACTAACCCCACTCTGTCTATTTAAGTTCACAAATATCCTCTGAAGTACGTCCTATCCAGACACTCCTATTACAGAGACATCACTGTCTCTGTAACCGTGTGCGTTCAATGGCGATTCCAAATAACCTGCAAATGTTGAGAATGTGGCAGCAAACCAGAGCAACCACACAGAAATTGGGCGAATGTGCAAACTTTCTTCAGGCTGTCACCCAAACCTGGAATGGAAACCAAACCCGACAGCAGTCGTGATTATAAAATGGCAGAACAGAAACCTAGCAAAAAGAATTGCGTCCCTGTGTGTTGCAACGATGCTGAGTATTAATTAAGCCCCCCTCACTGTAGTTAATTTCCATTTTCATCACTGCCAACCTTCTTCAAAGCATAGCACGCACTTGTTTTTTTCAGACTTCCTATATCCCGCTTTCATCCCGCTTTTTACCGAATCATATTTCTGACTTTACAATTACGTCATAGCAGGTTGACAACTGCAGAATGAGCTTTGTTCCGTTCTCCACTGATGTTGATGGTAGTAATCCGGCATATTCGAGTCGGACTTGATGCGCTTGCGGGTGGTGTATTCGCGGGATTTTGGCTTCTTTTTTTCATTTTCGGTCTACTATTTCGAGTTCATTCCGCAGACTTCTGAAGAAGACTTTTTTCGAGTCGAAATGGTAACTGTGTTTTCTCTCGCAAGACAGATGAAGCTTTATTTCTGTTCTCTTATAAATTGATCTTCTTCTGATCTTTGCAAGTGAAATAGGGTACATTACTATTGCTCGGTTTTAGTTTCAAAATCAAGAGAAACATGAAGGAGAGAATATCAAAGAACACAAAGTTCTGAGTTGTTAAGATAATTTTTGCAACAATGGTGGACATGAAGGTCATATTAAGATAACGGTTCAAGAACATTTAGTCTGTGGAAGTGGTATGTGACTTTAGTTCCAAATATGTGTTTCCCTTCTTCCAGTACATCTTTTTTACTCCCAGAAAACATTAATTGTTTT
The DNA here is from genome assembly GCF_037043375.1 of Chiloscyllium plagiosum. NCBI lineage: Eukaryota > Metazoa > Chordata > Chondrichthyes > Orectolobiformes > Hemiscylliidae > Chiloscyllium > Chiloscyllium plagiosum. Next base: position 111,782,950 of record NW_028270146.1, read on the forward strand.
CTGTATTCACTTTGTTTCGCGACATCTGTCTTCTGGTCGACCAGGGACAACTTGAATTTGCGTCTGCATTGAATAAGATTTCGCTTTTCTTTCGAGAAGGAAACCTGTGCATTATGTACCACTTATCATGCTGATGGCTAAGAAGTTCAAAATGAATTACGGTTAATGGATCGTGAGCAAGAATAAAGTGATCCACTTGCGAACAGATGTCACCACGCCCTATTCCTACATCGGGCCTGAACGATCCATTGGCAGAGTCTGCAGACAGGAAATGTCTAAGTGACTAGTCCTTTGATCAGTTTGATTTGATACCAATGGTAGTGCTGTTTTTGGTACAGAAATGTGTCAAGATCTCTGACGTTAGAGTCAAAATTTAAGTCACATCTACTCAAAAGTGTCTTCTCATATCGGAACATGCTGACACGAAAACATCTAACTCTGATAGCAAAGGTTTTTCATTAAACTGGGAGTATGTTTAACTAAGCAATTCAGACAGCCAGGATGATTAATTGGAATTTGGTTTTTCAAGCTGAGCTCTCCACACCAACTGCTCCAACGAAGGCCGTGGATAAGATCCCCATCGATTATTTTGGTCAATTTTAACCTCAACAACAACCTATTGTTCTGAACAATGCTACACCACAAGCAGAGGGTTAAGTCTGATTTTCATCGTTAATTTTCAATTTCAGTTCTTAATGCACAGTTTCTTACGAATGTGGACAGCAGAAGATCGTTAACATTCCATTTCTAATATTTCCAGAAAATTCTACTCCGCTGATATCGCCTTGCCTTTTCACATCGCAAGCCAGGAACCTGGATCAGTCGAGTTCCTTTCCACACATGGAGTTGTTTTTTCTAATTCATTGACTGCTGATATAATAGATTATTGGCCTTGAGAGTCAGCTGTAAATTAGGTGGAACTTTCTCAGCTTGACTTTCAACTGATCCTAAAAAAACATTCATCACCTGCAGGTAAATGTATTGCATTGCTTCTTGTTTTGCTGAATTCCACCCCCCCCCCACCGAACATCCAAATTTCAGGATAGTTCGACAAATATGTTGAAACTGATTCGTGTTGGAAGTTGGTGGCTTTTTGTGTCTCGACCTATAATTTATTCAATTAGATGACTGGGTCAGTCTTGAAATTACTTCGGATTCTTCACAGTTGAAAATTTACTTTCGATTGAATGCAAAGCTCAAGCTCCACGAAATCCAAATCCTGCAAAGGAATTCATGACTTTTAAAAGTATCTACGCTGTGAACAGGAATGGAACCTGCTCAGGGATACCCCATTGGATTTCAAATCCAACGCCTTAACCTCTCGGCCAACATAGCTGCGGGACAGTTGTCAATTTTCATAGTAAAACAACTGAATTCTTTTGTTGGAAGAACAAATTGTCAAGACCCAAAGGTTTCGCCAACTCCTTTGCAGAGACTCAGACGAACGTTACCTGAGCAGATTGACAGGCTTTCACCGCAAACTGGATTCTGACACAGCTGAAGTTGTGGGAATGATTCTTCGTCGAATTATAGAGTCACGGATGTACACCACGAAGAGAGGATCATTGTCTCACTGCTTCCGATCGATTTTGACTCAATTGCTCATCATCTGGTGCCAAATTAGATATGCTGTTGTGTTTTAATATTCATCGAAATATGGTATTAGAAAAATTGATGCTAAGTCCATAAACATTAGCTACATTCGTAAAAGAAATATCGGAATTAGAAAGAATGCAGAACCAATTTACAGGAATGGATCCAGCAACTAATCTGTAAGTTCTGACATCAGGTAATGAACTTGTGAGCACAAGAGAGGAAGATTAACCGAAGATTTGGAACTTGAAATCGTCTTGACGGAATTATTTGCAAAGTTTTTGCGGTTGTTCTAGAGTCATCAAGTCGTTGAACAATACAACACGGAAAGTGGCCCTTCTTTCCAACTTGACCATGGTGGACAGATATCCTAAATTAATAGGTCCCATTTGCCAACATTTGGCTCACATCCCTCGAAACCTTGTTACTCATATATCCATCCAGATGCCATTCAATGTTACAGTTGTACCAGACTCCACCAATTTCTCTGGCATCTCATTCTGGACACGTCTGAAAAAGTTGCCCCGACGTCCCTTTTAAATCCTTACCCACTAATTTTAAACCGATGTTTTCTAAATTTTGACTTCCTCACCTGCCGGAAAACACCTTGACGAGTCAACCTATCCATGTCCCTCATGATCTAATAAATAGGAATGATTTGACTTTATCATACTTGTCAAGAGGGAAATGTGTGGAGATTATTTGTCGAAGGTTTGAAGTAGAAAGTATGATGTACAGATTTTTAGAAATGCATCTTGGAGAAGTTTTTAATAAGTCATTGAAGTCTAGTAGCAGTTGTAGAAGTCTGCTGTGAAAGCTGCAGAAGGATTTCAGGGCACGAGAACGAAGCATTATTTCCAATGTATGGTGGCTCAGTTCGACCGCACTTGGACTACAGTATGAGGAATTATAATCCTCAATTTAGTAAAGATACTAATGCTATATGAGGAATACCACGAATGGTGATTAGCCTTGATATCATGGATGGACGTCAGTCCTCTGAATTGAAATTGGGCAAATCCCGCTTTTTCTTAACAGTTTCAAAACAAGAGAGGTAATCTCATTGAGAGTTGCAAAATATTTGAAGAGATAAACAGGGTGGTGCAATTAAATTTTGTTCCCTCATTGGTGAATCTAGAAGCAGGAGAGAACAATTTTAAAATGAAGCATTGTGATTTATGACCAGGATGAGAAGTATTGATTTTTGACTTCGCCTTGAGAAGTCTCGCTGTTCAGCACTACAGTGAGCCTTGGATATTTGGTCTTTGAATGCATCACTATCAGCCTGACCCGCCGACACTTACTGCATCACTATAGACCTGACCCCACACACTTACTGCCTTAATATCAGCGTGAACCCTTCAAACTTACTGCATCACTATCCATCTGGCGCCCTCACATTTACTGCGCCACTTTCACTTCGAGACCCTCATTTTGACTGCGTCACTATCAGCCTGACTGCCAAACACTTACTTTGTCACGATCAGTCACGCCCTTACACTTCCTATGTTACTATCACCCTGACTTCTTACACTTTCTGTGTCACTATCAGCCTGACTCCATCACACTTATTATGTAAGTATCAGACTGACGCCTCACTTACCATGTCACTACAACACTGCCTCCTCAAACTTACTATGTCACTATCTCCTTGACCCTCTCACATTTACTGCGCCACAATCACACTGACCACCTCACACCTACTGCTTCACTATGAGCTTCAACACTCACACTTACAGCGTCACTACCAACCTGACTCACTCACACTTATCACTTGACAATCAACATTACTCTCTCAAATTTATTTCATCATTACTAGGCGGAGGCACTCAAACTGACAGCGTCACTAACAGCCTGACCCCCTCATGCTTACTGCGTTGGTATCTCTCTGATCCCCTCAGAATTACTGCGTCACAACCACTCTGATCCCCTCATACGTAATGCGTCACTATCCCTCTGGCACCCTCATACTTCCTGCATCACTCACTCCCTGACACATGCGCACCTACTGCATCCCTATCAACCAAACCCCACTCACTAACGGCGTCACTCTCTCTCTAACCTGCTCACACCTTGACACTCTCTCACTTCGTGCATCAATATTAGCCTAATCCCCTGATGCTTACTGCATCACTACCAGCCTGATCCCTTCAAAAGTACTGTGTCACTATCAGACTGACCCACTCATACTTACAGCATCACTATCACCTTGACCCCCAAACTTAATGCGTCCAGATCACCCTGAACCTTTCACTCTTCTTGCGTCACCTTCAGCCAGACCCTGCACACTATCACTCTGACCTCCTCATACTTGCTGCATCACTATAACTCTATCTCACTCACACCGTGTGTGTCACTATCACCTTGACAACGCATACTCACTGCACCACTATTATCCTGACTCCATCACAATTAGTATATCATTATCAGCCTGACCCTTTATACTTACTGTGTCACTGTCAACCTGTCCCCTCACATTTCTTGTGTCACTCTCAATCTGATACCCTCAAAGTGTCTGCGTCACTGTCACCCTGAACACATTACACTTACTGCATGGGTGTCTACCTGAAACCTCACACTTAGTGCGTCACTATCATCCTGAGCGCCTCACATTTACTGCGTCACTAGCACACCAATACTCTCACCTTTACTGCGTCACTATCGGCCTGACACCTCACACGTACTGCATCACTATTAGCCTGACCCGCTCACACGTTTTGCGTCACTACTACCCTGACACCCTCACAATTGCTATGTCGCTATCAGCCTGAGCCCCTCACTATCACGCTGACCAAGCTCACAATTACAGCATCACTATCAACCTGACCCCCTCACACTTTCTCTGTCATTATCACCCTGACCCTCGCACACGTAATGCGTCACTGTCACACTGAGACACTTACATTTTCTGCATCGTTATCAGCCGGACCCGCCGGCACACAGCGTCACTATCAACCTGGCCCCTCACACTTGCACGGCTCAATATCAGCGTGAACCCCTCACACTTACTACATTAATGTCCATCTGCCAACCTCATACTTACTGCACCAGTTTCACCTTGACATCCTCATTTTTACTGCGTCACCATCAGCCTGACAACCACACACATATTGTGTCACTATCAGTGACGCCCTCGCACTTCCTATGTTAATATCACCCTCACTCCTAAAACCTACTGCGTCACTATCAGCCTGACTCCATCTGTCAGTGTCAGACTGACGCCTCACGCTTACCCTGCTACTAAAACTCTGCCCCATCACACTAACTGCGTCACTATCAGCCTGACCCCTCAGACGTACTGCGTCACTATCACCCTGACCCACTCACACTTTTTGTATCAGTTTCAGTCTGACGCCTCGCACTTACTGTGTAACTAAAACTCTCCCCCGTCACACTGACTGTGTCACTATCAGCCTGACCCCTTCATACTTACTGCGTCATTAGCAGTCTGACCCCTCAGACTTACTGCGTCACTCTCACTCTGATTCTCTCATTTACTGCGTCACTCTCACCCTGACCTCCTCACATTTACTGCATCACTATCACCCTGACCCACTCACACAGTCTTTGCCATTTTCACCTTGCCGGCCTTATCTTTACTGCGTCACCATCAGCCTAACCGCCACACACTCATTGCGTCACTTTCAGTCACGCCCTCATACTTCCCATGTTACTATCACCCTGAATCCTTACACTTATTGTGTCACTATCAGTCTGACCCCTCACACTTACTGTGTCACTATCAGCCTGACTCCATCACATTTATTGTGTCAGTATCAGACTGACGCCTCACAATTATCTTGTCACTAAAACAATGCCCCGTCACATTGACTGAGTCACTATCAGCCTGACCCCCTCACACTTACTGCTTCACTATCGCAATGCTCCTCTCTCACTTACGACGTCATTTACACCCTGACACCCCACACTTGCTGCGGCATTATCACACTGAGAGCCTTACACTTAGTGTCACTGTCATCCTGACCCCTTACACTTATTGCATCATTATCACACTGGTATCTCACACCCACTGTGTCACTATCATCCTGAACCGCTTACACCTATTGCGTCGCTATCACTTTGATCCCAATACACTAACTGCATCAATATCAGCCTGACCATCTCACACATACTGCGCCACTACCCGGCTGACTCCCTCACATATACTGCGTCACTATCAGACTTACCCACTCATGCTTACTGCGTCACTATCACCCTGACTCCCCACTCTTACTGCGTCAAGATCATTGTGCTCCCATACACTTACAGCGTAACTATCATCCTGACAACGTCACACTTACTGCGCCAAGATCAGCATGATCCCCTCAAACGTAATGCATCACTATCAGCTTCAACACTCACATTTACTACGTCACTTCTAGCACTACCCCTGCACACTTACTACATCCCGATCCGTCTTAGCCCCTCGCATTTACTTCAACACTATCAGCCTGAGACACTCACACTTACAGTTTACTACAACCTGGCCCTGTGAGTGCATCTACATCACTGTCACCCAGACCCCTTCCCCATACTGCGTCACTATAAGCCTGGCCCCTCAAATGTTCTGCGTCATTATCACACTGACATCTCACACTCACTGCGTCGCTATCACCCTGACCCCTCACAATTACTGCATCACTACAACCTGACCCCCTGAAAGCATCTGCGTCACTGTCACCCTGACCCCATCACACTTGCCGTGTCACCATCACAATGACACATTAACACAGTCTGCTTCACTGTCATCCTGACACCTCACACTCACTGGATCACTACTATCGTCCCCCTCATGCTGACCTGTCACTATCATCCAGAGCCGCTCACACTTACTGCGTTCCTACCACTCTGCTCCCAACACACTTACTGCATCACTATCAGCCTGACACTCGCACACTTCCCGCATCACTATCAGTCTGACTCTTCACATTTCCTGCATCACTATCACCCTGTCACTTAACAATTACTGGCGAGTATTAGCCTGGCGTCCTCAACTTACTGCATCAATATCATCCTGAACACTCACACTTACTCCGTCACCATCACGCTGACCCCCTCACACTCACTGCGTCACTATCACCCTGTCCCCTCTCACTTCCTGCATTAGGATCACTCTGACTCACAGACACTTACTGCATCACTATCAGGCTGACCCCTCACACATACTGTGACACTATCAGCTGACCCCACCACACTTGCTGCGTCTCTATCAGCCTGACCCCCTCACACCTACTGCTTCACTATCAGACTGACCCCTCACACCTCCCACATCCCTAACAGCCTGATAACTCACACTTACTGCGTCACTGTTCCCCTAACACCTCACTTTTATTGGCCACTATCAGCCTGACGCTCTCAACTTACTGTGTCACTACCAGCCTGAACGCACACACTTACTCCCTCACTATCACCCTGACTGTCTCACACTCACTGCGTCAGTCTCTGCCTGACCCCATCACAATTACTGCGTCACTATCATCCTGTCCCCTCCCACTTTATGCGTCAGAATCAGCCTGACACAGTAACACGTACTGCATCACTATCAGCCTGATCTCCTTCCAATTACTGCGTCACTATCAGCCTGGCAACTCACTCTTACTGCGTCACTGTCACACTGATCCCTCACACGAAGTGCTTCATTATCATCCTGACCACCTCACACTTACTGCGTCACTATCGGTCCGATCCCACAGACTTACTGCATCACTATCACTCTGACCCCCCTCACTGCGCAACTATCGGCCTGATCCACTCACACAGTCTGCGTCACTACCACCTTGACACCTCACCCTTATTGTGTCACTATCATCCTCACTCCATCACACTTATTGAGTCACTGTCAGCCTGATCCCCTGTAGTGGAAAATGATCATTTATTGTGAAATCTGTGAAACCATGGTTGAAACAAAGAAGTATGGACCTAACTTTGCAAAAAGACAGAATAAATGTAAAGTTCAACCTATTTTACAGCTGACTCTCAAGACCAATAAATAAGCCAGGTTTCTGGCTTGAGGTGTGATAAGGCAAGGCGATATATAATATAAAGGGAATATGTGAAAACCGTCAGGTGTCCATTTTATGAGGCGTCTTGCAAATGTGTCGGGTCCACTCTGCAAATTTCAAAAATAAACTTTTTCTTTGCTCTTGGTAGCATTTGCGTTGAGTCGATTGAATTTCCACGGCAGGAAACTAGGGGGCTCGCCTGGGACCCTGCGACTGGGTAAGATTTTGAAGATTCCCAGGAGATGTACGCGCCACTGCCTTGAAGGTCTTTCACTTCATCTCGAGCGCTGAATTGGCCCCTTTGCGTGAGAGGACTGGGAATAGGTGGATCGCCCTAGAGTCGCGTTCCGAATCGAATAGGGTCGGGGTAAGAGTTGTGGCTAAAGTAATCCGACATAGAGACTCGTTCGAAGAGAATAAATGAACCAGGAAGAGGGACCAGTGAACTCTCGCGCGGTATTCGAGTAAAACTCAAGGGAAAGGATTGCCGTCTCTCGAGAGTTTAAGAGACAGGAAGATTAACGGTGGGTTGAGACTTGGAGCCGCCATGGGCAGCGTTGGAGTCGCCAAAGCTGTACCGGTTACGTGGGTTCTTGGTTTGTGAAAACCAAGGCAATGAGGCAGTCGCGCCCAATGAGAGGGGACCTCCGGAGGTAAACGCAAGTTATATTGGCAAAGAGAAGATTATGGCATCGTGTGTGTGAGTGAGAGTGTGTGTGTGTGTGAGAGAGAGAGAGAGATACAGGCAGAGAGACACACAGAGAGAGATAAACACTTTTCCAATATCCATGAAAATCGGCTCCAGCCAGAGCGAACAAAAATAGGACAGACAACTCGGAATGATCAAGAAAAAATACAATATGTGCTAAATAATTATGGCCCAGTTTCTGTAAAGCAGTTAAAAATGTCAATCAAAGAATGTGATTTTCTGGAGGAAGGAAGTTTTAGTCACATGCTGTTGCAAGTGCTGAGGTCACTGTTGGAGGAGAGAGACGGAGAAACCGAAAGTAAAATACAACCTGTGAATTGGAGTGCTTATAACATGTTGAAGGCTGAGCCTGATTTCAGGTAAAGAAAATCTCTCATCAAAGATAGATCAAGTACACGTACAAACACCAGCGCACATGCACACACACACGGAAAACAACCTAATAAAGCTGTACAGTGTCTTAAGACTGGATCAGATCCTGACCTTAATGAGTGCCCTCGAAGAGCTAGAGCCCCCTGCGAGATGCACTTCGCGAAGATTCCAAGTCAACGGTCGCCGCCTTCAGGGTCTTCTGAATCACCAATAGCATATCGTACCCACAATCAATTGAAGCAAGAATCCCTAAAGAAGTCGAGACAACGTCCCAGTACCTTAAGCACCTCACGAAAGTCGATAACGTCTATTGTTGACTGATACCACCCAAGGACATAACGACGGCAGAGATCATACTGTATGAGGCACGCGTGAGGAGCAGCTTCATCAATGGAATGAAGTACGAAACAACAAAATGGGTAATAATATATGTGTATTACCTGGGACCCGGGAAAGCTGAATTAGATAGAACAATACGTGGTACATGCTGAAAAATCGCTGGCTCAAGAGAACCATAACCAGAAATTAAAGATGGAACACCAATCACATAAACTTCAGCTTACTATGATGCAATTGGTCGTTCAGCTGTTGGAGGGAGGAACTACGGGAAAAGAGAGAGGCACAGGTGGAGTTCGCAAAAGAGGAAGGGATTGCGGAAGTGCACTTGCAGATGCTAAATTGCCCATAGTGTTAGGTGTTAGGTAAATGTATGGGTGGGTTGCGCTTCGGCTGGTGTGTGTGGACTTGTTGGGCCGAAAAGCCTATTTCCACACTGTAAGTAATCTAATCTAATCAGGATGGCAGGTTTAATATGGGCAGGTGGCGAGAAAGGGTACCACCACTCCCCCGGGGAGAAAGAGGTGCTGCTACACCGCGATACTGTCCACCAACACAACAGTATTCGCCCTAAAAGGCAGCAATCGCCGAACTCTAAGGGGCATCCCTCTGCATTGGAATGGGTACACACTCGCAGAACATCTTCGCATATGGTGATTTCGCAAATGAGACGGAGGAAGGCCTAGCACTCATTAAAACTGAGTTAATGGCGGTTAGGAAGCAGTGACACAAAATCGATTAGTACTAGACATCCTGATGGCCGAGAGAGGGTGCGTCTGCAAAATGTTAGGTACCTCATGCTGTACTAATGTTCCTGATGAGTCCCAAAATATTATTTGTTTAATAAATGGTATGGAGGCAGCTATATGACCGCCTCCACGAGCCGATGACTCCTGCTCCCGATGGCTCACGTCCCTTATGGAGGATGGGGGTAATGGACCCATAACGTTCTACCAGTTGTAGGACTGGTCTTATTCATACTGCTTTGAATAAGCCCCTAGTTGTGTACCTGCCTACACCACTTGCTTATGAATGCAGTAGGATACGAAATGTTAAACTATCCGTGGCCCCAAAGAAGGGAGATCCGATTGCTTGTCCGCACCCTACAGCGACGTTGACGAATGTGACTTGTGAAGATGGGCTGTGTATCGGGCAAAACAGGGAAGTGGGAAAACCACCACAAAGCTTTGTTAGAGTTAGGTGGTATCTGAGGAAATGCCTGGTGTTCATAAATTATTTTTGTTGTATAGCTATCTGGCTTTTTTTGGGTTGTTGACAAAAATTTGGAAAATGTAATGGAAAATTAACAAAATTAACCTTTACTGTGAAATCTGTCAGAGAATATTTTGCAAAATTTAATACTTCGCTGAAATATGCAAATACTTTGCTGAATTCTGCGTCGAGGAGTCAACTTGTCTTTGTGGAACTTTGCAAACATTTCACCTGGCCTTGCGAGCAGCCGAGTTCAGAAAAAAGCTTCGGAAAACATAAAGACAATTATGTCCAAGGCATGGGAATGAGAAAATATGAGCTCGAATGTTTCCCAACACTTGTCTTTGAGCATGTGATAAGAATAGTATAACACGAATATGTGAATTTTGTTCACAGCCCTAACATAAGGGACTTTTGCCAATTATATTGGCCGCCCTGCATGCAGAGGTTGAAAAATAAAGCCTTTCCTTTGCTCTTGCTAGTAGGTGATTCGAGTCGATTAAATTTCCACGACAGGTGTCAGGGTGTCAGGCAGTGGGAGAATTGTTGGGTATCAGTAAATGGGAGAATTGTTGCACAGTGCCATTACATTGGAAAATTAGTACAAATTGCCTATTCATTAAAGAATTTGAGCAGAAAACCTCTAATTGGAAGAATAGGGGCATGGAATCATTGAGAAGGAACAATTTTGCAAGCAGCAGTAAAGTCGAGATTCGAGTCCGCCCACCAAGAAATGGAGAAAAAAACTTTAGAGCAGGGAAGCTATACGTGGAGAAAGTGTATCAGGAAACAACGCAATGAGACAATTGACGCAGGCCATCAATAATGGGAGAGTTGGTGCCGATGTCACGAAAGTAGAGAGTTGGTGGAAGACGTGGGAGAACTGGTGCTGAATAATATTAAATGTGGTGGAGGTGCAGTTGCTGACGAAAAGAAGATTCGTGCAGGATTCGAAAATGGTGGAATGGTGCACGGAAGTGAAGCTGTATTTGGGACAATTGTTGCACGAACCACAAAATGGAAAAAATGCATAGTGGAACTTTAACAGCGAATTGGAGTATGGCACCACTATCTCAGAGAGTCAGAGTGGCGTTCCCCAGACTGGGAGAAGTTGGTTTGGGTATCAATGAACATGAGAATTGTTTGAGGGCAATATTAAATTCGAGAATTGGTGTTGGGTGCTTAAAGCATGCAGATTTGGAACAGAGCATATTTAAATGGGAGAACACGGGCAGGAAACAGTAAGTCGGAGAAATGTTGTAAAGTGCAGGAAAGTGGCCATTCGTTGCAGGGCGACATGAATGAAAAACTTTGAGCAGTAAACCATTACGTGGAAGACGTATGTCAGGAAACAGCAAAATAGGAGAGTTGGGGCAAGGCAATACTCAGTGGGAGAGTTTCTTCAGTTCATGACAAAAGAACTGGTTAGTGCAGAATTGGCAATTTGAGAATTTGATGCAGTAAACGCCAAAATTGGAGAATTACAGAAGTGGACCACAACAGGGGAGAATCATTGCAGCTACCTAGTTAATGGAAGAAGTGGTGCGGAGTGGACCTAAATTAGATATTTGGTGCAAGTCACCATTAAAATTTAGAATTAGAGTAGGGCACTCCTAAATGCGAGATTTGAACTCGGGCATCAGAATATGAGAGAATCATACTGGGATATGAGGAAATGGCAGAATTAGAATCGTTATATGAAAAAGCAGGAGAATTTAGTGTCGGAGTATGAGGAAATGGGAGAATAAATATAAGGGTATGAGTAAATGGAGCTGCAAAAAGATCTCACGGCTCTTAAACTCAATCCCCTTGTTAATGAAAGCCAAAACACCATATGCTTTCTTAACAACCCTGTCCACCTGGGTGGAAACTTTAAGGGATCTATGTACCTGCACACCAAGATCCCGCTGTTCCTCCACACTGCCAAGAATGCTGCCTTTAGTCCTGTACTTAACTTTCACGTTCGATCTTCCAAAATACATCACTTCGCATTTATCCAGTTTGAATTCCATCGACTACCTCTCAGCCCATCTCTGCATCCTGGCAATGTCATGCTGCAGAGCTGAAAATCTATTGCTGGAAAAGCGCAGCAGGTCAGGCAGCATCCATGGAACAGGAGAATCGACGTTTCGGGCATAAGCCCTTCTTCAGCCCTTCAGCCCTTCTTTTGGGCTTATGCCCTTCTTCCTGAAGAAGGGCTTATGCCCGAAACGTCGATTCTCCTGTTCCCTGGATGCTGTCTGACCTGCTGCGCTTTTCCAGCAACACATTTTCAGCTCTGATTTCCAGCATCTGCAGACCTCACTTTCTCCTCAATGTCATGCTGCAGCCTGCAACAGTCCTGTATACTGTCAATGATACCTCCAACCTTTGTGTCCTCTGCAAACTTGCTAACCCATTCTTCAATCTCCACATCCAAGTCATTAATAAAAATTCAAAGAGTAGAGGCCCAAGAACAGAGCCCGTGGAACACCATTCACGACTGACTTCCAGGAAGAATATTTTCCTTCCACTACCACTCGCTGTCTTCTGGCGACCAGCCAATTCTATATCCAGACAACTAAATTTCCCTGTATCCCATTCCTCCTGACCTTCTGAACGAGCCTACCATGAGGAATCTTATCAAATGCCTTGCTGAAGTCCAGATACACAACATCCACCGCTCGACCGTATTCAACTTTTCTCGTAACATCCTCAAAGAACTCAATAAGATTTGTGAGGCATGACCTGCCCCTCACAAAGCCGTGCTGACTGCATTTATTCAAGCCATGCTCTTCCAGATGGTCATAAATCCTATCCCGCAGAATCCTTTCCAATACCTTGCAGATGACAGACGTGAGACTAACTGATCTGTAATTTCCGGGGATTTCTCTATTTCCTTTCTTGAAGAGAGGAATTACATTTGCCTCCCTCCAGTCCTCAGGTACGAATCCGGTGGAGAGCGAGGATGCAAAGATCTTCGCAAGCGGCGAAGCAATCACATTTCTCGCTTCCCAAAGCAGCCGAGGACAAATCTGGTCTGGCCCTGGCGACTTGTTAATATTATTGTTTGTCGAAATTTTCAACACATCAGCTTCCTCAATCTATCTGTTGCAGCATGATTACCTGCTCCTCAATGGTTTCATTCACTACAAAGTCCTTTTCTTTCGTAAAGACAGAAGCAAAAAACTCATTTAGGGCTTCCCCTACCTCCTCAGACTCTATACACAGGTTCCCTATGCTATCCCTGATTGGCCCTACTCTTTCTTTGATCATTCTCTTTTTCCTCACATATGTGCAAAATGCCTTTAGATTCTCCCTAATCATTCCTGCCAAGCCTTTTTCCTGCCCCCTCCTGGCTCTCCTCAGACCATTTTTGAGCTCCTTCCTCGCCTGCCTGTAATCGTCTAGAGCTGAGCAAGACCCTTGCTTCCTTCACCTTAGGTAAGTTCCCTTCTTTCTTTTGATGAGAAGCTCCTCCGCTCTCGTCACCCAAGGTTCCTTTATCTTACCCTTTCTTGCCTGTCTCAGAGGAACACATTTATGCATCACTCGCACCAACTGTTCCTTAAACCTCTCCATATGTCTATAGTGGCCTTTCCATTGAGCAATTGCTCCCAGTCCATGCTTCGCAACGCAGTATGATAGTATCATAGTTTCCTTTTCCCCAACTAAATATCCTTCCATTGTGCCTGCTTCTCTCCTTCTCCATTGCTATGTAGAATATGAGGCAGTTGTGGTCACTATCACCAAAATGATCTCCCACCACAAGATCTGACACCTGCCCCAGCTCATTGCCGAGCACCAAATCCATAATGGTCTCTCCCCTCGTCGGCCTGTCAACGTACTGAGTTAGTAAACCCTCCTGAACACACCTTACAAACCATCTGCTGGAAGGAGGTTCTAATCAATATTGGGAAAGTTAGTCACCCATTACAACTACCCTATTCCATTCACACTTTTCCAAAATCTGCTGACTGATGCTTTCTTCAATCTCCCTGCTTCTATTGGGGAGCCTGTATTTAACCCCTAATGAGGTGATTGCTGCCTTACTGTTCCTAATTTCCACCCATACGGACTCAGTAGGCAGACCTTCCTCGATAATGTTAACTTCTGTAGATGTGATAGTTTCTCTGATTAGCAGTGCTACACCCGCTCCTCTTTTTACCTCCTCCTTATTCTTTTTAAATGTTCTAAACCCTGGAATATCCAGCAACCATTCCTGCCCCTGAGAAACCCATGTCTCTGTTATGGCCACAACATCTTAGCTCTAAGCTCATCACTTTTATTTACATTTTCCCAGTATTACCGAGCACAGTGACTCCGTTCTGGGGGAGGGGCGGGAACGGGAAATGACGTCTCAGTGGTTAGCTTGGTTGTTTCACAGTACCAGGGACTCGGATTGGGGGACAGGAGGAGGGGGACGGGTGGAAGGTGTCTCAGTGGTCAGCACGGCTGATTCTCAGTACCAGGGACCCGGTTTGGGGGGAGTGAGAGGGGGGCATGGTGTCTCAGAAGTTAGCACGGCTGTCTCAAAGTACCAGGGACCCGGTTTTGGGGGGAGGGGAGGGGGGCATGGTGTCTCAGTGGTTAGCACGGCTGTCTCACAGTACCAGGGACCCGGTTGGAGGGATGGGGGTGGGGAATTGAGACATGGTGTCTCAGTGGTTAACACAGCTGTCTCAAAGTACCAGGCACCCGGTTTGGGGGGAGGCGGGCATGGTGTCTCAGTGGTTAGCACGGCTGTCCCACAGTACGAGGGATCCGGTTTGAGGGGGAGGGGGAGAGGGGTGCATGGTGACTCAGTGGTTAGCACGGCTGTCTCAAAGTACCAGGGACCCGGTTTGGGGGGATGTGGATGGGGAGGGGGGCATGGTGTCTCAGTGGTGAGCACGGCTGTCTCACAGTACAGGGACCTGGTTTTGGGGAAGGGGGGCCTGGTGTCTCAGTGGTTAGCACGGCTGTCTACACAGTACCAGGGACCCGGTTTTGGGGGAGGGGGAAGGGTGCTTGGTGTCTCAGTTCATAACACGGCTGTCTCACAGTACTAGGGACCCGGTTTGGGGGGGATGGGGAGGGGGCATTGTGTCTCAGTGGTTAACACGGCTGTCTCACAGTACCTGGCACACGGTGTGGGGGAGAGGAGGTGGGGGTCATTGTGTCTCAGCGGTTAACACGGCTGTCCCACAGTATCAGAGACCCGGTTTAGCGGGGAGGGGACAATGGTGTCTCATTGGTTAGCACGGCTGTCCCACAGTACCAGGGACCTGGCTTTGGGGCAGGGGGAGGAGGGCATGGTGTCTCATTGGTTAGCACGGCTGTCTCACAGTACCAGGGACCCCGTTTGGGGGGGGGGGAGGGGGAGAGGGACATGATATCTCAGTGGTTAGCACAGCTGTCTCACTGTACCTGGGACCCGGTTTGTGGGGAGAGGGAGGGGGGCTGGTGTCTCACTGCCTTTGACATCTTCCAAAACCTTTCTCCAAACACCTTAAAATTATGCTCACCTCGTGACAATCATTCGTGGGAAGAAGTCTCTGGCTATTTACTCTGTCTGTATCTCTCAGCCAAGGAACAGGAGAATCGAAATTTCGGGCATAAGCCCTTCTTCAGGAATCCTGAAGAAGGATTGTCCCTGATTCCTGAAGAAGGGCTTATGCCCGAAACATCAATTCTCCTGTTCCTTGGATGCTGCCTGACCTGCTGCGCTTTCCCAGCAACAAATTTTCAGCTCTGATCTCCATCTGCAGTCCTCACTTTCTCCTGTAACTCTCACCATCTTGTTCAGCTCTATCAAGTTACCTCTCATCCTTCTTTACTCCAATGAGAAAAGCCATAGCTCCCTCAACCTTTCTTCAGAAGACAAGCCCTCTAGTCCAGGCAGCATTCTGGTAAATCTCTTCTGCACCCGCTCTAAATCTTCCATATCCTTTCTTTACTGAGGCGACCAGAACATTTCAAATGTGGTCTCACCAGAGCTTTATAGACCTGCAGCAAAATATTGCGGCTCTTCAACTCAGTCCCCCTGCTAATGAAAACCAACACACCACATGCCTTCTTAACAACCTTATCAACTTAGGTGGCAACTGAGACACCTACAGACATGGACCGCAAGATCCGTTTGTTCCTCCACACTGCTACGAATCCTACATTTGACCCAGTAATCGGCATTCAAATTCGACTTCCATAATGAATCCCTTCACAAAATAGGAAATTGGAACAGAATTAGGCCATTTAGCCCCTTGGATCTACTGTGCCGTTTGATCACAGTTAAAATGTTTCTCAGCCACATTCTCCTGGCTTCACCAACTGACCATTGATTCCCTTATTCGTGAAAAAAACATACGTATATCTATCTTAAAGAAAACACAGTGTCTGTGTGCGGGCGTGTGCAGGCGTTGGTGTGTAACAGTCCATATCTGTATGTACGTGTGTTGTGTGTTTAATATGTCTATGTATGTTTGTGTGCATCTCTGTGAAATGATGGCTCTGTGATTTTGGGGGTAAATCCATTGAAATTGAGATAAACCCTTACTCCCCTCCTCCACCTCTACGTCTGTCCCTGTTAAGTTTATAGTCATACATTGCCACCCTCTGCTGGTCTCCCCAAGTGTTAGTTTTTTTTTATCAGAGGACATCAAATACTGTGAATCTCTCACATTGCACGGCTGTTTGGTTTTGCAAATATCTTTGGATGCACCGAACAGTTTCGTCTGATACCTAGATATATTACCCACCACCACTGGGTCAGTTTCAGGACTTTTCAATCCTTTCTCACTTACACCTTGTAGGGGTGAATTATAAAATATTTCAATTTAAAGAACATGCAATAAATTCATCGCAACACCTTACAGATGATTTGGTCAGAATTGCTTGGATGCAGTTGGAGTGGAAATACTTATTAAGGTGTACACTCTGTGCAACGAATAATCTTCAAAGACAAATCACTTTCACATTGCAGAGAGAGCACAGATATTACCCAGGAGCATTCGCCACTTTGAGTGTCCTCAGTACAATTATGATCCTCGCTATACCCAACTGTGTGTGTGTGTGTGCATGTGCAGATGTTCAAAATATCCGACATTAAGCAAAACACAGTTTATTCAAACATTGCCGACAAAATACAACAAAAGGTAGTGGAACTTGGAATAACGTAATAATTCTGTTGGAAAACTTAACAGAATAATAGGTTATTTAACTACTATACAGTAACTGCTCAAACATGGTAACATTTAATAAACACAGACGTGTCAAAAAACAAATTCAGGAAACATGCGGAAAGAATATCAAAAGACAATTCTGAGAGAAATCTCAGAGAGAGAGTGTAGCAGAGGGGAGAGATTTACTGCCTTCCAACCCTGCTGAGACCCCAGCAATAACTGACGAAAGGTAAAACTAAGAATTCTGGTTGTGTGAGAGTTTGATCATCACTCCACAGGACCAGGCCGCGGCTTCAAGGACCACAAGGAATGGACTGTATCTACACCGTCTATTGGCACTCTAGGAGCCTCTCAAAAATGCCTACACCCACCTAAACCGTTAAATGATGGTAAGATAAATGTTAAAGTTGAACATAAATGAATAAATCAAATGGATGCAGTAGATATGGTGATCAGACACAGACTCGGGAGCCCAGCAATTCCTACCCTGATAAAACATAGTAAGATCATCGAGCTAGTGAAAAGAAAGCATCCTCTCTCCCCCCACCTCTAACTTTACAATTGAGATGTGCCATTCACTCAACAGTCAGCGATGTCAACATCCCACACACATACCAAGTATTATTGCGTTATATCAGGGTTATCGTGAAAGGGGTTAACTGGAGCTGTTCGTTCAGTGACTGTGATTAATATCAGTCTTCCTAGGTCCAACAGGGTCACTGGAGGGTTTCCCACTTCCATAATTAGGTGATTATTTCAAATTGTTATGCCATTTATCGGGGAAGCGTCATCCTCAACACGATTGAGATCAGCAGCTACAGAGCGAGAGTTGGATCCGAATCTGAAAGCATTAGAATGTTCAAACAATGGATCAGAATCTGAGAACATTTTACTGGAATATTCCAGCAATGGACAGGAGTTTATCCTGGGGTCTTTACTATATTTCTTGGGATTGGGCATGGTTAGAGTTGTGGATACAAGCCTTACTGATGATTATTCAAGCTGGTTACTATCCCATCCTTGCTATTGTTGGTGTTCCTGATAAGCTTCTCTCTGTCAATTCTATAAACGATGGTGAAGGTTATTGCTATTCCAGTTAATTATATTTTACAGATATATGAACTTTCAGTCACAAACTCCACTTCCTTTTCATGTATTTCCAAACTGCTTACTCACAAACATCTAAGCAGGAACAAGCCCGTTCGGAACTTTGAATCTCCTTTTTGCCTTGAACAGTTTTATGTCTCCATATTTCTCTGTCATCAAATCTACCAACACCAACCTCCGTAATATCGTCAGTCTCCAGCTCTCTCTCAGTGCTGTTGCTGAATTAGCCATCACCTACCCCTTTGTTAATGACAGATGTTAGGGCTCCAGTTCTCTTCTGACGTCTCTTCCAGTTACAAATATTTTGCCCACAAGCAATTTCTTGTCTCCACAGTTACTTCACAACAGGGACTCTGTATCAGAGTAATAATGTCACTGAGCATGTAATTCAGAGGCATAGGTTATGATTCTAAAAGCATTTTGTGAAATCCTACTATCGACAATGACTAGAATTAAATTCGAATAACAAAAATTGGAATGAAACCTAATTTCACTCATGGCAACCATAAACCATCAGGATTTTTTTCGTTATTTTACTGATAACGTTTTGTGAAGAAACTTAACATTTTTGCCCCATCTGGACTAAGTGTAACTTCAGAACCACAACAATGTAGTTGGTTCATTTTGCCTTGACAAGTAGCCGCGAAGTCAAGGGCCATTAGAAATGGACAACAAATGCTGTCCTTGCCAGTGATGCTGGCATCCCTTGAAACAACAACATTAAAGGTGAGATAACGAAGGAAATGTGGATGCTGGAGATCTGAAATTAAATTCTCTCGCGTCTGAAAGAATGTTGGCGAATCTTAGCAGATATGGCAGTCTGTCAGACTGCAGAAACACAAGTAACGTTTCGAGTTCAGTGACCCTATCAAAACTGAATGCAACTAGGAAAGAATATTACTTGTATCAGGGATGGTTGGAAGGGTGAGTGGGAGCTTTGTGTTGAATGGATGGCGAATTGTCCAGAGGGGAGGGAGAGAGAGAGAGAGAGAGCTAGAGAGAGAAAGAGAAAGAGAGAGAGAGAGAGAGAGAGAGAGAGAGATGAAAAGCAAGCAAAAGCATGGCTAATGATGGACCGGAAGTAAAATAGGATGGGAGGTTATTCTAACATTTCCCCTTTTCCCATATTCCTGAATACCATCTCCATTTCGGAATGTCCTGTTTAAAGTGAGTTATGTTCCCACTGTCCCTCTTCTCTGAGTGTGGTGATCAAGTCCATCGACAATACTGGTGCTGCCCTTATAGTTGCTGAGATACAGAGAAATGCAATTTTTCATTGTCAACTGCTCATTTGGAGAGATAAACTGTTACTGTGAGACTGCGTGGAGATGTAACGGCTTTCTCAGCTATGAAGAGAAACTGAGGAGACTGAGGTATGTTCCACATTGAATGAGTGCACCATGAGTGTGGGGACTTGACTTGCTGCTGTCATTAGAAAGACATTGGAGATTCTGTGCATGGTGTTTTCAGGTTTGTATTGTCAGCTGCTGTGTTCATTCAGGGAAACCCGAGGGCCTATTGACCCCACTCTAGACACTGCATTTACAGTGTAGCTGGGTCCATGGTAAACAAATGGAGCTGAGACTACAGAGGATGAAGTTGTGTAAATAGGGTGGGTCTGGGCACTGCACATTTATCCCTGGGATTTCCAGGAATATTTGTCTAAGTTGGACCCGTTCCAAGTGTAAAACGTGAAAACAGTTTGTTTCAAACTGTGTCCCCATCCTTCAGTATAACTTGTAGTCTCACATCAGTGGCAGGAAAGTGCTGACTCTCACTCTGAAGATAACTGGATTGATTCTGGAGGCAGGAGTGGGTAATATATCGACCATCTCCGAAGTGCAGTCCTCCGATGTAATCACGAGCTGATAGAAGCCATCTGCCTGTTGAGAGGAATACATTGGTTCCATCTCCACAGGGGAAGGTACAGAAACTAACTTCCAGAAATACGAGAAAACAGAGTGACTAGTAAAAATGAGAAACTGCAGGAAATTAGAATTTTGAAAATCTAATTGAATTGAAGTTTCATAAGTTGCTGCATCGGATGAGCTACATCCCAAAGTATTGAGGAAGTGGCAACAGAGCCAGTGAAAGAGTTACTGATTATTCTTCAAAGCTGGTTAGATTCAGGAAAAGATCCTGCAGACTGGAAAGCAGCTATTATAAACCTAAATATTGAAAACAGGACGGAGCGGGAAAACAGAAACTGAATAGCTTGATGTCAGCTATGACAAAAACATTATAATCTTTTATTAGAATGTGACAACTAGACACATGGGAAACAGTGATATAATTTGATAGATTCGGTCTAGATTCAGGAAAGGGAAATGATAATTGATAAATTTGCTGGAATTTGTGGATACTGTCCATTGTAACATCAATAATTGAGAACCAATGGGAGTGGAATATTTGAATTTTCAGCAGACATTTGACACGGTTGAATATAGGTGAGTGGGGAATGTTAAATTCCATGGGTAGGGAGGTGTGCAATATATACGACTTGGATTAAAAATTGGATAATAGAGACAATGAAAGGAGTCGTGTTTTTATCTGGACTGAAGGCTTATTGGTTATTAGAAGGATCAGTGTTTGGTCAATAGCTGTTCACAAGGTATAAAAACGGAATCAGATGGGAACCACAAATATCACCATGTACATTTATATTTATTAAATGGTGAGAGGTTGGCGAGTGCTTTTGTTGAAAAGGAAGTGGATGTCCTTGGTCATAAGTCACTAACAACATTCTTAACCGGACAGAAAGTAAATGATATGTGGATCTTTTTACAAAATGATTGGAGTACCATAGTTAGTATAACGTTCCCAATGGTGGTGATTTGTTGAGAGATTATTTGGTGCATTGTGTGCAGGTTTGGTCTGTTTGATAAATAATGATCTCTTTGTCACCGAGACAGTGCAAAGGTGTCTCACCAGACTAAACCCTGGCATGATGGTACCATGACGAGAGAGTTCAGGATCTATGTGTTTAATCTGTAGCGCTGTCAGAGCATAAGAAGTTGAAACTTGGTGGTTATGGACGGACACTCATTATGTCCCAAACAGCTGAATAGGATGACAATTCCATACTTTTCACTGTATGTTTGATTCCCGAAGTGTGCCTCTGCAGAGTTCCCATTCGTTTGACAGAAAGGTACAGGCTCTGAATGAACTCTGAACACTTAAATGCACAGTTACTGTGTGACACTGCACTGAATGTCACTTTATAGACAATCCTGTCAGCAGTCAAAATACCTTCATTCTGAAAGAGTTAACAATTCTGAACCAGCATCTGACCTCCAGAGAGATCATGTGTCTGCTTTCTTGAAGATCGAAGACATCTTGGAGAACGGTTAAGAAAGGTTGGCTTCATTCCTAGTACCAGAAAACCATGTTAAAGTAACACATAGGTAGTATGAGTAATTAAGCCATGTGGACCAGGTTGGAGCAGTCTATCTATTCAGTCACTGCTCCATTTGTTTGTGATGTTGGAAGATCTCTGACAATTTCCTGTTCCTGTATTAGTGATGTGATAAGCTGAATGTCCCCTTCCTGTTTCTTTTTAATCGCTCCGAGTGTGAAATTGTCTCTTTCTGATCCCGTTTAAGTGACGTGTGGGAGTGAGGAGATTTCTTCTCTTCCACTGTAATAGGCAGGAGGGACTGAATGAGCTATCACACGTCCTGTCCAATAGTTTGATAGACTGAATGACTTCTCCATATTTTTGTGAATTCAGCTTGAGGTGCTGAATGAGCTCCTCCATTTATTCAGGAAATGTGCAGTGTCTAGCAGTGCTGTTATATGAAGGTTACCCAGGCTTTAAAAGCATGATCTTCAATGGTGTTCAGTTCTAGTTGCACATGGACACTGACTACTTCAAGAGCTGAGGAGAGGCAACTTGTTCTGAACATTAAGTAAACTTTCGTGAATATCCCCACTTCTTCTCAGTTTGGACTCAATGGGCTGAATGACCTCCTCCCACATTGTAGGGGTTATATAATAACCAACTGGACATGCCTGGGCTAATGGAGGTACCCTGAGTGTCTCCTACAGATGCGTCCCATGGCTGAGATGATTGATATCCACTGACAATAAACATCTTCCCTTGTGCTGTGAATGACTCCAATCAGTGGAGCGATCACTACCGATTCTCACCAAGTGCGATCTTCCTCAGGATACTTGATGTCGTCCTCAGTCTAACACTGCCTTGAGTTCAGGGCCAGTCTTTCTTACCTGAGACCATGTGTTCCCTAATTTGTTCATATAAATATGTCATAGTGTAGAAGCAAAGAATGTTTTCTTCAAACAGAGGGTAGTGAATTTGAAATATGTGTTAACCACTGCCCACGATCAGACACACCTGATTATACAAACCATTCAAGGTGGATTTAAAAGCGAATGATGTGGATATCGGTTCAGGGCTCCTGCAAGAAGACGACGAGAAGACAGAGAGACCTACTGGGTATTCCTCCAAGAAGTTCAATGTTCATTAGTAGAAATAGTTCATTAGTAGAATTCTCTTAAACTGAGAATTAGGGGAGCTAGATCACTGAAAGGG
This sequence comes from Chiloscyllium plagiosum, assembly GCF_037043375.1. Taxonomy (NCBI): domain Eukaryota; kingdom Metazoa; phylum Chordata; class Chondrichthyes; order Orectolobiformes; family Hemiscylliidae; genus Chiloscyllium; species Chiloscyllium plagiosum. Next base: position 111,805,972 of record NW_028270146.1, read on the forward strand.
ACCAGTGGTGTCCCGCAGTGATCGGTTCTGGGAATCTGCCCGTTGCGACTTTTATACATGACTTGGATGAGGAAGTGGAAGGGTGGTGTTAGTAAGTTTGCCAATGACACGAACGTTTGTAGAATGGTATATAGTGTGGAGGGCTGTTGTAAGATGCAATGGGACATTGACATAATGCAGAGCAGGGCTGAGAAGTAGCAGATGGAGTTCAAATTGGAATAGTGTGAAGTTTGCCAATGACACGAACGTTTGTAGAATGGTATATAGTGTGGAGGGCTGTTGTAAGATGCAATGGGACATTGACATAATGCAGAGCAGGGCTGAGAAGTAGCAGATGGAGTTCAAATTGGAATAGTGTGAAGCTCCATTAGCCCAGGCATGTCCAGTTGGTTATTATATAACCCCTACAATGTGGGAGGAGGTCATTCAGCCCATTGAGTCCAAACTGAGAAGAAGTGGGGATATTCACGAAAGTTTACTTAATGTTCAGAACAAGTTGTAAGCTTGAATTTGAATGCAGAATACAGGGTTATATGCAAGATTCTGGGCAGTGTGGAGGAACAGAGGGATCTTGGGGTCCACGTCCATAGATCGCTGAAAGTTGCTGCTCAAATTGATCTGATTGTTCAGAAGGCGAATGGTGTGTTAGTTTTCATTCATGGGGATTGACTTTAAGAGCCACAAGGTTATGCTGCAGCAGTATAGAGCCTCGGTTAGACCACACTTGAAATATTGTGTTCTATTCTGGTCACCCAATTATAGGAAGATATGGAAACTTTAGAAAGGGTGCAGAGGAAATTTGTCAGAATGCTACCTGGACTGGAGGGCAGGTTTTAGGAGGAAAGGTTGACAGAGTTAAGGCTTTCCTCATTGGCGTGAAGAAGGATGAGAGGTGACTTGATAGAGGTAAACAAGGTGGTGAGAGGGCTATATATACATTGGATAGCCAGAGACATTTTCCCAGGGCAGACATGACTATCAGGAGGTGGCATCATTTGGAGCAAGTTTTCGAAGAGATGTCAGAGGTTGGTTCCTTACACTGAGAGTGGTGGATGTGTGAAATGCACTGCCAGCAGTGGTAGTATAGTTAGGTACATTAGGGACATGTAAGCGACTCCTAGATAGGCACATGGGAAGATAGTACAATGTAGTGTATGTAAGTTAGTCTGATCTGAGAGTAGGACAAAAGTTTGGTGCAACATCGAGGGCCAAAGGGTCTGTAATGTGCTGTAATGTTCTATCTTCTATGAATCTATTTAAAGAGGGGTTAGATGGATTTTGACCGATCAGAGAATTGAGGGCTATTAGGAATCGGGCATTAAAGAGGCTTTGAGACCTAGAGCAGATCAGTCATGATCTTAGTAAGAACAAGATAGGATTGGGGTTTGAACAATTTCCTCCTGTTTCTGATATTCTCCCATTCCGTTATTGGAAGGTTAGTAAGTGTTATTTTCCTGGAAGGTCTGTTATTGAATGTTAAAATAAGGGAGACCAGAGGATTCTGTGAGCCATCTCTGGGTGAGGTCTAGTGGCTGTATTCACAGTGAATCTGGGTCTACAACATAACCAACAAATGGAGCACAAGTTGCAGTGAGGGGAAGCTCTGTACAGAGAGATGAGGGGCCTCTTTCATACCCAGCCTGGATTTTCCAATTATATTTTCCAAATCTCCTAAACCGTGTGGGACAGACTTGAGGGGCTGAATGGACTTCTCTGTTTCTGTGCACCAGGTTATAGCAGTAAGTAGCCTCCAACTTTTCCAGTCTAGCAGGTGTCAGGAGCTGAAAAGATCACAGAAACAGGGGACTGAGGAGCAGGAGTGGGTCATTAGCCACTTTGACCTTCTCTACCAGGCACTAAGATTGTTGTTGATCAGGTTGTGGTCTCAGCCCCACTTTACTGACCCATTCTCTGTGAATCTCTGCTCTGTAAAATACTTAACTAATGCAGCTTTGAATAAACGCAAACAAAGAGGAATACCAAACTTCTGGAGAAGAGAATTCTCACTTGAACGGTCCTTTTAGAATTTTCTCCACCCTCGTATAGAATCAGAGAGTCATACAGCATGGAAATAGATCCTTTATTCCAGCTTACCCACATCGGCCAGATATCCCAATCTGATCTAGTCCCATTTGCCATCATTTGCCCCATATCCCTCTGAAACATTCCTATTTATGTACCTATCCCAATATATTGTAAATGTTTAATTGTACCCGCTTGCAACATTTTCTCTGACAGCACTTTCCATACACGCATCACCTTTGGCATGAAAATGTAACTCCTAAGGTCCACTCTAAATCTTGCCCCCAAACGGCCCGGTGGCACAGTGGGCGGCACGGTGGCACAGTGGTTAGCACTGCTGCCTCACAGCGCCGGAGACCCGGGTTCAGTTCCCGCCTCAGGCGACAGACTGTGTGGAGTTTGCATGTTCTCCCCGTGTTTGCGTGGGTTTCCTCCGGGTGCACCGGTTTCCTCCCACAGTCCAAAGCTGTGCAGGTCAGGTGAATTGGTTTTGCGAAATTGTCCGTAGTGTTAGGTAAGGCGTAAATGTAGGGGTATGGGTGGGTTGCGCTTCGGCGGGGCGGTGTGGACTTGTTAGGCCGAAGGGCCTGTTTCCACACTGTAAGTAATCTAATCTCATCTAAAAAGTAATCTAATCTAATCTAATCAAACCTTCAACCTATACCGTCTAGTTCTGGACTCCCCTAAATCTGGAAAAAACACCTTGGCCATTCAGACTATCCATGCCCCTCAGGATTTTATAAGCCACTTTCATGTCACTATTCACCCTCCTCCAGTCCAGGGGAAAAGCCTCAACTTGTCCATCCTGTCCCTGAATCTCAAACCACCCCCAGTATCGAAACATCCTTGTAAATCTTTTCTACGCCCTCTCAACATACTCCCTTCATCAGAGCGAACGGAATTCTGCGCAGTATTCTTAAAGAGACCTCACCAGCGTCCTGTACAGGGGTAGCATGCCACATCAACTCCTATACTCAATGCTTTGGCCGATTAAGGCAAGCATGTCAAACGTGTTCTTCACCGTCCTGTCTACCTGCGACTCCACTTTCAAGGAACTGTGAACCTGCACCTTTAGGTCTCTTTGTTCTGTAACATTCCCGAGGGCACGACCTCACAAATTGCAAAACCTCACAAATATCTAAATTAAACTCATCTGCCAGTCCTTGGCCCTTTGATGGTCAAGGGTGCCGCTGTACTCTAAGATAATCTTCTTCACTGTCCGCTGCACCACCTTGTGGACGTTACCTGCAAACTTATTAACCATGCCTCTGATATTCACATCCAAGTTATATCCATTATGAAAAGCAGTGAGCTCAGCAGTGATTCTTTCAGCACACCCCTGGCCACAGGTCTCCAGTCTGGAAAACAATCCGTTACCTTCAAGACAATTTTGCATCTAAATGGTTAACGTTCCCTGGATTCCATATGACCTAACCTCAGTAATCAGTTAGGATGAGGAAGCTTATTAAACTCCTTGCTGTAGACAGTGTAAACAATGTACATCAGAGTACCTTCTTCAATCTTCTTTGTCACGTCCTCAAAATACTCAATCACATTAATAAAATTTATCTCCATTGCACAAAGCCATGTTGACTACCCAAAACAGTCTTTGTCTTTCTAAATGCATGTAAATAATATCCCTCAAAATCCCCTCCAACAGCCTGTACTACACTGACGTTAGGCTCACTGTGTTGATAGTAAACTGTGTTTTTAGATCACTGTTCCATTTTCTTGTCCCACTCTTCCATTGGTCACAAAAAAATCAATTATTACTAAGTTAGTGAAATCGCGAATGATATAGTTCTCAGAATGGGCCGGGGTCAGTGTTAGGATCAAGTCAGGCAGATTTCTTTAATCTGCTAAAACAACACGTTTATCACTAAAACAAAGTTACTCAAACTATGATGGAAAGAAGAATGATGAGTGGGTATTGCAAACATGTACATTAATACTTCCCTTTGAAAAATACTGTGGAAGACACACACACGTTTGATAAAAGAAAATACTGGAAATCAAAATCTCTGCGATGTTAACTTGAAAGAACATTGTCCAAATATTATTGGAACTCATGACAAAAGGAAAAATGAGAGTTTGGCCCAAATGTTATTCTACTTGTAGAGTCAGAGAGTCCTACAGCATGAAGATAGGCCCTTTGGTCCAAACTGGTCTATGCTGACCTTAATGTCCATCCACGCAAAACCCATTTCCCTGCACTTGGCTCATATGCTTCTGAGCCTTTCCTATCCATGTACTTGTCCAAGTGCATTTTAAATATTGTTAATGTAAGTGCCTCAACCACTTCCACTGACAGCTCATTCCATATGCGTATCACCCTCTGTGAAATATTTGCCCTGAAATATGTCTCCTCTAACCTTCAACTGATGCATTCTAGTCCTCGATTCCAAAGCTCTGGGAAAATAAAGATTGCGTTCATTCACTATATCCATGCCTCTCATGATCTTGTACAGTTTCTTTATAAGAATCCGTTCCCACCATCAGTCCCCCTCAGTCTGATATGCTCTAGAGAAAAATGTCATTGCTTGTCCAGCCTCTCCCTGTCCCTCAGACTGTTGGGTTATATCAGCATTATTGTAAATTTCGTCGGCAATCTTTTCAGTTCAATAACATCCTTCCGATAGCAATGTGACCAAAACTGAACACAACAATGCAAGTGCGGCCTCACTAACATCCTGAAACGTGCAAAAGAACTTCCCAACTTCCATACTCAATGCCCTGACTGATGAATGCCAGTGTGCCAAAAGCCTTCTTCACTCCCCTGTCTGCCTGTGAATTTACTTTAAGAGAAACATGCATCTGTACTCCAAGGTCCCTCTGTTCCACTACACCATTTAACGCCCTGCCATTCACGATGACATTCCTGCCTTGATTTGACTTCACAAAATGCAAAACTCACATCGATCTATATTAAACTACATTTTCCTATTTTTCGGCCCACTTCTCCAGCTAATCAAGGTCCTGCTGCAATTTCTGAAAACTTCCCTCACTGTCATCAGCAAATTCTGTTAGGCTTGCTGGTCTATAGCTCCCAGGTATTTCCTTCCTTCCCTTCTTGAATAAGGGAACAACATTCGCTACCCTCCAGTCTTCTGGAACCCCACCTGTAGCTAACGATGATGCAAACATATTAGCCAGAGTCCCTGTAGTTTCTTCCCTAGCCTCCTGAGGTGTTCTTTGATACATACGGTCAGAACCAGGAGATTTATCCACCTTTCTACATTCTAATACCTGTACATCCAACACCTCCTCCACTATGATATGGACTGTCCCCAAAGATATCACCGCTAACTTCCATAAGCTCGCACATCAAGTCTTCATGTATTTATCTAAGGTAAATACAGAGAAGAAATATTAATTGTGAACCTTCAGAACTTCCTGCGGTTCCAAATATACATATCCACTTTGGTCCTTGAGGGGTCGTATTCCAACCGTAGTTAATCTCTTTTCTTTAATACATCTAAACAACCTCTTTGGATTCATCCTGATCTTCTCAGCCAAGGTTATCTGGTGCCCCTTTTTCGCCCTCCTGTATCCCCTGTATATGTCCAGGGATTCATTTGATCCCATCTGCCTGGACCTCACTCACACCTCCTCCTTTTTTTGGTTAAAGCCTCAATATCTCTTGTCATCCAGTGTTCCCTCTTCATGCCAACCTTGCCCGTCACTCTCACAGGAACATATAGACCTTGAACTCTTGCTATCTCACTTTTAAATGCCTCCCCAGTTGCTGGAGGTCTGTTTGCCTACAATCAAACTACTCCAATTAGCCCCTGCAAGTTTCTGTCTAATTCTATCAAAATGCACCTTGCCTCAAGTTAGAACTTGCACCTGTGGACCAGTTTGTCCCTCTCCAAAACTATTATAAAATTAATAGAACAATGGTAACCGGTCTCAAAGTGCTCCCCAACTGTCATCTCAGTCATCTGTCCTGCTCTATTTCCCAAGAGTAGGTCGAGTTTTGCCCCTTCCCGATTAGGCTCCTCTACATACTGCTTGAGAAAACTTCCCTGAACACACTTAATACGTTCACCCAATCGAAGCCCTTAATTCTGTGTCAGTCCCAGTCTATGTTAAGAAAGTTAAAATCTCCTACAATGACAATCCTATTGACCCTGCAAGTCTCCCCAATCTCTCCACATATTTTTCTTCCTTGAATTCCCGTTGACTACTTGGGGGCCTATAGTACAACCCCAATAATGTCACCATTGCAATCTTATTTCTTAGTTCGACCCACAAAGCTTCATTGGATGAGCCTTCTGTTATTTTATATCTGGTCGCTGCTGTGATACTCACCTTAATCAAAAATGCAACTCCATCTCTGCTCCTTCCACCACCACTATACCGCCTAAAGCAGCTGTACACTGGTACATTAAGCTGCCACTCCTTTCCCTCCCTTAGCCCTGTTTGCCTAATGGCTATAATATCCCAGTCCCAGTACCTATCCACGCCCTGAGTTCATCAGCCTTAGCTGTCAGCCAACTTGTATTGAAACAGATGCAATTTAATCCAACAGGCATTCCTTGCCTTCTGTCGTGTTCCAGCCTGACCTGCCTCTTCAATTTACTGTTTCTGATTACTGAATCTCTTTCTATCCTCGCAGTTTTCTCCCTGCTGTTGAGGATCCCACGCTCAATAGCCTCCCCAGCCCCAGCCAATCTAGTTTAAATCCTCCCTTGTAGCACTAGCAAACTTGCCTGGCAATATATTGGACCCCCTCCAGTTCAGGTATAACCAGTCCCTCTAGAACAGGTTACGTCTGCCCCACCAAAGATCCAAATGATCTAAAAATCTGAATCTCTGCCTCCTGCACTAATTTTTTAGCCACACCTTCATCTGCCATGTTTTCCTGTTCTTGCCATCACTAGCATGTAGCACTGGAAGTAAACTGGATATTACTAATGTAATGGTCCTGGCTTTTATCTTTTTTCCTAGTTCTCTACTATCACTCTGCAGGACCTCATCCCTATTTGTACCTCCGTCATTTGTACCAACGTGCACAATGACTTCTGGCTGCTGCCCCTCCCCTTTGAGAACGATTTGCATCCGCTTTGAGACATCCTGGACACTGGGCATTTGTGAGGCTACACACCATCCTGGATTCCCTTTTGAAGCCACAGAATCTCTTGTCTGTCCCCCCACCCCCACCCCCCACCCACAACACCCCACTATCGAATCCTAATAATTATTTCGAAAGTTATTCTGCACACACAAGCTTCTCGAAGCAGATGAAATTGGCTGAATTCCTTTTCCTTCAAGCAGTGGAGAGATTCCAATGAATCCTCATCCGGAATCCTCCATGAGTGATAAAATCGACTATGCTTTTCTTTTTGCTAAACACGTTGCTGTGATGAGGGACAGGGAAAGAGAAAGGGAGGAACAGACTGTTCCCTCTCAGACGAATTGCACGTTTCATCTCTAAGTTGATTCAGAGATGTTATCAGTCCCCAAAGTGGACCACATGAGCTCTCCTTGAACATTGTTTGAACGATATGACTCTATCACATTTCCTGCTCCATGCAGGTGCATCTATGCTGCTGTCATACACAGAATCATTTCATTAACAAATAATTACCCTATTTGATTTGAAGATGTGTTTATATGTGCCTGCGTAATATAAAAATAAAACATTTAATGTCTTCACCATATCTGCGTTAAAATGAATGTGTTTTATTCTGAAAGAAATACAGAAATTGCTGGAAATGCTCAGCAGGTCTGGCAGCATATCTGAAGAGAAATGAGAGTTAACGTTTCTGGTCCAGTGACCCTGCCTCAGAATCTGTCTTATTCTTAAATTACATCCCCAGTTTTATTCTCGCACACAAGAGGAAACATCCATCAGATATTCACCAGCTGCACGCACCTCATGTCTTATATGGTCAATAAGAACATCTCTCTTTCTCAGGCCTAAACTGGTAATCCTTCATGTCATAATGTCTTCATCCCAAGGCCGAGTAAAGATAAGTATCTTTGTAATGTTTGAAAGCAATTTAGCTTTTTTTTTTTAGGTTGTGGGGATCATAACTTCAAACAATACATCAGATGTGGTCTCCGCAATGCCTTGTACCGATGCAGGAAAATACCGCTAAGTTCAAACCCGAGACACATTGCTCGAAACAGCATCATTCCATTTCCCTTCCAAATCAATTGCTGCATCTTCAGAATAACTTGATGTGATTCATCTACTAAGACACACAAATCCCTGTGTACCACCAAGTTCTGCATTCTCTCTCCATTTAACTTATTTACTGCTGTTTTGTTGTTTCCACAAAACACAAAGTTCCCGTCACCCACATTGTACTGATTTTATTTTGTCGCAGGTTTACTCACTGCCCTCCCCTTCTGTATGCCATTGCAGATTCTCTGCCTCCACTTGACACCTTATTGAATGTTTGTCCTGGTGTATGAGCAAACTGTGCTCCAGTCCATTCAGCCCCTTCATCCAAGGCATTAGTCTGGATTGTCAACTAGTGATAAACTCACACTGATCCCTGAGGAATTGAACTAGTTCCAGCTTTCCAAGCTGAAAATTATCTCTACTCTGTATTTCCAGCTCGTTAGTCAGAGCTTCTCTCTCCCAGAAATGTTGTATGGCCTCTTCCTGTGCGATGTAATTTAGTCAATGTGTTGAATGAATGTGTTCTATTCCTGTGTAACTCCACTGAGGGGCAGAATGGTCTCCTCCTGTCTCATCATAACGCATCTGACTGGCTGAAAGGGGCTTTCCTCTCTATCTCTATTCGAGGGGCGAATTGGGAGGATCACATGTGGGATAAGAGCAGCAATTGACCATTCGGCCCCTCCAGCCTGCTGCACAGTTTAGAAACATCATGGTTGATCTGAGTGTAGCTGACCACCCCCTTCCTGTCCATTCTCAGTAAACATTGACTCTTCTGCCCATCAAAGATCAGTCAAGGTCAGTCAATGACCCAGTCTTCACTGTTCCCTGGGGATGACAGCATCAAAGATTGCACAGTCCGAAGGAGAACTGAAAAACATTATCTCAAATGTCAATGGGAGATCTTTTAATTTTAAAGTGTGTTAACCTGACAGCAAGTCGCCTCTTCTTCTGAGAAATAACAGCACAACAAATGGGAACAGACGTAGACCTGTCAGCTCCTCAAACCAATCCACAATCGCATTGAACGTTCAATAAAGTATTTATCAAACTCAGCCTCCATTGCCCACTCCAAAAAATATTCCTGTCATCTGAATGCCACATAGCATAGGAAATTGAAATAAGATCATTAGGCACACCAACTCTACATTGCTGTTCGGACCTGCCTGACATGTTTGTCAACACACTTACCCTGGATTCTCAATGTAACTCTGGATCCATGTTTTAATCAAAAAATATCTATCTCTGTATTAAAGACATGACTGTACCTATGTCTCGATATGGCTACGTCTGTGTGTATATGTGTGTGTGTGTGTTCTGTGTTTATCTGTTTAATAGTAGGACACAGGGTGGTGGTGGAGGGTTATATGTGCGTATTTTGTGTATATCTGTTTAATGGTAGGACACGAGATGGTGGTGGAGGGATGTGTGTGTTCCTGTGTATAACTGTTTAATGGCAGGTGACAGAGTGGTGGTGGAGGGTCGTGTGTGCGTGTGTTTCTGTGTATATCAGTTTAATTGCAGGAGACAGTGTGGTGGTGGGGGTTGTGTGTGTGTGTTCTGTGTATTTGCAGGAGACAGGATAAAGGTGGGAGGTTACATTCAAACTGGAAACCTGCGATCAGATGTGATTCACAAGAAAAAGTGTTGGATCCCCCTTTGTTTGCCATTGATATCAATAACTTAGATGAGAAGTGTAGAAGCCATGATTAGCAAATTTGCAGATGACATCAAGTTTGGTTGTATCGCAGACAACGTTTATTTAATGTCTTACAGTCAGTGCTTATAACGATATCTTGATCAATTGAATATGTGAATCGTAGACATGTATAGCAGGGAAGCAGACCCTACGACTCACCCAAGCCGACCAGATATTCTGGATGATCTTGTCCCATTTTCCAGCATTTGTCCCATATCCTTCTGAACCCTTCCTATTAATATACTCATGCCTTTTAAATGTTGCAATTGCACCGTCCTCCACCACTTCATCTGGCAGCTCATTCCATACACGCACTATGCTTTGCGTGAAAACGTTGCCCTATAGGCCCCTCTTCAACTTTTTTCTTCCCACCTTAAACCTATGCTCTTCAGTTTTGTACTTCCTTACCCTGGGAGATAGATCTTGACAATTTACTCTTCCCATTATTGTATAAACCTCTAGAAGTTGCAAATGCGACTCCAATCAACACGAATGGCTGTGCTTTCAGTCATCATGGGCCTAAATTCTGAAATTCAATAATGACACCTCTTCTATCTCCATCAAGTCACAATTCTTAAATCATTTTAATCCACGTGTTCAGACATATAATGCAACATCTCTGTCGGATTTGAACCTAGAACCTTTAGGCTCAGAGGAAGGGGCACTACCAATACTCAGCAATAGCCCCGAAAGCTGCAACATGATTTTCCTGTGTGCTTGCTCATCAGCCTGTTCTGACATGCTGTAACACACCTCCACAACAGGCAGGACATGAATCCAGATCATCTGCTCCAGAGATTGGACACTAACACAAATTCATGGAATGAAATCAAATCCAGAACTCTGGCAAAGTGGCAGGGGCGCTTTCCAGTACACAAGACTTAAACCATGCCCAGAATTTGGGTCATATTTTAAGTGTCAGCTTTCAGCTCTGCATGCATTTATTACATTCTCATTAACATTACTGATATACACAGGCCACTGTTCTCATTGTTAAACAAATAAAAGGTATTAGATTCAACTACAGGATGGTGATTGCATCTGCTCTGCTATCGAGATAAACTATGAACATCTTTAATTGCTTGGCTATGATTTCCAGCTTAAATGGTTATTGTCTGTTGTCTGCAATAATAACAAAAGAATTCCTGCAGGCACACTCTGAAGGATCTCGAAAAGATATCAATGTCGAACACCAGAGATGAGGAAAGAGCCCAGTTTCTTGCCAAAACACACTGGTCACTATTTCCAACCTCAGACATGTGGTTTCCGTCTTCCTAAAACCGTTAAGTGATACAAGGCAACTGCTTACTTTCCAGCCTCTCCATAACCACTGCACAATCTGCCTACTCAAGGCAAACCAAGCTCTGGGTCTTTGGGAAACTCACGGTTGGTGTCTGTAGGCCTTTTGGTGAGGGGAGGGTCTTTTAAACCTGAAAGGGGAGGATGAGGGGGCATTAATAACAGTCACTGAGCTTAGGTGTGGCAGATGGAGTTTAACTTGGATAAATGTGAGGTATTGCATTTTGGTAAAACAAACAAAGGAATGGCTTATACAATTAATGTAGTGCGTTGGTAGAGTTATAGAACAAGGAATCCAAGGGTGCTCAGATCATTAACTTTAGAAATTGGGAGTCATGCTGAGATTGTGCCAGACATTGTAAAAGCCTCTTCCGTTGTACTGTGTGCAGTGCTGTTATAGGAAGGAGATTACTAAGCTGGAGAGTATTCAGAAGAGATTTCCCAGAATGTTGCCAGGAACACGTCATCTTCTGCCAGGGAGCCTACAAACACATGGCATGAAGATTGGATTCACTGATTTACAAATCTCCCCTCACCCACCCAAATCCCAGATCCAACCCTCCGACTCAGATCCGCCCTCTCGAGGGGACCGACCTATCCATCTTCCTTCCCACCTATCCACTCCACACTCCCCACCGACCTATTACTATCACCCTCGACCACATAGTACCTACCTTTTCCCCAGCCTCACCCCCACCAGCCCCTTTCCCACTTCGCAGTTGTGAAGAATGGTCCTGTCTCAAATGTTGACTCTCTTGCTCCTCGGATGCTGTCTGACCTGCAATGCCTTTTCCACCACCACATTTTATCAAACCTGAATTCGCCAGCATGTGCAGTCACCATTGTCTCTTAGGTACAATTCCCTGTTAACATACAATACTGTCTGTCTGCTTTAACTACATTTTGTCTAAGTAAATTTTTCTGTTCTGATCATGGACTATAAAAGTTCTCTCAATGTCTTACTGATATTGTAATGTCTGAGCAATAGTTGCAGGCTGTATGTTTCCATTTATAAACAGAGAAACATGTTGATGTTCCGATAAACCACCAGGATTACTCCCATATCCAAGTCAGATTGAATGATTACACTCAATTGATCTACCAACCCCAACATTTATTCCCTCAGTCACCCTCACATGTCTCATCCAGAATATGTAAATGTTAATCTTTTTTTGAGTTTTAATAAAACAGTATTGAACTGTATTCCATGTGTTACCCCGTAGTATGAGTGGGAGCATCACTGGCAGCACTAACAGGGATGAGCAGCTCCAGGGAGAGGGGGAGGATAGATCAGAACCTGAGACTGAAATGTTCAAACAATGGACAGGAATATACCCTCAGGCCTTTACTTGCTTTCCCAGCCTTGGATATCAAGAGCATCACGGATCCAGGATATTTGAATTATTCAAGGTGGTTACTATCCCAACCTCGCGATCGTTGGTGTTTCTGGTAAGTCATTCTAACTGCCCATTAAAGCGGGTTAAAATGAATTGCTGCTCATACTATTTAAAATAAGAAAGGTTGGAAGTCAACATTCTCAGTTCCAACCAAAAATTCCATTCGTTAGAAATAATAATTTATAAATTACTATTTACAAATTACTCACCAATATGCGGGCAGGAAGTAGACTGTTCTAAAACTCTATAATACTTCTAGCCCTGCACAGATGTGCATTTCCATAACCTCTCCACCCACTAATCCTGTCCGATACCACCAACATGGTCTCCCAGTCTCCTCCTCAGCCTCATTGCAACTTCTGTGTAAACCATTAATTATGCCTTTGTTAAATCCGGATTCACCTGTTCCAAGACCCTTCGAACCACATATCCATTACAGAATAATTGCATTTGAGATATTTCTCTTTTTCTCTGCACATAATCTGTCAGACGGGAAGATATTGCATGGTACTCAAATCGTTCACTCACAGTCTAGAGCCACAGAATAATAATCTGTTGATAGGTCATGAAGAAAATTGGTGCCATTGAAATGAAACCAATATCATTATTTATATTAAGCCCATCTGCTTATCTCATGTCCTTGAGATGGCAATGGTCATCCTTTCGTGGTCAGGTCTCTATGTGACTGCAAACCCACAGCAATATATTCCTTTTTACTCCTTACAGTCCTGTGGAACAGCTGAACCAGCCAATCAGTTCAAGATCAGCATAACATACTGGTCTGGCCAGGGCTGCACACATCCCTTGAGGGAAGAACAAAAGGAAAGATATCTCCCTCCATCTGCCTGTTTCCCATATTCCTACAGCTCTTTTCCATTCAGGTTGGTGACCATTCCTTAATTCAAGTGCATTATTTCTTAGTCTCTCCCTGGCAATGATGTTCATCTCCATTAGCACCTCTGGTGCTGGCTTTATTGATGCTGACATTCAGATGTAAGGAACTTCTAAATTCCACATAATTCCCAGTGCATAGAGAAGGAGTAGAGTTTTATGGAACAGGAAAGAAACGGAGCTGTCTAAGTGAGGAAAATTAATTATTGCAATCAAACCTGAGAGTGTTGTTGAGGCAGTCTTTGGGATATTGTGGACTGATTTTTTCTTCTTTATAAAGAATGATCGCTTGCCGCAGAGAGAGTGTAACGAAGTTTCACCAGACTAATACCTGGGCCGATGTTACCATGAGGAGTGAGTGAAGATTAATCTTTAGCGCTGTGAAAGAATGAGAGGTGATTATATTGAACCTTGACGGACAGCGACAGTCACTAACGATGTTCTGAACAGTGGATAGTTTAAGAGCCTCTGAAAATATTTCCCTCACACTATCCCGCTCCTCATGTCGATTGAGAGAGAGAGAGAGGCCCAGTCTTTGAATAAACTCTCACTACATTAAAACGGTTCATTTGGTGTGTGATGCTGCACTTAACATCATGTTGTTCTCAATCCTGACAGCAGCCACAATACTTTCATTCAAAAGCCAATTCCTACTAGCTTATGACCTCCATGGAGAACATGTGCTTGTGTTCTTGGAGATGGAAGATGCCTCCTTGAGACTTGGCATAAAACATCTGGCTTTCTTCCTCACTGCCAGTAAACCACGTTAAAGTATTACGTGCACCACGTGCAACGGAGTCACGAGGAATATCGTGGAGCCTTCTATGAATGCATTCTCTGGTTTGTCATGTTGGAGAATCAATGACACCCTCCTATTCCTGTACAAGTGTCTCGAGGGGCTGAATGGCCTCCACCTCGTCCCATGGAACAGGTTCAAACGTCTGATTGAGCTCTGCCGTTCCTGCTTCACAATTCGGTGTACTGACTAGACCCCTCCTCTTGCAGTGGAACAGGCAGGAGAACTGAATGTGTTGTCACTCTTCCTGTTCAGTAGTTCCAATGGGCTGAATGGCTTCCACATATCCGTGTGTAACCAGCTTGAGATGCTGAATGAGCTAATCTTTTAACTGTGGAAATGTGCAGCGCCTGGCTGTGCTGTTACATGAATGTTACTTTAACAGCACAAACCTGAATGCTGTCCAGGTCTTGTTGCACATGGGCATAGACTGGTTCAGGAGCTGAGTAAGGGACGAAATGGTATGGAGGATGCTGGGGGTGGGGTGTGCAACCATTGATGAAGCAGCTGAAAATGTCCGTGCTGAGGAATCTACCCTGAGGATGTCCTGAAGAGATGTCCCAGGACTTAGATTTTGTCGGCCACTGACCACAAGCATCTTCCTTTGTGCTCTGAAAGACCCCGAGCAGTGGGGTGGTTACGCCTGATTTCCATTAAGCTCAAATAAGTAGGTAGTCCCGATAACATCTTCAGTCAAAAACTGACTTGATATCAAGGCCATTCACTCATTCCTGGGCTCCTGTGTTCCCCTCTGTTTCATATCAATACATGACGACGTATGTGCAGGGAGGGTTTTGCTCTCACACAGGGTAATGAACGTCAGGAATTATCTGATCTAGAGAGCTCGGGGAGCTTCATCACTGAAAATATTTAAAGAGGAGGTAGATGGATTTTTGACCTGTCAGATAGCTGAGGGGTGTGAAGAATTGGGAAATAGAGAGGAGTTAATGTTAACAGTAGATCAGCCATGATTGTATTCAATAGCGTGATTGTACAAATTAACTGATCCTGTCCCTTATGTTCTCATATGCTGTAACTACAAAGTTAATTGTTTCAATTTTCCTGAACGTTCTGTTAATTAATTTTGCAGTCAGAGAGAGCTAAGTATTTTGTGAGTCATCTCTGAGTAAGGAATGGGTGCTGTATTCAAATTGAATCAGGGTGTACACCATAACCAACCAATGAAGCACAATTTGCAGAGAGGAGACACTGTGTAAAGAGACCAGAGGCAATTTCGAACCCAGCCTCGACTTCCCAATAACATTTTCGAACACACACCAAACTGTATGTGACAGTCTTGAGGGACTGAATGAGATCCTATGTTACTGTGGACTATGTATTTGGAGCAAGTCGCCCTCATCTGCGCCAGTGCAGGAGGTTTGATGGTCTGAATAGAACATAGGAACATAGGACTGAGGAGCAGGATTTGTTCATTGGACACATTGTCACTGCTTCTCCAGGTAAGATCTTACCTGATCTGATTGTGATCTCAGCAGCACTTTTCTGTCTGTATACCATTTTCCTACATTCACTTGTCTGTCAAATGTTTTAATACAACACAACTTTGAATAAGTGCAAGCATCCAGGCACTACAGAAGTCTGGGAAAGTGAATTTCCACTCGAACAGCACTTTAATAATTTCCCATTTGTGTTCCAAACAATGTTGGAGGATCACTGTTTTATTTTCCAGTCCCATTCCTCTACTGGTTGCAACAAATTTTAAATGCAACCAGTTTAGGGATATGGCCAAAACCATGGGTCTCAGACTGGGTCATTTTAAAAAAAAAGTGAGACACAGGAATTTGAACTCATAACAAATGTTAAAACAATAGTGTCCCAAATTTTATTCTGCCTTTGAAGTTATCCTGCTCACACAAGCTGCTAGTATTGGAATTTCTTTCTGGAACAGTGGGATTTGGCTGAATTTTCTTTGCTTCAGGCTGTGGAGAGATTCCAACGAATCCTCGTCAAGAATCCTTCACAAGTGGTAAAGTTAACTCAGGAATTATATGATCTCACACTTTGCTATCGGGCGAAACAAAATAAGAGAGAGGGATCAATCGCTGCTCCTTCTCAGCTTTGGAACATTATTTCTCTCTTCCTGTGTTAAATTGTGCAATAATGTCAACCGAACACCAAACTGGGACATGAACGATCTCCATGAACATTCTCTGGAAACGATTATAATGGGTTATATGCAGGTGCATCATCGCTGTTGTTGTACATAGTACGTTTAATTAGCAAAGCAAATGTCCCA
The DNA here is from genome assembly GCF_037043375.1 of Chiloscyllium plagiosum. NCBI lineage: Eukaryota > Metazoa > Chordata > Chondrichthyes > Orectolobiformes > Hemiscylliidae > Chiloscyllium > Chiloscyllium plagiosum. The sequence goes on from NW_028270146.1 coordinate 111,822,466, forward strand.
GCTTTATAACTTGATGACATGTTTATTTGCATCCGCATAATTTGGAAATATTGGTCTGTGTCTTCATAATACGTGCGTTCATATCAATACATCTTATTCTTAAATTTATTCTCTATCTTTAGTCTCCTTAACAAGAGAAAACGTATATCCAGCTGATAGACTTTCCAGAACGTCATATATGCCTCAATAAAATTTCTCATCTAAGACCAAAACTGATAATTCCTCAGAACAAAACGCCTTCATTCCAGGAATGAGTAAAGGGAAACAGCTTTGAAAATCTTCTGAAATAATTATATCCTTTTTTTAGGGTAGTGGATCAAAACTGCACATAGTGTTTAGATATAGTCTCAGCAATGCCCTATGCCAGAAACAGCATCATTCCACTTAGCTTCTAAATCACTTGCTGCATCTGCAGACTGGCTTCCCATGATTCATGTATCAGGAACATGAAAACCGCCTATATCACAGAGTTCTGCAATCCCTCCCCATTGAAACTAACTACCATTCTTTTAACTTTCCTTCCAAAATAGACAACTCACGGTATGTTATTTATGCTGAAGTCTTGCTCACTAACGTTCCCTGTCTGTAACACAATGCAGACTCACTACCTCCATTTGACGACATATTGAATGACCACCTTGGTTTACAAGCTAATTGGGCTCGAAGACATTTAGTCCCCTTCCTCCAGATCTTTGGTACAGATTATTGATCATTGATAACCCCACAGTGATCTCTGAGGCACTCCATAAGTTACAGTCTTGCAACTTGAAAATGAACATTTATCTCTACTCTATTTTCTGTTCACGACAGCTTCCCTGTTCCTGAGCAGCAGTTCAAGCGGGTTGAATGGCCTCCTCCTGGGCTGTCTAATGTACTCAACGAGCTGAATTACTTCATTATATATTCATGTGTAACTCCTTCGTGGTGCAGAATGGTCTCCTCCCGTCTCATTGTAGCAATTCTGTCTGAGAGAATGGGGTAGTCCGCTACCCTGTAACAACCTCGAGGGGTGGATTGAGGGACAATATATGGGGTAGGTGCAGTAGTATATCACTGTAATGTATCGAGTGGTGGATTGAGAGAACAGCACCTGGGGTAGGGACAGCAGTTGGCCATTCATCTGCACCATTCAGAATGCTCATGGCTGATCCGATTTTGTCTGACCATCCGTCTCCTGTCTGTTCCCAATAAACATTGACTCTCCTGTCCAGCAAAGATCAGTCGAGCTCAGCCTTGAATATCTTCAATAACAGAGTCCTTACTGCTCCCTGAGGATGAGGACACCACAAACAGCACAATACTATTTCATTGCGGGACCCGTTATTTTAAACTGTGTTAACCCAACATCAAATCACCACCTCTTTTCAGATAAAAAGATACAGTAATTCAGAATAGACAGACACGGTTCTGCACTCCAAACCTGTCCCACATTCCCACTGTTGCTTTCCAATCAAATACTTATCAAATCCAGCTTCTGCTGCTGTGTCAGGAAGAAAATATCTGATAGCATAACACCACACGAGAATTAGAAAAGGAGCAGAATTAGGCCATTCGATCCATCGAGACCGATATGTCGTTCAATAATTTCTTATATGTTCCTCAAACTCATTCTTCTGCCTTTTGCCTTGAATCCTTGATACCCTTATAAATCAAAAACTGATCTATTTGTGTCTTAATGAGACGAGTGTCTATGTGTGTCCATCTGCTTCTTATATGAGCATTTGTTTGCCTACGTCTGTCTGTGTATCAGCCTATGCATTTCTATCTGTGTTTGTTTCTATTGTGTGTGACTGCATATGTCTTTGTGTGCTTCTATGTGTGTGTATGCTTGTCTTGTTGTACATATTATACATGCTAGTATATTGGGATATTTACCAATATTTCTGTGTAATTCTATGCCTGCATCTCTGTGCTTTGAGGTATCTTTTTTTTTGAGAGTGAGAGAGCTGACGCTGGAACTGCCAGTGGGTTTAAAGTGAGAATTGCCCTTCACTAATCATTGCTCCTTACTCGGTTGGTGGGACGTGGATGTTTCAGAATCTCCACACAAGTCGTCCCAGTCCTCTTCGGCTCATACCAAGGTCCTCCCCACACGGCGTGGGGAGGGGAGAGGGAACAGATATCAGGGAGCCACCACCTGGGTTGGCCCTTTCTGTCCTATTCTAGGCTGTTTTTCCTGGAATGGGAGAATGGGAGGGAGGGTGTGAGGGTGGGAGTGGGTGGCCCTGCTGTTAGTGCTGGTGCAGGTGGGATGACATGGTGAGGTGTCCTGAGTGAGTCAGTGCACAGTGTTGTATCCATGTCGTGTTATTAGTGTGGAGGCTATTGCATAAGTGACAGAAAAAGTGAGGGAAGGATGTTGCTGAATTCAATAGTGAGAGTGGTCGTGTCTAAGCCTTTTTTTGGAGATACAGCTTGAGCCTTGTTCGGGGGTACGTGCTATAACAGATATACAGTGAGTGTGAGGGGGCAGACACAATACAGTGACACTTTTCCGGGCAGAGCGGGGAAGGTTGTTGATGCTTATACTGTATTGTTGGACATTTATTCAGATCATCCTTCATCGAGGTGAGCCTCCCCGAATGTCTTGTCCATGTCTATCATGAATAACGACACAGACCATGTCCCTCAGCTTTCACAGAATTAGTTTAGGTAGAGCTTGCAAACAGCAAGGAGAATCAATGAGAAGTGTTTTATATATTTGGTTATATATCCCACATTCTCCCCATGATAGTGTGGGGCCCCTCCAGGTGCCCTGGTTTCCTCCCACAGTCCAAAGATGCCCAGGTGGATCAGTCGTGCTAAATTGTCCACAGGATCCAGGATTGTGCAGACGAGGTGGATCAGCCATGGGAAATGCAGGGTTACACTGATAGAGTGCTCTGGGCGTGATGTTCTTCGGATGCTCTCCTTCCACACTGTAGGGATTCTATTCCATGATTGAGGATAAAGGCTACACAGCAAGGTGTCCTTGGAGAAGGAGCATGTGGTGTGCATCAATGCTCTCAATGCGTTTAGATAGAGGTGGGCACCGCAGGGGATATAGTGCTTTATCTCCACCGCTGGCCCCTCCCCACAACTCTATTTTGATTTAGTCCCTTCTCACTCGGTCACTTGTAATGGTTTGCTTGGCCCGTAATGGGCTTTGTTTGGAAATATTCAATTGGTTACATAAATGGTTTACTGCTGGTGATTATGTGTCTAGATTAGAGTAGTGCTGGAAAAGCACAACAGGTCAGGCAGGATCCGAGGAGCTGGAAAATCAACATTTTGGCAAAAGCCCTTTTCCAGCACCCCTCTAATCTAGGCTCTGGTTTCCAGCATCTGCAGTCTGCACTTTTGCAGCGCTGGTGATTATATGTTAACCAAAAGCAAACTGGCATAATGATGATAGGTGGAGTTGTGGACAGTGAGGAGGGCTGTTGTCGGCTGCAGAGGGACTTAGATATGATGCAGAGCTGGGCTGAGGAGTGGCAGATGGAGTTCAACCCTGCCAAGTGTGAAGTTGTCCATTTTGGAAGAACAAATAAGAATGCGGAATACAGGGTTAATGGTAGGGTTCTTAGTCAGGTGGAGGAGCAGAGGGATCTTGGGGTCTATGTACATAGATCTTTGAAGGTTGCCACTCAGGTGGATAGAGTTTGTAAGAAGGCCTATGGAGTATTATCGTTCATTAGCAGAGGGATTGAATTCAAGAGTCGTGAAGTGATGTTGCAGCTGTACAGGACTTTGGTTAGGCCACAGTTGGAGTACTGTGTGCAGTTCTGGTCGCCTCACTTTAGGAAAGATGTGGAAGCTTTGGAGAGGGTGCAGAGAAGATTTACCAGGATGTTGCCTGGAATGGAGAGGAAGTCGTACGAGGATAGGTTGAGAGTTCTCGGCCTTTTCTCGTTGGAACGGCGAAGGATGAGGGGTGACTCGATAGAGGTTTATAAGATGATCAGAGGAATAGATAGAGTAGACAGTCAGAAACTTTTTCCCCGGGTACAACAGAGTGTTACAAGGGGACATAAATTTAAGGTGAAGGGTGGAAGGTATAGGGGAGATGTCAGGGGTGGGTTCTTTACCCAGAGAGTGGTGGGGGCATGGAATGCGCTGCCCGTGGGAGTGGTAGAGTCGGAATCATTGGCGACCTTTAAGCGGCATTTGGATAGGTACATGGATGGGTACTTAATCTAGGTTAGAAGTTCCGCACAACATCGTGGGCCGAAGGGCCTGTTCTGTGCTGTATTGTTCTATGTTCTATGTTCTCTATGTCCTATGATTTTGATGGTGGGAAGGTTGCTGTGATCACATTTCTGGGTCGGAGAAATGGGGAAAAAGAACGCTTCACAGTTCACAGAACGAGAACTGAAAAGCAGTTAAATCAAACCAAAGGTTCAGACAGGGAGGAAATATTTCCCTGGAGTTTGAGTAGCTGGAAAGTGATAGTATCCGGGAATAGACAGGATTTTGTTTTACAAAGGTTGAAAGTTTTAAAACTGTTATTTTCAGACAGTTTACGTTATTTTCTTTAATTTTATTTGTTGTGCAAAAAGCTTTTACAACATTTTAAAACCAAAATTTACAAACCTTGTGTTAAAGATAAATGTTAAATAAAATTCATCAAACCATCCCTCACTGAAAACTGTTATGGAAGTGCAATCTCCTAGAGAATCCCTGCCTACTCCTTCCTACCCGAGCTCCATGACTATATACATACCTGGGAGATAGCAGCAGGAGGAGACCATTCAGCCTTTCAATCCTGCTCCACCATTCAATGGGAAACAGCTGACCATCCAGCTCAGTCTCCTGTTCCTGCTGTGCTCCAATCCCCTTTCATGACTTTACCTCGAAGAACTATATCTAAGTCCTCCTTTGGTTTCACAGCCTTTTGTTCCAGTGGCGTTGCTGTGTTACTGTGTGGGTGTAGGCAGGGGTAATGTGATGGTGCTGCCTCCTGGAGGATGCACTCAGCATTCCTTATCATCCTGCAGTAACATCAATTGGGTTTCAGCAAATAGAGATAGAAACCATTTCCAGGATATGGGCATCACTGGCTCAGCCAGCATTTATACCCCATCTCTCGTTACCCTTGAGAAGATGGTAGTGAGCTGCTGTCTTGACCCATTCGCAGTCCATTTGGCGCAGATAGACCGACAATGCTGGGAGGGCGAGTGTTGCAGGATTTTGGCTGAGTGATTCTCTATCTTTGGTTCTTCAAATGTTGTTTAACTTAATCACGATCTGCACATGATTTTGAGGTTTCAGTCTGCAAATCTTCACCATCTAGCACCCTGTATAAAGGAATATGTACAGGTTAGAAATTCAGAGCAGACAATTCTAGTTTCTCTGGAATATCTTTTTCCCCTTTCTTCCCCCAAAGCTGTAACCCTCCAGCTCTCTTACTCTCTCCCACCATTCTGACTCTACTACCCCCTAAGGTACACCCTCCCCATTCTCATGGAATTGTTGATGAACAGGTCTATGCCACCACTTCCCGTCCCTGGTGAGACTCTGCACCCTTTCTGGGTTCACTTCGTTTCCCTTCAGTTGCTGCAAGTCAATAATGTAACAGCAGAATGAAACAAAAGCAAACAGAAAGGGAGGTGGCAGATCCTGGACAGAACAGGAAGCTGCAGTCTGGGAGAATGGGTCACATCCTTTGTTTCTCATTGGTTGATTCCAGTGTTATGACACGTTGGGAATGTAACTTGGTCCCACGTAGGTGTCGTGACACTTTGATCCTCCAACAGATCAATACTACAAACAAATACGTTCCTCCTCCAGATAAACACAGTGTGAAATACTTTCCATTAGTTACCCCGAAGCACATGTTCCAAAACTCACCCACATTCTGTACTTGTGCAGTGCCGGGTTTCCCCACAGACGTGTGGTCCCTGCCTCGGAATTTGGGAGTTGCAGTCCTCATGCAGGCACTGGAGCCCTGTCTCTGGAACATGAATGAAAAGTGTGGGATGGAGGATGTTGTTTATCGGATCTCCATTCAGACACATGGGACATGTGGGCTGTCACTTGGAATTACTGAGACATCCGCTTAGACAACCTGATTTCTGACGTAAGGAACATAGATTCAGCCAATTGGGGGATAGGGAGGTTATTAAGGCGCAGTAGGCTTTAAGAAGAGGTGGCTCAGTGGCTAGCACTGCTGCCTCACAGCGTCAGGACCTTAGGCGACTGTGTGGAGTTTACACATTCTCCCCATGTTTGCATGGTTTCGTGCAGTTCTCCAGTTTCCTCACACAGTCCAAAGATGCGCAGGTTAGGTGGATTTCCCATGCTAAATTACTGACAGTGTCCATGCACGTGCCGGTTAGACAATTAGCCATGGGAAATGCAATGTTACAGGGAACGAGTGGGTCTGAATTAGATGTTCATCATAGGGTTGGTGTGGACTCGATGGATGAATACTCTGTTTCTGCACTACAGAGACTCTATTCCTGCACTATAGGGACTCTATTCCTGCACTATAGAGACTCTATTCTATTCTCATGAGGAAGAATGTACTTGTCTCGATGTGTTGTGAATCTGTGGAATTCCCTATTCAAAATGCGGTGGATGCCAGGACAATGAGCCAATTTAATGAAGAGATACAGATGTTGAATTTGCTATGAGATGAAGGGTGAGAGAGAGCAGGCGGGAAAATCCAGCTGAGACCGATGTGAGCTCAATCATCAGCGTATTAAATGGTGGGGCTGGTTCTCCTGTGCCCAGTGCTTATCTTCTTACGGTAATAACTGGAAAGCTGAATCCAAAAATCACCACCTTCACCAAAGGAGATTTTCGGAAAATGACAGATAGTCAGGTGGATTAGCATTCCAAGCTTAGATAGTGAGGAAATGTGTAGGAGATAATGATTTTGCAATTTTAAACTGAGGGGAGACAGTGATTTATTGTTTTAGATTGCGTCGTACATTGGCAGCGTCCAGAGTACGCTGTTGTGAATATATATCCTGTATTTTATTACAAAGCCAAGGTCACTGACAATTAAAACCAAAACACCCAGGAAACATCGCCTCCCCTCGTAATCTGATAAAAGACTTCTGACAAGTCTGATTGAATTTAGAACACAGATGGAAAGCTGGAAGATTAGATCCGCTCCCAAGATCCTGTGCTTAAACAAAAGGAGACTACAATAGGATGAGGCAGGAGTTGGCTAATGTAGACTGGAAACAAAGACTTTACGGTGGGAAAGTTGACGGACTGTGGGGGAATATCAAAGCAATTTTTTGAAGTGCTCAGCAAAAGAATATATCAGGGAAAAGGAAGGACTGTAGGAAAAGGAATAATCTGCCATGGGTGGCTCAGGAAATAAGAGAAGCTTCAGCAAAATCGACGTTTCGGGCAAAAGCCCTTCATGATTCCTGATGAAGGGCTTTTGCCCGAAACGTCGATTTTGCTGAAGCTCCTCGATGCTGCCTGAATTGCTGTGCTCTTCCAGCACCATTGATCCAGAATCTGGTTTCCAGCATCTGCAGTCATTGCTTTTACCCAGGAAATAAGAGAGTCTATCAAACTGAAATAAAATGCATACAAATTGCCAAAGACCAAGGAGATTAGAAAAACTTTAAAGATCAACAGAAAGTGAGATGGGATTTGGGGAGAAAAGTGATTAATACCTATCCCAGGCCAGAATAGCAGTTTACACTGCTAGAGGGAAACCTATTGTGTGGGGAACATATGGCCTCTGTAATTGTTGAAGCACTTAACTGTTACCATAGAGATCATCCTGATCAAGTTACAAATCACAGCACACCCCAAAAGCTTGTTCTTCCAAATAAACCTGTTGGACTATAACCTGGTGTTGTGTGATTTATAAGTTTGTTCACCGCACCCCAACACCGGCTCCTCCACATGAGAATCCTGATAGATACCCCACTGACACTGAAGCACCTGTCAGATACTTGAGGGAGCCACGGGGGCGTGGGGGAGGGGGTGTGTGGTTTAACCATAAAGTGCTGAACTGAACTAGACTTTCTAACTGCTGTTGCCATGGAGATAATACTGAGAGACAGCGTCCATTCCAACATACAAACCACAAAGGTATAAGAATGGGAGTGGCACATCGGACAGGCGGGGAGTTGCCTGGAGGTGTTCTGCATGTACACTATCCAGGTAACTGCCATGTCTCATCAATAAAGACTCAAAGAAGACCTCTCAGAGTTCTGTGCCCAGTTATTCCTATCCAGCAGGGTTCAGGAATATGGGTACACAGCAGTCAGTCTTCACAGTGGAGGTTACGAAGAACATGCCAGTAATTGACAAGGAGACTGAGGAAGGTGAGGACCTAGATAACCATTATCGTGAAAGAGTTAGAGCTGGGCAAGCTAATGGAGCTAAAGGTACACAAGTCTCATTGCCCTGATGGAATACATCCCAGGATACCAACAGAGTTAATGGGAGAAATAGCAAATGCACTTAGAGTCATAGAAGCCTACAGCAGAGACAGGCCCTTTGGCCCAAACTGGCCCATGCCGACCAGAATGTCCATTCATACTAACCCCATTTCCATGCACTTGGCCCATCTGCTTCTGACCCTTTCCAATCCATGTATTTGTCCAAATGTCTTTTACCTGTTGTGAGTGTTCCTGCCTCAACCACTTCCACTGGCAGCTCATTCCATATACATACCACCCACTGTGTAAAACAGTTGCCCCCCAGCTTCCCTTTTATTCTTTCTCCTCTAATCTTCAACTGATCCAATCAATCCGTCCAATCCTTGAATTCCTGGGAAAAAGACTGAGTGCATTCACCTTCTCCATGCCTCTCATGGTCTTATACACTTCTAGAAAAGAGCCCCCTCAGTTTCCTCTGCTCTAAATATTAAATCCTCACTTGTCCAACCTCTCCCTATAACTCAGACCCCTGAGCCCTGGCAACCTCCTTGTAAATTGTTCTGCACTTTTTACAGTTTAATAACTGAAACCTACATTACATTCATCATATTTCAAGTATTTCCCCACGGTGCTGGAACCGACGTGACAACGCCAATGGATTACAATCCATGATCGAGAATGAACTCCTTTATAACAATCCGGTTTTCATAGTGTTTCCCATGGTGCAGGTATCCTTGTGTCTTTCTGGTTGCATGGTTAATTAAAGACTTGTCCTTCTACAAAGCAAAACTGTGGCTTAATTGTTCCTGGGAAACGTGCCATGATTTTTCAGACTTTCAAAAACAAATGAAATCTCTCTCCGCACTCACCATGCCGACATGGACTTGGCTGTGTCTCAGTACTTTTCCAGTCACACTGAGATTTGAAATATGAAAAGGCCAATGATATTCAGAGCGGCACGGATCAAGTAACCACCAGATCTGAACATGAAGGTCAATTTGTATTTCTCATCCGCAAATCCACCCTTTCAGTACCATACAACAGAGCACACAAGTTACCACTGTTAATACAGGATGGACATTCATAAGACAATTGTAGATTAAACTGTAGTTTCCTTGTTCCCCCAAAGCTTTAAACCTCAGTCTCACAATTTCTCTCTTCTGTGAACTGAAATCCAAACCATTTCCCCCCACTCCTTTCCTCAACACCCAGTTCTCACACACTCTCTCTTCGAATTCAGTTTCCGAGTTCCTGATGAGAACCATCCTGCACACTCTGGCCAAGACCCATCTTACTAAAATGAGCCAAATTAGAATTCTAATTGCAGACCCATCCTTGTCCCATTCCATAACAACCCCGAATCTTCACAAAAGAGTTCATGTGTCTATTTAGATGCCTTTAACATGTTTTAATTGTACTAGCCTCCACCACTTCCTCTGGCATTCATTCCACCAACTGCATGAAAGAGTTGTCCTTTAGGCCCCTTTGAAATTTTCTCCGTTCACACTAAATGCCCTCTACGTCTGGACACCACCACTCCAGGGAAAACACCTTGTTCATTTACTCTATTCATGCCCCTCATGATTGTATAAACCTCCATCACATCACCACTCAGCCTATGGCACTCCAGGGAAAACAGCCCAAGCCTTTTATGCCTCACCCTACAGCTCAAATCCTCCAACCCGAACAACATCCTTGTAATTCTTTTTTGAAACCTTTCAAGTTTCACAGCACCCTTCTGATAGGAGGCAGGCCAGAACTACACACAATATTCCAAAAGTGGCCTAACGAATGTCCTGTACAGCAACATGACCTCCCACATCCTATACTCAATGCTCTAACCAATAAAGAAAAATATACTGAACACCTTCTTCATCATCCTATCTACCTGCAACTTGACTTGCAAGGACTATGAACCTGCAATCCAAGGTCTCTTTGTTCCGCAAACGTCTCCAGGGCCTTGCCATTCAGTGTATAAGTCCTGCCCTGATTTGATTTTCCAAACTGCAGCACCTCATATTTATCTAAATTAAACCCCATCTGATTAATATCTCATTGTAATCTGAGGTAACCTTCTTCATTATCCACAATACCTCCAATTTTGTATGACCTGCAAACTCATTTACGATACCAAATCATTTAAATGAATGACGAAACAAATCCAGAAATAAACATCCATTTCTCCGAGATTGAATGTGCTCTGTGTAAATCCTGCCCAATGACTCTGTACCAGAGAAAGGCTGCACATGCGCCTGGCTGCACCTTACCCCCTACAAAGCTGGCGGCTCCACACGTGTCCAGTGAATTCTTGCCCCGAATAAAGATGGCGGCGGTCACTCAGGCCTGCAGCCGCACTGAGGCAATTCCCCGTTTACTGAAAACACGAGACTGGGACGTTCAAATTTGTGTTTTCCGACGTGCACATTTTGTTTGTAAAACCTATCCGCTCATACAGAATCGCTCTCACCTCCTGCGGTTCCACAGACAGCCTTGATGATTTTTGCGGGTACCTATTCTCTGCCTGGTTACTCATTTGTCCTTAGTGTATTTGTACAATCACCTTCGATTCTCCTTAAACCTATTTCCTAAAGCTATCTCATGTCCTCTTTTTGCCCTCCTGGTTTACCTCGAGTATACTCCTACTGCCCCTACACTCCTCTCGGGATTCACACAAACACAGCTCTCTGTACCTGCCATATCCCTCCTTCATTTTCTCGACGAGGCCCTCAATTTCTTTCATCAGGCAGCATTCTCCACACCGACCAGCCTTGGCCTTAACAGGAACATGCTGTCTATATACACTCATTGTCGCAGGCCTATGGAGGCAATGGCAGATGAGGATACAGAAGCAATCATTCTCAGTAAAGAGGTAATGTTGGGAAAGATAACAGCCTAAAGGTAGATGGGTCTCCTGACTCTGATGGAATGCATCCCAGGGACTAAAAGAGATGTTGGGGGGGGGGGGGGGGGGGGGGGGAAGAGGGGAGAGAATAACAAATAGACCTCGTGATAATTCACGAAAATTTGTTGGATGTCTGGTTTTGACAGACTGGAAGCTGCAAATGTGGTGCCACTATTTTTCAAAAAGGATCCGTTAGCTTAACTTCTGTAGTGGAGAAAATGCTTGAACCTCTCAAGGACGTAGTGGTGAGATATCTAGGTAGAAATTGTCTCATTGAGCAGACACAGCATGGATTCATGAACGGCAGGTCACGTTTAACGCGTTTACTAGAATTACTTGAGGATACGTGCGTTGGACAAGGGGGACTCGGTGGATGTGGTGTACCTGGATTTCCTGACGGCATTCGATAAGTTGCCACACAAAAGGCTGCTGTATAAGGTACAGATGCATGGCATTATGGGTAATTATCTTTGATACAGGATCAGTTAACCAACAAAATGTAAAGAATGGGGATAAATGTGAGTTTGCATTAGTGTTGGCACGACAACTGTTTGCAATTTACACAAATGTTTTGGAGTTGAGGACCAAGTGTATGGTGTCAGAGTTCACATTTGATACAAAGATAAGGTAGAGCAATGTGTGCAGAGGCCACTGTAAGTCTGCACAGGGATACAGATCAGTTATGTGAGTGGGTAAGGGTCTGGCAGATGGAGTTCAATGTTGGGATATGTGAGGTCATGCATTTTCGTCGGACTAATAGCAAACTGGATGATGAAATGGTGAAAACGTGCAGCAGGCTGCTGTACAGAGGGAGCTGGGTGTCCTTGTGGATGAATCACATAAAGTTGTTTTGCAGGTGCAGCAGGTAATTAAGGCAGTGAAGGCAATATTATCCTTCCTTGCTAGAGGGATGGATATGCTGCAGTTGTATAGGGTGATGGGGAGGCCACACCTGAAGTACTGTGTACAGGTTTGGTCTCCTTACTTCAGGAAGATGTACTGGCATTGGAGAGAGTACAGAGGAGGTTCACTAGTTTGAGTCAGGAGTTAAGAGGATTGGTGCATGTGGAGAGATTGAGAAAACTGGTTCTATAGTCATTGTAATTTAGAAGAATGGGAGGTTGGATAGGAAACAATAAAATTATGAAGGGAGTAGATAAGACAGAAGCAGGGAGGCTATTTCCACTGAGGGTGGGTCAAACTGCAGAGCATTACCTCAAAATAAGGGGGAGCAGATTTGGAACTGAGCTCAGGAGACGCTTCTTCAGCTAAAGAGTTGTGAATCTGTGGAATTCCCTGCCGAGTGCAGCATTTGACGTTATCAACTTGAATGCCTTTAAGGCAAAATGTAGATTTGTGAACAGGAAAGGAATTAAGAGTTATGGTGAGAGATCAGGAAAGTGGAGCTGAGGCCATGAAAAGCTCAGGCCTGACCTTATGGAATGGCAGAGCAGGCTTGAGGGGCCAGATGAAAGTTCTTGCCTTGTGCCATCAAAATTGGCCTTTGTCCAATTCAGAACCTTAACGTTTAGATCTGGTATATTATTTTCTGTAACTATTTTAAAACTTGTAGAATTATCAGAGACTCCCAACAGTGTGGAAGCAGATCATTCAGCCCATCATATTAATACTGATCTGGAAAGCCTCCTCACCTCCTCCTATAACATTGCATTTCCCAGGGCCTGCCATCCTACACATCCCTGAACATTATGGGCAAATCAGCCTGACAACCCACCCAACCTGCACATCTTTGGACTGTGGGAGGAAACCAGAGCACCCGGACGAAATCCATGCAGAAAACCCCAATAAGGTGATTATCCCTTTCTTATTTCCCAGTTCCACCTAAATAACTTCACTGGACGTACTCCCAGGAATATCCTCCCTAAGCAAAAACATAATGCTATCCCGAATCAAAAATGCCACTCCCCCTCCTCTCTTGTTCCCCCTTTCTATTCTTCCTATAGCATCTATACCCTGGAACATTAAGCTGCCAGTCCTATCCATCCCTGAGTGATGCCTCTGTAATTGCTATAATATCCCAGTGCCATGTTCAAAACCATACCCTGAGCTCCTCTGCCTTCCCTGTCAGGCCTCTTCTATTAAAGTAAATGCAGTTCAACTGCTCAGTCCGACTTCATTCTGTGCCTTGCCCTTGCCTGCCTTCACTATTTGACTTCTGAACTGTACCAGCCTCAGACATATCTCTTTCCTCACTATCTTCTTGGGTTTACACCCACTCCCTCACTGGTTTAATGCCTCCCGGGTATCACCAGCAAGTCTCCCTGCCTAGACATTAGACACCTTCCAATTAAGGTACAATCCATCCTTCTTATGCAGGTCAACTCTATTCCAGAGGAGGTCACAATGATCCACAAAACGTGAATCCTTTTCCCCTGCACCAGCTCCTTAGCCACTCATTGAGCACCTCCTCCTCCTCTGTAATATGGACATTTTCCAAGATGTCACCATTTATATCCCCACATTTTATATCTCCCATGTACTTCTTCACAGTAAACACTAATGCAAAATACTTGTTTCCTATCTCGCCCATCGCCTGCAGCTCCACACAATTGCTGCCTTGCTGATCTTTGAGGGTCTCTATTTTCTCCCTAGTTAGCCTTTTGCTCCTCATGTATTTACAAAAGCCCTTTGGATTATCCTTAACCCTATTTTCCAAAGCTATTTCACATACCTTTTTTGCCTACTGATTTCCCTCTTAATTATACTCCTACTGCCTTTATACTCAAATTTTTTTTGGATTGGAATAAATGCAAAATATAACATCCTGACAATACAAACAAGGGTAGGACTTACACTCAATAAAAGTAGGGCCTTGAGTAGTGATATGGGAACAAAGGGACCGAGGGGTTCACGTCTTTGAAGTTTGCGTCACATGTAGACAGGGTGGTTAAGAAGGTGCTTAGCACACTTACCTTCATTGTTCAGACCTTTGAGTACAGGAGTTGGGACGTTATGTTGAGGATGTACAGGACGTTGGAAAGGGCTCTCCTGGAATACTCTGTCCAGTTCTGGTTGTGCTGTTATAGGAAGGATATTATTAAATTGGAGCAGGTTCAGGAGAGATTTACCTGCATGTTGCCATGAATGAAGGGATTGTGTTCTAAGGAGAGGCTGGATAGGCTGGGAATTTTTTCACTGGAGTGCAGGAGGTTGAGGGGTGACCTTATTTGAGGTTTATAAAATCAGAAAAAGTGTAGATAAGGTGAATCGACGAGGGAGAGGGGGATTCAAATCTCGGGTGCATTCATTTTGAGAAGAAACGAGAATGATTTGAGAAAATACATTCGGGTTTTAAAAAAAAATGTATATGTGTGAAATGAACTTCCAGAGGAAGTGGTAGCTGTGAATACAATTACAATATTTAAAAGACATTCAGATTAGTGCATAAATAGGAAATATTTGGATGGATGTGGACTAAGCGGAGGCTTTTAGTTTGGAATTCAGTTTGGAATTATGGTTGGCATAGACTGGTTGGACCACAGGGCCTGTTTCCTTGCTGTATAACATTATGACTCTAATCCTCACTAATTCTAAATTCCTCCATCCTCAACTCTCCCGATCACTGCCACCTCATCCAGCCTCACAACTCTTTCTTATTTATATAATTCCTCTCCAGCCACAGAACGCTCCCTATCTCATGTCCTCCAGTTTCTCAAATCTCTGCGATGTGTGCCTTTTAGTTCCAGCCTTGAGGATGCCCTCATTCACTCTGATTGGTTGGAAGACAAACTGGTACGGCGTGGTCCTCCAGTACTGCCCTCTGCCCCCTATTGGCCTGCGCTGACATCAGTCATCGGGGCACATTGTGAGGTGGGATCCTCCCTCTCTCTGCCCTGGGATGAGCTTCATCATTCACAGTCAATGGGGCAGTATCACAGAGCACAGGGGCTGGGGCTATTCAGCCCATTTGGGCTGTACCCTCTCCCTCTGGAGATGCTGCTAATCTGTCCCAATTCCCTTCCCATTTGCCCATAGCCCCCCAAATCTTCCTTTAAAAAGTAAAATTCCAAATCTGTTTATGAATAACTGCTGAGTCTGTGTCCAGCTGCCATTCAGACTGTTCCAGATACTCAGAACTTACTGAATAAAATAATGTTCACATTATTTGCCAATTACCTGAAAATAGTTTCTAAAATTGTGACATTGTTAACATTTCCACTCTCTCTGCAGATTAGATATCCTAGAAACAAATTTGCACCTGGTCAAAATCACTGCTTAACATTCTCAGCTCCAAGGACAATTATCTGTGCTTCTGCTAGCTCTCCACAAAAGAGGAAGACATCTTATTTTCATTTATTAGTGTCATAGAGATGTACAGAAACAGACCTTTGGTCCAATTTTTCCATGCCAAATAGGAATCCTCAACAAATGGATCCCCATTTGCCATCTATTGGTCCGTATCATTGGAAACTCTTCCTATTCATGTACCCAATCGGATGTCTTTCAAATGTTGTAACTGTATCAGCCTCCACTACTTCACCTGGCAGCTCATTCCACACATACACCACACACAGCTTGAAAACTTTGCCCCTTAGATCCGTTTTTAAGCTTTGCCTTCTCAACTTAAGCCCATGTGATCTTATTTTGATCCCACCTAACTGGGGGGAAAAGACCCCGGCTGTTCACCTTATCCATGCCCCTTATGATTTTATAAATCTCCATGAAGTCACCTCTCAGTCTTTGACTCTCCAGGGAAATTAACCCTGGCCTATTCAGCCTCTCCCTGTAGTCCAAATCCTCCAACCCTAGCAAAGTCTTTGTAAATCTTGTCTGAACTCTTTCAAGATTCACAACATCGTTTCCAGAACAGGGAATTTCGAACTTAAAACAGAATTCCTGAAATGGCTTAATCAATGTCCTGTCCAACCACAATTTGACGTCTCAGCTTCTGTACTCAATGCAGTGACCAATAAATATAAGCATACCAAACCTCACCTTCACTAGTCTGCCTACCTGCGACTCTACTTTCAAGGAACAATGAACCTGCACTCCATGGTGTCTATGTTCAGCAACATTCCCAAGGACTTTACCATTAAGTGTACAAGTCCTGCTCTGATTTGCCTTTCCAAAATCCAACAGCTTACATTTGTCTAAATTGAACCCAGTCTGCCATTCCTCGCTCCAATGGCCCATCTGGTCAAGATACTGTTGCATTCTGAACTTGTCCACTTCTTCATTGTCCACTACACCTCCAATTTTGGTGTCTTCTGTAAACCCACTGACCATATCTCATATATTCACATCCACGTCATTTATTTAAGGACCCAATATCCATTCCTGCAGGACAATGCTGCTCACAGGCCTCCAGTCCGCAAAGCAACCCTCCATCACCACCCTCTGCCTCCTCCCTTCAAGCCAGTTTTGTATCCAAATGGCTCGTTCTCCCGCCATTTCATGTTGTTATCTAACCTTGCTAACCAGTCTGCTTTGTGGAACATCGTTCATTGTCCACATAGACAACGTCCACAGTCTGCCTTCATCAATCATCTTTGTCACATCTTCAAAAAAACTCAATCAAGTTAGAGAGAGAGAATTTCCCACACACAAAGCCATGTTAACTATCCCTAATCAATCCTCGTCTTTCCAAATACATGTAAATCCTGTCTCTCAGAATCCCTTCCAACAACTTACCTACCACTGACGTTAGGTTGACTGTTCTCTTGTTCCCTAGCCTTTCCTTACCACCTTTTTAAAATAATGGCCACCCATCTTCCAACACCTCACCTGTCACAAACAATGGTATAAATACCTCAGGGAGGGGCACTGCCATCACTTTCCTAGCTTTCCACAAATTTTTGGGATACACCTGATCAGGTCCCAGGGATTTATCAACCTTGCTACTGTTTAAGACATCCACTATTTCCTTCTCTGTAATCTAGGCACTTTTCAAGTGATCACTATTTATTTCTCCAAACTCCCTAGAATAGAATAGCATAGTATTTCTCCCACCTCCTGTTGTTCCATAGATGGTCTTGTTGATCTTTAAGGGGTTCTATTCTGTGTCCAGTTATTATTTTATCCTTAATGTATTTGTAGAATCTCTTTGGATTCCCCTGAAAAACTATTTCCAAGAGATATTTCAAGTCCCCTTTTTGCTCTCCTGATTACCCTCGAGTAAATTCCTGTAAAAACGTGATTCTGTCCTCCCAATTCCTCCGCCTCTGCCATATCTGCTCCCAGCAGAAGCAATTCCACTCCAGGACATCCCAGAAAGGTTTCCTCTTTCAAGGACCGGATTTCCCTCCCACTTGATCAACAATGCAATACAACGCATATCCTCCACTTCCTGTACCTCCGCCTTCCCCCCACCCCTCCAACCACAATAAGAATATAATCCCCCGGTCCTCACCTGCCACCCACTAATCGCC
Source organism: Chiloscyllium plagiosum (assembly GCF_037043375.1). Classification (NCBI taxonomy): domain Eukaryota; kingdom Metazoa; phylum Chordata; class Chondrichthyes; order Orectolobiformes; family Hemiscylliidae; genus Chiloscyllium; species Chiloscyllium plagiosum. The sequence goes on from NW_028270146.1 coordinate 111,840,093, forward strand.
ATTAATCTCTGCTATGTCCGCTACCTACAGTCAGACCCCACCACCAGGGATATATCTCCCTCCCCAGCCCTTTCTATCTTCCGCAGAGACCATGGGATCTTTGGTGCTGATGTGCTGCCCCACGGATACCTCAGTCACTCACCCTGCCAAATGGCCTCGTGAGATTATCACTAGATGGATAATCCAGACACCCAGAAAACGTTCTGGGGCCCAGGGTTTGGATCCCGTCACGGCAGAGAGTGGAATATGAATTCAATAAAAATTTGGAATTAAGAATCCATTAAAGACCATGAATCCATTGTTGATTACTGTGAAAAAAAAACCTCATCAGATTCGCTAATATCCTTCAGGGAAGGAATCTGCCATCCTTACCTGGTCTGGCCTACATGTGACTCCAGACCCACAGCAATGTGGCTGACTCTTTACTGCCCTTTGGGCCCAGCCAGTGACACCCTCATCCTGTGAATGAATAACAAAGAAGGTCAAGTCTTGTACACAACCATACTATTCTTACAGAGAAGTGATCTCTTAGTAAATTTGCTTCTCAACTTCCTGCTGACTATTGGGGAAGTGGGGGGTCAATAGTACCATCCCAATAAGGAGATCATCCCTTTCTTATTTCTTAGTTCCACCTGTATAACCTGTCTGGATGTACTCCCAGGAATACCCTCTTGAAGCCCAGCTGCAATGTTATCCCTAATCAAAAATACCTCTTCCCCTGCTCTGTTGCCCCCTTTCTATCTTTGCTATAGCATCTATACACTGGAACATTTAGCTGCTGGTCCTATCCATCATGAAGTCATGCCTCTGTAATTGCTATAATATCCCAGTGCGATGTTCAAAACCATACCCTGAGCTCCTCTGCCCAACCTATTGGGCCTCCTGCATTGAAATAAATGCAGTATAACTGCTCATTCTGTGCCATGCCCTTGTCTGCCTTGACTGTTTGATGTCTGAACTGTACCAGTGTCAGACTTAGCTCTTCCTCACTCTCTCTCTGGGTTTACCCACATTCCTTCACTGGTTTAATGCCTCCTGAATAGCACTAGCAACTGTTCCCTTCCAGTGCAGGGACAATCCATCCTTCTGATGGAGGTCAATTCTACCCCACAAGAGATTCGAATGATCCAATAATGTGAACTCTTCTATTCCGATGTCATTGATACCAATAAACAACAGCCGCCCCTCAAACTGGTTATTCTCCTCTTTAAGAATATTCTGCTCCCTCTCTGAGACATCCTTATACAAAAATTACACATTCGAATAATAAACCTTACACTCATCAGGTCATCATAAAAGGATTACATGACACATTGAAGGTTTGGGGAGACCTTTTGAGAGAATGCAAGGACTCAAAGGAGAATTTTTAAGCAGCAAATGGGATTGATCTGGCACACAATACTCACACACACAATGCGAATATCCAGGTCCTGATATATACTGAGTAATTCAATAAGAGTTTGGCAGAACATTTACTGAGATTACCATCTGAATGTCCACCTGTAATATCCTGTAATACAAGTTTATAAAATCTGTCACTCTCAGCTCAAGTTAGAAACCCACATCCTCCCCTCCTCGTGGCCCAGGATGACTGTATATATTACCCTTGAGGACATCAGCAGTCAACTCAGAAGGAAATCTGTGGGTTTCTGGGAGATTGCAACTTGAGATCTCATGTGACTGAACACAGCTGTTCTTTGACACATTGAAGCTTGGATCATTTTCTCCAGTGAGATATGGGGATCAAGAATTACTTTATTTTCTTTCATTCCGTGCTGTTGCTCTGCCTCATCAATAAGACATGGGTGTGAAAGGCTAATGCCTAACGATGGGCAAGTTGTCTCCATCCTGACCAATGGGTATGAGGATCCTCGCAATCACTCCAAAGCGTATCCCTAAAAAGATAGCAACTCTGTCTGCTTCCCACTGCCCAGTGCTCCCAGTAAATGTTTGGAAGAATGGGAAGGGGGGGGGGGATATCTTCTAGAAAAGGCATAACTGTAAAGGTCTAAGAGGATTATGAAAAGAGAGAGATGCACAGGAGAAGGGGGCAACAAGTTGCCAGATAGGGTGTAAAATGGGAAAATGGGAAGTTGCTCATTTTGGAGGAGATAATAAAAGAACAAAGTACTATTTAAATAGTCGAAACTGTAGAAAGCTGCACCACAAAGGGACCAGGGGTAATTGTTCAGGAAGCACAGAAAGCTACCACACAGTTACAACAGGGAATCAGGAAGGGGAATGGAATGTTTTGTTTCAAAGGTTTTCAGGACTAGAGTTTGGAGTATATACCTGAGAGTAATGTGTGGAAGTGCTGGTGAGACCACCATATCTGCAGTAATGAGAGCAGTTTTGGTCCCTTTAGATCAGGAAATGTGTCACTTTATTGGAGGCATTTCAGGGAAGATTCAATGAGACGATCCCTGGTTTGGAGGGATTATCTTTTAAATAAAGGCTGAAAAGGTTGGGACTCTACTCACTGGATTTTGGAGAAAGAGAGGTGATCTCATTGAGACAGATGGGATTCTTAAGGGGTTTGACAGGATAAATACTGAGAGGATGTGTCTGAGGGTAAATACTGAGAGGGGAGTCTGAAACCAGATTCCGAGTCACGGAATCAAGGGTTCTGTTTTTTATTCATCAAGATAAGGCGACACAGATGCGGGTAAGGGGTTTCAGTGGCAATGGAGCTGGGGTAAGGTGGAGAAAAGCAACGTTTAAGAGATTGGAATTCCTGGTGTTGTGATTGTGTGGATGTCTGATCAGAAGGTCATCTTGGGGTCAGATATAACAGCAATATTGTGAAGAATGTTGTTCTGCCTCAGAGAGTTCCCAGTGAGAGGGAGGGGCTCAGCAGAAAGGTAAAGGTAAGGCAATGGGTTTAACCGTGACAATGTTTCATTGGAGGAAATTGCAGCTAATCGATTAGTGGGAATGTGATAAGCAGTTTGATAACTGAGTAACAGTGGAGTAATGGAGAGGGATGATGGGGAGGGAGAGCTGGGCATCGTCAGTGTACATGTGAAACCCAACATGGTACTTTTGCACAATGTCACCTCCTGGCAGTATGTAGGTGAGATACAGGAGGGGCCAAGGATAGATCCACGGGGGACACCAAATGCAAGGAATTCAGAAAGGAAAGGGAGAGTGGAGATGGAGCAGAATTTTCCAACAACGGTGAGGTCAAATATTAGTTTTTCACAGAATGAGAGAGAAGGATAGAACCAGAAAAGACCAACAGACAGAACAAGGAACAATATCTATGAATTGGCGAGGGGGGGTGATGAGGCGGCAGCGGAGGAAAGAGAGTTGGAAAGTGAGTTTAGCGAGATTAGGGTAAAGGGTCAAGGTGAGCTCTGATAAGGCTTGACAAGACACTGGAGAAAGATGTAGGTTTAGGACAAAAACCAGGAACACCACATGAGGCAGTTTGGCTCGGTGGGCTAGTGGGAGGGAGAGAAGCAGCAGATCGGATTATCTCAGTCTTAGTGACAGAGAAACTCCATGTGCTCCTCACTCGTTGTTGGAGGGGAGGATGGAGGAGACAGGATGATGGACAGTGTTTTACACAGAAACAAAACCTGGGTTAGTGATATTTAAAATGAGTGAACAAACCTGATGTATTTAGCTTTTATCCAGAATATTAAATCAAACGACTGAAGTCCTGGTTCGAATCCCGTCTTGGCAGATGGTGGGATCTGAATTCAAGAAAAAATAACTGGAATTAGGAATCTCCTGATCTCCATGAAACCATTGTCAATGGCGAAAAAATCCTGCCAATCTGACAGTGGCCCAGCCAGCTACTCACTGTACTAATCACTGCAAAGTCTCAACACAGGAATGAAACTGGATGGACCATGTGGCATCTAACAAGGCACCAGAAATTACAACCACAGAATCAGCCCTCTCGATGGTGTAACGTCCTCCTCACTAAAATGGTTTTTGGAGCGAAAATGTGGAGAGCTGTCTCACAGACTAGTAAAGGAACAGCCGGCCATAGTCATACTCACGGAATCATCCCTTACGGATAATGACCAGACACCACCATCACCATCCCTCGATATCGAGAGTGTGGTGCTGGAAAAGCACAACAGTCAGGCAGCATCCGAGGAGCAGGAGAATCGACGTTTCGAGCCTAAGCCCTTCATCACGCTGACCTGCTGTGTTTTTCCAGCACCAGACTCTTGACTCTGATCTCCAGCATCTGCAGTGTTCCCTTTCTCATGAAATCTATGGATATGTCCTGCCCCACCAGAAGGACAGACCAGGCAGAGGTGGTGGTACAGTGGCATACAGACAGGGAGGATTTGCCCTGGGAGTATGCAGCATTGGCTCCGGAGACCAGGAAGTCTCATGGCTCCTGCTGATGACCACGTACCGTTCTCCCTTGGCTGATGGATCAGTTCTCCTTCATCTTGAACAACATTTGGAGGAAGCACTGAGGAAGTAAAATGGTGTCAAACGTACTCTGGGTACAGGATTTCAATGTCCACAATCGAGACTAGCTCTGCAACAGAATTACTGACTGAGCTGGTCAGGTCCTAAAGGACATAGCTGCTCAACTGAGTCTGCAGCGGGTGGTGAGGGAACCAACAAGAGTGTAAAACATACTTGATCTCATTGTTATGAATTGACCAGCTGCAGATACATCTGGCCATGACAGTATCAGTAAGAGCGACCATCACACATTCTTTTCGGAGACAAAGTCTTGCCTTAAAGTTGAGAAAAACCTCCATGTTGAGTGGCACTATCACCGTTCTAAATAGGACAGACTTTGAAGAGATGTAGCATCTCAAACTGGGTATCTCTGAGGCACTGTGGGACATCAACAGCAGCAGAACTGTACTCCAGAACAATCTGTAATCTCATGGGTTTGTAAATACCGGTCTCACCCATCACAATGGACAGGAAAGGAGGGCATGCCATGAGCAGCACCAGACAGACCTAAAAATGAAGTGCCAAGCTGGTGAAGCTATCAAACAGAACTACCTGCATATCAAACAGCATCAGCAGCAGTGATAGAGCTAAGTGATCCTACATCCAATGGAACAGATCTGAACTCTGCAGTTCCGCCACTCCCAGTTGTGAACGGTGATGGACAATTAAACAACTCACTGGAAGAAGCATCACAGGTATCCCCACCTTTACTGATGGAAGGGCCTCACACATCCATGCAGCAGACAAGATGACAGCATTTGCAGCAATCTTCAGCCAGAAGTGCAAAGTGGGATGATCCATCTCAGCATTCTCCAGTGGTTTCTAACATCACAGAGGTGAGTTTTAAGCCAGTTCGATTCAGTTTGAATCACATCAAGAAATGGTTAAGTAGTGTAAAGGCTACTGGCCCTGCCAATATTCTGGCAATAATACTGATGGATTGTGCTCCAGAACTTGCCACCCACCAAGCCAAGTACCGCTCCAGCACTGGCATCTACAGACAATGTGGAACATTGCCCAGTCATGTTCAACACAAACATACAGGGCAATCCAACCCAGGCAATGTCCATCCATCAGTCCACACTCGATCAGCAGTAAAGTGATGGAAGATGTCATCAACAGGGCTACCAAGCAGCAGCTGCTCCGCAACAGCCAGCTGAGTGACACTCATTTTAGGCTCCACCAAGGCCACTCAGCACCCGATTGTGTTACCGCCCTGATTCACAACCTGGCAACCAGCTGAATCCCAGAGGTAGGGTGAGTGTGATAACTCAGTCCCACTCCAAGACCACTATTTCTAGCTGATTACACCCTTGTCTCAGCTCATACACTTTCATCCACTTTGTGTTATCTCCAGACTTCATTTTCTAAACACACTCAGGCCCAGCTTCCCACATTCAACCTCCGTGTAATCTCAAGAAAGTCTAAATCTCTGCTTGTTGATTCATCAAAAGGCTCCTAATTATAATCAACAGCATTCAGCCATAGAGATGTACAGCAAGGAAACAGGGCCTTCGGTCCAACCCGTCCATGCCGACCAGATACCCTAACCCAATCTAGTCTCACCTGCCAGCCCCTGGCCAATATCCCTCAATTTAAAATTCTCACACTTGATTTAATTCCTGGCTGTGATAATCCCTAGCTCCCTGCACCACACACACTTTGAGACCTCGACAACCCATTTTCTTCGAGACTCCCAACTATTTGTGAATTCATTACTTCACCTGTGTGGCTGTTTCTACAGTTGCTGAAGCAGAATGGTCTGAAATTCGCAGCCAAAACCTCACAAGTCTGCTTTCCACCTTTAATACATCCCTCAAAACCTACTTTTTGGCAATTTGGTCATCTGACCTAATATCTCCATTTCCGGCCTTATGTCTAAAGTTCTCAATAGTATTTTTGTGAAATTATAAGCATGATAATAAAAATACAAACTGTTATTGATTTGGACATTATTTTCAAACCATCACTGTGGCTGAATGAATAATCTCAATGCCACTTACCCAACCACATTGTCGGAGCACCTTCACCACACAAACTGCAGCTGTACAAGAAAGTCAAACACCATCCTCTCCACAGGCAACAGGGCTTTGGCATTTATCACTGGTATCTGTGGAAGGAGAAACACAGTTGATGTTTCAGGGAGTGCAAAATGGATTACAGGGAATAAAAATAGTGCAGCATTTGATAGTCAGAAATGGAAGGAAAATACACTTGCTTGTTGGAAAAAAAGAATTCTTGACCGTCAAAAATATTCAAGAAAAAAGTAATCTGATAATAGAGCAGCACATGGTCAGGGGCTGGGCCACAGTGAAAAACTCATTTACAAAGGGTCTATAAAAGTAATAATACAGGACTAAACAGACCAGAAATACACCCATGGTTCGAGACTGAGGAAGCTCGATATTGACAAAGTGGTGATGAGGGAGCCCAGAGGTGAATCAGAGCAGTATTGGCTGCTATGATCACAAAGACTCTATACTGAGAAAGGCTGCACATGCGCCTGGCTGCACCTTGCCCCCTACAAAGATGGCGGCTCCGCACGTGTCCCGAATAAAGATGGCGGCGCTCACTCAGGCCTGCAGCCGCGCTGAGGCCATTCCTCATTTACTGCAAACACGGGACTGGGACATTCAAGTTTGTGTTTTCCGACGTGCACAATTTGTTTGTAAAAGCTCTCCGCTCATAGTAACACAGTTTTCTCCCGTTTCCCTGTTTATTTCTTTCCTTACCGTATCCTTTCTCTCCATAACTTCCCGAACATTCATTACAGCGACTCTGCGCCGCGCGCGAGGCTGATCATATGGTTTAGTTTAGCTCCGCCTTTCATTCACTTTGATTGGTTGGAGGACCAACATCCCGCTAAGTCATCCAGCTCCGCCCACCGTCCTTTCATTGGTCCGGTGCTGACATCAATCACCCGGATCCCTTTGGTAGCTCGAGCATGCGCAGTCTGTCATCCTTCAGCTGATATGTTGGATAATGTGATGGGAAAGTTTACTGAGGATAAGAATTTCCTTTGTATGAGCTCTGCAGGTAGATTTCCTTTATTCATGGAGGGAATTGCCTTCCTACTCATGACTGTACAGCTGTGATTGATGAATCAATGCCACCTGAATCAGTACATAAACACCACATTTTCATTCCTTTTCACAACATCTGAGATCTTTAGCACATTGTATCACGCTCTTCTTTGGAAACAAAAAAAAACAGGAATCTGAGCAGGAGTAGGGCATTCATTCCCTTCAGCTTGTTCCCCCTTTCTATCAGATCATGGCTTGGCCAACCCAGACCTCAACACCTCTTTTATGCTTGATCCGCATAGCCCTCAACTGCTCAATATTTCAAAAATCTATCTGTCCTCTTTTAAAATAATTTGAGATAGAATCATAGATTCCCTACTGTGTGGAAACAGACCCTTCAGCCCAACAAGCCAGAACAACCCTCCGAAGAGTAACCCAACCATTCCCCTCCCACACAACTTTCACAATTGTTTGGGTGCGGAAAGTCTAGCCATTCACTGAGAGAAAAAGTTCTTTACTTTTTCTAAAATGAATGTTCCCTTATGTAATGTCCCCTGTTTGAGACTTCACTGGTGCTAGAAGATCTAGTCAACATCTACTCTGTCCAGCTCCTCAGAATCTTGTTTCCATAAGATCACCCCTGCTTATCTATTCTTGATAGGTCAACACTTTCGTCCTCGAAGCACCTAATTGAATCTTTTTTGAATGGTCTCCGATGTTGGTTTATCCTTTATTAAATATGGGAGCTAACATTGTATACAGCACTGCAAGTGAGGACTCAGCAACAGCCAGTGTGGTAAACCAATCCTCAATCCATGCTAATACATTACGCCGATACCATGAGCTCCTAAATTGAGCAATTAACTTTTATGTAGCACCTTATCATTTGCATTTTTAAAATCCAAATACAGAACATCATTGGATTGCCCTTTATCAGACCTGCTTGTTTTCTCCTCAACGCACTGTCGCAAATTTGTCAAATATAGTTTCTCTTTCACAAAACCCAGTCTACCATGTTTAATGATAAGCTTTTCTAAATGTCTTGCAATTTCTTACTTTAATATTTGACTCTGTAGATTGTTTCAGTAGATTTGCTAAGTATGATTCCCCTCTCTTAAATCCATGCGGACTCTGTCCAATCCTGTCACTGTTCAGTAAGAAACTTGACTGTACTCCAATGTAGTTAGTAAATGTATCCATATTTATTTTAAAAAATCGATTACTTATCAATGCTGGACCCATGCAATATCAATAAATTAGTGACTCTGAATTTGGGTTATAATGTTTTTTTCTGTTAATTCCTTTATGTATTGTGTTATGCAGACAGCGCCAAGCGATCACTCTTAATTGTGAGTAACTTTGAAAATAATATATTTTAAAAATGACATCCCAAAATGCTGCCTCATTATTGTGCAAGGAGGATTTTGCATTCAATAGTTTGCAGATAAAATTGAACAGATGTTTGCTGCAATTTAGCCAGACTGCAGGTTACTCCAAAGTGGCAACTCTGCTCTCAAATTCTTATTTAACACTGCCCAAGGTGATACTGATGGGACTTCACTTTGCCATTCTTGTTCACCAGCTTTATTTCCAGGTTTCATCCTATAATCATTCTAGAGCTTGTAATTTTAGACAACTTATCTTTTAGGTACATATGTAAATATCATACTGAAATGTTGCACTGAATGGTACCAAATCTGAAATTAGTCTCTAATCTGATAGTAACGTGCTTCGACCCTTCTACGTCTGTGTTGGCATAAGTCTATGCCAGTTATTTTTCTGAAGCTTGTGATTGCTGATGAAGGGCTTATGCCCGAACCATCAACTCTCCTGCTTCTCGGATGCTGCCTGACTTGTTGTGCTTTTCCAGCATGACACTTTTCGACTCTGATGTCCAGCTTCTTTGGTCGTCACTTTCTCCTTTGTGTAGATTAAACCAAGAATACTTTTTGTTGATCAAAGTGCAATTGGAACCAATTCATGAAATTCAGATATCTCACATTTACCTTAACTATGTGAAGGCTAAGACATTACTAAATTATTGTCAGTAATTGAAACCGTGCTGACAAACTTGTGCAGTATCAGTGCCTCACCTTTAGAGAATGTTCCCAGATATCGCGCAGCTGCAGTATTTTGTTTTGCACTCAGCTATATGTTGTTCTCAATTGTTTCTTTGTGAAAGATTACAGAATTAACTTAGATGAATGAACTTATGATTTCTTTAACCAATGTTAGAGAAAACAATGTCAGTATTTCAAGTGCTGATGAAGTAAAATAAACTGATAATCAGTAGAAAGGGTTTAAGATGGATATGGAACAAATGTTGGGATTAGATATTTTTGGACATCTGGTCAGCATGGGCAAGTTGGACTGAAGGGTCTGATTGTGTGTTGTACAACTGTGACTTCATTCTCTCAGTTATTCAAGAAGTTGAATACTTCGAGGAGGAAAATGATAATTTATGCAGAGAATGCACTTGCAATGATGATTGAGGTATATCAAACTCACATTATTTCATGACCTTTTCCTCTGGGTTCATCAATGAACAAACTTGTTTTGTTATCTGAATAACTATGTATCATGTGATTTGTTTTGCACAAAATATTTCGTTAGGATCTCATGAACTATTAAGAAGTGTTCATTTTTAAAATTTAGGCAGCGTGATTAATAAGCAAGAAAATGTTAGCGTTTTACTCCCACTGAATCATTGCTCTATAAAAGGTGACAAGCTTTTTATCTGTTCTGGGCACTGAATATATGGAAATCAATTCTGAAGGAAAAAATCCTCGTCGGTAATGTTCCCACATATGTGGAGTAATTGCTTCTGGTCACTCTTCAGGTTATAGAGGCTCAGAAAGAAATGAGTTGGTTAAAGTTAGTCCATCCAAATGATGTTGCCAAGCACATTGGTAAACTTGCAAGATCTATTGAAGAAACACGTGTTTCAGAGTGTATGCAATAAACCTGAACATTGTTATTTTTTCACAGAGCTTGGGACCCGACTGGAGCAGCAATGAAGCTCGTATTGTTTTTTTAAATTTCCGATCTTGCCAAATTATTGTTGGTAAATGCAGGTGACTTTATCAAAGCACATTTCACACGCCCCAGCTAGGAATTTGGTCCCAATTCTGTCAGTCCATCCATTCCTATGGATACGAGGTATTTTAAATGTGAGCACTCCATGTAACTATTTGAATTGAATACTTCAGTGGTTAAATCCTCCTGCATTCTTAATTTCAAATTAATCAATGTGATTTTTTTGTCCCCCCGTGAATTTGCCAAGCACTGGGCAGTTCTGGAATATTCCAAATATTTACAATAGATGCATTCACACTATTGAAGGCAACCTGGCAGATTTGAATACCATTCAGGTAGTCAACAACAATACATAAGTAACTTTATGAATTGGTTACTGTACACCAACAACACAAGCCAAGTATTAGTGAAACCACAGATTGTTTCCCATGGATTCCCAAATCTAAACAGTGCATTCCAGATATGCTCACTATCACCATCTGGGAGCAGTCTCCCAAAGTGCTCCCAGAATTGAGAAAGCGCATTCACTGCCATCCAAAGCTAAATCTGCTGTCACAGGCTTCACTCTTATTGTATACAATGACATTTATTGTCCAGTTCTTTAATGTGACAAATGATTTTACAAACAATTTATATAATACTTTAAATCCTGAAGAAATGTGATGTCAGCCCTTTGGAGAAGTGTATGGAAAGTGTGATGTTTGCATGACATTTGGCTCTGTGTATCAGGCTGAACTGAACCTTTACCAAGATGTAAAAAAAGCAAAGATTATGCTCCGAGATTTAAATGTTCAATCAGGTTTAAAAAAATCTTTCCAAAAATTGAGAGTTTGTTGAGAGTTTGACTTGAGCTCCTTTAAAGAGACATGCTCTTGGCCTTCAATTTTGTGACATGTGATCATTCTTTGGTAAAGGTGGCTGTGTGCAACACTGCAGGATGTTGTGCTGAAGTGCTTCATTGGGTGGTGAGCTTTATTACTGGTGTAACTTGGCTAATTTTGAAATGGAATACTACTTTGAGTTAAATCTTGTTTTTAAACTGAGACGTGCTTGTGTAACTCAAGTGTGGAAACTATGCTCATGTTTGCAATGAACCTTTCACTTTTGGAGATTAGTATTTTTCCGATCTGTTTTGTTAATAAAGTTCACTATAGTAAGCATGGTGCTGGAGAACCGCAGGTCCAGCAGCATCTCTAAGGGGGAAAAACATTGTAAGTTCTAAGTTCCATTCAGACAAAAACTTGAAACGTAACATTTCTTTTTCTCTTCACCGATGCCCTCAGAACTGCTGAGTTTCTCCAGCACTTTGTTTCTGGGTTCAGATCTCCAGCACCTACAGATTATTGTTTTGTTATAGATCCTATGATTTGATTTGGGGAGCGAGAGGCAGCAACTGTGATCAACGAGGATAAAACTACCCAACCACGGAAAATAAACCGATTTACTATACTTTGCAAAACACGACTGTAAATAAGAAATGAAATTAAGCTAAGTGCGAGAAGGTATACCACCTGCCTTGTCTCAAACTTGCTACTCATCTTTGAGGACTAATCTGTCAGAATTGTGTTTGCTCGCTTCCTTTGAGATCACAGTCCACAAATGTCTCAGTTCCAATCCCTGAGCTGGGCCTGGTTACCACATTGCAGTGGGGTGGGGAGCTTTGTGTCAGCCTGAAGTTTTTGTCAATAACAACATTGCAGGTTGAAGTTGACGGTTTTGATGAATATTGCATCATCAAACTGGAGGAAATCCTTCCGAATGTATTGATTAACTGGACTGAGTCTGTTTACACGCAGCCCTGTTAGTAGTGCTGTCAAATTCTATGTTAAGAATCACACAACACCAGGTTACAATCCATCAGGTTTAACTGGAAGCACACTAGCTATCGGAGCGACGCTCCTTCATCAGGTGTTTGTGGAGGGCAAAATTCTAAGGCACAGAATTTATAGCAAACATTTATAGTATGATGTAACTGAAATTATCCATTGAAAAATACCTTGATTGTCTGTTGAGCCTTTCATCTGCTCGAATACCATGATAGTTTCACTTCTTTCATGTGTAAATCACAAAGCCTTATTTTAAAAGTTGCATTCCTGACAGTGGCCCACCAAATCACTCATTGTATTAATCACTGCATAGTCTCAACAAAGGAATGAAACTGAATGGACCACATTACATCTACCAATGCACTGGAAAATACAACAACACAATCAGCCCTCTTGACCCTGAAACTTCTGTCTCACTGTGGGCCAACAGCAGTAGCAGAACTGTACTCCAGCCCAATCTGAAATCTCATGGCCTGGTATATCCCCCATTCAACCATTAACATCAAGCCAGGGGATCAACCCTAGTTCAATGGAGAGTTCTGCAGGGCATGCCAGGAGCAATAACAGGCATACTTAAAAATGTGGTGCCAACCTGGTGAAGCTACAGTGCAAGCAACACCAAATAGAACAATATGATCCAACAACCAATGGATCAGATCGGAGCTCTGCAGTTCTGCCACACCTAGTCAGGAATGGTGATGGACAATTAAACACTCACTGCAGGAAGCATCACAGATATCCCCACCCTTACTGATGGAGGGGTCTCACACATCCATGCAACAGACAAGACAACAGCATTTGCAGCAATCTTCAGCCAGCAGTACCAAGTGGATGAGCCTTCTCCATTTGTCCATGATATCACAGATGTGAATCGAATTGGTTGAAAACTCATTTCAAATCAGATCAAGAAATGGAGAAGTAGTGTAAAGGCTGTCGGTCCTGCAATACTGATGGCTGTGCTCCAGAACTTGCTGCCCAACAAGATAAGTACTGCTCCAGCACTGGCACCTACCGACACTGGGAAATGTTTCCCAGTGTTGTTCAACACAACAACGCAGGACACATCCAACCCAGCCAATTTCCCTCCATCAGACCACACTCGCTCAGCAGTGAAGTGATAGAAGTTGTCATCAACAGTGCTGTCAAGCACATGCTCACAATAACCTGCTCAGTGACACCCAGTTTGGGTTCTTCCAGGGCCAATCAGCTCCTGAGCTTGTTACAGACTTGATTCACAAACTGACAAACACCTGAATCCCAGAGCTGAGGGTGACATCCCAGTCCCACTCCAAGACCACTATTTCGACTTCAGTGATATCACCTGACCTCACCACAGCCTCAGCTCATTTACTGAAACTCTCCTTCATTCCTTTTGTTAACTCTGGATTTCATTATGTAAACCCACTCCTGGCCAGCATCCCACAATCACCCTCCCTATAATATCCAGAATATTGAAAAGTCTACCGCCCAAGTGCTCACTTGTACCAGAACTTGCTGATCCATCAAAAGGCTCCCATTTATAAGCAACAGCAATTTACTTTCACACCCTTGACTAAATTCCTGGCTGTAATCATTCCTATCTTCCTGCACCACACACCCCTTCACATCTCAATAACTCATTTCAGTTTAGACTCCCAATGATGTGTTTATTTTTGAGTTCAGCTGTGTGACTGTGTCTATAGATTCCAAGGCAACACGGTCTGGAATTCCCACCCTCTAAGATCTGCTTTCTTCCTTTAAGGCATTCCTAAAAAATTGCTTATTTGGAAATGGTTTTGGTCACCCGACATAATATTCTCCAGCTGTGGCCTTATGTCAAAAGTTCTCAACATTTTTTGTGAAATTAAAAACATGTTGATTTGTACAGGTATCTTCTACTTTTCACTATCACTGAGTGAATAATCTGTAATGACTCTTACCCAACCACGTTGTGGAAGCGCCTTCACCATTCAAACTGTAGCTGTACAAGGAAGTCAAACATCACCGTCTCCACAGGCAACAGGGCTTTGGCAATGATCACTGGTATCTGTGGGAGGAGAAATACCCATGATGTTTCAGGGAGTGCAATATGAATTATAGGGAATGAAAATGGTGCAGAATTTGACTGTAAGAAATGGAATAAAAATCCACTCACTATTGGAAAAAAGAATTCTTGACTGTCAAATATATTGTGGAAAAATAACCTGATAATGGAGCAGCATACGGTCAGGAGTCGGGCAGCAGTGGACAATCCATTTACAAAAAGGTCTGTGAACGTAGTAGTAAAATACTAAACATGGCAAAAATACACCCATGTGAGACTGAGGAAGCTAGAAAACGAACAAGTGGACATCAAGGAGCCCAGAGGTGAATCAGAGCAGTGTTCACTTTTATGATCCCACAGTCAGAGATGTCGAGCACAAAAACAGACTCTTCAGTCCAGCCCATCTATGCAAACCAGATATTCTAACCTAAACTATTCCCATTTGCCAGCACTTGACCGACATCCCTCTGAACCCTTCCCATTCAAATGCCTTTTAAATGATACAATTTTGGTTGCCCTTTAGGCTCCTTTTGAATTTTCCCCTTTCACCCTAAACCTATATCCTCTAGTTCTGGGCTCCACCACCCCAGGGTAAACACCTTGTCTATTTACGCTATCCATGCCCCTCACGATTTTATAAACCTCTTTAGCATCACACCTCAGACTATGACACTCCAGGGCAAATGGCCCCTTCCTATTATGCCTCTCCCTGCAACTCAAATCCTCCAACCCTGGCAACATCCTTAAACAATCAATTCTCAAACCTTCCATGTTTCAGTGCCTCTTTCTGATAAGAGGGAGACCTGAATTGCACACCATACTCCAAAAGTGGCCTAACCAATGTCCTGTACAGCTCCTTTACTCAATGCTCTGACCAACGAAAGGAAGAATCCCAAACAATTTCTTTACTATCCTATCTACCTGTGACTCTACTTTCAAGGAACTATGAACATGCATTCCAAGGTCTCTTTGTTCAGCTATACACTCCAAGACCTTACAATTCAGTGTGAGTGCTGCTCTGATTTGCTTTTCTAAAATGCAGCACCTCACATTTATCTAAATTAAACCCTATCTGCCACTCCGCAGCCCATTGGCCCATCGATCAATATCCCATTGTATTCTGAGACAACCTTTATCACTGTCCACAATACCTCCAATTTTGGTGTCATCTGCAAACTTACTAACTGTACCGCCTCTATTCACATCCAAATCATTTAAATGGATGAAGAAACAAATCCAGAAAAAAAACCCGTTCATTTCTCTGGATTTGAATGTGCTCTGGGTAAATCCTGCCCTATGACTCTCTACCAGGGAGGGCGACCTCTGAACTTTGCCACGGACAAAGCTGGCGGCCGCACGTGTCCAGTGAATCTTTGCCCCGAATAAAGATGGCGGGGATGACACGATGAGGTTATTTTCCCGTTTACTGCAAAAACGGGACTGTAAGTTTCTAATTTGTATTTTCCGATGTGCACCAAATGTTTGTAAAACCTCTCAGGCCATAGCAACACAATTTCCGTCCAACTTCCTGCTGTTTATTTCTTTCCTTACCAACAGCTCTCCATCCACACGTCCCGCACATCCGCGCCCACATTGAGGTTGATCACGTGGTATAGTCTAGTCCCGTCCCTCATTTACTCTGATTGGTCGGAGGACCAAATGCCCCGCCAGGTCCTCCAGCTGTGCCCCTGCCTTTCCATTGGTCTTCCGCTGACATCAACCACCAGGGGCCCATTGTTGCCTGGAGCATGCGCACTGCTTCATGGCTTTTGTTGCTGTTTATCAGTTAAAAGAGTGAGACACAAAGTTAAAAATCACACAACCACCTGATGAAGAAGCTGCAAAGCGAGTGCTTCCAAATAAACCTGTTGGACTATAACCTGGTGTTCTGTGAATTTTAATTTTGTCCATCCTAATCCAACACCAGCACCTGAAAGTCAAGAGTGCGGGAGGAATGCAAAATATAACAACAAAAGAACTCCGAACAGGAGAAGGCCGTCCTGCCCTTTGAGCTTGCTCTGCCATTCATTTAGATCATGGCTGATCATTTCGTGGGCGCAGAACCATTTACCAACGTTCTCACCATATCCCTTAATTAATTAATTATTTCTTTCAAATACCTTAGCTTTAAAAACGTTTACTGAACTAGCATCAACTACTTCCCTGGGCAATGAATTCCATAGAGGTCAAGAAGTTCCTTCTCAATTCAGTCCTAAATTTGCTGCCTCCAGTCTTGTGGTGATGCCCTCTTGTCCTAGCTTCATCTGCCAGTGGAAAAATTCTCTCCACTTCTGTTTTATCCATTCCATTCATTATTTTATATGTTTCCCATTCTTCTGATTTCCAATGAATATAATCCTTATCTACTCAGTCTCTGTTAAGCCAACGTCCTCAACTCCGGAATCAACCTAGTTAACGTCCTCTGCACCCCCTCTAGTGCTGGTACATCCTTGAGCAAGTGAGGAGACAGAAACTGCATGCAGTACTCCAGGTGTGGCCTCACCAGCACCCAATACAACTGGAACATAACCTCTGCTTTAAACACAATCCCTTCAGCAATGAAGGCCAAAATTCAATTTGCTTTCTGAATTGATTGTTGTACCTGGTGACCAATCTTCATGCAGAAGGATACTCAGGTGCCCCTGCATAGCAAATGATGCAACCTTTTAAAACTCAAATAATAATCTCTTTTTTAATGTTACTCCAAACAAATAGTAGGACTTTACATTTATGAACATTCTATTCCAAATGCCAGACCATTGCCCACTCACTCAATGTATTTATGTTCCTCTGCAAAGTTTCACAGTCCTCCGCACACTTTGTTCTGCTACTCATCTTAGTGTCATATGCAAACTTTGACACCATACATGTGGTCGCCAACTCCAAATCATCTGTATCAATTCTAAATAATCGCAATCCCAACACTGATCCTAGAGGCACACTAATAGTCACTGATTGCCAGCCAGAATAGTATTCATTTATCCCCACACTTTGCTTCCTTAGTCAACCAATTTTCTATCCATGCTAATACTCTACTCCGAACGCCATGCACCTTTATATTATGCAACAGCCTCTTGCACAGCACCTTGTTGAAGGCCTTTTGGAAATCCGGGTACACCGCATCCACTGGGTCCCCGTTGTCCACCTTGCTCAAAATGTCTTCATAGAATTCCAAAAGGTTTGTGAAGCATGACCTGCCCGACATGAACCCATGCTCTGTCTGTCCAATGAGACAATTTCTATTAAGATTCCCTGCTATTTCTTACTTGATAATAGACCCAAGCATCTTTCCCACTACAGAGAATAAGCTAACTTGTGTATAATTCCCCACCTTTTGTCCACCTCCTTTTTAAAAACATGGCATCACTTTTGCTGCTTTCCAATTTGCTGGGACTTCCACAGAGTCCAGTGAATTTTGGAAAATTACTGTCAGTGCATTTGCTATTTCTCCTGGCATCTCCTTTAGTACCCTGGGATGCATTCCATCAGGGTCAGAAGACTTTTCTGCCATTAGCTCAATTAACTCCAACAGTCCAACACTAGCTGTTCCGTAATAATGATAGTTTCCAAATCCTCACCTATGTTTGTCTCTTTGCTAATTATTGGCAAGATATTAGTTTCCTCCACTGTGATATCCCATAATTAAATGTTCCTTCTCATTTTAAAAAAGACCAACATTTACTTTAGCCACTTTTCTGATTCAACATAAAATTTTGCTATCTGTCTTTATAGTCTGTGCTAGTTTATTTTTCTCATGCTCTATCTTACGTTTCTTTATAGCACTTCTGTGGCTTTCTGTTGACCTTTAAAGTTTTCCCAGTTCTAGTTTCAGGCTGCTTTTGGCCACTTTGCATGCCTTCTCTTTCAATTTGATCGCTTTCCTTAGATACCCATCACAGAGTATGCCATTTCTTACAGTCCTTCCTTTTCACTGAAATAAACCATTGCTGAGCACTTTGTAAAGTGCCTTTGAAAATCTTCCACTGCTCATCAACTGTCCCACCATAAAATCTTTGTTTCCAGTCTACTGTATCCTGGTTCTCCCTCATTCTATTGTAGTTCCCTGTGTACCCAGGTATTAGATTTTATCTTCACACTCTCCATATGTATTCTAAATTCAACCATACAGTGATCACTTCTTTCAAGAGGATCCCTAACTGATTCCTGTCTCATTGCACAGGGCCAGATGCTGGATAGATTGCTCCCTTGTCAGTTCCATTTCATACTGTTCAAGAAAACTGTCATGGATACACTTAATAAACTCAAGGCTACCCTGACTGAGCTGGTTGTCAAGGGCAGGTCATGTCTCACAAACCTCATTGAATTTTTTGAGAAGGTCACCAAGCTTGTAGATGAGGGAAGGGCATTTGACATGGTATACATGGACAAAAGTGAAGCCTTTGACAAGGTTCCACATGGTAGGCTGTAGGAGAAAATGCAGAGACATAGAATTGAGGGTGATTTAGCAGTTTGGATTAGAAACTTGCTTTCTGAAAGAAGGCAGCGAGTGGCGGTTGATGGAAAATATTCAGCCTGGAGTCCAGTTACTAGTAACGTGCCACCAGGATCTGTTTTGGGACCACTGCAGGTATACGTAAATGGATTAGGAAATTTGCAGACGACACTAAAGTCAGTGTAGTAGTGGACAGTGTGGAAGAATGTTACAGGTTGCAAGGGGACTTGGATAAACTGCAGAATTGGGCTGAGAGGTGGCAAATAGAGTTCAATACAACTAAATGTGAGGTGATGCACTTTGAGAAGAGTAACAGGAAGGCTGAATACTGGGTCAATGGAAAGATTCTTGGTAGTGTGGTGTGCAGAGGGATCTTTGAGTCCATGTCCATAGATCCCTGAAAGTTGCCACCCAGGTTGATAGTGCTATTAAGAAGGCAAACGGTGTGTTAGGTTTCATTCGTGGAGGGATTGAGTTGCAAAGTTGAAATACCATACTGCAACTATACAAAACGCTGGTGCAGTCACACATGGAATATTGTGTTCAGTTCGGGTGCCCATATTTCCAGAAGGATCTGGAAACATTGGAAAAGGTGCAGAGGAGATTTACCAGAACATTGCCTGGTGTGGAGAGAAGGTCTTGTGAGGAAAGGCTGAGAGACTTGAAACTCTTCTCATTGGCAAGAATAAGGCTGGAGGGGATTTGATAGAGACATCAACATACAAGATGATCAGAGGATTAGAAAGGTAGACAGTGGAAGTCTTTTTCCAAGGATGATGACGTCAGCGTGGGGGGAATGGGGGTGGAACCCTGCTCATGACTCCACCCCCATTCCCCCCACTCCAGTTATAGGCTCCGCCCCCACTCCCAGCTCCACACCCACACCAGATCCCAGCTCCCAGCCCTGCCGAGTTTTCACTATCCCTCCAGACCTCCCCCTCACTGAGGACGAACGATGAGTTCTCAGCAAAGGCCTCACCTTCATCCCCCTCCGTCCACGCATCAATGAATTTAATGCATGCCGTGACATCGAACACTTCTTCCGCCGCCTCCGCCCCCGAGCTTACTTTCACAATCAGGATTCCCGCCCACCTTCTGAGGACCCTTTCACCCACCTCCAACACACTGCATCCACCTGGACACCCCACGCTGGCCTATTACCTGCCCTCGACCTCTTCATTTCCAACTGCTGCCGGGACATTAACCGCCTCAACCTGTTTATCCCCCTCCCCCACTCCAAACTGTCACCCTCAATGTGCAGCCCTCCAATCCCAACCTCACCATCAAGCCAGCAGATAAAGGGGGTGCAGTGGTAGTCTGACGCACTGACCTCTACACCGCTGAAGCCAAACCCCAACTCGAGGACACCTCTTCCTACCGCCCCTCGACCATGACCCCACCCCCCTCACCAAACCATCATCTCCCAAATCATACAGAACCTCAATCTCAGGAGATCTCCCACCCACAGCTTCCAACCTCACAGTCCGGGAACCCCGCACTGCCCGGTTCTAACTCCTTACCAAGATCCACAAGCCTGACCACCCTCGTTGACCCATTGTCTAAGCATGCTTCTGCCCCACTGAACTCATCTCTACCTACCTCGACACTGTCCTATCCTCCCTTGTCCAGGAACTCCCCACGTACGTTCGATATACCACCCACGCCCTCCACCTCCACCAATACTTCTGTTTCCCCGGTGCCCAATGCCTCATCTTCACCATGGATATCCTATCCCTCTGCACCTCCATCCGCCATGACCAGGGCCTCCAAGGCCTCCAAGCCCTCCGTTTTTTCCTCTCCCAACGTCCCCAACAGTACCCTTCCACCGACACACTCATTCGTTTGGCCGAACTGGTTTCTCCTTTGAATTCTCCCACTTCCTCCAGACCAAAGGGGTAGCCATGGGAACACGTATGGGCCCCAGCTATGCCTGTCTCTTTGTTGTCTACGTAGAACAGTCGATCTTCCGTAATTACACCGGCACCACTCCCCATCTCTTCCTCCGCTACATTGATGACTGCATTGGCGCCACCTCATGCTCCCGCGTGGAGGTTGAGCAATTCATCAACGTCACCAACACATTCCACTCTGACCTTAAATTTACTTGGACCATCTGACACCTGCCTTCCCTTCATGGACCTCTCCATCTCCATTAATGACGACCGACTTGACAGTGACATTTTTTTACAAACCTACCGACTCCCACAGCTACCTGGATTACACCTCTTCCCACCCTACCTTTTGCAAAAATGCCATCCCGTATTTCCAATTCCTCCACCTCCGCCGTATCTGCTCCCAGGAGGATCAGTTCCACCACAGAACACACCAGGTGTCCTCCTTCTTTAGAGATCGCAATTTCCCTTCCCACGTGGTTAAAGATACCCTCCAACATATCTAGTCCACATCCCGCACCTCTGCCCTCAGACCCCACCCTTCCAACCGTAACAAGGACAGAATGCCCCTGGTGCTCACCTTCCACCCCACCAAAATAACCAAATCATCCGCCGACTTTTCCACCATCTCCAAAAAGACCCCACCACCAAGGATATATTTCCCTCCACACCCCTTTCCGCCGTCCGCAAAAACCATTCCCTCTGCGACTACCTGGTCAGGTCCACGCCCCCCTACAACACACCCTCCCATCCTGGCACCTCAGGAATTGCAAAACCTGGGCCCACACCTCCTCCCTCACCTCTATCCAAGGCCCTAAAGGAGCCTTCCACATCCATCAAAGTTTTACCTGCACATCCACTATTATCATTTATTACATCCGTTGCTCCCGATCTGGTCTCCTCTGCATTGGGGAGACTGGACGCCTCCTAGCAGAGCGCTTTAGGGAACATCTCTGAGACACCCGCACCAATCAACTCCACTGCCCTGTGGCCCAACATTTCAACTCTCCCTCCCACTCTGCCGAGGACATGGAGGTCCTGGGCCTTTTTCACCGCCGGTCCCTCACCACCAGACGCCTGAAGGAAGAACGCCTCATCTTCTGCCTTGCAAAACTTCAACCCCAGGGCATCAATGTGGACTTCAACAGTTTCCTCATTTCCCCTTCCCCCACCTCACCCCAGTTCCAAACTTCCAACTCAGCACTGTCCCCGTGACTTGTCCTACCTGCCTATCTTCTTTTCTACGTATCCACTCCACCCTCCCCCGCCCTCAACCTATCACCTTCATCCCCTCCCCCACTCACCCATTGTTGTCTATGCTACTTTCTCCCCACCCCCACCCTCACCCTCCTCTAACTTATCTCTCCACGCTTCAGGCTCTCTGCCTTTAATCCTGACGAAGGGCTTTTGCCTGAAACGTCGATTTTACTGCTCCTCGGATGCTGCCTGAACTGCTGTGCTCTTCCAGCACCACTAATCCAGAATCTGTACCCCACCACATCACTTTGCCCCACAATCGTGGTATCTGGCTGTGCACAAGGAGGAGTGGCTACAGTCTGTATTGAGATGCCCGGGGGCCCAGAAACACATGGTAAAGACTAAAATCACCAGAGCATTGAGAGCCCCACCACATTGTTTGCATGTTCTATTGTTTTTACTTGGTTCCTGCCTTCCCTTGTTTTTTTTCTGAACAAAAAGTTGTTATTACACACACCTGCACAAGCTGTGAAATGAACTCAGGCCTCTCGATCCAAGATTCGGGATATTTTCACCACATCACAAGGCATCGACTCTAACTTCCCTTGTCCCTTAGCCTGCTGAGTTGCGCCTGAATCAACTCTGCAATTGGGAGGAAGGGGCGGAACAGGAGGACCGAGCAGCGGCCGGTCCGCCAACCAGAGTGAGTGAGGAGCGGGGCCAAAGCATTCTCGGGGAGTGAGCGCTTCAGGATTGGTCAGAAAGCAAACTATTTTGCAGGATTGATCATCCTCAGTACATAGTGGAGCATTAAACCTCTCCCATGAATCAATATGAGATTTTTAAGAAATAGTTGAGATGTAAATCTAATAACGTACATTAGGGAGATTTAAACAATCCTTAGATAAACACATAGGTGATTTTGCAATAGTGTAGGGGACGAGTAATTCATAGGTCGGTTTACACAACTCGAGTAAGAAACTTATTTTCAAATTCCCAGAACGATTGGTAATTTACATACCTGGCTCGTATGGTTAAGTTAGACCGAATATTCTATATACATACTAAACAGCTCAATGACTTTAACTCGACAGAGCAATTGTTAATGACTAATATTTCACCCATGATCCTGTGCGGATATGAATATTCTCTATAAACTCACCGGTAATCTCAGACGCACGCGCAGTTTGGTTTCTATGTGGAGCATGCGCACTGTCACATTGATCAGGGCACAGAGAGGGAGAGACATGGAGCTGCTTTCTCCGGCAGCGGCTGCGATCGGCTTCAGAGAGCGGCGCTCAGAGCCGGTGTGTGGGAGCCTCGCTGGGAGAAAGGAGCCGAGAGATTTCACAGGTCCTGGATACAGGTTAAAAATAACTCGGAAAAGACCCTCCAGGCCCTTGTAAGGAGGCGGCGGTCTCTGATCAGGGAAGCGGCCCAGGGTCACGGCCGCCATTTGTTTGAGGGAAGAGGGAGCGCGGGCCTGAGGGCCGCCATCTTGAGAAGGTCAAGGTGCAGGAGGGCGGGGCTCTCGGGGTCTGTAGAACAATCAGAGGAAAGGGAAGACCCATTGTTACTGATTAATCCCACGGACACAGCGTCACTGGGCGGTCCCGCAGGAATATCCTCTCTCAGTCCTGCTGGGATGGTTCACCCAGTCAGAACCAGCAGCTCTCCTCCTCTCTCAGCTCCCCTTCTGTCCTTCCTGCAGCATCTGTCCCCTGGGACATTGAGCTGCCTGTCCTGTCCCTCCCTCAGCTGTGGTTCAGTAATACCTGTGATATCCCAGTCCCATTTTAGATTACTTCACTAAAGACAGGAATGCATCCGATGGATTTTTCTTAACATCAGCAATTGTTTAATACTCACTTACAGGTTTTTAATTACATCGTTTTTGAAGCATTTACTTCACATTCAATCATTTGCAATGCTGGGATTTGGATTTGTGTCCAGAGAACACTTGCTGAGTTTCTGGATAAATTGTCACACAATAATGCCACTAGGCCATCACTTCGCCTCCTCACAGTTTGTATATCCCAGTGCAACATGAATCAAAACCCTTTCTTCCTGCACAATTGTTTGACCCGGCACTCTGGTGATGTGACTCAGTGCCTCTCCATGTGGTATTCCTCACTGTGTGGGTCTAATTGCTGCCTCTGTCAGAGTCTCTCACTTTTGAAGCTACTCCAGATCATGAGCCAACAGAATTCTCCACTCCAGAGAGATGAGGCAGCACAGGTCAGGAATGGAGACTGGGATTTTCCAGATCTCTGTGGGCTCAGTGCCATTCTATATGTGTAACCCTCAAAGCATTTGTCTAATTTCCCATTCTGCCTATTTCTGTGTCTTCTACATGTACTCTTGGAGTTCCTGACTCAACAGACTTGCCAACTGCTGGTTGGAACGATTGTTGGTCAGCCAGAAAGACAAAGTCAGGGAGGTCGGGAGTCTTCAATAAATCCTGCTGCCAGGTAAGATCATTCCAGTGCACAGAGCAGGAAGTAATTAGGGGGATCCAACCAGCAGCTAACAAGACATGACATCGAGGGAGCACAGTACAGACACAACCCAGGCTCAATCACCACGCCTGCTGCAAATTTTGTTGTAATGAGACAGCATCGGCAGTTCCCAGTTATCAGTCCAGGCCTGTGCTTTCTTAGGGAGCGTCAGAACAACTGAGGGGAAAGCAGGCCTCCCACGAGAGGGTGGTAATGCTGCCTGGGATCTTTCTGTTCCCTATTCCCTCTCCAACACTGTATCTATGGCTTGTATTGAGGACCAGTGTCTTCAATCATTCTAACTCCTAAAACAGTTCCTAACTCTGTCATCTCCTCCCCTATCACCAATTATTTCACATGTTTGAAACCTCCCGTCCAGATGACCATCCGTATCGCTGTAACTTGCTTCAGTCTCTACAACATACCTTGTCTCGATAGTCTCCTCATCCAATAACTGGAGACATCGGGTCTGTTTCTGTGCGGCATGACTCTTCGGCCGAGGTTTCCTAAATGGAATGAGTCGCGTTTGCCTGTGTTTGGCTCATATCCCTTCAAACCTTCTCCTCTCCATGTAACTGCCCGAGTGTCTTTTCCATGTTGTAATTGTACTTGTTTTTACCATTTCCTCTGGCGGCCCATTCTGTCTTTGCAGCATCTTCTGTGGAAAATGTTGCCCCTCAGCTCCCTCTTTAAATTCTTGCTCTCTCACCTCACGTTTATGCCTCTAGCTTTGGACTCAGCTACTCTTGGCAATTCACCTTACTTAGACCCTACATGGTTTCATAAACCTTTATAAGGTCACCCCGTGGCCTCCTCTGCCCAGGAGAAATATTGACGACAGTGTTACCAATATCTCCAACTCATGTGCTCAATGCTCTGATCAATGAAGACAAGTGTGCCAATTGCCACTTTCAACACCCTGTCACCCTGTGATGCCAGTCCAAGGAACAATGTAACTGCACCCCTTGTCTCTCCCTTTTCGACAACACTGTCCAGGGACCAACCATTAACTGTGTTAGTCCTCCCTGGTTTGTCTGAACTAAATCCAACACCTGAATTAAATTCCATCTTTCATTCCTTGGCCCACGGCCCAGTTGATTAACATCTCCTTCGATAACTATATTCCCTGCCCACTCTTCCACTAATCTTGGTATCCATAAACATACTAACAGGGACTCCTTTATTTTCACTCAAAATGTTTATGTAAGTGGTGCACAACAATGGTCCCAGCACCAATCCTTACAGCACACTGCTGGTCAGAGGCCCCAGTCTGAACAACAACCCTCTCCCACCGCCCTCTGTCTCCCACTGTCATCCCATTTTGTATCTAGTTGGCTAACTCTCCGTGATCCCTTGTGATCTTCCCTTACTAACCAATGTATCATGTTAAACTCTGAACAAATGTTTGCGGAAGCCAGAAACAACGTCTGTTGCTCTGCCTTTGTCTATCTTCTTGGTGACATCTTGAACAAACTCCAGTCAAGTTGTTGAGACATGTTTTCCCACGCACAAAGCCATGCTTGTTGTCCGTAATCAGGCCTTATCTTTCCAAATGCATGGAAGGCCTACCTCTCAGAATGACCTCCAACAACTGACCCACCCTGATGTCTCGCTCATCAGTCTGTAGTTCCCTGGCTTTCTCTTGCAGCCTTTGTTAATTAATGACACAACATTATAATCATAGTCAGAGTCATACCGCACTGTTCGGCTAACGCTAACCATACTCTAAAACGGATCTCATCCCACCTGCCTGTTCCTGGATCATCTCCCTTCAAACCTTTCCTATTCCAATTCTAATCCAAATGACTTTTAAACATTGTTATTGTCCCCATGTTCACCCCTTCCTTGGGAAGACCATTCCACACACAACCCACCCTCTGTGTAACAATGTGCCTCTCATGTCTTTTTTTATATATATCTCTCCTCTGAACTGAAAAATGTCGTGCTTTCTTTTGAAGCTCCCCTGTCCATGGGAAAAGACAACTCCCATTAACTCTATCTAGCCCCCTCATGATTTTATAAACTTCTATGAGGTCATCTGTCAACATTCAGGTTTCAGTGAAAAATACCAACCTATTCCGCCTTTCTTTATACTGAAGCCTTTCGTACCCAGCCACATCCCAGTAAATCTCCTCCCAACCCTTTCCAGCTTAATAATATCCTTCCTATAACTGGGCGACCAGAACTGGACACAGTATTCCAGAAAAGGACTCACCAATGGCCTGTATAATCTCAATGCGACTTCCCAATTCCTATATCCAAAGGACTGAGCAATGAAAGCAAGTGAGGCAAACACCTTTTTTAAACTATCCTGTCTCTCCATGTTGCAAACTTCAAAGAATTATGTAACTGAACCCTGAGGTCCCTCTGTTCTACAACACTACCGAAGGTCTTGCCATTAATTGTATAAGTGCTGCACATGTTTGTTGTTCCAATTGCATTAACTCGTATTTATTCAGATTGAATTCCATCTACAGTTTTTCAGCCATTCACACATTTCATCAGGATCCCCTTGTAATCTCAGAAAACCTTCTTCCCTGTCCACAATGCCACCCTCCAGTCTAACAGCCTATCACACATAGCACTCTGTGGTACAAATATCTCTGCTGGGGGCCCTACAATTTCTTCACCAGCTTCCCACAATGTCCTGAGGTACATTTGATCAGGTCCTGGGGATTTATCTACCTTTGTGTTTTAAAACCTCCAGCATCTCCTTTTCTATAATGTGGACTCATTTCAAGACATTGAGTCATAAAGATGTACAGCATTGAGTCATAAAGATGTACTTTTCCCTGAAGCGCAAACCCTCCAACCCTGGCAACATCTTTGGTCATTTCTTCTGAACCCTTTCATGTTCCACGACATCCTTCCTGTGGGATTGAGACCAGAATTGCACACAGTATTCCAATAGTAGTCAGGCCAAACACTGTTTAGTTCCGTGGGTGCCCCAGTCTTTATCCACAATAAGTTCCAAAGTGAAATATTTGTTTTGGATCTTGTAGATTCACACATCGTTGGCTTCAATGATCACTTAGGATACCGTTTTGTCCCTAGCTCTTCATTTGCTCATCATACACTTGTAAAGTCTCTTTGGATTCTCCTTAACTTTCTCTGCCAAAGCTATCTCGTGTCCCCTTTTTACATTCCTGATTTCCATCCTTAGTGTATTTCTACAGCCCCGATGCTCCTGAAGGGATTCCCTTGAGTCAGCCAGTTATATCTGACATGTGACCCCTTTTTTCTTGATCACAGCCTCGAAACTCAGCCAGTGTTTCCGAATTCAGTCAGCATTGAGCTGCACACTAACAGGAACACGCTGGCGCTGAACGCTCCTTTTATCTCGGTTTTAAAATATTCCTACTTGCCAGACTTCCCTTTATCTGCAAATAGCCTCCCCAGATCTACTTTAAAAATTCATTTCTAAAACTATCTTGCTCCATTGAATAACTTTAACTTGTGGATCAGGCCTGTTCTTTTCCATCACTATTTTCAAACTGATACACTTGTGGTAACATTCCAAAGTGCTTCCCCACTAACACATCAGTCCCGTTCCCGACCTTGTTTCACAAGGGGAGGTCAGGTTTAGCCCCATTCTCCAGTTGGGCCACTTACATAATGACTGGGAGTTTTCAGAACACACTTAACAAATTCCTTCCATCCAAATGCTTAACTTAGTAGCAATCCCAGTCCAGGTTTGGAACGGTTCAGATCCCCTATCATTACAACCCTATTATTCTAAGAGATATCTGAAATCTCCTGACAGATTTGCTCCTTCATCTCCCATTGCCTATCACTGTAGTCCGACCGTAGAAAACTAATGGCCAATTTTTATTTCTCAGTTCCACTCATATCGCTTAACTGGGCGATCCTGCATGACTGCTCACTCGAGGTACTGCTGGGATGTTTCCCCCAATCAAAACCACCAGCTCTCCTCCTGTTTTGCCTCCTGTTCTATCCTTCCTGGAGCATCTGTCTCCGGAACATTGAGCTGCTGGTCCTGTTGCTCCCTCAGCTGTGTTTCTGTAATACCTATTGTATCCCAATCCCATGTTCACATCCATGCTATGGGTTCATCTTCCTTATCTGTCAGGCACTTTGCATTGAAATAACTGCAGTTTAATCCACCAGTTTTCCCTCATTGTCTGCTATGTTCTTGCCTGCCTTGTCTACTTATATTGCTCTCTTGAACATTTGTACCAGCCTCAACTTTCTTTCTGGCCTTACGACTCCTGGGGGTCACACAACCCTACCAGACAAGTTTAAATCCTCTCGAGCAACTCCAGCAACGCTCCCCACCAGAATGTGGGTCCCCCTCCTGCTCCCAGTTCAGGTGTATTCCCCACCCTGTCTATCTGTGCTGACACCTCCAGAGATCTCAGGACTTGCCCATCAAGGTCCCTGTATTCCTCAGTACTCCAAGAGGACCTACCTTTCATGATGTATATCATTCATTTATTAGACTTCCCACAGTGCATTACCTCACAGTGATCAGAAGTAAACTCTGTCTGCCATTACTCTGCTAAGTTTATCATCTGATCGATATCAGACTGCAGCCTGAGTCCATCCCGCTCACTGTAGACAACACCCTCCATCTTTTATGTCATCTGCAAACCTACTAGTGATTCCTTCTGCTTTCCCATCCGAGCGATTAATGTACGTAACATCCAGCCATGGTTCCTGCACAGATCCCTGTGGTACATCCGCTGGATGATGGCTTTCAATCACAAAAACAACCCTCCACCTATTGAGGACCCAATTTACCAACTTGCCTTGGATCCCATGGGCTCTTCCCTTTTGGACCAGCCTTCCATGTGGGACCTCGTCAAAGACCTTAATGAACTCCATATAAACCACATCATCTGCACTGCCCTCATCAATATCAGAGGACAGTCGTCTACCAACTCCATACAGACAATCCCAAATGAAATTGCGCGGGTATCCGTTTTTGGCGAATACATTGTAGAAGTGTTCTTCTTCCTCTTTTTGCAGTTCTGGTGTACTGCAGTGTGTTGTGGCCCTTTTGAACAGTATCTTGATGCAACCTCTTTTGTGTGTGTTAGGGTGGTTGCTTTCGTAGTTCAGGACTTGGTCTGTGTGTGTGTCTTTCCTGTATACCTTTGTGGTGAATTCTCCGTTCGGTGTTCTCTGTACCATCACGTCTAGGAATGGGAGTTGGTTGTCCTTTTCTTCCTCTCTAGGGAATCTGATTCCTGTGAGTGTGGCGTTGATGATCCGGTGTGTATTCTCTATTTCTGTGTTTCTTAATGATTACAAAGGTATCATCTACATATCTGACCAAGAGTTTGGGTTGAATTTGAGGTAAGACTGTTTGTTCTAATCTTTGCATTACCGCTTCTGCTATGAGTCCAGAGATGGGTGAGCCCATGGGTGTGCCGTTGATTTGTTCATTTCTTTGGTTGTTGAATGTGAAGTGTGTTGTGAGGCACAGATCCAGTAGTTTGAGTATGCAGTCTTTTTTGATAGGTTCACCATCCTGTTGTCTGTTCTGTATGTCCAGCAGGTTGGCTATTGTTTCTCTGGCTTGGGTTTTGTCGATAGAGGTGAATAGTGCCGTTACATCGAATGAGACCATGGTTTCTTTCTTGTCTATGTGTATATTTCTGATGATGTGTTGACTGTATAGAGTATCTGGATCCGCTGATCAGGTGTTTCAGTTTCTGCTGTAGTTCTTTAGCCAGTTTGTGTGATGGTGTCCCTGGTAGTGATACTATGGGTCTGAGTGGGATGTCTGGTTTGTGCATTTTAGGTAGGCCATAGAATCTGGGGGTGTTGTTGCTTTCAGGTTTCATTCTCTGTAGGTCAAACCTGGTTAGCTGTCCGTTTTTTTTGGTAGGTTTCTCAGTGTGTTGTTTATCCTATTAGTGAGCTGTGGGGTGGGGTCAAACTCCACGCAACTTCATCCACAGATGCCTCAGGGAAAGACAACGGAATGAGGACATGCCACGACCCAAAGGACTAGCTACACTACCATACATCAAGAACATTTCTGAACTGACAGCCAGACTACTGCGACTACTAGGACTCATAACAGCACACAAACCAACAGCCACCCTCAGACAACAACTCACCAGGACGATGGACCTGATACCCAGCATGAGCAAAACCAATGTAGTGTACAAAATCCCATGCAAGGACTGCACAAAACACTACATAGGACAAACAGGAAGACAGCTAACAATCTGCATCCATGAACACCAACTAGCCATGAAACGACACGACCAGCTATCCTTAGTAGCCGCACACGCAGATGACCAGCAACGTGAGTTCGACTGGGACAACACAACTATTATAAGACAAGCCAAACAGAGAACAGCCAGGGAATTCCCAGAGGCATGGCACTCATCCACAGTTTCAATCAATAAGCACATCGACCTGGACTCAATATACCGGCCACTGCAGCGGACAGCTGGAACTGAGAACCTGAAGCGGCAGATGGAAATCACTATAGTTGCCAGAGGAAACATCACAGAAGCGCTTCACAGGAGGCTCCCTGAGGATGTCACCTAGACAGGGGACGAAACGTCTCCAACAAAAATTCCCAGCTCGGCGAACAGAACCACAACAACGAGCACCCGAGCTACAAATCTTCTCACAAACTTTGAAGCCCTTTAGACTCTACAAAGCTCCGTCATGAACAAGCCACCATCTCTCTATTTCCTTTGCCTTCTTCAGTGTCTGCAACTCTCGCTGTATCTTCCAGTAATGTTCTTTAGTTACTGCAGGTCTGCCTAGCTCCCCAGACAACCTGTCTCATCCCCTACAGCTCCCTCAATCACTGTAACACCCTCTGCTCTGTCTAATCCTCCTCTTTCCCACTGTCTTCCAGGCACAACGGCGATCCTGTAAGAGAGCAGTGCGGAATGGGATGTTATAAAGCTGAGCTGAGGCTTGATGCCAACCATTACCTGGGAGTCACAAGGGGAGAGAACCTGAGCGAGTGCAGCACAGAGCGGGAGAATATAAATTAGCAGCGAGGGTCAAGGCCGACTGGGACATGGATTTGGATAAAAAGCAGAGCAGGAGGCTCGAAATCAGCACCGAGTCACAGAGGGAGTGACCGTGTGAGGGAGCAACTTGGAGCAGGAGCTTGAGGCTGACTCACACTTACAGAGGCAGCAAAGTGGGAGGGTATAAATCAGCACTGAAGATCAAGGCCGAATCGTGCCTGGGAGTCACAGAGACGGTGACCCTGTGAGGGAGCAGACTGGAGTGAGACCTGGACGATTACATGTCCGAGGAGACACATGACTGTGTGTGCACGTGTCCCTCCGTTGTTCTGTGTTTGTGTGTGTGTGTATGTATGCGTGTATGTCCCCTTCCCTTGCTGTGTGTGTGTAACTCTCCTCACTGTGTGTGTCAGCGTGTCCCTCCCTCACTGTGTGTGTGTGTGTGTTTGTGTGTGCGTATGTCTGCATGTCACCCTCCCTCACTTTGTGTGTGAGTGTCCCCTCTCACTTTCTGAGCACATGTACCACCCTCGCTGTGTGTGTGCGTGTCCCACCCTCGCTGTGTATGTGCGTGTCCCTCCCTTCCCTTGCTCTTTTTGTGTGTCCCTCCCTCCCTTGCTCTTTGTGTTTTTGCGTGTCCCTCCCTCCCTTGCTGTTTTTTTGTGACTGTGTCCCTCCCTTGTTCTTTGTGTATATCCCCCTCACTGTGTGTGCTCATCTCCCCTTGCTGTGTGAGTGCATGACCCCCTCGCTGTGCGTGAGCGTGTCCCTCCCTCGCTGTGTGTGTGCGTGTCCCTCCCTTGCTGTGCGTGAGCGTGTCCCTCCCTCGCTGTGTGCGCGTGTCCCTCCCTCGCTGTGTGCGCGTGTTCCTCCCTCGCTGTGTGCGCGTGTTCCTCCCTCGCTGTGTGCGCGTGTCCCTCCCTCGCTGTGTGTGTGTGTGTGTGTGTCCCTCCCTTGCTCTTTGTGTATACCCCCCTTGCTGTGTGTGTGTGTGTGTGTCCCACCCTCGCTGTGTATGTGTGTGTGTGTCTGTGTGTATGTGTGCGTGTCCCTCCCTCGCTTTGTGTGTGTGTGTGGGTGTGTGTGTCCCTCTTGCTGTGTGTGCGTGTCACTCCCTCGCTCTGTGTGTGTGTGTCCCTCCCTTGCTCTTTGTGTATATCCGCCTCGCTGTGTGAGTGCATGTCCCCCCCTTGCTGTGTGTGTGTGTGTCCCTCCCTCACCGTGTCAGTGCGTGCCCCCTCTCACTTTCTGTGCACATTTCCTCCCCTCGCCATGTGTGTGCTTGTCCCTCCTTCCCTGTGTGTGTGTGTGTGTGTGTGTGTGTCCCTCTCTCACTGTGTGTGCGTGTCCCTCACTCTCTGTGTGCGTGTCCATCCCTCACTGTGTGTGTATGTGTGTGTGTGCGCGCGAGCGCGCGCGTCCTTCAGTTGCTGTGTATGTGTGTCCCTCCCTCGCTGTGTATGTGCATGTCGTCCCTCGCTATGTGTGTACGTATGTGTGCGCGTGCGCGTGTCCTTCACTTGCTGTGTATGTGTGTGTCCCTCCCTCGCTGTGTGTGTGTGTCCCTCCCTCGCAGTGTGTGTGTGTCCCTCCCTCGCTGTGTGTGTGTGTCCCTCCCTCACTGTGTATGTGCATGTCCTTCCCTCGCTGTGTGTGCGTGTCCCTGCCACGCTGTTTGTGCATGTCCTTCCATCCCTAGCTCTGTGTGTGTGTGTGTGTTTGTGTGAGTCCCTCCCTCACTGTGTATGTGCATGTCCTTCCCTCGCTGTGTGTGCATGTCCCTCCCACGCTGTTTGTGCATGTCCTACCCTCCTAGCTCTCTGTGTGTGTGTGTGTGTGTGTGTGCGTGTGTGCGTGTGTGTTTGTGTGTGTGACTCCCTTGCTGTCTGGGTGTGCCCGTCCCGTGTGTGTTTGTGTGTCCCTCCCTTTTGTGTGTGTGTCCCTCCCTTGCTCTTTGTGCATATCCCCCTCACTGTATGTGCGCATCTTCCCTTGGTGTGTGAGTGCATGACCCCCTTGCTGTGTGTGCGTGTGTCCCTACCTGGATGTGCCTGTGCGTGTCCCCTCGAGCTGTGTGTCTGTGCGCCCCTCAATTTCTGTGCACATGCCCTCCCCTCGCCGTTTGTCTGCTTGTCCCTCCTTCCCTGTGTGTGTGTGTCCCTCCCTCGCTGTGAGTGTGCGTGTCCCTCCCTCGCTGCGTGTCTCAGCAAGTCCATCCCTCGCTGTGTGTGTGTGTGTATACGTGTCAAATCCTCACTGTATGTGTTTGTCTGTCCCCCCTTCACTGCGTGTCCCTCACTCGCTATTTGTGTGTCCCTCCCTCGCTGTGTGTCTGGGTGTATCCCCCTCACTGTGTGTGTGTTTGTGTGTCCCTCCTTTGCTTTGCGTGTGTGTGTCCCCGTCCCTCGCAGTGTGTGCGTGTCCCTCCATCGCGCTGTGTGTGTGTGTGTATATTTGTGCATATCCCTCCATCGATGTGTGTGTGTGTGTGTGTATTTGTGCGTGTCCCTCCCTCGCTTTGCGTGTGTGCCCCCTCTCAATTTCTGTGCTCCCTCCCTCGCTGCGTGTCTCAGCGTGTCCCTCCCTCGCTCTGTGTGTGTCCCGCCCTCCCTCTGCGTGTGTGTCGCTCACTCTCTGTGTATGTGCACGTGCATGTCCTTCCCTCACTGTATGTCCATGTCCTTCCCTCGCTGTGTCTGTGTGTGTGTGTCCCTTCGCTGCGTGTCCCTCCCTCACTGTGTGTGTGTCCCTTCCTCGCTGTGCATGTGGGTTCTCCCTCGCTGTGTGCACGCACCCCCCTCGCTGTGTGTGTGCCTGTCCCTCCCTTGCTCTGTGTGAGTGTGTGTGTGTGTGTCCCCCCTTGCTGTGTGTGTGCGTGTCCCTCCCTTGCTTTGTGTGTGTGTCCCTCCTCACTATGTGTGGGTGTGTCCCTCCTGCACTGTGCGTGTGTGTGTGTGTCCCTCTCCCGTGTGTGTGTGTCCCTCTCCCGTGTGTGTGTGTCCCTCTCTCGTGTGTGTGTGTCCCTCCCTCGCTGTGTATGTGTGAATTTCCCCCCTTGCTATGTATGTATGTGTGTGTCCTTCTTGGTGTGCGTGTGTGTGCTTGGCCCTCCCTAGTTGTGTGATCATGTGTCTCCCCCCTCGCTGTGTGTGCGCGTGTCCCTCTCTTGCTGTGTGTGTGTGTCTGTGTGTGTTTGTGTTTGTGTGTGTCCATGTCCCTCACTGGCTTTGTGTGTGCGTGCCCCTCTCTCGCTGTGTGTCTGTGTTTGTGTGCTTGAGCATGAGCGTGTCCATCCCTCGCTGTGTGTACGTGTCCCCTCTTGCTGTGAGTATGTGTGACCCTTTTACAGTGTATTTGAGTGTCCTTCCCTCGCTGCATGTGTGTGTGTGTATGCGTGTCACTCCCACACTGTGTGTGTCCCTCCCTTGCTGTGTATGTGTGTGTGTGCTTGTCCCTCCCTTGCTGCATGTGTGTGTGTGTGCCTCTTGGTGTGTGCGCGTGTCACTCCCTCGCTCTGTGAGTGTGTGTCCGTACCTTGCTCTTTGTGCATATCCCCACCATTGTGGGGATATTCCCTCCCCCTTGCCGTGTTTCTGCTTGTCCCTCCTTCCCTGTGTGTGTAGGTGTCCCTCCCTTGCTGTTTATGTGCATGTCCCTCTCTCGCTCTGTGTGTTTGTGTATATCTCTCCCCCGCTGTGTGTGTGCATGTCCTTCCCTCCGTGTGTGTGTGTGTGTCCGTCCCTGGCTGTGTGTGCATGTCCCTCCCTGGCTGTGTGTGTGCGTGTCCCACTCTCACTGTGTGTGTCTGTGTTTGTGTGCTTGCACGTGTCCCTCCCTCGCTGTGTTTGAGCCACTCTTGCTGTGTGTCCCACTTGCAGTGTATGTGAGTGTCCCTCCCTCACTGTATGTGTGTGTATGTATGCGTGTCAATTCCTCACTGTGCCTGTGTGTCCCTCCCTGCTGTGTGAGTGTGTGCATGTCCCTCCCTCGCTGTGTGCGTGTGTGTCCCTTCGCTGTGTGCGTGTCCCTTCTTCACTCTGTGTGTGTGTGTGTCCCTCCCTCGGTGTGTGCACGTGTCTCTTCCTCGTTGTGTGTGCGTATCCCTTTCTTGCTGTGTGTGTGCGTGTCCCTCCCTCGCTTTGTCTGTCTGTGTGTCCCTTCGCTGCGTGAGTGTGCATATCCCTCCCTCGATGTGTGTGTGTGTGTGTGTGTGTGTCCTCTCGCTGCGTGTCTGTGCGTGTCCCTCCCTCGCTGTGTCTGTGTGTGTGTGTCCCCTCGCTGCTTGTCTGTGCGTATCCCTCCCTCGCTGTGTGTGTTTGTCCCTCTCTCGGTGTGTGTGCGTGTCCCTCCCTCGCTGGGTGTGTGTGCGCGTCCCTTCCTCATTGTGTGTGGGTGCATGCCCCCCTCGCTGTGTGTGTGCTTGTCCCTCCGTCGCTGTGTCTGTGTGTCCCTCCCTCGTGTGTGTGTCCCTTCCTAGCTGTGTGCGCGTGTCCCTCCCTCGCTATGTGTGTTCGTGTCCCTCCCTCGCTGTGTGTGTTCGTGTCCCTCCCTCGCTGTGTGTGTGTGTGTGTCCCTCCCTTGCTGTATGTATGTGTGTCCCTCCCTCGCTGCGTGTGTGCGTGTCCCTCCCTCGCTGTGTGAGTGCATGTCCCGCCTCGCTGTGTGTGTGTGTCGCTTCCTCGCTATGTGTTTCCCTCCCTTGATTTGCGTGTGTGCCCTTCCCTCGCTCTGTGTCTGCGGGTATCTCCCTCACTGTGCGTGTTTGCGTGTCGCTCCCTTGCTGTGTGTGTATGTGTGTGTGTCCAAAATTTGCACCATCATTGAATTGGCCATCATAATTTGACTGTGGTATTCGGGAATGTGTGGTTTAAGTAAGTTCACCACGACAAAAGCAGAGTCTAACCTATAGGTAGAGGGGTGGGTCTGGTTAGGATGCTCTTCAGAGTTTTGGAATGGACTGGTTGGGCCGAATGGCCTGGTTGCACACGATGGCGATTCTATTCAGGTTATTGTCCAGCCCTGTCAACCATCCCCGTCTCTTACACCTGGCCTGATCCCCAATATTCTCCTTAACACTGTAATCTCCTCCAGACTCTAAAACACTCCTTGCCTATGTAAGAGTCTCCAGTCCTTACAAAGATCGATATGTCTGTCACCTCTTCCTGCTTTTAGAACCCTCCCTATAACTATTCCCATTTGGTACAGCACTCCCAATCATTGTTCCCTCTTGAAACTCCCATAAACATTTGTATCTCTGAAAACTCATCTGGACTGTCTCAATTTCCCTTTGACAGTTACGTGCTGAGACCTGCTCTATATCAGTGAAGTAATTAACTCTTGGCAACACTCACTGTTATAACCTCCCTCCAGCCTTACAGCACTGAGGATCTGCAGAAGCTCTTTTCAACCCGACAGCCATCTCTGTGTCTGTAATCTCCTCCACTCCGCATAATACATTCTCTCTGAGCTCCTCTGTAGTCCACTAAACACTCCCTAACACTGTCTGTATCACTGTAACCTTCTCCAAAAACACAACCTTCCCGATCTGTGTAAATCCCTACACCGGTCCCTATCCCTCTCGGCTTCGTCTAACAATACAACCCTCCATGTCTGTGTATTCACCTTCAGTCCCTACTCACCTCTGTGTAAGATCAAAGTATATCTGTGTAACCTTCTCCATGCATTTTGCTTCAATCTCTTCAACTGTCCCTGTCAGTGTAACCTCTTCCAGACGCGAAAACTCTCCTCTTTTTGACTTACTCAGACCACACAACCCTCACTATCTATAACCTACTCCTGTCTGAGAAACCTACCTCTGCAAACTGCTCCAAATCTTCAACTCTCCATAAGCTCCTGCAGCTCTTACATCCCTCCCTGTCTACCAAATCTCTTCCATTCCCTAAACACCAACAGTCTGTGGAGACCCGACCACCATCCCTATCAGTGTAATCCTCTCAGGTCTCTGCAGTATTCCTGATCTATCGAACTCACTCCATGCCTGTGCCTCTCCCAATCCAGTCCCTACAAAACCCACTATCTATTTAACAGCCTCCTGTCACTATCACCCCCATGTCAATGTAAGCTCCTTCTGTGTCTCCACCATCTACTCATCTTCATAACCTTGTCCAGCTCTTACACCACTATCTGTTTAAACGTCACCCTCCCCTACAACTTACTCCTGTTTGTGCTATGCTCCCTTATCTGTGAAACTGTCTCTGACCAAAATTGTTATCCCAGTCTCTGAAAATAAATCCAGATTCCACAGCCTCCATAACCCCCAGAACCTAAGCCTTCCTCTGTCTACACGCATCTTCAGTTCCTGAAGCAGGGCTTACGCCTGAAACGTCGATTCTCCTGTTCTCTGGATGCTGCCTGACCTGCTGCGCTTTTCCAGCAACACATTTTCACATCTTCAGTCACGACTACCCTGCATATCTCTGTTTGTTCTTCCAGTCGATACAAACATCTTTATCTCTGTGATCTGCTCACCTCCCTAAAACTGTCCCTGTCCGTGATCCAGCCCTGGCCTACAAACATCCTTATCCCTGTAAACGTCTCTATCCCTCCCAACATTCCCAACTCCATGAACCCATCAGCCCTACAGCTGTCCACATTTCTGTAACCTCCTGTGGGTCTATGGTCCTCCCTCCCTGTGAAATCACCTCCAGTCCCCACATCCCTCCCAATCTGGGTCCTCTGCTCCAGATCAGACCATTGCTGTCTCTGTAAACACCTCCACTCCTGACAACTCTTCCCATTTGTGTGACCTCGTTCAGACCCCATACTCTCCAGCGTCTTGAATCCCCTTCCTGCCATTGCAACCAAAACCACATGTTTATGTAATGTCCTCCAGTTCTTAAACCCTCCCTAACTCAGTAACCACTTGCAGCCCTAACAAAACACCTAAACTGTGAAACCTCTCATTTCCCTACAATCCTCCCTTCCTACCTCCTGAAATGCTTTCATCATCATGAAACCTCAGAATTACTGATGCCTACTTTTAGCATTGCAAACTTCCTAATGTCTGCAAAATCCTCGTGTCCTGATATCCTTCCCTATCTCTGTAACCCCCACCACCCTCCAGTGCCCTTCTGGGGAACATGGCAGAGGAGAGAAGATTTGTAAAGTCCGAGCCATGTTACGGAGGTAGAATTCTGGGGATTACAGATTTGGTCGAATGTCTGTGGTGTACAGATTATTGGCGAGGATTCTAAAGACAGGATTTATGACTACTTGGAAAACCATAGTTAAATTAGGGGTCAGGTGATGCCTCACAAACCTTATTGAATTCTTTGAGAATATGGCAGAATATGTTGATGGCTCATTCAGAAAAGAAGGATGATTGGGATAGAGGGAAATCTGTCTGTCTGGATACAGGATCGGATGGCCCGGAGAAGACAGAGGGTGGCAGCAGATGGAGAGTATTGAGCCTGGAGCTCAGTGACCAGTGGTGTTCTGTAACAATCGGCTCTGGGACTCTGCTCTTTGTGATTTTTGTAAATGACTTGGATATGGATGTTGGAGAGTGGGTTAGTAGGTTTGCCAATCACACCAAGGTTGGTGGAGTGGTGGGGAATGTGAAGGGCTGTTGTAGGTTGCAATGGGACATTGACAGGTCGCAGAGCTGGGCTGGAAATCGCAGATGGAGTCCAATCTGGAAAAGTGTGAAGTGATTCATTCTGGAAGATCGAATTTGAATACAGAATACAGGGTGAAAGGCAGAATACTTGGCAGTGCAGAGGAACAGAGAGACCATGGGGTCCGTGTCCATAGATCCCTCAAAATCGCCACGCACGTTGGTAGGGTTGTTAAAAAGGCATATGTTGCATTGGCTTTCCTTAGAAGGGGGATTGACTGTAAGAGCCGTGAGGTTTTACTGCATTCTTTATAGCATCCTGGTGAGACCACACTTGGAATATTGTGTTCAGTTCTGGTCTCCTGTTTACAGGAATGCTGTGCAAGTTTTAGAGAGCGTGCACAGGAGATTTACCAGAATGCTGTCTGGAATGGAGGGCATTTCTTACGAAGAAAGGTTGAGGGAGCTAAGGCTTTTATCATTGGAGTGAAGAAGGGGGCGGGGTGACTTTGTGGAGGTGAACAAAATGATGAGAGGCAGAGAGAGAGTGAATAGTCAGAGACCTTTCTTCCTATGGCATAAATGGCTATTACAAGGGGGTGAAATTTTAAGGTGAATGGAGGATGGATCAGAGGATAGAGAATGGTAGGTGGTTGGATTGACTGCCAATGATGGTAGTAAAATTAGACACATCTGGGACATTTAATAGACTCTTGGACAGACACATGGATAATAGTAAAATGAAGGGTATGTAGTATACTTTGATCTTACAGTTGGATAAAAGATTGGCATGAAATCATGGCCACTGTTCTGCATTCTGTGTTCTGTCTGGTAAACTGGGTAATAAGCTCAGATCAGTGTAAAAGGATATGGCATTCAGGAGGAGCGAGTAAACTGGTTACAAAATTTGCTTGATGGTTGTAGACAGAGGGTGGTGGGAGACATGTGACCAGCGGTGTAGTGGGCCCACTGTTGTTTGTCATTTGGATAAATTGTTTGGATGGGGATATTGGTTTCCTGGTAATTAAGGTTTTTGGATGACACTGAAATTGGTGGTAAAGTGGACAGTGAAGAAGGTTATCTATGATACAACAGGATGAACAGTCCTGCTGGGATAGTGGGCCGAAGAATAGCAGATGGAGTTTAATTAGATAAAGGTGAGGTGTTCCATTTTGGTGAAACAAACCAGGGTGGGACTTGGGTAGTGTTTTCAGTCCCTGGGTAGTGTTTTCAGAGATCCAGTGACCCAGGTACACAGTTCTTTGTAAGTGGTGTCACAGGTAGACAGGCTGGTGAAGCAGGTGTTTGGGATGGTTACCTTCATTGGGGAGAGCAATAAGAGGAAGAGTTGGAATGTCATGTTGTGGCTGTAAAAGATATTGGTGTGGCCACCATTATAACATTGTTGATCAGTAGGAAGAACTCATCTAGTTCACTAACCTCCTTTAGGGAAGGACATCAAATATTCTAACCTGGTCTGGCCGACATGTGACTCCAGACCCACAGCAATATGGCTAACTCTGAGTAATTTGCAGAGGGGTCAAAGAACGTTGTTCCAGGCAGTGACACCCACATCCCATGAATGACTATATAAAAATACATATATCCCTCCGTACCTCCAGCAATCCGTACTGGCTTTGTAACACCGTTCAGAACCTGACCACTCTCTTTAACACTCTCACCACCTCCAGTATCTTCACCTCTCCCTGTTCCTATTGTGTCAATGAACCCTGACCGTGGCTCCCCTTCCCACAGACCTCCTCCTGCGAGCAGACCCATTGCAATCCATTAACATTTACTCCTAAAACACACTCTCATTTCAGGATTTTAAGTGCTTTTTGATGATCTTCTCAGCCTCATAATCTAATGTGATTCCTTTTGTCCTGAGTGAGGGATCAGTGGGAATTTCTTGCTGAGGTTTTTTACTGTTTCAATTGAATATCCTTCTGTTGAGTGTTTTACACTGTCCCTTCAAATGTTTTCCACTGTTCATTGACAGGCACATATTTCAGTCTGTTTAGCCTGTTTACCTTGGTCAGTTCTCCTCTCAAACTCATGTCATTGGCTATTTTTGTTTCTAGTTGTAGCTTGTCCTTTCTGTGTTTCACTTTAAAACTTTATATTTATTTAAACTGCACTTTATCACAATATCCAGAAGTATCTCTCCCGGTGACATGACTCATTCACTAAGTTTCATTACACGGTCGCTCTGAGATAGTTATGTCCCTTAAAAGTTGCACAATGTGTTTTTCAAAGAAACACTGAAACAAAAATTAACCGAACTCCTCTTCCAATATAAATGCTGCCCGTGTGATTGTCCCAAATTATACAAACATTGACGTTTTCCAAAATTATCACAATGCCTTTGTTAAAAAATTCCAATGAGTTCCTGTTTAATGCAGTGATGAGCAATGAAATGCTGTTCGTGAGATAAAACTGTTCTGCTGCTTGTGTCCTTGGCAAGTAGTAGCCAGAATTTACATTCAGACTGACTCTACTTCATGATCTGAGGCCAAATGCTTTCTCTGTAATGCCTTTGTTATCCATCATTGTTAGTGTTGCCCATTTTGCCTGAGTTTGCATGAGATTACGAACCACTGAATATTTTTGTTCACCCTGTATCCATGTCTCGCTGGTGTCTTAATCTCTTTTATCTCTGTGTCACAAATCCATCGACCTTATTGCAGCAATGTTGTCCATTCAAAAAAAACCATAATATACTCTCTTCCACAATTTTCTGTCACAAATCTATTCACTGATGTACAGTTTTAGTTAAACTCTGTCCCATCCTGTTCCTTTCTGCTTGTCTTCAGCCACATTCCCATGCTGTTCCATTGCTTCAGCTTTTCCCTTTGGATTTGGAAAGCTCCTTTCACCTGCATCCTCTCTGTCAGTTTAATGCCCTGTCCATAAACCTACCGACAGGATTGGCCAGGACACTGGTCCCAGCACAGTTCCAGGGGGACCATTCTAATAGATTTGTTTTTTAAATCAGGTATGGGATGTGGGTGTCTCTGGCTGACCAGCCTTTCTTGCCCAGTCCTAAAAGCCCTTGAACTGAGTAACTTGCTCGGCCATTTCAGAGGGTAATTGAGAGGCAAACACGTTGCTGTGGGGATGTCGTGCAGACCACGTGAGAATGGGCAGATGTCCTTCTCTAAAGGACAAGTGTTTGGATTTGTTGTACATCAGTAATGGTTTCATACTTATTTGTGTATTGTTAATTATTATTTTTAAAATTATTGATTTCAAATGTCTCCTTTTCAGATGGCAGGATTAAATCCTGCCTCCCCTGAACATTAGCTAAGGTTTTGGATACATTCTCTCGCAATAATACCACTCGGCCATCACTTCACCTGCTCACTGGGTGCTCATCCCTGAGCACTGATACCAGGGCATCATGAAGCTAAACCCATTCTTCCGACACAATTGTGTGATCCTGACATCTTCCAGCAATCTTGGACTATTACTTTATATCGCTCCATTTTCCCGATCTCTGTGGGACTCAGTGCCATCCTCCATGTGTAACCCTCACTGCATCTGTTTAATTTCCCATTCTGTCTATTTCTCTGTCTCCTGTAGGTACTCAGGAAAGTCCTGACTCAATAGCCATCCCAGCTGCTGGTTGGATCGTCCATCACCTCATTGAACGCAGTTGGTCTGCCAGAGAGAGACAAAGGGAAAGGAGATCTGGAGCTTTCAATAAATCCTGGAGTGAAGTAAGGTCACCCACAGTGCACAGAGCAAAGAACAATGAGAGGGCTCCAAACATCTGTTAACACAACATGACATAGATACAGTGCTGGAGGGGAGCACAGTATACACACGCACCCCAGGTTCAATCACCACCCCAATGCAAGTTCTGTTATATTAAAACTCACTACTCTGCAACACTGTATCTATGACATGTCTTGTGGTCCTGTGTCTTCAATAATTTTTAATTCCTGTAACAGATCCTATTGCTGTAACCTCCTTCCTTCCCGTTAGTCCCTCCACATATTTGACATGTACTGCATTCCAGACTACCATCCCTATCCCTGTAACTTGCTTCAGTGTCTACAACATGCCTTATCTCGGCAGTCTCCTCCTCCAATAAGGTAAAAACAAGGACTGCAGATGCTGGAAACCAGAATCTAGATTACAGTGGTGCTGGAAAAGCACGGCAGGTCAGGCAGCTTCCAAGGGGCAGGAAAATTGAGGTTTCGGGCAAAAGCCTTTCATCAGGAACAGAGGCCGGGAACCTGCAGAGTGGGGAGATAAATGACGGGGGTGGGGGGGGGCGGGGGGGGGGGATGGGGAGAAAGTAGCATAGAGTACAATAGGTGAATGCGGTGGGGAAGAAGGTGAGAGGTCAGAGTGGAGGATGGGGAAGGTAGCAAAGTGTACAATGGGTGAATGGGGGTGGGGATGGGGGTGGTAGGTCAGAGACGAGGGTGGAGTGGATAGGTGGGAAGGGAGATAGGCCATTAGGCCAGGTCATGAGGGCCGTGCTGAGCTGGAAGCCTGGAGGTGGGGTGAGATGGGGGAAGGGGAAATGAGGAAACTGGTGAAGTCCGCATTGATGCCCTGGGGTTGAAGTGTTCCGAGGCGGAAGGTGAGGCGTTCTTCCTCCAGCCATCGCGTGGTGAGGAAATGGCGGTGGAGGAAGCCCAGGACCTCCATATCCTCAGCAGAGTGGGAGGGGAAGTTGAAATGTTGGGGCACAGGGCGGTGTGGTTGATTGATGTGGGTGTACCAGAGATGTTCCCTAAAGTGCTCTGCTAGAAGGTCCAGTCTCCCCAATGTAGAGGAGACCGCATCGGAAGCAACAGATACAATAAATGATATTGGTGGATGTGCAGGTAAAACCTTGGATGTAGAAGGCTCCTTTGGGGCCTTGGATGGTGGTGAGGGGAGAGGTGTGGGCGCAGGTTTTGCAATTCCTGCAGTGGCAGGAGAAGGTGCCAGGAAGGGAGGGTGGGTTTTGGGGGGGCGTGGAACTAACCAGGTAGTCACGGAGGGAATGGTCTTTGCGGGAAGTGGAGAGGGGTGGGGAGGGAAATATATCCCTGGTGGTGGGGTCCGTTTAGAGGTTGCGGAAATGTCGGCAAATGATTTGGTTTATGCGAAGGTTGGTGGGGTGGAAGGTGAGCACAAGGGGCGTTCTGTCCTTGTTACGGTTGGAGGGGTGGGGTTTGAAGGCGGAGGTGCGGGATGTGGACAAAATGCGTTGGAGGACATCTTTGACCACGTGGGAAGGTAAATTCTGATCTCTAAAGAAGGAGGCTTACTGGTGTGTTCTGTGGTGGAACTGGCCCACCTGGGAGCAGGTACGGTGGAGGGGGAGGAATTGGGAATAGGGGTTGGGAATTTTGCAGGCGTTAGGGTGGGAAGATATATAATCTGGATAGGTGTGGGAGTCGGTAGGTTTGTAAAAAAATGTCGGTGTCAAGTCGGTTGTCATTAATGGGGATGGAGAAGGCCAGGAAGGGAAGGGAGGTATCTGAGATGGTCCAGGTAAATTTCAGGTCAGGGTGGAATGTGTTAGTGAAGTTGATGAATTGTTCAAACTCCTCGAGGGAACTCAAGGTGGTGCCAATGCAGTCATCAATGTTGCGGAGGGAGACGTGGGGAGTGGTGCCATTGTAACTACGGAAGATGGACTGTTCACCGTAGCCAACAAAGAGACAGGCATAGCTTGGGACCGTACGGGTGCGCATGGCTACCCCTTTGATCTGCAGGGAGTGGGAGGATTTGAATGAAAAATTGATAAGGGTGAGGACAAGTTCAGCTAAACAAATGAGAGTATCGGTGGAAGGGTACTGTTGTGGACGTCGGGAGATGAAGAAACGGAGGGCTTGGAGGTCCTGGTCATCGTGGATGGATGTGTAGAGGGATTGGACATCCAT
The DNA here is from genome assembly GCF_037043375.1 of Chiloscyllium plagiosum. Lineage (NCBI taxonomy): Eukaryota > Metazoa > Chordata > Chondrichthyes > Orectolobiformes > Hemiscylliidae > Chiloscyllium > Chiloscyllium plagiosum. Next base: position 111,884,910 of record NW_028270146.1, read on the forward strand.
TGTGAAGATGAGGCGTTGGGGGCCAGGAAAACGGAAGACTTGGAGGAGTGGAGGGTGTGAGTGGTGTCTCGAATAAATGTGGGTAGTTTCTGGACTGGGGGATAGGACAGTGTCGAGGTAGGCAGACATGAGTTCGGTGGGGTAAGAGCATGCTGTGACAATGGGTCAGCCAGGGTGGTCAGGCTTGTGGATCTTGGGAAGGAGGTAGAACCGGGCAGTGCGGGGTTCCTGGACTGAGGTTGGAAGCTGTGGGTGGGAGATCTCCTCCTGAGGTGATGAGGTTCTGTATGCTCTGGGAGATGGCGGTTTGGTGATGGGAGGTGGGTCATGGTAGAGGGGGTGGTAGGAGGAGGTGTCTTCGAGTTGGCATCATGGCTTCAGCGGTGTAGAGGTCAGTGCACCAGACTACCACAGTACCCCCTTTATCTGCTGGTTTGATGGTGAGGTCGGTATTGGAGCAGAGGAAGTGGAGGGCTGCACGTTGTGAGGGTGTGAGTGGGGGATGGGGTAGATAGGTTGAGGCGGTTAATGTCTCGGTGGAAGTTGGAAATGAAGAAATCGAAGGCAGGTAATAGGCCAGCGCGGGGTGTCCAGGTGGATGGAGTGTATTGGAGGCCGGCAAAGGGGTCCTCAGAAAATAGGCGGGAGTCTTCATTGTAAAAGTAAGCTCTGAGGCGGAGGTTGTGGAAGAAGTGTTCGATGTCACGGCGTGTATTAAATTCATTGATGTGTGGACGGAGGGGGATAAAGGTGAGTCCTTTGCTGACGACTGATCATTCGTCCTCAGTGAGGGGGAAGTCGGGGGAATGGTGAAAACTCGGCAGGACTGAAAGCTGGGACCAGGCGTAGTTGTGGAGCTGGGGGAGGCGATGGAGCCTGTAACTGGAGTGGATGTGGTGTTAGGGGGAATGGGGATGGAGTCATGAGCAGGGGTGGTGTTCCCCTCAGGGTTCTGGGGGCAGGGATGGTGACGGTGGGACCTGGTGGGGTGTCAGCAGAATGCAGGTGAATGGCATTGGTGGGGGCGGAAGTGGTGGCAAACAGTGGGGGGGGGCGTGGAAGTCACTGTGTGTGTGACATCAGCGATGATGTGAGGGGCGGAAGTGATGTCACTTGTGGTGTATGAGGAATTGTGAGGGGCAGAAATAGCATTTACTTTTCTTTAACCAATAATTTCCTGTCACAAATCTGTTTGACAATGTCGTATTTTAATTAAACTCAGTCCCTTACTGTTTCTTTCTTTGGGTTTTCATTCACATCTCCATGGTGTTCCAATATTTCAAACGTTCTCTTTGGACTTGGGAATTTCCATTCACCTGAGACCTGTCCCCCTCCTCATCTGTGTCCATTTATAGCACACTGCATAATCCTGGTACCAGAGGAGCCTATCCCAATAAAATAGCTCAGTCCTCCCTGAGTACTGGTAGCAGTGCTCACTAGTCAGAACCACTTCTGATGATAACATTGTGTGATCCTGACACCTTCCAGCACACTGCTGATATCACTGTCTCTCTCCATGTGGTATCCCTCATTGTGTGGGTCTAATTGCTGCCTTTATCAGTGTCTCTCGCTATTGCAGCTACTCCAGATCCTGAGCCAACAGCATTCTCCACTCCAGAGGGAAGCAACTGCACAGGCCATGGATGGAGACTGGGAATTTCCAGATCTCTGTGGGACTCAGTGCCATTCTCCATGTGTAACCTTCATTGCATTAGTCTAATTTCCCATTCTGTCTTCTTCTCTGTCTCCTGTTGGTATTCCTGATGTCCCTGACTCAGCAGAATTCCCAATTCCTGTCTCGTCCATCACCACATTGAAGACAGTTGGTCAGCCAGAGAGAGATGGAGAGTGAGATCTGGAGCCTTCAGTAAATCCTGCAGCCGGTAAGATCACTCACAGTAAACAGCACAGGGAGGAGTTAGTGGACTTTAATTCAGACCCTGAGGGCATGATGTAGGAACAATGCTGGGCAAGGAACAAGAGAAAATTCTCAGGCTTCATTCTCACCATCTTGTCTGTAAATTCATCTGTTCCACAGAACCCTCCCTATGTCTGTCAGTATCTCTGCTGTCTGTTTCATCGATACCACTTCCCCTATCTCTATCAGCCCCTACAATCCTGCTTATCCCTGTAAACTCCTCATGTCAGTAAAACTATCCAAGTTTCTGCCTTTGCCTTTAATCCCGGGTTCTGTCACATCTCTCCTTAACTGAAGAAAAACAACTCTTCAGGTCCTTAAGTTATCCCTGTCGGTGTAGTCCTTTCCAGACCTGAAAAACCTCCCTGTCTTTGTGACTTTGTTGAACTCCTACTACCTTCATGGTCTCAGTAACTTTCCCGTCACGACAACACAAAGCTCTGTACCTTAGTAACCTTCCTCCAACTGTTAGACTCCTCCTTGTCTCTGGGCACAAAGCAGAGTGACTCTGCTTCTCTCATAAATTAGTTTCTGCATTTCTGATGATCACTATGAACTCTTCCCGTCTCTAAAACGCACTCAGTCTCTGTAAACTCTGCTGGTCCCGATTGATGTAATTTCCTTCGGTAACTACAAACCTTTATACCTTTAATCTCCTCCAGACGCGACCACACAGTATATTTCTATAACCTCTATGAGTGATAGAGTCATAGAGATGTACAGCACAGAAACAGACCCTTCGGTCCAACCCGTCCATGCCAACCAGATATTCCAACCCAATCGAGTCTCACCTGCCAGCACCCAGCCCATATTCCTCCAAACCCTTCCCATTCATATACCCATCCAAATGCCTCTTAAATGTTGCAATTGTACCATCCTCCAGCACATCCTCTGGCAGCTCGTTCCATACTCATACCACCCTCTGCGTGAAAAAGTTGCCCCTTCGGTCTCTTTTATATCTTTCCCCTCTCACCCTAAACCTATGCCTTCGAGTTCTGGACTCCCTGACCCCAGGGAAAATACTTTGTCTATTTATCCTATCCTATCCATGCCCCTCATAATTATGTAAAACTCTGTAAGGTCACCCCTCAGCCTCCGAAGCTCCAGGGAAAACCGCCCCAGCCTGTTCAGCCTCTCCTTGTAGCTCAAATCCTCCAATCCTGGCAACCTCCTTGTAAATCTTTTCTGAACCCTTTCAAGTTTCACAACAATTCTTCCAATAGGAAGGAGACTGGAATTTGCACAAAATATTCCAACAGTGGCCAAACCAATGTCCTGTACAGCCGCGACACGACCTCCCATCTCCGGTACTGAATACTCTGACCAAAAAAGGAAAGCATACCAAATGCCGCCTTCACTATGCTATCTACCTGCGACTCTACTTTCAAGGAGCTAGGAACTTGCACTCCAAGGTCTCTTTGGTCAGCAACACTCCCCAGGACCTTACCATTACGTGCATAAGTCCTGCTAAGATTTGCTTTCCCAAAATGCAGCACATCGCATTTATCTGAATTAAACTCCATCTGCCACTTAGCCCATTGGCCCATCTGGTCTAGATCCTGTTGTAACCTTCTTCGCTGTCTACTACACCTCCAATTTTGTTGTCATCTGTAAACTTATTAACTATACCTCTTATGCTCGCATCCAAATCATTTATGTAAATGACAAAAAGTAGAGGGCCCAGCACTGATCCTTGTGGCACTGCACTCGTCACAGGCCTCCAGTCTGAAAAACAACACTCCACCACCACCCTCCGTCTTCTACATTTGAGCCAGTTCTATATCCAAATGGCTACTTCTCCCTGTATTCCATGAGATCTAACCTTGCTAATCAGTCTCCCATGGGGAACCTTGTCGAACGCCTTACTGACGTCCATATGGATCACATCTATCACTCTGCCCTCCTCAATCTTCTTTGTTACTTCTTCAAAAACCTCAATCAAGTTTATGAGACATGATTTCCCATGCACAAAGCCATGTCCACTATTTCTAATCAATCCTTGCCTTTCCAAATACATGTGCATCGTGTCCCTCAGGATTCCCTCCAACAACTTGCCCACCACTGAGTTCAGGCTCACCGGTCTATAGTTCCCTAGCTTGTCTTTACCACCCTTCTTAAACAGTGGCACCACTTTTGCCAACCTCCAGTCTTGTGGCACCTCACCTGCGACGATTGATGATAGAAATATCTCAGCAAGAGGCCCAGCAATCACTTCTCTAGCTTCCCACAGACTTCTCTGGTACACCTGATCAGTTCCTGGGGATTTATCCACCTTTAACCGTTTCAAGATATCCAGCACTTCCTCCTCTGTAATCTGGACATTTTGCAAGATGTCACCATCTATTTCCCTACAGTCTATATCTTCCATGTGCTTTTCCACAGTAAATATTGATGCAAAATATTCATTTAGCATCTCCCCCATTTTCTGTGGCCCCAAACAAAGGTCGCCTTGCTGATCTTTGTGGGGCCCTATTCTCTCCCTAGTTATCCTTTTTTCCTTAGTATATTTGTAAGAACCCTTTGCATTCTCCTTAATTCTATTTGTCAGATCTATCTCATGTCCACGTTTTGCCCTCCTGATTTCCCTCTTAAGTATACTCCTACTTCCTTTATACTCTTCTAAGGATTCACTCGATCTATCCTGTCTATACCTGACATATACTTCCTTCTTTTTCTGAACCAAACACTCAATTTCTTTAGTCATCCAGAATTCCCAATACTTACCAGCCTTCCCTTTCACCCTGACAGGAACATACTTTCTCTGGACTCTTGTTATCTCATTTCTGAAGGCTTCCCATTTTCCAGCCATCCCTTTAGCTGCGAACATCTGGCTCCAATCAGCTTTCAAAAGTTCTTGCCTAAAACCGTCAAAATTGGCCTTTCTCCAATTTAGAACATCAACTTTTAGATCTGGTCTATCCTTTTCCATCACAATTTTAAAACAAATCGAATTATGGTCGCTGGCCCCAAAGTGCTCCCCCACTGACACCTCACTCACCTGCCCTGCCTTATTTACCAAGAGTAAGTCAAATTTTGCACCTTCTCTGGTAGGTACATCCACATACTGAATCAGAAAATTGTCTCGTACACGTTTAAGAAATTCCTCTCCATCTAAACTTTTAACACTATGGCAGTCCCAGTCAATGTTTGGAAAGTTAAAATCCCCTACTATACCTACCCTCTTATTCTTACAGATAGCTGAGATCTCCTTACAAGTTTGTTTGGCAATTTCCCTTTGACTATTGGGGGGTCTGTAATATAATCCTAATAAGGTGATCATCCCTTTCTTATTTCTGAGTTCCACCCAAATAACTTCCCTGGATATATTTCTGGGAATATCCTCCCTCAGCACCGCTGTAATGCTATCCCTTATCAAAAATGTCACTCCCCCTCCTCTGTTGCCTCCCTTTCTATCCTTCCTGTAGCATTTGTCTCCTGGAACATTAAGCTGCCAGTCCTGCCCATCCCTGAGTCATGTTTCTGTAATTGCTATGAGATCCCAGTCCCATGTTCCTAACCATGCCCTGAGTTCATCTGCCTTCCCTGTTAGGCCCCTTGCATTGAAATAAATGAAGTATAATTTATTAGCCCCACCTTTTCCCTGCTTGCCCTGACTGTTTGACTCACCTCTGTTCTCAGCTGTACCCGTCTCAGATCGAGCTCCCAAAATCCTCCCTGTGATTTTTATCACGTCCCATCCCTGCATTCCTACAAATCCATGTAAAGTCCTTCCAATCCTATAACCTTCCCTGCACCTGTCACCTGTTCCAGCTTCCACAACCCTCCCTATCTCTGTAAAACACCACCCCCACCCCACCCCGTCCCAGTGGTGTATCACTAAATGCCAGTAGTCACTATAATATCAGAGTAAGGTGTGAAAGCAGGAATACTGTACTGGGTTAAATGATCAGTCGTGATCATATTGAATGGTGCGACCGACTCTGTGGTCAAATGGCCGATACCTGCTCTTCTTTCCTGTGCTTCTCTATAAGCTTACTATTTATATAACCTCTTTCATGTCCCCACAGCCCTCCCTATCTCCATAAACTCCTTCAGTTCCCACGACTCTTCCTATCCATGTAACCTGAATCATACCCCACAAACCTCCCATCTCCATATCCTCTAAAAGGCCCCATGACCCTCCCTATCTCCATAATCTCATCCAGACCCGACGACCCTCCCATTCAATGTAACCTCCTTTAATCCCCACGATCCTCCTGATCTGTACAACCTCCTTTAGGCCCAACAGCCCTGCAGATCTCTTTGGCCCCTTTCAGGCCCCACAGCACTCCCTATCTCCATAATGTTCTTCAGTCACCACTGCACTCTCTGTGTCCATAATCTCATACAGTCCCCACATCACTCCCTATCTCCATAATGTCCTTCAGTCCCCACGACCCTACTTATTTCCAAAACATCTATTGCCTGTTGAACTTGTAAGCTACCTTTTTCAGATAGATAAACACGAACTCCCATAACCCTTTCTGCTGCCAGTCTGAAACCAAACAGTGTTAACCTGTTAGTAGGTCAGGATCTGAAATATGTTTGAAAGGATATGTCAATGAACAATAACTGGACCCTTAGAAACGCTTTTAATAAAAAGAGAATGTGTTTTTGAGCCTGTTGGATTTTATTTTTATTGGTGAGAATATAAATGTCAGTATAGATACGGGTGTAGGAGTGGTTGTACCGAGGATGCGGTTTATTTGAATTTTCAGAAACCTTTACTCAAGTTTCAATAAGGGCTAAAGAGTAACTTGGTAGAGAATAGGGCACCTTAACTGTCAGGAGGTGGATGAGATATTAGACAAAATAGTGTTGACAGAATTTACTGTGCAGAGAGACATGGAAGCTCAAGAAGTTGGGGAAATAAATAGCGATGTCTTGGAAAGAATCCTCAACAGAGAAGAAAAAGTGCTGAAATCTTAAAACAAATAAAGGTAGATCAATCCCCAGTCGCTTATTAGGTCAATCCGAGAATTTTGTGGGAATCTGGGGAAGAGATTGCAGTATCCCTTACAGAGATATTTATGTTATTAACAGACACAATGAGTTATTGGAAGACTGGAGGGTGGCTAATGCTGTTCCATCACTTAAGGTCTGCAGGGAGCAGCCAGGAAATCACAGCCCAGTGAGCCAGTTACATGGAGCAGCACGGTGGCTCAGTGGTTAGCACTGCTGCCTCACAGCACGAGGGACGCAATTTCAATTCCAGCCCTCGGCCACTGTCTGCGTGGAGTTTGCATATTCTCTCCAAGTCTGCGTGGGTTTCAGACAGGTGCGCCGGTTTCCACCCACAGCCCAAAGATGTGCTGGTTAGGTGAATCAGCCATGCGTTGTTCAAGAAAGGGAATTGAGACAATCCTGGGAATCACAGACCTGTCAGTCTTCTGTCTGTGATGTGCAGATTATTGGAGAGGACTCTGAGATCAAGGATTTATGATTCCTTGGAAAACCATAGTTTGATTAGCGGAAGTCATCATGGCTTTGTAAGGGACAGGTCATGCCTCACAAATCTTATTGAATCCTTTGAGAATGTGACAAAACACATTTATGGCTCATTGAGAAAGTACAGAGCATGGGATACAGGGAAACCTGTCTGTCTGGATACAGAATTCCTGGACCACAGAAGACAGAGGGTGATAACAGATGGAAATCATTCAGCCTGGAGCTCAGTGACCAGTGGTTTTCTGCAGGGAGAGGTCAAAAAATCTCTGCTCTTTGCGACTTTATGAATGACTTGGATGTGTGAGTGGAAGAGTGGGTAAGTTAGTTTGCCAATGACACGAAGGTTGGTGGAGTGGTGAATAGTGTGGATGTCTGCTGGAGGTTGCAATGGGACATTGGCAGGATGTAGAGCTGGGCTGAGAAGTGACAGATGAAGTCACATCTGGAAAAGTGTGAAGTGATGCATTTTGGAAGGTGAGACTTGAATGCAGAATACAGGGGTAAAGGCAAAATACTGAATAGTGTGGAGGAACAGATGGATCTTGGATTTCATGACCAGAGATCCATCAAATTTACCACCAAGCTGATAGTGTTGTTAAGAAAGAATATGTTGTATTGGCTTTCATTAGCTGGGGGATTGAGTTTTAAAGCCATGAGGTTATGCTGCAGCTCTATACAGCCCTGTTTAGACCTTGATTAGAAGACTGTGTTCAGTTTTGATCCCTTCATTACAGGAAGGATGTGGAAGCTTTAGAGAGGGTAAAGAGGAGGATTACTCGGATGCTACCTGGACTGGAGAGCATGTCTTATGAAGAAAGGTTGAGGGAGCTAAGGCTTTTCTCATTGGAGTGAAGAAGAGTGCGCTGTGACTAGACAGAGGTGAACAAGATGGTGTGAGGCAAAGATAGAGTGAACAGTGAGACACCTCTTTATCCCATGGCATACATGGTACAAGGGGGCATAATTGTAAGGTGATTGGAGGATGGGTAAGGGGAGATTTCAGATGTAGGTTTTTTACACAGAGAGTGGTGGGTGGGTGTAACAGGACATTTTAACAGACTCGTGGATAGGCACATGGATGATAGCAACATGAAGGGTATGTAAGTTAGTTTGATCTTACAGTCGGGTAAAAGATGGGCATGGCATCATGACCGAAGGGTCTTGTGCTGTACTGTTGTGTGTTCTACGTTCTGTATGGTAAACTGGGTAATAAGCTCAGATCAATGTAAAAGGATATGGCATTCAGGAGGAGCTAGTCAACTGGATACAAAATTGGGCTTGATGGTCGGAGACAGAGGGTGATGGGAGTCATTTGACTTTCTGACTGGAGACATGTGCCCAGCAATGAAGTGGGTCCCCTGTTGGTTGTCATTTGGATAAATGGTTTGGATTGGAATATTGGTTTTGTAGTAAGTAAGGTTTTTGATTGACACTGTAATTGTTGGTTAAAGTAGACAGTGAAGAAAGTTATCTGTGATACAACAGGATGAACAGTACACTGGGATAGTGGGCTGAAGAATAGCAGATGGAGTTTAATTAGATAAATGTGAGGTGTGCCATTTTGGTGAAACAATCCAGGGTGGGACCTGTACAGTTAATGTTCGGGTCCTGGGTAGTGTTGTCAGTCAGTGACCCAGGGATGCAGGTACACAGTTCTTGTAAGTAGTGTCACAGGTAGAGAGGCTGGGCAGAGCATTGAGAGTAGAATTTGGGATGTCATGTTGTGGCTGTTCAGGACATTGGTGAGGCCACCATAAAAGCATTGTTGATCAGTAAGAATTAATCATCTGGTTCACTTATGTCCTTTAGAGAAGAACATCTGACATTCTAACCTGGTCTGGCCTGCACGTGACACCAGACCCACAGCAATATGGCTGACTCTATGCTATACTCTGGGTAATTGGTAGTGGGGCAAAGAATATTGGTCCAATCAGTGACATCCTTATCCCATGAATGAATAAATAAAAATACATATGTCCCTCCCTACCTCTGCAAACCCCTCCAGCTGCAGCAATCCATACTGGCTTTGTAACACCGTTCAGGCCCTGACCACTCTCTGTAACACTCTCACCACCTCCAGCACCTTCATCTCTCCCTGTTCCTTTTGTGACATAAAACCTTGACAATTATTCCCTCTTCCATCTGACCTTCTCCTACGAGCAGACCCTTTGCAATCCCTTTAAAACTTACTCCTAAAACATTCTCTCACTTCAGGATTTTAAGTACTTTTTGGTGATCCTCTAAGCCTGATAATCTAATATGATCCTTTTTACTTGAGTGTGGGACCGATGGAGATTTCTTGCTGAGAATTTGTCTGTTTCAATGGAACATCCTTTTGTTGAGTGTTTTACACAGCTCCTTCAAATGTTTTCCACTGTTCATTGACAGGCACATATTTCAGTCTGTTTAGCCTGTTTGTCTTGGTCAGTTCTCCTCTCAAACTCATGTTATTGGTTATTTTTGTTTCTAGTTGTAGCTTGTCCTTTCTGTGATTCACTTTAAAACTTTATATTTCTTCAAACTGCACTTTATCACAATTTCACAGAGGATCTCTCCAGGTGACATTACTCATTCACTAAGTTTCATCACACAACGGTCGCTCTGAGATAGTTCCGTCCCTAGCCAGTTGCACAATTTATTATTCAAAGAAACACTGAAAACTAATTTTCTGAACTCCTCTTCCAATATCACTCTTTCCAGTGTGACTGTCCCACATTATGAGAATATTGACTTTTCCCAAAATTATCACAATGTGTTTGTTAAAAATTCAAATGAGTTCCTGTGTAATGCAGTGATGGGCAATGAAATGCTGTTCGGTGGCTAAAACCGTTCTGCTGCTTGTGTCCTCGGCAAGTAGTAGCCAGAATTTACATTCAGACGGACTCTACTTCATAACCTGAGACCAAATGCTTTCTCTGTAATGCCTTTCTTATCCATTATTGTTTGTGTTACCCATTTTGCCTGAGTTTCCGCAAGGTTGTGATCCATTGAATATTTATGTCCACCTTTTGTTCACCCTGTAACCATATCTCTCTGGTGTCTAAACCTCTTTTATCTCAGTGTCACAAATCCATCTGCCTTATTGATAAGACTTCGTCATTCAAAAAAAACATGATTTACTCTTTCCCACAATTTCCTGTCACAAACCTGTTCACTGATGTACAGTTTTAGTTAATCGCTGTCCCATCCTGTTCCTTTCTGATTGCCTTCAGCCACATCCCCATACTGTTCCGATACTTCACCTTTTCTCTTTGGATTTGGAAAGCTCCTTTCACCTGGACCCTGTCCCTGCATCCTCTCTGTCAGTTTAAAGCCCTGTCCTTAAACCTACTGACCTGATTGGCCATGACACTGGTCCCAGCACAGTTCCAGTGGGATCGTCCTATTGGAGTTTTTTATAAATCAGGTATGGGATGTGGGTGTCTCTGGCTGACCAGCCTTTCTTGCCCAGCCCTAGCTGCCCATGAGCTGAGTAGCTTGCTTGGCCATTTCAGAGGGCAATTGAGATGCAAACACTTTGCTGTGGGTATGTCGTGCAGACCACGTGAGGATGATCGGATCTCGTTGTCGAAAGGACAAGTGGGCGGCACGGTGGCTCAGTGATTAGCACTCCTGTATCACAGCACCAGGATCCCAGGTTCGATTCCAGCCGCGGGCGACTGTATGGAGTTTGCACATTCTCCCCGTGTCTGCGTGAATTGCCTCCGGATGCTCCGGTTTCCTCTCACAGTCTAAAGACGTGCAGGTCAGGCGGATTGGCCATGCTAAATTGCCCATAATGTTAGGTGTATGAGGCTGAGGGAGATGGGTCTGAGTGGGTTACTCTTCGGAGGGATGGCGTGGACTGGTTGGGCCGAAAGTCCTGTTTCCACACTGTAAGGAATCTAATCTAAGGGATTGTGATTTTTGTACATCAGCTATGGTTTCATATTTGTTTATGGATTGTTAATTGCTATTTTTAAAATTATTGATTTTAAATTCCACCATATCTTATGATGGGATTCAAACCTGCCTCCGCTGAACATTATTGTTACGGCATTTGTCCAAAACCTCAGCTAATGTTACTGGGCCATCACTTCACGTGCTCACTGGTTGCTCATCCCTGAGCACTAATACATGAAGCTAAACCCATTCTTCCAACATGATTGTGTGGTCCTGAAGTCTTCCAGCACTCCAGTGATATCACTCAGTCTCTCTCCATGTGGTATCCCTCACTGTGTGGGTCTAATTGCTGCCTCTGTCAGTGTCTGTCTCTTGCAGCTACTCCAGATCCTGAGCCAACAGAATTCTCCACTCCAGAGAGACGCAACACCACAGGCCAGGGATGGAGTTTGGGATTTTCTAGATATCTGTGGGGCTCATTTCCATTCTCCTTGTGTAACCCTCACTGCATCAGTCTAATTTCCCATTCTGTCTATTTCTCTGTCTCCTGTAGGTACTCAGGAAGTTTCTGACCTAATAGATTTCTGAACTGTTGTGTATCTCATCCATCACCCCCTTGAAGATGGTTGGTCAGCCAGAGAGACAAAGGGCAGGGGGTTCTTGAGCCTTCAATAAATCCTGCAGCAAGGTAAGATCGCTCACAGTGCATAGAGCAGAGAGCAATGAGCGGGCTCCAAGCATCGGCTAACAAGACATGGTATAGATACAGTGCTGGATGGGGAGCACAGTATAGACACACCCCAGGCTCAATCACCACATTTACTTTAACTTATGTTGCATTGAGACAGCATTGAGAGTTCAGAGTTATCAATCCAGGCCTGCGCTGTCTTAGTGAGCATCAGGACAATAGAGGTTAAAGCAGGCCTCCGACGAGAGGTTGTGAATGCTGCCTGGGATCTTTCTGTCTGTGTTCTCCCTCCAACACTGTACTAAGACTCACTATTCTGCAACACTGTATTAAGGCATGGCTTGTGCACCAGTGTCTTCAGTCATTTTTAACTCCTATAACAGTAGTTGTCCCTGTAACCTGCTCCATTCTGAATAGTCCTCCACATATTTGAGATGCACTGCACTCCAGACTACCATCCCTATCGCTGTAACTTGCTTCAGTGTCCACAACATGCCTTATTTTGGTAGTCTATCCTCTTTAACTGGATGCAGTCATACAGCACGGAAACCTGTGGTCCAACTCCTCAATACTGTCCATGTTACCTAAACTGAATGAGTCTCATTTCCCTACATTTGGCCCTTATCTCTTCAAACCTTTTCTTCTCAAAGTACCTCTCCAATTGTCTTTTACATGTTGTAATTGTTTTTGTTTCTCCCATGTGCCTGAGGCAGTCTGTTCCGTCTATGCACCATCCTCTGTGGATAATGTTCCCCCTCAGCTCCCTCTTTAAATTCTTGCTCTCTCACCTCCTGTTTATATCCTCTAGTTTTGGACTCACCTACCCTTGGCTATTCACCTTACTGAGGCCCCGCATGGTTTTGTAAAACTTTATAAGGTCACCCCGTGGCCTCCTCTGCCCAAGGGGAAATATTTAGGTCAATGTTACAAATATCTCCAACGTATGTAACAAAGTGCTGGCCAATGTCGGCAAATGTGCCGAATGCCGCTTTCCCCACCCTGTCCACCTGTGATGCCACTTCCAAGGAACAATGTAACTTGCACTCCCTGGTCTCTCTCTCTCTCTCTCTCTCTCTCTCTCTCTCTCTCTCTCTCTCTCTCTCTCTCTCTCTCTCTCTCTCTCTCTCTCTGTCTCTCTCTCTGTCTCTCTGTGCGACAACCCTGGCCAGAGCCCTTCCATTAACTGTGTTAGTCCTCCCTGGTTTGTCTTAACAAAATCCAACAGCTGAATTAAACTCCATCTTTCATTCCTTGGTCCATTGGCCCAGTTGGTCACGATCCCCTTTGATAACCGTATTTACTGCCCACGACACCATTCATTTGATCATCAACAAACTTTCACACAATCACTCCTATATTTTGAACCAAATCGTTTATGTGGATGATGCACATCAGTGGACCCAGCCCTGATCCTTTCTTCAATAATGGAATAAAACCATATTCTTGTCATAGAGCCATGCAGCATGGAAACTGACCCTTCAGTTGATACCCACCATAATCTAAAACTAAACTCGTCTCAGCTGTCTGAAGATGGCCCATATCACTCCAACCCTTCCCTATTCACCTGTTTATCCAAATATCTTTTAAATGTTGTAATTGTACCCACATCAACCCCTTTCTCAGGAAGTTCATCCACACACAAACCACCCTCTGTGTAACAAATTTCCCCTAATCTTATTTTTGAACATCACTCTCCTCTAACCTTAAAAATGTGGCTCCTCCACTTCAGACTCCCCCATCCTGAGGAAAAGGCAACTACCATTAAATCGACCTATATACCTTATTTTTTTTACCATAAAACTTTATAGCATCATGTCTCAACCTCCAGGCTCCCGTGAAAAAGACTCAGCCTGTCCAGCCATTTTTCAGAACACAAGCCTTCCATACCCAGCAATATCCTGGTAAATCTCTTCTGAATGCCCTGCAGCTTAATAATATCCTCCCTGTTAAGTGGGCGACCAGAACTGGACAGAGTATTGCAGAACAGGCCTCACAAATGTCTGTGCAATCTCAACATGACGTCCCAAATCCTCTACTCAATGGACTGAGCAATAGTCAGGCATGCCAAGCACCGTCTTATCCATCCTGTGATGCAAGCTTCAAGAATTATGTTGCTGAACCCGGACGTCCCTCTGCACTAAAACACTAACAGAAGCCTTAACATTAATTGTATAAGCTCTACCCTTGTTTGTTTTATAAAATGCCTTACCTCGTATTTATTCAGATTGAATTCCATCTCTAGTTTTTCAGCCCATTCACTCCCTTCATCAAGATCCCTTTGTAATCTCAGAAAACCTCCTTCACTGTCCATGATGCCACCCTCCAGCCTGCCAGCCCATCACACATGGCTGTCAGTAGTACACATACCTTTGCTAGGGACTCCACAATTTCTTCCCAAGCATCCCACAGTGTCCTGCGATACACTTAATCAGGTTCTGGGACTTGCCAAAGCTTTGAGTTTTAAAATCTCCAGCACCACCTCTTTTATAACATGTGCTGTTTTCAAGTCATAGAGATATACAGCATAGAAACAGACCCTTCAGTCCCAACTCGTCCAGGCTCACCAGAAGATCTAATTAAATCCATTCCCTTTACCAGCATTTGGCCCATATACGTCTACACCCTTTTAGATAAGATTATTTACAGATTAGATTAGATTACATTACAGTGTGGAAACAGGCCCTTCGGCCCAACAAGTCCACATCGACCCGCCGAAGCGTAACCCACCCATTCCCGTGCATTTACCCCTTTACCTAACACTACCGGCAATTTAGCATGGCCAATTCACCTGACGTGCACATCTTTGGACTGTGGGAGGAAACCGGAGCACCCGGAGGAAACCCACGCAGACACGGGGAGAACGTGCAAACTTCACACAGTCAGTCGCCTGAGGTGGGAATTGAACCAGGATTTCTGGCGCTGAGGCAGCAGTGCTAACCACTGTGCCACCATGCCGCCCACCCTTACTATTCAGATGCCCATCCGGATACCTTTTAAATGTTGTAATTGTATCAGTCTCCATTACTTTCTCTCTCAGCACATTCCATACACACATCACCATGTGTGTGAAGAAGCTGTCCCTTCAGTCCCTCTGTAAACCATTCACCTCTAACCTTAAACTTATGCCCTCTAGTTTTGGACTCCCCAACTTCTGGGAAAAGGCCTTGAATGCTTACCCTATCCATACCGCTCATGTTTATATAAACCTCTGTAAGGTCATCCCTCAGTCTCCGATTCTCCAGTGACAGTTACCCCAGCTTATTCAGCAACATCCCGGGCAATATCTTGTTAATCTTTTCTGAGCCCTTTCAAGTTTCACAACATCCTTCCTGTAGCAGAGAGACTGGAATTGCAGAGAACTCCAATTGTGGTCTAATGTATTACTCTTGTTCCCTGAGTTCCCCAGTCTTTCTCCACAGTAAGTTCTGGAGTGAAAAAATTGTTTAGGATCTTAGCAAATATCCTGCAGTTCCACACATCGGTGGCCTCATTGATCTTTAATGAACACTATTTTGTCCTGAGTTACTTATGCACTCTTAATATACTGATACAATCACTTTTGGATTCCCCTTTCCTTCTCCTTTCCTGTTTTCTACTCAAAGTGTATTCCTACAGCCCCTGTATATCCTCAGGGATTCCCTTGATGCAGCTGGCTGTACCTGACATGTGCCCCCTTTTCCTTGGGCAGACCCTCAATAGACAGCCAGTGTTTCTGAATGCAGTCAGCATTGAACTGCGCAAAAACAGGAAAATGCTGGCGCTGATCGATCAGTTTATCTCACTTTTAAAATATTCTCACTTGCCAAACTACCCTTTCCGTGTAAATAATTCCCTTCCCCAATCATATTTTGAAAGTTCCTGGCAAATACGATCAAGATTGGTCTGGCCCATTTTAAACTTCTGAGTCGGGGGGAAGGGAAAGTGAAAGCGACAGGGAGTATGGAGGTAAATGGCAAGATAAGCAGCAGGATAGCATGTTTCCAGGCGGATTTAAAATTGAGGCAGACTGAGAATGCAGTAAAAAGCAAGGATAACTTAGGACATATGACTTCCAACATCTCTATTGATAAGGAAGTTAGCATTAAGGCACTTTACCTGAATGCTCGTAGCATTCATAACAAAGCCGATGAACTAATGGCACAGATAATAGTGAATGATTATGATGTAGTAGGCATCACAGAGACTTGGTTACAGGGGGGTCAGGACTGGCAGTTAAACCTCCATGGTTTTTCAACTTATCGAAAAGACAGAGAGGTGGGCAGAGGGGGTGGGGTTGCCTTGTTAGTTAAGAACAAAATTAAATCTATAGTATTGAATGACATAGCGTCGGATGATGTGGAGTCTGTGTGGGTGGAATTGAGGAACCACAAAGGCAAAAAAAACATAATTGGAGTTGTGTATAGACCTCCTAATAGTGGTCAGGACCAGGGACGCAACATGTACCGGGAAATAGAGAAGGCATGTCAGAAAGGCAAGGTTACATTGATCATGGGAGACTTCAATATGCAGGTGGACAGGGTAAATAATGTTGCTAGTGGATCTAAAGAAAGGGAATTCATGGAATGCTTACAGGATGGCTTTTTGGAACAGCTTGTCATGGAGCCCACAAGAGAGCAGGCTATTCTGGACCTAGTGCTTTGCAATAAACCAGAATCTATAAAAGATCTTAAAGTAAGGGAACCCTGAGGAAGTAGCGACCATAATATGGTAGAGTTCAGTCTGGAGTTTGAAAGGGAGAAGGCAAAATCGGATGTAATGGTGTTACAGTTGAATAAAGGTAATTATGAGGGCATGAGAGAGGAACTGACTAAAAGAGACTGGAAGCAGAGGCTAACCGGGAAGACAGTAGAGCAAAAATGGCAGGAGTTTGTAGGTATAATTGAGGACACTGTACAGAGGTTCATTCCCAAGAAAAGAAAGATTAACTGGGGAGGGATTAGACAACCTTGGCTGACAAAGGAAGTCAGGAAATGTATTAAAGAAAAAGAGAGATCCTATAAAGTGGCTAAGAACAGTGGGAAATCAGAAGATTGGGAAGGATACAAAAGCAAACAGAGGATAACAAAGAGTGTAATAAGAAATGAGAGGATCAAATATGAAGGTAGGCTAGCCAGTAATATTAGGAATAATAGTAAAAGTTTCTTTCAGTACATAAGAAACAAACGACAGGCAAAAGTAGACATTGGGCCACTTCAAACTGATGCAGGAAGCCTAGTGATGGGAGATAAGGAAATAGCAGGAGAACTTAACAAGTACTTTGCGTCAGTTTTCACAGTGGAAGACATGAGTAATATCCCAAAAATTAAAGGGTGTCACGGGGCTGAGTTGAGTATGGTTGCCAATACGAAAGAGATAGTGCTAGAAAAGTTAAAAAGTCTTAAAACTGATAAATCTCCTGGCCCCGATGGGATACACCCTAGAGTTCTGAGAGAGGTGGCTGAGGAAATAGCAGAGGCATTGGTTGAGATCTTTCAAGAGTCACTGGAGTCAGGAAAGATCCCGGATGATTGGAAGATGGCTGTTGTAACCCCCTTGTTCAAGAAAGGATCAAGGCAAAAGATGGAAAATTATAGGCCAATCAGCTTAACCTCGGTTATTGGTAAAATTCTAGAATCCATCATTAAGGATGAGGTTTCTAAATTCTTGGAAGAACAGAGTCTGATTAGAACAAGTCAACATGGATTTAGTAAAGGGAGGTCATGCCTGACAAACCTGTTGGAACTTTTTGAAGAGGTAACTTTTAGGTTAGACCAGGGAAACCCAGTGGATGTGGTCTATCTAGACTTTCAAAAAGGCCTTTGATAAGGTGCCACACGGGAGGCTGCTGAGCAAGGTGAGGGCCCATGGTGTTCGAGGTGAGCTGCTGGGATGGATTGAGGATTGGCTGTCTAACAGAAGGCAGAGAGTTGGGATAAAAGGTTCTTTTTCAGAATGGCAGCCGGTGACGAGTGGTGTCCCGCAGGGTTCGGTGCTGGGGCCACAGCTGTTCGCATTATATATTAATGATTTGGATGAGGGAACCGGGGGCATTCTAGCGAAGTTTGCCGATGATACGAAGTTAGGTGGACAGGCAGGTAGTACTGAGGAAGTGGGGAGGCTACAGAAGGATCTAGACAGGTTGGGAGAGTGGTCCAGGAAATGGCTGATGGAATTTAACGTGAGCAAGTGCGAGGTCTTGCACTTTGGCAAAAAGAATAAAAGCATAGACTACTTTCTAAATGGTGAGAAAATTAATAAAGCCAAAGCACAAAGGGATCTGGGAGTGCTAGTCGAGGATTCTCTAAAGGTACACATGCAGGTTGAGTCCGTGATTAAGAAAGCGAATGCAATGTTGTCTCTTATCTCAAGAGGGTTGGAATATAAAAGCAGAGATGTACTACTAAGACTTTATAAAGCTCTGGTTAGGCCCTATTTGGAGTACTGTGTCCGGTTTTGGTCAGGAAGGACACCTCAGGAAGGACATACTGGCACTGGAACGTGTCCAGCGGAGATTCACACGGATGATCCCTGGAATGACAGGTCTAACATATGAGGAACGGCTGAGGATACTGGGATTGTATTCGTTGGAGTTTAGAAGATTAAGGGGAGACTTAATAGAGACGTACAAAATAATACATGGCTTGGAAAAGGTGGATGCTAGGAAATTGTTTCCGTTAGACGAGGGGACTAGGACCCATGGACACAGCCTTAGAATTAGAGGGGGTCATTTCAGAACAGAAATGCGGAGACATTTCTTCAGCCAGAGAGTGGTGGACCTGTGGAATTCATTGCCACGGAGTGCAGTGGAAGCCGGGACGCTAAATGTCTTCAAGGCCGAGATTGATAGATTCTTGTTGTCTAGAGGAATTAAGGGCTACGGGGAGAACGCTGGTAAGTGGAGCTGAAATGCGCATCAGCCATGATTGAATGGCGGAGTGGACTCGATGGGCCGAATGGCCTTACTTCCACTCCTATATCTTATGGTCTTATGGTCTTCTCACTTGCACTTGTGGACCAGGCCTGTCCTTTTCCATCGCTATTTTCAAACTGCTAGAACTGTGGTCACTTTTGGGAAAATGCTTTCCCACTCACATCTCAGTCCCTTTCCCTACCTTGATTCCCAAGTGGAGGTCAGGTTTTGCCCCTTTCTCTTTTCAGGCCATTTACATATTGATTGGGAGTTTTCTGGAACACAATTACCGAATTCCTCCCTTGCAAACGCTGAACACTGGCAGTCCTAGTCTCAGTTTGGAAAGTTAAAAAACCCCAACCATAACAGCCCTATTATTATGGTTGATATTTAAGATGTCCCGGCATATTTGTTCCTCAGTCCGCCACAGATTATTCAGGGTCAGCTGTCCGATCGTATCAAAGTGATGACCCATTCTTATTTCTCTGTTCCACTAACGTAGCTTCACTGGGCGATCCCACAGGAATATCCTCTCTAAGTACTGCTGTGATGAGTCATGCATCAAAACCCACCACCACACGTCCTCTCTTGCCTCCCCTTCCTGTAGCATCTCTACCTTGAAACAATGAGCTGCCAGTCCTGCCCCTCCCTCAGCTGTGTTTCTGTAATAACTATAATATCCCAGTCTCATGTTCCAATCCATGCCTTGAGTTCATCTTCCTTAGCTGTCTGGCCCCTTGCATTGAAATAAATGCAGTTTAATCATCAGTTTTCCTCCATTCCCTGCTATGTTCTTGCCTGCCTTGTCTGCTGAAATTGCTGTCTTTAACTCGTGTACCAGCCTACGTTTATTTCAGGTCGAACACCCTGCCAGACTAGGTTATATCCTCTCAAGCATCTCTAGCAATTCACCCCACCAGGATATGGGTCCCTCTCCCACTCCCAGTTGAGGTGCCTTTCCCACCCTGTCTCCCTGTGCTGACACCTTCAGGGATCTATGGACTTGTCCACCAAGGTCCCTGTATTCCTCAGTACCCCGCAAGGTCCTACCATTCATTATGTCTGTCTTTCGTTTATCGTACCTCCTCCAGAGTATTACCTCACTTCGATCAGAACTAAACTCTGCTTAGATTATCATCCGATCGACATCGGGCTGCAGACGGAGACCATCCTCCTGACTGTGAACAACACCCTCACCTTTCATGTCATCCGCAAACCGACTAATGATACCTTCTGCTTTCACATCGAGTTATTAAAGTTCAGTGGTTCCTGCACAGATCCCTGTGGTACACCCGCTGGTGAAAGTATTCTATCCACCAATTTTGCATCCAAGTTGCCAACTTGCCTTTGAACCCAGTCCTTTGGACCAGCCTTCCATGTTGGATCTTGTTTAAGGAGTTAGTCAAGTCCGTGTAAACCACATCATCTGCACAGCCTTCATCAATATACTTAATCACCATTTCAAAAAACCTGAACTGAATTCCTCAGACAGTATCTCCCTCTGCCAAATCCGTGATGACTAAACCAAGTTGATCCTTACCTTTGCAAGTGTTGATTCATCCTCACAATTGTTTCCAATAATTTCCCTCCCCCTGCTATCAGACTACCTGCTCTGTAATTACCTGGCCTACCCCTGCTGCCCTTCTTGAACAAAGGAACCACATTAGCGATCCTCCAGTCATTCAGCACTTCACCTGTGTCCAGTAAAGTATTATATTTATCCACCAGGGCCCCAACAACCTCTGGGTAATTTGCATGGGGTCAAAGAACGCTGGTTCAGGCAGTGACACCCACATCCCATGAATGAATAAATAAAAATACATATGTCCCTCCCTACCTCTATAAACCCCTCCAGTTGCAGCAATCTGTACTGGCTTTGTAACACCGTTCAGGCCCTGACCACTCTCTGTAACACTCTCACCACCTCCAGCACCTTCACCTCTCCATGTTCGTATCGTGTCAATAAACTTTGACAATGATTCCCCTTCCCATTGCCCTCCTCCTGCTAGCAGACCCATTGCAATCCCTTTAAAACTTACTCTAAAACTCTCTCTCACTTCAGGATGTTAAGTACTTTGTGATGATCTTCACAGCCTCATAATCTAATATGATCCATTTTGTCCTGAGTGAGGGACCGGTGGGGAATTCTTGCTGAGGTTTTGTCTGTTTCAGTGGAATGTCCTTTTGTTGAGTGTTTTACACTGTTCCTTCAAATGTTTTCCACTGTTCATTTACAGGCACATATTTCAGTCTGTTTCGCCTCTTTACTTTGGTCACTTCTCCTCCCCAACTCATGTAATTGGCTGTTTTTGTTTCTAGTTGTAGCTTGGCCTTTCTGTGTTTCACTTTAAAACTTTATATTTCTTTAAACTGCACTTTATTGCAATTTCCAAGAGGATCTCTCCAGGTGACATTACTCATTCACTAAGTTTTATCACACAACAGTCACTCAGAGACAGTTACGTCCCTCGCCAGTTGCACAATTTGTTATTCTAAGAAACACTGAAAACTAATTCTCTGAACTCCTCTTCCAATATCACAGTTGTCAGTGTGATTGTCCCAGACTTTGTGAATATTGACGTTTCACTAAATGTTCACCATGCCTTTATTAAAAATTTCAATGAATTCCTATTTATTGCAGTGACGAGCCATGAAATGCTGTTCGGTGGTCTAAAACTGTTCTGCTGCTTGTGTCCTTGGCAAGTAGTAGCCAGAATTTGCATTCAGACTGACCCTACTCCATGATCTGATGCCAAGTGCTTTCTCTGTAATGCCTTTCTTACCCATTATTGTTAGCGTTGCCCATTTTGCCTGAGTTTGCACAAGGTTGTGATCCATTGAATATTTATGTCCACATTTTGTTCGCCCTGTAACCACATCTCCCTGGTGTCTAAATCCCTTTTATCTCTGTGTCACAAATCCATCTACCTTGTTGCAGAGACTTTATCAATTAATAAAAAAAACATAATTTACTCGTTCCCACAATTTCTTGTCACAAATGGATTTGCTGATCTTCAGTTTTAGTTAAACTTTGTCCCATCCTGTTCCTTTCTGTTGTCTTCAGCCACATTCCCCGTGCTGCTCTGATGCTTCACGTTTTCTCTTTGGATTTGGAAAGCTCATTTTATCTGAAGCCTGTCCCTGCATCCTCTCTGTTAGTTTAAAGCCCTGTCCATAAATCTACCAACGTGATTGGCCAGTACATTGGTCCCAGCACGGTTCCAGTGGAACAATCTGAATGGATTTTTAAAAAAAAAATCAGGTATGGAATGTGGATGTCTCTGGCTGACTAGCCTTTATTGCCCATCCCTTGCTGCCCTTGAGCTAAGCAGCTGGCTCGCCCATTTCACAGGGTAATTGAGAGGCAAACACTTTGCTGTGGGTATGTTGTGCAGGCCACATGAGAGTGAACTGTTGTCTTTCTCTGAAGGTCAAGTGTTTGGATTTTTATCAATACTTATTTATGGACTGTTAATTCCAATTTTAAAACATATATTCATTTAAAATTCCACATGGTTAGAAGTTAGAAAGAAGAAGGGGGGTGGTCACTTTATTGGGACTGTATTGTAGACTGTTGTAGACCCAACAGATACCAGAGGAGCAGCTGTGTAGAGAGATTGCAGATAACTATAGGAATAATAGAGGAGTGCAGGCTGGAGATTTTAATATTCCGTGTATTGACTGGGCCATCTCGAGTATAAAAAGACCTGGACGGAGGGCAATTTTGCAAATGTGTCCAAGGAAGGTTCCTAAATCAATATGCAGAGGGCCCTACTCTACTCAGGTAGGTGCAACACTGGACCTCCCCTCAGAAAATGAGGTTGGGCAAGTGACTGAAGTGTCATTCAGAGAGCACTTTGGGTCCAGTGCGCACAACTGTCTTCGTTTTAACATAGTTATGGAAAAAGATCAGCAGGTCCACAGATTGAAGAGGAAAACTGAAACAGGGCCAGGTTTGGGGCCATTCTGCAGGATCTGACCAGCGTCAATGCTGTGAATTTAAAATTGCACAACGCCCAGTTATAATCCAACTCGCTTTGGAAGCGCTGGTGATCACTGTAACAGATGAAAGGCTTAAATTAAATTTGTTAGATTTTATTTTCCATGATACTGCCATCCTGTTGCTATAAATTCTGTATCTTAGGATTATGCTCCACAACCACCTGATGAAGAAGCAGTGCTCTGACAGCTCGGGCTTTCAAATAAACCGGTTGGACTGGAACTGAGTGTCGGGTGATTTTTAACTTTGTCCATCCCCAGTCCGACACCGGCACCTTCACATTATGATTCTAATCGATCACGTGGGTCTGTTTGAAAGAAAAGGAACAACTGGCAAATGGGAGACTTTTCAAAGTGTGATCTCAAGAATCCAGGGCCAGTATGGCCCCAGTGGGGTAAAGGGAAAGCTGGCAGGGTTAGGGATCCTTGTCTGATGTGGGATAATAAGGCTCTGGTCTTGAAATGAAGACTGCATGCATTGGGTTTAAGATTTCCGTATCTACATAAACTCTTCTATTCTTAAAGATACGATCAATCTGTGGAGACCCTACAATCCTGTCAGTCCCTATAACACTCCCAATCTGCAGACGTCATTCCAATTCCTGTGACTCTTTCAATACAGTTCCTACAAGACCCACTATCTGTGTGATATCTTCCCATTTCCAGCACCGACCCTGTCAATGTAAGCTCCTCCAGTGTCTCCATTATTCTACTCATTTCCATAATCTTCTCCAGCTCTTACATGTGTAAACATCACCCTCCCTTACAACCCTTCCCACTCTGACCCAACTCCAGGAGGTTACTAATGCTCCCTAATCTGTGAAAATGTCTTCAACCAAAATTGCTGTCTTTATCACTTGGAAAATCTGTATGATTCCACACCCCCTTTATCTAAATAACCTGCAGAACCTAAGCCTTCCTGTAAATATAAACATCTTCAGTCACGACTACCCTCCATATGTCTATTTGTTTTTCCAATCTGCACAACCCACTTTATCTCTGTACTCAGATCCATTCACCTGAAACATTCCTGTCTGTGTAAAACACCCCATCCTACCAATATCCTTAGCCCTGTAAACTGCTCCATTCCTCCCAACCTCCCCATCTCCATGAACTCCTGCAGACCCGATAGCTCTCTACCTTTCTGTAACCTCCTGTGGGTCTATGCTCCTCCCTCCCTGTGAAAGCACCTCCAGTCCCCACACTGCTCCCAGTCTGGGTCATCTGCTCCAGATCAGACCATTGCTGACTCTGTTACCTCATACAACGCCTCCTATTGTGTCACTTCATTCAGATCGCATCCTCTCCCGCTTCCTGAAACCTCTTGCTGCCATCATAACTCTTGCTATTTAGAACATGGAATAGCACATTCCAGTACAAGCCCTTCCGCCCTCAATATTGTGCTGACCTTTTATCCTACTCTGAATACTAAACTAACCTGCATACCTTACATTTTACTATCATTGATGTACCTATCGAAGAGTTGCTTAGATGTCTGTAATGTGTCTGAATCTACTACCATGGCTGGCAGTCTATTCCACGCCACCACCACACTCTGTGTAAATAACGTACTAGTCTCTTCCATGCCGACAGGATATCCCAACCCAATCTAGTCCTACCTGCCAGCACCTGCCCATAGCCCTCTGATATCTAAGCTAAACCTTCCGCTAATTACCTTAAACTTATGTCTCCTTGTGATAGCCATTTCGCCATGGGAAGTAGTCTCTGGTTATCCACTCTATCTATGCCTCTCTTTCCCTTATACACCTCTATCATGTCACCATTCTTCCTCCTTCGCTGTGATCAGAAAAGCCCTAGCTTCCACAAACTACATTCTATGGGCATGCCCTCCAGTCCAGGCAGAATCTTACTAAATCTCCTCTGCACTGTCTTTAAAGCTTCCACATCCTCCCTATAATGAAGCGAACAGAACTGTTCACATTATTCGAAGTGTGGTCTAACTGGGGTTCAATAAAGCTTCAGCAAAATCTCACATCTCTTAAACTCAATCCCCCTGCTACTGAAAGCCAACACACCATCCGCCTTCTTAACAGCCTGTCAACTTGGGTGGTAACCTGAGGGACACAGGATCCCTTTGTTCCTGCACGCTGCTAAGAATCCTGCCTTTAACCACGTAAAGATTTTCTGCAGAATCCTCTAATCTAAAACTTTTCCTATCTTTGTAAGTTCCTCCAGTCCCTACAATACTCATAAACTGTGAAACCTCCTAAAGTCCCTATATTCCTAATGTCTGCAAAATCCTCCCGTCCTGATGTCGCTCCATATCTCTGTAACCCCCAAAATCCTTCAGTGCCCTTCTGGGGAACATTGCAGAGGAAGGAGGAGTTGGCGAGTCTGGGCCATGTTACAAGGTAGAAGGGCTGCAGAACCTGGACGATGGTACAAATGTCGGAAGGGACGTGGGACTTGCAGAAGGTTAGAGGTTCCGGGATTCATTGAACCTGCAGGGTGGGACAGGGGATGGCTTGTGGAACCTGGAGGATATTATGATTTGAACCACAGGTAATTTTTGATTGGACCATTCAGCCGATCTAGCATCATAGAGATGTACAGCATGGAAACAGACCCTTCATTCCAACCCGGCCATGCCGACAGGATATTCCAACCCAATCTAGTCCCACCTGCCAGTACCTGGCCTATCTCCCTCCAAACCCTTTCTATTCATATATCTTTCCAAATGCTTCTTAAATGTTGCAATTGTACCATCTATAAGATTGGCTGAAAGATCCAATCAAACATTACCTGTGGTTCAAATCATAACATCCTCCAGGTTCCACAACCCATCCATGGTCCCATCCTGCAGATCAGATATCCCAACCCAATGTAATCTCACCTGCTAGCACCCGGCCCATCTCCCTCTAAACCCTTCCTATTCATATACCCATCCAGATGCCTTTTAACTGTTGCAGTTGGACTAGACTCCACCAATTCCTCTGGCAGCTCATTCCATACACGTATTATCCTCTGCGTGAAAAAGTTGCCCCTTTTTATCTTTTATATCTTTCTACTCTCACCGTAAGCCTCGCCCTATAATTCTGGACTCGCGCACCCCAGGAGAAAGACTTTGTCCATTTACCTTATCCATGCCCCTCTTGATTTTATAAACCTCTATGAGGTCACCCTCAGCCTCCGACTCTCCAGGAAAAAAACAGCCATCACCTGTTCAAACTCTCCCTATAGCTCATTCCTGGCAACGTTGTTGTTAATCTTTTCTGGACCCTTTCAAGTTTCACAAAATCCTTCCGATCGGAAGTAGAACAGAGTTGCATGCAGCATTCCAAAAGTGGCCTAACCACTGTCTCGTACAGCTGCAACATGACCTCCCAACTCCTGTACTCAATACTCTGACCAATAAAGGAATGCACACCAAGCGCCTTCTTCACTATCCTAACTACCTGTGACTCTACTGTCAAGGAACTCGGTATTTCATTTCAAAATTTGCATAGACAGGTAGAGTGGTCCGAGGTCTTCTGGGTAATGCCAGTTCAGTCTAAGCTGGTAGGCAGAGCCAGTGAAATATTTGCAGCGCTGTCTGATGAATGGTCGAGAGATAATGCACATGTCAAACAGGCTGTTTTAAGTGCTTAAGAATTGCTTATGAAACGGAAGCCACTACAATTCCCTTTACTGTACCATTGCTCCTTCAGGTCTATATCCTCCGAATTGTTGAAACCTGCTCTCACCATTGCAACTCCCATTATTTCCTAACATTGTTGAGTCTCTAAAAGCTTCCCTATCAGGTTAATCTCCTCCACTGCATACAACACTCCTAGCCTGTGTAATCTCTTCAATTCCTTCAGTTCCTATATACCTATGTATAGGAGTGACTGCTTTGTGGCCATTGTATCCTCATTTATATCTGCAGAAGGCTCTGCTCACTGGAGCACATCCTATGCTCATAACTGAATCTGGTCTCTCACAAGACTCTCTATCACTCTCTCCTCCAGTCTCTACAAGCTTCCCTATCCCTGTCGTATCTTGCAGCATGCGCACCACTCACTCTCTCTGATATACCTTCCAGTGCATAAATTCATCTCTCCTTCTAACTGTATCCAGTCTACAACTTCCTCCCTGTCCGTGCAACATCCTCCAGTCCATATCCTCCTCTCTATTGCTGCAGCGTTCTCCAGCTTATATCGTCTTCCATGTGCTTGCAATATTCTCCAGTGCATACTACCCTCCCTTCCCTGTAATATTCTCCAGTCCATACCATCCTCCCTATCACTGTGATATTGTCCAGATCCCACAACTGTTGTTAAATGTACGACGCCCTGGAATCTTGTGAATGTTTCTACGCCCTGATCAACATAGACCATGTAACGATCCACAACCCAACACACATCCCTATCTCTGGAATCTAATCAAAGACGCTTTATCTCTCTAACTTCCTCCAAACAATAAAAACTTTTCTCCTGTGAACATTCTGTAGCAACTGTAACTATGTTTAACCCTGCAACATTGTCGTGTCCCCAAACATCTCTCCCACTCTGTGACCTCTATCCATCCCTCAAAGGCCCTCTCTCGGTGACACGCGCCATGCATTTGCAGCAAGGCAGATGGAATGACAGCCTTAACTGAAGGGAACAGATATGATCGAACTGTTATTGTGGAGGTGTGTCTGCAGAATGACCATAGCTGGGATGTGATTATTGAGGGGTTGTAGGGATTTAGGCAGGATCAGCAAACACCCAAACAAGGTCCCGTTTTGTTGTGAAGAAAGGACGCAGTCAGTGCATTAGTGAGACAGACAATTTAATCTGGGAATCAAAATATAGAGTCATTTTGAATGGACAGCTTCCAAATAGCAAGGGGGATCTGGAAGATCAAATCACAATCCATGCCCGTTGTTAAGTTGGATACAATATTTTCTTGGTGATAGTAGACAGAGGCATGTGGAGTGTTGAATTCTGATTGGACGTCTGTGGCCAATGAAGTTTCACAAGGATCTGTACTGCGATGTCTGTGTGTAATTTATATCTGAGATTCAGATGGAAAGGTCAGCAGTTTGATTAGTATTTTGCAGACGACATTTGGAAAGGCATGTAATGATTAGGGGTAGTTAGGGGAATTGTGGATAGTGAGGAAAAGTGTTAAAGGTTGCAGCAGTGTGTAGATCAGCTGGAACACTGTGCAGAGAAATCGCAAATCGAATTTCATCGGGACAAGTGTGAAGTGATGCATCTATGAAGTCAAATGGAAGAGAGAAGTACACTCAATGACTAATTGGAAACATTGATAAACAGATGACCTTGGATGCAAATCCATAGCTCCCTCAAAATAACAACACAGTGGGATGTGGTGGTAAAGGAGGAGTATGGTAGGCTTACCTTTATTGGTCGCAGTATTGAGTACAGATGTTTCCATGTCATGTTGTGACTGAAAGAAACTTCATTCGGCCATGTTTGGAATGTTGTGTGTCGTTCTCATTGCCACACTACAGGAAGGATGTGGAGGCTTTTGAGAGGTTGCAACAGAGGGTTGGCAGAATGTTACCTGGATGAGAATGTGTTTACTGTAAGGAGGTTGGGCGCAGTTGGATTGTCTTGCGAGAATACCGGAGACTGAGGGGTGACCTGGTACAGGCATATAGCATTAGGAGGTGTGAATAGTTGGAATCCTTCTTCCAATGTAGAAATATCAAATACTCGGGCGACCGGTTTAAGGTGAGCGTGAGAAGTTTTAACTGAGATGAATGAGGCCAGTTGTCTTTACCGAGAGGGTGGAAGCTGCTCAGGAGGTGGGAGAGGTGGCAATGAGAGCAAAGTTTTGAAGTGGCATTTAGACAGAAACATTAACAGGCAGAGAATAGAGGGATATAGCCCATGTGCAGGTAGATGGGATTAGTTTAGAATAGCATCATGGACAGCACAGCCATGGTGGGCCGAAGGGCCTATTACTCTGCTGTACTGTTCTATTTTCTAACTTAACGGCATCTAACCTGTCAAAGCCCCTCCGAATCCTGGATGTTTCATTCAATTTCTCTCCCATTCTTCAAAACCCCAATAGGTTCAAGGTCCATCTGTTCATTATAACCTAGGTGTGGTCTGACTTGTACCTTGCATCGTTTTAGCAAGACCTTTCCATTTTTAGACTCCGTTCCCTTTGTAATAAATGCCAGCATTTGATTTGCCTTCTCAATTACCTGCTGATCCTGTAAACTACATTTTTCAGATTGGTAAACAAGAACTCCCTCAACCCTTTGTGCAGTCAGTCTGAAACCAAACGGTGTTAGCCTGACAGTAAGTCTGGAACGTGCTGCAATGTGTTATAAATGTTATGACAATAAATGGTAACCGGATGCTTAGAAACAATGGGAGATGCATGATTTTATAAAAAAAGGGGATATTTTTAAATCTGTTGGATTCTATATTTTGGTGTGACCATAAATGGCAGAATACATAAGGGTGGGGGAGTCTATTTGTGGTAGAGGGATATTTGAAATTTCAGAAGCATTTTGACAAGTTTCAGCAAGGGCTAAAAATTAGCTTAGGAGAGAATAGGGCCCCTGAAAGGTCAATGAGGCTGTCTGTGTGGAATCACTGCTGATGGGTGAGATACTGACCAAATATTTTGCGTTCGGATTTACTCTGGAGAAAGACATGGAAGCTCGGGAACTTGGGAAAATACATAGTGATGGCTTGAAAATAATGCACATTGGAGAACAGGAGGTGCTGAATGTCTTAAAATGCAAAAAGTTAGATAAAACCTTGGGACATGATCAGATGTATCCCAGCGCCTTGTGAGAAAGGAGGGAGGAAATTACAGGGCGCCTTCCAGAGATATTTGTATCATCGACAGCTACTATGGACCAGTGAGACTGATGCAGGGGTGGTAAGTTGTTGGAGGAGATTCTGAGAGAAACGATCATCGTGCTTTTGGAAAGGTAAGGACAGGTTAATAATCGTCAGCATGGCTTTGTGCATGGGAAATCATGCCTCAAACGTTAGTGTGGAGGTAGACAACTGACAAATCAAAGCAGAGCAGTACATGATGTCCACATGAACTTTAGCAAGACCTTTGGCACGGTTCTGCATGGCAGACTGGTTTGTATGTTTAGATCACACATAACCAGGTAGCACTCACCAACTGGATACAAAACAAGATTGACGGTAAGAGACAGAGCGTGTTCATAGAGGGTTGCTGCTCAAACTGCAGGCCTGTGACCAACGGTGTGCCATGGGGTTTGGTGCTGGGTCACTGTTGTGCATCATTTATATAAACAGTTTGGATGATAACACAGGAGTCATGGTTAGCAAGTTTGTGAGTGAAAATGAAATGGGTGATAAAGTGGACAGTGAAGAGAATTATCGAAGAGTGCAATGGGATCAACAGTACTGCTGGACCAGTGAGGTTAGGAATAGCAGGTGGAGAAATACAAGATGTTGTATTGTGGTAAAGCAGACCAGGCTGGACTTGTACAGTTAATGTTCGGGCCCTGGGTCGTGTTGTCAATCAGTTCAGTGACCCAGGGATGCAGGTACACAGTTCTATGAAAGTAGCGTCACAGGTAGACAGGCTGGTGAAGCAGAAGTTTGGGACGGTTACCCTTCATTGGGCAGAGCATTGAGAGTAGGAGTTGAGATGTCATGGTGTATCTGTACAGGACATTAGTGAGGCCACCGTATAAACATTGTTGATTATCTGGTAAAAATCAACTTGTTCACGTATGTCCTTTAGGGAGGGACATCTGACATTCTTACCTGGTCTGGCTCACATGTGACTCCAGACCCACAGCAATATGGCTGACTCTGAGCTGCCTCTGGGCAATTAACAGGAGGGCAATGTATGCTGGTCCATCCGGTGACATCCTCAGGCCATGAATGAATCAATGAAAAATACATATGTCCATCCCTACCTCTGCAAACAGCTCTAGCTGCAGCAATTCTGGTCTTGTTACATTGATCAGGCCTTTGCCCCTCTCTGTAACACTCTCACCACCTCCGGCACCTTCACCTCTCCCTGTTCCGATCATCTGATTAAATGCTGACAATGTTTCCTCTTCCTACTGTACTCCTGCTAGGAGAATCCCTAGCGATCTCTTTAACAAATGTGTCCACGTTTCTAAACATTGGCTTCTTCAGAATTGATCGTTTTTTTTCATAGAACATAGAACATAAAACAGTACAGCACAGAACAGGCCCTTCAGCCCACGTTGTTGTGCCGACCACTGATCCTCATGTATGCACCCTTAAATGTCTGTGACCATATGCATGTCCAGGAGTCTCTTAAATGTCCTCAATGATCCTGCCTCCACAACTCCACATCTCTTCATCAAATCTGTTAAGTCCTGGGCCAAGACCATCCGAAGTGGGGAAGGAGCATTGGAAAGCTCCACGAGACTTGCTGTGGGGAAAATGGGAATCCAGGAGAAAACAGCACAAGGAGCGTGCTGTCACCCCAATGCCCCACCCACCCCCTTTCCATGTCCACCTTCTGCCCCAAGTGTAACAGAGTCTGTGGAAGGCCACATTGGTCTGTACAGTCAACTCCAGACTCCTCCCCCACCCCCAGCTGAGAGTGGGAGAGAGTCAGCCTCATTTGTGATCTACCGCCAAAGAGATGATAAGATACCAAGGTTGAATCCCCTCACAATTCTCCCAGTGCCTTTGTTACAAATTCAAACAATTCCCTGCTAATGCAGTGTCTAATAATGTGCTATCACTCAGTATCTCTCCATGTGGCATCCCTCGCTGTGTCGGTCTATTTGCTGCCTTTGTCAGCATTTCTCCCTCTTACAGATGGTCTGAGATCCTGAGTCAACAGAATTCTCCACTCCAGAGAGATGCAGCAGCACAGGCAAGGGATGGAGACTGGGATTTCCGCGATCTCTGCTGGACTCAGTGCCACTCTGCATGTGTTATCCTCACTACATCAGTCTAATTTCCCATTCTGTCTATTTCTGTCCCATGCAAGTAATCAGGATGTTCCTAACTCCTGTCTCATCCATCGCCTCATTGAAACTGGTTGGTCAGCCAGAGAGAGATGGAGAGGGAGATCTGGAGCCTTCAGTAAATCCTGCAGCCGGTAAGATCACTCGCAGTAAACAGTACAGGGTGGAGGTAGTAGACTTCTATATTCAGACCCAGAAGACAGGACATGGATACAGAGCTGGGCAAGGAACAGCAACATTCTAGGTTTCATTCCCACCATCTTGTGAGGGTCCTGCTTTCACCTCTGCTGTACTGGTCCTCAATGCGACAGCACAGGGGATCGCAGGCATCAATCCTGGCCCATGCTGTGTTAGTCATCTCTGTAATATTCTCCAGTCCCAATAATCCTTCCTCTGTTTGGAATCTCCACACCATTCTCTCTATCTCTGTCTCTGTCAGGTTCTCCAATCCCTAACACCCTAATTCCTAAATTTCTGCAGTAGATACTAAATTCCTTAATGCCTGTAAACCCTGACAGTCCTGTCTATCCCTGTAGCTCCTCCCACCAATACCACCCTCCATGTCACTGTATTTGCCTTTAACCTCTCCATCGGTCCCTACCTAGGTAATCTTCTCCAGTTCCTACAACACCTCATTAGCTGTGAAAAAATTGTAATCTGCTTATCCTTCTCCAATTCTTTGATCTTTATCTTGTTAAATTTCACCCTCATTCCCAACACTATATCCCTCCTGACCACAGGAACCTCTTTCAGTTTGTGCAACGCCCCCATTTGTGTAACTGTCTCCAACCCAGTAACCTGGCATTCTCCATTGCCTTCCTATCTATGTAGCCTCCAGAGCCTAGAAACCGCCTTATATCTGTAAACATCTTCAGTCACGACAACCTTCCATATCTCTGTTAGTATACACAATACTCTCCTAGATGAAACAGCTCCCTGTCTGTGCCTCTCAGCCTGCCTACCTCTTCCTTTCTCCATCCCTATCCCTATCTCCAGAATCTAATCTAGCTCCCTCTATCTCTGTAAATTCCTCCAATCCCCAAACCCCTTTGTCCCACTGATATTCTTGACCAGATGTAACTCTGTTTAACTCTAACATCCTTGAGGCCCTGTACGCCAGGCTTATGAAGAAGGGCTTATGCCCGAAACGTCGATTCTCCTGTTCCCTGGATGCTGCCTGATCTGCTGCGCTTTTCCAGCAACACATTTTCATCCCTGTAAGCCACCCTATCTCTGTAACCTGTACCCATCTGTTCAACCTCCCCACTACTGAGGAATGACTCCCTGTATTCGCCATAAGGCAGATGGAATGACAGTGAACAGATATGATGGAACTATCTGTTAGCTGCAGAATGGCCATCGCTAGGAGGTGAATGCTGAAGGTTTGTTGGGATAGAGCCATAGAGTCAGAGAGATGTACAGCATGGAAACCGACCTTTCGATCCAACCTATCCATGCTGAGCAGATATCCCAACCCAATCTAGTCCCAATCGGCAGACTTGGTAAAAAGCCAACAAGTTGTGAAGGAAGCATGCAGTTAATGCATTAATGAGACAGTCATGTGGATCTGAATATGAAAAGTGGAGCTGAGAATAAGCAAGCAGCAGCAACCGTTAGCAGGAATTCTTTTGTAGGCACCAACCAGTGATGGGAATGTCAATATGGTTACAGTAAGGACACTGAATGTACTTATGGCAAGGGCAGTACAGTAACTGTGTGTGACAGTGGTCTCCATGCCGAATGATACAGCAATGAGTATCAGTGCTGTAATGGATAGAATCCTGGATTGTATGTGAGATGGTTTTCTATAACATCATATCATATTTGTAGATCAAATGCTGTGTACTAATAAATATCCAATAATCCCATTATAAAGGAGTTTTGAGAGCAGAGATCCATAATATTATGCAGGACATATTGGGTTTGTGCTCAGACTATGACATGTAGGAGGGGAATGAGGCCATTTGGCCCATTGGGTATGCTCTGTCCTTCAATCAGACCATGGCTGATCTGATACTGCTCAACTCTACTTTCCTGCCTTTTCCACAAAACCCTTGTTTCCCTGATTCATTAAAATCTGCAGTAGTTTACAGAACAGTTGGAGAGATGGACAGAAATAGCAAATTGAGTTTAATCTGGACAAGTGTGAGCTGATGTCAAATTCAAGAAGAAAGTTAGCATACTGAGGGATATTGATATACAGAAGGATCTTGGTGCAAGTCAGTAACTCCCAGAAAATGGCAACAGAAGTGTTTCAGATGAGAAGGAAAGCAAATGGAGCACTGGCCTTCATCGGTCACAACGTTGGGTAAAGTGGTTTGCATCTGATGCTGTAATTGTATCAAATGTATGTTTGGTCACATTTGGAGTACTGTGCCCAGTTCTCATCTCCACAAAACAGGAAGGATGTGGAGTCTTTGCACAGGGTACAAAAGTGGTTTATCAGCACGTTACCTGTTATGTTTTTAAGGGTGTCTTAGGTGTTAAGAGGAAATTAAACAAAGTTGGATTGCTTTGTGAGAGTATCAGAGGCTGACAGGCGACCAGGTATAGGGATATAACATTAGGACAGGGATAGATAATGTGGATAGTCAGAATCTCTTTTCCAATGTGTAAGTTTCAAAT
Source organism: Chiloscyllium plagiosum (assembly GCF_037043375.1). Classification (NCBI taxonomy): domain Eukaryota; kingdom Metazoa; phylum Chordata; class Chondrichthyes; order Orectolobiformes; family Hemiscylliidae; genus Chiloscyllium; species Chiloscyllium plagiosum. The sequence continues at coordinate 111,919,270 of NW_028270146.1, forward strand.
ACTAGAGCGCAGAGATTTAAGGTGAGAAAGAGAAAGTTTAAATGAGATTTGTGAGGCAAGTTTTTTTTTTAACAGAGAGTGGAAGTTGCCAAGCAAGGTCATAGAAACAGAAATGTGAGTAAAGTTTTGAAGTGGCATTTAGACATGAACGGGCAGAGAATAGAGGGTTATGGACCCATGTGCAGGCAGATGGTATAAGTTAGAATAGCATCATGGACAGCATAGACGTGGTGGGCAGAAGAGCCTGTTGCTGTGCTCTACTGTTCTATTTTCTAACTTCCCAGCATCTGCCCGATCAGAGCCCCTCAGAATCTTGGATGGTTCATTCCATTTCTCTCTCATTATCTAAACTTCAATGGGTTCAACCTCAACCTACTCCACCTCTTCTCATTAGAAACTCCCTCCATTCCCAGGATCAGCCGAGTGACCCTTCTCTGGACTGCCTCCAATGCGACAACATCTTTCCTTCGGGCACTCACACTATTCATAATATTCGAGGTGTTGTCTGACTTGTACCTTGCATAGTCTTAGCTTGACGTGCCTATGTTTAGACTCCATTCCCTCTGTAATAAATGCCAGCATTTCATTTGCCTTCTCTATTACCTGCTGAACCTGTGGTCTACCTTTTTCAGATTGATAAACAAGAACTCCCTCAGCCCTTTCTGCTGTCAGTCAGAAACCAAATAGTGTTAGCCTGATAGTCAGCATATTGACATTGTTAGAAAGGGTATGTCAATATGCAATAACTGGCCATTTGGAAACACATTTGATAAAAGAGAATTTGTTTTTGAGCCTGTTGGATTTAATTTTTTGGTGTGAATATAAATGGCAGGTTTGAAAGGGTGTAGAAGGGGTGGAGTGGTATCGGGGTATGGTGTATTTGAATTAGCAGAAGCATTTATGCAAGTTTCAGTAAGGGCTAAAGAGTAACTTGGGAGAGAATAGGGCCCCTTAAAGATCAGTAAGGTCGCCTATGTGTGGAACCCGAGGAGATGGGTGAGATATTAGACAAAATAGTCCTGTCAGTATTTACTGTGGAGAAAGACATGGGTGCTCGGGAACTTGGGGAAATAAATAGTGATGTCTTGGAAAGAATCCTCAACAGAGAAGAGAAAGTGCTGGAATCTTAAAACAAATAAAGGTAGCTCAATCCTCAGTAGCTCATTAGGTTTATCCTAGAATATTGTGGGAAGCTAGGGAAGAGGTTGCAGTGTCCCTTACAGAGATATTTATATTATCAACAGACGCAGTGAGGTGTCGGAAGACTGGAGGGAACATTATGCTGTTCCATCACATAAGGTCTGCAGGGAAAAGCCAGGAAATTACAGCCCAGTGAGCCGAGTGGTGGGGAAGTTGTTGGAGGAGATTCTGAGAGAAAGGAGCTATGTGTATTTGGAAAGGCAAGGGCTGATTAGAGATAGTCAGCATGGCTTTGTGAGTGGAAAGCCGTGTTTCACAAACTGAATTGACTCTTCAAGCAAGTGGCCAAGAGATTGATGAAGGCAGAGCAGTCAACATTGTCCACATGGACAGCGAAGCATTTAACAAGGTTGAAAGGGATGTAGAACATCGAGTCGAGAGGAGGAAGGAAGCTTTTTTTAGGTTGAGGAAACAAGGATCAGATAGGTTTCCAGAGGAAATAGCACGATGGCCCAGTGGTTAACACTGCTACCTCATAGCACCACGCACTCTATTTCGATTCCAGCCTCAGGTGACTGTCTGTGTGGAGTTTGCACGTTCTCCCCGTGTCAGCATGGGTTTCCTCCGGGTGCTCCGGTTTCCTCCCACAGTGCAAAGATGTGCAGGTCAGGTGACTCAGCCATGCTAAATTACCCATAGTGTTCACGGATGTGTAGGTTTGGTGCATAAGTCGGGGCAAATAGAGAGAATTAGGTTGGGGGAATGGTTGTGGTTGGGGTACAGTTTGGAGGGTTGATATGGAGTTGTTGGGCCAAATGGCCTGTTTCCACACTGTAGGGATTCTCTGAAGGTACCAGGAACGAACTGAAGAATGGACTTAGGACAGAGAGAAGGGGGTATGAAAAAGCTTTGTTGGAAAGGATTAAGGAAAACCGTAAGGCATTCTCCAGTTATGTGAGGAACAAGAGGATGGACAGAGTGGGGGTAGGGCCGATCAGGGATAGTGGAGGGAACTTGTGCCTGGAGTCACAGAAGGTAGGGGATTTCCTTTATGCATACTGTGCTTCAGTATTCACTACTGATAGGGACCTTCTCATTTGTGAGGATAGCGTGAAACAGGCTGATATATGTGAACAGGTGGATGTTAAGAATGAGAATCTGCTGAGTATTGTGTAAAACATAAGGATAGATAAATCTATTGGACCAGACTTGATGTGCCCAAAGTTACTACGCGAAGTGAGGGGAGAGATTGCTGTGCACTTGGCAATGACCTTTGCGCCCTCACTGTCCACTGGAGTTGTACCAGATGGTTGGAGGGCGGCAAATGTTATTCCCTTGTTCAGGAAAGGGAATACCGATAACGCTGGGAATTTCAGACCTGTCAGTCTTATGTCTGTGGTGTGCAGATTATTGGAGAGGGCTCCGAGACAGACTTTATAATTCCTTGGAAAACCATAGTTTGATTAGAGATAGTCAGCATGGCTGTGTAAGGGGCAGGTCATGCCTTACAAATCTTATTGAGTCATTTGACGATGTGACAAAACACCTTTATGGTTCATTCAGAAAGTACGGAGATATGGGATACAGGGAAACCTGTCTGTCTGGATACAGAATTCTTGGTCCAAAGAAGATCGAGGGTGATGATGAATGGAAAGCATTCATTCTGGAGCTCGGTGACCAGTGGTTTTCTGCAGGGAGAGGTTACAGGACGTCTGCTCTTTGTGGTTTTATAAATGATTTGGATGTGAGTGGAAGAGTGGGTTAGTAAGTTTGGCAATACCACGAAGGTTGGTGGAGTGGCTGGTGTAGGTTGCAACGGGGAAATGACAGGATGCAGAGCTGGGCTGAGAAGTGGCAGATCGAGTTGAATTTGCAAAAGTGTGAAGTCATTCATTTTGGAAGACTGAATTTGAATGCAGAATGCAGGGTTAAAGGTAGGATCCTTGGCAGTGTGGAGGAAAAGAGGGATCTTGGGTTCCAAGTCCAGAGATCCCTCACAGTTGCCACACAAGCTGATAGGCTTGTTAAGAAAGAATATATTGTGCTGGATTTCATTAGCTGGGGGATTGAGTTTTAAAGCCGTGAAGTTATGCTGCAGCTCTGTAGAACCCTTGGAATATTGTGTTCAGTTCTGTTCCCCTCATTACAGGATGGATGTGAAAGCTATAGAGAGGGTAAAGAGGAGATTTACCAGGATGCTGCCTGGACTGTAGAGCATGTCTTATGAAGAAAGTTTGAGGGAGCTAAGGCTTTTCTCATTGGAGTGAAGAAGGGTGCGGGGTGACCTGGTAGAGGTGAACACGATGATGAGAGGCAAAGAGAGAGTGAATAGTGAGAGACATTTTTTACTCTGACATAAATAGCTACTCCAAGGGAGTATAATTTTCAGGTGATTTGCGGAAGATTAAGGGGAGATTTCAGAGGTAGGTTCGTTACATATAAAGTGGTGGGTGAGTGGAATGCACTGCCAGTGGTGGCAGTAAAATTAGATGCATTCAGGTCATTTAATATACTTCTGGATAGGCACATGGATGGTAGTAAAATGAAAGGTAGGTAGGTTAGTTTGATCGTACAGTCAGATAAACGGTTGGCATGGCATCATGGCCGAAGGGTCTTGTGCTGTACTGTTCTGTGTTCTGTGTCTGGTAAACTGGGTAATAAGCTCAGATCACTGTAAAAGGATATGGCATTCAGGAGGACCGAGGGGACTGGATGCAAAATTGGGCTTAATGGTAGGAGACAGAGGGTGGTGAGAGACATTTTGTTTTTCTGACTGGAGGCATATGACCAGCGGTGTAGTGGGCCCACTGTTGTTTGTCATTTGGATAAATGGTTTGGATGGGAATATTGGTTTTGTGGTAAGTAAGTTTTTTGGGTGGCACTGAAATTGGTGGTAAAGTGGACAGTGAAGAATGTTATCTGTGGTTCAAAGGATGAACAGTACTGCTGGGATAGTGGGCTGAAGAATAAGAAATGGAGTTTAATTAGATAAAGGTGAAGTGTTCCATTTTGGTGAAACAAACCAGGGTGGGACCTGTACAGTTAATGTTCGGACCCTGGGTAGTGTTGTTAGTCAGAGACCCGGGGATGCAGGTACACAGTTCTTTGAAAGTGTTATCCCAGGTAGACAGGCTGGTGAAGTAGGTGTTTGGGATGGTCACCTTCATTGGTCAGAGCATTGAAAGTAGGAGAAGGATGTCATGTTGAATCTGTACAAGACATTGGCAAGGCCACCATGAAACCATTGTTGATCAGCAGGATGAACTCATCTAGTTCACTTACCTCCTTTAGGGAAGGACATCTGACACTCTAACCTGGTCTGGCCTACACGTGACTCCAGACCCACAACAATTCGTCTGACTCTGACCTACCCTCTGGGTAATTAGCAGTGGGGGCAAATATTGATGGTCCAATCAGTAGCATCCTCATCCCATGAATGAATAAATAAAAATACATATATCCCTCCCTACCTCTGCAAACCCCTCCAGCTGCAGCAATCCATACTGGCTTTGTAACACCGTTCAGACCCTGACCACTCTCTGTCACACTCTCACTACCTCCAGCACCTTCAATTCTCCCTGTTCCTATCGTTTCAATATGCCCTGACAATGTTTCCCCTTCCCAATGCCCTCCCCATGCTAGCAGACCCGTTGCAATCCCTTTTACACTTACGACGAAAACACTTTCTCACTTCAGAATTTTAAGTACTTTGTGGTGATCTTCTCAGCCCCATAATCTAGTATGATCCCTTTTGTCCTGAGTGAGGGAAAAGTGGGGATTTCTTGTTGAAGTTATGTCTATTTCAATGGAATGTCCTTTATTTGAATGATTTACACTGTTCCTTCAAATATTTTCCACTGTCCATTTACAGTCACATATTTCAGTCTGTTTAGCCTGTTTACCTTGGTCAGTTCTCCTTTCAAACTCATGTCATTGGCTGTTTTTGTTTCTAGTTGTAGCTTGCCCTTTCTGTGATTCACTTTAAAACTTTATATTTCTTTTCAACTGCACTTTATCACAATTTCCCAGAGGATCTCTCCAGGTGACATTACTCATTCACTAAGTTTCATCACACAACGGTCGCTCTGAGATAGTTACATCTCTAGCCAGTTGCACAATGTGTTATTCAAAGAAACACTAAAAAAAACCTCTGAACTCCTCTTCCAATATCACTCTTGTCAGTGTGAATGTCCCAGATTTTGGGAATATTGAAGTTTCCCAAAATTATCACAATGCTTTTATTAAAAATTCTAATTGATTATTGTTTATTGCAGTGATGAGCAACGAAATGCTGTTCGGTGGCTAAAACTGTTCTGCTGTTTGTGTCCTTGGCAAGTAGTCGCCAGTATTTACATTCAGACTGACTCTACTTCATGATCTGATGCCAAATGCTTTCTCTGTAATGCCTTTGTTATCCATTATTGTTAGCGTTACCCATTTTGCCTGAATTTCCACAAGGTTGTGAAACATTGAATATTCATGTTCCACCTTTTGTTCACCTTGGAACCATGTCTCACTGCTGTCTCAATCTCTTTTTTTCTCTGTGTCACAAATCCATCTACCCTATTGCAGAGACTTTGTCCATTCCAAACAACACGTAACGTACTCTTTCCCACAATTTCCTGTCACAAACCAATTCACTGATGTACAGTTTTAACTAAACTTTTTCCCATCCTGTTCCTTTCTGCTTGTCTTCAGGCACATTCCCATGCTGTTCCGATGCTTCCCGTTTCTATTTGGATTTGGAAAGCTCCTTTCACCTGAATCCTGTCTCTGCATCCTCTCGGTCAGTTTACAGCCCCGTCCATAAACCTACTGACATGATTGGCCAGGACACTGGTCCCATCATGGTTCCAGTGGGGCCCAGTGAACGGGATTGTTTTTATTAACTCGTGGGATGTTGGTCTCTCTGTCTGACCAGCTTTTCTTGCCCACCCCTAGCTGCCCTTTAACTGAGTAACTTGCTCGGCCATTTCAGAGGGTCATTGAGAGACAAACACTTTGCTGTGGGGATGTTGTGCAGACCATGTGAGGATAGGTAGGTGTCCTTCTCGAAATGACAAGTGTTTGTATTTTCTGTACATCAGCAATTGTCTCATATTTATTTATGGATTATTAATTATTATCTTTAAAAGTATTGTTTTCAAATTCTCCCATCTCTGATGGTGGGATTCAAACTTGTCTCCCCTGAACATTAGCTGAGGTTTTGGATACATGCTCGAGCAATAATACCACTAGGCCATCACTTCGCCTGCTCACAGCTTGGTCATTCCTGACCAGTTATACCATCATGAAGCAGAACCCCTTCTTCCCACACAATTGATTGATTCTGAAGCCTTCTGACATGATTGTTTGAGCCTGATACCTTCCAGCACTCTGGTGATATCACTCAGTATCTCTCTCCATGTGGTATCCCTCACTGTGTGGGTCTAATTGCTGCCTCTGTCAATGCCCCTCGCTCTTAAAGTTACTCCAATTCCTGAGTCAACAGAATTCTCCACCCCAGAGAGACGCAGCAGCACAGGCCAGGGACGCAGTCTGGGATTTTCCAGATCTCTGTTTTACTCAGGACCATTCTCTATGTGTAACTCTCACTACATCAGTATAAATTCCCATTCTGTCTATTTGTCTGTCTCCTGTAGGTGCTCAGGAAGGTCCTGACTCAATAGATTTCACAGCTGCGGGGTGTCTCGTCCATCACCACATTGAAGATGGTTGGTCCGACAGAGAGACAAAGGGAAGGGAGATCTGGATCCTTCAATAAATCCTGCAGTGAGGTAAGATCACGCACAGTGCACAGAGCAGAGAGCAATGAGAGGGCTCCATATATTGGCTAACAAGACATGACATAGATACAGTGCTGGAGGGGGAGCAGAGTACAGACACACCTCAGGCTCAATCACCACCCCTGCTGTAAGTTTTGTTGTACTGAGACAGTATCTGGAGTGTCACAGTTGTCAATCCAGGCCTGTGCTGTCTTAGTGAGCATCAGTATAACAGAGGGGAAAGTAGGCTTCCCAAGAGAGGGTGGGAATGCTGCCTGGGATTTCTCTTCTGTATTTCCCTCTCCAACATTGTATCTATGGCATGTCGCATGGACTGGTGTCTTCAATAATTTTTAACTCCTATAACAGTTCCTGACCCTGTAACCTCCTCCCTTCTCTGTCGTCCCTCCACATATTTTAAATGTACTGCATTCCAGCCTACCATCCCTATCTCTGTAACTTGCTTCAGTGTCTACAACATGTCTTATCTCGGTCGTCTCCTCCTCCAATGACAGAGTCATGCAGCACGGAAACAGAACCTTTGCTTTGATCCAACTAGTCGATGCTGAACACGGTTCCTGAACGAGTCGTGTTTCCCTGCAATTGACCCGTATCCCTTCAAACCTTCTCCTCTCCATGTATCCACCCAAATGTCTTTTTCATGTTGTCATTGTGCTTCTCTCCATCTCTTCCCCTGGCAGCCCATTCAATTTGTGCACCATGCTCTCTGTGAACAATGTTCTCCTCTGATCACTCTTAAGTCTTCCCTCTCCCACCTCACATTTCTGCCCTCTAGTTATGGACTCCCCTACCCTGGTGTAGAGATCTTCACTATTCACCTTACCTGTACCCCTCATGGTTTTGAAAATGTGTTGCTGGTGAAGCACAGCAGGTCAGTCAGCATCCAAGGAACAGGAGAATCGACGTTTCAGGCATAAGCCCTTCATAAGGAATTTTGAAGAGCTTCTGTGCAGAGGAGATGACCTGGGGTGTGCAGTGAGAGAGGGACTCACTGAAATCCTTGTAGAGGGAGGAAGAGAGCTTCTTCAAGGAAGGCATCCTTGTAAGAGGATTCGCAGTAAGTTGAAATCTTCGAGGAGAAGGTGAGGTCTGCAGATGCTGGAGAATCAGAGCTGAAAATGTGTTGCTGGTGAAGTACAGCAGGTCAGTCAGCATCCAAGGAACAGGAGAATCGATGTTTCGGGCATAAGCCTGGGATACAGTTGTTCAGGACCTAGGGTTTTTTCTATGTTTGTGTTCTAAGACATCCAGCACCATCTCTCCTGTAATGGGGACTGTTTACAAGACATCACTGTTTCTTTTCCTTTGTTTTCTAGTCTTTGTCCACAGTATGTTCTGACATGAAATATTCATTTAGGGTCTCGCACATCTCCTGTGGTTCCACACCGGAGGGGCCTTATTGTCTCTCTCTTTGCTTTTTTGTACTTGTATGCTGTAGAATTTCCTTGCATTCTCCTTATCCTTATCTGCCAAAGCTATCTCATTCCCACTGTTGTGCTTTCCAGCTTATCCATCCTATCCTTGTAAGTCAAACCCTCCAGTACCAGTAACATCTTCGTCAGTCTTTGCTCTGTGTACAGTTTCAGAAAATGCTTCCTAAATCGGGAAGATCAGGATTCTACACAGTACTCCAACTGGGGACCCAGCAATGTCTTGTACAGCCGTAGCATTATGTACCAACTCAATGCTCTGACCCATGAGGGCAAGTGTACCTAATCTGCTTTCACCATCCTGTCCACCTGTGACACCACTGACAAGGAACAATGTCACTGCACCCCTTGGTCTCTCTGTCTGTACGACAGTATTGAACAGAGCCCTACCATTAACAGTGTTAGTCGTCCCTGTTTTGTCTCAACAAAATCCATTAATTAAAATCCATCTTTCATTCCTTGAACCACTTGTCCAGTTGATCAAGAGCCTCTTCGATAACTGTCTTCACTCCCCACTGTAACACTTATTTTGCTTACTAACAATGATTCCTATATTCTCGTTTATGTAAATAATGCACATGTGGCTTTGTAGCATTGTTCAGGCCTTTGCCCCTCTCTGTAACACTCTCACCACCTTCAGCACTGTCAATTCTCCCTGTTCCGATAATCGCATTAAACCTTGACAATGTTTCCTCTTCCTAGTCCACTCCTCCTGCTAATAGACCCCTAGTGATCCCTTTAACAAATACCTCCATATTTCTAAAGCATTGCTAAGAAGACAAAAGAAAGCTTAACATCGCTTAATGAAGTCTGGTAAATCCTGGGAATAAGTGGGCCAAGACCGTCCAAACTGGGGGAGGAGCATTGGGAAGATGTCGAGCTCCTTGAGACTTGCTGTGGGGGAGAAAGGGGAATCCAGGAGAAAACCGCACAAGGAGCACACTGTCACACCATCGCCCCACCCACGGCCACCTCCTGGCCCAAGCGTAATAGAGTCTGTGGAAGGGCACATCGGTCTGTACAGCCACCTATAGACTCCCCCCTGAGAATGGGAGAGAGTCAGCCTCGTATGTGACCCACCGTCAATGAGATGGTGAGATAGGAAGATTGAATCCCCTCACAAATATCCCAGTGTCTTTGCTACAAATTCCAATAATTCCCTGTTAATGCAGTGTCTAACAATGTGATGCTGTAAAGGGGCCTTTACACTGCCCTTCCACTTCTGTATTCTGACCATTATTACACAGAATTTGGATTCATACTCCCTCATAATCTGAGGCCACATATTTTCTTGGTAATCCCAATGTTATCCCGAACAATGAGAGTTCCCCATCCACTTCCCATTCTGCCTGGCTTTCCACAATGTTGTGTAGCCGTGAATATTCATGCCCCACCTTTTTGTTCACCCTGCGACCACATCTCCCCGATGGCGATTACATAGAAATCACAGTTACACGTGCATGTCCCTTATTGCAAATGCTTCATGCATTCAAATTAAGAACCAGTAATTTACTTTTTTACCACAATTTCCTGTCACAAACCTATCTGCTGATGTACAATTTTAGTTCAACTCAGTTTCTTCCTCTTTCTTTCTGTTTATCCTCAGCCACATATTTCAATATTCCAAACTTTCTCTATGGAATTGGGAATTTCCTTTCAGTTGAGCCCTGTCCCTCCTCATCTGTGTCAGTTTAAAGCACTCTGCATAGTACTGGTCATATGATTGACCAGCGCATTGGCCCCAGCACCGTACCATCACATTACAATAGCTGACTCTTTCCTGATTACTGGTAGCAGTGCCCATTACATCAGATCCACTTCTTCTGACACCATGGTTTCATCCTGAAATCTTCCAGCACTCTGGTGCTATCACTCAGTGTCTCTGCATGTGGTATCCCTCACTCTGTGGGTCTAATTGCTGCCTCTGTCAGCGTCTCTCGCTCTCCTGATCCTGAACCAACAGAATCCTGCAATACGGAGAGATGCAACAGCACAGGCCAGGGACGGTGACTCGGATTTTCATGATCCCTGCTGGACACAATGCTACGATACATGAGTTACCCTCGCTGCATCAGTCTAATTTCCCATTTTGTCGATTTCTATCTCATACAGGTAATCAGGATGTTCCTGACTACTGTCTCGTCCATCACCTCATTGAAGATGCTTGGTTAGCCAGAGAGAGATGGTGAGGGAGATCTGAAGCCTTCAGTAGATCCTGCAGCCGGTAAAATCACTCACAGTAAACAGCACAGAGGGGATTAGTGGCCTTCTATATTCAGACCCAGAAGAGAGGAAACAGATACACTACTGGGTAAGGAACAGCAACATTCTCGGCTTCATTCCCACCATCTTGTGAGGGTCCTGCTTTCCCCTCTGCTGTACTGGTCCCCACCGAGACAGCACAGTGGGTCCCAGGCATCACACCTGACCCATGCTGTGTTGGTGATCTCTGTAATATCCTCCAGTCCCGATAATCCTTCCTCTGTTTGGAATCTCCTCCAGTACACACCATGCTCTCTGTCACTGTCAGGTTCTCCAATTCCTTAACACCCTAATCCCTAAACTTCTCCAGTAGATACTAAATTCCTTCATCCCTGCAAACCCTGACAGTCCCGTCTATCCCTGTAAGCTCTTCCTACCAATACCACCCTCCATGTCAATGTATTTGTCTTTAACCTCTATATCCGTCCTCATCTGGGTAAACTTCTCCAGCTCCTGCAACCCTTCCTTATCTGTGAAAAATTTGTAACCTCCTTATCGTTCTCCAATTCTTCGATCTTAATCTATTTAAACTTCACCCTCCTCTCCTCCCCCCCCCCCCCCCACCCCGTCCCACCCTCCGGCCATCCTGCCCGACCGCAGGAACCATGTTCAGTTTACCCAGCTGAGGAGCAACCCTCCTCAGCTGTGTAAAAATCTCCAATCCAGCAACCTGGCATTCTCCATTGCCTTCCTATTTCTGTAGCCTCCAGAACCTAGAACCCACCTTATATGTGTAAATCTCTTCGGTCACTACAACCTTCCATTTCTCTCTCAGCATGTACAATACTCTTCTCCCGGAAACACTCCCTGTCTACGCCTCTCAGTCTGCCTGCCTCTCCCTACTTCCATCCCTATCCCTATCTCCAGAATCTAATCCAGACTCCATTCCCTTTTTAATAAATGGCAGCATTTGATTTGCCTGCTGTGTTGCTTGCTGACCCTGTAAGTTACCTTTTTCAGATTGAATCGCAAGAACCCCCACAACTCTTTCTGCTCCCACTCTGAAACCAAATAGTGTTAGCCTGACAATAATTTGGGAGCATACTGAAATATGTTATAAAGTATTTATCAATAAAGTATAACCCTTAGAAACACATTTTATAAAAAAATATGTTTTTGAAACTGTTGGATTTTATTTGTTGGTGTGAATATAAATGGTGTAGGAGGGGTGTGGTTGTACAGGGGATATGGTGCATTTGAATTTTCAGAAGCCTTGACACAAGTTTCAAAAAAGGGCTAAAAAATAATTTGGTAGAGAATAGGGCCTTTAAATATCAATAAGGGCGCCTATTAGATTAGATTCCCTACAGTGTAGAAAAATGCCCGTTCGCCCAACAAGTCCACACCAATCCTCCGAAGAGGAACCCATCCATTCCCCTACATTTACCCATTACTAATCCACCTAACATGAGGGTAATTTGGCATGATCAATTCATCTGACCTGCACATCTTTGGACTGTGGGAGGAAACTGGAGCACCCGGAGGAAACCCACACAGATACGGGGAGAACGTGCAAACTCCACACAGACAGTTGCCAGAGCTGGGAATCGAACCCGGGTCTCTGGCATTATGAGGCAGCAGTGCTAACCACTGCTGCACCTCATTGTTTTTTATCTGCTGCTTCCGTGTACCCATTATCAATTCCCAATATGTGGAACCAGAGGAAATGGGTGAGATATTAAATAAAACAGTCTTCTCAGTATTTCCTATGTAGAAAGACACGGAAGCTTGGGAACTTGGGGAAATAAATAGTGAATACTTGGAAAGAATCCTCAACAGAGAAGGGAAAGTGTTGGAATCTTAAAACAAATAAAGGTAGATCAATCCTCAGTAGCTTATTCGGCCGATCCTAGAATATTGTGGGAATCTAGGGAAGAGATTGCAGTGTCCCTAATAGAGATATTTACATTATCAACAGACGCAATGTGGTCCTGGAAGACTGGAGGGATCATAATGCTGTTCCATCGCTGCAGGATGAAGCCAGGAAATTAGAGCCCCGTGAGCCCAGTGATGGGGAAGTTGTTGGAGGAGATTGAGAGAAAGGAGCTACGTATATTTGGAAAGACAAGGGCTGATTAGAGATAGTCAGCATGGCTTTGTGAGTGGATAAGTGTTTTACAATCTGGATTGACTCTTCAAGGAGGTGGCTAAGAGATAGATGAAGGCAGAGAGGTCAGCATTTTCCGCATGGACTTTAGCGAAACATTTGACAAGGATTTAAAGGATATAGAACATCCAGTCAAGACGAAGAAGGAAGCTTAATTAAGGTTGAGGAAGCAAGGATAAGATAAACCTCTAGAGAGTTATATGGGGTGGCAAGGTGACTCAGTAGTTACCACTGCTGCATCAGCACCATGGACACGATTTCGATTCCAGCCCTGGGCAGTCTGGTGAATGCACATTTTCCCCATGTCTGCGTGGGTTTCCTCCAGTGTGCTCTATTTTCCTCCCATGGTCTAAACGTGTGCAGGTTAGATGACTCAGTCATGCTAAATTACCCATAGTGTTCAGGGATGTGTAGGTTTGGTGCATTAGTTAGGGCAAGTGTAGAGTGATAGGGTGGGAGGATGGTTCTGGGTGGGATATAGTTTGGAGAGTTGGAATGGAGCTTTTGGGCATAATGACCTGTTTCCACACTGCAGGGATTCTCTGAAGGTAGCCAGGAAGAATGGACTTAGGACTCCCAAAGGGGACATGGCAAAGCATTGTTAGGAAGGATTAAGGAAAACCATAAGACATTCTCCACTTATGTGAGGAACAAGAGCATGGCCAGAGTGAGGATAGGATCGGTCATTGATAGTGGTGGGAACTTGTGCCTGGATTAGGAGGAGGTAGGGGATTTCCTTAATAAATACTGTGCTTCAGTATTCACTACTGAGAGGGACCTAGACATTTGTTAGGTCAGCGTGAACCAGGCTGATATATGTGAACAGGTTGATGTTAAGAAGGAGGATGTGCTGAGTATTGTGTAAACCATAAGGATAGATAATTCTATTGGACCAGACTGGATGTACCCGAAGTTACTACAGGAAGCGATGGAAGGGATTGCTGCGCCTTTGGCGATGACCTTTGCGTCCTCACTGTCCCCTGGAGCTGTATCAGATGACTGGAGGGTGGCAAATGTTATTCCTTGTTCAAGAAAGGGAATAGGGATAATCTTTGGAATTACAGACCTGTCAGTCTTATGTCTGTGGAATACAGATTATTGGCGAGGGTTTACGAGAGACCGGATTTGTGATTCCTTGGAAAACCATAGTTTAATTTAAGATAGTCAGCATGGCATTTTAAGAGGCAGGTCATGCCTCACAAATCTTAATGAATCCTTTGAGAATGTGACAAAATAGCTTTATGGCTCATTCAGAAAGTACAGAGGCATGGGATCCAGGGAAACCTGTCTGTCTGGATACAAAGTCCCTGGTCCATAGAAGACAGAGGGTGATGATAGATAGAAAACACTCAGCCTGGAGCTCGGTGACCACTGGTGTTCTGCAGGGATCGGTTCCAAGATCTCTACTGATTGTGATTTTTTTTTTTAAATGACTTGGATGTGGCAGCAGAAGAGTGTGTTAGTCAGTTTGCCAATGACACCAAGGTTGGTGAAGTGGTTGATAGTGTAGCTGGCTGTTGTAGGTTGCAACGGGACATTGAGCTGGGCTGAGAAGTGGCAGATGGACTTCAATCTGGAAAAGTGTGAAGTGTTTTGTTTTGGAAGGTCAAATTTGAATGCTGAATGCAGGGTTAAAGGCAGAATACTTGGTAGTCTCGAGTAACAGGGGAATCTTGGGTTCCACGTCGATAGATCCCTCAAAATTGCAATGCAAGCTGATAGGTTTGTTAAGAAGGAATATGTTGTGCTGGATTTCATTAGCTAGGGGATTGAGTTTTAAAGCCGTGAGGTTATGCTGCAGCCCTATAGAGATCTGGTTAGACCACACTTGCGATATTGTGTTCATGTCTGGTCCCTTCATTACAGGAAGAAGGTGGAAGCTTTAGAGAGGGTAAAGAGGATGCTGCCTGTTCTGGAGAGCATGTCTTATGAAGAAAGCTTGAGGGAGGTAATGCTTTTCTCACTGGAGTGAAGAAGTGTGAGGGGCGACTTGGTAGAGGTGAACAAGATGATGACCGTCATAGATAGAGTGAATAGTGAGACTTCTTTATCCCATGGCATAAATGGCTATTACGAAGGGGCATAATGTTCAGGTGATTGGAAGATGGTGAAGGAGCAATTTCAGAGGTAAATTCTTTACATAGAGAGTGGTATGTAGATAGAATGCACTGCCAGCAGTGGTAGTAAAATTAGATACATTTGGGACATTTAATGGGCATATGGATGATAGTAAATTGAACGGTATGTAGGTTAGTTTGATCTTACAGTCGGATAAAAGTTTGACAAGTCATCACGCCCGAAGGGTCTTGTGCTGTATTGTTCCGTGTTCTACATTCCGTATGGTAAACTAGGTAATAGTATCAATATAAAAGGATATGGCATTCAGGAGGAGCTAGGGAAATTGATACAAAATTGGGCTTGATGGTCGGAGACAGTGGGTGATGGGAGGCATGTTATTTTTCTGACTGGAGGCATGTGACCAGCGGTGTAGTGGGTCCCCTGTTGTTTGTCATTTGGATAAATGGTTTGGATAAGAATATTGGTTTCGTGGTAAGTAAGTGTTTTGGTTGACACTGAAATTGGTGGTAAAGTGGACAGTGAAGAAGGTTATCTATGATACAACAGGATGAACAGTCCTGCTGGGATAGTGGGCTGAAGAATAGCAGATGGAGTTTAATTAGATAAAGGTGAGGTGTTCCATTTTGGTGAAACAAACCAGGGTGGGACTTGTATAGTTAATGTTCGGGCCCTAGGTCGTGTTGTCAGTCAGTGACCCAGGGATACAGGTACACAGTTCTTTGAAAGTGGTGTCACAGGTAGACAGGCTGGTGAAGCAGGCATTTGGGATGGTTACCTTCATTGAGCAGAGCATTGAGAATAGAAGCAGGGACATCAGATTGAGGCTGTCGAGGATATTGGTGGGGCTACCATAAAAGCATTGTTGATCGGTAGGAAGGTCTCATCTCATCCATTCCATGAATGGAATGGACATCCCTCCCTACCTCTGCAAACCCCTCCAGCTGCAGCAATCCGTACTGGCTTAGTAACAGTGTTCAGGCCCTAGTAACTCTCTGTAACACTGTCACCAACTCCAACGCCTTCACCTCTTCCTGTTCCTATCGTGGCATTAAACCCTGACAATGATTCCCCTTCCCACTGCCCCCCTCCGACTAGCAGATCCTTTGCATCCCTTTATCGCTTACTCCTAAAACACACTCTCACTTCAGGATTTTAAGTACTTTTTGGTGATCTTCTCAGCCTGATAATCTAATATGATCCATTTTGTCCTGAGTGAGGGACCGGCGGAAATGTCTCGCTGAGGTTTTTCCTGTTTCAACGGAATGTCATTTTGCTGAGTGATTTACAATGTTCCTTCAAATGCTTTCCACTGTTCATTCACAGGCATGTTTCAGTTTGTTTAACCTGTTTACCTTGGTCAGTTTTCCTCTCAACCTCATTTCATTGGCTGTTTTTGTTTCTAGTTGTAGCTTGTCCTTTCTGTGATTCATTTTAAAACTTTATATTTCTTTAAACTGCACTTTTTCACAATTTCCCAGAGGATCTCTCCAGGTGACATTACTCTTTCACTAAGTTTCATTACACAACACTCGCTCTGAGATAGTTACATCCCTAACTAGTTACACAATGTGTTATTCAAAGAAACACTGAAAGAAATTCTTGGAACTCCCCTTCCAATATCACTCTTGTCAGTGTGATTATCCCGATTATACGAATATTGAAGTTTCACTAAATTATCGCAATGCCTTTATTAAACATTCCAGTGAGTTCCTGTTTAATGCAGTAATGAGCAATGAAATGTTGTTCGGTGGCTAAAACTGTTCTGCTGTTTGTGTCCTTGACAAGTAGTCGCCAGAATTTACATTCAGACTGATTCGACTTCATGATCTCAGGCCCAATGCTTTCTCTGTAATGCCTTTGTAATTCAGTGTAATCCAGGAAACTATTTTGCCTGAGTTTCCACAAGGTTGTGAACCATTGAATATTTATGCCCATCTTTTGTTCACCCTGTAACCACATCTCCCTGGTGTCTAAATCTCTTTTATTTCTGTGTCACAAATCCATCTACCTTATTGACGAGACTTTGTCCACTCCAGAAAAATATAATTTACTCTTTCCCACAATTTCCTGCCCCATATCTATTGGCTGATGTACAGTTTTAGTTAAACTCTGTCCCATCTGTTCCTTTCTGCTGTCTCCAGTCACATTCCCATACTGTTCCGATGCTTCACCTTTTCTCTTTGGATTTGGAAAGCTCCTTTCACCTGAACCCTGACCCTGCATCCTCTCTGTCAGTTTACAGCCCTGTCCATAAACCTGCCGACAGGTATGGGATGTGGGTGTCTCTGGTTGGCCAGCCTTTCTTGCCCAGCCCTAACTGCCCTTCAACTGAGAAACTTGCTCAGCGATTTCAGAGGGTAATTGGGAGGCAAATTGCTGTGGGTATGTCGTGCAGACCACGTGAGGATGGGCCGATGTCCTTCGCGAAAGGACAAGTGTTTGGGCTTTTTTGTACATCAGCAATGGTTTCATACTTATATATGGATTTTATTTGCAATATTTAAAATTATTGATTTCAAATTCCACCACTTCTGATGGTGGGATTCAAACCTGTCTCCCCTGAACATTAGCTGAGGTCTTGGATACATGCTCTAACAATAATACCACTCGGCCATCACTTCACCTGTTAATCCCTGAACACTGATACCAGTGCATCACGAAGCTAAACCCATTCTTCCTACTGCTTGATCCTGAACTCTTCCAGCATGCTGGTGATATCACTCAGTCTCTCTCCATGTGGTATCCCTCACTGTGTGGGTCTAATTGCTGCCTCTGTCAGCGCCTCTCGCTCTTGCAGCTGCTCCAGATCCTGAACCAACAGAATCCTCCAATTTGGAGAGACGCTGCAGAACAGGCCAGGGATGGAGACTGGGATTTTCCAGATCTCTGTGGTACTCAGTGCCATTCTCCGTGTGTAACTCTCACTTCATCAGTCTAATTTCCATTTCTGTCTATTTATCTGTCTCCTGTAGGTACTAGGGAAGGTCCTGACTCAATAAACTCATCAACTGCTGGGTGTCTCGTCCATTACCACATTGAAGATGTTTGGTCAGCCAGAGAGACAAAGGGCAGGGAGATCTGCAACCTTCAATAAATCCTGCAGTGAGGTAAGATCACTCACAGTGCACAGAGCAGAGACCAATGAGAGGGCTCCAAACATCGGCTAACAAGACATGACATTGCTGGAAGGGGAGTACAGTATACATAAAATGTTGTACTAAGACAGCATCGGGAGTGTCACAGTTATCAATCCAGGCCTGCGCTGTCTTAGTGAGCATCAGCACAACAGATGGGAAAGCAGGCCTCCTAAGAGAGGGTGGGGAAGCTGCCTGGGATCTTTCTGTTCTGCGTTCCTTCTCCAACACTGTATCTATGTCATGTCTCATTAACCAGTGTCTTTAATAATTTATAACTCCTATATCAACTTCAGTCCCTGTAACCTCGTCTCTTCCCTATCGTCCCTCCACACATTTGAAATGTACTGCATTCCAGCCTTCCATCCCCATCGCATAACTTGCTTCAGTGTCTACAGCATGCCTTAACTCGGTAGTCTCATCCTCGAATGACAGTCATGCAGCCCAGAAACAGAACTTTTAGTCCAACTAGTCCATGCTCACCACGTTTCCTGAACTAGTCACATTTGTCTGTGTGTGACCCATATCCCTGCAAACCTTCTCCCCATGCTTCTGCCCAAATGTCTTTTACACGTCATCATTGTGCTTCTCCCCATCACATCCCCTGGCAGCTCATTCAATACGTGCACCATCCTCTGTGTGGAAAATGTTCTCCGCCGATCCTTTTTAAGTCTTTCCTCTCCCACCTCAACGTTTCTGCCCTCAAGTTATGGACTTCCCTGCCCTGGGTTAGAGACCTTCACTCGTCACCTTAGGTATATCCCTCGTGGTTTTATATACCTTTATAAGATCACCCCTCAGTCACCTACGCCTAATGGAAAGATAATGATAGAAATATCTCTGCTAGGGTCACTGCCACAATGTTCTGGGATACACTTGTTCAGGGCCTAGGGCTTTCTCTATCTTTGTGTTCTAAGATCTCCAACACCACCTCTTCAGTAATGGGGACTCTTTACAAGCCATCACTTTTCTTTCACTGACTTGTCCACAGTAATTTCTGACATAAAATGTTCATTTAGGGTCCCACCCATCTCCTGTGGCTCTACACTTGGATGGCCTCATTGAGCTTTGAGGGGCCCTGTTGTATCTCCTGTTGCTTTTTGGTACTTGTATGCTGTAGGATCTCTTTGCATTCTCCTTAACCTTTTCTGCCAAATCTATCTCATTTCCCTGTTTTGCTTTCCAGCTTATCCAGCCTCTCCGTTTCTGTCAAACCCTCCAAAATCAGTAACATGTTTGTCAATCTTTGCTCCATTTGCAGTTTCAGAAAGTGCTTCCTAAAGCAGAAGGATCAGTATTCTACACAGTACACCAACTGGAGACCCAGCAATGCCTTGTACAGCCGTATCATGATGATCCAACTCATGTCCTCAATGCTCTGACCTATGAGGGCAAGTGTGTCAAATCCGCTCTCCCCGCCCTGTCCCCCTGCAATGCCACTTCCAAGGAACAGTGTGACTGCACCCCTTGGTCTCTCTCTGTTTTGACAGCACTGTCCAGGTTCCAACCATTAACTGTGTTAGTCCTCATGTTTTGTCTTAACAAAATCCATCACCTGAATTAACTCCATCTTTCATTCCTTGGCCCATCACCTGAATTCAACTCCATCTTTCATTCCTTGGCCCCCTTCGATAACTGTATTCCCTGCCCACTATGACCCGTGTTCTATCCGGACTTTTATCAACAAACGTACTAACAATGGCTCCTATGGTCTTACTGAAATATTTTCTGTAAATGATGCATAACAGTGGACCTAACACTGTTCTTTATGGGACACCACTGGTGATAGGCCTCCAGTCTACACAACAACCCTCTCCCATCACTCTGTCTCCTACTGTCAAGCCAATTTTGTACCCAGTTGGCTAGCTCTCCCTGATCCCATGTGATCTTACCTTACTAACCAGTGTTCCACGTTAAACCCTGTCCAAGGCCTTGCTGTGGTCAGTATAGATAAAGTCTCCTGTTCTGTCTTTTATCTTCTTCGTCACGTCTTCAACAAACTCAGTCAAGTTTGTGAGACACTATTTGTGTACTTTGCATCAACTGTACCTAATCAACCCTTGCCTTTCGAAATGCATGTAACTCCTGACCCTCAGAGCTACCTCCAACACCGTACGCACCACTAACATCAAGCCAATTGGTCTTTCGGTGCCTGGCTTTCCCTCACAGCAGTTTTAAATACTGGCACAACATTAAACACCCTGCAGGTTTCCAGCTCATCACCCGTGGCTATCACTGATATAAATACTTCTTTAAGGGGCACTTCTTCCTGAGTTTCCCCCAATTCCCTCGGATATATATGATTAGCTCCAGGGATTTGTCTATTTTCTATACATTTTAAAAACTCCATCACCTCTGTTCTGTTATGCGGAGTCTGTTGAAGACTTTATTTCCTTGACTTCCCCAGTCTTTAAGTACTGACGTGAAATTTTTGTTAAGGGTCTCACCCATCTCTGGTTCCACATATGGATTGCCACATTGATTTTCAAGGGGACACATTCTGTCCCTAGTTAATCTTCTGTCGTTAGTATTCATGTAGAATCACTTTGGATTTTCCTCAGCATTATCAGCCAAAGTTTTCTCAGGTTTCCTGTTTGCCCTACTGCTTTCCCTCTTCAGTATATTACTGTACCCGCAATGTTCTTCGAGGAATCCAGCTGGCCATATACGACCTGGACTACTTTTTTCTTGACCAGAACCTCAATATCCCCAGTCATCCAGAATTTTCTACTTGTTATCAGCATTGTCCTTCACACGAACAGAAATATCCTCACCCTGAACTGCAAATCGTCTCCACAATCAACTGTTAAAAGCTCTTGACCAATACCTTCTGGATTGGGGCAGGCCAGTTTTGATGTTTCACTGAAGGACCAGGCCTGTCCTTTACCATAACTGTTTTCAAACTAATACTATTGTGTCATTTTGTCAAAGTGCTCCCCAACTAACACCTCAGTCCCTTTCCCTACCGTGTTCCTCAAGGGGAGGTCAGGTTTTGCCCCTTTCTCCAGGGGGAGGGTGAACAACCAGTGGTAACTGTGCACATCAGTACACATGGCATAGATACAGTTGGATGGGTTCCGGTCAAGTGAGTATCGGGAGTTAGGTAAGAAGGTAAAAAGCACGACTACAAGGGTAGTGAGCTCCAGATTCTCCCAGTGCCTCAAGCCAGAGAATATGGGAATAGAAAGATAGGCCAGATGGATACGTGGCTGAGTAGTGGTGGAGAGGGAAGGGTTTTCACGCCTTGGATCATTGGGATCTCTTCTGAAGTGGAGGTGACCTGGACAAGGGGGGCGGGTTGAACTTGAACCAGAGGTGTACTAGCAACTTTTGGGGGGCGGGGGAGAGATTTGTTAGTATTACCTGGGAGGGCTTAATCTAATTTGCCAAGGGATTGGGATTCTGAATAAGAGAGGGACCATCGGCCAGTCAGAGGAAAATACATCCGCCACCGAGAGCAAGGTTCCTATTCAGGATATCCTGGGGCACAGTCAAGGGAGGGAAAAGAATTCTGGTTTAAAGGATATTTATTTCAACGCACAAGATCTGATTGGGAAGGCAGACGAGTTCAGAGCATGGATTGGTTCTGGGGACTGAGATATTATAGCCATAACAGAAACATGCTGAGAGAAGGGCAGGACTGGCAGCTCAGTGTTCCAGGATGCAAAAGGTACAGGCGTGACAGAAAGGCAAGTAAGTGAGGAGGAGGAGTTGTCTTTTTCAACAGGGAGGGCAGAAAACAGTGCTTAGAGAGGATACTCCTAAAGAGTCATCAAATGAGGTCATAGGGTTAGACGTTAGCAAGAAGAAGGGGGTGGTCACTTTGTTGGGACTGTATTACAGACTCGCAAATAGCCAGTGGGTATGTGAAGAGCAGGTGTGTAGAGAGATTGTAGATAGCTGTAGGAATAAGAGAGTAGTATTGATTGGAGATTTTAATTTCCCCTGGATTGACTGGGCCACTCAGAGAATAAAAGGCCCATATGGGTTGCAATTTGTCAAATGTGTCCAAGAAAGTTTCCTTGATCAAAATGTAGACGGTCCTACTCTACTCAGGTGGGTGCGACATTGGACCCCCCACTGAGAAAATGAGGTCAAGCAAGTGACTGAAGTGTCAGTCGGTGGCCACAACGGTCTTAGTTTTGACATAACTACAGAAAACGATAGGAGAGGTCCACAGGTTAATGAACTATGCTGAAACACAGCCAGTTTTGGGGCCATGAAACAGGATCTAGCAGAGGTGGAGTGGGTGAGTCTGTTTGAAGGAAAAGAAACGACAGGGAAATGGGAGGCTTTTAAAAGTGTGATACTGAAAATCCAGGGTCAGTATGTACCTGTTAGGGTGAAGGGAAAAGTGGCAGATTTAGGCTTCCCTGGCTGATGAGGGATATTGACCCTCTGGTCTGGCAAATGAAGGTGGTATACATTGGGTTTAAGGTTTCCGTATCTACCTAACCTCTTCCAACCCTAAAGACACAATCAATCTGTGGAGACACTATACTCTTCTCAGGTCCCTGCCACACTGATCTGTAGAACCCACTCCAGTCCCTGTGACTGTTTCAATCCAGTTCCTAAAGGACCTGTGATCTTTGTAACATGCTCTCATCACTACCACCCACCCTGTCAATGTAAGCTCTTCCAGTGTTTCCATCCATCTACTCATCTGCATAAACCTCTCCAGCTCTTACACCCCTATCTGTGTGAACATCACCGTCCCCTACAACACTTCCCCACTTAGGCCAAACTGGAGGAGATTACTAATGCTCCTTTATCTGTGAAACGGTCTCTAACCAAAATTGCTGTTCTCATCTCCAGGAAAATCTGTCCGATTCTACACTCTCCATTTCTGAATAACCCCGGAACATAAGAATTTCGATATCTCAGTTCCGACTACACTCCATTTGTGTGTTTTTTCATCCAGTTCACACAACCTACATTATCTCTGTTATCTGCTCCATTCCCTAAATAGTCCCTGTCTGTATAAACCAGCCCTGTCCTATCAACTGCTTATCCCTGTAAACTGCTCCATCCCTCCAAAACCTCATCTCCAGACCTCCTGCAGGCCCTACAGCTCTCCACTTATCTGGAACGTCCTATTTCTCTATGGCCCTATCCCTGTGAAACCATCCCCAGTCCCCAAAACCCTCCCAGTCTGGGTCCTCTGTTCCAGATCAGACCATTGCTGTCTCTGTAAACACCTCCACCTCTGACAACTCTTCCCATTTGTGTAACCTCGTTCAGACCCCACTCTCTGCAGCTTCCTGCATCCTCTTCCTGCCATTGCAACCAAAACCACATGTTTATGTAATATACACCAGTGCTTACACCCTCCCGAACTCAGTCACCTCTTGCAGCCCTAACAAAACACCTAAACTGTGAAACCTCTCATTTCCCTACAATCCTCCTTCCCTCCCTCCTCAAATGCCTTCATCACCATGAAACCTCCCAATTACTGAAGCCTCCTTTTGGCACTGCAACCCTCCTAATGTCTGCAACATCCTCCTGTCCTGATATCTCTCCCTGACTCTGTAACCCCCACCACCCTCCAGTGCCCTTCTGGGGAACATGGCAGAGGAGAGATGATTTGTAGCATCTGGATCATATTACGGAGGTAGAATTCTGGAAATTACAGATTTGGTCTAATGTCTGTCATGTGCAGATTATTGGCAAGGACTCTAAAGACAGGATTTATGACGACCTGGAAAACCATAGTTACATTAGAGACAGTCAGCATGGGTTTGTGAGAGGCAGGTCATGCCTCACAAACCTTTTTGAATTCTTTGAGGATATGACAGAATACATTGACGGCTCATTCAGAAAAGAAGGAAAATTGGGATACAGGGAAATCTGTCTGTCTGGATACAGGATTGGATGGCCCACAGAAGACAGACGCTGGCAGCAGATGGACAGTATTGAGCCTGGAGCTCAGTGACCAGTGGTGTTCTGTAACAATCGGCTCTGGGACTCTGCTCTTTGTGATTTTTGTAAATGACTTGGATGTGGATGTTGGAGAGTGGGTTAGTAAGTTTGTCAATAACATGAAGGTTGGTGGAGTGGTGGGGAATGTGGAGGGCTGTTATAGTATGCAATGGGACATTTGCAGGACGCAGAGCTGGGCTGGAAGTGACAGATGGAGTTCAATCTGGAAAAGTGTGAAGTGATTCATTCTGGAAGGTCGAACCGGAATATAGAATACAGCGTTAAAAGGCAGAATACTTGGCAGTGTGGAGGAACAGAGAGATCATGGGGTCCATGTCCATAGATCCCACAAAGTTGCCTCACACGTTGGTAGGGTTGTTAAAAAGGCATATGTTGTGTTTGCTCCCCTTAGCTAGGGGATTGATTTTATGAGCCGTGAGGTTTTACTGCATCCTTATAGCGACCTGGTGAGACCACACTTGGAATATTGTGTTCAGTTCTCGTCCCATCTTTACAGGAAGGATGTGCAAGTTTTAGAGAGCATACATAGGAGATTTACCAGGATGCTGCCTGGAATGGAGGGCATTCCTTATGGAGAAAGTTTGAGCGAGCGAAGGCTTTTCTCATTGGAGTGAAGAAGGGGGGTGGGGTGACTTGGTAGAGGTGAACAAGGTGATGAGAGGCACAGAGAGTGTGAATAGTCAGAGACTGTTTCTCCTATGGCATAAATGGCTATTACAAGGCGGCATAATTTTAAGGTGATTGGAAGATTGATAAGAGGATAGAGAATGGTAGGTGGTTGGATGGACTGCCAATGGTGGTAGTAAAATTAGACACATTTGGAACATTTAATAGACTCTTGGACAGACACATGGATAATAGTAAAATGAAGGGTATGCAGGTTAGTTTGATCTTATAGCCGGATAAAAGGTTGGCATAGCATCATGGTCGAAGGGTCTTGGGCTGAACTGTTCTGTGTTCTACGTTCTGTCTGGTAAACTGGGCAATAACCTCAGATCAGTGTAAAAATGATATGGCATTCAGAAGGAGCTAGTGAACTGGATACGAAATTGGCTTTGTGGTAGGAGACAGAGGGTGATGGGAGACATGTTGTTTTTCTGACCGGAGGCATGTGATCAGCGGTGTAGTGGGCCCACTGTTGTTTGTCATTTGGATAAATGGGTTGGCGGGGAATATTGGTATCCTGGTAAATAAGGTTTTTGGGTGTCACTGAAATTGGTGGTAAAGTGGACAGTGAAGAAAGTTATCTATGATACAACAGGATGAACAGTCCTGCTGAGATAGTGGGCTGAAGAATAGCAGATGGAGTTTAATGAGATAAATGTGAAGTGTTCCATTTTGTTGAAACAAACCAGGGTGGGACTTGTTCAGTTAATGTTCGGACCCTGGGTAGTGTTGTCAGTCAGTGACCCAGGTACACAGTTCTTTGAATGTGGTGTCACAGGTAGACAGGCTGGTGAAGCAGGCGTTTGGGATGGTTACCTCTCATTGGGGAGAGCATTAAGGGTAAGAGTTGGGATGTCATGCTTTATCTGTAAAAGACATTGGTGAGGCCACCATAAAAACATTGTTGATCGGTAGGATGAACTCATCTAGTTCACTTACCTCCTTTAAGGAAGGACATAAAATATTCTAACCTGGTCTGGCCGACATGTGACTCCAGACCCACAGCAATATGGCTGACTCTGAGCTACCCTCTGGGTAATTAGCAGTGGGGTCAAAGAACGTTGTTCCAGGCAGTGACACCCACATCCTATGAATGAATAAATAAAATTACATATGTCCCTCCCGACCTCTGCAAACCCCTCCAGCTGCAACGATCCATACAGGCTTTGTAACACCGTTCAGACACTGACCACTCTCTGTCGTACTCTCACCATCTCCAGCACCTTCACCTCTCCCTGTTCCTATCGTGTCAATAAACCCTGACAATGATTCCCCTTCTCACTGCCCTCCTCCTGTGAGCAGACCCTTTGCAATCCATTTAACATTTACTCCTAAAACACTATCTCACTTCAGAATTTTAAGTACTTTGTGATGATCTTCTCAGCCTCATAATCTAGTATGATCCATTTTGTCTTGAGTGAGGGACCAGTGGGGATTTTTGCTGAGGTTTATACTGTTTCAATGGAATGTCCTTCTGCTGAGTGTTTTATACTGTTCCATTATATGTTTTTCACTGTCCATTTACAGACACATGTTTCAGTCTGTTTAAAGTGTTTACCTCGGTCAGTTCTCCTCTCACACACATGTAATTGGCTATTTTTGTTTCTATTTGTAGCTTGTCCTCTGTGATTCACTTTAAAACTTTATATTGATTTAAACTGCACTTTATCACAATTTCCCGAAGGATCTCTCCAGGTGACATTACTCATTCACTAAGTTTCATTACATGGTCGCTCTGCGATAGTTATGCCCCTAGCCAGTTGCACAATGTGTTTTTCAAAGAAACACTGAAAAAAAATTAACCGAAGCCCTCTTCCAATATCAATGTTGATCGTGTGTTTGTCCCAGATTATACGAATATTGAAGTTTTCCAAAATTATCACAAAGCCTTTGTTAAAAAATTCCAATGAGTTCCTGTTTAATGCACTGATGAGCAATGAAATGCTGTTCAGTGGCTAAAACTGTTCTGCTGCTTCTGTCCTTGGCAAGTAGTAGCCAGAATTTACATTCAGACTGACTCTACTTCATGATCTGCAGCCAAATGCTTTCTCTGTAATGCCTTTGTTATCCAATATTTTTAGTGTTACCCATTTTTCCTGAGTTTCCGCAAGATTGTGAACCATTGAATATTTCTGTTCACCCTGTATCCATGTCTCCCTGGTGTCAAAACTCTTTTATCTCTGTGTCACAAATCCATCTACCTTATTAGAGCGATGTTGTCCATTAAAACAAAAACATAACTTACTCTTTCCCACAATTTTCTGTCACAAATCTATTCGCTGATGTACAATTTTAGTTAACTCTGTCCCTTCCTGTTCCTTTCTGCTTGTCTTCAGCCACATCCCCATGCTGTTCCATTGCTTCACCTTTTCTCTTTGGATATGGAAATTTCCTTTCACCTGAACCCTGTCCCTGCATCCTCTCTGTCAGTTTAAAGCGCTGTCCATAAACCTACCGACATGATCGGCCAGGAGCCTGGTCCCAGCACGGTTCCAGTCGGTCCATCCTAATGGATTATTTATTAAGTCAGGTATGGGATGTGGGTGCCTCTGGCTGACCAGCCTTTCTTGCCCAGTCCTAGCTGCCCTGAAACTGAGTAACTTGCTCGGCCTTTGAAGAGAGTAATTGGGAGGCAAATACTTTGCTGTGGCTATGTTGTGCAGATCACGTGAGGATGGGCAGATGTCCTTCTCTGAATGACATAGCAGCCTGGGATACATTTCATTGGGCACTGGGGATTTCTCCACCTTTATGCCTGTGAAAACATTTAATACCGTCTCCCTATTGATCTTAACATGTTCTGGAACCTCAGCATCCCAAGTGAAATCCCCGGCTACAATGCCTTTCTCCTGTGTGAATACAGATAGGAAGTATTCATTGAAGACCTCACCTGCTTCCTCTGGCTTCATGCACAGATTGTCCCTTTGGTTTCTCACAGGCCTTCCTCTTTCACTGGGAATCCTCTTTCTCTCACGATGCTGATAAAATACCTGTGGCTTTTCCGCAATTGTATCTGCCAAATATATTTCATGACCATTGTTTGTCCCTCATTTTCCACAATCCCCTTGCACTCTCTATACTTGTGAATGGCTTCACCTGATTTTATTGCACTGTACTTTCTTTATCAAACTCACGATATCCCTTGATCAGTATTCGCTGGACTTGCTGCCTTTACTATTCACTCTTCAAGGAACACACTGGCCCTGCGTTCTCACTGCATCACTTTAAAATACTCCCACGTTCCTAACATGGACCCAACTGCAGGAAGTTCATCCCAGTCTATGTCTGCCAGATCCTCTGTAATGATCGTGATACTGATAGGAGGCTCAGTTGTGAGGGGGAGAGACAGGAGACTGTGTGGCTGCAGAAGAGACCCCAGGATGGTGTGCTGCCTCCCCGGTACTAGGGTCAAGGATGTCTCTGAGTTGTTAGTGAACATTGTGAAGGGGGAGGGGGTGAACATCCAGAGGTCATTGTGCACATCGGTCCACATGACAGAGGTAGACAAAGGGATGGGGTCCTGTGAAGTGAGTACAGGGAGTCAGGTGAGAAGTTAACAAAGCAGGATATTGATATTAATGATCTCTAGATTACTCCCAGTGCCAAGTGCCAGTGAGGATAG
Source organism: Chiloscyllium plagiosum (assembly GCF_037043375.1). Taxonomy (NCBI): domain Eukaryota; kingdom Metazoa; phylum Chordata; class Chondrichthyes; order Orectolobiformes; family Hemiscylliidae; genus Chiloscyllium; species Chiloscyllium plagiosum. Next base: position 111,947,436 of record NW_028270146.1, read on the forward strand.
AAATAGAAAGGTAGGCCAGATGGATGTGTGGCTGAGGAGCTGGTGTAGCGGGCAGAGTTTTCAGTTCTTAGGTCATTGGGATCTCTTCTGGGGTAGAGGGGACCTGTACAAAGGGGATGGTTTGCACTTGAAGCAAAAGGGTACAAGTATCCCAGGGAGGAGATTTGCTAGTGTTACCCAGAAGGATTTAAATTAGTTTGGCAGGGAGTTGAGATTCTGAGTGAGAGAGGGACCATCGAAAAGTCAGGGGAAATACATCAGCCATCAAGAGCAAGTTACCTATTCAGGATATAGAACATAGAACATAGAACATAGAAGAATACAGCGCAGTACAGGCCCTTTGGCCCTCGATGTTGCGCCGATCCAAGCCCACCTAACCTATACTAACCCACTATCCTCCATATACCTATCCAATGCCCGCTTAAATGCCCATAAAGAGGGAGAGTCCACCACTCCTACTGGCAGGGCATTCCATGAACTTACGACTCGCTGAGTGAAGAACCTACCCCTAACTTCAGTCCTATATCTACCCCCCCTTAATTTAAAGCTATGCCCCCTTGTAATACCCGACTCCATACGCGGGAAAAGGTTCACACTGTCAACCCTATCTAACCCCCAATCATCTTATACACCTCAATCAAGTCACCCCTAAACCTTCTTTTCTCTAATGAAAACAGCCCCAAGTGTCTCAGTCTTTCCTCATACGATCTTCCTTCCATACCAGGCAACATCCTGGTAAACCTCCTCTGCACCCGTTCCAGTGCCTCCACATCCTTCCTATAGTATGGCGACCAAAACTGCACACAATATTCCAGATGCGGCCGCACCAGAGTCTTATACAACTGCAACATGACCTCAGGACTCTGGAACTCAATTCCTCTACCAATAAAAGCCAGTACGCCATATGCCTTCCTCACCGCACTATTTACCTGGGTGGCAACTTTCAGAGATCTGTGTACATGGATACCAAGATCCCTCTGCTCATCCACACTACCAAGTATCCGACCATTAGCCCAGTACCCCATCTTTTTGTTATTCTTCCCAAAGTGAATCACCTCACACTTAGCTACATTGAATTCCATTTGCCACCTTTCTGCCCAGCTCTGCAGCTTCTCTATATCCTGCTGTAACCTGCCACATCCTTCCTCACTGTCAACAACTCCTCCGACTTTCGTATCATCCGCAAACTTGCTCACCCAACCTTCTAACCCCTCTTCCAGGTCATTTATAAAAATGACAAACAGCAATGGTCCCAAAACAGATCCTTGCGGAACACCGCTAGTGACGGCACTCCATGAAGAAACTTTGCCATAAACTACTACCCTCTGTCTTCTTCCATCCAGCCAATTCCTAATCCAAACCTCCAACTCACCCTCAATGCCATATCTCCGTATTTTCTGCAGTAGCCAGGGGCACAGTCGAGGGAGGGAAATGACATCTGGTTTAATGGGCATTTATTTCAATACACGTGGCCTGACTGGTAAGGCAGACGAGATCAGAGCATGGGTTCGCTCTGGGGACTGGGATATTATAGCCATAACAGAAACATGGCTGAGAGAAGGGCAGGACTGGCAGCTCAGTGTTCCAGGATAAAGAAACTACAGGCGTGACAGAAAGGCAAGTAAGTGAGGAGGGGGAGTTGTCCTTTTGATTAGGAAGGACATAACACCTGTGCATCGAGACAATCCTGTTAAGCAGCCATCAAATGAGGCCGTAAATTTAAAAGTTAGAAACAAAGAGGGGATTGTCAGTCTGCTGGGATCATGTTCTAGACCCTCAAATAGCCAGCGGGTATGAGAGGGGCAAATGTGTAGTCAGTGTGCAGGTATTTATAAAAATAATAGAGTAGTATTGGATGGAGATTTTAACTTCCCCTGGATTGACTGGGTCACTCAGAGTGTAAAAGGCCTGTACTGTGTGGAATTTGTAAAATGTGTCCAAGAAAGTTTCCTAAATCAAAACGTAGATGGCTCTACGCGACTCAGGCAGGTGCAACACTGGACCTGTCCTCAGAAAACGAGGTCAGGCAAGTGACTGAAGTATCAGTCGGAGAGCACATTGCATCCAGTCACCACAATTGTCTTTGTTTTAACATAATTGTGGAAAAAGATCAGACAGGTTGACAGATTTAGGTCTTAAACTGGAACTGGGCCAATATTGCTACCATTCAGCAGGATTGAGCAGGGGTTGATTGGGTGAAGGTAAAACTCACACAACACCAGGCTGTAGTCCAGATGGTTTACAGAGGAACCTCGATTATCTGAACGAGATGGACAGACACTATTTCGTTTGGATAATTGATTATTCGGTTAATCAATTCAATGCCTTTCCTCTGGGGCTCGGAGTTTTCATTCCAGTCTGCTCCCTGTTCAGGTGACTCGGCAGCAGCAAGCCATGAGCGAGCCCCCACACCCTGTCAGACCCCAAAAACACACCCCGCTCGCCTCCAAACCCAGCCAACACCGCCCCCATCCGCCCCCTCAATGTCGGCCCCCAAACCGACCCAACAGCGAATCCCGCCCCCAAAACCGTCCGACACCACCCTCCATCCGTCCCCACCTCCCAGACACGTCTGACATCACTCTCAGCCCATCCCCAAACCTGTTCAACACCGCACCCCGACCGTCACACCCACAGTTCCAATCCATGTCCACGCCCCCCCCCCGCCCGTCACACCCACAGTTCCAATCCATGTCCACGCCCGCACCCCCCGCCCGTCACACCCAGAGTTCCAATCCATGTCCACGCCCGCCCCCCCCGCCCGTCACACCCACAGTTCCAATCCATGTCCACGCCTGCCCCCCCCCGCCCGTCACACCCACAGTTCCAATCCATGTCCACGCCCGTGCCCCCGTAAGTGTTACCCAGGTAAGCGGATAGTGAAGAAGGTGTTAGGTATGCTTTCCTTTATTGGTCAGAGCATTGATTATAGGAGTTTGGAGGTCATGTTGCAGCTGTACAGCACACTGGTTAGGGCATTTTTGAAATATTGCATGCAGTTCTGGTCTTTTTCCTATTGGAAGGATGTTGTGAAACTTGCAAGTGTTTAGAAAAGTTTTACCAGGATGTTGCCAGGATTGGAGAATTTGAGCTATCGGGAGAGGCTGAAACGACTGAGACTGTTTTCCCTGGAACGACAGAGGCTAAGGGGTGACATTCTTGAGGTTTATAAAATCATGAGGGGCATGGGTAGGATAAACAGACAAGTTCTTTTCCCTGGGGTGGTGGAGACCAGAGCTGGAGGGCATAGGCTTAGGGTGAGAGATGAAAGATTTAAAAGGGACCTAAGGGGCAACCTTTTCATGCAGAGTGTGGGTATGTATGGAATGTACTGCCAGAGGAAGTGGTGGAGGCTGGTTCAATTGCATAATTCAAAACGCATCTGGATTGGTATATGAATAAAAAGGGTTTATTGGGATATGGGCCAAGTAATGGCAGATTGGACGAGATTAGGAAAGGATATCTGGTCGGTGTGGACGAGTTGGACCGAAGGGTCTATTTATGTGCTGTACGTCTCTAGGTCTCGCTGGCTCTAAATGTTTTCCACTGTTCATTTACAGCCTGCCATTTCAGTCTGTTTCCCCTGTTTACCTTGGTCAGTTCTCTCTCTAGATCATGAAATTGGCTTTGTTACTAACGCTCGGATTTGCTTTCTGGTCACTTTAAAATGTCATAATCTCTTTGAATTCCGGTATAATTTCTTGGAGGATCTCGGTGTGATATTATGCATTCACTCAGCTTCATCACCCAACGGTCGATCTGAGATAGTGACATCCCTAGCCATTTGCACAATGTGTTATTCAAAGAAACACAGACAAAAACATTCAAGGAGGATCTCGGATAATATCACTCTTGCCAATGTGTCTGTCCCAGATTATACAAAGATTGAAGTCTCCCAGATTGATCACACCTCCTTTGCTACAAATTCTAATGAATTTTTGTTTAATGCAGGGATAAGCAATGAAATACTGCAAGGCAGCATAAAAACTGTTCTCCTGCTTGTGGTTTTGACACAACATCCAGAATTTGCATTCAGGCTGATTCAGCTGCATAATCTGAGGCCAAATGCTTTCTCTGTAATACCTGTGTTATCCATTAGTGTCATGGTTCCCATCTTGCTCTTCTGCCTGAGATCTGTAAGGTTGTTTACCGTTGAATATTTACGTTTCACCTTTTGTTCAACCTGTAATCATGTCTGTCTGCTGACTAAATCTCATTTTTCTCTGTGTCACAAGTCACCGTAATGCAGATACTTTGTCCATTCCAAAAAAAATGATAATTTCCTCTTTCCTGTCACAATCCTATTCGTTGGTGTACAGTTTTAGTTTAGCTCTGTCCCTTCCTGTTCCTTTCTGCTTGTCCTCAGCCACATCCCCGTGCGGTTCCGAGGCTTCACATTTTTTCTTTTGATTTGGAAAGCTGGTTTCACCTGAACCCTGTCCCTGCATCCTCTCTATCAGTTTAAAGCCCTGTCCATAAACCAACCGACATGATTGGCCAGGACTCTGCTCCCAGCAGGGTTGGTTTTAATGCACTCATGGGATGTTGCTGTCTCTGGCTGGGCAACATCCCAGGCCAACCCTGACCAATCTTAGAGCTGAGTGGTTTGCCAGACCATTTCAGAGGGCATTTGAGAGTCAAACACATTGCTCTGGGTCTGGATTGATATGTAGGACAGACCGCCAACCTATAACATATTTCCTTACTTAAAGGGTATTAAGTAGTCAGATGGGTATCCCTGCTACCAGCATTAAATTCTGGATGAACAGTCGAGTGAAATTAACGCGAGGCCATTGCCTGGCCCACTGATAGCTCCCTCATCCCTGAGTACTGATCCTAGTGCACCTTCTTCGTGACTGTGGTTTGATCGTGATGCCTTCCTGAATTCTGGTGATATCACTCAGTATCTCTCCATGTGGTATCTGTCACTTGGAAGGTCTAATTGATGTCGGTGACTGCAGCTTTTGCAGCTACTCCAGATCCTGAGCCAACAGAATTCTCCACTTCAGGGAGACGCAGCAGCACAGGCCAGGGATGGAGACTGGGATTTTCCAGATCTCTGTGGGACTCGGTGCCATTCTCCATGTGTAACCCTCACTGCATCAGTCTAATTTCCCATTTTGTCTATTTCTCGGTCTCCTGTCGGTAATCAGGAAGGCACTGACTCAACAGAATTCCCAATTCCTGTTTCGTCCATCACCACACTGAAGACAGTTGGTCAGCCAGAGAGATGGAGAGTGAGATCTGGAGCCTTCGGGAAACCCTGCAGTGAGGTAGGATCACTCTCACTGCACAGAGCAGAGTTTATTTCAGGCATCGAGTTTTGGTCCAGAAGACATGACATAGATACAGTGTTGAAGCACGAACACAGGTCATGATGGTTTCCAGGCTCCATCTCCACCCTCTTTTTTACTTTTGTCTCTGCTGTACCTGAGCCTTCCCACGTCAATATGGGAAGTTGACAGTTACCAATCCAGGCCTGTGCTGTCTTAGTGAGGATCTGTACAACAGAGGGGAAAGCAGGTCTCCCCCCCAAGGAGATGGTATTGAAACCTGGGATCCTTCTGTTCTACATTTCCCCCCTCACACTGTGTCTTGTCATGTGATAGAGTCATACAGCAAGGAGACATACCTTTCGGTCCAACTCATTTGCACCAGTATCTTGAATGCTTGTACTTCCCAGAAAATTTCCTGTTTTTATAACCTCCACTCCCCCCCCCCCCCATATTCCCGCTGTATATTTGAAACCTACTCCAATGCTGACGACTCTCCCTATGTGTAAATTGCTCCAATGTCGATAACATGCCCAATCTCTCTAATCTCATACTGTACTCAGTAAAATAATCCCTATTTCTGTAGTCTTCCACAATACTTACAGTGCCCCCGTTTCTGTAAAATCCTCCAGCCTGGACCAAAATAAACATCTGTGTACCTTCCTCAAGCCCCAGGAGAACATGATATCACTGTAACCTTCTGCAGGCCCTATAACACTCCTGCCACCTGGCCTACAGCGTCACGCGACCACAGTAACCTTCTCCCATCCCTACCGCGCTTCTTATCTGTATAAACACCTCCAGACCCTTTTCAAGCCACAACAGCATTCCACGTCTCTGTTTGCTCCTCCACTCCCTGCAGCCCTCCCAGCACCTCAAAACATTCTCTCTTTGTGTAATTCGCAAATTGGGGCAGCACGGTGACTCAGTGGTGAGCAATGGTGTCTCACAGCACCAGGGACCCAGGTTCGATTTCTGCGTTGGGTGACTGTCTGTGTGGAGTTTGCACATTTTCCCTGTGTCTATGTGGGTTTCCTCCCGGTGCTCCTGTTTCTTCCCACAGTCCAAAGATGTACAGGTCAGGTCAATTGGCCATTCTAAGTTGTCCATAATGTTAGTTACATTGTCAAGGAGAAGTGGGTCTGTGTGGGTTACTCTTTGGAGAGTTGGTGTGGCCTTGTTGGGCCGAAGTACCTATTCCCATGCTGAAGGGAATCTAATCTAAACTCTCACTCTGCATTCCATATTACTGTCCCTAAATATATCCCTATATCCATAAACAGCCTCAAAGCCTTCAAACGTCCGAGTCTCTGTGAACTCCCACAGCTCCGTCCTTAACTGTGTAACTTTTTCCAGTCCTGAAACACTCTGAAAATGTGAACATCCCTATCTGCGTAATCCTCTCAGGTCCCTGTAACGGCCCCCCCACCCCACCCCCGATCTGTGGAACCAGCTCCAATGCTTGTGACTCTCCCGGTCAGTTTCGACAAGACTTACTAACTATGCAACATTCGCCCGTCGCTAACACTAGCCCTGCCAATGTAAGCTCCTCCAGTCTCCCCATCAATCTAATCATCTCCATAACCTTCTCCAGCTCTTACACCCCTATGTGTGTAAACGTTACACTCCCCTACAACCATCCCTAGAGCAGAAACCTCCCCCAGTGTCTGCAATACTCCTTATCTGTGTTAGTGTCTCCAGGCTCTATTGCTGTTCCTGTCTCTGTAAGTTCTGACAGATTGTCCAGCTTTCTGGTCCATATAATTTCCAGAATCTCAGCATCCGACATCAACAAATGTCTTCAGTAACCAGAGCCTTCCATATCTCTGTTCGTTCCTCAATTCTATACAACTACATAATCTCTGTAAATAGCACCATTCCATAAAATACTCCCTGCCTGCGTAAACTGCCCCATCCTGCACTGAGAAGCCTCACTGTCCTTTTGATCACCTGTAATCCCTTCAGATCTCCCTGTATCTTCCCTGACTCCATTGCCTACAGCTCATCTCATGTTATAACTCCTCTAACTCATATGTTACTCCCCATCTCTGTGATATTCTTCAGTTACTGCAATTCTCATTCTTTATCTCCAGAGCTTCCAATCCCCCTGATCGATGTAAGGTTATTGATCCCTTGCAGCATGTTTAATACCTATAGCAGCCTCCAACTCCTCAATGCATCCGGTCGCTGTAACCTCCTCAAATACTACAGCTTACTGCCTTTGTAATATCTTCCAGTGTCTGCAACCCTGTTGATTTCTGTAACCTCCTCCAGAACAGCCCTCCACATCTCTGTGTAACTGATGGAAATGCTGCAAACCTGCCTTCACAGTCCTCACTAACTCTCTGAACTCCTGCAGCCCTACAACCCTCCGTATCTCTGGTCCCTCCAATCCCTAAACTTCTCCCTGGCTGATTGAACTGATCCAGCCCCTTCAACCATCCCTATCTCTCACACTCCTGCAGCTCCAACTATTGTCCATGTTAGTGTAATTCCCGGCACCAACAATCCTCAAGGTCTCTATAAACTCCTGTAGCTCCAACTACCACCCCAATCTGTGTAATCTCTAGTCCGCCCAAGCCTCCCTTTCTCTATAAACTCCTGTAGCTCCAAATACCACCCAATCTGTCTAATCTCCAGGGCCTACAACCTTCCCTTTCTCTAAAGACTTCTTTCGCTCCAACTACCACCAATATCTGTGTAATCTCCAGTCCCGACAACCCTCCAAGTCTCTCTATCTCCTGAAGCTCCAACGACCACCATTGTCTGAGTAATCTCCAGTCCCTGTATTCCTCCTGATCTCTGTAACTCCTTCAGGACTGATAATCCTGTAACTATCCTTGACATTTTTCAGCCTGACAACCCATCTGAGCTCTAACCACCAACAGTGATCTCAAACCACCCAAACTCTGTAACATTCTACAGTCTCTACAATCCAGCTTTTCTCTGTTAGCTTCTCTGGTGTCTGCATTCCTCTTTATCTCCAGTTACAGATCCTTGTTCAGTGAAACAGCAAATCTGTAAGAACACAAGAATCTTCGGTGTATCAATAAATTTGCCTCATTTTCTAAATTTAAATAACTGCAAGTTCAACCTCTCCACCTCTTCTCATCAATATCCCTCCATTTTGAAGACCAATCTGGTGAACCTTCTCTAGGCTGCCTCCAATTCAAAGACATCTTCCCTCGAGATAGTGCACCAAACCTGTTGACAGTATTCTCAATGTCGGCTGACTGGAGCTCTCTATAGTTGTTACAAGCCTTCCCTATTTTATTCACCATTCCCTTTGGAATCAATGCCAGCATTCCATTTGCCTTCTCTATGTCCTGCTGGCTCTGTATGCCACCTTTCTGAGATTTATACACAGTGATTCCCAAGTTATTTTGTGATGTAGCTTTCTGCAGTTGATCTGAAACCAAGAGGTGACAGTAATAATCAGGAAAGTTCTGGAATGTATGGGAAACAAGATGCCAGAAATGATAACTGTACACTTAGAAACCTATGAAAAAAGCGCAGTCTTTAAGACCATCATGTATCGGTGCAGAATTAGGCCATTCGTTCCATCGGGTCTATTCCACTATTTGATTATGGCTGAATTGTTTCTCAACCTCATTCTCTGACTTACTCCCTGTAACCCTTGATCTCCTAACTCATCAAAAACCTAGCTATCTCTGACTTAGATACATTGAATTACTTAGCATTCACAGCCCCATGAGGCAGTGATTTCCACAGGTCCATCACCCTGTGGCTGAATAAATTCCTCCACATCTCTACTCTAAAGGGTCGTCCCTTCACTCTAAAGCTGTGCCCTTGGCTCCTCGTCTCTCCTGCTCGTCCTCTGGCCCCCATCCACTCCATCCAGGCCCCTCAGTATTCTGTAAGTTTGAATGAGATTCTGCCGCCGCCTCTGAAACTTCGAGTGCAGGTCCAGAGACTTCACCTGCTCCTCATATAACATGAATTTCATCCCTGGGATCTTTCTTGGAAACCCATTTCTCATACCCCTTCACTTTCTTTGTCCAGACTGTAAATGTATAACGTGTCGAGTGTAGTCCTAACACTGACCCCTGCGGAGCTCCCCTCATCACCAGTTCCCATCGTGAACTTTCTTCACTCTCTGTCTTGTGCCAATCACACAAATCCTCTCTCCATGCTCAGCATGTTGTTCTGAAACCGAAATTTCATTTCACACCCACCGCTAGATTTATTTTTCTGTCTGGCTGTAAACAGCAGAGTTTCACCCTTACCTTCCCACCTGTAATTCCCTGGAGAAGGTGGTGGTGAGCTGCCTTCCTGACCCACTCTTATCCTTTGGGTGTTGGGAGGATGAAGTGTGGCTTGGAGGGCACCTTGGAAATGCTGGTGTTCCCGTGAATCGGGAACTCCGGTCCTTCCAGGGTATAGTTTTTCCGGGTTTGTGAAGGGCTGTTGAAAGACCCATCCTGAGTGACCTCAGTGCTACTTGTAGATTTTATTCATCCATTCATGAACATGAGCTTTGTTGGCTGAGCCAGCATTTACTGTTGATTTGGAGTTGTCCCTGAGAAGGTGGTGGTGAGCTGTCTGCCATTGCAACAGCCATTGGAACAGTTGTTATCTGTGTCCCCTCCAGCAGGCGCGACAACACTCCTCATGTCTGAAACACATACAGACAATGCACCTCTCTCTGTATATGTGACATCCTTCTCTGCTCAGAATTCTTATAGTACCTCACAATACCTCTCCTCCTTCATTCCCATCTGTGCTAGACATCTCTAAAATGTCTTTATTCTTGTTTAAACTTCTGGTCACCTAAAATTTCTCCCTTGGTATATTTGTCACCCATTCAGCTTCTGTAACTCCATATAGCTGTGATCAATGACAGCACAGGTTCCCTTCCTAAATCTCTATAATTACAATGTTGAGCAGGTGTGTATGCTGGAATGGATAGAGATAGAGGAAGCTGATGTGCTGAAACTTTTGTCAAACATTAAGACTGACAAGTCGCCAGGCCTGGACCAGATTTGTCCTCGGCTGCTTTGGGAAACGAGAAATGCAGTTGCTTCACTACTTGCAAGATCTTTGCATCCTCGCTCTCCACTGGAGTCGTACCTGAGGGCTGGTGGCATGAAAATGTAATTCCTCTCTTCAAGAAAGGAAATAGGGAAATCCCCAGCAATTACAGACGAGTCAGTCTCACGTCTGTCGTCTGCAAGGTGTTAGAAATTATTCTGAGGGACAGGATTTATGACCATCTGCAAGAGCATGGCTTGATTAAATGCAGTCAACACGGCTTTGTGAGAGGCAGGTCATGCCTCACAAACCTTACTGAGTTCTTTGAGGATGTGACTAGAAAAGTTGATGAGGGTCGAGCTGTGGATGTGGTGTACATGGACTTCAGCAAGGCATTTGATAAGGTTCCACATGGTAGGTTCATTCAGAAGGTCAGGAGGAATGGGATACAGGGGAACCTAGCTGTCTGGATGCAGAATTGACTGGCCAAAAGAAGACAGCGAGTGATAGTAGAAGGAAAATTTTCTGCCTGGAAGTCAGTGATGAGTGGTGTTCCACAGGGCGCTGTCCTTTGGCCTCTACTCTTTGTAATTTTTATTAATGACTTGGATGAGGGGACTGATGGATGGGTCAGCAAGTTTGCAGACAACACAAAGGTTGGAGGTGTTGTTGACAGTATAGAGGGCTGTTGTAGGCTTCAGGGGGACATTGACAGGATTCATAGATGGGCTGAGAGGTGGCAGATGGAGTTCAACTGGATAAATGCGAGGTAATGCATTTTGGAAAGTCGAATTTGAAAGCTGAGTCCAGGATTAAGGATAGGATTCTTGGCAGTGTGGAGGAACAGAGAGATCTTGATGTGCGGATACATCGATCCCTTAAAATGACCACCCAAGTGGACAGGGTTTTTAAGAAAGCATATGGTGTTTTGGCTTTCATTAACAGTGGGATTGAGTTTAAGAGTCGTGAGATCTTGTTGCAGCTCGATAAAACTTTGGTTAGACCGCACTTGGAATACTGCGTCCGGTTCTGTTCGCCCTATTATAGGAAAGATGTGGATGCTTTGGAGAGGGTGAAGAGGAGGTTTACCAGGATGCTGCCTGGACTGGAGGGCTTATCTTATGAAGAGAGGTTGACTGAGCTCGGACTCCTTTCATTGGAGAAAAGGAGGAGGAGAGGGGACCTAATTGAGGTCTCCAAGATAATGAGAGGCATAAAGAGAGTTGATAGCCAGAGACTATTTCCCAAGGCAGAAATGACTAACACGAGGGGTCATAGTTTTAAGCTGGTTGGAGAAAAGTATAGAGGGGATGTCAGAAGCGGGTTCTTTACACAGAGAGTTGTGAGAGCATGGAATGCATTGCCAGCAGCAGTTGTGGAAGCGAGGTCATTGGGGACATTTAAGAGACTGCTGGACATGCATATGGTCACAGAAACTTGAGGGTGCATACATGAGGATCAGTGGTTGGCACAACATCGTGGGCTGAAAGGCCTGTTCTGTGCTGTTCTGTTCTATGTTCTAGAATGGTTGCGTGTGCTAAATTGGCACTTTTCTTCCTCCTTATCCATCTCAGGACTTCCAGCCCTTACAATCCCACTATATGGAATGCTCCCTTTCTCTGCTCCTCTTCATGCCCTGAGGGTCCTTGAACACTGTCAGAGCTCCAAAAGTTTATATTCCCCCCAGTTACTGCAACTTATAACTCTGTAACACCCCACAGTCTCCAGTACCATACAACACTTGCTGGCTGTTAATTTGCATTTGTTGAAGTCTACACATCTCTGTAAGCAGCTCAGAAAAAGCCCTTTAGACTCTACAAAGCTCCGACATGAACAAGCCACCATCTCTCTATTTCCTTTGCCTTCTTCAGTGTCTGCACCTCTTGCTGTATCTTGCAGCCAATTTCTTTCATTGCTGCAGGTCTACCTAGCTCCCCAGATAACCTGTTCCATCCCATATAGTTCGCTCAATCACTGTAACACCCTCTGTATTATCTAATCCTCTTTTTCTCCACTGTCTTCCAGGCACAACAGCGATCCTGTAAGAGAGCAGTGCGGAATGGGATGTTATAAATCGCCGCTGAGGCTTGAGGCCTACCATTACTGGGAGTCACAAGGGGAAAGAACCCGAGAATGAAAAGCACAGAGCGGGAGATTATAAATCAGCAGCGAGGATCGAGGTCGACTGGGACTCGGAGTTGGAGAAACAGCAGAACAGGAGGCTGGAAATCAGTAGCAAGGGAGTGACCATGTGAGGGAGCAACTTGTAGCAGGAGCTTAAGGCTCACTCAAACCGAGGAGGTGGAGGCACCAAAGTGGGAGGATATAAATCAGCACTGAGGATCGAGGCCTACACGTACCTGGGAGTCACAGAGACGGTGACCCTGTGAGGGAGCAGAGTAGAGTGGGCGCTGGAGGATTACACATACCTGGGAGTTACAGAGACAATGAACCTGTGAGGGAGCAGACTAGAGTGTGACCTGGAGGATTACAAGTACCTGGGAGTCACAGAGACGGCGACCCTGCGAGAGAGCAGACTGCAGTTGGTGCTGGAGAAATACATGCGCCTGTGAGTCAAAAAGACGGTGATTCTGTGAGGGAGCAGAGTGGAGTGGGAGCTGGAGGATTACACGTACCTGGGAGTCATAGAAACTGTGACGCTGTGAGGGTGCAGAGTGGAGAGGGACCTGGAGAATTACACGTACCTGGGAGTTACAGAGACGGTGACCCTGTGAGGGAGCAGAGTGGAGTGGGAGCTGGAGGAGGACACGTACCTGGGAGTCACAGAGAAGGTGACCCTGTGAGGGAGCAGAGTGGAGTGGGAGCTGGAGGAGGACACGTACCTGGGAGTCACAGAGACGGTGACCCTGTGAGGGAGCAGAGTGGAGTGGGAGCTGGAGGAGGACACGTACCTGGGAGTCACAGAGACGGTGACACTGTGAGGGAGCAGAGTGGAGAGGGAGCTGGAAGATTACACGTCCCAGGGAGTCACAGAGAGGGTGACCCTGTGAGGGAAGCAGACTGTAGTTGGACCTGGAGGATTACACGTACCTGGGAGTCATAGAGACGGTGATGCTGTGAGGGAGCAGAGTGGAGAGGGACCTGGAGAATTACACGTACCTGGGAGTCACAGAGACGGTGACCCTGTGAGGGAGCAGAGTGGAGAGGGAGCTGGAGGATTACACATCCCTGGGAGTCACAGAGACGGTGACCCTGTGAGGGAGCAGAGTGGAGAGGGACCTGGAGAATTACACGTACCTGGGAGTCACAGAGACGGTGACCCTGTGAGGGAGCAGAGTGGAGAGGGAGCTGGAGGATTACACATCCCTGGGAGTCACAGAGACGGTGACCCTGTGAGGGAGCAGAGTGGAGAGGGAGCTGGAGGATTTCACATACTTGGGAGTCACAGAGACGGTGACCCTGTGAGGGAGCAGAGTGGAGTGGGAGCTGGAGGATTACACATCCCTGGGAGTCACAGAGACGGTGACCCTGTGAGGGAGCAGAGTGGAGTGGGAGCTGGAGGATTACACGTCCCTGGGAGTCAAAGAGATGGTGACGCTGTGAGGGAGCAGAGTGGAGAGGGAGCTGGAGGATTACACGTCCCTGGGAGTCACAGAGACGGTGACCGTGCGAGGGAGCAGAGTGGAGTGGGAGCTGGAGGAGGACACGTACCTGGGAGTCACAGAGACGGTGGCCCTGTGAGGGAGCAGAGTGGAGTGGGAGCTGGAGGAGGACACGTACCTGGGAGTCACAGAGACAGTGACCGTGCGAGGGAGCAGAGTGGAGTGGGAGCTGGAGGAGGACACGTACCTGGGAGTCACAGAGACGGTGGCCCTGTGAGGGAGCAGAGTGGATTGGGAGCTGGAGGATTACACGTCCCTGGGAGTCACAGAGACTGTGACCCTGTGAGGGAGCAGAGCAGAGTGGAGTGGGAGCTGGAGGATTACACGTCCCTGGGAGTCACAGAGACGGTGACCCTGTGAGGGAACAGAGTGGAGAGGGAGCTGGAGGATTACACGTCCCTGGGAGTCACAGTGATAACTTTCTGCTGCTGGGACCTGCCTGCACTGAGTTTGAAAGTAGTGGAACAGCCATCACAGAAAAGGCTGTAAGTTCATTCGCCGACAATAAACCGTTATTAGTGACTGTCAGTTAATTGCTGTAAGTCAGCAAATTTATTTTTTTAACTTCTGAAGTAAGGATTGAAATCAGAAATGAGAGGGAGAAGTGAAATTCTGAGCCAATATAATAAATTACCCTCAGTAAGCCACAATTGAATAAGGGACTTAACCACATTGTAATGCCCTGGATGTTAACTTCTTTCTAAGTCATTAAGTAAGTTACTCTAGACATGTTGCATTTTACGACATGGTAAGATATATTTGTCAGATGGGAAATGTGTTCTGTTACATTGGGAAGTCATAACCCCGCTCGTGTCCGAGATGGATACGGGGTCTTGGAGCTCAGACAGTGACTAGAGACTCTATGAATCTGAGAGTTATGGGGATAGCACGCACACAGAGCAAATCACCCTGCAGACATGACAGCCTGGAATAAGTAAGGGAACGGGGGATTAGGCAATCGAAGAGAAACAGCCAGGCAACCCAGGAATAGCTTGACGTCTCCCTCCCAATTCAGTTTCCCAGTTTGGAAGCTGATGAATTTGAGGCCTGCTCAGGGGAGGGCAGTCAGAGCCATGTCTGTGGTACCACAAGCACCCTGACTGTACAGGAGGGTAGGGAGAAGGAAGGAGGAGCAATAGGCACAGGGGAGTCAAGAGGGTGAAGAAGGTGTCAGCGTTTCTGTAATTCCAGGGTAGTGGGGTTAAAAATGTCACGGTGTCTGCAGGACATTCGTCTGGGGGACAGTGAGCAGACAAATGTCATGCCCATGTTGGTAGAATGACCTGGGTAGGAAGGGTGAAGTGGTCTGGGAATCAGAATTTAGGTAGCAAGGTGGATGGTTAGCAAGTGGGACCTCAAATGTAGCAATCCCTGGAATACTCCCAGTGCTGTGTACAAGTGAGAATAGGACTCTGAATTTTAGGTAGATGAGAGTCTGACTGGAATGATGGTGCTGCAGGAAGGGCTTCCGATTCCTGGGACATTGGGACTGGTTCTGGGGAAGGCAGAAACGGTACGAGCTGAATGGGCTAACGTGACAAAGCTGGGACTGAATTTGTTACGGGCTGATTGGGAGGGATTGAAAATAACTTGGCGTGTGCTTAGGACCCAAAAAGGCATAGTAGAGGAGAGTACCAGGATTCTCAAAATAATGGGAGAAGCAATTGGTACTAATTTACAACAACAAGTTTATCAGTTGAAGATGGAATGAGAAAGAAAGCCTTAATCTGATGTACTCTGCACGGTCATGACTACTCAGAGTGTGGTGATTTACAGATATAGATTAGTGCGTGGAAATCTGATGTACTGATCACCGAGAGCTGGCTCAAGGATGCCAGGACTGGGGGTTAAATGTTGCTAGGTATAAAAGATTCCAAAATGATCGAAGTGAAGGGAAAGGATCGAGGTAGAAGTATTGGTTGAGATTAGCGTTAGTTAAGGAGTCCAAGAGAAAGAGGATCCGTCCAAGGACAGAATGAATTTGGCTGGAGCAACAGAACAAAAAGTGAACAATTAAACTGTGAGGTACAGTCTGTCGGCCAGCAACCATTGGAAAGGTTGGAGAGAATAAATATGCAGGGTCATTTGAGAGCGATGACCATAGTACAGATTAGATATACTGAGAAACTTAATTTATCCAGATATTGACTGGGTTACTGGTGGTGCAGGGTCATGAGGGGCCAGTATCCCTGGATTACATGGAGGAGAGCTCACTTCAGGAGTATGTGTCCAGCCCAAGAAAGCATGTACTGTTGGACCTGGTCCTTGGGAAAGAGATGGGTCAAGTGGATCCAGTGTCAGTAGGGGAACGTTTTGGGGCGCAGTGATCATTTTATTGTAACGTTCAGGATGATGGTAGAGCATGATGTGCAATAATTGAGAGTGAGAAACATTAGTTGACTGAGAGCAACTTTCGTAGGGGCAATAATAAAGCTGAGAACTTTTCAGCGAGGCCAATGAAATGGTAGCTTGAAATAGAGTGAACCAGGTCCAATGGAGCTGGGATTATTGAGGCGTGGATGCAGTGTGACCATGACTGGGAATTGGATAATCAAAGGTTTTCCCCATTATCACAGGAAGGATAAATAGGCCAACACACTAAAGTAGCATTGTGTAAAAGGATGGGATCAGTGATATTGTGATGCTAATCAATTCGCACACTGCTCCTCCCTGCCCTCTCCCCTCATCCCTGCGTATTGATCCTATCAGATATTGGTAACCTTTGAAAACTTCAGAAAATAACAGTATAGAGGAGATGACTCTGTCCACTGTCTGCATTGGAAGATGTAATGTTATTTTTGAAGCCCTCGTTCTATCTCCCCGGATACTATAGGACTTCAGCTGCAGATCCCGGCCCCTTTTTAAAATGGTTTGAGAATTCCTGCATCTACTCCGCTTCCATGCGTGACTCCCAGGTCCCTACGGTACTCTGGATTAAGTAACAGCTTTCCTCACCACTTCTCTAATATTTCCACCAATTGCATTAAATATTCACTGCTGGTAACTGAGCTGTCTGACAGGAGTAAGATGTTCTCTCCCTTTCTACCCAGGCTCCTGACAATATGTGCACCCCAATCGAATCTCCTCTCAGCATCCTCCATTCCAATCTTTCCCCATAACTGCACTTCCACTGTCACAGGGTGAAGAATCTCCTCTGTACTCTCTCCAGTCCAATTCCATCCTTTCTCTGTGATGGGGTGACCAGAACGGCACACAGTCCCCAAGCTGTGACTGAACTCAGTATTTATACAGTTCCTGCGTAAGCTTCCTGCTCTGAAATTCTGTATTTTGTCTGATGGAGGATATAATGCCATTTGTTACATTAATGAGATTATTGATGTTTCCATCTTCGTTCACTTATTTGCCCACACAGACTATGCTCTCATTTATTGTACATTCCTCTCTATTGTCGATGTCCTCAAATGCCTTGTCTTGCAATTCTCTGGGTTGTTTACTCCATTCACCTGGAATCCAAGTAAGTCACATGCAGTTACAAGTCACTGCCTCAAACCGACACAGTCAGATGAACTGCTCACGATCTTCCTTGAACAAATCCAGACCGACTGTCCTAGAGTCCCTGGGACTTCCTCAGTGACCGTTTATTCACTGTCTCAGAATTCCAGCCTCGACCTATTCAATCAGTCCCTTGCTGCACATTAAACAAAGCTGCGGTGTAAGGCGTAGTCCAGGTCTCTGGCACCATTCCTGCATCCAGTGAGGATTGGATAATGTCGGTAACTATAAGGCAGGGGATTTTCCCCAGCTCCTTTTAAAAGTCTGGAACATTGTATTGCCCCTTTTTAAGGATTTGAATCTCCTGTTTAATTCTCTGCTCCAAGCTCTTTACTCCCAATATTTCATGCTGCATCCCTGTTTTGATTCAGACAGACAGAGGCCTCAACCATCTTATGATTTGGTCAAGCCTTATTTTAGTCGAGTTTCACGGAGGGTTTCTCTCCACAAGGTGAAGTGTATTTTGTCATGATACCATCCCCAATCTGCCTCATTAACTAACCTCCCTGCCCACGTGGTCTTCCTCTCATCTGACACGAACCCAATGATATTTCACTTCGTCATGACAACCGCCCGCTGCTTGGATATTCCAGAATGCACCGGCCTCGCTGTTACAGGTGACATCTTTAAAAAGTCATTACACTCTTGGATGATCAATCCAAAACTGCCGTGGACATGGCAGAGGGGGTAAAACTGGGACCCCACTTTGTGGCCAAGCCCCTGAGGTCCTGGTGGATGACATGGTGCAGGAGAGGGACATTATCTTCCTCCAGGACTGGCAGGGGAGACCATGACACCAGATCCTGCCAGCTTGGTCCGAGGGGGACCCCTGGGTCAGTGAGGTGCCAGCCTTCTGGGTGAACGGCCAGCAGTGTAGGAAGGAGATCAGTGACCTTCTCCACTCCACCAGGGGAAGTGCCACCATCTGACGTGTGTGAACTCACCCTCATTCTCTGTGTTATTGCACCCACCTCCCACCAAGGCTCATGTTCCCCCACTCTCACTGAATGCAGCACCTCCTGTTGGTCTCTCTCTAACCTCTTCTCCATCCATCTTCCCAACTCTCCCCAATTCTCCCTGTGCTGCCTACTCACTCACTCATGATACTTCGCCACCTTTTCCCCAGCTGTACCAGCACTAACAGCTGTACCAACCACTTCCATTTCCCTAATCTTTCTTGGTAATTCCCACATTCCAGAAGGAAACATCCTGAAATAGGGCAGAAAGAGCCAAGTGAGATAGGGGTCTCCCAACATTCAGCTCCTCACCCCCTCATAGGGGAAGGATCCTGTCCCTAACAACCACGAGAGGCTGACTGACCGTGTCCAAGCTCCCAGACTGGGATCTGAGACTTCCCTTGTCTCACTGTGCTGAACACCGTGACTGACTGTGGACAATGATATCAAGATTCCTGGGTTTATGTCTGCGCTAAACACCAAGACAATACAGCAGATGGGTGAGCCTGGTAGCTCTGGCTGAGGGGTAACACTGCTAAAGGTGGGGTGAGGTAAGGCAATAATTTTGTGAGCATTCAAGTCAGCTCAAAGTGAATGTGTACAAACACGGAGTGAGCAGCCCAGAGGGACAGGCCATGAGGTGAGTGTATGTTCCTGAGCACAGTGTATTGCAACTGCATTGAGAGTGTACATACACGGAGTGAGCAACCCAGAGAGACAGACCATGAGCTGGCTGTGTGTCCCCGAGCACCGTGCCCTCGCAGCAGCATTAAGTGTGTACAAACACGGAGTGAGCAGCCCAGAGGGACAGGCCATGAGCTGGGTGTGTGTCCCTGAGCACAGTGTCCTTGCAGCAGCATTGCAATAAGAGTTGGCGGTGCACCCTGAGCTGCAGCATTGAAGTACAGAAGCGTACTGTCAGTGGGTCGGAGATGAGATGGGATGGCATGGTGAGGCTGGCATGTGACAGATGCCATCGTTGGAGGGTGTGGACTACATGCAGCTTCTGTCAGTGCCGTGTCCACCGAGACATTGATGTTTAAGATAGAAGGCCGCAGGAGCGTGGGGCGAGATGGAGTCACCAGTTACCAGCTCGGACTTTCACGTCCAATTCTCCATATTCCCCACAGGGGAAGGGAGGATATGAAACTGCAAGTTGTTGAGGAGAGATCCACTGAATGTGGCTGTTGATCATCAGTAATCATTCAGTCAACATCTTGACACTCCCGCAATCAAATCTTGTTTTAAAGAGCAGTCCAGCACAGGAACAGGCCCTTCATCCCAGCAAGCCCACGCTGACACATGATGCTGTTCTAAAGTTAAAAAGAAAGTTTTTGCTCCGACACCCACTATGTCATTCAGTTCCCTACTTACTCATATTTGTGCCAAGATCCCTCTTAAGCCTTGCTATATTAGCTTCTTCTCCTCTATCAGTCCATTCCTGGCACTTGCACATTCTGTCTGGAAAAGCAAAACAAAAGACTTGCCGATCATATCTCCTAAACTTTCTCCCTTTTACGTAAAACTTATGGTGCTGAGTAATTGATATTTCTACTCTGGGAAAAAGGCCTCTAACTGTCCTTTTATCTATGCCTCTGACAGTTTTGTAAATATCTATCAGGTAGCCCCAAAGCCAGTGATGTCCAATTGGAAACAAACCAAGTTTGTTCAATTTCTCCTTCTGGCTAATACCCTCCAAACCAGACAACATCCTGGTAAAACTTTTCCATACCCTCTCCAACACTTCCACATCGTTCTGCTGGTGTGGCAACCAGTACTGTACACAATATTCTAAATGTGCCCGAAGTAAGCTTCTCTATAGCTGCAATATGACCTGCTAATTTTCATACTGCTCACTCCGATGCCTGTCTGCAAGTTTGCCATCAGATTCTTGATTACCCTATCCACCCGTGTTGCCACTTTCAGGGAATTGAGGAGCTGTATACCGAGATCCATTCGAATGTTGATGCGGCCAGTAGTTTTTCCATCCACTTTATACTTCTCTCCTGCATTAGACCTTCTAAAACGCATCACGTCACAATTGTCCAGATAAAGTTACATCTGTGTTTTCTCTGTCCAGGTCTGCAGCTGACCTATATCCCGCTGTATTCTCTGGCAATCATCCTCACAATCTGCAACTCCGCCAAGTGTTGGACAGCAGTATGATTCTGCTGCTGCTGATGGCCCATTGCACCTCATAGATGCATCATCACTTGTTGCTAAATCTGTTTTACGCCTGTCCGAGTAGAAACCCATATCATGGTGAGGTGGGTCTGCAAAATGTAAAGGTAGCCCTTGCTCCCCATAAGGACTGTGCAGTGACCATTCTTACCGAAATATGAAATAGAGAGGTGTATCTGCAGCAGGCAGATCGGTGATGATGTGGTCAATGATATGTTTCCCTTTTCCCGATTCCCCCATAACCTGCCGCAGAGCAGTCTAGCAGCTACAGGATTCAGCATCAATGCTGAGCACTGTATTGACTATATGCCAAGAACTGCCCCCTCAGCCTGGCTATGTCCTGTAGTAGGACAGAACATACCAGAGAGGATGGTGAAGTTGCCAGTGACATAGTCCTGTTCACAGAATCCTGCTTTACAGGCAATATCTGACTGTTTTTTGGTTAGTTTGTGGGAAATATACAACAGGTCACTTTTACGTTTTGTATAATGAAGTGTTAATATCACTTTGTCTCTTACATATTTTAAAATAACCCAAACATCAATATTTTTCAATTGAAAACAATTGAAGTGAACAATAATTGAAATACCAGAGCGCACACCTAACTATTACACAATTCAGTGACTGTCGTAAACAGCTGATTGATGTTCAGATGAATGAGCACACCATCTTGCAGGCAGCAAAGCTGTTGGAAATGACTTTGAGGAAAAGCCTGAATTCAGACACAGTGTTACTGGCCCTCACTATGACCTCCAAAACACTGACCATCTCCAAATTCTGTCCAGAGTGCTTCCAAACTGGAGCTGAGCAGTTACTCACGCAATAGACTGGTTAAAGACATACCTGAACAATAGGGAGAGGTGTGTGGGGCAGACTGGTCAATGGACTAGCACATGGCACAGTTCAACATTTGTAATAATGATCTGTAAACAACCATGTCTTGCAAATATATCGCTTCTAGTATGGCATCTAAACTCTGTAATTCTGCACCTTGGACCTGATCCTGAATGAAGGTGTTATAAAGGTGCAGCACATGGCATCTTACATTGAATCCCTCATAAACCATATCCAGTGTCTGTTAGCCCCACAATGTCAGTATCCAAACAGAATTGTGCAGTTCCATTGATGGCCGGCATCATTCCCAGACCAACGTTCTTGTGTGTGACTTGAGCTGGAAATCTCTGTGTAAATGTTTGCAGCATTGTTCTAACCGTTAACAGCAAAGTCTCTTTACTGAAGGTTTATAATACCAACTTTTAGATGGTCCAAGAAGCACAAAATCCACCCATGTATTCAGTTCACTTCTATAACAACAATATGATGAAAACAGTGCCCAACTCACAGTAAGGAGCATTGATATGATGAGTCTCATTACCGCACCCAAGACCAAATTATGATTAAGTACAAGGAATTTGAAGATATACATTTATTTTCCCTGTTATTAATATTGTGAACTCATAGTCGACTCTCCTGCTCCTCAGCAGCTCCATGAATGGTTGTGCTATTTTTTCAGAAACACACTTTTTGACTCTGATCTCCAGCATCTGCAGTCCTCACTTTGTCCCTGCTAATATTCACTCATAATCATTTTTATGGCAACAATATCACTGCGTGTTTAAACCTTTTACAGTCAGATCTGGGTACATTATGAATTGCTTCTGTCTATCTCAGAGCTCAGTAATATGGGATGTAAATGGCAGTGCCTGTGTGATGTTCAGTATGTAGGCCATGTCTCTGAGAGACTGACAGGTTGTTTAAAACAGCACATCCCTTCAGCTATTTACAACAAACACGTTGCTGCCTAGACACTAACAGCCTGAGATCACAAAATCCAAAGCACAGTGTCCAACAGTGGGCAGGTCTGGACAATATTTTCATTTTCATTTCTTCATGGAATATGATTGGGCCAGTATTTATTGTCCATCCCTTGTTGCCCTTGAGAAGGTGAGGGTGAGTTGCCACATTGAACCACTGCAGTCGATGTGCTGTAATTAGATTTGCAATACTTTGAGGATCTGACTAGAAACGTTGATGAGGGTCGAGCTGTGGATGTGGTGTATATGGACTTCAGCAAGGCATTTGATAAGGTTCCCCATGGTAGGCTCATTCAGACGGTCAGGAGGAATGGGATATGGGGAACTTAGCTGTCTGGATACAGAATTAGCTGTCCAACAGAAGACAACGAGTGGTAGTAGAAGGAAAATATTCTGCCTGGAAGTGAGTGGGTGTTCCACAGGGCTCTGTCCTTGGCCCTCTACTGTTTGTAATTTTCATTAAAGACTTGGGTGAGGGGATTGAAGGATGGGTCAGCAAGATTGCAGATGACACAAAGGTTGCAGGTGTCGTTAACAGTATAGAGGTCTGTTGTAGGCTGCAGCGGGACATTGACAGGATGCAGAGATGGGCTGAGAGGTGGCAGATGGTCTTCAACCTGGATAAATGCGAGGTGGTGCATTTTGGAAGTTTGAATTTGAAAGCTGAGTACAGGATTAAAGATAGGATTCTTGGCAGTGTGGAGGAACAGAGGGATCTTGGTGTGCAGGTACATCGATCCCTTAAAATGGCCATCCAGGTGGACAGGTTGTTAAGAAAGCACATGGTGTTTTGGCTTTCATTAACGGGGGATTGAGTTTAAGAGTCGTGAGATCTTGTTGCAGCTCGATAAAACTTGGTTAGACCGCACTTGGAATATTGCACTTGGCATCTGGTCGCCCTTTTATAGGAAAGATGTGGACGCTTTAGAGAGGGTTCAGAGGTTTACCAGGATGCTGCCTGGACTGGAGGACTTATCTTATGAAGAGAGATTGACTGAGCTCGGACTCCTCCTTTCATTGGAGAAAAGCAGGAGGAGAGGGGACCTAATTGAAGTATACAAGATAATGAGAGGCATAGATAGAGACGATAGCCAGAGACTATTTCAAAGGGCAGAAATGGCTAATACGAGGGGTCATAGTTTTAAGCTGGTTGGAGGAAAGTATAGAGGGGATGTCAGAGGCGGGTTCTTTACACAGAGTTGTGAGAGCATGGAATGCGGTGCCAGCAGCAGTTGTGGAAGCAAGGTCGTTCGGGACATTTAAGACACTGCTGGACATGCATATGGTCACAGAAATTGGAGGATCAATGGTCGGCACAACATTCTGGGTTGAAGGGCTTGTTCTGTGCTGTACTGTTCTATGTTCTATGTTCTAATACCATTAGGGGGGGACCTTGAAATAGTGACACTGAAGGAATGGCAATATATTTCCCAATCAGGATGGTGGTTGGCTTGGAACGGAAAGCGAAGATGATGATAATCCCATGTGTCTGTTTCCCTTGTCCTTCTTGACGGTCATGGGTTCAGAGGTAGGTTGTAAGAAGCCTTGTTAAATTTCTTACAATGTACCTCTGAACCCATGACCGTGCAGATGGCAGGTATTGATGCTCCTGAGTGTCAGTGGTTGAGGGGTGAAGCTGCATTCACAGGGAAAATGGGGAGGGGGTGGGTATTTCATCGCACACACATTCAATGTGTGTCTTATAGATGGTGTACAGGCTTTTGGAAATCATGAGGAATGTTATTTCTGCAGGATTCCTAGCCCTTGAGATATTCTTGTAGCCAATTAATTTATATCCGTCAAAGTGTGACACTGAAAAAGCAGAACAGGTCAGGCAGCATCTGAGGTACAGGAGAGTCGACGTTTTAGCATAAGGCCTTTACAGGAATGGGTAATGAAAGTATACGGTCAGTCCAGTTCTGGTTAACGGTAATCCGCAGGATATTGGTCGTTGGGAGTTCAGTGATGATGGTGACATTGAACGTTAGAGGATATGATTCCATTTTCAATTATTAGAGGTAGTCGTTGTCTGGCATGTGTGCAATGGGAATTGTACTTTTCACTGTTAAACACACACCTTCATATTTCCAGGTCCTTGTTGCATTTGGATAAGGATTGCTTCAGTATCAGAATAAATCCCTAATAGTGGTGAATATTGTCCAATCATTGGCAAACAATCCCAGTTGTAACTTCACTTGAGTAGGGATGGTCATTTATGAAGCAGCTGAAAATTATTGGGCCTAGGGCAGAGAGCACTTTTACAGCTTACTGATGCTGTCCCTCTCTCTGAGCTAGGAAGCTGGCTTCTAGTTCCACCTGCTCCAAAGGTGTTTAGCAACATATCTGAACAGAATAATATTACAATACCTACCACATGGAGCTGAGTGATGACTTGGTTAGTTGGACAGCTGGTTTGTAATGCAGATTAATACTAACAGTGTGGGTTCAATTCCTGCACTAAGTGAGGTGCATGATAAGGGCTGTCCTACTCAAGCTCTCCCTCACTTGATGCATGATGACTGTCCAGTTAATCTACCATCAGTCGTCTCTGTCTAACGAGAGAGCAGCCCAATCATCCTGTCGGGGTATGGTGCCCTACCTTTCCATTTCAGATCTACAGGCTTAACCAGAAACCCCTCCCTTGGGGAACTGTGGCAGAGCTGAGATGGTTGCTCTCCACCACCCCCAGC
This sequence comes from Chiloscyllium plagiosum, assembly GCF_037043375.1. Taxonomy (NCBI): domain Eukaryota; kingdom Metazoa; phylum Chordata; class Chondrichthyes; order Orectolobiformes; family Hemiscylliidae; genus Chiloscyllium; species Chiloscyllium plagiosum. Next base: position 111,972,478 of record NW_028270146.1, read on the forward strand.
CACCTTCCTTTGTACCAGGTATAACTTCTGCCAATGCAGACGATTCCTATTTGCTCCAGGTTTGCCGTTAATCCTGGATACGGCATTTGGTCAAATGCAGTTTGATCATGTTAAAAGTGAAGTCACTGTCACCTCACCTCTCGAATTCAGCTGTATGTTTTCTTGGTGTAAATAGTTTAGCTGAAGACTGCCATCTGGAGGAGACTTTTCTATTATTGTGCTGGACTCTTCAATCTTTAAGGAAGGTGGTATTTGTGGATCCTCCTCCTCCGGTGAGTTGTGTGATTAGATTAGATTAGATTACATTACAGTGTGGAAACAGGCCCTTCGGCCCAACAAGTCCACACCGACCCGCCGAAGCGCAACCCACCCATACCCCTACATTTACCCCTATACCTAACACTACAGGCAATTTTAGCATGGCCAATTCACCTGACCCTGCACATTTTTGGACTGTGGGAGGAAACCGGAGTACCCGGAGGAAACCCACACAGACACGGGGAGAACGTGCAAACTCCACACAGTCGCCTGAGGCGGGAATTGAACCCGGGTCTCTGGCGCTGTGAGGCAGCAGTGCTAACCACTGTGCCACCGTGCCGCCCACGGTGTCCACCACCACTCACCCAGACTGGATATGCGAGGATTACAGAGATGAGTCCTGATTCATTGGATAGATCTGTGTATCATTTTCTGTTTATACTATGTGGTGAGTAAGTAGCCCAATTTAGTAACTTCATCTCATTCTGAGGTGTATTTGGTGCTACTATAGGCAGGCCCTCCTGTATTATCCATTTAACAAGGCTGTATCCCCGGCTTGATGGTCAGGATAAAGTGGAGCATACAACAGGCAGTGATAGTGAAACTTATGCTGGAGTACAATTCTGCTGCTGTTGGTAATGACCCGAACCGCCTCACACAGGCCTGTGCAAAGTTCCAAAATCTATTGGAAATCTGCCCTGTTTAGCACAGTGATGGTGTTACTCATACACAGGGGGTGTTCACGGTGTAAAAGTGGAACTTTGTCTCCAGAAATACTGTGTGCGGTAGTTCACCGTTCCCAATACGGTCAACGAACAATGTGTCTGCAGCCGGTCGGTTGGTGAGGATGAGGTCAAGGATGTTTCTACCTGTCAGTCATTCCCCCAGACCCGGTGCAGACGCAGTGAAGCAGTTGTGTCCTTTTGGACCCGACCACCTCGATCAGCAATGCTGCTGCTGAGCTCCCTTTGGTGGTGGTTTTGAAATGGCCCACCCAGTATACATCCGCCAGCTCTGTCACTCTCTCAGTGCTTCCACCAAATGTTGTTCAATGTAGAGGGACACTGATTCACCAGCTGAGAAGGGGAGTCAGCAGGATGTTTCCGTGTCAGTGTTTGATCTGAAACTGAGAGGTCGAGGAAGGGGAGTCAGCAGGAGGTTTCCGTGTCAGTGTTTGATCTGACACCGTGAGGCTGAGGGAGGGGAATCAGCAGGAGGTTTCCGTGTCAGTGTTTGATCTGACACTGTGAGGCTGAGGGAGGGGTGTCAGCAGGAGGATTCCGTGTCAATGTTTGATATGAACGCATGAGGTTTTGTCATGTCACATTGTTGCTTAACAGTCTGGAGGACATCTCTCTCAATTCTGGCATAAGCTCCAAGGCATTAGGAAGGAGGAGTTTGCACGGTCTATAGTGCCTTTTATTTTTATTACACTCAGCAGAAGGGCCTCTCCTGTGTGGATGACACTGACTCCTTGGATCTCGTGATTGGACACTCCAAGGTCTCACTCCTTCAAATACTCTCTGTCCCTTGTCTGCCATTCATCAACCAATCCATCTCTGTAAATATTTGCAGAACCTTCCTCCACCCTATCTCTTTAAACTCCTCCAAATTCTATGCCCCTCCCTATCTGTGTAACGTCTTCTTAACCCTGTACCCCTCACTATCTCACTAAGCACCTCCAAACCCTACGTTCCTCCCTATCTCTCTAACCTCCTCCATCATCTATATATCACCCTTTATCTATGACTTACGTCAGCCCATACAAACCCTACATATCTGTCTAAGCTGCTCTCCCATATACCCTGCCGCTGTAACCTTGTCCAGCCACTCCCCGCTCCGAGACCTTTGTAAACCTCATCCAACCACTAGACTCTCATTATCTTCATAACCTCCTCCAGCATTTCCATACCGCCCCATAATTCTTGCATTCTCTAGTACCTCTACCTTTTCTTATGGATATAACCTCCAAAAACATGTTTTGTTTAGTGAGGGAAAGGGATAGGTACATGCCACAGGGCAAGAGTTATCAATGGGGCAAGGGCAGTTGTAACGCAATTAAGTAGAACTTATGATGCATAGAACAGGGTAGCAAAATGTAGGGGATGGGGATAATCGAAATGTGAAGCTGGTTTAAAGAACAGAGGCAGGGAGGAAGTGATAATGTAAGGGAACCGTGGTCTACTACAGAAATTACATCTATTGTTAAGAAGAAGAAGGAGACTTATGAGACTGTGGAGAGTTACAGATTAGTTAGGAAGGAATTAAAGAGAGTTAAGAATAGCAAACAGAGGACATGAGCCATTTTTAGCAGGTCGAATAAAGGAGAATCCTAAAGCTTTGTATAGGTACGTTAGGAAGACAAGGATAACTAAGGTAGGATTGGAGCCAGTCAAAGACAGAAGTGGGAAGTTGAGTGTGGATTCTGTGGAGATCGGGCAGGTGTTAAACAAACATTTCTCATTGGTTTTCACTCATGGAAAGTAGAATATTACAGAGAAGAATGAGATGCGAGATATTTGATGAGAAAGGATCGAGATTGGTAAGGAAGATGTGTTATCAATTCGAGAAGGAGTGGAAGTGAAAATGTGCCCTGTGTCGGATGGGATTTATTCGAGCTTCCTCTGGGGCGCTAGGAAGGAGTTGTTGGAGCCTTTGGCTTTGATATTTGAGTCTTCATTGTCTACAGGTTTAGTGACAGAGGACTGGAGGATTGCAAATGTTAGCCCATGTTCAGGAAAGGCAGTACAGATGACCCAGGCAGTTACAGACCAGTGAACCTTATGTGTGTGTAGGAAATATTTTGGACAGGATTATAAGAGATAGTATTTATAATCATCTCGCAAGCAACAATTTGATTGCAAATAGTCAACATGGTCATGTCTCTCAAACCACATTGAGGTGTTTGAGAAGGTGACCAGGCATGTTTAAGAGGGTAAGGCAGTTGATGTGGTGTACATGGACCTCAGTAAAGCATTTGATCAGGTTCCACATGGTAGACAGTTGGAGAAAATGCAGAGGCGTGGGATTGAGGGGGATTTAGCAGTTAGCATGGAGTCCGGTAACTATGGTGAGCCACAAGGATCTATTTTGGGACCACTACTGTTTGTCATTTTTATAAATGACTTCGATGCAGGCATAGATGGATGGGTTAGTAAGTCTACAGATGACACAAAAATCAGAGGAGTAGTGAACAGTGTGGAAATATGTTGCGGGTTGAAGGGGCACTTGGACAAACTGCAGAATTGGGCTGAGAGGTGGCAAATGGAGTTTCAATGCAGCTAACTATGAGGTGATTCCTTTTGGGAAGAATACCAGGAAGGCAGAATACTTGGTGAATGGAAAGATTCTTGGTAATGTGGATGTGCAGATGGATCTTGGTTTCCATGTACATACATCCTGAAATTTTCTACCTAGGTTGATTGTACTGTTAAGAAGTCATACGGTGTGTATTGGTAGAGGTATTGAGTTATAGAGCCATAATGTCATGCTGCAACTATGCAAAATGCTGGTGTGCAAAATGCTTGGGCTATTGTGTGCAGTTCTGGTCGCCCCATTACAGGAAGGGTACAGGAACATTGGAAAAGTTGCAGTGTAGATTTACCAGGATGTTGCCTGGTCTGGAGGGAGGGTCTTATAAGGAAAGGCTGAGAAACTTGGGTCTGTTCCCATTGGAGAGACGAAGGCTAAGTGGGTATTTGATAGAGGCATATAATGTGATCGGAACATTAGATAGGGGAGACAGTTAAAGCCTTTTTCCTCAGATGATGACATCAGCTTGTACGAAGGGGCATAGCTACAAATTGAGGGATGGCAGGTTTAAGACTGATGTCAGAGACAGGTTCGTTACTCAGGTGGTGGTAAGAGCGTGAAATGCCTTGCCTGCCAATGTACTTAACCCAGCTACGTCAGGGGGATTTATACAATCCTTGGATAAGCACATGGATGATGATGGAATAGTGTCGGGGGATTGGCTTCGATTAGTTCACAGGTCAGTGCAACATCGAGGGCAAAAGGCATGTTCTGCGCTGTATTGTTCCATGTTCTATAAACCCTTACAACCTACCCACTTCAGTAACTACACGCAGTCACTACAGCCCTCTTCATCTCTGTACCTCCTCCACCCACTTCATTCTTCTCTATCAACGTAAATTCCTCCAGCCGGTCTACCCCTCCCCACCTCTGTGTACTTCATTCATCATCGATGGACTTCCTGACCTCTGTCTCCTCCTCCAGCCTGTCCACACCTCTCTATCGCTGACATCCTCCAACATCTAAATCTATTCTTATCTGCATAACCTCCACCAACATATAAATCTTCCAGCCCTCCAACCCTACTGATCTCTGGAATCTCCTGCAGTATCTTCAGTCCTTTCTACCACTGTGGCTTCCTTCATCACATATATCCTTCCATATCTCTGGACCCACTCTAACAATGACATTCCTCTCGTTATAAACTTCACAAGCTCCTCCATTCCTCCCTGCCTTTGGAAACACTTTCAGCTCCTACAGCCTTCTCTAATTTTGTATAGTCTTCCAGCACATACACCCGACCGAATCTCGGTAATCTCTCTGTTCTATTGCAGCTTCCGTCCATCTGTAACACCCTCCTGAAGATATACCTCCATATCACTGTAACTTTATCGAACCCGAAGCTCCTCCATATCTCGGTGAACTTTTCACTGTATTCATTGATATGCATCCACAAACTTTGAGATGGCGAATACTAAATATTCTGAGACGCATGGAGGGAGGTAATTTCACATCATCTTAGTTCCAGATAAGTTGCCCCTTATCCTGAGATCCTGTCATCACCTTTTGGATTCCCAGACCAACAGAAATAATTTCTCAGCATCGGCCCTATAAAGCTCTTTCCACTCAGAAGCTTTTGCTCGTCAAACAAATCACTTCTCCATTTCCGGAGACTCAAAAATATCGATTAAATCTATTCACAAATACAGCAAGGGACACTCAGATGCAAAAGAGTGAAACATTTGTGTATTATTCATTGATAGGTATCAGACATTGCTGGGTGGGCCATCATTTATTGCTCATACACTGTTGTTCTGGACAAGGTGGTTGTGTGCTGCCCATGCAGCAGGGTCATCCACAGTAATGTTAGGGAATCAAAGGCAGGATATTCATCAAGTGACACCCGCGAGACTGAGATATATTTCCCAGTTAAGATGGTCATTGACTTTATGTGCAACTTGCAGGGTTAGTGTTTCCGTCGATCTGTTGCCCTTGCTACTTCAGATGATCAAGGCTTGAAAGGTGCTGTCGAATGGACTTTGATAAATGTCTGCAATGTACCTCGTATCTGCAACACACTGCCTCCATTGAGGGTTGATGGTGGAAATAGTGCATGTTGTGGATGTTGTGGCAATCGAGCTGGACTACACATCTACCCATTCTTATACAGGGGCAGCATAGCTGTTCTCGATATGGTCTTAGCTACTTTTTGGCAATACGACTTCAATTTGTTACAGTCAGTGACTCCATGTAATTTAATTGAACAATTATCTGCTGAAATGAGTTTGTAATTGGCTGCATGGTCGCCATGCCATTGCCACGTGGAACACAATACGATCAGGACAGGATGTGGTTGTTGAGCGCTTTGCGCCTGTTCCATAATTTAAGGAGATTATAACTGATTTATTACATAACTCCTTTTACCTGCTTTTGGCCCAAATCGGTCACGACCCTTCCTTCACGAAAGAGTTTCTATCTCAGGTATTCGGGTGCAAACAAAGAACGAAACAATACCAACCAAATCAGGAAACAAGATGGATGTTGAGTGGATAACCTGAAAAGTGTCAACTCAGTGTTGACTACAGAAGGCTGTAGAGGGACAATTTGAATGATGGGGTAATGTCCTTCGCTCATTGCCTTTACTTCGGTTGCGATTAGTTTCTTCAACAAAAAAAGTTCTTCAGCTTTTCAAAGTAAGAAACAGATTGTGTTTGGCATGCGACAAGGAGGTTGCATAGTAAAAGTGGGAAATTGGGTGGAGGTAATAATGGTCATTCGAAGTGCCAGTGAGAACACTATGGGCCTCCTTCACTCGATCAAAGCTATAATTATGAATGTACTCGGATGGATTAAGTATTCATGAAAAGACAGGAAAAAGAGTGAAGAATTTACAGTAAATTTTTGTGTGGAAATGTGTGCTGTGAGGAAGATGTAAATATTTATGAAAATTGAACGGGCCTCCACATGAGCAAGGTCATTGCAAATGACATATGATGCAGAAACGTGAAGTTATCCACTTTATTGGAAGAAATTAATAGACATTATATTTCATAAATTGTGAAACGTTGAAAAGTACATATATAAATAAAACCCAAAGTGTCCTTGTCTATATGCTGCTGATGTCTAACTTACAGGTGCAGCAGGCTATTTGGAAAGACAATGGAATGAGAACCTTTATTGTCAGAGGAGATAAGCACAAGGGGAGAGACGTCTTGTTTCAGTTGAATTGGAGCTTGGTCAGACTGCACCCGGAGGACTCTGTGCAGTTTTGGTTCTTTCTCAGTAAATATTTTATTGCCATAGAGAGAGGAAAAGGTAGGTTGAATAGGCTTCTACCAAGGACAATGGTATCAAAGATGTCCATGAGTAACTTGACCTGTGTTCCCCAGTGTTTCAAGGAATGAACATTATTTTCCTTGGAAGTTACAGAATACTGATTACATTCCTGCTTCTAAATAATTTCTGGCTATTTGTGTGCTACTTATAAATTCAGTTTTATTCCAAACTGTGTCTCACTCCAATGGGAGACAAGTTGTTGTTCTCACAAACACAGGGATAGTAGCAGACTGGATACCATTAGGCATAGGGACAGTAATATTTCCAGCAGCTCTCCGAGTATGTTCTGCCTTTCAGTTCAATCATGTTTGTTCTGATTGTTCTCAACTCCAGTTTCCTGCACTTTCCCCGTCACCTATGAATCACTGACTAAATAAAAATATATCTCTCAGCCTTGAAGATATTTTCAAAATCTTCTGTAATTGTTTCCCTCACTGATGTGAGACTTGGTCGTCTTTACTTCCGTTGTTTATTTCTATCGGACTTTGTTGAAACGAAATTAGATGCCGACCTCTCCATCGCACCTCCACTCTGTTCAAAAGCACAATAAATAAATAAAGCTCAGAGCCTGTTATTTTCTCCCTTTCCTTTCATATTAATTTAAGATACAGCTCACAGATCTGGGGATTTGTCCAGCTTTTACTCTGCCAAAACTTTCAGTTCTTCCTTCCGGTCGCTATCAATCTGTTAAAGGGTCACACAGTCACCCTCCATGAATCCAGGAACTCCTTCGCCCAAGTGAAGACGGATATGAAATACATGTTTCACGTATTTTCTGCCTGTGTGCACAGGCTGCCTCCTTGATCCCTCCTACTCCCCGTTCTTTCCCTTGTTATCCTCTTCCCCCGATATGTGGATGGAATTTCTTGGGTTTCTTACTAATCTTACCCACTAATGTTTTATCACACCTCCTTAATTCTCTTCTACTGACTTCCTTAACTTCAGCGCTGCACGTTCTACATTTCTACAACGCTCCCTATCTCTGTAACATTTCTACCCCTCCACCCCAACTGATCTTCAGCATCTTCATCTCTTCCTGTAACTGAGGATTCCTCCAGCACGTACGTTGCTCCACAGGACTGGAACCCACTCTCGAAATTACATACCTCCCTATCACTATAAACATCTCAAGCTCCTCCAGTCCTCCCTATTGTTGTAAACTCTTCCAGCACCTACAGCCTTCTCTAACATCCAGCCCATAAACCCATCACTGTCCAGGCAATATTTGTGTCCTGTTACAGCTTCCCTGTATCTGTAACATTCTCCTGCACCTTTACCTCCCTATTTCTGTAACCTCCTCTAACCCTGAGCTCCTCCATATCTCTGTGAACTTTACACTGGTTTCATTCACAATGCATCCAAAATTCTTAAGATGGTGAATACTAAACACTCTAATACCCTTTGACTGAAATGATTTCACATCCTCTCAGGCCCAAATAAATTGCCTGTTATCCAGAGACTCTGTTATCGTGTTTTGGACTCCCTGACCCACAGAAATAATTTTTCAGCATCTGCCCAATCAAACACTTGCAATTCAATATCTTTTATATTTCAATCAAATCACGAAACAATTTTCCTGAAACTCAAGAATATAGACGAAATTTATTCCGAAAGTGAAACCCAGATTGCAAGCTGTGAAACGTTAGTGTATTATTCAGTGACAGGTATCAGCCATTGCTGGTGGGCCATCATTTATTACACATAGACTGTTGTTCTGGACAAGGTGGCGGTGCGCTGCCAACTTGAGCATTTGCAGTCAGTTTGGTGCACGGGCACCCACAATAATGTGAGGGAAAGAAAGCCATGGTATTCATCAAGTGAAACCCATGAAATGGAGATGTATTTCCATTTCAGGACAGTCATTGACTTTATATGTAACTTGCAGGGGGTGGTGTTTCCATGGATTTGTTGCCCTTGATATTGCAGATGGTCATGGATTACAAGGTGCTGTCGAATGAACTGTGGTAAATATCTACGATGTATCTTGTTGGATACACTGCTTCCATTGAAAGTTGATGGTGGAGGCAGTGAATGTTGTGGATTTGGTGGCAAACAAGGTGGACAGCAAACGCACCCTTCCTTATACGTGGACATCATAAGATATCCAGGTGTCTTCCTAGATTTCTTTAGCAATACAAATTCATTATGTTACAATCAGTGACTCCATATAATTTAATTAAATATTTATCTGTTGAAATGAATTTGTAATTGGCTGCATGGTCATCATGCCATTGCAACATGGAACGCAAGACGGTAGGAATAGGATGAAATTGTTGAACCCTTTGCGCCTGTTCCACAATTTAAGAACATTTGTTACATAACTCCGTTTACCTGCCTTTGGCCCAAATCTGTCACAACCTTTCCTTTGCAAAAAGGTTTCTTTCTCAGGTATTAAGGTGTAAACAAAGAATTAAACAATACCAAGCAAAACAGGGAACAAGACGGATGTCGGGTGGATAACCTGAAACGTGTCAACTCAATCTTGACTATAGAAGGCTGCTGAGGGTCAATTTGAATGCCGAGGTGATATACTTCATTCGTTGCCTTTTCTTCGGTTGAGAATATTTACTAAGAGGAGATTGTTCTCCAACAAAGACAGTTAGGTTGCTTTTCACTGAATGAAATAAAATAAGTAGATTGTGTCAGGATGAGTCAGGGAGGATACAGAGGAAAGACAGGATATTGGGTAGAGGTAATGATGTGCATTTGAAGAGCCTGTTAATGCACACTGTGCCTCTTGCACCCTAACAATTCTGGCATTACGAATCCACTCGATGGATTAATTATTACTGAAAAGACAGTAAACAGAGTGTAGGATGTAGACGCAATTCTTGTGTGGGAATGTGTGCAGTGAGGAAGATGTAAGGATTTATGAAGATTGAACCGGCGTCCACATGGGCAATATCTGTGCAAATATCATCATGAGGAAACAGGAAGTAATCGAATTTTTTGGATAAATTGATGTGCAGTATAATTCTTAAATCTTAAAATGTTGGAAAGTACAGTTTTAAATAAAATGTAAGTGTCCTTGTCTATAAGCTGCCGACGTCTAACATACAGGTGCAGCAAACTACTTGGAATGTCAATGGAATGGGAACCTTTATTGTCCGAGGATTTCAGCACAGGAGGAGTGATGTCTTGCTTCAGCTGAGTAGGAGCTTGGCCAGATTGTACTTGAAGGACTATTTACAATGTTGATTCTTTATCTCAGGAAATATATTACTGCTACAGAGAGATGGCAAGCAAGGTTCAATTGACTTCTTCCAAGGAACATTCTATCAAAGAGGGCCATGACAAACTAGATCTGTATTCCCTAGTGTTTCAAAGATTGAGACTACATTTCAATGAAAATTATAAAACACTAATTGGCTTCCTGCTTCAAACGTATTTCTGGCTATCGGTATAGTATTTATAAATTCCTTGAATTAGTCAGCTACATTCTGAACTGTGCCTCAGAGAGAGGTTGTTGTTCCTGCGAACAGAGGGATAGTAGCAGATCGAATACACTAAGGCATAGCAACAACAGTCGGCCCAGCAGCTCACCAAGTGTGCTCTGCCTTTCAGTTCAATGATGTTTGTTCTGATAATCCTTAACTCCATTTTCCTCATAACCTTTGATTTATTGATTGATTAAAAATATGTCTCTCACCCTTGAAGGGACTTAATGACCCATGTGATCTAACCTTACTTTGTTGACTTCAATATCGACAAAACCTACTGTTCTACCTTCATTTACCTTCTCGGTCACCTCTTCAACAAAACCAATCATGGTTGAGAGACACTATTTTGTCGACACAAAGCTGTGCCAACTATCCCTAATCAATCCTTGCCATTCCAATTGCATGTAACGCCTGTCCCACGGAATCGCTTCCAACAACATTCTCACCACAGCCATCAAGCTAATTGATCTTTCGTCAATGGCTTTTCCCTCGATGCCACCCTCCAGTCTCCCAGCCCATCACCCATGTTTGTCAGTGATGGAAATATCTCTTTAAGGGGCCAGTAATTTCTTCCCGGACGTCCCACAATTTCCTGGGATATACTTGATTAGCTCCCAGGGATTTTTTTTATATATATGCACGTTTTACGGGAATTAGGTAAAAAGCTAAAAAGCAGGACCTCAAGGATAGTGATCTCCAGATTACTCCCAGTGCCACTTGCCAGTGTATATAGAAATACAAAGGTAGGCCGGTGGCTGAGGAGCTGATGGAGGGTTCATCGTTTACAGTTCTTGGATCATTCGGATCTCCTCTGGCGCAAAGATGACCTGTACAAGAGGTATGGTTTGGACGGTGGTGTGGTGTGTGCGTGGTGGACTGACTGGCAACTAATGAGGCCTGACTGGTAAGGCAGACGAGCTCAGAGCATGGAATGGCTCTGGGGACTTGAATATTATAGCCTTAACAGAAACACGGCTGAGAGAAGGGCAGGACTGGCAGCTTAGAGTTCCAGGATACAGAAGCTACAGGCGGGACAGAAGGTCAAGTGAGTGAGGAGAGGGAGCTACCCTTTTGATTAGGGAGGACATAACAACAGTGCTTAGAGAGGATACTCTTAAAGGGTCATAAAATGAGGTCATTTGTTTAAAGGTTAGAAACAAAAAGGGGATGGCCAGTCTGCTGGGATTGTACTCTAGACCCCCAAATAGCCAGCAGACACCCGAGGAGCAGATGTGTAGAGATGTTGCAGGTACCCATAGAAATATTTAATAGAGTAGTATTGATTTGAGATTTTAATTTCCTCTGGAATGACTGGACCACCCAGAGTGTAAAAGGCCTGGACGAAGGGCAATTAGTCAAAGGGAAATTGGCTATAATCTATTATGTCTTCTTCCAGCCCACAAGTCACAATCAATCTGTGGCGTCCCTGCAATCCTCTTTGGTCCCTGCTGCAGTCAGGATCTGTAGAACTCACTCCAATGTCTGTTCCTCTCCTGATCCAGTTCTGTAAAGACTCACTATAGACAATAGACAATAGACAATAGGTGCAGGAGTAGGCCATTCTGCCCTTCGAGCCTGCACCACCATTCAATATGATCATGGCTGATCATTCCTAATCAGTATCCTCTTCCTGCCTTATCTCCATAACCCTTGATTCCATTATCTTTGAGCGCTCTATCCAACTCTTTCGTAAATGAATCCAGAGACTGGGCCTCCACTGCTCTCTGGGGCAGAGCATTCCACACAGCCACCACTCTCTGGGTGAAGACGTTTCTCCTCATCTCTGTCCTAAATGGTCTACCCCGTATTTTTAAGCTGTGTCCTCTGGTTCGGCACTCACCCATCAGCGGAAACATGTTTCCTGCTGCCGGAGTGTCCAATCCTTTCATAATCTTATATGTCTCAATCAGATCCCCTCTCAGTCTTCTGAACTCAAGGGTATACAAGCCGAGTCGCTTCAGTCTTTCAGTGTAAGGTAATCCCGCCATTCCAGGAATTGACCTCGTGAATCTACGCTGCACTCCCTCAATAGCCAGAATGTCTTCCCTCAAATTTGGAGACCAGAACTGCACACAGTACTCCAGGTATGGTCTCATCAGGGCCCTGTACAGCTGCAGAAGCACCTCGTTGCTTCTATACTCAATTCCTCTTGTTATGAAGGCTATTATGCTATTAGCCTTCTTCACTACCTGCAGTACCTGCATGCTTACCTTCATTGACTGGTGTACAAGAACACCCAGATCTCTCTGTACTGACCCTTCACCTAAATTGATTCCATTGAGGTAGTAATCTGCCTTCCTATTCTTGCCACCAAAGTGGATAACCATATATTTTTCCACATTAAACTGCATCAACCATGCATCTGACCACTCACTTAACTTGTCCAGGTCACCCTGTAATCTCCTAACATGCTCATCACATTTTACCCCGCCACCCAGCTTTGTATCATCAGCAAATTTGCTAATGTTATGACTAATACCATCTTCTATATCATTACATATATTGTAAAAAGCTGTGGTCCCAGCACGGATCGCTGCGGTACCCCACTGGTCACTGCCTGCCATTCCGAATTGGAGCCGGTTATGACTACTCCTATCAGACAATCAATTTTCAATCCAAGCTAGTACTTTGCCCCAATTCCATGCCCCGTAATTTTGCTCACTAACCTCCTATGTGGGACTTTATCAAAAGCTTTCTGAAAGTCCAGGTACACTATATCTACTGCATCTCCCTCGTCCATCTTCAGAGTTACATCCTAAAAAAATTCAAGAAGATTAGTCAAGCATGATTTCCCCTTTATAAATCCATGCTGACTCTGTCCTATACAGTTACTATGATCCAGATGTGCCGTAATTTCATCCTTTATAATAGACTTCAGCATCTTTCCCACCACTGAGTTCAGACTAACTGCTCTATAATTTCCTGCTTTCTCCCACGTTTCTTAAAATGTGATACAACATTAGCCACCCTCCAATTCGCAGGAACCGACCCCGAATCTATCGAAATCTGGAAAATAATCACCAACGCATCCACGATTTCTTGAGCCACCTCCTCCAGTACCCTGGGATGTAGACCATCAGTCACCGGGGAGTTATCAGCCTTCAGACCTAACAGTCCCTCCAACACCAAATCCTGACAAATATAAATTCCCTTAAGTTCAGGTCCTTCAGCCACTGTTACCTCAGGGAGATTGCTTGTGTCTTCCCCAGTGAACACAGATCTGAAGTTCCCATTTAATTCTTCTGCCATTTCTTTGTTCCCTGTAATATATTCCCCTGTTTCTGCCTTCAAGGGCCCAATTTTAGTCCTAACCATTTTTTTTTGCCTTGCACATACCTAAAAAAGCTTTTACTATCCTCCATTATATTATTGGCCAGTTTACCTTCGCACCTCATTTTTTTCTCTGCGTATTTCCTTCTTAGTAATCCTCTGTTGCTCTTTAAAACCTTCCCAGTCCTCAGTTTTCCCACTTATCTTTGCTATGTTATACTTTTTCTCTTTTAACTTTATATGTTTCTTAACTTCCCTCGTCAGCCATGGCCACCCATGCCTCCTCCTCTTTGGAATGAACTGATCCTGCAACTTCTGCATTATAAACAGAAATATCTGCCATTGTTACTCCGCTGTCATCCCGGCTAAGGTATTGCATCATTGAATTTTGGCCAGCTCCTCCCTGATAGCTCCATAGTTCCCTTTATTCAACAGAAGTCCTGTTACTTCCGACTGTACCCTCTCCCTCTCAAATTGCAGATTGAAGCTTATTGTATTATAGTCACTACTTCCCAATGGCTCATTCGCTTCGAGGTCCCTGACCAATTCTGGTTCGTTACACAATACCAGATCCAGGATTGCCTTCTCACTGGTCCGCGTCAGCACCAGCTGTTCTAAGAATCCATCTCTGAGGCACTCCACAAAGTCTCTACATCCCCTGACTCTAGATCTCCACGCGCAAGGGACTGAATATCCTCCCTTACCAACAAGGCCACCCCACCCCCTCTGCCCGTCAGTCTGTCTTTACAATAGCACGTGTAGTCTTGAATATTCATTTCCCAGGTCTGGTCCACTTGAAGCCACGTCTCAGTTATCCCCACAATATCGTATCTGCCAATTTCCAAAAGAGCCTCAAGCTCATCCAGCTTATTTGTAATGCTTCGTGCATTCATGTATAGTATTTTTAATTTGCTCCTGCCCTCACCCTTCCCATCAACTCCTATTTCACTCAACCTTACAGCATGATCCCTGTTAGAATTTTCTGCTTCATTGATACAGTTGTCTTTCTTGACTTCCCTTGCTCTAACTTTCCATTAAATTTCCTTATTAAACTTCCAGTTCTCCCCCCCCCCCCCGCAACTTAGCTCAAATGTAGCTGTGTTGCAGTCGCAAACCTGCCTGCCAGAATGTTGATCCCCAACCTATTATGGTGCAAACCATCTATCTCTTGTATAATTTATGCTTACCACAAAATATACCCCAGTGATCCAATAATTTTAATCCTTGCTTCCTGTACCAGTTCCCTAGCCACACGTTGAAGTCCATTATCTCCCTGTTTCTGGCCTCACCAGCCCAAGAAACTGAAGCAAACCGGAGATAACAACCCTGGACGTCTTGTTTTTCAGCCTTCTTCCTAGTTCTCCGAAATTCCGCTGTAGTATGTTCCTCCTCTTCTTCCCGACATCATTTGTGCCGACATGTACCACCATCTCTGGCTCTTCACCTTGGTCCTTGAGGATTTCCTGCACTCTGTCTGTGATGTCTTTAACCCTGGCACCAGGAAGGCAACACACCATCCTTAAGTCCTGCCTACTGCCACAAAAACCCCGGTCAGTTCCTCTCACTCTGGAGTCCCCTATTACCACGACTCTATGCGATGTCCGACTCTTCCGCTCTGCCTCCACGCCAACCTTTGATTGACAGACTTGGCCACCTCGCGGACTGGGAGTGTCATCTGTCTCTACGGTTTCCAAAAGATTCATCTTGTTCCTGACAGGTACTTCCCCCGGGGTCTCTTGCACCCCGGGTCTCCTCTCTGCCTTCCTCATCGTCTGCTCTCTTCTGGTATGGTCGGTGTAATAACCTCGCTGAAGGTCTTGTCCAGAAAAATCTCATTCTCTCGGATGAGCCTGAGGTCCTCGAGTTCTTTCGTCAGCGCTGCAATATGCTATGTCAGTAGCTGAACGTGCACACACTTTCCACACATATACGAGCCAGACACACCAGAGTGGTTGACCTCCCACATCAAGCACGTAGCACACTGAACCAGCTTGGCAGTCATGTCTTCACCCTCTTCAACATGATTGAGATGGGAACAACAAATGTAATGATTCTCATTTAAGTTTATTAAATGGTGAGTTGTTGGGAAGTGCTGTTGTTCAAAAGGACTTGGATGTCCTTAGATATAAGTCACTAACTGGGACAGAAGTAATTATAACTGAAAATGTTAGCTGGTCTTTCATGCAAAATACTTGAAGTACCATAGTAAATATACCTTGCTCAATGTTTGTGCTTTGTTGAAAGAGTAGTTGGGGTATTGTGTACAGACTGAGTCTGCTTTATAAATAATGATTTCCACGTCACCGAGACAGTGCAAAGGAGTTTCACCACATTGAACCCTGGCATGATGGTACTATCAGGAGAGAGTGCAGTAAGTATGTGTTTAACCTGTAGCACTCTGAGAGAATACGAAGTTGAAACTTGATGGTTATGGACGGACACTCATTATGCCCCAAACAGCCGTTGATAAGGTGGGAAATTCCATACTTTCCATAGGATGCTCGATTCCCAATAGTTTACTTGCCTGTGCAGAGACCTCATTTCTATTAACAGAGAGGTACAGGCTCTTAATGAACTCTGAACACAGTAATACACAGTTACTGTGTGACCCTCCACTCAACGTTGCATTGTTCACAATCCTGTCAGCAGCCATAATACCTTCATTCTGAAACAGTTAGCTATTCTCCAACACCTTCTGACTTTCAGATAGGATGTATGTCTGCTCTCTCAGCGATGGAAGATGCCTTTGAAACTGGTTTAAAAATCGTTTCAGCCCCACTGCCAGAAAACCATGCTAACAATAACACGAATGTACTATGAGTAATGAAGCCACGAGGAATACCATGGAACAGTCCATCTGTGCAGCCTCTGCTCCATTTGTTTGTTATGTTGTAGCATCTCTGACGCCTTCCTCTTCCTATGTTAGTGACTTGAGAAGCTGAATGACCTCTTCCTGTTCCTTTGTAAGTGACTCCAGGTGTGAAATGGTCACTTTCTGACCCATGTAAGTGATGTGTGGGCGTGAGCAGACTCCTTGTCTTCCTGTGTAAAGGCAAAAGGGACTGAATGGGCTATCCCTCTTCTTGTCCAGTAGTTTTGATGGGCTGAATGACTTTCCCATATTCCTGTGAAGTCAGATTGAGTTACTGAGTGAACTCCTCCATTTACTGTGGAAACGCGCAGCGCTATTTCATGAATGTTGCCGACAGTTTAACAGCATAAGCTTGAACATTGTCTCAGTCTTGTTGCACATGGACACAGACTGCATCAGGAGGTCAGGGATGACGAAGCTTTCTGAATATCGTGTAACATACAGTAGATATCCCCACTTCTGATTGCTGTGGACTCAATGGGATGCTTCCCCACAGCAGGGAATCCTTGCTGACAAACTGGGCTGAAGTAGCTACATTGAGGATTTCCTGCAGAGATGTTCCATGGCTGAGATGATAAACATGTTCCATTGTGCTGTGAATGACTCCAAACACTGGAGAGTTTGCAACGGATTCTGATGAAGTGCAATTTTACTCAGGTTCCTTGATATCATCTTCAATTAAATACTGCCTTGATATAAGGCCAGTCACTCTTTGGTAGGCCCATGTATTCTATCGCTAATATTGATAGGTCATGGTGTAGGAGCAGGCAGTGATTTCTTCAAGGAGAAAGTGAGGTCTGCAGATGCTGGAGATCAGAGCCGAAAAGTGATTTCTTCAAACAGAGGGTAGTGAATGTCAGGAATTCTCTATTCCAGAGAGTCAGGGGAGCTATAGCAGTAAGTGGCCTCCAACTGTTGCTGTCTAGCAGGTTGGAGGGTCTGAATGGAACATCAGAACAGGAGCAGCGTTAGATCGTTAGACACTATTAACCTTCTCCAACAGGCTCTAAGATTGTGGCTGATCAGGTTAAGTTCTCAACCCCACCTTCCTGTCTGTATCCCATTATCTGTGACTCACTTCACTGTCAAAAATTTAACTAACTCAGCTTTGGATAATTGTGAGCAAAGAGGCACCACATACCTCTGGACAAGAGACTTCCTACTCAAAAGGCCATTTTAGAATTTCTCCTCATCTCTCATACAGCACGGAAAACTGTCCACATAACTCAGAAATCCCAGTCTGATCTAGCCCCATTTGCCAGCATTAGGCCCATATTCCTCTATATCCTTCCTATTAATATGCATATCCAAATGCCTATTAAATGTTGTAACTGCACCAGCCTCCATCACTTTCTTTGAGAGCTCATTCCATACACACATGACAGTCTCCATGAAAATACTGACACTTTAATATCTTTCTCCTCTCACCTTTAGCTTTTTTCCGATAGTTCTGAACTCCCCTATCCTGGGAAAAAGACCTTGGCTATCCAGATTATCCATTTACTTCATGATTTTATAAACCTCTGTGATGTCACGTCTCAGCCTCCGATGCACCAGAGTAAACAAGCCCCAGTCTTTCCAGCCTCTCCCTGTAGCTCATCACTCCACGTCCGGCAATATCCTTGCAAATCTTTTCTGCACCCTCTCAAGTTTGACAGCATCATACCTGTAGCAGGGCGAACTGAAGTAAACACAGTATTCTAAATCTGGCCTCACCGACATCCTGCTCAGTTGCAACAAGATCTCCCAACTCGCATACTCAATGAACTGATCAATAAAGGCAAGCATACCAAACCCCTCCTTCACCACCCTGTCTACCTGTGACTCCACTTCCAAGGATCTATGAGCCTGCACACTTTTGTTCAACAACATTCCGCAGGACCTCACCATTAATTGTATATGTTCTGCCCTATTTTACCTTACCAAAATGCAACAATTCACATTTATCTAAATTTAACTCCGTCTATCACTCCTTGGTCCATTGGCCCATCTGATTGACGTCCCATTGTACTCTGACATAAATCTTGCTGGCCACTGCATCTCTAATGTTAATGCCATCTGTAAACATAATAAACAGGCGAGTATTCACATTCAAATCATTTATATAAATAATGAAACGCAATGGATTCAGCACTGCTCCATGTGGCACATCACTGGTCATAGGCTACCAGTCTGAAAAGCAGTCTTCTACCACCCTCTGTCTCCGAGCTTCAGTCTAAGTTTGTAGTCACTTGGTTAGCTTATCTTGGATCTATTTATGACCTAACCTTATTTAACTTGTCTGCCATGCGGAATCCTCTCGAATGCCTTGCTGAAGTCTTTATGGACAGCGTCTACCACACTGCCATCACCAATCTTGTTTGGCATCTATTCAAAAAATGTATTCAACTTTGTTAGAAATTATTTCCCATGCACAAAGCCATGTTGACTATCCTTCATCAGGTGTCACATCCTGACCCTCTCAATGCTCTCCAAAAACATGGACATAAATTACATAAGGCTCACTGATTGATAGTTAAGGAAATTATTCCTCTTCCTCGTCCCACACTTCCGCTGCTCACTGCAAATGTTAATTTAACTAGTTGGTGATATGACCAACAATATTGGTCTCAGAAAGTGTGAGGGTTAGGAACAAGTCAGGCAGGATTCTTTAGTCTGCTAAAATTAACAAGTTTATGACAGAAACAAAGTTACTCATACATGACGAAAAGATGAATGGCAGAAGGTTTGAAAAAAGAAACTCTCTCTTAAAAGTACTAACACATGCACAGGTTTGATTAGAAACTGAAAATATAATCTCTGCAGAACGTTAACTTGAAAGAACTGTGCCGAAATATGAATTGAACTCATGACGAAAGGAAACATGAGTGATTGTTCCAAATATCATTCAATTTAAATAGCTATTCTGCTCTTACAAGCTACTGACAGTGGGATTACCTCGTGGTACAGATGGAGTTAGCTGACTTCCCTTTACTTCGGGCAGTGGGGCGATTCCAGTGAATCCTCGACAGGAATCCTCCATGAGTGGTAAAGATGACTGAGGAGGTTTCAGCTCACACACATTGCTGGGAAGAGGAACATAGAAAGAAAGGGAGCGCCAGGCTTTTCCTTCTCATGAATATTGCATTTTCTCCCTCCCTGAGCTGAATCACACAATGACGTTATCCGGCCCCAAACTGGACCAAATGAAGTCGATTTGAACAGTGCCTCTACTGTATGACTCCATCGCATTCCCTACTCCATGTGGGCACATCACTGCTGCTGTTGGACATCCAGCCATTTCTTTCAGAATAAATAGCGCCACTAGATTTGAAGATGTGTTTATATGTTCCTGTATACTTTTATAATACAACTTGTAATATCTTCACAATATCTGCATTTCATTGAATGCATCTTCTTTTAAATGAGCTCCCCAGTCTTATTCTCCCATAGAAGGTAAAATATCCATCAGGTATTCACCAGCTGAAAACCTTATATGGCCAATAAGAAAATTTCTCATCCTCAGGCCTAAACTCCGAATCGTTCATAACATAATGCCTTCATTGCAAGAACGAGTAAAGAGAAACATATGTGAAACATTTCAAAAGCAATTTGTTTTTCACTTCAGTGGAATTACAACCGTCTCAACATCGGCCTGTACAGATGCAGTAAAACATCCTTAAGATCAGACACAATACTCTTTATCGAGAAAAAGGTATCACTTCATTTATTTTCCAAATCACGTGCTGCATCTGCAGACTAACTTGTTGTGATTTATGTACCAGGACATGCTCATCCCTTGTACCACCGAGTTCTGCATTCTGCCTCCAGTTATATAATTTACTGTTGTTTCATTCTTCGTCCATAACACAAACTTCCCATCACTCAGATTGCACATATTCTTTTTTTGCTGAGGGCTTGCTCACGACCCTCCTCTGTCTGTATCTCATTGCAGACACCGTGTCTCCACTTGACATACTATTAAATCACGATCCTAGTGTGTGGGCAAATTGAGCTCCAATCCATTCAGTCCCATCATCCAAATCATTATTCTAGATTGTAAACCGTTGATAAACTCACACTGATCCCCGAGGAATTTTACTTATTTGCAACCTGATAATAAGTATTTATCTCTATTCTCTATTTTCTTGTAGCTGGCCAGGACTTCCTGTTCCTGTGTAGCAGCATAGAAATGTAGCATGGCCTCCTGCTATGCTGTGTAGCTGCTTGTCGATTTGTTTCTGATCTCAGTGATCCTCCTTCATGCCATTTGTTGTCAGATAATCAGGTGTAGTTCGCACTATAAATGTTCCTGTTCCGTGGGGAGTTTAAAAGATGAGCACAGAATATAGACTAACATTTGGGGGATCGCTACTCCATCAAACATGCTGACTTTCTGATGCAACAATAGAATAATTCTAGAATATCAGTAATGTGCTCAATTTTGAGCTTTAGATACTGAGGAGGGTGGAGATTTCCTATAGCCTGGTTAATATGTGTCCCCTTCACAACACAACCAATAATCCTCATCATCAATTTCATTGGTGGCTGTTGCTGCTGTGTTGAATATTTGCCGCTGTCACTACACATTAAAATAAACTATGCTCTTTGAGAGGTGACCTTACAGAGGTTTATAATATCACGAGGGGCATTGATAGGGCAAACAAGCAAGGTCTTTTCCTTTGGGTAAGGGAGTCCAGAACTACACGGCATAGTTTTAAGATGAGAAGGGCAAGACATATAAGGGATCTAAGGGGCAACCTGTTCACTCAGTTTATGGAAACGAATGCTTCAGAGGGATATGGGTGAAATGATGGCAAATGAAGGCATCTGGTTGGCAAGGATGAGTTGGATCATATATACCTATATTGCACTGTGACTGAATCCTTCATTCAATTCCAGTGTATCTCTTTAGAGGGGCAGAATGGGGTTCCTCCTACCGCATTGCAGAGATACTGACTGGCTGAATGGGGTCTTGCTCTCCCTCTGTTACAGCCTCAACGCGTGCAGTGAGAGAACAACATGGGATAGGAGCTCCAGACAGCTGCTAAGTTTATACAGATCATGACTGGTCTGTTTGCGGCTGAAAAGCCCTTTTTGTCTGTTCCCAATAAACACTGCCTCCACTGTCAAACAAAGGTCAGTCAAGGTGAGCCTTGAATAATTATAATGACCCCCCCACCAAACTTTTCGTCATTTACATAACTGATTTGGATGTGAGAAGAAGACGTATAGTTAGTAAGTTTGCAGATGACATCAAAATTGGAGATGTAGTGGACACCGAAGAAGGTTATCTCAGATAACAATGAGTACTTGATCAGTTGGGCCAATGGTCTGAGAAGTGGAAGATTGAGTTTTATTTGGATTAATGTGCTGCATTTTGGGAAAGCAAATCTTGGCAGGACTTATACACTTAATGGTAAAGTCTTCGGGAGTGTTGCTGAACAAAGAGACATTGGAATGCAAGTTAATCGCTCCTTGAAAGTGGAGTCGCAGGTAGCTAAGATAGTGAAGAAGGCGTTTGGTATGCTTTCCCTTATTTGTCAGAGTATTGAGTCCAGGGGTTGGGAGGTAATGTTGCAGCTGAACAGGGCATTGGGTAGGCCATTGTTGGGATATTGCGTGCAATCCTGTCTCCTTCCTATCGAAAACGATGTTTTGAAACTTGAAAGGGTTCAGAAAATATTTACAAGGATGTTGCCAGGATTGGAGGATTAGAGCTATAGAGAGAGGTTAAATATGCTAGGGCTGTTTTCCCTGGAGCATCGGAGGCTGAGGGGTGACATTATAGAGGTTTACAAAATCATGAGGGGCATGGATAGGATAAATAGACAAAGTATTTTCCCTCGGTGGGGAAGTCCAGTACAGGAGGGCATAGGTATAGTCTGAGAGGAGAAAGATGGAAAAGAGACCTAAACGGCAACTTTTTCCAAACAGGTGGCGGTACTTGTATGGATTGAGCTGCCAGAGGAAGTGATGAAGTCTGGTACAATCGAAACATTTAAAAGGCATCTGAATGGCTCTATGAATAATAGAGGTTTAGAGGGATATAAGCCAGGTGCTGGCAGGTGGGACTAGATTGGGTTGGGATATCTGGTCGGCATGGATGGGATGGACCGAATTGTCTGTTTCCGTGTGTACATCTCGATGTCTCTATGACACTATGGCCCAGTCCTCACTCTTCCCTGGGTTTGTGAATACCACAGACAACACAACCCTAAGACGATAGGAACATTCTTATGTCAATATTAAATGGTAGAACATTTAAATTTAAAAGTGTATGAACCTCACAGTCAGCTTCTCTTTTTTAAAAATGAAGGCACAACGAATAGGAAATACATAGACCATTCAGCCCCTCAAACCTATCCCACATTCCCATTTACTCTGTTCAGTAAAGTTTTTATTAAATTCAGCCTCCACTGCTCTTTTGGGTCGACATTTCAGATAACATAAACCATAGAGCATATGACATCGGTGCAGAAATATAGTGTTTGGTCCCTCGAGCCTGATCTGCTGTTCGATCATGGCTGACAAGTGTCTCAACAATATTCGTCTACATTTTCACTGTAACCCTTGCTCCACTTATCAATCGGAATATATCTATCCCTGTCTTAAACACAGAACTGTGTCTGTGTCTCTGTATGTTTGGATGTGTGTGTGTGTGTGTTTCGGGTTATTGGAAAGAGGCAAAGGGTGGTGGAGGAGGGTTGTCTTTGGGACTGGAGGTCAGTGACCAGGGACGCTCCACAGGGATTAGTGCAGGATCCACTTTTGGCTGTCATTTATTGCAATGATTTCGCTGAGAATTATAGAAGGCACGGTGAGCAAGTTTATGGCTGACACCAAGATTAGTTATATAGTGGAAGGTGAAGAAGGTTAAATACGATTGCTTTACAAATTGGATCAATGATTCCAAGAGTTGCACAGCACAGAAACAGATCCTTTCGTCCAACTCATTCGTGACAACTAGATGTCTTAAATTAACTTAGTTTCATTTTCCACCAATTGTTCCATATCCCTCTAAACCTTTCCAATTCATGTCCCCATCTAGAAGACTTTTAAATGTTGTAATTGTAACAGCCTCCACCACTACGGTTGGGAGCTCATGGCATACACGCACCACCCTCTGTGTGAAAATAGTCCTCTTAGGTTCCTTTTAAATCTTGTCCATCTCACCTTAAATCTATAGCTTCTAGATTCGGACTTCCCTGCACTGGGGTAAAGACCCTGACTATTCACCCTCTCTTCATGCTCTTCATGATCTTATAAACCTCTAGAGTATGCAAATGTGACTCCAATCAACAGGAGTGGCTGTGTTTTCTGTCAACGTGGGCTTAAGTTCTGAAATTCAATACTGACACCTCTTCCTTCTCCAACACATCACAACTCTAAAATCATTTAATTAACTTGTTCAGTCACATAATGAATCACTTTTGTGGGATTTGAATGTGGAATTGTGGGCTCAGAGGTAGGGAAACTACCTCCACTTGGCAATAGTCCTTAAAGTTGCAACATCATTCACCTCTGTGTTTATTCATCAGCCTGTTTTGAAATACTGTGACATACTTCCGTGACAGACAGGACTTGAATCAAGATTTTCTGGTCCAGAGTAAGAGACATTACCACACAAGTTCAGGTATTGCATTATAACCAAGAGCTCTGGCTCAGAGGCCTGGGCGATACCCACGACACAAGACTTAAACAATGCCGAGATTTTTGGTCACATTTTAAATATCAGCTTACAGCTCGGTGTGGATTAATTAAAATTTGGTTAACTTTACTGAATTACACAGTTAAAATAATTACATTTTTCAACAGATGAAAGGTACTCACCTCAAATGTTCGATATTGAGTTTATGTGCTCTGCCTTCGTGGTAAACCATGAAGATCTTTAATTGTTTGGCTATGGTTTCCTGGAGTACTGTGTGCAGTTCAGGTCACCCAGTGACATTGAGGATATTATTAAACTGGAGATGGTTAAGAAACGATTTACTGGGTTTTTGCTGGGAATGGAGTGTTTAGGTTATAAGGACAGACTCGATGGACTGGGACCTTTTCCACTGCAGTGTAGGAGGTTGAGACCTTGTCAACCTTATAGAGGTTTATCAAACAATGACGGGTATAGATACTGTTGAATGGCAGGTGTCCTTTCCTTAGGGCGGTGGATTTCAGGACTGTGGGAAATTTTAAGATGACAGGAGAAAGTTTTACAGAAGACATAGTGTCATAGAGCTGTCCAGCATGGAAACAGACCCTTCTATCCAACTCGTCCCTACTGAGCAGGTGTCCTACATTAATGTGCGTCCATTTTCCCGCATTTGGCCCATATCCCCCGAACCACTTCCTATTGATGTGCCCATCAAGATGCCTTTTAAATGTTGTATGTGTCCACCCTCCACAATTTCCTCTGGCAGGTCATTACATATAAAGCACCCTCTCTTTGAAAACGCTGCCCCTTAGATCGCTTGTAAGTCTTTCCCCTCTGGTCTTCAACCTATGTCCTCTAGTTTTGGAACATGCTAACCTGGGGAAAAGACTTTGGCTATTGACACTATCCATCCCAATTGTGAGCATATAAACCTCTATGATCACTTCTCAACCGCTGATGCTCCTGGAAAAATAACCCTGAACATATTCAGGCTCTCAATAAATCTCAAAACATTCAACCCTGGCAATATCTTTGTAAATCTTTTCTGAATTCTTTCAGGTTTCACACATCCTTCCTCGAAGAGTGAGACCGTAATTGCACGTAGTTTGCAATAGTGGCCGAAGCAATGTCCTGAACAGCCGCAATATGATCTTCCAACTCCTACATTCAATGCACTGTCCAACAACGACAAGCATATCAATCACCTTCTTCACTATCCTATATACCTGCGACTCTGCTTTCAAAGTACTATGAACCTGCACTCCAATGTGTTTTTGTTTAGCAACACTCCCCACATAATTAACATTAAATGTATAAGCCAAGTCTTGATTATTCTTTCCAAAATGCAGCACTTCACATTTATCTAAATTAAGCTCCATCTGCAACTCCTCAGCCCATTGGTCCATCTGATCAAGATCCCGTTATATTCTGTGGTAATCATTTTCTCTGTCCACTGCACCTGCAATTTTGGTCTCAAATATGAAATTACTAACCATACCTCCTGTGTTCACATCCAAATCATTTATGTAAATGATGAACAGCAGTGGAACCAGCACAGATCTTTGTGGCACACCACTGGTCAAAGGCCTCCAGTCTGAAAAACAACCCTAAACCACCGTCCTCTGTATTCTAAATTTGAGCCAGTTCTATATCCAATTGGTTAGTTCTTCTGGTATTCCATGAGATCTCACCTTGCTAACCAGTCTCCCATGGGGAACCCTGTCGAATGCCTTACTAAATTCAATGTAGATCACACCCACTGCTCGGCCCTCACCAATGACAATAGACAATAGACAATAGGTGCAGGAATAGGCCATTCTGCCCTTCGATCCAGAACCACCATTCATTATGATCATGGCTGATCATCCACAATCAGTATCATGATCCTGCCTTATCCCCATAACCCTTGATTCCACTATCCTTAAGAGTTATATCCAACTCTTTCTTGAAAGTATCCAGAGACTTGGCATCCACAGCCTTCTGGGGCAGAGCATTCCACACACTCACCAATCTCTGTGTGAAGGAGTTTCTTCTCAACTCTGTTATAAATGGCCGACCCCTTATTTTTAAACTGTGTCCTCTGGTTCGGGACTTACCCATCAGTGAAAACATGCTTCCTGCCTCCAGAGTGTCCAATCCTTTAATAATCTGATATGTCTCAATCGGATTCCCTCTCAGTTTTCTAACCTCAAGGGTATACAAGCCCAGTCGTTTCAATCTTCCAACGTAAGATAGCCCCGCCATTCCGGGAATTGACCTTGTGAACCTACACTGCACTCCCTCAATAGTCAGAATGCCTTTCCTCAAATTTGGGGATCAAAACTGCACACAATATTCCAGGTGCGATCTCACCAGGGCCCTGTACAGCTGCAGAAGAACCTCTTTGCTTCTATACTCAATTTCAATTCTTATGAAGGCCAGCATGCTATTAGTTTTCTTCACTGCCTGCTGCACCAGTATGCTTACTTTCATTGACTGATGTGCAAGAACTGAAAAATGTGTTGCTGGAAAAGTCCAGCAGGTCAGGCAACATCCAAGGGGCAGGATAATCAACATTTCGGGCATAAGCCCTTCTTCAGGATGTACAAGATTGCCGGGATCTCGTTGTACTGCCCCTTTACTTAACTTGACTCCACTTAGGTTGTAATCTTCCTTCCTGTTCTTGCCACCAAAGTGGATAACCACACATTTATCCACATTAAACTGCATCTGTCCACTCACCTAGCCTGTCCAGGTCACCCTACAATCTCCTCACATCCTCCTCACATTTTACCCTGCCACCCAGCTTTGTATCATCAGCAAATGTGCTAATATTACTTTTAATACCATGATCTATATCATTAATGTACATTGTAAAAAGCTGCGGTACCCCACTGATCACCGCCTGCCATTCCAAAAGGGAGCCATTTATCACTTCTCTTTGTTTCCTGTCAGCCAACCAATTTTCAATACAAGTCGGTATTTTGCCTCAAATACCATGTACCCTAATTTCGCTAACTATGTGGGACTTTATCAAAGGCTTTCTGAAAGTCCAAGTATACTACATCCAATGGATGGACAACTTCCTTGTCCATCTTCAGAGTTACATACTCAAAGAATTCCAGAAGATTAGTCAAGCATGATTTCCCCTTCATAAATCCATGCTAACTCTGACCTATCCTGTTACTGCTATCCAGATGTGTCGTAATTTCATCCTTTATAATTGACTACAGCATCTTTCCCCACTGAGGTCAGTCTAACTGGTCTATAATTCGCTGCTTTCTCTCCCCTTCCTTTCTTCAAAAGTGGGACTACATTAGCTACCCTCCACTCTGCAGGGGAACTGGTCCTGAATCTATAGAACATTGGAAAATGATCACCAATGTATCCACGATTTCTAGAGCCACGTTCTTCAGTACCCCATGATGTAGATCGTCAGGTCCCGGGGACTTCAGACCTAACAGTCTCTCCAACACCAATTCCTGGCAAATATAAATTCCCTTCAGTTCAGGTCCTTCAGTCACTATTACCTCTGGGAGATTGCTTGTGTCTTCCCCAGTGAACACAGCTCAGAAGCATCAATTCAACTCTTCTGCCATTTCTTTGTTCTCCATAATATGTTCACCCGTTTCTGTCTTCAAGGGCCCAATTTTAGTCTTAACCATTTTTTTTCCCTTTCACATACCTGAAAAAGCTTTTCCTCTCCTCCTTTATATTGTTGGCCAGTTTACCTTCGTAGCTCAATTTTTCTCTGCATATTTCCTTCTTAGTTATCCTCTTTGTTCTTTAAAAGCTTCCCAGTCCTCCGTTTTCCCACTCATCCTCGCTATGTTATACTTTTTCTCTTTTGACTTTATATGTTTCTTAACTTCCCTCATAGGCCACGACCACCCTTGCCTCCTCTTAGGATATTTCTTCCTTTTTGGAATGAACCCATCCCGCATCTTCTGCATTATACCCAGCAATATCTGCCATTGGTCCTCCACTGCCATCTCTGCTAGAGTATAGCACCATTGAACTTTGGCCAGCTCCTCCCTCAAAGCTCCATAGTTCTTTTTATTCAACTGAAATATTGTCACTATTGATTGTACTCTCTCCCTTTCAAATTGCAGATTAAAGTTCATTGTATTATGGTCACTACCTCCTAATGGCTCCTTCACATTGAGGTCCCTGATCAAGTATGGTTCGTTGCACAACACCAGATCCAGAATTGCCTTCTCCCTGGTAGGTTCTAGCAGCATCTGTTCTAAGAATCCATCTCGGAGGCACTACACAAACTCTCTTTCTTGGGGTCCAGTACCACCCTGATTCTCCCAGACTACCTGTATGTTCAAAAGCCCCAAAACAACTGCAGTAATACCTTTGCGACAGGACAATTTCAGCTCCTTGTTCAACTTACACACTACATCCAGACTACTGTTTACGGGCCTGTAGATAACTCCCATGAGGGTGTTTCTACCCTTCGAATTTCTCAGCTCTGTTCATACTGACTCCACATCCCCTGATTCTAGGTCTCCCCGCGCAAGGGACTGAATATCATTCCTTACCAACAGGGCCACCTCACCCCCTCTGCCAGTCAGTCTGTCCTGACAATAGCACGTATATCCTTGAATATTCATTTCCCAGGCCCTCTCCACTTGAAGCCACGTCTCTGTTATCCCCACAAAATCGGAGCTGCCAATTTCCAAATGAGCCTCAAGCTCATCCATCTTATTTCTAATGCGTCATGCATTCATGTATTATCATATGTTTTTGTCACTTCTTTAAGAAAAAGTAATCCAGTTCGTGAGACATGACTTCCTATGCACAAAGCCATGTTGACTTTCCTTTATCAGTCCTTGCCTTTCCAAATACATGTTATTCCTGTCGTTATGATTCTCTCCAACAACTTGCCCACCACCGATGTCAGGCTCTCTGGTCTATTGTTCCCTTACTTTTCCTTGTCAGTTTTTAAAATAAAAGCACCACGTTAGTCAGCCTCATGTCTCGCATATTGATCAAGATTTCTATCAATCACTTCTCGAGTTTCCCACAGAGTTCTTGTGTATACCTAATCAGGACCTATGATATGCGTTTTGGTTCGTGTATGGCATGAACGTCCTCAGAAGTGAAAGATGTAGGTAGTTACAATGTTTAAAATACATTTTATTAAGTACAAGAATAACAGAAGGTTTGGAAAAAAATATGGTCCAAGCGCAGGAACATGGAACTGGTTTAGTTTGAAATTATTGTTAGCATTGAGTGTATGGGCTGATAGGTCTGTTTTCAAACCCATTGTATAACTTTATGGTTCCATGTATCTGCATATTTCTGTCCGCGCTTGTCGATTTGTGTGTATTTATATGTGCATCTATGTGTATCTGTCTCTCTGTGTGTTCTGCATTAGTGTGTGTATGAATGTTGATATCTCCATCTCTGCATCTTTGTGCAACGGGAACTGTTTTGTTTTGGGGTGAGTCATTGAATGGGATTCAAATCCTTCCTTCCTCCCTGTCTCTCTCCCACTTTTGCTGAAAGTGATACAATGCCATGCTCTGCTGGTATGTTTTAAGACTTTTCAATCCTTTCTTACATGTAAGATTATTTGTCAGGGTAAGTCACTAAACATTGCTTTTAAGGGATGTGTGTGTGTACGTGCGTGTGTGTGTGCGCGTTTCAATGTGTGTGTCGATGTGTCTGTGTGTCTGTGTGTGTGCAGCTGTGTGTATGTATATGCGTCTGTGTGTGTGTGCAAGTCTCTGTGTGGAGGTAAGTGTCGGTGTGTGTTAGTGTGTGTCCTATTCTGTGTGAGTGCGTACTTGTGTGTCTGTATACATCTCGGTGTGTGCTTGCGTGTGCATGTGTGTGGGGAATGTGGGTGTCTGTGTAGGGGTGGGTGTAGGCACCTGTCTGTTTGTGTGTGATTGTGTGAGTCTCTGTGTTTGTGCCTGTGTGAGAGTGTATGTGTGCGTGTGTGGGGAGCATGGGTGTCTGTGCGTTGGGGGCAGTGTAGATGCCTGCGTGGGTGGCAAGTGTAGCTGTCTGTGTGTTTATGCGTGTGTCTGTATGTGTGTGTGTCTCTGTCTGTCTGTGTCTGTGTATGTTTCTATGTCTGTGTGTGTGTTTGTGTGTATGTGCCTGTGTTGAAAGAGTGTGGTGCTGAAAATAACACAACTGTTCAGGGCAGCATCCAAAGAGAAGGATAGTTCAAAATATCGAGCATAATCCCTTCATTCGGAATGAGGCTTGTGGGCCAAGGGATAAACACCAAGGGATGGTGCTGGGAAGCAAGTAGCTGGGAAGGCGATTTTTAAATGAAGGTGGGGTGAAGGTGATAGATTGGAGCGGAGGCTGGAGTGGATAGGTGGGAAGGCAGATGGACAGGTAGGACAGTTCAAGAAGGAGGTGCCGAGTTGGAGGGTTGGATCTGGAATAAGGAGGAGGGAGGGGAAATGAGGAAATTGATGGAATCTATGGCTGTGTGCGTGTGTGTGCCCGTGCGCACCGGTCGGCGTGTGTACGTCTAGGTGTGTCTGTTTGTGCGTCTGTGTGTCTCTCTACCTTTGGGTTTGTGTATATGTGGGTGGGTGGTGTGTCTGTGTGGGTGTACCTGTGTGGGTGTGGGGTTTCTGTGAGTACGCGTGTGTGTGTCTGTGTGCAGCTGTATGTGTGTATGCATGTGTGTCTGTTTCTGTGAATGTGTGTGCATCTGTGTATGTATCTGTTTGTCTGCGTGTGTAGGTGTCTGCGTCTGTTTGTGTCTGTTCCTGTGAGTGTCTGTCTATGTCTGACTCTGTGTATGTTTGTGTGTGTGCCTGGCTCTGTGAGTGCGTGTCCGTGTCTGTGTGTGTGTGTCCGTGAATGTGTGTGTCTGTCGGTGTGTTTCTGTGTATTTGTGTGTGTGTGTCTGTGGGTGCGTGTGTGTGTCTGTGTCTGTGTGTTTATGTGTGTGTGTGTGTGTGTGTGTGTGTCTATTGGTGTGTGCGTCTGTGTCTGTGTGATTATACGTGTGTGTGTCTGTGTGTATCTGTGCGTGTGTCTGTGGGTGTGTGTCTGTGTCTGTGTGTTTATATGTGTGTATATCTGTGTGTGTGCGCCTGTGTGTATGTGTGTGTTTGTGTGTGTGTGTGTGTGTGTGTGCCTTTGTGTATGTTTGTGTTTGTGTGCCTGAGTGTATGTGTTGATGGTGCTGTGGGCTGTTGCCCTCCCTCTCTCCCTCCCAAACTTAATCCCTGATAATTTTCACCCTACACCCCTACTGTACAGTGGTGTGGGGAGGCCAGCAGAGGCTGGCAGCAACAGAACGCTCAGCAGGTCTTATAGCATCTGTGGACAGAAATGAAAGGACACTTCCTCGGATCTCGTGTGAGGGGGATATTACATCAATTTAAGCACCATAGAGACTGCCAGACTCGCTCAACGTTGATACACACAGACGCACACTAATACAGAGACTTATAGACACTCACTAACAAACAGAAACTAAGACAGACATAGAGGGTCTATCAGTATTTCTCTTGCTGCATGGTAACCTTGTCAATAATTCAATCATTCTGTCTGATGTGTGTCAATATTAAATCTGTTCTCAGGGAGTGTGTTAGTATTGCAATTGCTCACAATAGTGAGTGAGTCAGTATTTCTGTGTGGAATGTGATTGTACGGCAATTTCAATGTTTGCAGATACTAAAACTGGAAGTATTATAAAGTGTGTGGAGGACACTGTGGGTCTCCAATAGGACAGTGACACGTTGCTGTAGTTTTCAGGTTTATGGCAGATCAGGATCAATGAGACGATGCACCTTGGTCGGAATAACTCTAAAAGTCAATATAAAACATTCTTTACCATTATAAAGGGGGTGCAGGAGCAGAGAACGCTGGGCGTATATAAGCACAGATTATTGAAGATGTCAGGACAAGTGGGCAGAGCAGTAACTATCACAGATTAGTTTCAGTATCTGAGTTATTTACAGGAGGAGGTGTAGGAGGGAGCTTCCGTGCTCCCTTCCTGGGTGGTGGTGGAGACGATATCCTGCCCACCGAGACCATGGGGATTCCATTTGCACCAGCTCGACACAAAAGAGAGATGGAATCAGGGCCACATCTTCTAAGTTGTACCAGGGGAATGGAACAGACAGTGAGTTTACAGTGAGAATTGACTTCACTAAACATTGCTCCTTACTCAGGCGGTGGGACGTGGATGTTTCAGAATCTCCACACACGGCATCCCTGTCCTCTCCAGCTCCTATCAGGGTCCTCCCCACATGGCGGGGTGAGGGGGTGTGAGGGAACGGGTATCAGGCACTCCACCACCCGGCTTGCCCCTTACTGTCTTATTCCAGGCTGTTACTCCTGGAATGGGAGAAAGAGAATGAGAGAGAGCGGGTGGGGGTCTGTGATCCTGCTGTTAGTGCTGGTCCAGGTGGCGAATGGGCACATGGTGCGGTTTCCGCAGGGAGCCAGTCCATAGAGTTGTATCCATGCAGTGTTTTTAGTGTCAGAGGTAAAGTGGATCGAGAGAGCGAGCGAGAGAGAGAGAGAGACAGACAGAGAGATAGAGCGACCATAATTATATTCGTTTTAAAATAGTGATGGGAAATCATAGAATGGATCATAGAACAATACAGCACAGAACAGGCCCTTGGGCCCACGATGTTGTGCCGAACATTTGTCCTCGTTTAAGCACCCATCCATGTACCTATCCAATTGCCACTTAAAGTTCGCCAACGATTCTGACTCTGCCACGCCCACAGGCAGTGCATTCCATGCCCCCACCACTCTCTGGGTAAAGAACCCACCTCTGACATCTCCCCTATACCTTCCACCCTTCACCTTAAATTTATGTCCCCTTGTTACACTCTGTTGTACCGGGAAAAGGTTTCTGACTGTCTACTCTATCTATTCTTCTGATCATCTTATAAACCACTATCAAGTCACCCCTCATCCTTCGCCGTTCCAATGAGAAGAGGCCTAGTTCTCTCAACCTATCCTCGTACGACCTATTCTCCATTCCAGGCAACATCCTGGTAAATCTTCTCTGCACCCTCTCCAAAGCTTCCACATCTTTCCTAAAGTGAGGCGACCAGAACTGCACACAGTACTCCAAATGTGGCCTAACCAAAGTCCTGTACAGCTGCAACATCACTTCACGACTCTTGAATTCAATCCCTCTGCTAATAAACGCTAATACACCATAGGCCTTTTTACAAGCTCTATCCACATGAGTGGCAACTTTCAAAGATCTATGAACATAGACCCCACGGCGGCACGGTGGCACAGTGGTTAGCACTGCTGCCTCACAGCGTCAGAGACCCGGGTTCAATTCCCGCCTCAGGCGACTGACTGTGTGGAGTTTGCACATTCTCCCCGTGTCTACGTGGGTTTCCTCCGGGTGCTCCGGTTTCCTCCCACAATCCAAAAGATATGCAGGTCAGGTGAATTGGCCATGCTAAATTGCCCATAGTGTTAGGTAAGGGGTAAATGTAGGGGTAGGGGTAGGGGTATGGGTGGGTTGCTCTTCGGCGGGGCGGTGTGGACTTGTTGGGCCGAAAGGCCTGTTTCCACACTGTAAGTAATCTAATCTAATCTAATCCCTCTGTTCCTCCACCTCACTAAGAACCCTACCGTTAAACCTGTATTCCGCATTCTTATTTGTCCTTCCAAAATGGACAACCTCACACTTGGCAGAGTTGAACTCCATCTGCCACTTCTCAGCCCAACTCTGCATCATATCTAAAAAAGGATAGACCAGATTTAAAAGTTGAAGTTCTAAATTGGAGAAAGGCCAATTTTGACGGTATTAGGCAAGAACTTTCGAACGCTGTTTGGAGGCAGATTTCACAGGTAACGGGATGGCTGGAAAATAGGAAGCCTTCAGAAATGAGATAACAAGAATCCAGAGAAAGTATATTCCTGTCAGGGTGAAAGGAAAGGCTGGTAGGTATATGGAATGCTGGATAACTAAAGAAATTGAGAGTTTGGTAAAGAAAAAGAAGGAAGCATATGCCAGGTACAGACAGGACAGATCAAGTGAATCTTTGGTAGAGTATAAAGGAAGTAGGGGTATACTTTAGAGGCAATCAGGAGGGCAAAAATGGGACATGAGATAGCTTTGGTAAATGGAATTAAGGGGAATCCAAAGGGTTATTCCAAATATATTAAGGAAAAAGAGGTAAGTAAAGAGAGAATAGGGCCCCTCAAAGATCAGCAAGGCGGTCTTTGTGTTGAGCCACAGGAAATACGGGAGATACTTAATAAATATTTTGCATCAGTATTTAATGTGGGAAAGGATATGGAAGATATAGACTGTAGGAAAATAGATGCTGGTATTCTGTAAAATGTCTAGATTACAGAGGATTAAGTGCTAGATGTTTTGAAACGGGTAAAGATGGATAAATCCCCAGGGTTTGCTCAGGTGTATTTGAGGACTCTGTGGGAAGCCAGAGAATTGATTGCTGGTCCTCTTGCTGAGGTTCTTGTATCATCGATAGTCACAGGTGATGTACCAGAAGACAGGTAGTGCCACTGTTAAAGAAGGGTGGTAAAGACAAGCCAGGAAACTATAGACTGGTGAGCCTGACCGCAGTCGTGGGCAAGTTGTAGGAGGGAATCATTGAGGGACAGGATGTACATGGATTTGGAAAGGCAAGGACCGATTGGGATAGTCAACGTGGCTTTCTGCGTAGGAAATCATGTCTCACAAACTTGATTGAGTTTTTTGAAGAAGTAACAAAGAAGATTGCTGAGGGCAGAGCAGTAGATGTTATCTATGTGGACTTCAGTAAGGCGTCCGACAAGGATCCCCATGTGAGACTGATTAGCAAGGATAGATCTCATGGAATGCAGGGAGAAGTAGCCATTTGGATATAGAACTGGCTCAAATGTAGAAGACAGAGGGTGGTGGTGGAGGGTTGTTTTTCAAACTGGAGACCTGTGACCAGTGGAATGCAACGAAGATCAGTGCTGCGTCCTCTACTATTTGTCATTTACAGAAATGATTTGTATGCGAGCATAAGAGGTACAGTTAATATGTTTGCAGATGACACCAAAATTGGAGGTGTAGTGGACAGCGAAGAGGATTGGCTCAAATTACAACAGGATGTGGACCAGATGGGCCAATGTGCTGAGAAGTGGCAGATGGAGTTTAATTCAGGTAAATGCGAGGTGCTGCATTTTGGGAAAGCAAATCTTAGCGGGACTTATACACTTAATGGTAAGCTCCTAGGGGGTGTTGCTGAACAAAGAGTCCTTGGAGTGCAGGTTCATAGCTCCTTAATGTGGAGTCGCAGGTAGATAGGATAGTGAAGACGGCGTTTTGTATGCTTTCCTTTATTGGTCAGTGTATTGAGTACAGGAGTTGGGAGGTCATGTTGCGGCTGTACAGGACATGGGTTAGGTCACTCTTGGAATATTGCGTGCACTTCTGGTCTCCTTCCTATCGGAAAGATGTAGTGAAACTTGAAATGGTTCAGAAAAGATTTACAAGGATATTGGCAGGGTTGGAGGATTTGAGCTACAGGGAGAGGCTTAACAGACTGGGGCTGTTTTCCCTGGAGTTTCGGAGGCTGAGGGGAGACCTTATTGAGGTTTACGAAATTATGAGGGGCATGGATAGGATAGGATAAATAGACAAAGTCTTTACCCGGGGTGGAGGAGTCAAGAACGAGAGGGCATAGGTTTAGGATGAGAGGGGAAAGATATAAAAGAGACCTAGGGGAAACTTTTTCATGCAGAAGGTGGTACGTGTATGGAATGAGCTGCCAGAGGAAGTGGTGGAGACTGGTACAATTGCAACATTTAAGAGGCATTTGGATGGATATATGAATAGGAAGGGTTTGGAGCGATATGGACAAGATGATGGCAGGTGGGACGAGATTACGTTGGGATATCTGGTCTTCATGGATGGGTTGGACCGAAGGTTCTGTTTCAATGCTGTACTTCTCTCTGACTCTATGACACATTGAGAGAGAGAAAGAGAGACGGTGGGGTGGGGGGGGGGGGGGGGTGGGTTGGAGGAGACGTGTTGCCTGCAGTAGTAAGAGTGGTGGAGCATGAGCCGTATTTGGGGGTAGATGCTGTAACAGATATCCAGTGAGTGTGAGGGAGCAGGAAGAATATGGTGAGCCTTATCCTGACAGAGTGGAGAAGGTTATTGATGCTTGTCCTGTATTGATCGACATTTCCGCAGACCACAGAGACTGCACTTAGCTGGGTGGTGAGCTCAGACCATGCTCGGTAGGTCTTGTATTGTGGCCCACTCTGGGAAGAGAATGGTCCTCCTCTGTACTAGTTCCTTCAACAGGATCTCCGCGTCTCTGTTGACAAACCGTGGTGTAATTTCCCCTGAGCTTCCATGCTCTGGGTAAACTATGAAGGGCAGCTCCAAACAGAGAAACCTCAACCATGTGCCCATTGGCCTTTAAAGATTACACCAGTGTCAGGGATCACGGAATATCTGGGGTCATGCGGGCGTTCGTGAATAACTCCAGCACTGATAGGTTGGGGAATCGGGCTGGCATTAAATAAGAGGGACACCATGGGGTGGGGTGGGTATTTATTGAGATGAGTTCGATAAGCTAGCACCAGGAAACTAGTTCAGTTTCGTAGAGACAATCCCTCTGTCACACTCAATGAAAATGTTACAGAGACAAGTTATTGCTAGATTCAACCCAATGAGTTGAAGACAATGCTGACCCTACTCCCAGTTACAAAGCTGCTTAACAAATGCTCATCCAATACTCTCCATCATCTGAACTCACACCAATACCCTGTTCACACATCATTTCTAAACCCTGACGCATGTTGCAGGATACTGTTGAAATGTCTTCATTTCAGCATTCTGGAACTTGGGAAGAAAACCTTCCATGACATTGCCTCTTAGTCACCCCCACTCTGTCTCTTCCCCAAACTCCTCCCATTTGATGATTCCCCCGCCATCTCTCTCTGGCAGTGATGTTCACACCGATAGCACCCCTGTGTTATGACACAATGGAGATTTGGAGCTGTAAATGGATGGGAACTGCATATCCTGTCACTTCCAGCATGGGCTGCAAGTTTTTATACGCTGGGCAATGATTTCTCACAATGTTACTGAACAATGCACTGGGATGATGGACACAGATCCACACCCTAGTCACATATCTCCTCTGGGTTTATAGATCAGTGCACTGCTGCGGTCTGCATACCTTTCCACATCGGGTAGAACACCAGTACAGAACACCAGTCCAATCTGGGCCCTGCTGAACACATGTCTCATCTGAGTTTATAGACCAATGCACTGCTGAGGTCTGCACAATGTTCCACTGTGGAGTGATTGCGGCATGGTGTTCAGCAGTACACTAGCCTGGTCTGCGCAGTATTACATGCTGAACATATATCTCCTCTAGGTTTATGGTGTCTTGTCTGATTCTGTGAGGTGGATTGAGAATGTGGTATAACTGATCATTTCAGTTGATATGGCAAAGCCTTTATTTTTGTTCTCAATCATGTGATTGGATCCTCCAAATTCTGACTCCTCTGGCCAGTCCCATTCTTCAGTCTACCTCCATCGTTCAGTAAGTTGTTCTACCATGAGTAACTATCCAGTTTCAATGCGAATAACTGTTCTGTCTATTTCCCTGGCTTTTGGCCTTGCTCACCCTGGAGCATCGGGATTCACTACGATAAACCTCAGTAAGGTCACTCATCAGAACCAACGCCCCAGGGAACATAGCCCGAGCCCATTCATACTCTTCGTGTAGATCAACATCACTCGCCACCATCACTCGACACAACACTGTCAATACACTTGGAAATATTTTCAGCATGCTTTCAGGTTTAACAACATCGTTCCTACAGCAGTGAGAACAGAATTAAAGGCAGTATTACAGAAGTGGCTGAACTGAGCGTGTAGGCGAAGGTTAATATTTGCAATGCGGGAGATTAGAGTCAAGAGTGTGGTGCAGGAAAAGCACAGCAGGTCAGGCAGCATCCGAGGAGCAGGAGAATCGATTTTTCTGGAAAAAGTCCAAATTCTGATGAATAACTTTTTGCCAAAACGTCGAATTTTCCTGCTTCTCGGATGCTGTCGGTCCTGCTGTGCTTTTCCAGCAGCACACTCTGAACCCAGTGTAAATCCCAGATGGCATCCTTCTTCAAGACAGCAATTTCCCCTCCCACATGGTCTATGATGCCATCCAGAGCATCTCATCCACTTCCCGCACCTCTGCCTTCGAATCCCACCCCTCGCAATGCAACAGGAAAAGAACACCCTGTTCCTCACCTACCACCCCACCAAACCTCCAGATACAATGCATTATCTTCCCCCATTTTTGCCACCTATAAACAGATTCCACCACCAGGGATATATTTCCCTCCCCACCTGATCTGCGTTCCATAAAGAAAATTTGCAGCGTGACTCATTTGTCAGGTCCACACCAACCACCAACCCACCCTCCACTCCTGGCACCTTCTCTTGTCACCCCAAGAATTGGAAAAACTGGACCCTCAACTTCCCCTTCACCACCCTCCGACATCCCAAAGTGTACTTCCACATTCTTTGCAGTTTTATTTGCACATCCACAGACGTTGCTTACAGTATCCGCTGTTCCTGATATCTGCTTGACATTGGGGAGACTGTACGCCAATGTACGGAACACTTCAGAGAGCATTGCTGGGGCACCCGAACCAACCAACCCCACTACCCCGTGGCTAAACATTTTAAGTCCCCATTCCACTCCGTCATGGACATGCAGGACCTCCTCCTCCGCCAAACCTTAACCACCTGACAGCTGCAGGAAGAGATACAATCTTCTACCTTGGAGCCCTGCATCCACATGGCATCAATGTAGATTTCACCAGCTTTCTCATTTCCCCTACCCCCATCTTATCCCAGATCCAAACTTCCAAATCAGCACCGCCCCTATGATCTGCCCTACCTGTCCATCATCCTTTCCACCTTTCTGCTCCACCCTCCTCTCCGACATATCACCTCCAACCACACCTTCCCCTATCTATCACATTATCAGCTACCTTCCCCAACTCCATCTTCTTCCCATTTATCTCTCAGTACCCTTGGTCCATAAGCCTCATTTCTGAAAAAGGGATGACACAAGAAATGTCGATGCTGCCTGACATGGTGTGTTATTCCAGCAACAGATTCTCGACTCTGATCTCCAACATCTTCAACCCTCACTTTCTCCCTTGAGGTAATGTATCCAGAAAATTCCCCACCAGATATTTTATGCAGCTGGTGTGTTATTTTATCCCTGTCTCCTTTATAAACATATTGGGGCATGTACAGCCTTGCAGTGCTCTGGCAATACTCCCACGTACATGGAAAAAGTTAATAAAAAGGAAATATTTAAAGTCCGTCCGTCAGTCACCCTCATCCATTCCATCGAGACTGAGTAAACATTGCCTTTTATTATGATATGAAATGTTATGTAAGGAAGTGGTTAACTGAGCCTGTTTGTTCTGTGACTGTAAGTAATGTCAGTCTCCATGGATTCTAATTATCCCGGTGGAGGGTTGCCATCTTTTAATGATAAATGGGCACCGTTCCAATGTGTCATCCCA
This sequence comes from Chiloscyllium plagiosum, assembly GCF_037043375.1. NCBI lineage: Eukaryota > Metazoa > Chordata > Chondrichthyes > Orectolobiformes > Hemiscylliidae > Chiloscyllium > Chiloscyllium plagiosum. The sequence goes on from NW_028270146.1 coordinate 112,012,043, forward strand.
AAGTAGGAGCCGGAGCATCACTGACAGCCCTAACAGAGATCAGCAGCTCCAGATAGAGAAGGGGAAGAGAGATCATAATCCGAGAACATTAAACTAGAATGTTTCAACAATTGAACAGAATCTGAGAACATTGGACTGGAATGTTCCAACAATAGATCGGAATCTGAGAACATTAGACTGGAACGTTCCAACAATGGACAGGGGTTTATCCACTTACATTTCGTTTCTGCTTGCATATTATGATCAGATCTCATTCTCATTGCGGATCTATTTTGTCCTTCGGATTATTCAATATTTTTACTATCCTCTTCTGTCTATCATTGGTGTTCCTGGTAAGTCCCAACATCTAGATATGCTTTTTCTATAAACCAGTTATGACTGCCTTTCTGTTCTCTCATGTAGTCTTCATTTCTTGCCACTATAATTCTTCATGTTGAGTCTCTGAATCCAGATATTCACTCTGCAGACCACTTGAAACTGCATCATGGAACTTGTTCAATTATTGTCTACCTCCTTGATTCTGGCAGTGTTACTCATGGGTCTCTATGTTGACCTACTTAGTTTCAGATGTGAACCATCGTCTCACTGCCCTTGTTATTTAAGTATTGGGAATGTGGAGGTCATTGCCCTCCATTAAGTTTACAAACTCCGTTTCCTTCATGGGACTCCATCCCATCCCTGGCCAATATCTTTTTTTAAATTCTTTTCTCGGACTTGAGCTGACCAGCATTAATAGCCAATTCCTATTTGCCCTTGAGAAGGTGGCGGTGAGCTGCTTTCTTGAATCGCTGTAGTCTTCTTGCTGTCGATTGACGCACAATGCCATTAGGAGGGCATTCCAGGATCCTGACCGTACGGGCGGGGAGTATGAGAAGGTGAAGAAAGCCAACTGAAGTGCATATGAGCTTGTGCCAGAAGCCTACAGTCAATTTTTCAGGAATCTAAAATAGCGTCCCTGGTTAAACGTACATTGAGTTTGAAAAAATTCAAACATAGTAATTTTGAAAGGTGGATAAGGGCATTAAAATCAGAGCAAACCTACGGCACACTTAAAGAGATTCTTACTTGGGAGAAGTTCAAAAATTCACTTCCTGCAGTCGTGAGAACTCGTGTGGAAGAACAGAGAGTTATAATGGCACGACTAGAAGCTGAAATGGCTGATAATTATCAGTTGGCCCATAAATCAAAGTTTGGCATCTGTGACGGATTGAGAAGAATGTGCGAGATCTTCTTAAAACATATAACTGTGAGAGTAAGGTTGACTGGCATAGGCCAGGAGTAGCAGGTAAAGAGGTTACAGCATTAAGAGGTACAGAAGCATTTAATTCTTTTATGCTGAGACATAAGGAGATGTGTCATTAAGAAGGTCTATGAGAGAGATGAGAAGTGCTCCATTAGGTAACATGTAGTTGATGCCCACTGAAACCATCAACAAAAATATTTCTCAATTGGGAACGTGGCCTTGAGCTTGGTGTTGGCGTTGCAATATTTCATCATTTACATTGCTAATAACATGCCTGAACAAAATCTATATACTGATCATAACTTCTACAAGTTTTTGGACAAATTTAGGGAGAATACTTCCAGTCCGTTCAGGTAGAGGTTACTATTATTGCCATTCAGTATGGAAATTATATAGGTGACAGGACAAGGAACTGTACTTGCTGCCAAGTTGTCGAGACTTGGATGAAGGAAGACAGAGGCAGTCTGTGGCAGGAGTAAACTGACTAAAATAGAATGGAGTTGTGAATGTTTGCATGCTTAGTGTCAATATCATATTTGTGTATTGTATTCTACTAATACAGTAAGAATAATGAGCTTAAAATGAAGCTAATATTGTATCTTAATGTTCATTTTTTTCGAAGGGGGAGATTTGGTGATACTGTCACTTTAAAAAGATTATGTTTTTCTTGGTCGTTTTTGAAGATAGGTCTTAAAGGCAGAGGTGAGGAACTGCCGCCTGAAAACGACTGAAATAAATAGCTGAGGAGGCCTTTAGGTTTTATTAAAACGATGGAAACAATAAAAAGGCAGCGGCCAGCTCTCCCAGACCAGGTCTACTCGTTTTGTGTTTAGCTGCAGCATTTAGCGGCTGCTTGGGGTCCCAGGAGGGTTGCAAGCTTCAATACATGATCCCCAGCTGATCTTCTCTCTGAGAACTCTTCTAATGTAGTTTCTTTCTGGATTGGAAAACTGCACGTAAGAATCTGTATTTGTGTTTATTTTTGTGCCAAGTGGTGTTTGCCAAGAAGGTACGGCATCTATTGTTTGTGTATGTGTTCCAACATATAAACTAACCCAATTGTTCTTTTCTTTGATTGAATTTTAACTAAAGCGTTTGAATAGAAAATATTTTGCTTCACACTTCACGTCTACGGTTACAATAAAGAAAAGTTTGGGCTGGAGCAACCTTCTTAAAATACTTTACGGGGATCACTTCTGATCCCTAACTCTCGTAGCTCAGGGGCTTCTGACTGACTCCTGTTATTGAAAGGTTAGTGGAGCTGCTGGGGATGGCTTGCTGGAGGTTGTGCTGTGACCCACCTCAGACATTCAGGGAGACCTGAGAATTTGGTGACCCAACTCTGGATGCAGCATGGGGACTGTAGTTACAGCATCTGGGTAACTACAGAGGCTGCAGAGAGGGGAAGCTCTGAAACCACAGAGTGAGTGAGTGAGTGTGTGTGGGGAAAGGGATCTGCTGTATCCACCCCGGATTCTCCAGGAACAGCTTCCCAAGCCCCACTTAAACCATGAGCAGAGTGTGAGGGGACCCTGTGAGCGATCTCACCTCCTTCAACACGACCTGCAGCTTCATACCGGGAGAGGACGGTCCTGTCAATGGCTGTTAAGGTCACAGTTGTATTCAGATTCTATGATCCGGAACTTTCCAGGCAGGAGTGGGTGACATATCCATCATCTCCCAGGTTGTCGACATCACTGGTAACGTTCTGTCAAACTGATTTAGCCTGATTTATCAGGAGTCCCTGCTTCCTGTTTGATAACCAGCCCTCCCCCATTCCTGTGTAACACATTCGAAGGGCTAAATAAGAACAAGGAACATCAGTCAGTAATTCAGCTGCTCGAGTCGGCTGCACCACTGAATACAATCATGGCTGATGTCATTGCGGCCTCTATTCCACTTTCCTACCATCTCCATCCTGAAACTCTGGTCTCCTGTTGTAGATTGCTGCACATGAAAAAATGTCCACTCCACATCTACACTGTCAATTGCTTTTAGCATTTTACAGACTTTAATGAGATCTCCTTTCATTCTTATAAACTTGAGAGTATAGGCCTGGACTGCTAAATTTCTTTTCATAAGACAAAGCCCTCATCTCTGGAATCAATCTAACGAACTTCTTCTGAATTACCTCCAATGCAAATGCGTCCTTCCACAAGTCAGAGCACTGAAACTATAATCCAGTTGCAGCCTCACTAATGTCTTGTATAGCTACAGCAACACTCCCTACCCTTCTACTCTATCCTTTTACAAATAAAAACTGAAACTACGCTTGCCTTGCCCATTTCTTGCTGTACCTGCATGCAGGTTTTCTGTGATATACAAGTGAACAAACTGACCCCTCCGCACTTGAGTATTTTGAAGTTTCTCTCCATTCAGATTATAATTTGCCTTTCTATTTTGCTGAAAATGTGTTGCTGGAAAAGCGCCGCAGGTCAGGCAGCATCCAGTGAACAGGAGAATCGACGTTTCGGGCATAAGCCCTTCTTCAGAAATGAGGAAAGTGTGTCCAGCAGGCTAAGATCAAAGATAGGGTGGAGGGACTTGGGGGAGGGGCGTTGGAAATGCGATAGGTGGAAGGAGGTCAAGGTGAGGGTGAGGGTGCGGAGTGGGGTGGGGGCGGAGAGGTCAGGAAGAAGATTGCAGGTTACGAAGGCAGTGCTGAGTTCGAGGGATTTGACTGAGACAAGGTGGGGGCAGGGGAAATGAGGAAACTTGAGAAATCTGAGTTCATCCCTTGTGGTTGGAGGGTTCCTAGGCGGAAGATGAGGCGCTCTTCCTCCAACTGTCGTGTTGCTATGGTCTGGCGATAGAGGAGTCCAAGGACCTGTATGTCCTTGGTGGACTGGGAGAGGGAGTTGAAGTGTGGAACCACGGGGTGGATGGGTTGGTTGGTCCGAGTGTCCCAGAGGTGTTTTCTGAAACGTTCTGCAAGTAGACAGCCTGTCTCCCTAATATAGAGGAGGCCACATCGAGTGCAGCGGATGCAATAGATGATGTGTGTGGAGGCGCAGGTGAATTTGTGGTGGATATGGAAGTGTCCCTTGGGGCCTTGGAGGGAAGTGAGGGAGGAGGTGTGGGCGCAAGTTTTGCATTTCTTGCGGTTGCAGTGGAAGGTGCCGGGAGTGGAGGTTGGGTTGGTGGGGGGTGTGGACCTGACGAGGGAGTCACGGAGGGAGTGGACTTTTCAGAACGCTGATAGGGGAGGGGAGGGAAATATATCCCTGGTGGTGGGGTCTTTTCAGAACGCTGATAGGGGATGGGAGGGAAATATCCCATGTGGTGGGGAGGGGAGGGAAATATATCCCTGGTGGTGGGGAGGGGAGGGGAATACATCCCGTATTTTGCTGATCAAACTGATAAATCTCATAGTTGCCCACTTTAATTTTCATTGCCAAGTGTTAGCTCATTCACCCAACCTATCCATATTGACTTTTAAACCTCTTTCATCTTCATTCTAGAGTAATTTCCCAACGATGTTAGTGTCATCTGAGAAATTGGCTATAGTATTTTCTATCCTGTCAACCGGGTGATAATATTGATGACAAACAGTTAAGGCATGCGTACTGACATCTGTGGCACCTCACAAGTTACATTTGCCAAAAGAAAATGACACATTTATTCCATCTGACAGCATTTACTTGGTTCACCAATCCACCATCCAAGCTAATAAATTAAATTTGCCAAACCCATGTTGTCTGATCTTACTGCTTACACTTTAGAGAAGTAAGATGTCTAAACCCTTCTGGAAGACCAGATATATTCCATCTCCAAGATTCCCACTATCCACCTTGTTTGTGATATCTTTAAATTGCTGCAGTAAACAATTCAAACACGATTTAGTCTTCGTAAAACCATGTTGACTCTGACGGATGGTAGTTTAACTTTGCAAATGTCCTGAACAATGGATTCTAACAACTTGCCTTAACTTACTATAATTTATTGTTACACTTTACTCCCTCCAGTATACAGTTATTATAAGTTCTTCCCTTTCGAAAACCTTTGAGTTTTCTTTGAATTCCTGTTTAACAGGCACAAGGCTTTAAGAGATCTGCTCCAATTGCTGTGTAAGAGCCATGTGTGGCTGAATGGACTCATTTGCCTGCTGGTGTACAAACTCGATGGACTGACGTCTTTCTGGTGTTCTCATGTTGTCGTCTCCAAGGCCAGAATGACCTTCTCCCGTTGATGTGTGGGAGGGTTGGGGGATTATGGAATCTATATGTTGCTGTGTAACAGCTCGAGGGGCTGATATGTCTTCTCATATTCCTCCATAGCAGGCTGGAGAAATTGAACGGTCACCTCATGCATCCCTGAGATGGGACCGAGGGAGTGATTGGTCTTCTCCTGTGCCAGTACAACAGACATGTGTCTGAATTACCTCCTCCTTTCTCATAAAATAACACCTCAGATAGATTGGATCTTTATCTAATTCACTTACAACAGGCACAGTGAGGCTGAATGGCCTCCTGTTATACCAGTGTAACAATCTCCAGTCACTGTGTGGCCTCTTCCAATTCCTGTGTAACAGACTTGACAGAGCTGAATGGACTGATCCTGTTGCTATGTAATAGGATACTGGTCTGTTATGGCCTACTCTGGGTCCAGGGTTATAGGCTCGAGGGGCTGATTGGCCTCCTCCTGTAACTGTATGTCAGGCTCCAGGGTCTCAATGGCTTCGTCATGTTCTGGTGTAACAGTGTTGAAGTCCTCAATATCCTTCTGTTGTTTCGGTGTAACAGGATGGAGAATGGCATGGATTTCTCCATTGTGTGTGTAATTGGTTTCTGTGGCTGACTCCTTCTGGTCATCTCCGTTGAAGTAAGATCATCTTTCATTCTTGTAAAGTCCAATGTGTATTGGATCAACCTGACCATCCTTTTCTTATAACCTAATAGCTTCATGACACGAATCAGTTGAGGGAACCATCTCAGAGCTGCTTCCAATGTAACAATGTAACAACATCAGTGAGGGGATTAAATCTGTACACACCACTCCAGATGTGATCTTACTGAGATCCTGTACAGCAGCAGCGACACTTTACCAGCCTGCTATAAAGTTCACACCCAGGTTAGAGCAGGCTGAGCTGGCTAGGGAAATACACAGCATTGTTGAAAGATCATTGTCCTTCTCTCCTCCACCAGCATAACAGGAGATCGGGAGAAAAATTCATAATAAAGCTTGAGAAGATCGGAAATGATGTGGCGAGGTGATTTCTACCATTAGTCTCCCCAGTACCAACTTCACTGAGATTTCACTGAATTCTGAAAGGTGGACCTCAGAAACAGCAATGAGAAGCAAACATTGATGGGAATTATATATTAACGTGAAAGCTGCAATACAAATATTGGGAGTGTTATAAAGCAGGAAACGGGATATACACGTTTGTGGGTACTGCAGTAATAATGCGCTGTTTAAATTATATCTAAGCTGTGTCAACTCAACTGAATGCTAATGCTGGGAAAAATGGATTTCATGAGCATGCGTGAGATGGCTTCCATTAACATTATTTCAAGCACTGAGCTCGAGATCAGGTTACTTAGGAATTGGTATTGGATGATCAGAAGAGCTAATTGAAAACTTGCTGTAAATGACCTTTTGGGAACAGCGACCGCAACCTTTTACTTGAGATTAGATTCCCCACAGTCTGGAAACTGGCCCTTCGGGCCAAAAAGTCCACATCAACCCTCCAAAGAGTAACCCACCCAGACCGGTTTCCCTCTGATTAATGCACCTACCACTATTGGCAGTTCAATATGGCCAACTCACCTGGCCTGCACATCTTTGGACTTTGGGAGGAAACCGGAGTACCCGGAGGAAACCCACCCGGACACGGGAAGAATCTGCAAACTCCACACGGACTGTCACCCGAGACTGGAATCAAACAGGGGTCCCTGTTGTTAGGCAGCAGTGCTCGACAATGACACACTGTGCTGTCTCTAATGGTTTTCTGATGTTTGTGTATACAACTGTTTTTGTTTTATTTGAAGTAACGATTATGAATCTGAGTCATGCAAGCTCTGAAGGTGTGAGTAGAAAGTGGGGACTGCGGATGTTGGAGATCAGAATCGAAGAATGTGCTACTGGAAAATCACAGCTGGTCAGGCAGCATATTAGTGGCATGAGAATCGACGTGTCAGACATTAGCCCTTCATCAGGAATGACGCTTATGGACCAAAGGGGGTGAGAGATAAATGGGAGGGGGTGTGGCGAGGGGAGGAAGCCTGGAATGTGAGAGGTGGATGAAGGAGAGGTTGAAAGTGATAGGTGATGAAGGGAGACAGAACGCCTCACCTACTGCATCCATTAAACCCAATGTGGTCTTCTCTACATTTGCACGACAGGACGTCAACTTGTGGATCGTTTCAGAGACCATCTCTGGTACAGCCACACTGGCCAACCTCACCACATTGTGGCTAAACACTCTAACTCCCCCTCCCACTCCACCAAAGATATGCAGGTCCTGGGCGTCCTCTATCGTCAAACCCTAACCACCTGAGTAATGGAGGAAGAACGCCTCATTGTCCTCCATGGGACCCTTCAATCACAGGGGATCAATGTGGATTTCACCAGTTTCCCCAGTTCCCCAAACCCCACCTTATCCCAGTCCAAATTTCCAACTCGGCACCGCCATCTACAATGTTCCTACATGTCCATCTTCCTTCCCACCTATCCAATCCACCCTCCTCTCCGACCTATCACTTTCACACATACCACCTCATCTACCGATTAGATCAAAGGAAACAGCTTAGAAACATGCCAAGTATTGTCGTAAGCCAATGGATTCAGAGAAGTGTACGTCCAGCAAAGGAGGACCAAGAAACTGAGAAAAAAATGAAAAAGAGAAAAATCATGCTAACAAAAAACAATGTAAAAACTGCTATAAAGCTTCTAATAGTGTATGAAACAAAAATAAAAACAAGATCAAACGTGGAACAGTGAGTGTGCGGACAGGGTAATTTATTGTAAAGAACAGAGACATTACAGGGAAAAGAAACAGTTTCTTTGTGTCTGTCTTCATGGAAGAATATCCTGAAATTCTCCCAGAAATACCAAGTGACCATGGGACTTATGTAAGTAAAGTCTAAGATCATTCATATCAGTGATGAGGTAGCATTTTAAAAGACAGCTGGATTGAGTGTTGGTAAACCTGATAGACCAGATTTACGTCATACAAAAATTTCAGTGGAAGCAGCAATAGTCATATTGATTGCATTGCGGATGTTCACGTTATTTTCCGACACATTCCTGAAAGGCAGGTATCCATAAGGGATAAGGGACGGTTATAAATATTATCCACCAGTTTAGGAAAGGATGAAGATGGAGAGTGGTGATCTGCAGACCAGTTCACTTGTCATCCGCAGTCGGGTGTCTGTTGGACTCAATCGCCAAGAACATGCTACTATATGTATAGAATGTAATGGAAAAACTGGGGAATATGATAATGTATCGATGAAAGGAAAACCAGAAGTGGCAAACAATTTTTTTTGCAATGGTTTGAAGATGATTCTTGTTGACATCAGCAACGCAGAACCAATGGATAACGTATAATTCGATATTCAGCAGCATTTTTTTGAATAACTCACATACTAATATCATAACAAATGTTCCGTCGTAAGGTATTGGGGAGAACATATGCAAATGGGAAAGTAAAATTAGGTTGCTTTGAAGAAACTGAGAGTATTCTGTACTACTGTGGAGTCCCTATCTAAAAAAAGAATATACTGAGTACAAATGAACTGCAAAAGGCATTCTCCAGATTAATCCCTAAAATGGCAAGATTGTTTGACAGGGAAACTCAGCCTGTGATCTCGAATTTCAAATAATGAGAGGTGATCGTAGTGAATCTTAGAAACTTAGAAACATAGAGGGGACTGAATAACAGAGTGACATGGAAAACTGCAAGCAGGCGCGATTAGGGAGAATCCCATGATAGTCTCCACGGAATACAAGTAGAACAGAATAATCAGTGAACAGTTAGTGTCCATCAGAAATCAAGGCGGCAATCTGTGTGTGAAGCTGGAGAACATTGAGAGATGGTGACATGAGAACTTCACATCTGTGAAGGAGGGAGAAGGAGGAGGCAGGTACAGAATTCGAGAAGATGGATGGGGAAGCTTTTGAACAGATTTATGTAAAATGCGAGCAGGAATTTGATGCTTTGGCTGATAGAAAATTGGACTGATTGCCAGGTCTGAATGAGTTGTAACACAGGCTGCTATTGGAGTCAAGGGAGGAAAGTCCCTGAATGAAAAATTGAATTTGAATCTGACATAGGGGAAGTGCCAGAGGACTGGAGAACAGCTAATGCGATTCCACTTCACAGTAAGGTTGGGAGAGATAGACCAGGGAACTATAGACAAGCAAGTATTAGATCACTGTTAGGGAAACTACTGGAGAAAATAGGGAAGAAGAAAATTGAACTCCAATCAGAGTGCCAAGGCTTGCTCAGGGATAATCATCATGACTTCATCAGATGTAAGTCACATCTAATTAATTTGAATTAATTTGATGAGGCCGCTTAATTAGTTTTTCAGCAAGGCTTTTGACAAAGCTCCACATGTGAAAGTGAAAAAATAATCTAAAATGTCATGGAATCAAGGATAACTGAACAATTTACAACGATAACTGTATTAGTGGCAGGAGACAGAGGGTGGTGGAGAAGGCTGTTTGTGTGGCTGGAGACCAGTGTCCCTGTACACAGAGATCAGTGCTGCCTCCCTGTTATTTGTGGTATTCATAAATTGTGCAGATGTGAATGGGGGGGTGGTTAAGTGGATGAGGTGGAGGTTGTGATAAGTAAGTTTGTGTTTGCCCGGTTGTTTGGCAGTGAGGAGGAAGGTTTTATCTTAAAGAAAGATACAGATGGGTGGATCAATGGCAGATGGAATACAAACCTGATAAATATGAGCCGATGCAGTTTGGAAGACGGAACCAGACAGGGAGGACTCAATGAATGGCAGCACAAGAGGAAGCTCAGAGGGTGCTTCTCCACACATCCGTGGAAAACTGCAAGCAGGCACGATTAGGGAGAATCCCATGATAGTCTCCACGGAATACAAGTAGAACAGAATAATCAGTGAACAGTTAGTGTCCATCAGAAATCAAGGCGGCAATCTGTATGTGAAGCTGGAGAACATTGAGAGATGGTGACATGAGAACTTCACATCTGTTTTACTTGGGAGAAGGAGGAGGCAGGTACAGAGTGGTAATAGGTTACTTAAGAAGTGGACCTTGGATGTATCATTCATTAATCGAGGCAGAGATTGTAAGAGCTATACAGGGCTTTGGTTAGGCCAAGATGGAGTTCTGTGTGCAATTCTGGGAACCACATTACAGGAAGGACCTGAGGGGTGCAGAGGAGATTCACCAGAAGGTTCCCTGGGATGGAGCATATCAGCTATGGAGAGAGGCTGGGCAAGCTCGGGTTGTGTTGTTTGGAACAGAGAAGGCTGAGAGGGATGTGATTCAGAAGGATAAGATTATGAGGGGTATGGTCTCGGTGGATAGACAATAGCTGTTCCTTTTAGTCAGAGGTTCAAGAATAGAGGAGCACAATTTTAAATTGAAGGGTTTGAAGTTTAGTGAGAATTTAAAGATTTTTTTTTTCACCGAGAGTGTGTTGGGGTCAGGCATTTACTTCCTGAGAGGAGAGTTATCACGGGTATCCTCACAATCATTAAAAAGTGCTTGAACAAGCATTTCTAAATGTCATAACATTCCCGACTATGTATTTCTGATAGTACAGAATCTATTCGCCTGTGAGTGTATGTTTGTGCACGGTCAATCATTGAGCAGCTAAGGCAGGAATTGATGGGTTTCTGGAGAGTATATTCTCAAGGGTTATGAGAGTGAAACTGTAACAGCTTGTCAAATTATGTCAATGTGAGAAATATCAAAAAACGAGTGCAGCTTCCTTACAATCTGAAACCAGAGAATGGAGAACAGGGAAATGGCAGAACTATGAAATAGTTACTTCAGTTCTGCCTTCACAGAACTTTCTAACAAAACTAGGAAAACCAAGTCTAGTATGGAAAACGATATAGTACATGGAACACAGAACATAGTAAGTAAATTGGTTAGGAGAAATTAATGGAGCTTAAGTAATGATCATAGACAACACTAAAATACATTTATGAAATTGGAATTATGTTTGAGAAACAGACTGGGAGGCAAATGAAAGAGGAGCAATGTATGTAAAACATTTGGATTTTCAGAAAAAAAGTTGTTAAAGCTCCAAGCCCAGTTTGCAAAATTAAACCTTAGTGGATTGGGGCAAATATATGGCCATGTTTCTGGAATGGGACAGCAGGCAGGAAACAGTGAATAGAAATAAACAGACTCGTCAAGAAACCGCCTGACAATGTCTGTAAGGTATGATTCTGTGAGTATGACTATGTCCCAGTCACCTCATCACCTTCCCGGATATGTCCTGTCTCACCAGCAGGACAGACACAGCAGAAATGGTGGCACAGTGGGATACAGTTGGAAGGGAATTGCTCTGGGAGTCCTCAACAATGATTCTGTATCCCACGAAGTCTCATGGCGTTAGTTTACACATTGGAAAGGAAACCTCCTGCTCATTACCATGTGCCAGTATCTCTCAACTGAAGAGTCAGTATTCCTCCATGCTGACCAACACTTGGAGGAAGCACTGAGGGTGGCAAGGGGGCAAAATGTACTCTGAGTGGGGGATTTCAATGTCCACCACCAAGAGTGACTCGGCATCAGCATTACTGGTCGAGCTGGTCGGGTCTTAAAGGATATAACTGCGAGACTGGGTCTGTGGCAGTTGGTGAAGGAACCAACAACAGGAAAATACATACTTGACCACATCCTTACTAATCTGCCAGTTGCAGAAGAATCTGCACATGACAGTATCAGTAAGAGTGACCACAGCAGAGTCGTTGCAGAGACAAAGCCGCACCTCCACATTGAGAATAACCTCCATCATTTTGAGTGGCACTATCACGGTGCTAAATATGACAGACTAAACAGATCTAGCAGCTCAAGTCTGGGTTTCCATAAGGTGTTGTGGGTCAGCAATAGCAGCAGAATTGTACTCCCGCACAACCTCATGGCCTGGCATATCCCCTCATAACAATTACCATCAAGCCAGAGAATCAACCTTGGATCAATAGAGAGTGCAGGAGGGCAGGAGCAGCAGCAGGTATACCTGACAATGAGGTGTCAGCCTGGTGTAGACACCAACCAGGACTACACACGTGCCAATTGGCAAAGCAGTAAGTGATAGACAGAGCTATGTGATCCCACAAGCAACGGTTCAGATATAAGCTCTGCAGTCCTTCCACCTCTAGTCGAGAATATTTATGGACAATTAAACAAGTCATTGGAGGAGGAGATTCTCGAAGTAACCCCATCCTTAATGCTGGAATAGCCCAGCATTTCAGCGTAGAAGATAAAGCTGATGCATTCGCAACAATCTTCAGTCAGAAATGCTGAGTGGATGATCCATCTCAGCCCTCTCTAGTGGTCCTCAACAATTCAGTTTCCAGTCATCAGCCAATTTGATTCACTCCATGCGATATCCAGAAAAGGTTGGAGACACTGGATACCCCAAAGGGGACACATGCTGACAGCATTCTGGCATTAGTACTGAAAACGTGTGCTGTAGAACTTGTCACTGCCCGAGCTAAGCTGGTCCAATATCGTTACAACAACGACAATTCCCCGATTAAGTGGAAAATTACCCAAGTATCTCCTATACATAAAAAGCAGGACAAATCCAATTCGGCCAATTACCACCCCATCAGTCCACTCTCGATCATCAGTAAATTGATGGAAGGAGTCAGTACTTTCAAGCAGCACCTCCTCAGCAATAATCTGGCCAATGACGCCCAGTTTGGGCTCCACCAGGGTCACTCAGCTCCTGATCTCATTACCTTGGTTCAAACATGAACACAAGAGCTGAATTCCAGAGATGGGGTGCGAGTGACAGCCCTTTAAAACATGGCTGCCTTCGACCAAGTGTGGCATCAAGGGGTGTTTGTAAAACTGGAATCAATGTGTACTAGAGGAAAGCTCCCCGCTGGTGAGAATCATACCTGACACGTAGGAAGATGGTCATGGTTGATAAAAATGAGTCAACTCAGCTTCAGGACAAGTCTATCGGAATCCCTCGGGAAGTGGCCTAGGCCCAAACATCTTCAGGGCTGCTTGATCAATGACCTTCCCTCTATAATAATGTCAGAAGTGGGGATGTTCGCCAACGATTGCACAATGTTCAGCAACATGAGTGGCTCCTCAGATACTGAAGCAGTCCAAGTCCAAATGCAACAAGATCTGGAAAGTATCCAGGCTGACAAGTGGCAAGTAATATTCAGGCCACACAAATGCCAGCCCCTGACTATCACCACTAAAATACAATCTAACCACTGCCCTTGGCATTCAATGGTGTTACCATCACTGAATCCACAGTGGGCTGCAGCGGTTCAACAAGGCAGCTCACCACTACCTTCTCTAGGGGCAACCAGGGACAGGCAATAAATGCTGACCCAGCCAGTCACACCCAGATTCACGACATAAATCAATTGAAAAATAACATTTTTTTTCACTGAGGAAGGTTGCACAGGGATCGGTGTTCAGGCCCCAGCTGTTCACAATATCCATTAAACATTTGGTTGCGGGAATCGAATACAATATATCCCAACCTGCTGACAGAACTAAAGGATGTTGGATTGTGAGTGGATGAGGAGTATATTAAAAAGCTGCAAGGCGACAAACAAGTGCAGTGAATGGGCAGATACGTGGCAGATGGAGAGTAAGGTGGGTAGAGGTGACGGTGTGCCCTTTGATGGGAACAAGAGATTCGCAGCCTATCGTTTGAAAAGGGATTGTTTGAAACATGTTGATCTACAAAGGGACGCGTGCTCCTTTTTGGTGTTTCATTCTGCACAGCCCTCCAAGATGCCTGCAGCACAGTGAGATCTGAATCCAGAAGTCAGTAGTGGGAATGGCATTGGCACGCTGACCAGTGTATATAGACGCACCAAGTGGGGAGCTGTAACATTGCAAAGGATCTGGATCTCCCTGTAGACCAGTCACTGAAAGCGATATTGCAGGAACAGAAAGCAGTTAGGAAGATCATTGATGTGCTAACATCCATTTCAGGGTGATTTGAATCCAGGAGTAAGGGTGACTTACCGCAGCTGTACAAGCCCTTGGAGAGACCCAATCTCGAATATTGTGCTATATTGTGTGCAGTTTTGGTCTCCGTACCTAATAAAGGGTAAACCTGACATTAAGGGAGTGCAGCGAAGGATGACCAGATTGATCTCTGGGATGACAGGCTTGTTGTGGGAGCAGTGTTTGGGGCAACTGGGCTTGTATTCCATGGGCTTTAGGAAAATGAGTGGTGATCTCAGTGAGATATATAACACTCTGACAGGGCGAGACAGATCGGAAGCAGGGATGATAATTCCCCCGGCTGTGGTGCCTAAAACATGTGGCCACAGTATTAGAGACAGACAGGTCATTCTGCTTTGAGATGGGAATAAATGTCTGCACTCAGAGATTAGTGTACCTGGAGAATGCGCTTGAAGCTGGAAACCAAGACACTGAATATAAATACGGATTTAGATACAGTAAAGGGATGTTTGGAGAGCAGGAGTACGGTGTGGAAATAAAAGGCCAGCCATCATTATGTTGAATTGGGTAGCAAACTCGATGGACCAAAGGAACTACTGCACTTTCTATATTATACCTTCCCAAGGTTAATCATATTAACGGATATATTCATTGTTTGGGATAAGTGCATTGTGGAGATGTTTGAAAATGAACGACAATGGGAAGGCTCAATGTGTCCTTTCCCGATGTTTCTGTGCAGTCTGGGGGAAAATTCTGTAAATGTTGTCACAAGCTCTCAGATGCTGAAAATGTGTTGTTGGAAAAGCGCAGCAGGTCAGGCAGCATCCAAGGAGCAGGAGAATCAACGTTTCAGGCATGAGCCCTTCTTCAGGAATGTTCCTGAAGAAGGGCTCATGCCCGAAACGTCGATTCTCTTGCTCCTTGGATGCTGCCTGACCTGCTGCGCGTTTCCAGAAACACATTTTCAGCTCTGATCCCCAGCATCTGCAGTCCCCACTTTCTCCTACAAGCTCTCAGATGTGAGGAAGAAGGGTTCTGCAGGATCAACAGGACTGTGTTTCCTGTTCCCTTTTCCAATACCGAGACTGGTGCTAGGTGTTCTGTCCAGGTTAATCCTTTAAGACCTCGAAGCAGTTTGACACAATAGAGTGTCTTGCTTGGCCGATTCAGACACCAGTGAAGAGTTTATCACATGTCTGTGCGTCTGGAGTCACGTTTAGGCCAGACCAGGAAAGCTCGGAAGACTCGCTTCCTCAAAGTCCATTGGGGAAACAAATTGGTGTTTACAATCGCCATTGACTTCAAGGTCACTGTGACTGACGCCAGATTTTGCATATTAATATGTTATCAATTGTTTTTAACTTCCATCTGCTGCCAGATCATTATCCTGGTCTGGAATAGTAATCCAGTGACATTTCCACAACAGCACCATCTCCACATGGGGACTTATCGGAAACCACACCGAGCAGGCTATTTCTGTGCTGCTTGACAGTTTTGTCAAAAAGAACTCCCACCAACGTGACTGTAGTGATTGGACTGAGGGGGTGGTAATTGGTCATATTGTAATTATTCTCCTCTTAGGGGACCGGACATAGCTGAACAATTTTCCACATTGCCAGAGAGATGTCAGAGTTGGAGCTGGAATGAAACAGCTTCCCCAGGGACACAGTTTGTTGTGCAGTACAAGCCTTCAGTCCTATTGCAGGAATGGGGTCAGGGCCCATTGGCCTTTTCGTATCTACGGTGTTCAGTTGTTTCTTCATGTCACGGGCAGCAAATTGAATTGGTTGAAGACTGGCATCTGTGATTCTGTGGGCATCATGATGAGAGTGAGGTGGATCATCAGCTCAACACTTCTGGCTGAGAATGGTGCAGATAAAACATCCTTGTGTTTTACACTGGTGAACAGGGCAGTTCTGTTATGAAGTATGGAGATATTTAATGAATCCTCTCCTCCAGTCATTTGTTTAATTGTCCATCACCATTTATGACTGAATGTGGCAGAACTGCAGAGCTTCGATCAGATCTGTTTCAGGTTTAGGTTCACATGGTTCTGACCCTGACATGTTCATCCACAGTCATTCCTGAAACATATGTCGTGTTGATGGTAATGACAGACTGAGGAGATTATCCCTGGCTAAAAATGTTACAGGTTGTGGTTGAAAGCTGTTCTGCTTCTCCTGCTGCTGTGGTCTACAGCACTACATAAATACGCAGTTTTGAGCTGCAATATCTGCAATGCAATTCTGCTGTCTCTCATTTAGTTCACATCGAGACCCATTCACCTTTCTCAGTGACCTACTCTGGTGACTGATGTGGAAATACTTCCATTTTCATACTCTCATTCTGCTGAGGGTCTCTCCCCGGGCCATGCTTCCAATCTGACACATTCTGCAAAACCAATTAACTAGTTTTAATCCAATTGTTTAATTAATGTGCATCTTTTTTTTCTTTTAGTAATACCATCTTCTGTGTTTAAAATGAAAGTCTTTCCCTCTGTTTCTCTCCCTGAACATGATTCAGAGCTCTGTCGCTTCAGTGATGCCAGCCTTATGTAGTTTCAGAGACAATGAATTCTCTGGATTCTCAGTCATCTTCACGACATTGTATGTTTCCTCTTTTGGTTTGATGCCTTATCACTCATGGTTGCCTTGTCCTCCCATGAGTATGTTTCATCTCCTTTGGGATGAATTCCTGATATCCTCCGAATTATCCCCAGAAACTCATGCCATTGCTGCTCCATGGTATTTCCTGCTCGGCTCCCCTACCAATTAACTCTGGCCAGCTCCTCCCACATGTCACTGTAGTTACATTTTTCAATTATAATCACATTGCATCAAGAAGAGAGCAATAGATATAAACCAAAAGAAGATATTTTGAGAGAAGGGATGTGAAGAATAATTGGTAAATTTCTTAACTAGATACAAAGAGAGAAGGAGAGAGAGGATATAGATGAGGAAATGTGAAAAATGAGAAAATTTGATTATTGAAAGTTTCAGATGTATATTCCTCAATGTTTTGACAATGTCTGTATGCTGTGGTCCTTTGTATAATGCATGTACAACAGAGCAATGTGTTCAAATGCTGGGTCTGGTAGCAGAATATTTATCTCCACTGATATGACAGACACTAACTTTGGAAAGAACCCAGCAGGCCAATATATTGAATTCCCAGTAGAAAGGGGATTAACTGAAATAAGTTGGGATACCAGAAGCAAGAATTAAAAACACACATCCTGATAAGAATGAGAGATTAGAGTCGAGAATTCCAGAAAAGGGGGGAATATTGAGAGAAGGGGAACATATCACTTTAGATGCGCATCAATTAATGTTTTATAAATTTTATGCATCGTGTGCATCATTTTTCGATAACTGTGTCTCCGTTGTTCATTTAGACTGTTGTACACATATGAAAAATGTTTCTTATCTGCACACACACATTGATTAAACAGTGTATAGAAACTCATTTTTCCGCCATTTAAATAGTCCTATTGTCGTGTTACCAGGATACGTGAACACCAACTGGCCACCAAAAGACACGACCCACTATCATTACGTTCCATACATACAGACAAAGAAGGGCACCACTTTGATTGGGACAACACATACACACATACTAAGACACACAAGGACGTTATTAGAGGAATGGCATTCTAACCAGAAGCCCATCAATAGACGCATCAATTTAGATGCTCCCTACCTTCTCTTTTAAAAAAAAAGAACAGGAAATGACATCACCCACCTTTTGAAACCAAGATCTATAAATATAGAGGCGTGACATACCACCAGCACTTCAGCAGAGACTCTCACTGATGATGTTATCTAGTCACAGTGACGAAACATCTGAAAACAAACCTTCAAGCTCAGCGAGCTAACTTGCATACATAGAAATTGACATTTTTGTTTATTAGTGGCAATTGGGAGTTCTCCCTCACTCACTTTTAACAGATTACGAGGTGAGGTGAGATTTTCTGGGTGTGATTTCAATTAACAGAGGGGTTCGATATTGATGTCACAACAGTTTGGGGCCTTGCCGTATGGGATTTCGACAGAATTAAACAGAAATGGGATACAAAAGGTTCCAGCAAATTCCAACACGTGGCAATTAGTGGCCTAGATCTTCAAATAAAACCGGTGGGAAAATTTATTTAACTTTGTTAACTTGTGGTTGGTTAAATTAAAAGTGAGAGAAATGGCTTTTAACATTTCTGAAGAGGTTCCCAAATTTTCCAAGGAAGATTAAAAAGACAGAAGGACATATTTTTAGAATTAGCAAATAGGTTAGAATTTGGTTTAACCAGGGACAAAAGAAAAGTTGAAATTGTAATGTAGTCGGTCAAGAACTTGGATGTGTCAGAGAAACAGGTAACTGCAGTAGAGTTAGAAAAAACTAAAATTGCATACGTGGCAACTGGAGTTAGAAGATGAAAAAAGACACGGAAACAGAGAGAGAAGAAATGGAAAGAGAGGAAAAAGAGCAAGAGAGTTTGAAATTCAGAAGCTGGGAATTAGAAAAATAAAGTTAAATTAACAGGATGGAGATGAACGGAGAACGTGGGGACATATACAGCTGTTTTAATACATTACCATATTTCGGTGAGAAAAATGTCAAAATCAGTTTTTACTTCATTTGAAAAAAAAAGGCTCGGCAGTTGGTGTGTCCAGTGCACTTGTGGGTAATGCTAGTTTCTAATAAGATGATGGGCACAGCTAGTGAGATATGTGCAGCGCTGTCAGATGAGGGTTCAAGAGATTATGCAGGTGCCAAACTAGCTACTGTGAGTGGTTATGCATTGGTACTAGAAGAAAATAGACAAAGGTTAGGAAATATATAGACAAAACCAAGTCAGACTTATGTTGCATTTGAAAGAATTAAACACAGACATTTTGATAGATGGATGCTGGCCTTAAAAATGACTAAGACCAGTGAGGCCCGATGAGAGATTATTCTGCTGGAGGAGTTTATAGTCTCTCTTCCAGAGATGGGATTCATGTGAATGAACAGAAATTTCAACAAGTGAGAAGCGCGGCCGAAATGGCAGGTAAATACGCGTTGGTGCATGAGATGAAATTTAGCTTCTGGGAGGAATTTCATCCGCTTCGGGATATAAATTGCGAGAAGGGACGATCGCACATTACAGAGCGCACAATAGAGCACACTGGCAATAGTTTACCACAGGTGAAACAATAAGCCCAAGGGGGCTGAAAGGTGATGAAAGTCCTCAGGTGTTCTCACTATAAGGGAGTGGAACACATAAAATTACAGTGCTGATGGGCACGGGAAAAAGGTGTTTTCACTGCAGTAAGCTGGGACACACAGTGCCGGACGTTGAAGGAAGACACTTTGTAAAAGATGTGTAGAAGAGGCTAAGCCAGTGACATTAGTGAAACTGGTAAAGGAGACCCCAAGTCGAGCCGAAGAGCTGCAGGAGAGGATACAGCCGAGGCAGGGGCTGGGTATGGAGACAGTGCCTGATCCCTATAAAGAATTCACTTCTGTGGATAAAGTTTACTCAGAAAGAACAGGGGGAGAAGAACAAGAAGTAATGATTTTCTGAGATATGGGATCTGCTCAGTCTCTAAAAGTTGAGAAGTGGGGCACTGGAAAAGCACAACAGATCAGGCAGCATCTGAAGAACAGGACAATCGACATATCAGGCATAAATCCATCGTCAGGAATGTGGCGGGGGGACAAGGGAGCTGAAAGTTAAATAGTAGGGTAGGAGCTGGGCCGGCTGGAAGGTCACTGGGAAGGCGATAGGAATCTGTAGGTGGGAGTGATAGTGAAATGTCGGAAGGTAGGATGGACTGGATAGGTGGGAAGGGAGATGGACAATTAAGACAACGCAAGAGGGCGGTGCTAAATTCAACGGTTGGATCTGGGATGAGGTTGGGGAGGGGAGATTTGGAAATTGGTAAAGTCCATGTTAGTGCTGTATAGTTTGACGGTTCCAGCTGTCCTACCACCTATCCACTTCACTCTCCTCTCCGACCTGTCACCATACACCCACCTGCACCTACCTATCACCTTCCAAGCCAGCTCCCACCCAGCTCCACCCCCACCTCCTATTTATTTCTCAGCCATCTTACCCATCCCTTACCTCCCACTTTCCTGATGAATGACTTGTGCCTGAAATGTCGATTCTTCTGCCTCTTGGATGCTGCATGTTTCCAGCTCCACACTTTCCAACTCTGATTTCCAGCATCTGCAGTCCTCACTTTCTCTCGGTCTCCAGTAGTAAGAGATGGAAGTATTTTCACACTTTCTGACATGTCACTCAAGAGCGTGATAATTTGTGGAATGGGGACAAAAATTAAGCATTCCCTTGTGTAACATCAGGTTGGAATGCCAAATCAAGGTTGGGGAGGTAACCGTAAGAGTGAGTGATGGAGTGTCAATTCCAGGATTACAGTTTGTTCTTGGGAATGATTTAGCAGAATTCAAGGTGGGAGAAACACCCCTTGTGTTGGAGAAGTCAAAAGAAGACTAGGGAACTAGGTAGTTAAAAGAAAAATATTCAGGAATTTTTGCAAACTATGCACTAACAAGATCCCACTGTCATAAGTTACAGCAGGAAGGAAACACGAAAGAAAAAGCCAAAGGAGTTGATGTGCAGTTAACTGACGCCCTGTGTGACGTCACGGTCCAGGAAACAAAACCTGAACAGGCAGAGGGTCAGGTAGAGTTGTTTAGTCCTGCAAGGCTAATAGACTTACAACAGATTTATATACACACACATTCACACACATACGCCTGCACACACACAGAAAGGAAATCAGAATATATTATCGAACGTCCTTAATTTAAAGATAGAATCCTAAAATTAAAATGGAGACCACGACAGGTTAGTGCAGATGGGAAATGGGCCGAAGTGCACCAGATTGTGTTACTGGCAGCATACAGTGTTTCAGGTAGCACATGAACTAACTGCAGGCAGTCACATAGGTGTATGGAGATTCCGGCTAAGGTACAGAAGCATTTCTAGTGGCCTGGAATGCACAAGGACGTAGTTAATTTTGTTTTACATGTCATACATACCAAATGGTAGGTAAGTCACAGGCAGTAATAAAACCAGCACCTTTGTTGCCAATTCCTGTATTCAAAGAACCTTTCACGTGGGTTATTATTAATTGTGTAGCTCCCCTTCATAAAATAAAAGAGGAAACCAATATTTGCTGACCATAATGGATGTGTCTCCCAGATTTCCAGAGGCAATTCCATTACGGAGTGTTAAGGCAAAAAGGGAGGTGGAGGAGTTGGTAGCTTTATTTTCTCACTGTTGCCTAACCAGAAAGATTCAGTCAGACCAAGGGTCTCGTTTTACCACTCAGCTGTTTTAGGAAGTCATGGATAGCTTAGATATACAGCACTTCAAATCAGATGTGGCCCATCCTGAATCCCAGGGAGCCTTTGAAACTTTGCATTAGACACGGAAGACCATGTTAACAGTGTACTGTCAGGATTACTCAAATGATGGGGATAAACGTGTCCCATTAAATTGTTTGCCATTAGTGATGCCCCATATAAATCTATTCAGTTTACATCCTTTGAGTTAATATTCGTACATGAAGTGAGAGCTCCTTTGAAGTTAGTTAAATATTAATAGACAGGACCAAAGTCGGAGCTCTCACACTTGGATTATGTCCGTGAGGCGAGGGAGAGATTAGATGGAGTAGGTGAGTTAGCTAAACAGCACCTGAAGAGGGCACAGCATGGAATGAAGCAGGTGGCAGATAGAAATTCTGAAACTTTGATGATTTCGCGTGGGGATGACGTATTAGTATCCCTTAAAAGCCAGATTTAGTGGCCCTTTCAAATTAAAAAATACGTTGAGTCAGTTAAACTATCTGGTAAAGATACCGGATCTGGTAAAAACATTATCAAGTAAGTCATATGAATGAATAATGCTCCAGACACATTGAAGACTCAGGAACAGAGTTGTGGCCAGATGAACAAATTGTGCAGTTTATCTGTATGATGTGATGATCTTCAGCAAGTGATTGAAAGCTCACATGTTACAGTTGGCAGAGCATGTTGATCGATTAGAAGAAGCAAACTTGGAAACAAACTTAAAGAAAACAGAATTCACGAAGGCAGATGTGATGTTGTTGGGATATTACATTGGACATGGAAGGTTGACTCCATGGAACACAAAGACGAAGGGCTTTGAGAATTTCCACAACCATCCTCGAAGAAAGAGGTGCTTCGATTTTTGGAACTGAGTGGATTCTATCGGAAGTTTGTTGCAAACTTCAGCAGCGTATTGGCACCACTGCTGGATTTATTAAAGAAGAACACAGAATTGTGGTGGACGGAACAATGCCAGGAGGCATTTGAGGATTTTAAAGCAGGATTAATCACCGCATCAGGTTTAGCTACACCAAATATTTTGAAACGCTTTGAAAGTTGTGTTTGACGCTCGGGATATAGGGCTCGGAGATGTATTGATGCAGAAAGATGATGATGGAATTGAATGGCCAATTGACTACTTGTCGAAATTTCCCAATATCCACCAGAAAAAAAGTAGAAAATCTCTATTATTGAAAAAAGAATGATTAAGTTTAGTACTAGCCTGACAATATTTTAATGTTTATATGAAAATCAAATTGATGGAGATGGTTGTGGACAATGACAAACCTCTCGCATTTTTTGGACTATTTAAAGACCAGGATATGAGTCTATTTCATTGGAGTCTTATGTTACCGACTTTAAACTTACAAAATTTACATGCTGTGGATCCTACAATGTGATAGCAGATTTAAAGGAAAACATTTAGATAAGATTTGACTTATTCCAGTGTTATATAGGTGTGCAGACTTAATATCAATGGTATAACTGAGATTAATATTTTTGTATTTCATAATAATGGGATTAAGAATTAGAGGAAAAGGAGTGATGACAAATTTTAATTCTGATGGTTCATTTTCTTTTCTGAAGGAGGGAGGTGTTATGAAGCCGAAAGCATGTCTGGTCACTTTAAGGCAGAACGGGTTTTGCTAAATAGAAAGTAAAGCCGCAAATGCCAGCTAAAGGTCAGGCTGTTCCACACGTCACCGTTGGCTGGGAAATGGATACCAGATTTTTTTTTTGCTGTTTTGACAAGAATTCAAACACAACCAAAGAGTTTAAATAACGCTTAGCAGACCAGAAGCCAACGGGATTTCGATATTATTGTTTCAACACCTGGAAAGTATGAGATTTATTGTAACATGGGAAGTATATAAAGCCAGGATTTGGAACACGAGAGGGAGAGCCGCTGCCATCCAACAGAAGTTCCTCCAGCATTCCACG
Organism: Chiloscyllium plagiosum; assembly: GCF_037043375.1. Taxonomy (NCBI): domain Eukaryota; kingdom Metazoa; phylum Chordata; class Chondrichthyes; order Orectolobiformes; family Hemiscylliidae; genus Chiloscyllium; species Chiloscyllium plagiosum. The sequence goes on from NW_028270146.1 coordinate 112,035,684, forward strand.
TGATGGAACCTTCACATGAAGGCCTTACTGAAACCCATAGAGACTACGTTTACCGTTCGGCCCTCAATAACCTTCTTGGTCACTTCATCAACTAATTCTATCAAATTTGGGAACAATGATCTCCAACTCACAAGTCCATGCTGACTGCTCCGAATCAAATCCTGTGTAAGTAATGAGTGCAGTTAATGGTATGCTCTCCTTCATTGTAAGATGATTCAAGTTCGTAAGAAATGCCATCTTCCTGCTGTTGTAGATCCTTGCTGAGAGAGTGGTTGGGACACTCTCTGCAGATTCGATCTCCATTGTAAGGAATGATCTCCTTACCACAGACAACTGTGATGGTATCCGAGAATATTGTGAATAAGCTGAGTGTTTAATCAGTAGAGCTGTGAGAGATGAAGAAATGGTGACGCTAAACAAGAGGAGTGGCAGCGATCATTTACTTCCATAAGAGACATTGACAGGGAGAGAACTTCCACACTTTACACAGGATTGATTGGTTTGATTTATTTACACATGTACCTCAGTACAGGGAAACACTTTATTTATGAGCAGTGGAGGCAGATCATAGTAAGCATGGACAGGCAGAGGGGCTTGGACAGCGTATCCCTGGTTCCTGTTTGACAGCTCGATTTGCTGACATGTGTGATGAGGCTGCAGCTTTAAGAGGTTATTTTGTTCTAGTTTCTTTTAAGAAAGAAATTGAACGATCGTTACCAGGTTGGCTTGTTAAGACCACTGAGTAAACAGCTAGGGTTGCCTTAGGTTTATTTTAATGCAGCCTGAATGGGTGTGGCCAGCTCTCACAGATTAGGATCTCTGGGTGTTGTTTTCTCAGTAACATCAGAAACTATTGGGGTCTCAACAGAGTTGGAAGCTTCAGTGACTATCTCCTGGCTGCTACCTTGCTGAAATTTCTCTTGATGCAGTTTTATTCCTGGACTGGAGAAATAATTGTGATATTCTGTGTCTGAAATTTCCTTTTTGCCAAGGGCTGTGTTTATGGGATTTTCCTATATTGGAACAGTTCATTAGTAATAGTTCCTAGATCGGTTATTCTGTTAACTTGTCCAATAGAATCACGTTATTCTAAGTTCTTTCTTTGGTTTTATTTCATCTTTCGTGTTTAAGTAAATAGTGTTTTGCTTCACAGCGAATAGTTTGACCAGTCACATTGTATCTAGAACAGTTTACATTTCCTTTAAAATAAGAAAACGTTACAGTCTCGGCCACGCCTTCAAATATTATCGAGGAGCTTTGGTGTGATCCATCACATTGGACTCCTTCTCTTCCTGATTAACAGGCTGGAGGCACTGAATAGGCTGTTCCTGTTTTTCTCCAATAGTGTCAATGGGCTGAATAACTTCCTCATATTCCTGTGAAACCAGCGTGAGGTGCTGAATGAACTTTTATTTTACTGTGGCAATGTGCAGTGTCAGGCAGTATCTTTACATGAATATTACGGACTCTTTAAAGCACAAGCCTCAATAGAGTTTTGTTCTTGATGCACATGGACACAGACCAGTTCAGGATCTGACGGGGGCATCAAATTATTCTGAACATTGTGGAATCTTCAGTGACCATCACCAATTCTGATCTTATGGTGGGGAGGGTGAGCGTGTGGACACATTGATGAAGCAGCTGAAGATGTTTGTGAAGAGGAAGCTACACTGAGGATCTCCCACAGAGGCGACCCAGGACTGAGATGATGAACATCTTCATTTGTGCCATGTTTGACTCCAAATACTGGAGAGTTTACTCTGATTCCCATGAAGTCCAGTTTTGTTAAGCTCCTTGATGTCAACAGAAGTCAACCACTGCTTTGATATCAGGGCCAGTCATTTTTACCTGAACCTTTTGTTCATATCAATAAGCCATGATATAGGAGCAGCAAGTGTTTTCTTCAAACAGGTGATATTGAATGTCAGGATTTCTTTTCTCAAGAGTGTTGGGGAGCTAGATGACTAAAAGTATTTGAAGAAGAGGTAGATGGATATTGACGTGTCAGAGAGTTTAGGGCTATGAGAAAGTTGGCATTAAAGAGGATTTGCGACCAAGAGCAGATCAGCCACGATCTTAGTGAAGGCCAAGTCAGGCTGGGGAGTGAACGACCTGCCTCTGTTTCTGATGTTCTCACATCCTGTTATTAGAAAGTTAGTGTGTGTAATTTTCATGTATGTGTAATTACTGCGTATTGTAGTCAGGAGGCCAGAGAATTCTGTGAGCCATCGCTGGGTGAGGTATGGAGGCTGCATTCACAGTGAATCTGGGTCTACAACATGATCAACAAATGAAACACAAGTTTCAGAGACGGGAAGCTCTGTAAGGAGAGATGACCGGCCTCTTTCATACCCAACCTGGTTTTTCCAATTACATTTCACAAATCACTTCAAAGCGTGTGTGACACCTTGAAGGGCTGAATGGTCTCCTCTGTTTCTGTGCACCAGGTGAGAGGTGTAAGTAGCCTCCAACTGCTCCTGCCTTGCAGGTTTGAGTGGCTGAATGAAACACAGAAACATGGGACTGAGGAGCAGGAGTGGGTCATTAGATACTTTGAGCCTTCTCCACCAGGCACTAAAATTGTGGCTGATCAGGTGTGGTCTCAGCCCCACTTTCCTGTCTGTGTTCAGTTATCTGTGCCTCACATCCCTGTAAAATAATTAACTAACGTAGCCTCGACACCATGTGAACATAGAGGCACGATAAAAACTTCCAGTGAAGAGAATTCCGACGTAAAAGGTACTTTCAGAACTTTTCATCATCCCTCTTATAGAATCAGAGAATCATGCAGAACGGAAACAGACCAGTTAGTCCAATGTGTTCACTCCGATCAGTTCTGAAATCTGATTTAGTCCCATTTGCCAGTATTTGGACAATATTCCTTCTTTATCATACACTTTTTAAATGTGTGATTGTACCCTCCTTCACCACTTCCTCTGACAACAATTTCTGTGCACACAACACTCTCTGTGTAAAACGTTTATCTTCAGGTCCCTTCTAAATCATTCTCCCTCTCGCCTTTAACCTATGCCCTCTTGTTCTCGACTCCCCTATCCTGGGTTCAGAACGTGGCTCTTCAGAATATCCATACCCCTGATGATTTTATAAAGCTCTATTATGTCACCCCTCAGTCTCTGAGGAGAAAGCACCTCAACCTAATCAAACTCTCCCTGAAGCTCAAACCTTCAGTCCCGGAACATCTGCGTAAGTCATTTCTGCAGACAATCGAGTTGTACACAATATTCTTAAAGTGGCCTCAACAACATCCTGTATAGATGCAACATGCCTCCACAATTCCTCTCCTCAGTGTTCTGACTGATTAAGGAAAATGTGCCAAATGTGTTCTGCACCAGTCAATATCCCTGCGACTCCACTATCAAATAACAATGTACCTGCAGCTCGATGTGTGTTTGTTTCACAATACTCCCCAGGACTTTACCATTGAGTGCATATCTTCTGCCCTGATTTGCCTCCCCAAAATGCAAAGCCTCGTATTTATCTAAATTAAACTTCATATGTCACTCCTTGCCCCTTTGACCCATCTAACTGTGGTCTCGTTGTACTCTGAGATAATCTACTACACCACTTTTCTGATGTCATCTGTAAACTTACTAACTATGGCTTGAAAATGTATTGCTGGAAAAGCGCAGCAGGTCAGGCATGCCCGAAACATTGATTCTCCTGATCCTTTGATGCTGCCTGACCTGCTGTCCTTTTCCAGCAACGCATTCTCAAGCTCTGATCCCCAGCATCTGCAGTCCTCACTTTCTCCTAGTTGATTAACTATGGTCCCGATATTCGCATCCAAATCATTTGCATAATTGATGAAATTCAGTAAACTCTGTACCGATTCATACAGCACACTGCTGCTCACAAGCCTCAGCAGGGGTATGTCTGAAAAATACGCCTCTTCCTTCAAGCCAATTGTGTCTAGCTTCCCCTGTATCCCATGTGACCGAAACGTATTAATCTGTCTACCAATCAGAATGTTATGAACATTTTGCTGAGGTCCATGTGGACAATGTCTACCAAAGTGCCTTCATCAATCTTCTTTGTGACCTCTTCATAAAACTCAACCAAATTAATGATACATGATTTCCCATGCAGAAAGACACGTTGTCTACCCCGATCAGCCCTTGCCTTCCCAAATGTATGGAAATCCGATCCCTCAGAGTGCCCTCTAACAACTTACCCACCACTGATATCAAGCTCATCAGTCTATAGTTCCCCGACTTTTTGGTCACTGTTTCCTTTCTATTCCCACTCCTCCAATGCTCACAACAAATGTTAAATGTATCCAGGTTGATGATATCAGTCTCAGTCTGGGTCAGTGTCAGTTTTAGGAACACGTCAGGCTAGTTTCTTTAATCTGCTAAAATATCACGCTTATGATCCAGAGCAATATTACTCAAACTACGAGGGAAAGATGAATGGCAAACTGTTTGGATATTGCAAATAAAGAATTGATATTTCCCTTTCTAAAAACACTGACACACACACATACAATCACACACAAAGGATAAACAAAATCTCTGCAATTTCAAGTTGAAAGAACTTTGTCCACATCTTAGTCTAACTCATTACGGAAGGAAAATTTGAGAGATTGTCCCAAATGTTATTTTGCTTCTGAAGATATTCTACTTACACAAACTGCTAGCAATGGGATTTCATCCTGAGTGAGTTGGATTTGTCTGAATTCCCTTTGCATTAGGCAGTGAGGAGATTCAAATTAATTCTGGTCAGGGATCGCCCAAAGAGCAGTACAGTGGCTCAGTGGTTAGCACTGATGCCTCACAGCAGCAGGGACTTGGTTCGATTGCAGCCTCAAGTGACTCTCTGTGTGGAGTTTGCATATTCTCCTCTTCTCTGTGTGAGCTTCTAATGGGTGCTCCAGTTTCCTCCCACAGTCCAAAGCTGTGCAGGTTAGGTGGATTGGTCATGCTAAATTGACCACAGTGTTCGGGGATTTCTAGGTTAGGTGCATTAGTCAGGGGTAAATGTAAGGGAACGGGTCTGGGAAAGTTACTCTTTAGAACGTTGCCATGGACATGTTGGGACGAAAGGCCTGTTTTCACACATCAGGAATTCTACATAAATAAGAATGGTAACAATGCCTGTAGAAGTTTTTTGCTGTAGCTTGCACACATTGCTGTGACGAGGAACAATAAAGGAGAAAGAAATCAATAGGCCGTTCCTTCTCGAATGATTATATTTTCTCCCTCTCTGAGTTGAATCACACAATAATGTCATCCTCTCTCAAACTGGACTATGTGAGGTTTCCTTGTACATTGAGGAGAAAGTGAGGTCTGCAGACGCTGGAGATCAAAGCTGAAACTTTATTGCTGGAACAGCACAGCAGGTCAGGCAGCATCTAGGGAACAGAATATTCGACGTTTCGGGCACATGCCCTTCTTCAGGAATGAGCAGAGAGTGTTCAGCAGGAGAAGATAAAAGGTAGGGAGGAGGGACTTGGAGGAGGGGCGTTGGAAATGTGATAGGTGGAAAGAGGTCAAGGTGAAGGTGATAGGTCGGAGTAGGGTGGAGGCGGAGAGGTCAAGAAGAAGACTGCAGGTCAGGAAGGCGGTGCCGGGCTGGAGGGATTCGGCTGAGACAAGGTGGGGGGAGGGGGGATGAAGAAACTGGTGAAGTCCAAGTTCATCCCCTGTGGTTGGAGGGTTCCCAGTCGGAAGATAAGACGCTCCTCCTCCGACCGTCGCGTTGTTGTGGTTTGGCGGTGGATGAGTCCAATGACCTGCATATCCTCGGTGGAGTGGGAGGGGGAGTTGAAATGCTGTGCTACAGGGTGATTGGGTTGGTTCGTCCGGGTGGCCCAGAGGTGCTCTCTGAATCGCTCCGCAAGTAGGCGGCCTGTCTCGCCAATATAGAGGAGGCCACACCGGCTGCAGCGGATGCAGTAGATAATGTGGGTGGAGGTGCAGGTGAATCTGTGGCGGATATGGAAGTTTCCTTTGGGGCCTTGGAGAGAAGTGAGGGGGGAGGTGTGGGCGCAAGTGTTGCACCTCCTGCGGTTGCAAGGGAAGGTGCCGGGAGTGGAGGTTGGGTTGGTGGGGGGTATGGATCTGACAAGGGAGTCGCGGAGGGAGTGGTCTCTACGGAAAGCTGATAGAGGAGGGGAGGGAAATATATCCTTGGTGGTGGGGTCCGTTTGGAGGTGGCGGAAGTGACGGCGGATGATGCGCTGTACATGGAGATTGGTGGGGTGGTAGGTGAGGACCAGTGGGGTTCTGTCCTGGTGGCGGTTGGAGGGGCGGGGCTCAAGGGCGGAGGAGCGGGAAGTGGAGGAGATGCGGTGGAGGGCATCGTCGATCACGTCGGGGGGGAAATTGCGGTCCTTGAAGAAGGAGGCCGTCTGTGTTGTGCGTATTTTGAACTGGTCCTCCTGGGAGCAGATGCGGCGGAGACGAAGGAATTGGGAGAATGGGATGGCGTTTTTACAGGGGGCGGGGTGGGAGGAGGTGTAGTCCAGGTAGCTGTGGGAGTCGGTCGGTTTGTAGTAGATGTTTCTTCCTTGTACATTGTCCAAACTATGTCTCCATCACATTCCCTGCTCCATGTAGGTGCATTATTGCTGTTATCATACAAAAAGCCATACCCTCAGCAGAAAATGTTTTCGGTCAATTTGAAGATATGTTTAGATATCTCTGCGTCATTAAAAAAATAAAATGTTTAATGTATTCAGAATACCTGTATTAAAATGAATGCATTTTTCAACAAATACAGAAATTGCTGGAAAAGCTAGGCAGGCCTGTCAGTATCAGGATACCTTTTACATGCTGTAGTTGTACCAGCCTTCACAACTTCCTCTGGCAGCTCATTCCATACGCACACCACCATCTGTGTGAAAAGATGCCCCTTAGGCCTCTTCAAAATCTTTCCCCTCCCACTTTCAACAAATGCCCTCTACATTTGGACACCCCTAACCTGAGGAAAAACCTTGACTACTCACTCTATCCATGACCATTCCGATTTTATAAACCTTTACTGCTACGAAATGTGACTTCAATCAACATGAATGGCTGTGTTTTCAGTCATCCCGGGCCTAAATTCTCAAATTCGATACTGACACCTCTTCTTTCTTTGTCTGGTCACAATTCTAAACCAGTTTAATCATTTTATTCAGATGTATCATGAGACACTTCTGTGGGATTTACACCGAGACCTTTGAGCCCGGAGGTAGGGACACTATCATCACTCAGCAATACCCATAAAGCTGTAACAGAATTCTCCTGCGTGTTTGTTTATCAGCCTGTTCTGACATGCTGTGACATACCTCTGCAACAGGCAGGACATGAATTCAGAACTTTTAGTCCAGAGATAGGAACACTACCACACAAGTTCAGGAACTGGAATCAAATTGAGAGCTCAGGCTCAGAGGCAGGGACAATACCCACTACACTACCATACCCAGACTTTGGGTCATATGGTAAGTGCCCACTTTCAGCTCGGTGTGGATTTATTAGAACCAGGTTACCATTACTGAACTACACAAAACACTTTGTATTGTTAAATAAATGCAAAACACTTGTCTCAACTGTAGGATGTTGAGTGTATGTGCTGTGCTATCGAAATTAACTATGAACATCTTTGTTTGCTATTATCTCTAGTCTGCAATATTAGGGAAAGATTTCCTGCAAACACACTCTGCCCAACGAAGGGTCTCAAATAGATATTTATTACTGAACCCCAGAGACATAGAACATAGAACATAGAACATAGAACATAGAAGAATACAGCGCAGTACAGGCCCTTGGGCCCTCGATGTTGCGCCGATCCAAGCCCACCTAAACTACACTAACCCACTATCCTCCATATACCTATCCAATGCCCTCTTAAATGCCCATAAAGAGGGAGAGTCCACCACTGTTACTGGCAGGGCATTCCATGAACTAACGACTCGCTGAGTGAAGAACCTACCCCTAACATCAGTCCTATATCTACCCCCCCTTAATTTAAAGCTATGCCCCCTTGTAATACCCGACTCAATACGCGGGAAAAGGTTCATACTGTCGACCCTATCTAACCCCCTAATCATCTTGTACACCTCAATCAAGTCCCCCCTAAACCTTCTTTTCTCTAGTGAAAACAGCCCCAAGTGCCTCAGTCTTTCCTCATAAGATTTTCCTTCCATACCAGGCAACATCCTGGTAAACCTCCTCTGCACCCGTTCCAATGCCTCCACATCCTTCCTATAGTATGGCGACCAAAACTGCACACAATATTCCAGATGCGGCCGTACCAGAGTCTTATACAACTGCATCATGACCTCAGGACTCCGGAACTCAATTCCTCTACCAATAAAAGCCAGTACGCCATATGCCTTCCTCACCGCACTATTTACCTGGGTGGCAACTTTCAGAGATCTGTGTACATGGACACCAAGATCCCTCTGCTCATCCACACTACCAAGTATCCGACCATTAGCCCAGTACCCCATCTTTTTGTTATTCTTCCCAAAGTGAATCACCTCGCACTTAGCTACATTGAATTTCATCTGCCACCTTTCTGCCCAGCTCTGCAGCTTCTCTATATCCTGCTGTAACCTGCCACATGCTTCCTCACTGTCAACAACTCCTCCGACTTTCGTATCATCCGCAAACTTGCTCACCCAACCTTCTAACCCCTCTTCCAGGTCATTTATAAAAATGACAAACAGCAATGGTCCCAAAACAGATCCTTGCGGAACACCGCTAGTGACGGCACTCCATGAAGAAACTTTGCCATCAACTACTACCCTCTGTCTTCTTCCATCCAGCCAATTTCTAATCCAAACCTCCAACTCACCCTCAATGCCATATCTCCGTATTTTCTGCAGTAGCCTACCATGGGGGAAGAAAATAATTTCTGGCCCCAAAGCACTGACTGGTATTATCTACCAATAACGTGTGTGACTGCCCTCTTCCTAAAACCATGAAATGATATCAGGCCGCTGATTACTGTCCAGCCTCACTTCCCCACTGACTGTGTCTGCAATCAGTCCCTCATTCCTCTAACCACACAAGGCAAACCACGCTCAGGATCTTTGTAAAAATCAAGGCCAGAGTGGGTCGGCCTCCTGGAGAGGTGTGTGTAGTGGGGAGGGGGGTGGGAATTTTAAAATTAAATGGGGAATGTGAGGAGGTGGTAATAGCACTTACTGGGCTATGGAGTGACAGATGGAGTTTAGTTTGGATTAATGCGAGGTAATGGGTTTAGTAAATATAACAAGAGCAGGGCCTATACAATTAAAAGTGGCGTCTTTGGCAGTATTATAGGACAGAGACCTAGGCCATCAGGCATAATTCTTTAAAATTTGTGTCTCATATAGATAGTGCGGTTAAGAAGGTGTTTAGCACGCTTGTCTTCATTGGTCAGACCTGTGAGTATCGGAATTGGGACGACATGTTGAAGTTGTACAGGACATTGGTGAGACCTCTTCTGGAATACTGTGTCCAGTCTGGTCACCCTGCCCGCTCATTCCATAGGCACACCACCCTCTGGGTGAAAAAGCTGCCCCTTAGATGACTTTAAAGTGTTTCCACTCTCACGTTAAACCTATGTCCTCTGGCTTTGGGCTCCCCTACCAATAGAAAATACCTTGACTATTCACCCAGATATTATTGAACTTGATGTTATAAAGCTGAAGAGCATTGAGAAGAGATTAGCCTGGATGTTGCTGGGAAAGTAGGGATTGAGCTGTAAGGAGATACTGGATAGGCTGGGACTTTTTTCACTGAAAAGTATGAGATTAAGGGGGAACTTTGCAGAGGTTTATAAAATATTGAGGGGTACAGATAAGCTGAAGGACTGAAGTCTTTTCCCTAGAGTTGGGGATTCAAAACTGAGGGATATTTTAAGGTGTGAGGAAAAAGATTTACAAAAGTCATGAGACACAACTATTTTAGACTGAATCTGGCTTGTGTGTGGGATGAACTTCCAGAGGAAGTGGTGAAAGCAGGGACAGTTACAATGTTTAAAGGACATTTAGATCAGTACATGGATAAGACATCAGTTTGGATGGTGCTGTGAGCAGCTGCCCTCCCCCTCCATCTGGTAAAAACAATGACTGCAGATGCTGGAAACCAGATTCTGGATCAGTGGTGCTGGAAGAGCACAGCAATTCAGGCAGCATCCGAGGACAGGCAAAATCTGATGAAGGGCTTTTCCCCGAAACGTCGATTTTGCCTGTCCTCGGATGCTCCCCCTCCTCCTCTCTGAATGAATCCCTGTTGGTTTTCACCCTCTGCCAATGCCTGTGCAGTGGCGTGGGGAGGCCAGCAGAGGGTGGCATTGCATCACTTCAAAAACCACAGAGACTGGATTAATGGTGCTGGAAGAGCACAGCAGTTCAGGCAGCATCCAAGGAGCAGTAAAAATCGAGGTTTTGGTTTTGATTCCTTCATCAGGAATAAAGGCAGAGGGCCTGAACCGTGGAGAGATAACCTAGAAGAGGGTGGAGGTGGGGAGAAAGAAGCATAGAGTACAATAGGTGAGTGGGGGAGGGGATGAAGATGATCGGTCAGGGAGGAGAGGGTGGGGTGGATAGGTGGAAAAGAAGATAGGCAAGTAGGACAAGTCCGGAAGAGCTTCAGGGCAGAGGAAGTGACGTAGGAGTTGCAGTGGGAGAGGGACTCCCTGAGATTCTTGTAGAGAGAGGAGGAAAACTTCTTCAAGGCAGGCATCCTTGCAAGAGGATTCGCAGTAGGGTTAAAATCAACGAGGTAAAAATAATGACTGCAGATGCTGGTTGATTGTTTTATCTGAATTAAACTCCATCTGCCACTTCTTAGCCATGGCGTGGAGTGGGTAGTTAATGAGGCGAGTTCAATAAGATAGTACCAGGTAACGAGCTCAGCCTCGTGCAGACAATCCCTCTGTCAAACTCAATGAATGTTGGCTCATGTTACAGGATGCCATTGAAATGTCTACATTTCAGCATTCTGAAGCCTGGGAACGCATCCTTCCATGATACTGCCTCTCAGTCTCCCCCTCTCTGTTTACTTCCCAAAACCCTCCCATGTGGTGGTATTTAAACTGATTCCCCCGCCATCTCTCTCTGGCAGTGATGTTCACACCCACAACACCCTCTTGTCATGGCACAGTGGAGATATGGAGTTGTAAATAGGTAGGAGCTGCACATCATGTCACTTCCAGCATGGGCTGCAAGTTTCCCCACACTGGGCAGGCATCTAACACAGTGTTACTGTGCAATGCACTGGGGGGTGGGGGGGGGGGTGTGAGGATGTACACAGCCCTACATGCAGGGAGGGTAACTGCTCCTGGGTTGCAGATTAATGCACTGGGGTTGGATACAAAGCTCTACATGCTGGGAGGGTAACTGCTCCTGGGTTACAGATCAATGCACTGGGGTGGCGTTCACAGTCCTACATGCTGGGAGGGTAACTGTTCTTGGTTTACAGATCAATGCACTGGGGTGGGGTACACAGTCCTTTATGCTGGGAGGGTAACTGCTCCTGGTTTACAGATCAATGCACTGGGTTGAGGTGCACAGTCCGACATGCTGGGATGGTAACTGCTCCTGGTTTACAGATCAATGCACTGGGCTGTTGTACACAGTCCTACATGCTGGGATGGTAACTGCTCCTGGTTTACAGATCAATGCACTGGGGTGGGCTATACAGCCCTACGTGTTGGGAGGGTAACTGCTCTTAGTTTACAGATCAGTGCACTGGTGTGGTGTACACAGTCCTACATGCTGGGAGGGTAACTGTTCCTGGTTTACAGATCAATGCACTGGGGTGGTGTACACAGTCCTACATGCTGGGAGGGTAACTGTTCCTGGTTTACAGATCAATGCACTGGTGTGGTGTACACAGTCCTACATGCTGGGAGGGTAACTGTTCCTGGTTTACAGATCAATGCACTGGGGTGGTGTATTCAGTCCTACATGCTGGGAGGGTAACTGCTCCTGGTTTACAGATTAATTCACGGGTGATCACTGCACAGGTCGCTGTGTTGGTCAGGCTATCTGGTTGAGGTTTATAGATAATGCAATGATGTGGTTTGTGCAGCTCCCGGTGCTGGAAAGATATCCAATCGGGGTTTATAGATCAATGTTCTGATCTGATCTGCTCAATGTTCCACTCTGCACAGATTGCAGGGTTATACTGAGCAGCACACTGGCCTGGTCTAAACAGTGTTCCACGGGGAATAGATGTCTACTCTGGGTTGATGGTGTCTGGGCTGGTTCTGTGAGGTGGATTGAGAATGTGGTATATCTAAAGATTTCAGCTGATCTGTGATTGGACCCACCGTCTCCCACCCCATTAGTGTTACAGTGGACCCAGGCACAGTACGTCATGTTGGTGGGGTGGGTAGGGGGGAAATGTGATGGACAGGTCAAGGTATTCCTCGGAACGTTCTGTCCCCAACATTCTATAACTGCCATTCCCCAGAACGTTCTGTCCCCGACATTCTATAACTGACATTCCCCAGAACGTTCTGTCCCTGACATTCTATAACTGACATTCCCTGGAATGTTCTGTCCCCGACATTCTATAACTGACATTCCCTGTAATGTTCTGTCCCCAACATTCTATAACTGCCATTCCCCAGAACGTTCTGTCCCCGACATTCTATAACTGACATTCCCCGGAACGTTCTGTCCCTGACATTCTATAACTGCCATTCCCCAGAACGTTCTGTCCCCGACATTCTATTACTGACATTCCCCGGAACGTTCTGTCCCCGACATTCTATAACTGACATTCCCTGGAATGTTCTGTCCCCAACATTCTATAACTGCCATTCCCCGGAACGTTCTGTCCCCAACATTCTATTACTGACATTCCCTGGAATGTTCTGTCCCCAACATTCTATAACTGCCATTCCCCGGAACGTTCTGTCCCCAACATTCTATTACTGACCTTCCCCGGAATGTTCTGTCCCCAACATTCTATAACTGCCATTCCCCGGAACGTTCTGTCCCCAACATTCTATAACTGCCATTCCCCGGAACGTTCTGACCCTGACATTCTATAACTACCATTCCCCGGAACGTTCTGTCCCCAACATTCTATTACTGACCTTCCCCGGAAAGTTCTGTCCCTGACATTGTTTGTGAACGGCCGTACGTCAGTGAATTGAACAAATGATAAGATCCCGAGGGAAGAGATGCCGTTCCAGGGAGAAGAAGACAATGTTCCGAAGGCCCCTCAGGCAGTTAAAGGAGTGAATACGTTTTCCCTGCGTTTACATTTCTTCACGACACAGGATCGACCTTAATTTAGACCAAAATACAGAAATTCCCAAACTCCGTTTGTCTTCAGGAAACTGGGAGAAAATCCTTCAGGACAGCAACGTTTCCACCCTCCGTATTAGGAACTGGGAAGGAGTGACCTGTGTCTGCTCTCGAGTGATCGAGTGTGTGGAAATGTTCTAGAAACCATCTGTCCTTTTGGATGTGTCTCTGTGTGTTTGGGGAGGGAGGGTTTCTTGTGGCTTATGTCACATTTTTGTCAGTAATTTCGATCTTCCCATTTGTTATTCCAGCTCCAATTATTTTAATAAATCCCTGAATGCAGGGACACATTTGAAAATCTAACTGGGTCCCCAATCAAACGGGTCCCTTTGCCTCCAGGCTGATGGATAATGGGTTTGTTTTCCTTCCTCACAGTTAACGGAGTGACCATCTACGTCCTGCTTTATAAAGATTGTGGATTATCTCCATGTGTCAGACGTTACCTGGGGGCCATGGCAGCGGCGGATCTCCTGGTCATTATCCTCGACCTGATACTGAGACACATTCCCATTCTTTATTGGGAACAGTTTTATTTCCTGCACTCCGTCCCCGTGTGTAATATCCACGCCGTCCTGCTTTATGCAGCCACTGACTGCTCTGTCTGGTTCACCGTCACTTTCACCTTTGATCGGTTTGTGGCCATTTGTTGCCAGAAGCTGAAAAGTAAATATTGCAGTGAGAAAACGGCGGCTGTGGTTCTGGGAGCAGTGACTGTGCTGAGCTGTTTAAAGAACATTTTCTGGTATTTTATTCTCACGGCTCGGTATTGGCTGATGAACGACCCTTGGTTTTGTGAGGTAACAGTCGCTGCTCGTTACTCCACTGTCTGGGCCGCAATCGAGTTTCTCCACAACATTCTAACCCCGTGTGTCCCATTTCTACTGATTCTGCTGCTCAATGTTCTCACCGTCAGACACATTGTAGTGACCAGCAGAGCCCGCAGGAGACTCCGTGCTCACACCAATGGGGACGCTCAGTCTGACACTGAAATGAGAAACCGAAAAAAATCCATCATTTTACTGTTTGTGATCTCGGCCAATTTCATCCTGTTATGGTCAACGTTCATGCTGTATTCTATATGTAGACGGATATATTTGATTGATTATCAGTCTGTGTATCTGCATGACTTTGTGCAGGAAGTGGGCTTCATGCTGCAACTCCTCAGTTGCTGCACAAACACCGCGATTTATGCCGTGACCCAGACTAAGTTCAGGCAGCAGCTGAAGAATGTGCTGAAATATCCCTTCACCCAAATCCATCCATCACTCAAATTCCCGCATTAAACAATCCATCCGGGATTTTCTCATTTCAGTTCAGTGTTTCAGCGATGGAGCAGCTTGTCGCTATGGTAACAGACTGAGGGTAGCGCTGGGTTGTCCATCCTTAACCCATAGTGGGGTTTCAGGGAAACATTTCAATGTTTCTCACAACTCAGGGGCCAGTGAGAAAAGGCATCATCCCACTGACTGTATCCATCACTTCCATTTGTAAACAATAAAAATGTTGATTAAAGCGTGCCGAGCAGCAGAGTGACCAATGTTGTTGTGTGTCTTTGTGATGGAGACGCTGAGCTGGAGAGAGACAGACTCAGCTCCAAGTCCTGGCCCACAGGGAAGAGGAGGGCACTGCGCCCTGAGTTCAGGAGCTGGGTTTAACTCCCTCTGTCCCCCCACTCTCACCTGTCTCCACATTTCCTCTCACCCACTCTTTCTCTTCATTTCTCTCTCTCTCTCTCCCTCTCTCTCTGCACACTCTCTCTTTCACACCACCTCTCCCTTTTACTCCCCCTCGTCCTCCCTCTCTCACACTCACACCCCCAACCCTGGTTTCTCCACCTGCCTCCACTCAATCCTCACTCCGCTCCCCTGCACTCTCTCTCTCCCCTGCCGTCTGCCTCCCTCCCGCAATTTCATCTCTACCCCATTTTCCTCCTCCTCCCACCTCCCACACCACTCTATCATCTCACAACCACCCCTCCAACCACATGCAGCCACAGCTCCAACCACACTCTCCCCCCCCCCCCCCCCCACACACACACACCCACAGTCTCTGGATCAGAGGGAGAGTGATGCGGCAGGGAGACAGAGTGTGTCAGAGAGAGAGGGAGGGGCAGGAGGAAGAGAGATTTTGTCAGAGAGAAACAGAGGGAGGTGGGGAGAAAGAGAGACTGAGGTAGGGGGATCGAGGATGAGAGAAGGTGGAGAGAGAGTAAAGCAGCAGTGAGAGAGAGAGAGGGGGCAACTGGAGAGATAAGGCGAGAGAGGGAGAGAGAGAAATGGGGAGGACGTAATGAGACGGGGACGGGGGGACATTGGGGGTTCAGAGAGGGGGACAGAGAGAGGAGGACAGAGAGCGCGGGACAGAGGGAGGGGGGACAGAGAAAGGGGGAGATAGAGGGGGTCAGAGAGAGGGGGACAGAGAGTGGGGGGGTGGAGAGGGGGAGACGGGGGAATAGAGGGGGGACAGAGATGGGCAGAGGGGGCAGAGAGGGAAGGGACAGAGAGGGGGGCAGAGGGGCGAAGGACAGAAAGACAGGGGGACAGAGAGAGAGGGCCGTCAGAGAGAGGAGGGATGGAGACCGGGGACAGAGAGAGAGGAGACAGAGAGAGGGGAAACAGAGAGAGAGGGGCAGAGAGGGGGGTGCAGAGAGTGGGTCACAGAGAGAGGGCGGACAAAAAGAGGGGGACAGAGGGGGCGACAGAGAGCTGGGAACAGAGAGAGTTGGGAGATAGAAGGGGTCAGAGAGAGAGGTGACAGAAATTGGGAGGACAGAGTTGGGGGACAGAGAGGGTGGACAGAGAGGGAGGGGATGATGGAAAGAGGGGAGGCAGAGAAGGGTGGCAGAGAGACAAAGGACAGAGAGAGAGGAAGACAGAGAGATTTTGGACAGAGAGAGGGGTACAGAGAGAGAGGGGGACAGAGAGAGAGGGGACAGAGATGAGTGATAGACAGAGGGGGTACAGAGGGAGGACAGAGAGACAGGAACAGAGAGGGGGACAGAGGGTGCGGGACAGAGAGAGGGGGGACAGAGAGAGTGGGGGGACAGAGGGTGCGGGATATAAAGAAGGGGGACAGAGAGAGTGGGGACAGAGAGAGTGGGGGGACAGTGGGTGTGGGACAGGGAAGGGGTGACAGGGAGAGGGGGTACAGAGGGGGGGACAAAGAGAGGGGACAGAGAGAGGTGGGCAGAGAGATAGGGACAGAGGGGGGTCAGAAAGGGGGGACAGTGAGATCGAGTGGGGACAGAGGTGGGGACGGAGAGACGGGCGAAAGAGTGAGGGGGCAGAGGGTGCGGAACAGAGAGAGGGGGGCAGATGGGGGACAGAGCGACTGGGACAGAGAGAGGGGGGACAGAGTGAGTGGGGCGACAGAGGGTGTGGGACAGAGAGAAGGGGGACAGAGAGAGTGAGGACAGAGAGAGTGGGGGGACAGTGTGTGCGGGACAGACAGAGGGCGGACAGAGAGAGAGGGAGATAGATAGAGAGGGGGACAGAGAGAGGGGGATAGAGAGAGGGATGACAGAGAGATAGGGAGAGAGAGGGGGGCCAGAAAGGGGGGCAGAGAG
This sequence comes from Chiloscyllium plagiosum, assembly GCF_037043375.1. Taxonomy (NCBI): domain Eukaryota; kingdom Metazoa; phylum Chordata; class Chondrichthyes; order Orectolobiformes; family Hemiscylliidae; genus Chiloscyllium; species Chiloscyllium plagiosum. The sequence continues at coordinate 112,052,507 of NW_028270146.1, forward strand.
ATAGAGGGGGACAGAGGGGGGAGACTGAGGGGGACAGAGAGACGGGGGACAGAGAGATAGAGAGGGGACAGAGAGATAGCGAGGGGACAGAGAGAGAGGGGCAGAGAGAGGGGCACAGAGAGAGGGGGTACAGAGAGAGGAGGCAGAGAGAGGGGACAGAGAGATAGGGACAGAGAGGGGGCAGAGAGAGAGAAAATAGAGAGAAGGGGTACAGAGAGAGGGAGACAGAGAGAGGGGAGACAGAGAGATAGGGACAGAGAGGGAGTAAAGAAAGGGGAGCTGAGAGATCGAGGGATACAGAGGGGGGCCAGAGAGATAGAGAGGAGACAGAGAGAGAGGTGGACAGAGAGAGCGGGCAGAAAGAGTGAGGAGAGAGAGAGAGGGAGACAGAGAGATGGGGACAGAAAGAGGGGGGCAGAGAGGGGGGATAGAGAGAGGGAATAGAAAGAGGGGATAGAGAGAAGGGTTAGAGAGAGGGGGCAGAGAGAGGGAGGACAGAGAGAGGGGGCCGAGAAGGTGGGCGATAGAGTGGGAGGGGGAAAAAGGAGGGGGGACAGAGAGAGGGGTATACAGAGAGAGGGGGGATAGAGAGAGAGTGTGACGGAGAGAGGGGCCGGGAGGGCGAGGGGGGGCAGAGAGAGAATGGACAGAGGGAGGAGGACAGAGAGAGATTGGACAGAAGAGCGCTACAGGGGGAAGAGAGAGAGGGGGTGACAGAGATGAGGGACAGACAGAGGGGGACAGATGAAAGGGTCACAGAGGGAGGACAGAGAGAAAGGGAGAGAGCGAGGGGGCAGAGCGAGGGGGACAGAGAGAGGGAGGACAGAGAGAAGGGGGACAGAGAGAGGGAACATAGAGAGGTGAGAGAGCGAATGGGTGGACTGAGGGTGCAGGACAGAGAGATTGGGGCAGAGAGAGAGGGGCACAGAGAGAGGGGAACAGAGAGAGGGGGACAGAGAGTTAGGAACAGAGAGGGGGGGGCAGAAAGGGGGGACAGAGACATAAAGGGGACAGAGAGAGAGGGGGGACAGAGAGAGGGGGGACAGAGAGATAGAGAGGGGACAGAGAGTGGGGGAGAGAGAGGGGGACAGAGAGAGGGGCAGAGAGAGGGAGGAGAGAGAGATTGGGACAGAGAGATGGGGACAGAGGGGGGATAGAGAGAGGGAGTAGAGAGATGGGGAACAGAGAGAGGGGACAGAGAAGGAGGGGAGAACAGAGTGGGAGGGGGACCGAGGGATGGGGGGAGAGAGAGCGGGGTATACAGAGAAAGGGGGGACAGAGAGAGAGGGGGTGACGGAAAGAGGGGAGGCAGAGAAGGGGACAGAAAGGGGGTCAGAGAGGGGGTGCAGAGAGAGAGAAGGAACAGAGAGAGGAGGACAGAGAGAGGCTGGAAAGAGAGAGGGGTAAAGAGAGAGAGGGTTACAGAGAGAGGGGGACAGAGATGGGAGACAGACAGAGGTGGGACAGACAGAGGAGGGACAGAGGGGGAACAGAGAGACGGGGACAGAGAGTGGGAGGACAGAGGGATAGAGAGGGGGGACAGAGAGAGGGGATACCGTGAGAGGGGGACAGAGAGTGTGGGGAACAAAGGGGGCATGACAGAGAGAGGGGGACAGAGAGAGGGGGACAGAGAGGGGGGGGCAAAGGGAGGGTGACAGAGAGAGTGTGGACAGGGAGAGAGGGGCAGAGATAGGGACAGAGAGAGAGGGGGACAGAGAGAGAGGGGGACAGAGAGTGGGGGCACAGCGGGAGGGGGACAGCGGGAGGGGGACAGAGGGATGCAGGACACGGGGGACACATAGAGAGGTGCAGAGCAGTGTGGGGGACTGAGAGAGGGGAATACAGAGAGAGAGAGGTCAGAGAGAGGGGGACAGAGAGAGGGGGACAGAGTCAGAGGGGTAGGGAGAGGGGAGGGAGACAGGGGGGAAAGAGAAAGGTGGAAGAGAGAGCGAGAGAGGAGAGAGAGGTGGATGGATAGACGGGACAAAGAGAGAGGGGACAGAGAGAGGGTAATAGAGAGAGAGGTAAGAGACAGGGGGCATAGAGAGGGGCATAGAGAGAGGAGAGACAGAGAGAGTGGGACAGAGAGAGGGAGGACAGAGAGAGGGGGGCAGAGAGAGGGGGAACAGAGAAGGGGTTGGACAGAGAGAGGGTTGGATAGAGGGGGGCAGAGATGGAGGACAGAGAGAGGGGGGCAGAGAGAGTGGCTGTCAGAGAGATTGGTGGAGAGAGGGGTGTACAGAGAGAGGCGGAACAGAGAGAGAGGGGCAACAGAGAGAGAGAGGGGGAAAGAAAGAGAGGGGGGCAGAGTGAGAGGGGGAGAGAGAGAGGGGGACAGAGAGTGAGGGGGACAGAGAGATGGGTGTAGAGAGAGGGCAGCAGAGAGGGGGCTGCAGAGATGGGAAGACAGAGAGGGTGGGGACAGAGCGAGGTGGACAGAGAGCGTGGGGATAGAGAGAGAGGGGGACAGAGACGGGGGACAGAGAGGGGGGACAGAGAGATGGGGACAGAGAGAGGGGGACACAGAGTGGGGGGGCAGAGAGTTGGGGGCCAGAGCTGGGGGACAGAGTGGGGGCGATACGGGGGTCATATAGAGAGGGGCAGAGCAGAGTGGGGGACAGAGAGAGGGGGATACAGAGAGAGGGGGTACAGAGAGAGGGGGGACAGAGTGAGGGGGATACAGAGAGGGGGGACAGAGAGAGCGCGGACAGAGTGAGAGGGGGTCAGAGTGAGAGGGGGAGAGAGAGAGGGGGACAGAGAGTGAGGGGGCAGAGAGAGGGGGACAGAGAGATAGGTGTAGAGAGAAGGCAGCAGAGAGGGGGCTGCAGAGATGGGAGGACAGAAAGGGTGGGGACAGAGCGAGGTGGACAGAGAGCGTGGGGATAGAGAGAGAGGGGGACAGAGACGGGGGACAGAGAGGGGGGACAGAGAGATGGGGACAGAGAGAGGGGGACACAGAGTGGGGGTGGCAGAGAGTTGGGGGCCAGAGCTGGGGGACAGAGTGGGGGCGATACGGGGGTCATATAGAGAGGGGCAGAGCAGAGTGGGGGACAGAGAGAGGGGGATACAGATAGAGGGGGTACAGAGAGAGGCGGGACAGAGTGAGGGGGATACAGAGAAGGGGGACAGAGAGAGCGCGGACAGAGTGAGAGGGGGACGGAGAGGCGAGGGAGAAAGGGGGACAGAGAAAGGGGGCAGAGAGAGCGAGAGAGGGGATAGAGGGAGGGACAGAGAGAGAGGTGACAGAGAGAGACGGGGACAGAGAGAGAGGTGACAGAGAGAGGGGGGAACAGAGAGAGGGGGACAGCGAGAGAGGGACAGAGAGAGAGGGACAGAGAGAGAGGGGGCCGAGAGAGAGGTGACACAGAGAGAGGGGAGGACAGAGAGAGATGGGGGGACAGACAGAGGGTTGGACGGAGGGGTAAGAGAGAGGGGGCAGAGAGAGAGGGAGCAGAGAGAGAGGGGGAGCAGAGAGAGTGGGTGACAGAGAGATTGGTGGAGAGAGGGGTGTACAGAGATTGGGGGGACGAGAGGGGGTGGCAGAGAGAGAGGGGGACAGAGAGAGAGGGGAACAGAGAGAGAGAGGAGGACAGAGAGATGGGGACAGATAGAGGAGTGGACAGAGGGGGGCAGAGAGAGGGGGCAGAGAGAGGGTTCAGAGGGAGAGGGGACAGAGAGGGGGGACAGAGAGAGGGGCACAGGGAGAGGAGTGACAGAGAGAGGGGGACAGATTGAGCGGACAGACAGAGGGGGGACAGAGAGAAGGCGACAGAGAGAGGGAGGACAGAGAGAGGGGGACAGAGAGAGTGGGGACAGGGAGAGAGGGCGGGACAGACAGAAGGGGGACAGAAAGAGGGGGACAGAGTGAGGGAGATACAGAGAAGGGGAGGGCAAAGAGAGAGGTGGAGAGAGACGGGGACAGAGAGAGAGGGGACAGCGGGAGGGGTGAGAGTGAGGGGTGCAGAGAGAGGGGGACAGAGAGGAAGGACAAAGAGTGCGGAAAAAGAGACAGGAGACAGAGAAAGAGGGGACACAGAGAGAGAGGTGGACAGAGAGAGGGGAATAGAGAGGGGGACAGAGAGAGGAATGACAGAGAGAGGGGGACAGAGATAGGGAGGTCAGAGAGCGCGGGTCAGAGAGAGGGGGAGAGAGAGAGGGGGACAGAGAGAGGGGTACAGAGAGAGAGGGGAATAGAGAAAGGGGGGGGTAGAGAGAGTGGGGACATAGAGAGAGAGTGGACAGAGAGGGGGGTAAGAGAGAGGGGGCACAGAGAAGGGGAAAAGAGGGGACAGAGAGAGGAAGGACAGAGAGAGGGGCACAGAGATAAGGAGGTCAGAGAGAGCGGGGACAGAGAGAGGGGGACAGAGAGAGGGGATGACAGAGAGAGGGGGTGACAGAGAGAGGGGGACAGTGAGAGGGGAGACAGAGATGGCGGGACAGAGAGGGGTGACAGAAAGAGGGAGACTGAGAGGAGACAAAGAGAGTGGTCAGAAGTGGGGACAGAGAGCGGGGGACAGAGAGAGGGGGCGACAGAACGGGTCAGAGAGTGGGGGGGGCAGAATGGGGGACAGAGAGAGAGTGGATGGGGAGACAGCGAGAGAAGCAGAACAGTGAGAGGGTCTTTCTGTCCCTGTATGTGTCTCTACATTCCCCCTTGACACTTCCACCCCACACTTACGCCCCCCTCGACACTTGCACCCTCGAGACTCCCCCCCCACCTCGGGACTCCCCCAGACTCCCCCCCCAGACTACACCCCCGAATTCCCCCCCGACATCGTCTCCCCCCCGACATCCCCCGACATCGTCTCCCCCCCGACATTCTACCCCCTCGACTTTCTCACCTCCATGACAGATTTAAAAAGATCTCTCTTAATGCAGCGTTCTTTCTCCATCCAAATACAACAGGACCCTCACATAAACGCCCCCCAAAACACACACGCCCCTCCTCCCCTCCCTCTGTGTCTATATATATATCAATATATAACGTTCAACATCACGCAACACTGGCTTTCGGAGAATCCTGTTACACTATAACCTGGTGTTGTCCCAGTCCAACACTGGCATGTCCATCATCGAAATGCAAAGTTCACCATTGAGCTTTTAACCAGCTGTATTCTTGAAACACACACAGCAAGATCCCATGAGCAGCCGGGTAACCACAGACAGATCGTGTGTGTCCCTGATGCTTGTCAAGGTTTTGATTCTGTCTCCTGGACAAGAGGGAGCAATCCTCCTGTTGAACAAATTCCAAACCTTTCCCCTTCCTTCTCTGTGCCCAGCACTCTCTGATCTCCGTCTTGTGCTCTCTCCATCTGAGATCTCCCTCTCTCTCTCTCTCTGTTCCCCCCTCCCGCTGTCTCCATCTCTGATTTCTCTTCCCTCCCTCTCTCTGTTCCCCTTTACTCTCTCCATCTCCGCGATGTCCCTGTTCCTCCCCTCTCTCCCTCTATCTCTGAAATATCTTCCTCTGTGTTCCCCCTCTCACTGTCTCCATCTCGCAGATCTTTCTCTCTGTCTCTCAGATTTCTCACGTTTTATCCCCCTGGCCTATGCACATGACTCTAACATTAGAATGGGGCTTTGGAGAGAGCTTCTCATGATAAGGTATTCATTCCCTCCTCCAGGAGTCCTTCCTCCCAGATCCTAGGGGTGTAACCAGTTTGTGTCACGATCCCAAGGCCCCGGTTCCTTTAACCCCAGGCCTCAAATCCATTTTAAACCAATGGACCTTCCACTAGGATAGTCAGCGCTCTCTTTCACTACCCTCTGTCTCTCTCTCGCCCCCTTCACATCCCATTCTCCCTCCACCCCTCTCTCTGTCCATGGAGCTGGAGTGAGAGAGAGGGAGGCAATGACATCTATGGGATCAGACTGTGCAGCAGCTCCCCCTCCATCTTCCACCCCCCCTTTGCCTCCCCCAGTCCAGACCAGAACACATCCGCTTGTGGTAAAAATCCCAGAGACAGCCTGAACCCCACCATTCTTTTCTGTGTGTTTGTGTGTGTGTAAATGAACGACAAGGAGACAGGAGAGTTTCTGATTATTCTCTCTCTCTGTGTCTGATGATTCCTCGAGGCAGAAGTGATTTAATTCTCTCTGTCTCTGCGTTGTCCAGAGCTTCAGCTCCTGGATCCAAACTCCTCCTCACCCCCAGGGTTAGGGGGAACGGGGGGTGGGGAAACACACTGAGAAATAAAAACAAATCAATTTGAAATAAAATACAACAGTGGCACCAAAACCACAGCAAGATCCCACAGCTCTCTGCCTTCCCCAATCTCCCATGTGACCCTGGTTCAGTTTAATTATTGCAGGATGAATGAATTGCTAACCATCACAGCGACACTGAAATACACAGACATCACTGCAGAGCAGTTGACCAGAGGCTTGAAACATTAATAAACACGTACGCACAGCGAGATCCCACTAGCAGCAATCTAACCCCACACACAACGTGGGTGATGTTGGTTAAGGGTTGACGTATTAGTGTCAAATCCCAAGGCCCCAGTTAACTTAGCCCCAGGCTTCAAACCTGTTCAAAAATGACAAGGCCGCAATCAGACAGGACTCGGTTAACCAGAGGTCCCGGTAAGAGCCAGCCCCCCTCCCCAGAGAGAGGAGATTAAACCTCGGGGTAATACACATACACAACTCACCTGGGCCCAACAGGCTGCAGCCTGTCAAACAGACCTCAGGACTGCGTTTCCCCTTTGGAGGAAGCTCTTGTTTGAAGGTTTCCTGCTCCCAAACACACACTTTCCAAATCCTCAAGTGGCCAGGTAGATCCCGTTGGGAGGAAATAGGCAGCATTAGTGGGAAGGCTGAGCAGGAAAATCTTTCACAGGGAGATAAGATAGCACAGCAAGATCCCAGGTTTTCCCCTCTCAGTGAGACAGACAATTTCTCAGCAACATCCAAACACAAACACGTCAGGTGGTGAGTTGAGTTTTCATGTTGAAAAGTTTTTGAAATGACGGTTTAGCTGATTAAACCACTCACTGCCTGCAACGATAGCATTGGGTCAATTGAAGCACAGCAAGATCCCACAAGTGACAGTGCTGCAGAAGCTCAAAAATCTGATCATTTTTATTTCCAGTTTAATTATTTCCTGTCACCCCAGAATGAAATATTGCAGCAATTCGCAATCTCGCACTGCCCCCCCCCCTCTCTCTCTCCTGTTTCTCTTGCTCCCACCATTTTTCATTTCTTTCTCTCACTCTCTTTCTCTCCGTGTCCAATTCGAACATCCTGCCCTCTCTATGACCCACTTTCCTCTGAGAGTGTGACAATTCTTTCCAGAGGGTCAGATATTTTGGGTTAGAGTTCCCTCCCGAGGGAGTCCCGTCTCCCAGATCCTGGGGGTTTCACCTGTTTGTGTCACCAATGCCCCAGTTACTTTAACCCCTGGTTTGAAACCCATGATCTGACAGGTCCCAGTTAACCAGAGGCCCGGACAAACAAGGCTCCCACCCCCAGAGGAAATGAAACCTCGGGGGAAGAAACAGACCCCCACTCACCTGGGCCCCACGGGCTGCAGCCTGGCCAACAGGCCTCAGGCCTGTGCTCCCCGCCCTCTGGAGGTTGTTCTTGTCCAAGGCTTTCCTGGCCCCCAGGCATTTTGGATCTTCACTTTCCTGCTTTCCCAACAAAAGTTCCTCGGGATAAAAGAAAGAAGAGATGAGTTGGTGGGGGGCCGGGGGAGCGAGAGCAATGTGATGCAAAATTACACAGCAAGATCCCAGTTTAAACACAATCCCACCACTCCCGTCCCCCATCCCGAATGCATTTCATAACCTCACAGCAACATCAAAATACAAACAAATCAGAGGCTGGAAACATTATTAAACACACACACACACATACACACACACACACACACGCGCACACACACACATACACATACACACACGCACACACACACACACAGGGCTGGGAATGGAGAGGGGAATATTTGCTGAGGTTTTCTTGGGATTTTCCTGCTGTATGTGTGATTCCTAGAATGAATCCCTGTCTCTGTCCCTGTCTGTCTCTGTGTGTGTCTCTCTCTGTCACTCTCTTTCACTCTTTCTCTGTATCTCTCTCTCTTTCTCTCTGTCCCTGTGTGTCCCACTCTCTCTCTCTCTCTCTCTCTCTCTGTCTGTCTTCTCTCTGTGTCCCTGTGTCTCTCTCTTCTCTGTGTCACTGTCTTTCTCTCTGTCTCTCTCTCTTTCTGTCCCTGTATGAGTCTCTCTCTCTCTGTCTCTCTGTCTTTCTGTCTCTCCTTGCCCTGCTTTACATCCAGCCATTTCTAACTTGATTTTGAGTCTTTTATTTTCTTTTGCTTTCTCAAAAATATTGGCAGAGTTTGGGAATTTAAATCATAGATCGCGTGCCTGCCCCTCAACACCCACATTTCACCCTCACAGCTCCCCTGTCTTCACGACCCCATACACACAGAGACACACACACCCCGACACACACACCCCGACACACGCATAGACACAGACACACACCGACACACACACAGACACACAGACACACACACAGACAGACACACACAGAGACACAGACACACAGACAGATACACACACATACAGAGACAGACCGACATACACACACACACACAGGCACAGACACACCCCAACACAGGACATGGGCACTGTGCACAGATTTAGTCTGTGGGGGAGAGTCAGTGAGGCTCTGAGCTCAAGTATCATCACAGAAATGTCTCTGTGTGAGAGAGATAGTGAGACCATGCCTCTGTGTGTGTGCGTGTGTGTGTGTGAGAGAGAGAGAGAGTGAGACCATACCTCTGTGTGTGTGTATGTGTGTGAGAGAGAGTGAGACCATACCTCTGTGTGTGTGTGTGTGTATGTGTGTGTGTGGGAGAGCGAGAGAGTGAGACCATACCTCTGTGTGTGTATGTGAGATAGTGAGACGAAGCCTCTGTGTGTGTGTGTGTAAGAGAGAGAGTGAGACCGTGTGTGTGTTTTCATCGGAGTGCCCAGTTTCCGTGTCAGTGCTGTCCCTCCATAATGTAACTGTGTATAAACCACGTGTTTATGTCCTTGTCCCAGTAATGATCCACAAACTATACACTGTGCCTCACTCTCATTTACTCACACGTGTACACACACACCCTCTCACACCACATTCAGTCCCTCACACTCATGCCCTTTCATACACTTGCAGACATCCACACTGACATGCACACGCACACACACACACGCAGTCACTCACAAATGCACACTCAAACATTTTCACATGCACTATCACAATCTCTTTCTCACACTCACACACAAACATACACACACGCACACTCTCTCTCTGTCTCTCTGACATACACACACTTTCACTCACTCGTTCTCTCTCGACACTCTCTCTCTCTCTCTCACATACTCGCTTCCACATACTCTCACAGTTACACACACTCTTACACACACACTCTCATACACGCTTTCTGACACACGCACCCTCACTCACTCACATTCACCATCTCATATATGCTCACTTTCACACACTCACTCTCTCTCTCACGCACGCATTCTCTCTCTCACACACTCACTCTCTCTCTCACGCACGCATTCTCTCTCTCGCACACTCATTCTCTCTCTCACGCAAGCATTCTCTCTCTCTCACGCACTCATTCTCTCACGCACGCGTTCTCTCTCTCAAACACTCATTCTCGTGCACACTCATTCTCTCTCACGCACGCATTCGCTCTCTTGCACACTCATTCTCTGTCTCACGCATGCATTCTCTCTCTCACACACAGGCATTTTCTCTCACACACACAGGAATTCTCTCTCTCACACACACACACACACATCCTCTCTCTCATGGATGCATTCTCTCTCTCTCACTCTCATTCTCTCTCTCACGCATGCATTCTCTCTCTCGAACACTCATTCTCTCACGCACACATTCTCTCTCTCGCACATCCATTCTCTCTCACGCATACATTCGCTCTCTTGAACACTCATTCTCTCATGCATGCATTCTCTCTCTCACACACGTATTCTCTCTCTCACGCACGCATTCTCTCTCTCTCGCACTCATTCTCTACCTCGCACACTCATTCTCTCTCACGTATGCATTTGCTCTCTTGCACACTCATTCTCTCTCTTACGTATGCATTCTCTCTCGCACACCCATTCTCTCACGCACACATTCTCTCTCTTGCACACTCATTCTCTCACACGCACGCATTCTCTCTCAAACACTCATTCTATCTTCACGCACGCATTCTCTCTCTCGCATACTAACTCTCTCTCTCATGCACGCTTTCTCTCTCTTGCACACTCATTCTCTCTCTCACGCACGCATTCGCGCTCTCTCTCCCACACTCATTCTCTCTCTCACGCACACATTCTCTCTCTCGCACACTCATTCTATCTCTCAGGCATGCATTTCTGTCTCTCTCTCTCACACACATGCATTCTCTCTCACACACACTCATTCTCTCTCTCTCACACACACACGCATTCTAGCTCTCTCTCACACACGTATTCTCCCTCTCACGCACACGCTTATTCTCTCTCTCTCTCTCTCTCACACATTCCCTCTCTCACGCACATGCATTCTCTCTCTCTCTCTGCCCCTCGGTCTCTCTGTCCCTCACTCTCTCAGCGTTCCTCACTCTCTCTGAGTCCCTTACTCTCTCTCTCTGTCCCTCACTCTCTCTGTGTCCCTCCCTCTCTCTCTCTGTCCCTCCCTCTCTCTGTCCCTCTCTCTCTGTGTTCCTCACACTCTCTCTGTGTGCCTCTCTCTCTCTCTCTGAGTATCCCTCTCTCTCTCGATCTCTCTCTCTCCGTGTCCCTCTCTCTCTTTCTTTGTCCCACTCTCTCTGTCCCTCTGTCTCTTTCTCTGTACTTCTCTCTCTCTGTCCGTCTCTCTCTCTCTTTCTCAAGCTCTCTCTCTCACTGTCACTCTCTCCGTCTCTCTCTCTCTCTCTCTGTGTCGCTCTCTCTCTCTGTCTGCACACTCTGTCCGCGCTCTCTTACGCACACACACACACTCATTCCCTCGTCCACATGTAGACACTCTTTCTTTCACAAATGCCCTGTCTCTGACGTGTGCACTCACTCTCGTTCACTTGTATACACACTCTCTCACATGCACGCACCCACTCTCATGCACACACTCATTCACATATACACACACTTCCTCTCTCTCACTCTCATACCCACATTCTCGCACTCTCACACACTCTCATGTATGTGCACATCATATTTCACACACGCTCACGCTCTCTCTTACTCACATGCGCACATTTTCTCTCTCTCATGCACGGACACTATCTCATGCACGTACTCTGCCTATTGTACACAGGCATTCCCTCTCTCTCTCACACACGCATTCTCTCTTTCTCTCTCACACACACAGAGGCATTCCCCCTCTCTCGCACACACGCATTCTCTCTCTCTCTCTCACACGCATTCAATCTCTCGCACACACGCATTTTCTCTCTCTCACACACAGGCATTCCGCCTCTCATGCACGCATTCTCTCTCTCGCACTCTCATTCTCTCTCTCACGCATTCTCTCTCTCTCACACTAATTCTCTCTTCACGCACGCATTCTCTCTCTCGCACACTCATTCTCTCTCTCACGCATGCATTCTCTCTCTTGCACACTCATTCTCTCACTCACCCACGCATTCGCTCGCTCTCTCTCCCACACTCCTTCTCTCTCTCACACACGCATTCTCTCTCTTGCACACTCATTCTCTCTCTCGCGCACGCATTCTGTCTCTCTCTCTCACACACAGACGCATTCTCTCTCACACACACTCATTCTCTCTCTCTCTCGCATATGCATGCTCTCTCTCTCACACACGCATTCTCGCTCTCACACATGCATTCTCTCTCACACACGGATTCTCTCTCTCACGCACACGCATTCTCTCTTTCTTTGTCCCCACTCTCTCTGCGTCCCTCACTCTCTGCGTCCCTCACTCTTTCTGCGTCCCTCAATCTCTCTGCGTCCCTCACTCTCTCTCTCTGTCCCTCACTCTCTCTGTGTCCCTCTCTCTCTGTGTCCCCCTCTCTCTGTGTCCCCCTCTCTGTGTGTCCCCATCTCTCTGTGTCGCTCTCTCTCTCTCTGTCTCTCTCTGTCCGTGCCCCTCTCTGTCCGTGTCCCTCACACTCTCTCTGTGTTCCTCTCTCTCTGAGTATCCCACTCTCTCTCGATCTCTCTCTCTCTGTCCGTCTCTCTCTCTCTCTCTGTTCCTAGCTCTCTCTCTCACTGTCACTCTCTCCGTCTCTCTCTCTCTCTCTCTCTCTCTGTGTCTCTCTCTCTCTGTCTGCACACTCTGTCCGCGCTCTCTTACGCATACACACACACTCATTCCCTCGTCCACATGTAGACACTCTTTCTTTCACACATACCCTGTCTCTCACGTGCGCACTCACTCTCGTTCACTTGTATACACACTCTCTCACATGCACGCACCCACTCTCATGCACTCACTCATTCACATATACACACCTTTCCTCTCTTTCACTCTCATACCCACTTTCTCGCACTCTCACACACTCTCATGTATGTGCACATCATATTTCACACACGCTCACGCTCTCTCTTACTAACATGCGCACATTTACTCTCTCTCATGCACGGACACTATCTCATGCACGTACTCTGCCTATTGTACACAGGCATTCTCTCTCTCACACACACAGGCATTCCCTCTCTCTCTCACACACACATTCTCTCTCTCTCTCTCACACAGACGCATTCCCCCTCTCTCACACACACGCATTCTCTCTCTCCCTCTCACACACACGCATTCAATCTCTCGCACACACGCATTTTCTCTCTCTCGCACACATGCATTCCCCCTCTCATGCACGCATTCTCTCTCTCGCACTCTCATTCTCTCTCTCACGCATTCTCTCTCTCTCACACACATTCTCTCTTCACGCACGCATTCTCTCTCTCGCACACTCATTCTCTCTCTCACGCATGCATTCTCTCTCTTGCACACTCATTCTCTCTCTCACCCACGCATTCGCTCGCTCTCTCTCCCACACTCATTCTCTCTCTCATACACGCATTCTCTCTCTTGCACACTCATTCTCTCTCTCATGCATTCTCTCTCTCTCACACACATTCTCTCTTCACGCACGCATTCTCTCTCTCGCACACTCATTCTCTCTCTCACGCATGCATTCTCTCTCTTGCACACTCATTCTCTCTCTCACCCACGCATTCGCTCGCTCTCTCTCCCACACTCATTCTCTCTTTCATACACGCATTCTCTCTCTTGCACACTCATTCTCTCTCTCACGCACGCATTCTGTCTCTCTCTCTCTCTCACACAGACGCATTCTCTCTCACACACACGCATTCTCGCTCTCTCTCACACACGCATTCTCTCTCACACACGGATTCTCTCTCTCACGCACACGCATTCTCTCTCTCTTTGCCCCCACTCTCTCTGTGTCCCTCACTCTCTGCGTCCCACACTCTCTCTGTGTCCCCCAACTCTCTGTGTCCCTCTCTCTCTCTGACTCTCTCTGTCCGTGCCCCTCTCTCTCTGTGTCCCTCACACTCTCTCGGTGTTCCTCTCTCTCTCTGAGTATCCCACTCTCTCTCGATCTCTCTCTCTCTGTCCGTCTCTCTCTCTCTGTCCCTAGCTCTCTCTCTCACTGTCACTCTCTCCGTGTCTCTCTCTCTCAGTACGCGCACTCTGTCCGCTCTCTCTTGCGCACACACACACTCATTCTCTCGTGCACATGTAGTCACTCTTTCTTTCACACATACCCTGTCTCTCACGTGTGCACTTATTCTCGTTCACTTGTACACACACTCTCACATGCACGCACACACTCTCATGCACTCACTCTTTCTCATACACATATACACACTTCCTCTCTCTCACTCTCACATCCTCTTTCTCGCACTCACACACACTCTCATACATGTGCACATCATATTTCACACACGCTCACGCTCTCTCTTACTCACATGCGCACATTTTATCTCTCTCATGCGCGGACACTATCTCATACACGTACTCTGCCTTTTGTACACAGGTATTCTCTCTCACACACACACACAGGCATTCCCTCTCTCTCACACACACGCATTATCTCTCTCTCTCACACACACACAGACGCATTCCCCCTTTCTCGCACATGCGCATTCTCTCTCTCTCGTGCGCACACGCATTTTCTCTCTCTCACACACAGGCATTCCCCCTCTCATGCACGCATTCTCTCTCTCTCACTCTCATTCTCTCTCTCACGCATTCTCTCTCTCACACTCATTCTCTCACTCACCCACGCATTCGCTCGCTCGCTCTCCCACACTCATTCTCTCTCTCACACACGCATTCTCTCTCTTGCACACTCATTCTCTCTCTCACGCACGCATTCTGTCTCTCTCTCACACACAGACGCATTCTCTCTCACACACACTCATTCTCTCTCTCTCTCGCATATGCATGCTCTCTCTCACACACGCATTCTCGCTCTCTCTCACACACGCATTCTCTCTCACACACGGATTCTCTCTCTCACGCACACGCATTCTCTCTCTCTTTGCCCCCACTCTCTCTGCGTCCCTCACTCTCTGCGTCCCTCACTCTTTCTGCGTCCCTCAATCTCTCTGCGTCCCTCACTCTCTCTCTGTGTCCCTCACTCTCTCTGTGTCCCTCTCTCTCTGTGTCCCCCTCTCTCTGTGTCCCCCTCTCTGTGTGTCCCCATCTCTCTGTGTCCCTCTCTCTCCCTGTCTCTCTCTGTCCGTGCCCCTCTCTGTCCGTGTCCCTCACACTCTCTCTGTGTTCCTCTCTCTCTCTCTGAGTATCCCACTCTCTCTCGATCTCTCTCTCTCTGTCCGTCTCTCTCTCTCTCTGTTCCTAGCTCTCTCTCTCACTGTCACTCTCTCCGTCTCTCTCTCTCTCTCTCTCTCTGTGTCTCTCTCTCTCTGTCTGCACACTCTGTCCGCGCTCTCTTACGCATACACACACTCATTCCCTCGTCTACATGTAGACACTCTTTCTTTCACACATACCCTGTCTCTCACGTGCGCACTCACTCTCGTTCACTTGTATACACACTCTCTCACATGCACGCACCCACTCTCATGCACTCACTCATTCACATATACACACCTTTCCTCTCTTTCACTCTCATACCCACTTTCTCGCACTCTCACACACTCTCATGTATGTGCACATCATATTTCACACACGCTCACGCTCTCTCTTACTAACATGCGCACATTTACTCTCTCTCATGCACGGACACTATCTCATGCACGTACTCTGCCTATTGTACACAGGCATTCTCTCTCACACACACACAGGCATTCCCTCTCTCTCTCACACACACATTCTCTCTCTCTCTCTCTCTCTCACAGAAGCATTCCCCCTCTCTCGCACACACGCATTCTCTCTCTCACGCACGCATTCTGTCTCTCTCTCTCTCACACAGACACATTCTCTCTCACACACACTCATTCTCTCTCTCTCTCGCACATGCATGCTCTCTCTCTCACACACGCATTCTCGCTCTCTCACACACGCATTCTCTCTCACACACGGATTCTCTCTCTCACGCACGCATTCTCTCTCTCTTTGCCCCCACTCTCTCTGTGTCCCTCACTCTCTGCGTCCCTCACTCTTTCTGCGTCCCTCAATCTCTCTGCGTCCCTCACTCTCTCTCTGTGTCCCTCACTCTCTCTGTGTGCCTCTCTCTCTATGTCCCCCTCTCTCTGTGTCACTCACTCTCTCTGTGTCCCCAACTCTCTGTGTCCCCCTCTCTCTCTGACTCTCTCTGTCCGTGCCCCTCTCTCTCTGTGTCCCTCACACTCTCTCTGTGTTCCTCTCTCTCTCTGAGTATCCCATTCTCTCTCGATCTCTCTCTCTGTCCGTCTCTCTCTCTGTCTCTTTCTCTGTCCCTTTCTCTCTGTCCATCTCTCTCTCTCTCTGTCCCTAGCTCTCTCTCTCACACTGTCACTCTCTCCGTGTCTCTCTCTCTCAGTACGCGCACTCTGTCCGCTCTCTCTTGCGCACACACACACTCATTCTCTCGTGCACATGTAGTCACTCTTTCTTTCACACATGCTCTCTCTCTCACGTGTGCACTTATTCTCGTTCACTTTTACACACACTCTCACATGCACGCACACACTCTCATGCACTCACTCTTTCACATACACATATACACACTTCCTCTCTCTCACTCTCACATCCTCTTTCTCGCACTCACACACACTCTCATACATGTGCACATCATATTTCACACACGCTCACGCTCTCTCTTACTCACATACACACATTTTCTCTCTCTCATGCGCGGACACTATCTCATGCACGTACTCTGCCTTTTGTACACAGGTATTCTCTCTCTCACACACACACAGGCATTCCCTCTCTCTCTCTCACACACGCATTATCTCTCTCTCACACACACAGAGGCATTCCCCCTTTCTCGCACATGCGCATTCTCTCTCTCTCGCGCACACGCGTTCTCTCTCTCTCGCACACAGGCATTCCCCCTCTCTCTCTCATGCACATATTCTCACTTTCGCACTCTCATTCTCTCTCTCATGCATTCTCTCTCTCTCACACTCATTCTCTCTTCACGCAAGCATTCTCTCTCTTGCACACTCATTCTCTCTCTCACGCACGCATTCGCTCGCTCTCTCCCACACTCATTCTCTCTCTCACACACGCATTCTCTCTCTTGCACACTCATTGTCTCTCTCACGCACACATTCTGTCTCTCTCTCACACAGACTCATTCTCTCTCACACACACTCATTCTCTCCCTCTCGCACATGCATGCTCTCTCTCTCACACACGCATTCTCGCTCTCTCTCACACACGCATTCTCTCTCTCACGCACACACATCCTCTTTCTCTCTGCCCCTCACTGTCTCTGCGTCCCTCACTCTCTGCGTCCCTCACTCTTTCTGCGTCCCTCACTCTCTCTGCGTCCCTCACTCTCTCTGTGTCGCTCACTCTCTCTCTCTGTGTCCCTCACTCTGTGTCCCCCTCTCTCTGTGTCCCCATCTCTCTGTGTCCCTCTCTCTCTCTGTCTCTCTCTGTCCGTGCCCCTCTCTGTCCGTGTCCCTCATACTCTCACTGTGTTCCTCTCTCTCTCTCTGAGTATCCCTCTCTCTCTCTCGACCTCTCTCTCTCTGTCCCTCTCTCTCTCTGTGTCTCTTTCTCTGTCCCTCTCTCTCTCTGTCCCTAGCTCTCTCTCTCACTGTCACTCTCTCCGTGTCTCTCTCTCTCTGTCCGCGCACTCTGTCCGCTCTCTCTTGCGCACTCACACACTCATTCTCTCGTGCACATGTAGACACTTTCTTTCACACATGCCCCCTCTGTCACGTGTGCACTCATTCTCGTTCAATTGTACACACACTCTCTCACATGCACGCACACACTCTCATGCACTCACGCTTTCATACACACACTTCCTCTCTCTCACTCTCACATCCTCTTTCTCGCACTCACGCACACTCTCATGCATGTGCACATCATATTTCACACACGCTCACTCTCTCTCTTACTCACATGCGCACATTTTCTCTCTCTCATGCTTGGACACTATCTCATGCACGCACTCTGCCTTGTGTACACAGGCATTCTCTCTCTGACACACACAGGCATTTCCCCTCTCCCTCTCACACGGATTCTCTCTCTCTCTCACACATACAGACATTCCCCCTCTCTCACACACACGCATTCTCTCACAGACGCATTCTTTCTCTTACACAGATACTCGTTCTCTCTCTCACACACGCATGCATTCTCTCTCATGCACGGACGCATTCTCTCTCACACAGACACTCGTTCTCTCTCTCTCACACGTGCATGCATTCTCTCTCTCACGCATGCACACATTTTCTCTCTCTCACACACACGCATTCTCTTCTCACTCGCACTCACACATTCTCTCTCACACACATGCCATTCTCTCTCTCTTGCACGCACACATTCTCTCTCACACACGCATTCTCTCTCTCTCTCTCTCACACGGATTCTCTTTTTCTCTCTCACACGCATTCTCTCTCTCTCGGACACACACATTCTATCTCTCGCACGCACGCATTCTCTCGCACACTCAAAGTGATCATTGTTGGATATAAGACTCAAGACAAGATAAACTAAAGGGTCAAATGTTACATTGGGAGAGGGAGCACAGAAAGCTGCTGCTACATTTGAGAATATACTGAATATCAGATAGCCCAGAGTGAGTTAAGGTCTGGAATCCAATTGAAGGGTTCAGGGTGCTTTATATACAGAATAACAGATACCCCGGATTGGGGGACAGCCTAGAAGCTAATCAAGGGGTTCGGGGTGGGTTACATACAGAATAAAAGATAAGCCAGATTGAGGTACAGCCTGGAATCTAATCGCGAGGTTCAGGGTGTTTTATATACAGAATAACAGACACCCTGGAGTGAGATGCAGACTGGAATCTAATCGAGCGGTTCAGTGTTGTTTATATATAGAATAACAGATGACCCGGAGTGAATTACAGCCTGGAATAGAATCAAGGGGTTCTGGGTGGTTTATATACTGAATTACAGATACCCCGGATTGAGTTATAGCGTGGAATTTAATCGAGGGGTTCAGTGTGGTTATGTACAGAATAATAGATACCCCAGAGTGAGTTACAGCCACAAATCTAGTCAATAGTTCACAATTTAAACCCACAGAAGGTCAGTGTGAGATTTGAGAAACCCGTCAATTTGGGATAAGGCCAAGCCTAGCCTAGCCTGATCAATCGCTGCAAATCTACAATTCAGTGGCTGAGCTCTTTCAGGTTTTGTATATTATGTTTCTCTCATATATTAGGAGCTTGGAAAGTAAGGTAGACCTTACTGGAATATCACATTGTCTCTCCACATTCATTATAAACAGGTTCTGGGATTTGTATATTAATCACCTTCAAAGAACTGTCTACATTTCCTATCTCTGCTAGCATCAATGAATGGAAATGGCTTTTCACACATTGCCCCCTCTCCCTTGCTGAATGTATTCCTGACACAAATCAGTCAGGCAGACATTTTAGATTTGTCCACAGCCACCATTTTATATCAGCAAAACGACGACATTGAGTTTATAAATAAGGAAAAGCAAGGTTTACATACAGCATATGAGATACCCAGGAGTGAGGGACAGACTGGAATCTAATCAGGGTGGTTTACATACAGCATATGAGATACCCAAGAGTGATAGGACAGACTGGAGTTTAATCGAGGGGTTCGGGGTGGTTTATATACGGCAAACCAGATACCCAGGAGTGAGTTACAGCCTGGAATCTAATTGCGGGGTTCAGAGTGGTTTATAAACAGAATTCGAGATAGCCTGGTGTGAGTTACAGCCTGGAATCGAATCGAGGGGTTCAGGGTGAGTTATATACAGAATAAGAGATAGCCCAGAGTGAGTTACAGATTGGAATCTAATCGAGGGGTTCAGCGTGGTTTACATACAGAATAACAGATAACAAGTAGGGAGTCACAAAATCGCAGTCATACAGTCATAGAGATGTACAACATGGAAACAGACCCTTTGGTCCAATCCGACCATGCCGACCAGATATCCTAACCTACTCTAGTCTCTTTTTCAAGCACTTGGCCCATCTCCCTCCAAACCTTCCCATTCATATACCCATCGAGCTGCATTTTAAATGTTGCAATTGTACCAGTATCCTCTGACAGTTCATTCCATTCATGTACCACCCTCTGAGTGAACAAGTTGCCCCTTAGGTCTCTTTCATATCTTTCCCCTCTCACACTAAACTTCTGCCCTCTAGTTCTGGATTCCCCTATACCGAGGGAAAGAGTTTGTCTATTGATCCTATCCATGCCCGTCATGATTTTATAAATCTCGATAAAGTCACCCTTCAGCCTCTGATGTTCCACGGAAAACAGCCCCAGCCTATTCAGCCTCTCCCTGTAGCTCAAGTCCTCTAACCCTGGCAACATCCTTGAAATCTTTTCTGAACCCTTTCAAGTTTCACAACATCCTTCCGATAAAAGGAGACCAGAATTGCACACTATATTCCAACAGTGGCCTAACCCATGTACAGTCCAGCTGCAACATGACCTCTCAATGCCTATACTCAAAACTCTGACCAATAAAGGAAAACATACCAAACACTGCCTTCATTATCTTATCCATCTGCCACTCTACTCTCATGGAGCAACGAACCTGCACTTCAAAGTCTCTTTGTTCAGCAACTCTCCCTCCGACCTGACCATTAAGTGTATAAGTCCTGCTCAAATTTGCTTTCCCAAAATGCAGCACCTCGTGTTTATCGAAGTGGAATAGAATTGAAGGTTTGGGAGTGTTTTTGAAACATGCCAGCCACACATATGTAATCGAGAGGGTTCCGGGTGATTCATATAATCCCAACAAGCCCTTCAGCGCAACAAGACCACACTGACCCTCAGAAGAATAACCCATTTGGACACATTTCTCCACATTTACCCCTGACTAATGCACCTCACCTACACATCCCTGAACACTATGGGCAATTTTAACATGGTTTGGATTGGATGGTTAATATACAGACGAACAGATACCCAGGAGTGTGATATAGACTGGAATCTAATCAACGGAATGAGGTGGCTAATGTGCAGAGCCCTTTAAAATTAGAAGTCAGTTATAGAGTGGAATTTTATCAAGGGATTTTGGGATGACTATGTGTAGAATCACAGATACGCCGGAGTGAGTTAAAAAATAGAATCTAATCGAGGGTCTCAGGGTGGTTTATATACAGAATAACAGGTAGCCCGGAGTGAGTTATTGAGTCATAGAATCATAGTGATGAAAAGCATGGAAACAAAACCTTCGGTACAACCTGTCCTTGCCGACCAGATATCCCAATCTAATCTAGTACCACCTGCCAGCACCCGGCCCATATCCCTCCAAACCCTTCCTATTCATGTACCCATCCAAATGTCTCTTAAATTTTGCAATTGTACCAGCCTCCACCACTTCCTCTGGCAGCTCACTCCATACACGTACCACCTTCTGCGTGACAGAGTTGTCCCTTAGGTCTCTTTCATATCTTTCCCCTCTCAAACTAAACCTATGCCCTCTAGTTCTGGACTCCCTGACCCCAGGGAAAGACTTTGTCTATTTATCCTATCCTATCCATGCCCCTCATAATTTTGTAAACCTCTATAAGGTCAACCCTCAGCCTCCGAAACTCCAGGGAAAACAGCCCCAGCCTGTTCAGCCTCTCCCTGTAGATCAAATCCTCCAACCCTGGCAACATCCTTGTAAATCTTTTCTGAACCCTTTCAAGTTTCACAACATCTTTCCGATAGGAAGGATACCAGAATTGCACGCAATATTCCAAGAGTGACCTAACCAATGTCCTGTACTGCCGCAACATGACCTCCTAACTCCTGTACTCGGTACTCTGACAAATAAAAGAAAGCATACAAAACGGCTTCTTCCCTATCCTATCTACCTGCGACTCCACTTTCAAGGAGCTATAAACCTGCACTCCAAGTTCTCTTTGTTCAGCAACACACCCTAGGACCTTCCCATTAAATGTAGAAGTCCTGCTAAAATTTGCTTTCCTAAAATGCAGCACCTCGCATTTATCTGAATTAAACTCCATCTAACACTTCTCAGCCCATTGGCCCATCTGTTGGAAACTGAGGAAACCCTCTTCGCTGTCCACTACACCTGCAATTTTGGTGTCATCTGCAAACTTACTAACTGTACCTCTTATGCTCGCATTGAAATCATTTATGTAAATGACAAAAAGTAGAGGGCCCAGCACCGATCCTTGTGGCATTCCACTGGTCACAGGCCTCTAGTCTGAACAATAACCCTCCACCACCACCCTCTGTCTTCTACCTTTGAGCCAGTTCTATATCCAAATGGCTAATTCTCCTTGTATTCCATGAGATCTAACCTTGCTAATCAGTCTCCCATGGGGAACCTTGTCGAACGCCTTACTGAAGTCCATAGGGATCACATCTACTGCTCTATCCTCATCAATCAACTATGTTACTTCTTCAAAAACCTCAATCAAATTTGTGAGACATGTTTTCCCATGCACAAAGCCATGTTGACTATCCCGAATCAGTCCTTGCCTTTCCAAATTCATGTACATCCTATCCCTTAGGATTCCCTCCAACAACTTGCCCACCGCCGAGGTCAGGCTCACCGGTCTATAGTTCCCTGACGTGTCTTTACCACCCTTCTTAAACAGTGGCACCACGTTTGCCAAACTCCAGTCTTCTGGCATCTCACCTAAGACTATCGATGATACAAATATCTCAGCAAGAGGCCCAGCAATCACTTCTCGAGCTTCCCACCTGATCAGATCCTGGGGATTTATCCACCTTTAACTGTTTGAAGACATCCAGCACTTCCTCCTCTGCATATATGGCCATTTTGCAAGATGTCACCATCGATTTCCCTACAGTCTATATCTTCCATATCCTTTTCCACAGTAATTACTGATGTAAAATATTGATTTAATATCTCCCCCATTTTCTGTGGCTCCACACAAAGGCCTTGCTGATCTTAGAGGGGCCCTATTCTCTCCTTAGTTATCCTTTGTCCTTAATGTATTTGTAAAAACACTTTGGATTCTCCTTAATTCTATTTGCCAAAGCTATCTCATGTCCGCGTGTTGCCCTCCTGATTTCCCTCTTAAGTATACTCTAACTTCCTTTATACTCTTCTAAGGATTCACGCGATATCAGCTGTTTACACCTGACAGATGCTTCCACCTTTTTCTGAGTCCGGAGTGAGTTACAGCCTGGAATCTAATCGAGTGATCACGGTGGGTTATATAGAGAATAACAGATAGCCCAGAGTGAGTTGCAGACTGGAATGTAATGGAGGTGTTCAGGGTGGGTTATATGCAGAATAACAGAAAGCCCGGAGTGAGTTACAGCCTGGAATCGAATCGAGGTGTTCAGGGTGGTTTATACACAGAATAACAGATAGCCCGGAGTGAGTTATAGCCTGCAATCGAATTGAGGTGTTCAGGGTGGGTTATATACAGAATAACCGATAGCCCGGTGTGAGTTACAGCCTGGAATATAATCAAGGTGTTCACGGTGGGTTATATACATAATAACACATAGCCCGGAGTGAGTTACAGCCTGGAATCGAATCGATGTGTTCAGGGTGAGTTATATACAGAATAACAGATACTTCTCCATAACAGGTGGATATACTGAACGGTCTCCTCATGTATCCCGGAGATGGGACCGAGGGAGTGATTGGTCTTCTCTTCTTCCCATACAACAGACTCGTGTCTAAATTACCTCTTCCTTTCTCATGAAAGAAGTGCCAGATAGTTTTTATCCTTATCCAATTCCCTTGCAATAGGCTCGGTGGGTCTGAATGGTCTCCTATTATCCCAGTGTTACAATCTCCAGTCAATGTGTGACCTCTTCCAGTTCCTATGTTACAGATATGAGGAAGCTGAATGCACCGATCCTGTTGCTGTTTAACAGGATACTGGTGCAGCATAGGCTCGAGTAGCTGAATGGCCTCCTTCTGTAAGTGTATATCAGGCCCCAGGGGCTGAATAGTCTCATCCTATTTTGGTGTAACAGGTTCGAAGGCCTATATATATCCTCCTGTTGTTCCTGTGTAACAGGCTGGAGAACGGAATGGATTCCTCCACTATCTGTGTAATTCACTTCACTTGTTGAATCATTCTGTCATCTATGTTCAAATAAGATCATCTTTAATTTTTGTAAACTCCAATGGCTACTGGGTCAACGTTTGTGCGACGATTTGTAGCTTGGGTGCACGTTGTTGTGGTTCTCTTTGCCGAGCTGGAAGTTTTTGTTGCAAACGTTTCGTCCCCTGGCTAGGCGACATCATCAGTGCTTGGGAGCCTCCTGCGAAGCGCTTCTTTGATGTTTCCTCCGGTGTTTATAGTGGTCTGTCCCTGCCGCTTCCGGTTGTCAGTTTCAGCTGTCCGCTGTAGTGTTGGTATATTGGGTCCAGGTCGATGTGTTTGTTGATGGAGTTTGTGGATGAATGCCATGCCTCTAGGAATTCCCTGGCTGTTCTCTGTCTGGCTTGCCTATGATAGTAGTGTTGTCCCAGTCGAATTCATGTTGCTTGTTGTCTGCATTGAGTTTGCAACAAAAACTTCCAGCTCGGCGAACAGAACCACAACAACTGGGTCAACCTGATCATCCTTTCATTATAAGCTAGCACCTTCATTGCATGAATGAGTTGAGGGAACCATCTCTGAGCTGCGTCCAATTTAAAAAATCCTTTCTTCATTGAAGATATTAAATCTGTACACACTACTCCAGATGTGATCGCACAAAGACCCTGTACAGCAGCAGCTACACTTTACCAGCCTGTTATAAGGTTCCCACCCAGGTAAGAGCTGTCTCAGCTCTCTGGGGGAATATAGACCATTGTTGGAAGATCATTGTCCTTCTCTACTCCATCAGCATCACGGGAGATCTGGAGAAATTAAAGTTTGAGAAGATCATAAATGATGTGGTGAGATGATCTCTACCATTAATCTCCCCAGAGCCCACATCGCTCAGATTCCACAGAATCTAGTAGGTGGAGCGCAAAACCAGCAAGGAGGAGCAAACATTGATGGGATTTATATTTCAAAGTAAAAGCTGCAATACAAATGCTGGACATGTTATAAAACAGGAAATGAGATATACACGTTTGTGGGTACTGCAGTAATAATGTACTGTTTACATTATATTTAAACTGTGTTAACCCAATTGAATGCTAATGCTGGGAAAAATGGATTTCATGACCAAGTGTGAGATAGTTTACATGAACATTATGTCGAGCACTGAGCTCGAGATCAGGTTATTTAGGAATTGGTGTTGAGTGATCAGAAGAGCTAATTGAAACTTTGTCTGGAAAGGACCTTTGGGAACGGTAACCACAAGGTATTGGTTTTCTTTTGTGCTGTTTGAGTACACGGCAGTTTTTGTTTTATTTGAAGTAACCGTTATAAATCTGAATCATGCAAGCCATGAAGGTATGAGGAGAATCTGGGGTCTACAGATGCTGGAGATCAGAGTCGAAGAGTGTGGTGCTGGAAAAACACAGTCAGGCAGCATACTAAGAGCAGATACATCGATGTTTCGGGCATACGCTCTTCATCAGGAATGAAGCTTCTGGGCCAAGGGGGCTGAGAGATAAATGTGAAGGGGGTGCGGCACGGGGGAGGTAGCTGGGATTGCGATAGGTAGACGAAGATGATAGGTGATGAAAGAAGACAGAACGGCTCATCTACTGCATCCATTAAACCCGATGTTGTCTTCTCTACATTGTCGAGGCAGGAGGTCAACTTGTGGATCATTTCAGAGAACATCTCTCGGACAGCCACATTGAACAACTCCATCGCCTTGTGGCTGAGCACTTTAACTCCCCTTCCCACTCTGCCAAGGACATAAGGGTCCTGGACCTGCTCCAGCACCAAAACCGAGCCACCAGAAGCCTGGAGGAAGAAAGCCTCCTCTTCTGCCTAGGGACCCTCCAACCACAGGGGATCATAGTGGATTTCCCCATTTCCCCTTATCCCACTTATCCAACTCCGACCTTTCAAGTCACCACTCCCATTTTGAATGTTCCTATGTGTCCACCTTCCTTCCTATCAATCTGGTTCATCCTCCTCTCCGACTATCACTTTCAACTCCACTTTCATCTACCTATTAGGTGAAAGGAGGTAGCTTAGAAAAATGACAAGTGTTGCAGTTAGCCAGTAGATTCAGAGAAATTTAGGACCCAGCAAAGGATGACCAAGAAACTGAGAAGAAATTCAAAAAGCGAAAAAGCGTGCAAATGAAAGAAAAACATAAAGACTGTTAAAAAGAGTCTACCAATGTCTGAAAAAAAAATAAAAACAAGGTCAAATGTGGAGCAGTTGGTATGCGTTCAGGATAATTTATTGCAGAGAACAAAGAAATCGCAGGGAAAAGAAATAGTTTATTTGCGTCTATCTTCATGGAAAAATGTCCAGATTTTTTTCCAGAAATACCAAGTGACCCTGGGACTTGTGTAATTAAAGTCTAAGATCATTCTTATTAGTGATGAGGTCATCTTTGAAAAGAAAGGTGGATTGAGTATTTATAAATCTGACAGACTAGATGTACTTCATACAGGAATTTCAGAGGAAGCAGCAACAGATATGTTGATTGCATCACGAATTTTCACTTTATGTTCCGACACATTCCCGAAAGGCATTTAGCCAATCTGGATAAGGCAAATGTTACAAATATTATCCAACAATTTAAGAAAGGATGAATTTGGAGAATGGTGAACTACAGACCAGTTATCTTGTCATCCGCAGTCGGGTATATGGTGGACTCGATTACAAAGAACATGCTACTAGATATATAGAAGGTAATAACATAACTGGGGAGTGGGAGAATGTACCGATGAAAGGAAAACTAGAAGTTACAAACATATTTTTGGACTGGTTTGAAGATGATTCTAGTGGACATAGGCAATGAAGAACCATTGGATAACGTATTGTTGGATATTCATGAGCTTTTTTTAAAGAACTCACACAGCAAGTTCATAAGAAATGTTAGGCCGAGAGGTATTGGGAAGAACATATGCAAATGGGAAAGTAAAAATTAGGATTACATTCATGTGAATGTAATTGGAATATCGAGGATGCCGTGTACCAGTTGCATCGAGCGTTGGTGAGACTAAACGTAGAGTATTGTGTATCGTTCGAACTCCCAATCAAAGATAGAATTTACTGATTACAGAGGAACTGCAAAAGGTATTCTCCAAATTCACCCCTAAGTTGGCAAGGTTGTCTGATGGGTAACTCAGCCTGTGATCTCGAGTTTCGAAACATGATAGGTGATTGTAGTGAATCTTAGAAACATCGAAAGGCCTGAATACCAGAAGGACATGGAGAAGTACAAGCAGGCGGGATAATGGATAATCCCACAATATTCTACAAGGACAAATAGAACAGAATAATCAGTGTCCATAGAAACCAAAGGGGCAATCTGTGTGTGAAGCTGGAGAACATTGATGGATTGTTACATGAGACCTTCACATCTATTTTACTTGGGAGAAGGAGGATGCAGGTACAGAATTCAAAAAGATGGAATAGGAATCTCTTGAACAGATTGATGTAAAATACGAGAAAAGATTTGAGGCTTTGTTCTGTCTAAATTTGGACCAATCTCAATGTCTGAATGAGTTGTATCACAGGCGGCTGTTGGGGTCAAGGGAGGAAAGACCCTGACTGAATATTTTAATTAGAATCTGACCATAGGGGAGGTGCCAGAGAACTGGAGAACTGCTAATACGATTCCTCTTCACAGTAAGGGTGGGAGAGTTGGACCAGGTGACTATAGACGAACGAGCATTGGATCACTGTTAAGGAAACTACTGGATAAAAAAGGGAAGGAGAAAATCGAACTCCAATCAGTGTTGCAAGGTTTGATCAGGGATAATCATCATGACTTTATCAGAAGGATGTCACATCTAATGGATTTGATTGAATTAGTTTGAGGAGGTCGATTGTTTTGTTATGTAGGAAAACCTTTGACAAATTTCCAGCTGGGAAACTGAAAATAAAGTAAAATCTCACAATATGAAGGATAATTTGACAAGTTACAAGGAAAATTGTCTTAGTTGCAGGAGACAGAGGGTGGTGGGAGAAGGCTGTTTGAGCGACTGGAGACCAGTGTCCCCTGGTGTACCACAGGGATCAGTGCTGTGTCCCTTATTGTTTGTGTTATTCACAAAAAAAAGATGTGAATGTGGAGGGGGTTCGGTGGAGAGTGGGGGAGGTATGATAAGTAAGTGTATGTTTGACATAAAGATTTACCGGTTGGTTAGCAGTGAGGAGGAAGGCCTTAAGTTACAGGAAGATGCAGATGATTGGTCAGATGGGCAGATCAATGGCAGCTGGAATGTAACCCTGATAAATATGAGGTAATGCACTTTGGGAGAAGGAACCGGGCAGGGGAGGACTCAATGAATGGCAGCACACTAGGAACCTCAGAGTGTGCTTCTCCACACATCCCTGAATGTGGCTGGACAGGTTAATGGACTAGTTAAGAATTGGACATTGGGTGTAGCGTTTCCTAATCAGGGTGTAGATTATAAGAGCAATACAGAGCATTGGTTCGGCCAAAATGGAATACTGTATGTAGCTCCGGGAGCCACATTCCAGGAAGGATGTGATTTTACTGGAGCGGGTGCAGAGGTGATTCACCAGGATGTTCCCGGGAATGGAGCATATCAGCTATGGAGAGAGGCTGGATAAGTTCGGGATGTTTACTTTGGAGCAGAGGAAGCTGAGGGTCAGGGATTCAGAAGGATAAGATTATGAGCGATACGGACAGGGTGGATAGACAGCAGCTGTTCCTTTTAGTCAGAGGGTCAAGAACAAAGGAGCACACTTTTAAAGTGAAAAGTTTGAGGTTCAGAGATGATTTAAACATTTTTTCACCTCAGGGTGTGGGGTTCTGGGATTACGTCCTGAGAGGGGAATTAGCATGGGTAACCTCACAATCGTTAAAATGTACTTGGACGAGCACTTGGAAGTGTCATAACATTCCTGGCTATGGGCCTGCTGTAGGAAAGTGGGACTAATATAGATCGTGCTGTATTTCTGTTGGCACAGAGTCTATACTCCTGTAAGTGTATGGCGTAAAACGTCAGTTATTGAGCAGTTTAATACAGGAATTGATGGCTTTCTGAAGAGTTATATTCATAAGTGTTATAAGAGTGAACTGTAATACCTTGTTAAATTTTATCAATGTGAGAAATATGAGAAAACAAGTGCAGTTTCCTTACAGTTTGAAACCAGAGAATGGAGAATGGGGAACAGGGAAATGGCAGAACTATGAGGCCATTATTTCAGTTCTGTCTTCACAAAACTTTCAAACAATACTAGGAAAACTAAGTCTGGTGTGGGAAAATGATAGAGTACATGGAACAGAGAACATAGTAAGTAAATGGTTCAGCAGAAATTATTATGGCTGAAAGTAATGGTCATAGACAACACTAACATAGATTTATGAAATGGGAATTATGTTTGAGAATCAAACTGGGAGACAAATGAAAGAGAAGCAATGGATGTAAAACATTTTGATTTTTAGAAAGATTTTGGGAAAGCTCCAAGCCCAATTTGCAAAATCAAATCTGAGTGGATTGGGCTAATATATGGCTATGTTTCTAGAATGTGACAGCTGGCAGGAAACGGTGAATAGAAATAAACAGACTCGTCAAGCAACAGCCTGACATTGTCTGTAAGGTATGATTCTGTGAGTATGACTGTGTCCCAGACTCCCCATTACCTACCCCGGATATCTCCTGTCTCATAAGCGGGACAGACACAGCAGAAGTGGTGGCACAGTGGGATACAGTTGGAAGGGAATTGCTCTTGGAGTCCTCAACAGTGACTCCGTATCCCATGAAGTCTCATGGTGTTAGCTGACACACGGGAAAGGAAACCTCCTGCTGATTACCATGTACGAGCCTCTCTCAACTGATGAATCAGTACTCCTCCATGCTGACCAAAACTTGGAGGAAGCACTGAGGGTCGCACGTACACAAGATGTACTCTGGGTGGGGGATTTAAATGTTCACCACCAAGAGTATCTCAGCGACAGCATTAATGATCGAGCTGGCCAGGTCCCAAAGAATATAACTGCTAGACTGGTTCTGCGGCAGGTTGTGAAAGAACCAACAAGAGGAAAATACATACTTGACCACAGCCTTACTAATCTGCCAGTTGCAGAAGTATCTGTTCATGACATTATCGGTAAGAGAGACCACCGCATGGTCATTGTGGAGACAAAGTCACACCTGCACATTGATAATAACCTCCACCATTTTGGGTGTTCCTATCACGGTGCTAAATAGGTCAGACTTCGAACAGATCTCGCAGTTCAAGTATGGATGTCCATAAGGTGTTGTGGTTCATCAATAGCAGCCATATTGTACTCGTACATAGCCTCCTGGCCTGGCATATCCCCCTCGCAACAATTACCATCAATCCATAGGATCAACATTGGTTCAGTGGAGTGTGAAGGTGGGCAGGAGCAGCACCAGGCAAACCTGACAATGAGGTGTCAGCCTGGTGAAGCCACCAAACAGGACTACTTGTGCGCCAAACAGCATAAGCAGTAAGTGATAGACAGAGCTAAATGACCACACAAGCAAAAGATCAGATCAAAGCTCTGCAGTCCTTCGACATCTAGACGAGAAACGTTGGGGACAATTAAACAATTCACTGGAGGAATAGATTCCACAAATAATCCCTTCCTGCATGATGAAAGAGCCCAGCACTCCAGTGTATAAGATAAGGCTGATGCATTCGCAACAATCTTCAGGCAGAAATGCTAAGTGGAAGATCCATTTCAGCCTCCTCCAGTGGTCCTCAGCAATTCAGTTACCAATCATCAACAAATTCGATTCAGTCCACGCGATGTCCAGAAACGGTTGGAGACACTGGATACTCCATAGGGTCCATAATGTGACAACATTCTGACAATAGTACTGAAAACCTGTGCTCCATAACTTGCCACTCCCCGAGCCAAACTGTTTCAATACAGTTGCAACAATGACATTTCCTGATTATGTGGAAAATTACCCCAAGTATCTCCTGTATATAAAAAGCAGAACAAATCCAATCCGGCCAATTACCACCCCATCAGTCTACTCTCGATCATCAGTAAAGTGGGGGAAGGTCTCGGTGCTTTTAAGCAGCACCTGCTCAGCAATACCCTGGTCGATGACGCCCAGTTTGGGCTCCACCAGGGCCACTCAGCTCCTGACCTCATTACCGTGGTTCAAAGATGGACAAAAGAGCTGAATTCCAGAGGTGGGGTGAGAGCGATAGCCCTTTAAATCAAGGCTGCATTCGACCTTGTGTGGTATCAAGGGGCCTTAGCAACACTGGAATCAATGGGTATCAGGGTTAAAATCCCTGCTGGTTAGAATCATACCTGACACGTATGAAGATGGTCATGGTTGATGAAGGTCAGTAAACTCAGCTCCAAGTCTGTAAGAGTCCCTCGAGCAGTGACCGAAAACTTCATCAGGGCTGCTTCATCAATGACATTCCCTCCATTTTAAGGTCAGAAGTGGAGATGTTCGCCAATGATTGTACAATATTCTGCAACATTGTGTGGCTCCTCAGATACTGAAGCAGTCCATTTTCAAATGCGACAAGATCTGGACAAGATCCAGGCTAACGAGTAGCAAGTAATATTCAGGCCACACGAATGCCAGAACATGACCATCACCAATAAAATACAATCTAACCTGCCCCTTGGCATTCAATGGTGTAACTATCACTGAATCCCCCAGTATCAAATTCCTGGTGGGTAATCATTGCTCAGCCACTCACTGGTCTCGCCACATGAGCACAGTAACTATAAGAGCAGGTCTGAAGCTAGGAATACTGCGGCGAGTAACTCACACCCTGACTTCCAAAAGTCTGTCCATCATCGACAATGCATAAGTCAGAAGTGTAATAGAAGACTCCCAATTTGCCTGGATGAGTGCAGCCCCAACAACACTCAAGAAGCTTTATACCATCCAGGGCAAAGCAGGCAGTCTGACTGTCTCTTCATCCACAATGCTCCACCATCAACGCTCAGCAGCAGCAGCAATTATTTTACTATCTACATGCTGCAATGAAATGATTCACCAAAGATCCTCAGAGACCATCTTCACAACTCACGACCATGTCTATGTAGAAGGACAAGGACTACAGATGTATGGGAATACCATCATCTTCAGGTTCCCTCCAAGCCGTTCACCATCCTGACTTGGAAATATATCACCGCTCCTTCACAGTCATTGGGTCAGAATCCTGGGATTCCCTTCCTAATGGCATTGGAGGTCAACCACAGCAGGTGGACTGCAGCGTTCAACAAGGCAGCTCACCACCACGTTCTCAAGGGCAACTAGGGACAGGCAATAAATGCTGGCCCAGTCAGTGACTCCGAGATTCACGAAATAAATAAATATAAATTAACAGAGGACGGTTGCTGAGGTGTCGCAGGGATCGGTGCTTGGGGCCCAGCTGTTCACAATGCCCTTTAAACATTGGGTTGCTGGAATCAGATACAATATATCCCAGCCTGCTGACAGCACTAACGGATGTGGGATTGTGAGTGGGTGAGGAGGATGTAAAAAAGCACCGAGAAGACTAAGACAAGTGGAGTGAATGGGTAAATACGTGACAGAGGGAGAACAATGTGGATAGAGGTGACGGTGTGTCCTTTAACGGAAATGATAAATTGGCAGCCTACCATTTGAAGGGATTGGTTGGATCATGTTAATCTACAAAGGGACGTATGTTCCTTTTTGTTGTTTCCTACTGCATAAACCTCTGAGGCCCATGCAGCGCAGTGAGTTCTGCAACCACATGTCTATACTGGGCATGGCATTGGCACGCTGCGCAGTGTACACAGACCCACCAAGTGGGGAGCTGCAACACTGAAAAGGATCTGCGTCTCCTTGTACACCAGTCGCTGAAAGTAATATTGCAGACACAGAAAGCAGTGAGGAAGATAAACGGTGTGTTGACCTTCATTTCAAGGGGATGTGAGTCCGGGAGAAAAGGTGTCTTTTGCAGCTGTACAGGGCCTTGGTGAGATATCATCTTGAACATTGTGCAGTACTGTGTGCAGTTTTGATCTCCTTACCTAATAAAGGACAAACCTGACATTGATGGAGAGCAGTGAAGGATGACCAGACTGATCTCTGGGATGACGGGCTTGTTGTGGGAGCAGAGTTTGGGGTGACTGGGCCAGTATTCCATGGGGTTTAGGAAAATGAGTGGAGATCTCAGTGAAATATACAAAACTCTGACAGGGTGAGACAGACTGGAAGCAGGGATGATAATTCCCCTGGCTGGGACTTCTAAAACAAGGAGCCGCAGTATTAGGTACAGGCAGGCCATTCTTCATTGAGATGAGAATAAATGCCTGCACTCACTGACTGGTGAATATGGGGAATTCACCTGGAAACCAAGACACTGATTATAAATAAGGATTTAGAGACAGTAAAGGGATGGTGGGAGAGCAGGAGTACGGTATGGAAATGAAGGGCCAACCATCATGACATTGACTTGGGTCGCAAACTCGATGGACCAAGCATACTACTGCTCTTCCTATTTTATAGCTTCCCAAGGTTACTCACATTAACGGATATGTATATCGTGTGGGGTAAGTGAATTGAGGAGATTTTTTCCATGAACTAGAATGGGGAGGCTCAATGTGTTGTATGATCTACTTTCCCGCTGTTTCTGTGCAGTCTGTGGGAAAGTTCTGTAAATGCTGTCACAAGCTCTCAGATGTTAGGAAGGGGTTCTCTGCAGGTCGACAGGACTGTGTTCCCATTCCCTTTTCCGACACTGTTGCTGAGGCTGGATGTTCTGTCCGGTTTCATCCGTTCAGACGTCGGAGTAGTTTGATACAAATGAGTATCTTGATTGGCCGTTTCAGAGACCATTGACATGTTTATCACATGTCAAGGTCTTTGGAGTCAGTTTTCGGCCAGCCCAGAAAATCACGGAGATTCACTTCCGAAAAGTATATTGGAGAAGGAAATTCTGTTTACAATCGATATTGGCTTCAAGGTCACTATTACTGACACCAGATTTTAGATCTCGTTATTTTATTAATTGTATTTAATTTCCACCCGCTGCCAGATCATTAGCCTGGTCTGGATTAGTAACCCAGTGACATTTCCAAAACAGCACCACCTCCACATGGGAACCTGTCGGAAACCACACTGAACAGGTTATTTCTGTGCTGCTTGACGGCTCAGTCAAAAAGAACTCCCACCAATGTGACTGTCGTAATAGGACTGAGGGGGTGATAATTGGTCAGATTGTAATTCATCCACTCTTAGGGAATGGGACATAGCTGAGTAATTTTCCACATTGCCAGGGACATGTTCGAGTTGGAATGAAACAGCTTCCCCAGGGACACGGCTTGTTGTGCAGCACAAGTCTTCAGTCCTATTGCAGGAATGGGGTCAGGGCCCATTGCCTTTGTCGTATCTATTGTGTTCAGCTGTTTCTTCATGATATGTACCCCAAATCGAATTGGTTGAAGATTGGCATCTGTGATTTTGTGGGCATCATGGCGATGGTGAGGTGGATCATCGACTCAACACTTCTGGCTGAGGATGGTGCAGATAAAACATCCTTCTCTTTTACACTGATGTGCAGGTCTGCTCCATTATTTAGGACGGGGGTTTTTGTGGAGCTCTTTCCACCGTCATTTGTTTAATCGTCCATCACCTTTTATGACTGACTGTGGTCGAACTACAGGGCTTCGTTCAGATCTGTTGGTCAAGCTTTAATGAGTTAGCATCAGGTTAAAGTTCATGTGATTCTGACTCTGAAATATTCACCCACACTCGTCACTGAGCCATAGATGGTGTTGATGGTAATGACAGACTGAGGTGTTACCCTGGCAAAAAGTTACAGGTTGTGGTTTAATGCATGTCTGCCTCTCCTGCTGCTGTGGTCTACAGCACTACATGAATACGCAGTTTCGAGCTGCAGTTTCTGCAATGCAATTCTGCTGTCAGTTCCCCAATTCTCACTGAGACCCATTCACCCATCAGCCCTGCACTCAGTGAACTAACCTGGTTTCTGATGTGGAAATACTTCCATTTTCATACTCTCATTCTGCTGAACTGTTTTGTTGTTGTGCTACCAGGATACATGAACACCAACTGGCCACCAAAAGACATGGCCCACGATCACTAGTTTCCATACATACAGACAAAGAAGGACACAACGTTGACTGTGACAACACACACTTCCTAGGACAAAGCCACGCACGAAAGATCTTAGAAGAATGACATTCTAGCCAGAAGTCCATCAATAAACACATCAATTTAGATCCTATCTACCTTACCTTAAACAAAAAACTGGAAATGACATCACGCACCTCATGAAACCAAGACCTATGAATAGAAAGACGAGACATACCACTAGTGAGTCGCCAGAGAGTCTCACTGATGATGTTACCTAGTCATGGTGACGGAACATCTGAAAACAAACCTTCAAGCTCAGCGAGCTAGATTCCATACTTATAAATGGTTATTTTTCTCTTAATAGTCGAATTTGGGACTTCTCTGTCACTCATGTTTTAACAGAGTACGAGGCGAGGTGAGCTTTTCTGGGTGTGTGGTTTAATTAACAGGGGAGTTCGTTATCGCCAACATAATGGTTTGAGGGCTTGTCGTACAGGATTTGGACAGATTTGAACAGATTTGGGGTGTAAAAGGTCCAATGAGATTCCACCACTTGGCAGTTAGTGACCTAGATCTTCAAAGAAAACAGGTGATAAAATTAATTAAATTTTGTTTCCTTGTGGTTGGTTCAATTAAAAGAAATGGCTTTTAACATTACTAAAGAGGTTCTGAGGTTTGAAGATGATTCACAAATTTGCCGACAAAGTTTAGAAAGACAAAGGAAGGGCACAATTTTAGAACTAACATGTAGATTAGAATTGGGTTTCACCAGGGACAAAAGGAAAGCTGTCACCATAATGGAGTTGGTCAAGCGCTTTGATGTGTCAGAGAAGCAGGTAACTGCAGTCGAGTTCGAAAAACTTAAATTGCAAATATGACAACTGCAGTTAGAAGATAAAGAGAGAGACTGAAAGAGAAAGCGAAGACAGCGAAAGCGAAAGTGAGGAAAAGGAAGACGGGGAGAATTTGAAATTCAGAAGTTTGGAATTAGATAAGAAAGTTAAATGAGCAGAATGAAGATGAAGGGAGAACGTAGGGATGTATACAGCTGTGTTAATACATTGCAATATTTCGGTGAGAGAAATGCCAAAACCTTTTTTTATTTCATTTGCGAAATTGGCTCGGCAGATGGCGTGTCCAGTGAACCTGTGGGTAATGCTAGTTCAGACTAAGCTGGTTGGCACAGCTTGAGAGGTATGTGTAGTTCTGTCACATGAGGGAGCAAGAGATTACGCAGATGTCAAATAGGCTATGTTGAGTGCTTTTGAATTGGTACTAGAATAATATAGACAGTGGTTCAGAAATATGGAGACAGAACCAGGTCAGAGTTATGTTCAGTTTGAAAGAAATAACCACAGTCATTTTGATAAATGAGTGCAGGCCTTAAAAATGGATAAGCCCTGTGAGGGCCGATGGGAGATTATTCTGCTGGACGAGTTTAAAGACTCACTTCCAGAGACGGTAACAATTCCTGTGAATGAACAGGAAGTCCAAGAAGTGAGAAGCGCAGCAAAAATGGCAGTTAAATATGCATTGGTGCATGAGATGAAATTTAGATTCTGGGAGGATTTTCATCCTGTTGAGCGATAGAAATTGGGAAAAGGGGAGATCCTACACAACAAAACATAGAGAAAAGCACACTGGCAATTGTTTACTACCGGTGAAAAAACAAGTCCAAGGGGGTTGAAAGGTGGTAAAAGGCCTCACGTGTTCTCACTATAACGGAGCGGAACACTTAAAATTACAGTGTCAATGGTTTAAGAAGGGCACTGGGAAAAGGTGTTTTCACTGCAGTAAGCTGGAACACACAGTGCTGGGGGTTGAAGGAAGATACTTTGGGAAAAGATGTGGTAAAAGTGTTTAAGCCAGTGGTATTAGAGAACCTGGTAAAGGAGACCCCAAGTAGAGACGAGGAGCTGCAGGAGAGTGCACAGCCTAGCCCCGGGCTGTGTATGGAGGCAGTGCCTGATCTCTATAAAGAATTTGCCTCCATAGATAAACCTTACTAAGAAAAAAATGGGGTGTGGGGGGAGGACAAGAAGTTCTAATTTTGCAAGATACGGGATCTCTTCAGTATCTAATAGTTGAGAAGTAAGGAGCCGGAAAGGCACAACAGATCAGGCAGCATCCGAAGAGCAGAACAATCGACATATCAGGCATAAACCCATCGTCAGGAATGTGGCGGGGGGACAAGGGGGCTGAAAGATAAATACGAGGGTAGGAGCTGGGCTGGCTGGAGGGTCACTGGGAGGGCGATAGGAAAATGTAGGTGGGAGTGACAGTGATTATTCGGAGGGGAAGGTGGAATGGATAGATGGGAAGGAAGATGGTCAGTTAGAACAGTTCAAAAGGGCAGCGATAAGTTGAACGGTTGGATCTGGGATGAGGTTGGGGAGGGGAGATTTGGAAATTGTTGAAGTCAACGTTGATGCTGTACAGTTTAAGGAGTCCAAATGTCCTACCACCTATCCACTTCACCCTCGTCTCTGACCTGTCACCATCACCCCCTACCTGCATCTACCTATTGCCTTCCAAGCTACCTCCCACCCAGCTCTATCCCCACCCTCCAATTTATTTCTCAACCCCCTTTCCCCTCCCTTACCCCCACTTTCCTGATGAAGGACTTATGCCTGAAACGTCAACTCTCCTGCCCCTGGGATGCTGCCGACCTGCTGTGCTTTTCCAGCCCGACACGTTACAGCTCTGATCTCCAGCATCTGCAGTCCTCACTTTCTCTCGGCCTCCAATAGTAAGAGATGGAAGTATTTTCACTCTTTCTGACATGTTACTCAACAGCGTGATAATTTGTGGAATGGGGACAGAAATTAAGCATTCCCTGTTTAACATTAGGTTGGAGTGCCAAGTCAAGGTTGGGGAAGTAACAGTGAGATTGAGTGACAGGGTGTCAGTTCCAGGAATATAGTTTGTTCTTGGGAATGATTTAGCAGGATCCAAGGTAGGAGAGGCACCCCTTGTGGTGGTGAAGCTAAAGTAAGAACAGGGAACAGGGGAATTAAAAGAAAAATATCCAGTGTTTTTTTAGTCAGTGTAGTAACAAGATTCCACTGTTATAAGTTACAACAGGAAGGAAAACCTAAAGAAAAAAAACAAAGGAGTTGATGCACGGAATGCTCAGGCTAAAGCATTTCTAGTGGCTGGAATGCACAAGGACGTGGTTAATTTTTGTTGAACATGTCATCCATGCCAAATGGTAGGTAGGTCACAGGCAGTAATAAAACCAGCGCATTTGTTGCAAATTCCTTATTTGAAGAAACCTTTCACGTGGGTTATGATTAATTGTGAAGCTCCCATTTCAAAAATAAAAATGGAAACTAATATCTGCTAATCATAATGGATATGTCCACCAGATTTAACACTACGGAGTGTTAAGTCAAAAGGGGAGGTGGAAGAGTTGATTGCTTTCTTTACTCACCGTGGGCTACACAGTGAGATTCAGTCAGACCAATGGTCTCATTTTACCAATCAACTGTTTAAGGACATCTTGGATAGCTTCGGCACACAGCAGTTTAAATCAAGTGCATCGCATCCCGAATCCCAGGGAGTCTTGGAAAGTTGGCATCAGATGCTGAAGACAATATTAACGGCGTACTGTCAGAATTACCCGAATGATTGGAATAAAGGTGTCTCATTATATTGTTTACCATTCGAGATGCCCCAAATAAATCTTCTCACTTTACTTCCTTTGAGTTAATATTCGTATATGAAGTGAGAGGTCCTGTGAAATTAAGTAACTATAAACTGACAGGACCGAAATCGGAGATCTCACACTTGAATTATGTATCTGAGGTGAGCGAGAAATTAGATGGAGTAGGGGAGTTAGGTAAACAGCACCTGAAGAGGACACAGCGTGGAATGAAGCAGGTGGCAGATCAAAACTCTGAAACTTTGACGATTTCCTGTGGGGAAGACGTGTTAGTATTGCCAGCAGTGGTAAGAAATCCCTTCAAAGCCAGGTTTAGTGGACCCATTCAAATTAAAAAAAAAGTGTTGAGTCAGTTCAACTATCTGGTAAAGATACCAGAGATGACAAAAAAAGTTAGAATACGTCATGTGAATGAATAATGCTCCAGACACATTTAAGACTCAGGAACAGAGTTGTCGCCAGATGTACACATGGTGCAGTTTATCTGTATGATGTAATGTTCTTTAGCAAGTGATTGAAAGCTCACATGTTACAGTTGGCAGAGCATGTTGAACGATTACAAGAAGCAAACTTGGTAATAAACTTAAAGAAAACAGAATTCACAACGGCAGTTGTTGGGACATTACATTGGACATGGAAGGTTGACCCCATGGAACACAAAGACGAAGGGCTTTGAGGAATTTCCACGACCATCCTCGAAGAAAGAGATGCTTCTGTTTTTGGAACTGAGTCAGTTTTATTGGAATTTTGTTGCAAACTTCAGCAGCGTATTGGCACCACTGCTGGATTTATTAAAGAAGAACACAGAATTGTGGTGGACCGAACAATGCCAGGAGGCATTTGAGGATTTTAAAGCAGGATTAATCACCACACCAGTTTTAGCTGAACCAAATATTTTGGAAATCTTTGAAAATTGCCTTTGATCTCGGGATATAGGGCTCGGAGATGTATTGATACAGTAAGATGATGATGGAATTGAATGGCCAATTAGCTACTTGCCGAAAAAACTCAATATCCATCAGAATAAAATGCAACATCTCCATTATTGAAAAAGAATGATAAACAATATTTTAATGTTTATCTGATAAACAAATTGTCAGAGATGATCGTGGACAACGACAAACCTCTCGCATTTTTTGATTAATTAAAGAACAGAATATGAGAGTATTTCATTGGAGTCTTATTTTACCAACTTTAAACTTACACAATGTACATGCAGTGGGTCCTAAAATGTGACAGCAGATGTGTTATCGCAGATTTAATGGAAAACGTTTAGATAAGATTTGACTTATTGCAATGTTAGTTATGTGTACAGAATTAATATGTATGGTATAGCTGAGATTAATACTTTTGTAATTCATAGTAATGGGATTTGAGGAAAAGAAATGAAGCCATCTTTTCATCCTGATGTTTCATGTTTTTTTTTGCTGAAGGGGGGAGGTGTTATGAAGCCGAAATCATGTCCGGTCATTTTAAGACAGAACGGGTTTTGCTGAATAGAAAGTACAGCCACAGATGCCAGCTGAAGGTCGTTTATCAGAAATTGC
Source organism: Chiloscyllium plagiosum (assembly GCF_037043375.1). Taxonomy (NCBI): domain Eukaryota; kingdom Metazoa; phylum Chordata; class Chondrichthyes; order Orectolobiformes; family Hemiscylliidae; genus Chiloscyllium; species Chiloscyllium plagiosum. Next base: position 112,092,402 of record NW_028270146.1, read on the forward strand.
CGCTTGACCTTTATCAGGTGGGGATGTAGGTTGAGAAACGGCAAATGCACTTTAATATAGACGTGTGAGGTCTTGCATTTTGGAAACTCAAATCAAGGTAGGAGTTTCATGGTGAATGGGAGGGTCTTAAGGGGTGTAGTGGGCAGAGAGACCTGGTGTTCAGTGCACGGTTCTCCAAAAATGGAGTCACAGGTAGACTGGGCAGCGACAAAGGCTTTTGGCACATTGGCTGAGTGCTTAATCGGTAGAGCTGTGAGAGACGAAGAAATGGCGATGCTGAAACACGAGGAGTGGCAGCGATCACTTATTTCCAAACCAGACATGGATAGGGTGAGAAATTCCACACTTTACCCAGGATTGATTGGTTTGATTTATTGCCACCTGTACCTCAGTACAGGGAAACACTTTATTTATGAGCAGTGGAGGCAGATTGTAGTAGGCATGGCCAGACAGATCATAGGGTGGAAATAGACTTCGACAGAGTAAGGCATACACTTCACACTGCACAGGACAAACACTAGACAAGATCAACATGAATAGGATCAGCATTATTTGAACTTCGAGAGCCCATTCATCCGTCTAACGTGACTTTCCTAATAGTTTATATGCCTTAATTAACTCTCCACAGATGACTGCGAAGTCGGCACGGTGGCACAGTGGTGAGCACTGCTGCCTCACAGCGCCAGAGACCCAGGTTCAATTCCCACCTCAGGCGACTCTCTGTGTGGAGTTGGCGTGGGTTTCCTCTGCGTGCTCCCCTTTCCTATCACAGTCCAAAAATGTGCAGGTTACGCGAATTGGCCAAGTTAAATTGCCCGTAGTGGTAGGTGAAGGGGTAAATGTAGGGGAATGGGTCTGTGCGGGTTGGGCTTCGGCGGGTCAGTGTGGAATTTTGTGCCAAAGGGTCTGTTTCCACACTGTAAGTAATCTAATCTAATCGGCGTGTGAACCCATAGTGAACATTATGTTGTTCACAATCCCCAACAGCAGCCACAATACCTTCCATCTGAAACAGGTAGCCATTCCCACCAGCTTCCGCCCTACATAGAGAACACCAGGCTGTCACCTCGGAGATGGAACATGCCTTCTTGAGACTTCACACAAGACATATGGCTTCCCTCCTCACCGCGGGTAAACCACGTTAAAATCCCACGTATGTATCATGAGCGATGGCGCCACGAGGTACAACGTGGAACAATCTGTCTGTGCAGCCTCTGCTCCAATTGTTCATCATGTTAGAGCATCAATTAGGAGACAGTGAGGACTGCCCATGCTGGAGATCAGAGTAGACAGTGGTTTGCTGGAAAAGGAGGAGAGTCGACGTTTTGGGCATAAGCCATTCATCAGGATCAGCATCAATTACCATATTCTGCCCCTGTGTAAGTGCATTGAAGTGGGAATGGCCTCCTACTGTACCTATATAAGTGGATCAACTGACTGAATAGCCTCCTCCTGTTCCTGAAAAAGTGGCTCAACGTGCTGAATGGCCTCATTCTGTTTCTGTGTAATTGACTCAAAGGACTGAATAACTTCTTCCTTGTCCGGTTGGACATGGCCAAGAGCCGGATTGGGTTACCCCTGGTTCCTGTTTGACAGCTCGATGTGCTGACAAGTGTGATGATGCTGCAATTTTAAGAGGTTATTTTGTCCTGCTTTCTTTTAAGAGAGAGATTGAACGAGCTGGCTAGTTAAGACCACTGGGTAAACAACGAGGGAGGCCTTGGGTTTATTTTAATGCAGCTAGAATGGGTCTGGCCAACTCTCACAGATTCGGATCTCTGGGTTTTGGTTTCTCAGCAACATCAGAAAATATTGGGGTCTCCACGGAGTTGGAAGCTTCAGGGAATGTCTCCTGGCTGCTACTCTCTCTGAATTTTCTCTTGCTGCTGTTTTTAATTCCTGGATTGGAGAAATGTTTGTCACATTCTGTGTCTGAATATTCTTTTTTGCCAAGGGCTGTGTTTATGTGATTTTCCTATATTGGAACAGTTCATTAGTAATCGCTCCACGATCTATTATTCTGTTAACGTGTCCAATTCTAAATTCCTCTTTCTTTCGTTTCATTTTATCTTCCATGTTTAAATAAATGATGTTTGCTTCACACAGAGTAGTTTGACCAGTCACATTGCATCAGGAACAGACAGTTTGCATTTCCTTTAAAATACGAAAACATTAGAGTCAAGGATACCGCCTTCAAATATTTTCGAGGGGCTCTGGTGTGGTCCATCCCACTAGACTCCTTCCCTTCCTGAGTAATAGGCTGGAGGCACTGAATGGGCTGTCCCTGTTCTTCTCCAATAGTGTCAATGGGCTGAATGGCTTCCTCATATTCCTGTGAAACCAGCGTGAGGAGCTGAATGAACTCTTGTTTTATTGTGGCAATAGGCAGTGTCAGGCAGTGCTGTTATATGAATGTTACTGATACTTAACAGCACAAGCCTGAATGGAGCCTGGATATTGCTGCACATGGACAAAGACCAGTTCAGGAGCTGACAGGGGACAAAATGTTCTGAACATTGTGGAATCTTCAGTGACCATCCCCACTTCTAATCTTATGGTGGAGAGGGTGAGGGTGGGGAGACATTGATGAAGCAGCTAAACATGTTTGTGAAGAGGAAGCTACCCTGAGGATCTCCCACAGAGGTGACCCAGGACTGAGATGATGAACATCTTCCTTTGTGCCATGTTTGACTCCAAACACTGGACAGTTTAGTCTGATTCCCTGCTGTGGTTCTGTTCGCCGAGCTGGAAGTTGTTGTAGCAAACGTTTTGTCCCCTGTCTAGGTGACATCCTCAGTGCTTGGGAGCCTCCTGTGAAGCGCTTCTGTGGTGTTTCCTCCGGCATTTATAGTGGCCTGTCCCTGCCGCTTCCGGTTGTCAGTTTCAGCTGTCCGCTGTAGTGGCCGGTATGTTCGGTCCAGGTCAATGTGTTTGTTGATGGAGTTTGTGGATGAATGTCATGCTTCTAGGAATTCAGAACAGCCAGGTAATTCCTAGAAGCATGGCACTCATCCACAAACTCCATCAACAAACACATCGACCTGGACCCAATATACCGGCCACTACAGCGGACAGCTGAAACTGACAACCGGAAGCGGCAGAGACAGGCCACTATAAATGCTGGAGGAAACACCACAGAAGTGCTTCACAGGAGACTCCCAAGCACTGAGGATGTCACCTAGACAGGGGACGAAACGTTTGCAAACAAAACTTCCAGCTTGGTGAACAGAACCACAGCAACGAGCAGCCGAGCTACAAATCTTCTCACAAACTTAGTCTGATTCCCATTAAGTCCAGTTTTGTTAAGCTCCTTGATGTCAACAAAAGCCAACCACTGCCTTGATATCTGGGCCAGTCATTTTTACCAGAACCCTTGAGCCAAACTCTTGTGTCCATATCAATAGGCCATGGTATAGGAACAACACGTGTTCTCTTCAAACAAATGGTATTTAATGTCAGGGTTTCTCTTCTCAAGAATGTTAGGGAGCAAGATGACTGAAAGTATTTGAAGAAGAGGTAGATGGATATTGACCTGACAGAAAGTTGAGGGCTATGAAGAATTGGGTATGAAAGAGGATTTGAGACCAAGAGCAGATCAGTCATGATCTTCGTGAAGGGCAAGGCAGGCTTGGGGAGTGAACGACCTGTCCCTGTTCCTGATGCTCTTACATTCTGTTATTGGAGAGTTAGTGGGTGTTATTGTGATAAATGTGCAATTACTGAATATTGCAGTCAGGGAGACCAGATGATTTTGTGAGCCATCTCTGGTGAGTATATGGGCTGTATTCAGAGTCAATCTGGGTCTACAACATGACCAACAAATGAAGCACAAGTTGCAGAGAGGGGAAGCTCTGTGAAGAGAGATGAGGGGCCTCTTTCATACCTGTGCCTGGGTTTTCCAATTACATTTTCCAAATCACTTCAAAGCGTGTGTGACAGTCTTGAGAGGCTGAATGGTCTCCTCTGTTTCTGTGCACCAGATTATAGGAGTAAGTGGCCTCCAAGTGTCCCTGTCTAGCAGGTATGAGGGGCTGAATGGAACACAGAAAAATGGGACTGAGGAGCAGGAGTGGGTCATTAGGTACTTTGAGCTTTCTCCACCAGGAACTACAATTGTGGTTGATCAGGTTGTGGACACAGCCCCATTTTCCTCTCTATATCCCATTATCAGTGACTTACTTCCCTATCAAATATTTTGTAATGCAGCTTTCAATCAATGTGAACATAGAGGCACGATAAACTTTCAGTGAATCGAATTCCCACTTGAAAGGTCATTTTAGAATTTTTCGTCATCCTTCTTATAGAATCAGAGAGTCATGCAGAACAGAAACAGACCCGATAGTCCATCCTGTTCACTCCGATCAGATATCAAATCTGATCCAGTCCCATTTGCCAGCATTTGGCCAATATCCCTCCTCTTTCAGATACGTTTTAAATGTGCGATTGTAACCGCCTTCAGCACTTCCTCTGACAGCACTTTCTGTACATACACCACTCTCTGTGTGAAACATTTATATTCAGGTCCCTTCTAAATCATTCGACCTCTCCCCTTCAATATATGCCTCTGAATCTGGTCTCCCCTAACCTGGGGAGCAGAACGTGGCTGTTCAGAATATCGAGTCCGTTAATGATTTTATAAACATCTATAATGTCACCCTTCAGCCTCTGACACTCCAGGGAGAAACACCTCAACCTAATCAACCTCTCCCTGGGACATCTGTGTGAATATTTTCTGCATAAAACCGCGTTGTATGCAGTTTCCTTAATGTGGCCTTCCCAACACGGTGTACAGATGCAACATGCCACCACAAACCCTTTCACTCATTGCTCTGAGTGATTAAGGCAAATGTGCCAAATATGTTCAGCACCACTCTGTCTACCTGCGACTCCACTTTTAAGGAACAATGTACCTGCAGCCCTAGGTCCCTTTGTTCCATAACACGCCCATGGACCTTACCATTAAGTGTATAATTTCTTCCTAAAATGCAAAACCTTATAGTCATCTGTAAACTTACTAACTATGGCCCCGAGATCCACATCTAAGGTATTTACATAAATTATGAAATGCAGTGAACTGAGCACTGATTCTTGCAGCACACTGCTGGTCACAAGCCTCCAGTCTGAAAAATATCCCTCTTCCTTCAAGCCAATTGTGACTAGCTTCTTCTGTGTCCCATGTGACCGAACCTTTAATCTGTCTACCAATTGGAATGTTATGAACACCTTGCTGAAGACCATATAGACAATGTCTACCAAATTGCTTTCATTTATCATCTTTTTTACCTCTTCATAAAACTCAACCAAATTAATGAGACATGATTTCCCATGCAGAAAGACACGTTGTCTACGCCGATCAGCCCTTGCCCTCCCAAATATATGTAAATGCTATCCCTCAGAATCCCTTCCAACAACTTACCCACCACTGACATCAGGCTCAGCGGTCTATGGTTCCCCGCCTTTTTGGGTCACTGTTTCCTTTTCTCGTCCCACTCCTCCACTGCTCACAACAAATGTTAGATGTGGCCAGGTCGGTGATGTGGCCGATGATAAAGGTCTTAGGCAGGGTCAGAGTCAGTTTTAGGAACACGTCAGGCCAGTTTCTTTAATCTGCTCAAATAGCACATTTATGATCCAGAGCAATGTTACTCAAACTATGATAGAAAAATGAATGGCAAACTGTTCGGGTATTGCAAATATATAATCAATATTTCCCTGTTTAAAATGCTGAGACACACATTCACACAATCTCTGCAATTTGAAGTTGAAAGAACTTTGTCCAAATATTCGTGTAACTTTTGACAAAAGGAAAAATTGAGAGATTGTCCAAAATGTGATTCGGCTTCTGAAGATATTCAACTTACACAAGCTGCTAGCAATGGGATTTCATCCTGGGACAGTTGAATTTGGCTGAATTCCCTTTGCATTAGGCAGTGAGAAGATCCCAATCAATTCTGGTCAGTAATCACCCAAAGGGTAGCACAGTGGCTCAGTGGTTAGCACTGCTACCTCACAGGGGGTACACAGGAAACGGGGGTTCTATTCCAGCCTCGGGCGACTATCTGTGGGGGGTTTGTATATTCTCCCTTTGAGTGCGTGAGCTTCTAATCGATGCTCCAGTTCCCTCCCACAGCTCAAACTGTGTACATTAGGTGGATTGGTCATGGCAAGTTGTCTGTTGTATTCAGGGATTTCTCGGTTAGGTGCATTAGTCAGAAGTAAATCTCAGGGAATGGGCCTGGCAAGGTTACTGTTTGGAAGTTTGGTATGGCCATGTTGGGCCGAAGGACCTGTTCCCACACTGCATGAATTCTTTAAAAATGAGAATGGTAATGATGACCGTATAGGTGTTTTTTTTAGCTTACACACATTACTGTGATGAGGAATAATGAGGGAGAGAGAGAGTGTGTAATAGGCCACTCCTTCTCAGGAAGATTACATTGTCTCCCTTTCTGAGTTGAATCACACAATAATGTCATCCTCTCCCAAAGTGGATCATGTGAGGTCTCCTTGAATAATTTCCAAACTATATCACCATCACATTCCCTGTTCCATGTCGATGCATCATTGTTGCCATCTCGCACAGAGCCATACCCTTAGCAGAAAATGGTCTTGCTCAATTTGAAAATATGTTTATATGCCCCTGCGTCATTAAAAAATAAAGGATTTAATGTATTTAGAATACCTGTGTTAAAATGAATGCATTTTTTTAAAGAAATACAGAAATTGCTAGTAAAGCTCGGCAGGCCTGTCAGTTCCCAAATGCCTTTTACATGCTGCAGTTGTACCAGCCTCCACCACTTCCTCTGGCAGCTCATTCCATACGTACACCACCCTCTGCGTGAAAAGGTTCCTCTTCGGCCTCTTCAAAACCTTTCCCCTCTCACTTTCATCCAATGCCCTCTAGTTTTGAAGGCTCCTAACCTGGGGAAAACCCCTGACTACTCACCCTATCCATGACCATTCTGATTTTATAAACCTCTACTGCTGCAAGATGTGACTCCAATCCACACGAATAGCCGTGCTTTCAGTCTTGCCGGGCCTAAATTCTGAAATTCAATTCTGATACTTATTTCTCCATCAGGACACATTTCTACAACCAGTTTAATCAGTTTGTTCAGATGTATCATGAGGCACTTCTGTGGGATTTACACCTAGACCTTTGTGCCCGGAGGTAGGGACACTAGCATCACTCAGCAATACCCATAAAGCTGTAACAGTATTCTCCTGTGTGTTTGTTTATCAGCCTGTTCTGACATGCTGTGACATACCTCTGCAACAGGCAGGACTTGAAACCATTCCTACTAGTCCAGAGCTAGGAAAACTACCACACAGTTCAGGAATTAAAATCAAATCCAGAGTTCTGGTTCAGAGCCAGGGAGTCTACCCACTACACTACCATACCCAGACTTGGGTCATACTTTAAGTGCCAGCTTTCAACTCAATGTGCATTTATTATAATCAGGTTACCATTACTGAGCTACACAAAACACTTTGTATTGCTAAACAAATGCAAGATATTTGTCCAAACTGTCGGATATTGAGTGCACGGGCTGTGCTATCGAAATTAACTATGAACGTCTTCAATCGCTATTATCTGTCATCTACAATATTAAGGAAAGAAATCCTGCAGTCACCGTCTGCCCAATGATGGGTCTCGAATCGATTTTTATCACTGAACACCACAGAAAACGAAAACCCTTAATTTCTGGTCCCAAAACACACATCACTATTAACCACCTCAAACGTGCAACTGCCCTCTTCCTAAAACAATGAAATGACACTAGGCCGCTGATTACTGTCCAGGCTCTCCTCTCCAATGACAGTGTCTGCAATGTGTCCCTCCTCCCCCAAAACAGACAAGGCAACCCAAGCTCAGGGTCTTTGTGAAACTCAAGGCCGGAGTGTGCAGGCATCCTGGAGACGGGGAGGATATTTTAATGAGAGAGAGTGAGGAGGTGGTAATATAACTCACTGGGCTGAGGGGTGGCAGATGGAGTTTAGTTTGGATTAATGCGAGATATTGGATTGATAAATCAAACAAGAGCAGGACCTATACAATTAAAAGCAGGACCATTGGCAGTGTTGCAGAACAGAGACCTAGGCCGTCAGGTATAATTCTTTAAGATTTGCATCTCAGATAGATAGTGTGGGTAAGATGGGTTTTACCATACTTGTCTTCATTGGTCAGACCTTTGAGTCTCGGAATTGGGACGTTATGTTGAGGTTGTACAGGATATTGAACTCTGAGACCCCCTTTCTCTTAACTGCTTATTACTCCACTCCAACTCTATAATGATATACTGTTTCAAATAGACACTTATTAAAATTGCACTCATTTCATTTCAAAATCACACAGCAGCTGTTGTTTGTGTGTCTTCTTGTGGCCGTAGATCTCCCTGGGTCATCTTCTTTCTTTTTACTGCGAATCTGCTCCATATGAAAAGGTACCTTTGATGCAGAGTGTTTCCTAATCTCTTGGATCTGTGTTGATGACATTTACTCTGTCTGCAATTTTCTAAATGCCTGCATTTTTAATATGCACAACGTCGGATCATCTCATTGGTTCAACTTCCGAAAACCAATGCATTAAAACTTGATTAGGCTTTAGTGTCCTGGGCATAATTTAAACTGATTGGTAAAATTCGAATTGTTGTCCAAGGAGCATCCATCTCAGGGATCTAGTTCACAGCCAAATGTGACACATTTTCAGTTGTCCTTCACACTCTGGATCCGACATCCTCTCATATCACAGGTGCTTGGAAGCTCTCAGTTCAGAACAGCGTTCCCTCTCTCTTAAAGGTACATACACACTTTCGACTTCATGACATTAATACCCTGATGACAATACAGAAACTTGGAGCCAATGTGGAATTCTATTCTCTATGGTTTGTCAATATTTCACTCACTCCGTCTGGTTTGTATCAGGGTTTTTGTTGCTCCATTGACAGCATGTCATTATTCGACTCTGTCCGTGGGAATATATCAGTATTTCACTTGCTCACACTAGTGAGTGTCGCAGAATTTCAGTTGTTGCATGGGAACTGTGACACCATGACAATTTTAGTGTTTGTAGATGGCACCAAACCTGGAAGTATTGTAAAGTCTATGGAGGACTGTGCGGAACTCTAACAGGAGAGTGACACGTTGATTTAGTGTTCAGGTGTATGGCAGCTGGGGATCAATGCAGAGCAGTGTGAGGTGATGCACTTTGGGAGGAAAGACAATGAAATACAATATAAAACAGGCCGTACCGTTAAATAGGGGGTGCAGGAGCAGAGAGTCCTTGGTGTATATGAGCAGAGATTGTTGAAGATATCAGGACAAGTGGGGAGAGCAGTATCCTCTCCGGCTCCTACCAGGGTCCTCCCCACATGGCGGGGGAAGGAGGGTGAGGGAACGGATATCGGGCCCTCCATCACCCAGCTCGGCTCTTTCTGTCTTATTCCAGGCTGATTCTCCTGGAATGGGAGAAAGTGAGGGCTGGAATGAGGGTGGGGGACGGTGTCATGGTGAGGTGACCGGTGGGAGTGAGTCCACAGTGTTGTATGCATGCAGCATTATTAGTGTATGGGAGTGGGGTAAAGTGGGAAGGGTGGGGCGAAGGTGTTCAATGCAGCAGTGAGAGTGGTGGAGCATGAGCCTTGTTTGGGGGTAGGTGCTATAACAGATATACAGTGAGTTTGAGGAAGCAGACAGAATACGGTGACCCTTATCCTGAAAGAGTGGGGAAGGTTATTGAAGCTTGTCCTGTATTATTGGGCATTTCTCCAGAACGCAGATGCTGCACCGAGGGAGGTGATGAGTTCAGACCATGCTTGGTGGGTCTGGCGGTGTAGCCTCCTCTGGAAAGAGAATGGTCTCATTTTGTACTAGCTCATCCACCAACACATCCGTGCCCCTGTCGACAAACCGTAGTGTCATTGCCCATGATCTACCATGCTCGAGGTAAACTGTGCAGGGCAGCTCCGAACTGAGAAAGCTCAACTGTGTGCCCATTGGCCGGTTAAAGGTTGCACCAGTGCCAGGTATCACGGAATATCCAGGGGCATCCGGGCGATGGTGAGTACCACCCGCCATGATGGGTGGGAGAATCGGGCTGATATTGAACGAGAGAGAGACATCATGGTGTGGGCTGGGTAGTTAATGAGGAGAGTCCGATTCGATAGCACCAGGAAACTAGCTCAGCCTCGTGCGGACGATCCCACTGTCACACTCAAGGAAAATCAAAGATAAATTATTGTTAGAATCTGCCCAATGAGTCATAGATTCTGTTGTAACCAATTCCAGTTACAAAGATGCAGAACGAGTGCTCATCTGACCTCACCCCAATATCCCCTTTTCCCATCGTTCCTGGGAAGGTTGGCTCATGTTACAGGATGCAATCGAAGTGCCGACATTTCAGCATTCTGAAACGTGGGAACACATCCTTCCACGACACTGTCTCTCAGTCTCCCCCTCTCTGTCTATTTCCCAAACCCATCCCATGTGGCGGTATTTAAACTGATTCCCCCGCTATCACTCTCTGGCAGTGATGGTCACACCAACAGCACCCCCTTGTCAGGGCAACATGGAGATATGGAGCTGTAAATGGATGGGAGCTGTACATCCTGTCACTTCCAGCATGGGCTGCAAGTTTCCCCACACTGGGCAGTGATTTAACACAGTGTAACTGAACACTGCACTGGGGTGGTGTACACTGCCCTACATGCTGGGACGGTAACTGCTCCTGGTTTACAGATCAATGCACTGGGGTGGTGTACACGGTCCTACATGCTGGGAGGGTAACTGCTCCTGGTTTACAGATCAATGCACTGGGGTGGTGTACACTGCCCTACATGCTGGGAGGGTATCTGCTCCTGGTTCACAGATCAATGCACTGGGGTGGTGTACACAGTCCGACATGCTGGGAGGGTAACTGCTCCTGGTTCACAGATCAATGCACTGGGGTGGTGTACACAGTGTTACATGCTGGGAGGGTATCTACTTCTGGTTTACAGATCAATGCACTGTGGTGGTATACACAGTCCTACATGCTGGGAGGGTAACTGCTCCTGGTTCACAGATCAATACACTGGGGTGGGGTACACAGTCCTACATGCTGGGTGGGTAACTGCTCCTGGTTTACACATCAAGGCACTGGGGTGGGGTACACAGTCCTACATGCTGGGAAGTTATCTGCTCCTGGTTTACAGATCAATGCACTGGGGTGGTGTACACAGTCCTACATGCTGGGAGGATATCTGCTCCTGGTTTACAGATCAATGCACTGGGGTGGTGTACATTGTCCTACATGCTGGGAGGGTATCTGCTCCTGGTTTACAGATCAATGCACTAGGGTGGGGTACACAGTCCAAATGCTGAGAGGGTAACTGCTCCTGATTTACAGATTAATTCACAGGTAATCACTGCACGGGTCGCTGTGCTGAACAGACTATCTGGTTGAGGTTTGTAGATCATTCAATGATGTGGTCAGTGCAGCTCCCCATGCTGGCTAGATATGTAGCCTGTGCACAGTATATCATTTTGGTAGGGTGGTAGGGGGGAAATGTGATGGACAGGTCAAGGGCTTCCCGGAACATTCTGTTCCCGACATTCTATAACTGACACTCCCCAGAACGTTCTGTCCCCAACATTCTATAACTGTCATTCCCCGGAACATCCTGTCCCCGACATTCTATAACTGACATTTCCCGGAACGTTTTGTTCCCGACCTTCTATAACTTCCATTCCCTGGAACGTTCTGTCCCTGGGGATTCTATAACTGACATTCCCCGGAACGTTCTGTCCCTGACATTGTTTGTGAACGGCCGAACGTCAGTGAATTGAACAAATGATAAGATCCCGAGGGTAGAGATCCCGTTCCAGGGAGAAGGAGACAATGTTCCAAAGTCCCCTCAGGCAGTTAAAGGGGTGAATACGTTTTCCCTGCGTTTACATTTCTCCACGACACAGGATCGTCCACAATTTAGACCAAAATACAGGAATTCCCAAACTCCGTTTGTCTTCAGGAAACTGGAAGAGAATCCGTCAGGACAGCAACGTTTCCACCTTCCGTATTAGGAACTGGGAAGGAGTGACATGTGTCTGTTCTCGAGTGATCAAAGTTAGAAATCATACAACACCAGGTTATAGTCCAACAGCTTTAATTTGAAGCACACTAGCTTTCGGAGCGATCTGTTGGACTATAACCTGGTGTGTGATTTCTAACACCCCAGTCCAACACCGGCATCTCCGAATCTCGAGTGATCGAGTGTGTGGGAATGTTCTAGAAACCATCTGTCCTTTTGGATGTGTCTCTGTGTGTTTGGAGAGGGAGGATTTCTTGAAGTTGATGTCTCATTTTTGTCAATTCCGACCTTCCCATTTGTTATTCCAGCTCCAATTATTTTAATAAATCCCTGAATGCAGGGACACATTTGAAAATCTCACTGGGTCCCCAATCAAACGGGTCCCTTTGCCTCCAGGCTGATGGATAATGTGTTTGTTTTCCTTCCTCACAGTTAACGGAAAGACCATCTACGTCCTGCTTTATAAAGATTGTGGATTATCTCCATGTGTTAGACGTTACCTGGGGGCCATGGCAGCGGCGGATCTCCTGGTCATTATCCTCGACCTGATACTGAGACACATTCCCATTGTTTATGAGGAACAGTTTTATTTCCTGAGGTACTCCGTCCCCGTGTGTAATATCCACGCCGTCCTTCTTTATACAGCCACTGACTGCTCTGTCTGGTTCACCGTCACTTTCACCTTTGATCGGTTTGTGGCCATTTGTTGCCAGAAGCTGAAAAGTAAATATTGCAGTGAGAAAACGGCGGCTGTGGTTCTGGGAGCAGTGACTGTGCTGAGCTGTTTAAAGAACATTTCCTGGTTTTTTTATGTTCACGGCTCGGTATCTCCTGGGGAAGGCCCCTTGGTTTTGTGAGGTAACAGTCGCTGCTCGTTCCTCCATTGTCTGGGTCACAATCGAGTTCCTCCACCACATTCTAACCCCGTGTGTCCCATTTCTCCTGATTCTGCTGCTCAATGTTCACACCGTCAGACACATTGTAGTGACCAGCAGAGCCCGCAGGAGACTCCGCGCTCACACCAGTGGGGACACTCAGTCTGACACAGAAATGAGAAACCGAAAAAAATCCATCATTTTACTGTTTGTAATCTCGGCCAATTTCATGCTGTTTTCTATATGGTTACGGATGTGGAATATTGGGTATCAGTCTGTGTATCTCCATCCCTTTTTGGGGGAATTGGGCGTCATGCTGCAGCTCCTCAGTTGCTGCACAAATACCGCAATTTATGCCGTGACCCAGACTAAGTTCAGGCAGCAGCTGAAGAATGTGCTGAAATATCCCTTCATCCAAATCCGTTCATCCATCAAATTCCCTCATTAATCAATCCATCTGGGATTTTCTCATTTCAGTTCAGTGTTTCAGCGATGGAGCAGCCTGTCGCTATGGTAACCAACTAAGGGTAGCGCTGGTTTATCCATCCTTATCCCCCAGGGGCTTCACAGGGAAACATCTCAATGTTTCTCACAACTCAGGGGCCAGTGAGAAAATGCACCATCCCACTGACTGTATCCATCACTTCCATTTGTAAACAATAAAAATGTTCATTAAAGCATGCCGAGCAGCAGAGTGACCGATATTGTTGTGTGTCTTTGTGTTGAAGAAGCTGAGCTGGAGAGAGACAGACTCAGCCCCAAATCCTGGTCCTCAGTGAAGGGGAGGGCAACGTGCCCTGAGCTCAGCAGCTGGGTTTAACTCCCTCTGTCCCCCCACTGCAGCCTGGCCTCCCCATTACCTCTCCCCTACTCTTTCTCCTCAATTCTCTCTCTCTCTCTCTCTCTCTCTCTCTCTTTCAGCACACACTTTCTTTCTCAACCCTCTCCCTCATCCTCCCCTCTCTCTCACACACCCACTCCAACCTCGGTTTCACCACCTACCTGCACTTTTCCCTCTCTCTCATGCCGTCTGTGTCTCCCTCCCACAATTCCATCTCTACCCCATTTTCCCCACCTCCCACATTTCACCCCAACCCCCCACACGCAGCCTCACCCCCAAACATCCCCAGTCTCTGGGTCAAAGGGAGAGGGAAGGACTCGGGAGACAGAGTATGTCAGAGAGAGAGGGAGGGAGGGACAGGTGGGAGATAGATTCTGTCAGAGGGGAAGAGAGAGAGATTTGGAAAAGAGAGACACCAAAGGAGGTGGAGAGCGAGAAGGGGGAGAGAAAGAGTTAGGGTGAGGGAGAGAGAGAGAGACACGGGAGGAGATAATGAGAGAGAGGGGCAAGAGAGAGAGTAAGACTGAGAGAGGGGCGAGGGAGGGGGCAAGAGAGAGAAAGAAACAGAGAGAGGGAGGGGCGACGAGAGAGAGAAGTGGGCAAGAGAGATCGGGGAGACGAGAGAGAGAGAAAAAGATAGGAGAGTGACAGAGATTGAGGGGGCGAGGGAGAGACAGGGGTTGGGAGATGTGGACAAGAGAAAGCAGGATGGCTAAAGAGAGATAGAGGAGGGAAGAGAGAGAGGGAGAGAGAGAGACTGGATGAGAGAGAGCAAGGGCGATAGAGAGAGAGATGTTCAGAGAGAGTAAGGGCACAAAGGAGAGAGGGGTGTGTGAGTGGGCGAGAGAGGGAGGGAGGGGCGAGAGAGAGAGAGGAGGGGGAGAGAGAGAGAGAAGGGATGAGAGAGAGAGAGGGATGAGAGAGAGAGATGGAGGGGGCGAGAGAGAGGGAGGGGGCGAGAGAGAGACGGAGGGTGTGAGAGAGGGAAGAAGGGGGTGAGAGAGAGAGAGGGAGTGGGGCGAGAGAGAGAGGGGGCAAGAGAGAGAGGGGGCAAGAGAGAGGGAGGGGGTGAAAGAGAGTGGGAGGGAGGGAGAGAGGGAGAGAGGGGTGGGAGAGAGAGGGAGGGGGCGAGAAAGAGAGGGAGGGGGCGAGAGAGTGAGGGAGGGAGCGAGAGAGAGAGAGGGATTGGGCGAGAGAGAGAGAGGAAGGGGCGAGAGAGACAGAGGAAGGGGGCGAGAGTGAAGGAGCGGGCTGAGAGAGAGAGGGTGGGGGCGAGAGAGAGATAGAGGGAGGGGGCGAGAGAGAGATAGAGGGAGGGGGCAAGAGAGAGAGAGGGAGAGGGCGAGAGAGAGGGAGAGGGGCGGGAGAGAGAGGGTGGGGGCGAGAGAGAGAGGGAGGGGGTGAGAGAGAGAGGGGGGCGAGAGAGAGAGAGGGAGGAGGAGTGAGAGAGAGAGACAAAGGGGGACGAGAAAGAGAGGGGGGCGAGAGAGAGAGAGGGAGGGGGAGAGAGAGGGGGCAAGAGAGGGGGGCAATAGAGAGATGGAGGGGCGAAAGAGAGAGGGAGGGAGGGAGGGAGAAAGTGAGGGAAGGGGTGGGAGAGAGAAGGAGGGGCGAAAGAGAGAGGGAGGGAGGGAGAAAGTGAGGGAGGGGGTGGGAGAGAGATGGAGGGGGCGAGAGAGAGGAAGGGGTGCGAGAGAGTGAGGGAGGAGGGCGACAGAGAGAGGGATGGGGCAAGAGAGAGAGGGAGGGGCGAGAGAGAGAGGAAGCGGAGCGAGAGAGAAGGAGGGGGTGAGAGAGAGAGGGTGGAGGCGAGAGGGAGATAGAGGGAGGTGGCGAGAGAGAGATAGAGGGAGGGGGAGAGAGGGAGAGGGGCGAGAGAGAGGGAGGGGGCGAATGAGAGAGGACGGGGCAAAAGCGAGAGAGGGAGGGGGCAAGAGAGAGCGTGAGGGGGCGTGAGGGAGAGAGGCAGTGGGGAGAGAGAGAGGGAGGGGGTCGAGAGAGAGAGGGAAGTGGGGGCGAGACGAGTTAGGGGAAGGGGCGAGAGCGAGAGAGGGAGGGGGCGAGAGAGAGAGAGGGAGGTGGCGAGAAAGAGAGGGGGAGCGAGAGAGAGAGGGAGGAGTCGAGAGAGAGGGTGGGCGGCGAGAGAGAGAGGGAGGGCGTGAGAGAAAGAGAAATGGGGCGAGAGGGAGAGAGGGAGGGCGTCGAGAGAGAGAGGAAGGGGTGAGAGAGAGAGAGGAGGCAGGCGAGAGAGAGATGGAGGGGTCGAGAGAGAGCGGGATGGGGCGAGTGAGAGAGGGAGGGTGCGAGAGAGAGAGGGAGAGGGCAAGAGACAGAGGGAGGGGGCGAGAGAGAGAGGGGGTAGCGAGAGAGAGGGAGGGGGTGAGAGAAAGAGAAATGTCGCAAGAGTGAGAGAGGAAGTGGTTGTGACAGAGAGGGAGGCGCGAGAGAGATGGAGGGGGTCGAGAGCGAGATGGAGGGGGCAAGAGAGAGAGGGAGGGGGGCGAGAGAGAGAGGGGGTCACGAGAGAGAGTTAGGGGGTGAGAGAAAGAGAAATGGGGCGAGAGGGAGAGAGGAAGGGGTTCGAGAGAGAAGGAAGGGGCGAGAGAGAGTGTGAGCGATGAAAGAGAGGGAGGGAGGGGGTGAGAGAAAGAGAAATGGAGCGAGATTGAGAGAGGGAGGGGGTCGAGAGAGAGAGGAAGGGGCGAGAGAGAGAGAGGTAGGGGGCGAGAGAGAGATGGAGGAGGCGAGAAAGAGAGGGAGGGGTCGAGAGAGAGAAGGAAGGGGCGAGGGAGAGAGAGGGAGGTGGCGAGAGAGAGAGGGTGGGGGCAAGAGACTGAGGGAGGGGGAAGAGAGAGGGGGGTAGCGAGAGCGAGGGAGGGGTGAGAGAAAGAGAAAGGGGGCGAGAATGAGTGGGAGATGGTCGAGAGAGAGAGGGAGGGAGTCGAGAGAGAGAGAGGGTGGTGGTGGAGAGAGAGAAAAGCGGCGAGAGAGAGTGGGGGTCAGAGAGAGAGAAAGGGGGCGAGAGAGAGAGGGTGTGGGACGAGAGAGAGAGATGGAGGGGGCGAGAGAGAGGAAGGGTGAGAGAGGGTGGGCGAGAGAGAGAGAGAGCGAGGGGGCGAGAGAGAGAGGGCGGGGTTGAGAGAGCGAGAGAGAGGCGGTGAGAGTGAGAGAGGGAGGGGCGAGAGAGAGAGTGAGGTGGGCGAGAGAAAAAGAGAGGGAGGGGGCGAGAGAGATGGAGGGGGTGATAGTGAGAGCGGGATGGGGAGAGAGAGAGGGAGTGGGGCAAGAGAGAGAGGGGGGGAAAGAGAGAGGTGGGCCCACGAGAGAGAGAGGGAGGGGGCGTGAGAGAGATGGAGGGGGCGAGAGAGAGAGGTGTGGGGGGGAGAGAGAGGGAGGGGGTGAGAGACAGGGAGGGGGCGAGAAAGACAGAGGGAGGGGGCGAGAAAGAGAGGGAGGGGGCGAGAGAGAGAGGGAGGGATGGGGGCAAGAGAGAGAGTGGGGGCGAGAGAGAGATGGAGGGGGCGAGAGAGAGGTAGGGAGAGGGGTGAGAGAAAGAGAGGGAGGGGGCGAGAGAGATGGAGTGGATGAGAGGGGAAAGAGGGATGTGGAGAGCGAAAGAGGGAATGGGGCGAGAGAGAGAGGGGGAGGGAGGGGGGCTAAAGAGAGAGGGTGGGGGCGAGAGAGACGGAGGGGATGAGAGAGAGAGAGGGATGGGGAGAGAGAAAGAGGGAGTGGGGCGAGAGAGAGAGTGAGGGGAGCGAGAGAGAAAGGGGGAGCGAGATAGGGAGGGAAGGGGGCGAGAGAGAGTGTGCGGGTGAGAGAGAGAGGTAGGGGGTGAGAGAAAGAGAAAGGGGGCGAGAGTGAGAGAGGGAGGGGTGCGAGAGAGAGAGGGAGGTGGCGAGAGAGAGAGAGGGAGGGAATGAGAGAGAGTTGGAGATAGGTGAGAGACAGAGGGAGGAATGCGAGAGAGAGATGAAGTGCGCGAGAAAGAGAATGAAGGGGCGAGAAAGAGAGGGAGGGTGCGAGAGAGAGAGAGGGAGGGGGCGAGTGAGGGTGGTAGGGAGGTGGGAGAGAGAGGGAGGGGGCGAGAGAGAGAGGGAGGTGGAGGGAGGGAGGGGGCGGGAGAGAGAGTGTGTAGTGAGAGAGAGGGAGGGGGTGAGAGAAAGAGAAAGGGGGCGAGAGAGAGTGGGAGGGGGTCGAGAGACAGAGGGAGGGGGCGAGAGAGAGAGGGAGGGGGTGAGAGTGAGAAAAGGGGTGAGAGAGAGAGGGAGCGGGCGACAGAGAGAGGGAGTGGGGCAACAGAGAGAGAGGGAGGAGGCGAGAGAGAGGAGTGGTGAGAGGGGGCGAGTGAGAGAGGGAGGGGTCGAGAGTGAGATGGACGGGTCGAGAGAGCGAGAGGGAGGGGGTGAGAGAGAGAGAGGGATGGGGCGAGTGAGAGGGAGGGAGCGAGAGAGAGGGAGGGACCAAGAGAGAGGGGGAGGGGCGAGAGAGAGAGAGAGGGATGGGGTGAGAGAGAGAGGAAGGTGGGTGAGGGAGAGAAGGAAGAGGACTGACAGAGATGGAGGGGGCAAGAGAGAGGTCGGGAGGGGGTGAGAGAGTGAGGGAGGGGTCGGGCGAGCGAGGGAGGGAGTGGGGTGTGAGAGAGGGAGGGGGCGAGAGAGACAGAGGGCAGGGCGAGAAAGAGAGAGGGAGGGGGCGAGAGAGAGAGAGGGAGGGGGCAAAATAGAGAGGGTGGGGGTGAGAGAGAGATAGAGGGAGGTGGCGAGAGAGAGATAGAGGGAGGGGGGAGAGAGAGAGAGGGGGAAGTGGGCGAGAGAGAGGGAGGGGGTGAGTGAGAGAGGGAGGGGGCAAAAGAGAGAGAGGGAGGGACAAGAGAGAGCGGGAGGGGGCGAGAGGGAGAGGGAGGGGGCGAGAGAGAGAGGGGGAGCAAGAGAGAGAGGGAGGGACGGAGAGAGAGGGTGGGCGGCGAGAGAGAGAGGCAGGGGGTGAGAGAAAGAGAAATGGGTCGAGAGTGAGAGAGGGAGGGCGTCGAGAGAGAGAGGAAGGGGCGAGAGAGAGAGAGGTAGGTGGCGAGAGAGAGAGGGAGGTAGGGGAGAGAGAGAGGGAGGGAGGCGAGAGAGAGATGGAGGGTGTCGAGAGAAAGAGGGAAGGGGCGAGTGAGAGAGTGAGGAGGCGAGAGACAGAGAGAGGGGGCGAGAGACAGAGGGGGTAGCGAGAGAGAGGGAGGCGGTGAGAGAAAGAGAAATGGGGCGAGAGTGAGAGAGGAAGGGAGTCGAGAGAGAGAGGAAGGAGCGAGAGAGAGAGGTAGGGGACGAGAGAGAGGGAGGGAGGTGAGAGAGAGGGAGGGAGGCGAGAGGGAGAGAGGCAGGTGCGAGAGAGAGAGAGGAGGAGCGGGCGAGAGACAGGGTGGGCGGCGAGAGAGAGGGAGGGAAGGGGTGAGAGAAAGAGAAATGGAGCGAGATTGAAGAGGGAGGGAGTCGAGAGAGAGGTAGGGGGTGAGAGAGAGAGGGAGGGAGGCGAGAGAGAGAAGGAAGGGGGGAGAGAGAGAGGGGGAGGGCGCGAGTGGGAGAGGGAGTGGGCAAGAGACAGAGGGAGGGGCGAGAGAGAGAGGGGGTAGCGAGAGCGAGGGAGGGGTGAGAGAAAGAGAAAGGGGGCGAGAGAGAGTGGGAGGTGATCGAGAGAGAGAGGGAGGGAGTCGAGAGAGAGAAGGCGGGGGCGGGAGTGAGAAATGAGGCGAGAGAGAGAGGGGGTGAGAGAGAGAGGGAGGGGCGAGAGAGAGAGAGGGACGGGGCTAGAGAGAGAGGGTGTGGGACGAGAGAGAGAGATGGAGGGGGCGAGAGAGGGGAGGGGTGAGAGAGGGTGGGCGAGAGAGAGAGAGAGCGGGCGAGAGAGAGAGGGAGGTGGCGAGAGAAAAAGAGAGGGAGGGGGCGAGAGGGATGGAGGGGCGTGAGGGAGAGATGGAGGGGCGAGAGAGAGATGGAGGGGGCGAGAGAGAGAGGGAGGTGGCGAGAGAAAAAGAGAGGGAGGGGGCGAGAGAGATGGAGGGGGTGAGAGTGAGAGAGGGATGAGAGAGTGGGAGTGGGGCAAGAGAGAGAGGGAGGGGGAGAGAGAGGGACGTAGGCGGGCGAGAGAGAGAGAGGGAGGGGGCGTGAGAGAGATGGAGGGGTGAGAGAGAGGTAGGGAGGGGGTGAGAGAGAGATGGAGGGGTGTGGGAGAGAGGGAGGGGGCGAGAGAGACAGAGCGAGGGGGCGAGAAAGAGAGGGAGGGGGCGAGAGAGAGAGGGAGGGAGGGGGACAAAAGAGAGAGGGTGGGGGCGAGAGAGAGAGTGGGAGGTGGGCAATGGAGAGGGAGGGGATGAAAGAGAGAGAGGGATGGGGAGAGAGAGAGGGAGTGGGACGAAGAGAGGGAGGGGGCGAGAGAGGGAGATGGGAGGGTGAGAGTGAGGTTGGGACGTGTGTGTGAGAGAGAGGGAGGGAGGCAAGACAAAGAGCGACAGCGTGCGAGAGAGAGAGATGAAGAGGCGAGAGAGAGAGAGAGAGAGGGACAAGCGAGAGTGGTAGAGTGAGAGAGGGAGGGTGCAAGAGAGAGTGGGAGGGGGTGAGAGAAAGAGAAAGGCGGCGAGAGAGAGTGGGAGGGGGTCAAGAGAGAGAGGGAGGGGGCGAGAGAGAGAGAGGGAGGGGGTGAGAGTGAGAAAAGGGGCGAGAGAAAGAGGGAGCGGGCGACAGAGAGAGGGAGTGGGGCAACAGAGAGAGAGGGAGGAGGCGAGAGAGAGGAGTGGTGAGAACAGGGCGAGTGAGAGAGGGAGGGATCGTGAGTGAGAGGGATGGGGCGAGTGAGAGGGAGGGAGCGAGAGAGAGAGAGGGGGCGAGAGAGAGAGGGAGGGGGCGAGAGAGAGAGGGAGGTGGGCGAGAGAGAGAGAGAGGGAGGGGGCGAGAGAGATTGAGGGCGTGAGCGAGAATGGAATGGGGAGAGAGAGAGGGAGTAGTGCCGGAGAGAGAGGGAGGGGACGAGAGAGAGAGAGGGGAGCGAGAGAGGGAGGGAGGGGGCGAGAGAAAGTGAAATGGGGCGAGAGTGAGTTAGGGAGGGCGTTGAGAGAGAGGAAGGAGCGAGAGAGAGAGAGGTAGTGGACGAGAGAGAAGTGAGGGAGGCGAGAGAGAGAGGGAGAGAGGCGAGAGAGAGGGAGGTTGTCGAGAGAGAGAGGGAAGGGGCGAGAGAGAGAGGCAGGGGCGAGAGAAAGAGGGGGCGAGAGAGAGAGAGGGGAGGCGAGAGAGAGAGAGGGAGGGTGTGAGAGAGGGAGGGGTCAAGAGAGAGATGGAGGGGGCAAGTGACAGAGGGAGGGGGCGAGAGAGAGGGGGGGTAACGAGAGAGAGGGAGGGGGTGAGAGAAAGAGAAATGGGGTGAGAGTGAGAGAGGAAGAGTCGAGAGAAAGAGGAAGGAGCGAGAGAGATAGGTAGGGGACGAGAGAGAGAGGGAGGGGGTCGAGAGAGAGAGGGAAGGGGCGAGAGAGAGAGGGAGGGGGCGAGAGAGAGAGGAAGGGGCAAGAGACAGAGGGAGGGGGCGAGAGAGAGGGTGAGGGGGCGAGTGAGAGAGGGAGGGGGCAAGAGAGAGAGGGGGTAACGAGAGAGAGGGAGGGGGTGAGAGAAAGAGAAATGGGGTGAGAGGAAGAGAGGAAGAGTCGAGAGAAAGAGGAAGGAGCGAGAGAGATAGGTAGGGGACGAGAGAGAGAGGGAGGGGGTCGAGAGAGAGAGGGAAGGGGCGCGAGAGAGAGGGAGGGGGCGAGAGAGAGAGGAAGGGGCAAGAGACAGAGGGAGGGGGCGAGAGAGAGGGTGTAGCGAGAGGGAGGGGGGGTGAGAGAAAGAGAAATGGGGCGAGAGTGAGAAAGGAAGAGGCCGAGAGAGAGAAAAAGGAGCAAGAAAGATAGGTAGGGGATGAGAGAGAGAGGGAGGCAGGCGAAAGAGAGGGAGGGAGGCGAGAGAGAGAGGGAGGTTGTCGAGAGATAGAGGGAAGGGGCTAGAGAGATGGAGGGGGCGAGAAGGAGAGAGGCAGGGGCGAGAGAGAGAGGGAGCGGGTGAGAGAGAGGGAGGGCAGCGAGAGAGAGGGAGGGGGTGAGAGAAAGAGAAATTGAGCGAGATTGAGAGAGGGAGGGAGTCGAGAGAGAGAGGTAGGGGCGAGAGAGAGAGGTAGGGGGCGAGCCAGAGAGGGGGGAAGGTGAGAGAGAGGGAGGGGGTCTAGAGAGAGAAGGAAGGGGCGAGAGAGAGGGGGGGAGGGCGCGAGCGGGAGAGGGAGGGGGCAAGACACCGAGGGAGGGGGCGAGAGAGAGAGGGGGTAGCGAGAGCGAGGGAGGGGTGAGGGAAAGAGAAATGGGGCGAGAGAGAGTGGGAGGTGGTCGAGAGTGAGAGGGAGGGAGTCGAGAGAGAGTGTGGGGGCGGGAGTGAGTAATGGGGCGAGAGAGAGCGGGGGTGAGAAAGAGAGGGATGGGGCGTGAGAGAGCGAGGGAGGGGGCGAGAGAGAGAGGGAGGGGGCAAGAGAGAGGAGTGGTGAGAGAGGGTGGGCGAGAGAGAGAGAGGGAGGGGCGAGAGAGAGAGGGAGAGGTCGAGAGAGCGAGAGGGAGGCGGTGAGAGTGAGAGAGGGAGGTGAGAGAGAGAGAGGGAGGGGCGTGAGATAGAGATGGAGGTGCAAGAGAGAGAGATGGAGGGGGCGAGAGAGAGAGGGACGTGGGCGAGAGAAAAAGAGTGGGAGGGGGCGAGCGAGATGGAGGTGGTGAGAGTGAGAGAGGGATGGGGAGAGAGAGAGGGAGTGGGGCAAGAGAGAGAGGGAGAGGGTCGAGAGACCGAGGTAGGCGGGCGAGAGAGAGAGGGAGGGGGCATGAGAGAGAAGCAGGGGTGAGGGAGAGGTTGGGAGGGGGGTGAGAGAGAGATGGAGGGAGTGGGAGAGAGGGAGGGGGCGAGAGAGACAGAGGGAGGGGGCGAGAGAGAGAGGGTGTGGGACGAGAGGGTGGGAGAGAGAGAGAGAGGGAGGGGTCGAGAGAGCGAGAGGGAGGCAGTGAGAGTTAGAGAGGGAGGTGCGAGAGAGGGCGAGGGGCGTGAGAGAGAAATGGAGGGGCGAGAGAGAGAGATGGAGGGGGCGAGAGAGAGAGGGAGGTGGGCGAGACAAAAAGAGAGGGAGGGGCGAGAGAAATGGAGGGGGTGAGAGTGAGAGAGAGATGGGGGAGAGAGAGATGGAGTGGGGCAAGAGAGAGAGGGAGGGGCGAGAGAGCGAGGTAGGCGGGCGAGAGAGAGAGGGAGGGAGGGGGCGTGAGCGAGATGGAGGGGCGAGAGAGAGGTAGGGAGTGTAGTGAGAAAGAGAT
Organism: Chiloscyllium plagiosum; assembly: GCF_037043375.1. Taxonomy (NCBI): domain Eukaryota; kingdom Metazoa; phylum Chordata; class Chondrichthyes; order Orectolobiformes; family Hemiscylliidae; genus Chiloscyllium; species Chiloscyllium plagiosum. The sequence goes on from NW_028270146.1 coordinate 112,115,532, forward strand.
GGAGGGGATGGGAGAGAGGGAGGTGGCGAGAGAGGCAGAGGGAGGGGGACGAGAGAGAGAGGGGGTAGCGAGAGAGAGGGAGTGGGTGAGAGAAAGAGAAATGGGGCGAGGGTGAGAGGGGAAGGGGGTCGAGAGAGAGAGGAAGGAGCGTGAGAGAGAGGTGGGGACGAGAGAGAGAGGGAGGGAGGCGAGAGAGAGAGGGAGGGAGGTGAGAGAGAGGGAGGTTATCGAGAGATAGAGGGAAGGGGCTAGAGAGAGAGGGAAGGGACGAGAGGGAGAGAGGCAGGGGCGAGAGAGAGAGAGGCAGGGGCGAGAGAGAGAGAGGGGGCGAGAGAGAGAGGGAGGGGGCGAGAGAGAGAGGGATGGGGAGAGAGAGAGTGGGAGGTGGACGAGAGAGAGAGAGGGAAGGGCGAGAGAGATGGAGGGCGTGAGCGAGAAAGGAATGGGGAGAGAGAGGGGGAGTGGGGCGAGAGAGAGAGGGAAGGGGCGAGAGAGAGAGGCGGAGTGAGAGAGTGAGAGAGAGGTAGGGGCGAGAGGTAGGGTGGGCGGCGAGAGAGAGAGGGAGGGGGTGAGAGAGAGAGGGAGGGGGTGAGAGAGAGAGGGAGGGGGCGAGAGAGAGAGGGAGGGGGCAAGAGACAAGGGTAGGGGCGTGAGAGAGAGGGGGTAGCGAGGGAGAGCGAGGGGTGAGAGAAAGAGAAACGGGGCGAGAGTGAGAGAAGAAGGGGGTCGAGAGAGAGCAGAAGGGGCGAGAGAGAGAGGTAGGGGACGAGAGAGGGAGGGAGGGAGGCGAGAGAGAGAGAGGGAGAGACGCGAGAGAGAGGGAGGTTGTCGAGAGAGAGAGGGAAGGGGCTAGAGAGAGAGGCAAGGGCGAGAGAGAGGGGTGCGATAGAGAGAGAGCGGAGGCGAGAGAGAGGGAGGGAGGGGGTGGGCGGAGAGAGAGAGGGAGGGGATGAGAGAAAGAGAAATGGAGCGAGATTGAGAGAGGGATGGAGTAGAGAGGGAGAGGTAGGGTTAGAGAGAGAGAGATCGGGGCGAGAGAGAGAGGGAGGGAGGCGAGAGATGCAGGGACGGGGTCGAGAGAGAGAAGGAAGGGGCGAGAGAGAGACAGGGTGGGGCGAGAGAGAGAGAGGGAGGGTGCGAGAGAAGAGGGAGGGCGTGAGAGAGAGATGAATGGGAAGAGAGAGGGTGTGGGGCGAGAGAGAGAGGGAGGGGCGAGAGAGGTAGGTGGGTGGGCGAGAGAGTGAAGGAAGGGGCGAGTGAGAGAGGGTGAGCGCGAGAGAGAGAGGGAGGGGGCAAGAGACAGAGGGAGCGGGACGAGAGAGAGAGGGGGTAGCGAGAGAGAGGGAGGGGGTGAGAGAAAGAGAAATGGGTCGAGAGTGAGAGAGGAAGGTGTCGAGAGAGAGAGGAAGGAGCGAGAGAGAGAGGTAGTGGACGAGAGAGAGGGAGGGAGGCGAGAGAGAGAGGGAGGGAGGCGAGAGAGAGAGGGAGGGTGTCGAGAGAGAGAATGAAGGAGCGAGAGAGAGAGGGGAAGGGCGCGAGCGGGAGAGGGAGCGGGCAAGAGACAGAGGGAGGGGGCGAGAGAGAGAGGGAGGTGGTCGAGAGAGAGAGGGAGAGAGAGAGAAGGTTGGGGCGGGAGTGAGAAAAGGGGCGAAAGAGAGAGGGGGTGAGAGAGAGGGAGGGAGCGAGAGAGAGAGAGGGAGGCGGTGAGAGTGAGAGAGGTCGGGGCGAGAAAGAGAGGGAGGGGCGTGAGAGAGAGATGGAGGGGGGGCGAGAGAGAAATGGAGGGGGCGAGAGACAGAGAGGGAGGTGAGCGAGAGAAAAAGAAAGGGAGGGGGCGAGAGAGATGGAGGGGGAGAGAGTGAGAGAGGGATGGGGAGAGAAAGAGGGAATGGGGCAAGAGAGAGGGGGTCGACAGAGGGAGGTAGGCGAGCAAGTGAGAGAGAGGGAGGGGGCGTGAGAGAGATGGATGGGCGAGTGAGAGGTAGGGAGGGGGGTGAGAGAGATGGAGGGGTGTGGGAGAGAGGCAGGGGGCGAGAGAGAGAGCGAGGCTTGGGGACAAAGTGAGAAGGTGGGGGCGAGAGAGAGAGTGGGAGGCGGGCGAGAGAGGGAGGGAGGGGATGAGAGAGAGGGATGGGGTGAGAGAGAGCGGGAGTGGGACGTGAGAGAGGGAGGGGGCGAGAGAGGGAGATGGGAGGGTGAGAGTGAGGTTGGGAGGGGTGTGAGAGAGAGAGGGAGGGAGGCAAGACAGAGAGCGAAGGCGTGCGACAGAGAGAGAGATGATTGGGCGAGAGAGAGGGAGGGAGGGAGGCGAGAGAGGGAGGGGGTCGCTAGAGAGAATGAAGGGGCGAGAGAGAGAGGGGAAGGGCGCGAGCGGGAGAGGGGGCGGGCAAGAGACAGAGGGAGGGAGTCGAGAGAGAGAGAAGGTTGGGGCGGGAGTGAGAAAAGGGGCGAGAGAGAGAGGGGGTGAGAGAGAGAGGGAGGGGGTGAGAGAGAGAGAGGGAGGGAGCGAGAGAGAGAGAGAGGGAGGCGGTGAGAGTGAGAGAGGTAGGGGCGTGAGAGAGAGATGGAGGGGGAGAGAGAGAAATGGAGGGGGCGAGAGAGAGAGGGAGGTGGGCGAGAGAGATGGAGGGGGAGAGAGGGATGGGGAGAGAAAGAGGGAATGGGGCAAGAGAGAGAGGGGGGGCGACAGAGGGAGGTAGGTGGGCAAGAGAGAGAGAGGGAGGTGGCGTGAGAGAGATGGATGGGCGAGTGAGAGGTAGGGATGGGGGTGAGAGAGAGATGGAGGGGTGTGGGAGAGAGGGAGGGGGCGAGAGAGAGAGAGGTAGATGGCGTGAGAGAGAGGGAGGTAGGCGAGAGGGAGAGGGAGGCAGGCGAGAGAGAGAGAGGAAGGGGGCGAGAGAGAGAGGGATGGGGTGAGAGAGAGAGGGAGGTGGGAGAGAGAGAGAGAGAGGGAGGGGCGAGAGAGATGGAGGGCGTGAGCGAGAAAGGAATGGGGAGGGGGAGAGGGAGTAGTGCCGGAGAGAGAGGAAGAGGGCGAGAGAGAGGGAGGCGGCGAGAGGTAGATGGGCGGCGAGAGAGAGAGGGAGGGTGTGAGAGAAAGTGAAATGGGGCGAAAGTGAGATAGGGAGGGCGTCGAGAGCGAGAGGAAGGGGCGAGAGAGAGATGTAGGTGGCATGAGAGAGAGGGAGGTAGGCGAGAGGGAGAGGGAGGGAGGCGAGAGAGAGAGATGCAGGGGGTCGAGAGAGAGAGGGAAGGTGCAATTGAGAGAGAGAGTGAGGGGGCAAGAGACAGAGGGAGGGGGCGCGAGAGAGAGAGAGGGTGTAGCGAGAGGGAGGGAGGGTGAGAGAGAGAGAGAAATGGGGTGAGGGTGAGAGAGGAAGGGGGTCGAGGGAGAGAGAGGAAGGGGCGAGAGAGAGAGGTAGGGGACGAGAGAGAGGGAGGGAGGCGAGAGAGAGAGGGAGAGAGGCGAGAGAGAGGGAGGTTGTCGAGAGAGAGAGGGAAGGGGAGAGAGAGAGAGGCAGGGGCGAGAGAGAGAGGGGGCGAGAGAGAGAGGGGAGGCGAGAGAGAGCGAGGGAGGGTGTGAGAGAAAGAGAATTGGAGCCAGAGTGAGAGAGGGATGGAGTCGAGAGAGAGAGAGTTAGGGGGCGAGAGAGAGGTAGGGGGCGAGAGAGAGAGGGATAGAGGCGAGAGAGAGAGGAAGGGGGTCGAGAGAGAGAAGGAAGGGGCGAGAGAGAGAGGGGGAGGAGGCGAGAGAGAGAGGGAGAGGGCGAGAGAGAGTGATGGGGTGAGAGAGAGAGGGAGGTGAGCGAGAGAGAGTGAGAGGGAGGGGGCGAGAGAGATGGAGGGCGTGTGAGAGAATGGAATGGGGTAAGAGAAGTAGTGGAGTGAGAGAGAGAGGGAGGGGGCGAGAGAGGGAGGTGGGCGAGGTGGTGTGAGAGGGAGGGGGCGAGAGAGATGGAGGGCGTGAGAGAGAGAGGAATGGGAAGAGAGAGGGTGTGGGGCGAGAGAGAGAGGGAGGGGTCGAGAGAGGTAGGTGGGTGGGCGAGAGTGTGAAGGAAGGGGCGAGTGAGAGAGGGAGGGCGCGAGAGAGAGGGAGGTGGGCGAGAGAGAGAGGGAGGGAGGCGAGAGAGAGAGGGAGGGGGTCGAGAGAGAGAGATGATGGGGCGAGAGAGAGGGAGGGAGGGAGGCGAGAGAGAGAGGGAGGGAGTCGCTAGAGAGAATGAAGGGGCGAGAGAGAGAGGGGAAGGGCAGAGGGAGGGGCAAGAGACAGAGGGAGGGAGCGAGAGAGAGAGAGGGAGCTGGTCGAGAGAGAGAGGGAGGGAGTCAAGAGAGAGAGAGGGTTGGGGCGGGAGTGAGAAAAGGGGCGAGAGAGAGAGGGGGTGAGAGAGAGAGGGATGGGGCGAGAGAGAGAGTGGGAGTGAGCGAGAGAGAGAGGGTGTGGGACGAGAGAGAGAGATAGAGGGGGGCGTTTGAGAGGAGTGGTGAGAGAGGGTGGGCGAGAGAGTGAGAGAGGGAGGGGGCGAGAGAGAGAGGGAGGGGTCGACAGTGTGAGAGGGAGGCGGTGAGAGTGAGAGAGGGAGGGGCGAGAAAGAGAGGGAGGGGCGTGAGAGAGAGATGCAGGGGGGAAGAGAGAGAGATGGAGGGGGCGAGAGAGAGAGGGAGGTGTGCGAGAAAAAAAGAAAGGGGGGCCAAGAGAGATGGAGGGGGAGAGAGTGAGAGAGGGATGGGGAGAGAAAAAGGGAATGGGGCAAGAGAGGGAGGGTGACAGAGGGAGGTAGGCGGGCAAGAGAGTGAGAGGGAGGGGGCGTGAGAGAGATGGATGGGCGAGTGAGAGGTAGGGAGGGGGGTGAGAGAGAGATGGAGGGGTGTGGGAGAGAGGGTGGGGGCGAGAGAGAGCGAGGGTTGGGGACAAAAGTGAGAGGGTGGGGGCGAGAGAGAGAGTGGGAGGCGGGCGAGAGAGAGGGATGGGGTGAGAGAGAGCGGGAGTGGGACGAGAGAGAGGGAGGGGGCGAGAGAGGGAGATGGGAGGGTGAGAGTGAGGTTGGGAGGGGGGTGAGAGAGAGAGGGAGGGAGGCAAGACAGAGAGCGATGGCGTGCGAGAGAGAGAGAGATGATGAGGCGAGAGAGAGGGAGGGGGACAAGGGAGAGGGGTCGAGTGAGAGAGGGAAGGGGCAAGAGAGAGTGGGACGGGGTCGAGAGAGAGAGGGGGGCGAGAGAGAGAGAGGGAGGGGGCGAGAGTGAGAACAGGGGCGAGAGAGAGAGGGAGCAGGCGACAGAGAGAGGGAGTGGGGCAACAGAGAGAGAGGGAGGAGGCGAGAGAGAGGAGAGGTGAGAGCGGGGCGAGTGAGAGAGGGTGGGGTCGAGAGTGAGAGGGACGGGTCGAGAGAGTGAGAGGGAGGGGGTAAGAGAGAGAGGGATGGGGCGAATGAGAGGGAGGGAGCGAGAGAGAGAGAGGGGGCGAGAGAGAGAGGGAGGGGGAGAGAGAGAGGGATGGGGTGAGAGAGAGAGGAAGCTGGGCGAGAGAGAGATAGAGGGAGGGGGCGAGAGAGATGGAGGGCATGAGTGAGAAAGGAATGGGGAGAGAGAGGGGGGGTGGGGCGACAGAAAGAGGGACGGGGCAAGAGAGAGAGGGGAAGCGAGACAGAGAGGTAGGGGCGAGAGGGAGGGTGGCGGCGAGAGAGAGAGGGAGGGGGTGAGAGAAAGAGAAATGGGGCGAGAGTGAGAGAGGGAGGGCGCCGAGAGAGAGGAAGGGGCGAGAGGGAGAGAGAGGTAGGTGGCATGAGAGAGAGGGAGGTAAGCGAGAGGGAGAGGGAGGCAGGCGAGAGAGAGATCGAGGGCGTCGAGAGAGAGAGGGAAGGGGCGAGTGAGAGAGGGAGGGGGCGAGAGAGAGAGGGAGCGGGCAAGAGACAGACGGAGGGGGCGCGAGAGAGCGGGGGTAGCAAGAGAGAGGGAGGGGGTGAGAGAAAGAGAAATGGGGCGAGAGTGAGAGAAGAAGGGAGTCGAGAGAGAGAGGAAGGGGCGAGAGAGAGAGGTAGGGGACGAGAGAGAGAGAGGGAGGGAGGCGAGACAGAGAGGGAGAGAGGCGAGAGAGAGGGAGGTTGTCGAGAGAGAGAGAGGGAAAGGGCTAGAGAGAGAGGCAGGGGCGAGAGAGAGAGAGGGGAGGCTAGAGAGAGGGAGGGAGGTGGTGAGAGAGAGGGTGGGCGGAGAGAGAGAGGGAGGGGGTGAGAGAAAGAGAAATGGAGCGAGATTGAGAGTGGGATGGAGTCGAGAGGGAGAGGTAGGGGGTGAGAGAGAGAGGTAGGGGGCGAGAGAGAGAGGGACGGAGGCGAGAGAGAGAGGGTGGGGCGAGAGAGAGAGGGAGGTTGCGAGAGAGGGAGGGAGGCGAGAGAGAGGGAGGTTATCGAGAGATAGAGGGAAGGGGCTAGAGAGAGGGGGAGGCGAGAGAGAGTGAGGGAGGGGGCGAGAGTGAGGGTGGGCGGAGAGAGAGAGGGAGGCGATGAGAGAAAGAGAAATGGAGCGAGATTGAGAGAGGGATGGAGTCGAGAGGGAGAGGTAGGGGGTGAGAGAGAGAGGTAGGGGGCGAGAGAGGGAGGGAGGCGAGAGAGGGAGGGAGGTTATCCAGAGATAGAGGGAAGGGGCTAGAGAGAGAGGGGAGGCGAGAGAGAGGGAGGGGGCGAGAGTGAGGGTGGGTGGAGAGAGAGAGGGAGGCGATGAGAGAAAGAGAAATGGAGCGAGATTGAGAGAGGGATGGAGTCGAGAGGGAGAGGTAGGGGGTTAGAGAGAGAGGTAGGGAGGCAAGAGATACAGGGAGGGGGTCGAGAGAGAGAAGGAAGGGACGAGAGAGAGAGAGAGGGTGGGGCGAGAGAGAGAGGGAGGGGGCGAGAGAGAGAGGGAGGGAGGTGAGAGAGAGAGAGAGGTTATCGAGAGATAGAGGGAAGGGGCTGGACAGAGGGGGAGTAGGGCGAGAGAAAGAGGGAGGGGGCGAGAGAGAGAGGGGAAGCGAGAGAGAGAGAGAGGGGGCGAGAGGGAGGGTGGGTGGCGAGAGAGAGATAGAGGGAGTGAGTGAGAGAAATGGGGCGAGAGTGAGAGAGGGAGGGCGTCGAGAGAGAGGGAGGGGGTGAGAGAAAGAGAAATGGAGCGAGATTGAGAGATGGAGGGAGTCGAGAGAGAGAGATAGGGGGCGAGAGAGAGAGGGAGAGGGGCGAGAGAGAGTGGGAGGGGTTCGAGAGAGAGAAGGAAGGGGCGCGAGAGAGAGAGAGGGGGAGGGCGCGAGCGGGAGAGGGAGGGGGCAAGAGACAGAGGGAGGGGTCGAGAGAGTGAGGGGGTAGCGAGAGCGAGGGAGGGGTGAGACAAAGAGAAAGGGGGCGAGAGAGAGTGAAGGTGGTCGAGAGAGAGAGGGATGGAGTCGAGAGAGAGAGGGTGGCGGCGGGAGTGAGAAAAGGGGCGAGAGAGAGAGGGGGTGTGAGAGAGAGGGAGGGGGCGAGAGAGAGGGAGGGGGCTAGAGAGAGAGGGTGTGGGACGAGAGAGAGTGATGGAGGGGGCGAGAGAGAAGAGGGGTGAGAGAGGGTGGGCGAGACTGAGAGGGAGGGGGCGAGAGAGCGAGAAGGAGGCGGTGAGAGTGATAGAGGGAGGGGCGAGAGAGAGAGGGAGGGGCGTGAGAGAGAGATGGAGGGGCGAGAGAGAGAGGGAGGTGGGCGAGAGAAAAAGGGTGGGAGGGGGCGAGAGAGATGCAGGGGGTGAGAGTGAGAGAGGGATGGGGAGAGAGAGTGGGAGGGGTGAGAGAAAGTGAAAGGGGGCGAGAGAGAGTGGGAGGGGGTCGAGAGAGAGAGGGAGGGGGTGAGAGAGAGAGAGGGAGGGGGCGAGAGTGAGTAAAGGGGCGAGAGAGAGAGGAGGCGGGCGACAGAGAGAGGGAGTGGGGCAACAGAGAGAGAGGGAGGAGGCGAGAGAGAGTAGTGGTGAGAGCGGGGCGAGTGAGAGAGGGAGGGGTTGAGAGGGAGGGGTTAAGAGGGACGGGTCGAGAGAGCAAGAGGGAGGGGGTGAGAGAGAGGGATGGGGCGAGTGAGAGGGAAGGAGCGAGAGAGAGAGGGGGCGAGAGAGAGAAGGATGGGGTGAGAGAGAGAGGGAGGTGGGCGAGAGAGAGAGAGAGAGGGAGGGGGCGAGAGAGATGGAGGGCGTGAGCGAGAGAGGAATGGGGAGAGAGAGGGGGGGTGGGGCGAGAGAGAGAGGGAGGGGGCAAGAGAGAGAGGGGGAGTGGGGCGAGAGAAAGAGGGAGGGGGCGAGAGGGAGGGTGGGCGGCGAGAGAGAGAGTGAGGGGGTGAGAGAAAGAGAAATGGAGTGAGAGAGGGAGGGCGTCGAGAGAGAGAGGAAGGAGCGAGAGAGTGAGGTAGGTGGCGTGAGAGAGAGAGGGATGTAGGCGAGAGGGAGAGGGAGGGAGGCAAGAGAGACAGATGGAGGGCGTCGAGAGAGTGGGGGAAGAGGCGAGTGATTCAGGGAGGGGGCGCGAGAGAGAGGGAGGGGTCAAGAGACAGAGGGACGGGGCGCAAGAGGGAGAGGGTAGCGAGAGAGAGGGAGGGGGTGAGAGAAAGAGAAATGGGGCGAGAGTGAGAGAGGAAGGGGGTCGAGAGAGAGAGGAAGGGGCGAGAGAGAGAGGCAGGGGCGAGAGAGAGGGAGGGATCGAGAGAGAGAGGGGAGGCAAGAGAGAGGGAGGGAGGGGGCGAGAGAGAGGCTGGTCGGCGAGAGAGAGAGAGGGAGGGGGTGAGAGAAAGAGAAATGGAGCGAGATTGAGAGAGGGATGGAGTCGAGAGAGAGAGGTAGGGGGCGAGAGAGAGAGGTAGGGGGCGAGAGAGCGAGGGAGGGGGCGAGAGAGAGAGAGAGAGGGAGGGGACAAGAGAGAGAGGGAGGGGGCGAGAGAGAGAGGGGGTAGTGAGAGCGAGGGAGGGGTGAGAGAATGAGAAAGGGGCGAGAGAGTGTTGGAGGTGGTCGAGAGAGAGAGGGAGGGAGTCGAGAGAGAGAGGGATGGGGTCAAAGTGAGAAAAGGGACGAGAGAGAGAGGGGTGTGAGAGAGAGAGGGAGGGGGCGAGAGAGAGAGAGGGAAGGGGCGAGAGAGAGAGGGTGTGGAACGAGAGAGAGAGAGATGGAGGGGGCGAGAGAGAGGGGGAGGGGTCGTGAGGGAGAGGGAGGAGGTGAGAGTAAGAGAGGGAGGGGCGAGAGGGAGAGATGGAGGAGCGAGAGAGAGAGATGGAGGGGGTGAGAGAGAGAGGGAGGTGGGCGAGAGAAAACATGAGGAAGGTGGCGAGAAAGATGGAGTGGGTGAGAGTGAGTGATGGATGGGGAGAGAGAGAGGGATTGGGGCAAGAGAGAGGGAGGGGGCGAGAGAGGGAGGTGGGCAGGCGAGAGAGACAGGGAGGGGGCGTGAGAGAGATGGAGGGGGCGAAAGAGAGGTAGGGAGGGGGGTGAGAGAGAGGGAGGGCGCGAAAGAGACAGGGAGGGGCGAGAAAGAAAAGGATGGGGCAAGAGAGAGGGAAGGAGGGGGGCAAAAAAGAGAGGGTGGGGGCGAGAGAGAGAGTGGGATGGGGAGGGAGAGAGCGGGAGTGGGACGAGAGAGAGGGAGGGGGCGAGAGAGGGAGATGGGAGGGTGAGAGTGAGGTTGGGAGGGGGGTGAGAGGGAGGGGAGGGAGGCAAGACAGAGAGGGATGGCGTGCGAGAGAGAGAGAGACAAAGGTGGCGAGAGAGAGGTAGGGGACACGAGAGAGGGGTCGAGTGAGCGATGGAGGGGGCAAGAGTGAGTGGGAGGGGGCGAGAGATACAGAGGGGAGCGAGAGAGAAAGGGGGAGGGAGAGAGAGGGAAGGGGGCGAGAGAGGGTGTGAGGGGCGAGAGAGAGAGATGGGGTTGAGAGAAAGAGAAAGGGGGCGAGAGTGAGAGAGGGAGGGGCGGGAGAGAGAGAGAGGGAGGTGGCGAAAGAGAGAGAGGGAGGAAGGCGAGAGAGAGAGAGACGGAGGGCATGAGAGAGAGAATGAAGGGGCGAGAAAGAGAGGGAGGGGGCGAGAGAGAGAGGGAGGTGAATGGAGGGAGGGGGACGGGAGAGAGAGGGTGTAATGAGAGAGGGAGGGGGTGAGAGAAAGAGAATGGGGCGAGAGAGAGTGGGAGGGGGTCGAGAGAGGGAGGGGGGTGAGAGAGAGAAAGGGATGGGGCGAGAGTGAGAAAAGGGGCGAGAGAGAGAGGGAGCGGGTGACAGAGAGAGGTAGTGGGGCAACAGAGAGAGAGGGAGTAGGCGAGAGAGAGGAGTGGTGAGAGGGGGGCGAGTGAGAGAGGGAGGGGTCGAGAGTGAGAGGGATGGGTCGAGAGAGCGAGAGGGAGGGGGTGAGAGAGAGAGAGAGGGATGGGCGAGTGAGAGGGAGGGAGCGAGAGAGAGAGGGAGGGGGCGAGAGTGAGGAGTGGTGAGAGGGGGGCGAGTGAGAGAGGGAGGTGGTCGAGTGAAAGGGACGGGTCGAGAGAGCGAGAGGGAGGGGGTGAGAGAGGGAGAGGGAGGGGGTGAGAGAGGGAGAGGGATGGGGCGAGTGAGAGGGAGGGAACGAGAGAGAGAGGGATGGGCGGAGAGAGAGGGAGGTGGACGAGAGAGAGAGAGAGGGAGGGGCGAGAGAGATGGAGGGCGTGAGAGAGAGGAATGGTGAGAGAGAGACGAGTGGGGCGAGAGAGAGAGGGAGGGTGCGAGAGAGGGAGGTGGGTGGGCGAGAGAGAGAGGGAAGGGGCGTGACAGAGATGGAGGGGGCGAGAAAGAGGTCGGGAGTGGGGTGAGAGAGTGAGGGAGGGGGCGGGCGAGCGAGAGAGGGAGTGGGGTGTGAGAGAGGGAGGGGGCAAAAGAGAGAGAGGGAGGGGGCAAGAGAAAGCGGGAGGGGGCAAGAGGGAGAGAGGCAGTGGTGAGATAGAGAGGGGAGGGGGTCGAGAGAGAGAGGGAAGGGGGCGAGACGAGGTAGGGAAAGGGGTGTGAGCGAGAGAGGGAGGGGTCGAGAGAGTGAGGGAAGGGTCGAGAGAGAGAAGGCGGCGAGAGAGAGAGGGAGGGGGCGAGAGAGAGAGGGATGGGGTGAGAGAGAGGGAGGTGGGCGAGAGAGAGAGAGGGAGGGGCGAGAGAGATGGAGGGCGTGAGAGAAAGGAATGGTGAGAGAGAGACGAGTGGGGCGAGAGAGAGAGGGAGGGTGCGAGAGAGGGAGGTGGGCGAGAGAGAGAGGGAAGGAGCGTGACAGAGATGGAGGGGGCGAGAAGAGGTCGGGAGTGGGGTGAGAGAGTGAGGGAGGGGGCGGGCGAGCGAGAGAGGGAGTGGGGTGTGAGAGAGGGAGGGGGCAATAGAGAGAGAGGGAGGGGGCAAGAGAAAGCGGGAGGGGGCGAGAGGGAGAGAGGCAGTGGTGAGATAGAGAGGGGGAGGGGGTCGAGGGAGAGAGGGAAGGGGGCGAGACGAGGTAGGGAAAGGGGTGTGAGCGAGAGAGGGAGGGGGCGAGAGAGTGAGGGAGGGGTCGAGAGAGAGAAGGCGGCGAGAAAGAGGGAGGGAGGGGGTGAGAGAAAGAGAAATGGGGCGGGAGTGAGAGAGGGAGGGCGTCGAGAGAGAGAGGAAGGGGCGAGAGAGAGAGAGGTTGGTGGCGAGAGAGAGAGGGAGGTCGGCGAGAGAAAGAGGGAGGGAGGCGAGAGCGAGATGGAGGGCATGGAGAGAGAGAGGGAATGGGCAAGAGACAGAGGGAGGGGGGCGAGAGAGAGAGGGGTAACAAGAGAGAGGGAGGGGGTGAAAGAAAGGAATTGGGAGAGGGTGAGAAAGGAAGGGAGTCGAGAGAGTGAGAAAGGGTCGAGAGAGAAAGGTAGGGGACGAGAGAGAGAGGGAGAGAGGCGAGAGAGGGAGGGGGTCGAGAGAGAGAAGGAAGGGGCGAGTGAAAGAGAGAGAGGGGTGAGAGAGAGAGGGAGCAAGAGACGGGGGGGCGAGAGAGAGGGGTAGCGAGAGTGAGGGGGGGTGTGAGATAAAGAGAAAGGGGCGAGAGAGAGTGGGAGGTGGTCGAGAGAGAGAGGGAGGGAGTCGAGAGAAAGAGAGGGAGGGGACGAGAGTGAGAAAAGGGGCGAGAGAGAGAGGGGGCGAGAGAGAGAGGGAGGAGGAGAAAGAGAGAGAGGGAGGTCGGCGAGAGAAAGAGGGAGGGAGGCGAGAGCGAGATGGAGGGCATGGAGAGAGAGAGGGAAGGGGCAAGAGACAGAGGGAGGGGGGCGAGAGAGAGAGGGGTAACAAGAGAGAGGGAGGGGGTGAAAGAAAGGATTTGGGAGAGGGTGAGAAAGGAAGGGAGTCGAGAGAGTGAGAAAGGGTCGAGAGAGAAAGGTAGGGGACGAGAGAGAGAGGGAGAGAGGCGAGAGAGAGGGAGGGGGTCGAGAGAGAGAAGGAAGGGGCGAGTGAAAGAGAGAGAGGGGTGAGAGAGAGAGGGAACAAGAGACGGGGGGCGAGAGAGCGAGGGGGTAGCGGGAGTTAGGTGGTGTGAGATAAAGAGAAAGGGGCGAGAGAGAGTGGGAGGTGGTCGAGCGAGAGAGGGAGGGAGTCGAGAGAAAGAGAGGGAGGGGACGAGAGTGAGAAAAGGGGCGAGAGAGAGAGGGGGCGAGAGAGAGAGGGAGGAGGAGAAAGAGAGAGAGGGAGGGAGCGAGAGAGAGAGAAGGTGTGGGACGAGTGAGCGAGATGGAGGGGGCGAGAGAGAGGAGGGGTGAGAGAGGGTGGGCGAGAGAGAGAGAGGGAGGGGTCGAGAGAGAGAGGGAGGGGTCGAGACAGCGAGAGGGAGGCGGTGAGAGTGAGAGAGGGAGGGGCGAGAGAGAGAGGAAGGAGGAGAGAGAGATGGAGGGGCGAGAGAGAGAGATGGAGGGGGCGAGACAGAGAGGGAGGTGGGCGAGAGAAAAAGAGAGGGTGGCGAGAGAGATGGAGGGGGTGAGAGTGAGAGAGGGATGGTGAGAGAAAGAGGGAAGGAGGCGAGAGAGAGATGGAGGAAATCGAGAGAGAGTAGGAAGGGGCGAGTGTGAGAGGGAGGGGGCGAGGGAGAGAGGGAGGGAGGTGAGAGAGCGGGAGGTTGTCGAGAGAGAGAGGGAAGGGGCAAGAGAGAGATGAAGGGGGCGAGAGGGAGAGAGGCAGGGGCGAGAGAGAGAGAGGGGGTGAGAGAGAGGGGTCGAGTGAGAGAGGGAGGGGGCAAGAGAGAGAGGGAGGGGGCGAGACAGAGAGGGAAGGGGGCGAGAGAGAGGATGGGGGCGAGAGAGAGATAGGGGGTGAGAGAAAGAGAAAGGGGGTGAGAGTGAGAGAGGGAGTGGCGTGAGAGAGGGAGGTGGTGAGAGAGAGAGGGAGGAAGGCGAGAGAGATGGAAGGCACGAGAGAGAGAATGAAGGGGCGAGAAAAAGAGGGAGGGTGCGAGAGAGAGAGAGGGAGGGGGCCGGCGAGCGAGAGTGGGAGTGGGGTGCGAGAGATGGTGCAGGCGAGAGAGACAGATGGCGGGGGCGGGAAAGAGATGGAGGGGGCGAGAGAGAGAGGGAGGAAGGCGAGAGAGAGAGGGAGGGAGGCGAGAGAGAGAGGGAGGGGGTCGAGAGAGAGATGGAAGGGGCGAGAGAGAGAGAGGGAGGGGGCGAGAGAGAGAGGGAGGGGCAAAAGACAGAGGGAGGGGGCCAGAGAGAGGGGGTAGCGAGAGCAAGGGAGGGGTGAGAGAAAGAGAAAGGGCGCGAGAGAGAGTGGGAGGTGGTCGAGAGAGAGAGGGAGGAAATCGAGAGAGAGAGGGAGGTGGTTGGAGGGAGGAGTACGGGAGAGAGAGGGTGTAGTGAGAGAGAGTGAGGGGGTGAGAGAAAGAGAAAGGGGGCGAGAGAGGGTGGAAGGGGGTCGAGTGAGAGCGGAAGGGGGGCGAGAGAGAGAGAGGGAGGAGGCAAGAGAGAGGAGTGGTGAGATGGGGGCGAGTGATAGAGGGAGGGGTCGTGAGTGAGAGGGACGGGTCGAGAGAGCGAGAGGGAGGGGGTGAGAGGGAGAGGGATGGGGCGAGTGAGAGGGAGGGAGCGAGAGAGAGAGGGAGGGGGTGAGAGAGAGGGGAGGGGGCGAGAGAGAGATGGAGGGGCGAGAGAGAGAGGGATGGGGTGAGAGAGAGGTTGAGGTGGGAGAGAGAGATGGAGGGCGTGAGAGAGAGTGGAATGGGGAGAGGGGGAGTGGGGCGAGAGAGAGGGAGGGGGCGAGAGAGGGAGGTGAGTGGGCGAGAGAGAGAGGGAAGGGGCGTGACAGAGATGGAGGGGGCGAGAGATAGGTCGGGAAGGGCTTAGAGAGTGAGGGAGGAGGCGGGCGAGCAAGAGAGGGAGTTGCGTGCGAGAGATGGAGGGGGCGAGAGAGACAGATCGGGGGCGAGAAAGAGAGGGAGGGGGCGAGAGAGAGGGAGGGGGGTCAAAAGAGAGAGTGTGGGGGCGAGAGAGAGGGAGGTGGCGAGAGAGAAAGAGGTAGGGGACGAGAGAGAGAGGGGAGGCGAAAGATAGAGGCAAGTGGGTGAGAGACGAATGCGGCGGGAGAGAGATAGAAGGAGGGGCGAGAGAGACGGAGGGTGGAAAGAGAGAGAGAAGGAGGTGGCGAGAGAGAGAGGGAGGGGGCGAAAGAGAGAGGGAGGGAGGCGAGAGATAGAGATCGAGGGGGCGATAGAGAGGAGGGGAGAAAGAGGGGGGCGAGAGAGAGAGGTAGGGGTTGAGAGACAGAGAGGGAGGGGGAGAGAGAGAGAGGGAGGGGCGAGAGAGTGGGAGGGGGCGAGAGAGTGAGAGACGGTGCGAGAGAGAGGGAGGGGGCAAGAGAGAGAGGGATGGGTGAGAGAGAGAGGGAGGGGTTAAGAGAAAGAGAAAGGAGGCGAGCGAGAGTGGGAGGGGCGAGAGAGAGCGGGGGGGCGAGAGAGAGATGGAGCGGGCGAGAGAGAGAGGGAGGGGGCAAGAGAGAGAGGGATGGGTGAGAGAGAGAGGGAGGGGGCGAGAGAGAGGTAGGGAGGGGGGTGAGAGAGAGGGAGGGAGGCGAGACAGAGAAGGATGGCGGGTGAGAGAGAGAGGAAGGGGGCGAGAGAGATGGAGAGGGACGAGAGAGAGATTGAGGGGGCGAGTGAGAGAGGAGTGGGGGCAAAAGAGAGAGAGGGAGGTTGCAAGTGAGAGCGGGAGGGGCACGAGAGAGAGGGAGGTGGCGAGAGAGAGAGGGAGGGGGCGAGAGAGTGAGAGAGGGGGTGTAGGGAGGGATGGGGACGGTAGAGAGAGGGGTAGTGAGAGAGAGGGAGGGGGTGAGAGAAAGAGAAAGGGGGCGAGAGGTAGTGGGAGGGGTTGAGAGAGAGAGGGAGGGGGCGAGAGAGAGAGAGGGAGGTGGTGAGAGTGAGAAAAGTGGCGAGAGAGAGAGGGGGACGAGAGAGAGAGGGAGGGGGTGAGAGAGAGAGAGAGGGATGGGGCTTGACAGAGATGGAGGGGGCGAGAGAGATGTAGGGAGGGGGTGAGAGAGTGAGGGAGGGGGCGAGAGAGAGGCAGAAGGCAAGAAAGAGGGAGGGAGGGGGCTAGAGGGAGGGAGGGAGGGGTGTGAGAGAGAGAGGGATGGGGCGGGTGAGAGAGGAGTAGGGGGTAGAGAGAGAGAGGGAAGGGGGCGAGAGACCGAGAGGGAGGGGGCATGAGAGAGAGGAAGGGGTGAGAGAGAGAGGGAGGGGGCGAGAGAGAGATGGAGCGGACGAGAGAGAGAGGGAGGGGATGAGAGAGAGAGAGGGAAGGGTTAAGAGAAAGAGAAAGGAGGCGAGCGAGAGTGGGAGGGGCGAGAGAGAGCGGGGGGGGGGTGAGAGAGAGAGGGAGGGGACGAGAGAGAGAGGGAGGGGGAGAGAGAGAGGGAGAAGGCAAGAGAGAGGTTAGGGAGGGGGCTAGAGAGAGAGAGGGAGGGGTGTGAGAGAGAGAGGGATGGAGCGAGTGAGAGAGGAGTGGGGGCGAGAGAGGGAGAGGGAAGGGGGCGAGAGAGAGAGAGGAGATGTGAGGGGGACGAGAGAGAGAGAGGGGGCGAGAGACCGAGAGGGAGGGGGCGAGAGAGAGGTAGGGAGCGAGAGAGAGCGGGAGGGGTCAAGAGAGAGAGGGAGGGGTGAGAGAGAGAGGGAGGGTCGAGAGAGAGAGGGAGGGGGAGAGAGGTGAGGGAGAAGGCAAGAGAGAGGTTAGGGAGGGGGCTAGAGAGAGAGAGGGAGGGGTGTGAGAGAGAGAGGGATGGAGTGAGTGAGAGAGGAGTGGGGGCGAGAGAGGGAGAGGGAAGGGGGCGAGAGAGAGAGAGGAGATGTGAGGGGGACGAGAGAGAGAGAGGGGGCGAGAGACCAAGAGGGAGGGGGCGAGAGAGAGGTAGGAGCGAGAGAGAGAGGGTGGGGGCGAGAGAGAGAGAGGGAGGAGGTGAGAAAGAGAGAGGGATGGGGCAAGAGAGACAGGGAGGGGGTGAGAGTGAGGGGGGCAAGACAGAGAGGAAGGGTGGATAGAGGGGCGAGCGAGAGAGAGGGGGGGTAGAGAGAGAGGGAGGGATTGAGAGAAGGAGAATGGAGGCCAGAGAGAGTGGGAGGGGGGCGAGAGAGAGAGGGAGGGGTGAGAGAGAGGGAGGGGGGCAAGAGAGAAAGGGTGGTGTCGAGAGAGAGAGGGAGGGAGGGAGGCAGGCGAGGGAGAGAGGGAGGGCGGCGAGAGAGAGAGGGAGGGGGTGAGAGAGGGTGGAGGCTAGAGAGAGGGGGTGAGAGAGAGAGGGAGGGGGAAAGAGAGAAAAGGAGGGGGCAAGAGAGCGAGGGAAGTGTCGAGAGAGAGGGAGCGAGGGGGCAGGCGAGGGACAGAGGGAGGGCAGCGAGAGAGTGAGAGGAAGGGGATGAGAGAGGTTGGGGGCTAGAGAGAGGGAGGAGGCGAGAGAGAGAGGGACGGGAGAGAGAGAGGGAGCGGGGCAAGAGAGAGAGGGAGGGGGTCGAGAGGGAGGGGTGAGAGAGAGAGAGGGGGCGAGAGATAGAGGGAGCGGATGTGAGAGAGAGAAAGGGAGGGGGCGAGAGAGAGGGAGGGGGCGGGAGAGAGTGGGAGGGGGCGAGGGGGGGTGCGAGAGAGAGCGATGGGGTGAGACAGAGCGAGAGATAGAGGGAGGGGCGTGAGAGAGTGAGATGGAGGGGAGTGAGAGAGTGAGAGGGAGGGGACCGAGAGAGAGAGGGAGGGGTTGAGAGAGAGAGAGAGAGGATCGAGATTGAGAGAGAGGGAGGGGGCGAGAGAGAGAGTGAGGTGGCGAGAGAGAGGGAGGGGGCGAGAGAGATTGGGAGGGGGAATGAGAGAGAGGGGGGCAAGAGTGAGAGGGAGGGGGTGAGAGAAGGAGGGAGGCGAGAGAGACAGAGGGAGGGGGCGAGAGAATGAGAGAGGGGAGCGAGAGAGTGGGAGAAGAGCGAGAGAGAGAGGCAGCGGGCCAGAGAGAGAGGGAGGGGGCGAGAGAGAGAGGGAGGGCGGTCGAGAGAGAGAGCAAGGGAAGACGGCAAGAGAGAGAGAGAGACCACGAGAGAGAGGGGCGCTTGAGAGTGAGAGGGAGGGGGGTGAGAGAGAGAGAGGGAGGTGGGCGAGAGTGAGAGAGGATGTGGGGGAGAGAGAAAGAGAAAGGGGGCGAGAGAGAGAGGGAGGAGGCGAGAGAGAGGGAGGTGGCGAGAGAGAGAGGGAGGCGGCGAGACAGAGTGAGAGGTAGGGGGCGAGAGTGAGAGATGGAGAGCGTGAGAGAGAGGGGAGGGGTAGGTAGAGGGGGAAGGGCGAAAGAGAGAGTGAGTGGGCGAGAATGAGAGAGGAAGGGGGCGAGAGAGAGGGAGGGGACAAGAGAGAGGGGAGGTGGGGCGAGAGAGATTGGGTGGGGCCGAGAGTGAGAGGGAGGGGGAGAGAGAAAGAGAGAGGGGGCGAGAGAGTGAGGAAGGGGACGAGAGAAAGAGGGAGGGGGCAGAGAGAGAGAGGGAGAGGACAAGAGAGAGAGGGAGGTGGTCGAGAGAGCGAGAGTGAGGGGGTGAGAGAGATTGGGAGGGGGGCGAGAGAGATAGGGAGAGAGCAAAAGAGATAGGGAGGGGGCAAGACAGATAGGGAGGGGGCAAGAGATAGAGAGGGAGAGGCGAGAGAACGGGAGGGGTGAGAGAGGGAGGGGAGCGGGCGAGAGAGAGAGGGAGGGGCGAGAGTGAAAGGGAGGGGGTCGAGAGAGCGAGAGTGAGGGGGAGAGAGAGAGGGTGGGAGAGAGAGAGGGAGGGGGCGAGAGTGGGAGAGGTAGGGGGCTAGAGGGAGAGACGGAGGGAGTGAGAGAGAGAGAGGGAGGGTGGCGAGAGAGAGAGGGAGGGCGAAAGAGAGGGGGAGGGGGCGAGAGAGAGACAGAGGGAGGGGATGAGCGAGAGAGAGGGAGGGGTTGACAGAAAGAGAAAGGAGGTGAGAGAGAGAGGGCGGGGGTGAGAGAGAGAGGGGGTCGAGAGAGAGAGGAAGGGAGTGAGAGAGAGGGAGGGGGCAAGAGAGAGAGGAAGGAGTATAGAGAGAGGGAGGGAGGGGGCGAGAGAGAGGGAGGGAGGGGTTTGAGAGAGAGGGGGATGGGGCGAGTGAGAGAGTAGTGGGGGGCAAGAGAGAGAGAGGGAAGGGGGCGAGAGAGAGAGGGAGTGTGAAAGAGAGGGGGATGGGGCGAGAGAGAGCAGGAGGAGGCTAGAGAGAGATGGAGCGGGCGAGAGAGAGCGGGAGGGGGCGAGAGAGAGAGGGAGGGGGCGATAGAGAGTGGGTGGGGGAGAGCGAGAGAGAGGGAGGGGGCAAGAGAGAGAGGGGCAAGAGAGAGGGAGGGGTGAGAGAGAGAGGGCGCGGGTGAGAGAGGGGGGGAGCGAGAGAGAGAGGGTGTGAGAGAGAGAGGGAGGGGGAAGACAGAGAGAGGGAGGGGTCTAGAGAGAGGGTGGGAGGGGGCTAGAGAGAGAGGGAGGGCTGTGTGAGAGAGAGGGATGGAGCGAGTGAGAGAGGAGTGGGGGCGAGAAAGGGAGAGGGAAGGGGGCGAGAGAGAGAGAGGAGATGTGAGGGGGACGAGAGAGAGAGAGGGGGCGAGAGACCGAGAGGGAGGTGGCGAGAGAGAGGTAGGGAGCGAGAGAGAGAGGGTGGGGGCGAGAAAGACAGGGAGGGGGTGAGAGTGAGGGGGGCAAGACAGAGAGGAAGGGTGGATAGAGGGGCGAGCGAGAGAAGTGGGGGGGTGAGAGAGAGAGGGAGGGATTGAGAGAAGGAGAATGGAGGCCAGAGAGAGTGGGAGGGGGGCAAGAGAGAGAGGGAGCGGCGAGCGAGAGGGAGGGGGGCAAGAGAGAAAGGGTGGTGTCGAGAGAGAGAGGGAGGCAGGCGAGGGAGAGAGGGAGGGCGGCGAGAGAGAGAGGGAGGGGGTGAGAGAGGGTGGAGGCTAGAGAGAGGGGGTGAGAGAGAGAGGGAAGGGGCAAGAGAGAAAAGGAGGGGGCAAGAGAGCGAGGGAGGTGTCGAGAGAGAGGGAGCGAGGGGGCAGGCGAGGGACAGAGGGAGGGCAGCGAGAGAGAGAGAGGAAGGGGATGAGAGAGGTTGGGGGCTAGAGAGAGGGAGGAGGCGAGAGAGAGAGGGACGGGAGAGAGAGAGGGAGCGGGGCAAGAGAGAGAGGGAGGGGGTCGAGAGAGAGGGGGTGAGAGAGAGAGAGGGGGCGAGAGATAGAGGGAGGGGATGTGAGAGAGAGAAAGGGAGGGCGCGAGAGAGAGGGAGGGGGCGGGAGAGAGTGGGAGGGGGCGAGGGGGGTGCGAGAGAGAGCGATGGGGTGAGACAGAGCGAGAGATAGAGGGAGGGGAGTGAGAGAGTGAGATGGAGGGGAGTGAGAGAGTGAGAGGGAGGGGACCGAGAGAGAGAGGGAGGGGTTGAGAGAGAGAGAGAGAGGATCGAGATTGAGAGAGAGGGAGGGGGCGAGAGAGAGAGTGAGGTGGCGAGAGAGAGGGAGGGGGCGAGAGAGATTGGGAGGGGGCATGAGAGAGAGGGGGGCGAGAGTGAGAGGGAGTGGGTGAGAGAGAAGGAGGGAGGCGAGAGAGACAGAGGGAGGGGGCGAGAGAATGAGAGAGGGGAGCGAGAGAGTGGGAGAAGAGCGAGAGAGAGAGGCAGCGGGCCAGAGAGAGAGGGAGGGGGTGAGAGAGAGAGGGAGGGCGGTGAGAGAGAGAGAGTGAGTGGGCGAGAGAGAGGGAGGGCGCGAGAGAGAGAGAGAGAAGTAGGGGGCGAGAGAGAGTGGGATGGGGGACGAGAGAGAGAGGGGCGAGAGAGAGGGAGGGAGTGTGGCGAGAGAGATGGGGGCGAGAGAGGGAGTGGGTGCCAGAGAGAGAGAGGGGGGGCGAGAGAGAGGGAGTGGGGCGAGAGAGAGGGAGGTGGGTCTAGAGAGAGAGCAAGGGAAGAGGGCAAGAGAGAGAGAGAGACCACGAGAGAGAGGGGCGCTTGAGAGTGAGAGGGTGGGTGGTGAGAGAGAGAGAGGGAGGTGGGCGAGAGTGAGAGAGGATGTGGGGGAGAGAGAAAGAGAAAGGGGGCGAGAGAGAGAGGGAGGAGGCGAGAGAGAGGGAGGGGGCGAGAGAGAGAGGGAGGCGGCGAGAGAGAGAGAGAGGAGATGTGAGGGGGACGAGAGAGAGAGAGGGGGCGAGAGACCAAGAGGGAGGGGGCGAGAGAGAGGTAGGAGCGAGAGAGAGAGGGTGGGGGCGAGAGAGAGAGAGGGAGGAGGTGAGAAAGAGAGAGGGATGGGGCAAGAGAGACAGGGAGGGGGTGAGGGTGAGGGGGGCAAGACAGAGAGGAAGGGTGGATAGAGGGGCGAGCGAGAGAGAGGGGGGTGAGAGAGAGAGGGAGGGATTGAGAGAAGGAGAATGGAGGCCAGAGAGAGCGGGAGGGGGGGGCGAGAGAGAGAGGGAGGGGTGAGAGAGAGGGAGGGGGGCAAGAGAGAAAGGGTGGTGTCGAGAGAGAGAGGGAGGGAGGGAGGCAGGCGAGGGAGAGAGGGAGGGCGGCGAGAGAGAGAGAGGAAGGGGATGAGAGAGGTTGGGGGCTAGAGAGAGGGAGGAGGCGAGAGAGAGAGGGACGGGAGAGAGAGAGGGAGCGGGGCAAGAGAGAGAGGGAGGGGGTCGAGAGAGAGGGGGTGAGAGAGAGAGAGGGGGCGAGAGATAGAGGGAGGGGATGTGAGAGAGAGAAAGGGAGGGGGCGAGAGAGAGGGAGGGGGCGGGAGAGAGTGGGAGGGGGCGAGGGGGGTGCGAGAGAGAGCGATGGGGTGAGACAGAGCGAGAGATAGAGGGAGGGGAGTGAGAGAGTGAGATGGAGGGGAGTGAGAGAGTGAGAGGGAGGGGACCGAGAGAGAGAGGGAGGGGTTGAGAGAGAGAGAGAGAGGATCGAGATTGAGAGAGAGGGAGGGGGCGAGAGAGAGAGTGAGGTGGCGAGAGAGAGGGAGGGGGCGAGAGAGATTGGGAGGGGGCATGAGAGAGAGGGGGGCGAGAGTGAGAGGGAGTGGGTGAGAGAGAAGGAGGGAGGCGAGAGAGACAGAGGGAGGGGGCGAGAGAATGAGAGAGGGGAGCGAGAGAGTGGGAGAAGAGCGAGAGAGAGAGGCAGCGGGCCAGAGAGAGAGGGAGGGGGTGAGAGAGAGAGGGAGGGCGGTGAGAGAGAGAGAGTGAGTGGGCGAGAGAGAGGGAGGGCGCGAGAGAGAGAGAGAGAAGTAGGGGGCGAGAGAGAGTGGGATGGGGGACGAGAGAGAGAGGGGCGAGAGAGAGGGAGGGAGTGTGGCGAGAGAGATGGGGGCAAGAGAGGGAGTGGGTGCCAGAGAGAGAGAGGGGGGGGCGAGAGAGAGGGAGTGGGGCGAGAGAGAGGGAGGTGGGTCTAGAGAGAGAGCAAGGGAAGAGGGCAAGAGAGAGAGAGAGACCACGAGAGAGAGGGGCGCTTGAGAGTGAGAGGGAGGGGGGTGAGAGAGAGAGAGGGAGGTGGGCGAGAGTGAGAGAGGATGTGGGGGAGAGAGAAAGAGAAAGGGGGCGAGAGAGAGAGGGAGGAGGCGAGAGAGAGGGAGGGGGCGAGAGAGAGAGGGAGGCGGCGAGAGAGAGAGAGGAGATGTGAGGGGGACGAGAGAGAGAGAGGGGGCGAGAGACCAAGAGGGAGGGGGCGAGAGAGAGGTAGGAGCGAGAGAGAGAGGGTGGGGGCGAGAGAGAGAGAGGGAGGAGGTGAGAAAGAGAGAGGGATGGGGCAAGAGAGACAGGGAGGGGGTGAGGGTGAGGGGGGCAAGACAGAGAGGAAGGGTGGATAGAGGGGCGAGCGAGAGAGAGGGGGGTGAGAGAGAGAGGGAGGGATTGAGAGAAGGAGAATGGAGGCCAGAGAGAGTGGGAGGGGGGGCGAGAGAGAGAGGGAGGGGTGAGAGAGAGGGAGGGGGGCAAGAGAGAAAGGGTGGTGTCGAGAGAGAGAGGGAGGGAGGGAGGCAGGCGAGGGAGAGAGGGAGGGCGGCGAGAGAGAGAGGGAGGGGGTGAGAGAGGGTGGAGGCTAGAGAGAGGGGGTGAGAGAGAGAGGGAGGGGTTAAGAGAGAAAAGGAGGGGGCAAGAGAGCGAGGGAAGTGTCGAGAGAGAGGGAGCGAGGGGGCAGGCGAGGGACAGAGGGAGGGCAGCGAGAGAGTGAGAGGAAGGGGATGAGAGAGGTTGGGGGCTAGAGAGAGGGAGGAGGCGAGAGAGAGAGGGACGGGAGAGAGAGAGGGAGCGGGGCAAGAGAGAGAGGGAGGGGGTCGAGAGAGAGGGGGTGAGAGAGAGAGAGGGGGCGAGAGATAGAGGGAGCGGATGTGAGAGAGAGAAAGGGAGGGGGCGAGAGAGAGGGAGGGGGCGGGAGAGATGGGAGGGGGCGAGGGGGGGTGCGAGAGAGAGCGATGGGGTGAGACAGAGCGAGAGATAGAGGGAGGGGAGTGAGAGAGTGAGATGGAGGGGAGTGAGAGAGTGAGAGGGAGGGGACCGAGAGAGAGAGGGAGGGGTTGAGCGAGAGAGAGAGAGGATCGAGATTGAGAGAGAGGGAGGGGGCGAGAGAGAGAGTGAGGTGGCGAGAGAGAGGGAGGGGGCGAGAGAGATTGGGAGGGGGAATGAGAGAGAGGGGGGGCAAGAGTGAGAGGGAGGGGGTGAGAGAAGGAGGGAGGCGAGAGAGACAGAGGGAGGGGGCGAGAGAATGAGAGAGGGGAGCGAGAGAGTGGGAGAAGAGCGAGAGAGAGAGGCAGCGGGCCAGAGAGAGAGGGAGGGGGCGAGAGAGAGAGGGAGGGCGGTGAGAGAGAGAGAGCGAGCGGGCGAGAGAGAGGGAGGGCGCGAGAGAGAGAGAGAGAAGTAGGGGGCGAGAGAGAGTGGGATGGGGCACGAGAGAGAGAGGGGCGAGAGAGAGGGAGGGAGTGTGGCGAGAGAGATGGGGGCGAGAGAGGGAGTGGGTGCCAGAGAGAGAGAGGGAGGGGGGGGCGAGAGAGAGGGAGGGGGGCGAGAGAGAGGGAGGTGGGTCGAGAGAGAGAGCAAGGGAAGAGGGCAAGAGAGAGAGAGACCACGAGAGAGAGGGGCGCTTGAGAGTGAGAGGGAGGGGGGTGAGAGAGAGAGAGGGAGGTGGGCGAGAGTGAGAGAGGATGTGGGGGAGAGAGAAAGAGAAAGGGGGCGAGAGAGAGAGGGAGGAGGCGAGAGAGAGGGAGGGGGCGAGAGAGAGAGGGAGGCGGCGAGAGAGGGGGCGAAAGAGAGGGGCGAGTGAGAGAGGGGGTGGGAGCAAGAGAGAGGGGAGTGGAGGGGCGAGAGAGAGAGGGTAGGGGCGAGACAGAGTGAGACGTAGGGGGCGAGAGTGAGAGATGGAGAGCGTGAGAGAGAGGGGAGGGGTAGGGAGAGGGGGAAGGGCGAAAGAGAGAGTGAGTGGGCGAGAATGAGAGAGGAAGGGGGCGAGAGAGAGGGAGGGGACAAGAGAGAGGGGAGGTGGGGCGAGAGAGATTGGGTGGGGCCGAGAGTGAGAGGGAGGGGGAGAGAGAAAGAGAGAGGGGGCGAGAGAGTGAGGAAGGGGACGAGAGAAAGAGGGAGGGGGCAGAGAGAGAGAGGGAGAGGACAAGAGAGAGAGGGAGGTGGTCGAGAGAGCGAGAGTGAGGGGGTGAGAGAGATTGGGAGGGGGGCGAGAGAGATAGGGAGAGAGCAAAAGAGATAGGGAGGGGGCAAGACAGATAGGGAGGGGGCAAGAGATAGAGAGGGAGAGGCGAGAGAACGGGAGGGGTGAGAGAGGGAGGGGAGCGGGCGAGAGAGAGAGGGAGGGGCGAGAGTGAAAGGGAGGGGGTCGAGAGAGCGAGAGTGAGGGGGAGAGAGAGAGGGTGGGAGAGAGAGAGGGAGGGGGCGAGAGTGGGAGAGGTAGGGGGCTAGAGGGAGAGACGGAGGGAGTGAGAGAGAGAGAGGGAGGGTGGCGAGAGAGAGAGGGAGGGCGAAAGAGAGGGGGAGGGGGCGAGAGAGAGACAGAGGGAGGGGATGAGCGAGAGAGAGGGAGGGGTTGACAGAAAGAGAAAGGAGGTGAGAGAGAGAGGGCGGGGGTGAGAGAGAGAGGGGGTCGAGAGAGAGAGGAAGGGAGTGAGAGAGAGGGAGGGGGCAAGAGAGAGAGGGAGGAGTATAGAGAGAGGGAGGGAGGGGGCGAGAGAGAGGGAGGGAGGGGTTTGAGAGAGAGGGGGATGGGGCGAGTGAGAGAGTAGTGGGGGGCAAGAGAGAGAGAGGGAAGGGGCGAGAGAGAGAGGGAGTGTGAAAGAGAGGGGGATGGGGCGAGAGAGAGCAGGAGGAGGCTAGAGAGAGATGGAGCGGGCGAGAGAGAGCGGGAGGGGGCGAGAGAGAGAGGGAGGGGGCGATAGAGAGTGGGTGGGGGAGAGCGAGAGAGAGGGAGGGGGCAAGAGAGAGAGGGGCGAGAGAGAGGGAGGGGTGAGAGAGAGAGGGCGCGGGTGAGAGAGAGGGGGAGCGAGAGAGAGAGGGTGTGAGAGAGAGAGGGAGGGGGAAGACAGAGAGAGGGAGGGGTCTAGAGAGAGGGTGGGAGGGGGCTAGAGAGAGAGGGAGGGCTGTGTGAGAGAGAGGGATGGAGCGAGTGAGAGAGGAGTGGGGGCGAAAAAAGGGAGAGGGAAGGGGGCGAGAGAGAGAGAGGAGATGTGAGGGGGACGAGAGAGAGAGAGGGGGCGAGAGACCGAGAGGGAGGTGGCGAGAGAGAGGTAGGGAGCGAGAGAGAGAGGGTGGGGGCGAGAAAGACAGGGAGGGGGTGAGAGTCAGGGGGGCAAGACAGAGAGGAAGGGTGAATAGAGGGGCGAGCGAGAGAGAGAAAGGGGGGGTGAGAGAGAGAGGGAGGGATTGAGAGAAGGAGAATGGAGGCCAGAGAGAGTGGGAGGGGGGCAAGAGAGAGAGGGAGCGGCGAGCGAGAGGGAGGGGGGCAAGAGAGAAAGGGTGGTGTCGAGAGAGAGAGGGAGGCAGGCGAGGGAGAGAGGGAGGGCGGCGAGAGAGAGAGGGAGGGGGTGAGAGAAGGTGGAGGCTAGAGAGAGGGGGTGAGAGAGAGAGGGAAGGGGCAAGAGAGAAAAGGAGGGGGCAAGAGAGCGAGGGAGGTGTCGAGAGAGAGGGAGCGAGGGGGCAGGCGAGGGACAGAGGGAGGGCAGCGAGAGAGAGAGGAAGGGGATGAGAGAGGTTGGGGGCTAGAGAGAGGGAGGAGGCGAGAGAGAGAGGGACGGGAGAGAGAGAGGGAGCGGGGCAAGAGAGAGAGGGAGGGGGTCGAGAGAGAGGGGGTGAGAGAAAGAGAGGGGGCGAGAGATAGAGGGAAGGGATGTGAGAGAGAGAAAGGGAGGGGGCGAGAAAGAGGGAGGGGGCGGGAGAGAGTGGGAGGGGGCGAGGGGGGTGCGAGAGAGAGCGATGGGGTGAGACAGAGCGAGAGATAGAGGGAGGGGAGTGAGAGAGTGAGATGGAGGGGAGTGAGAGAGTGAGAGGGAGGGGACCGAGAGAGAGAGGGAGGGGTTGAGAGAGAGAGAGAGAGGATCGAGATTGAGAGAGAGGGAGGGGGCGAGAGAGAGAGTGAGGTGGCGAGAGAGAGGGAGGGGGCGAGAGAGATTGGGAGGGGGCATGAGAGAGAGGGGGGCGAGAGTGAGAGGGAGTGGGTGAGAGAGAAGGAGGGAGGCGAGAGAGACAGAGGGAGGGGGCGAGAGAATGAGAGAGGGGAGCGAGAGAGTGGGAGAAGAGCGAGAGAGAGAGGCAGCGGGCCAGAGAGAGAGGGAGGGGGTGAGAGAGAGAGGGAGGGCGGTGAGAGAGAGAGAGTGAGTGGGCGAGAGAGAGGGAGGGCGCGAGAGAGAGAGAGAGAAGTAGGGGGCGAGAGAGAGTGGGATGGGGGACGGGAGAGAGAGGGGCGAGAGAGAGGGAGGGAGTGTGGCGAGAGAGATGGGGGCGAGAGAGGGAGTGGGTGCCAGAGAGAGAGAGGGGGGGGCGAGAGAGATGGAGTGGGGCGAGAGAGAGGGAGGTGGGTCTAGAGAGAGAGCAAGGGAAGAGGGCAAGAGAGAGAGAGAGACCACGAGAGAGAGGGGCGCTTGAGAGTGAGAGGGAGGGGGGTGAGAGAGAGAGAGGGAGGTGGGCGAGAGTGAGAGAGGATGTGGGGGAGAGAGAAAGAGAAAGGGGGCGAGAGAGAGAGGGAGGAGGCGAGAGAGAGGGAGGGGGCGAGAGAGAGAGGGAGGCGGCGAGAGAGGGGGCGAAAGAGAGGGGCGAGTGAGAGAGGGGGTGGGAGCAAGAGAGAGGGGAGAGGAGGTTCGAGAGAGGGAGGGAGGGGGCAAGAGTGATTGGTAGGGGGCGAGAGAGAGAGGGTGGGGGCGAGACAGAGAGAGAGGTAGGGGGCGAGAGTGAGAGATGGAGAGAGAGAGAGAGGTGAGGGGTAGGGAGAGGGGGAAGGGCGAAAGAGAGAGTGAGTGGGCGAGAATGAGAGAGGAAGGGGGCGAGAGAGAGGGAGGGGACAAGAGAGAGGGGAGGTGGGGCGAGTGAGAGAGGAGTGGGAGGCGAGAGAGAGTGGGAAGGGGCGAGAGAGAGGGAGGAGGCGAGAGAGAGAGAGGGACGTGGGAGAGAGAGAGAGTGAGGAGGCGAGAGAGAGAGGGATGGGGAAAGAGAGACAGGGAGGGGGTGAGAGTGAAGGGGGCAAGAGAGAGGGGGAGGGTGGAGTGAGAGAGGGGCGAGCGAGAGAGAGGGAGGGAGGGGATGAGCGAGAGAGGGAGGGGAGGGGTTGAGAGACAGAGGAAGGAGGCGAGATAGAGTGGGAGGGGGGCGAGAGAGAGAGGGAAGGGGGCGAGAGAGTGGGAGGGAGGGGGTTCAAGAGTGAGAGAAGGGACGAGAGAGAGAAGGAGGGGGCGAGAGAGAGAGGGAGGGGCGAGAGAGAGAGAGGGAGGGGGCGAGAGAGAAAGTGGGGCGAGAAAGAGAGGGGAGCGAGACTGAGGAGGGGGTGAGAGAGAGAGTGAGGGGGCAAGAGAGAGAGGGAGGGGGCAAGAGAGATAGGGAAGGGGCAAGAAAGAGAAAGGGAGGGGTGCGAGAGAGAGAGCGAGGGGGCGAGAGTGAGAGAGGGAGGATGGCGAGAGAGAGTGCGAGGGCGAAAGAGAGGGAGAGGGGGCGAGAGAGAGAGGGAGGGGGCGAGAGTGAGAGAGGGAGGATGGCGAGAGAGAGTGCGAGGACGAAAGAGTGGGAGAGGGGGCGAGAGAGAGGGGGAGGGGGCGAGAGAGAGGGGCGAGGAGGCGAGAGAGAGGGGGAGGGGTGAGAGAGAGGGGGAGGGGGCGAGAGAGAGGGGCGAGGGGGCGAGAGAGAGGGGGAGGGGTGAGAGAGGGGGGAGGGATTGAGAGAGATAGGGAGGGGCGAGAGAGAAAGGGAAGGGGACGAGAGAGGGGGGTGAGAGAGAGGAGGCCGAGTGAGAGGAGGGCGAGTGAGGGTGCCAGTAAGAGAGAGCCAGAACGAGAGCAAGAGTCACAGAGAGATGAACAAAGGGGGCGAGCAAGAGAGAGCGAGCGCGAGAGAGACAGCGAGAGAACGAGGTGGTGAGACAGAGAGAGAGGTTCCAGAGAGACGAAGAGAGGGGGCAAGAGAGAGACAGCGAGAGTTTGCGTGCAAGAGAGAGAAGATTGTTAGAGAGAAGGGGGCAGGTTAGAGAGAGAGGGCTACAGACAAAGAGGGGGAGAGTGAGAGTGAGAGAGAGAGGCCGCAAGGGAGAGAGAGAGAGAGAGAGGGAGCGAGAGAGAAGGGATAGCGAGATGGAGATACGGGACGAGCGAGAGGTAGAGCAATGAGAGATGGACGAACGAGAGAGAGAGGAGGCGAGAGACAGAGAGAAGGCCCAGAGAGGCAGAGACAGAGTGGTGAGAGAGGAAGAGAGGATGCGAGAGCAATGAGGCAAGAGCGAATGAGGGAGAGAGGTGGCGAGAGAGAGAGAGAGATGCCAAAGAAAGAGAGGCGCAAGTGAGAGAGAGGGGCGGGAGAGAGAGGGATAGAGTGGGAGAGAGAGAGAAAGGAGCGAGATGGAGAGAGAGACAGAAAGAGAGGGGGCGTGATGTAGAGAGAGGGACAGAGTGAGCGAGAATGAGCGAGAGAGAGAGAGAATGAGCGAAAGAGAATGAGAGAAAGAGGGAGAGAGTTGTAAGAAAGAGGGAAAGAGGGGGCAAATACGAGAGAGAAAATGAAACATTGCAATGGTTAAACCCATTGCCTTCAGTTGATTTTGCAAATTCCTTTCCCTTACTGCTGAGCTCCTTTCTCCCACTGGAACTATCTGAGGCAGAACAACACTCTTTACAATATTGCTGTTATATCTGACCCCAAAGTGACCTTCTGATCAGACATCTACACAATCACAAACACCAGGAATTCCAATCTCTAAAATGTTGCTTGTTGCCCCCTCCCCAGGTCCATTGCTACTGAAACCCTTTGTGTCTATGTTGCCTTAAACTTGACAAATCTGAAACAGAACCTTTGATTCTGCGACTGACACAGAATCTCCACTCCCAGTATTTATTCTCAGACACAATCTCGCAGTGTTTATCCTGTCAAACCCCTTAGGAATCCCATATGTTTCAATAAGATGAACTCTCATTCTCCAGAATCCAGTTTGTAAATTCCCAACTTGTTCAGCCTTTGCTTAAAAGATCATTGCTTCAAAACAGGGATCATCCTAGTGAATCTTCCCTGAAATGCCGCTAATAAAGTGACACATTTCCTTATCTGAAAGGAACAAAACTGCTCCCATTACTCCAGATATGGTGGTCTCACCAGCACTTCATAAAGTTGCACTCAGGTGTATACTACAAACTCTCATACTGAAAACGCTTGAAACGAAACATTCGATTCCCCTTCCTGATTCCCTGTTGTAACTGTGTGCTAGCTTTCTGAGTTTCCTGCTCAATTACCCATGGTCCCTTTGTGGTGCAGCTTTCTACAGTTTCCACCATTTAAATAATACTCTGTTCTTTTATTATCTCCACTAAAATGACCAACTTCCCATTTTCCCAAATTTACCCCATCTGGCAACTTGTTGTCCACTTTTCCTGTGCATCTCCCTCTCACCACAATCCTCCTAGAACGTTACAGTTATGCCTTTTCTAGGAGGTTCCCATCTCCCCCACCCCCATTCTTCTAAACGTTTATTGAGAGCACTGGGCCGTGGGAAGCCTGCAAAGTTGCGATATTCTTCGCAATACTCTATGGAATGACTGGGAGGAGCTTGCTGCCCATTGGTCAGTATGGAGATAACTTACCCATCAAACTGCATGAGCCTTTCACCCCCCATGTCTTATTGATGAGGCACAGCAGCAGCATGGAAGGGAAGAAAAGGAAGCAAATCCTGCTCTCCGCATCTCACTAACACTTCGAAACATTCTGTCTCATGTGTCAAAGATCTGCCCTGTTCAGTCACATGAAATTCCAAGTTGGAAACTCCTAGAAACTCACATAGATTTCCCCCTGAATTGGCTGCTGACCTCCACAAGGGGTAATGTGTACAGTCATCCTGGGTCAGGAGGAGGGGATGGTGTGAGTTTCTTACCTGAACTGACTGTGACGGATTTTATAAACTTGTATTACAGGATACTACAGGTGGGCATTCAGATGGTATTCTCAGTAATTGTAATGCCAAACTCTGACAGAATAACTGAATTCATCTGGACTTGATTATCGCATTGCGTGTGAGTATAAACTTCCAGCTCATTCCCATTTGCTGCATAAAAGTTCATCTTTGCATCACCCCATTTTCTCAATACATCTCACCCAAATCTTCAGTATGTGTCCTGTATTCGTTTTATGATGAGCTGATGAGTGTAAGTTTTATCATCCTAATGTATATGTTTTGTAAAACCCCTCTATCACAGCTCCACTCAATTTCCTTTGCTACAAGGAGAACAATCTCAGTTTCACCAAATCCCTGATTCCCCAATGTCTCTATGTTCTCTATAAGGCACACATCAGGATCGTGTTGGAACATTCTCCACTTGCCTGCATCAGTGCAGCCCATAACACTATTAATGAAAGTGAACATTCTCCAGGACAAAGCACTGTGCCTGAATGGTGTCCCATCCACCACTTTTAGTATTCCCTCTCATCACTCCCGAGCCACAGTGGCATCGCTGTGTAAAAGGTAAAGTCAGCATTATCCTACCAGACCATAGGGCTGCTCTCTCATTAGGGAGAGATGAGTGGTGGTGTTTAACCTGAAGGTTTCCCCAGCCCAGGCAAGGGGAGAGGTTGAGAAGGAGCATCCATCTATTGTAGATGGCTATTCTTGATGTGTATTAGCAACAGACATGACACATGAAAAACAAATGTGCTAAAACCGTATTCATGCAACTAAAATCCCCCATTCCTGAACCATCCTGGTAAGTCTCCTGTGCCCCTTCGCAGAGACCCTGCCATCCTTCCCAATGTGTGGGGAATATCTGCTTTGCAGAGACTCAGCTGCTCTGTGTTCCTGTGGGGGATGTCATCGTAGAACAACAGTTGCACTAAACCTCACTCTCTGTAGGGTGGGAAACACAGAAATCCCAATAGTATTTAAGATGTATTTAGGGATAAAATTGCAATGCCAAGGCTGACAGGTCTATGAGTTAAGTGCTGGAAAATGGGAGAAAAATAGTTAGCTGGTAGATTTCTTTACAGCACAGATCTGATGGAGCACAGAGGCTTTTTGTGTCCTCGAGGCCTCTGAGACACCTAATATCGCAATATAACAAGCCATGTTTGAAACAAGGTCAGAGAGGTTGATATTGGATTAGATGATACATGATTGGTTAATGTTTATGGGAGGAAAATGAGCCAGAGAGATTTTGCAGGAAATTTTGCAACTCAGGGTGCAGGAATCTGAAATAAAAATGGCCTATCCTCAAGTCTGGAATTAGAGAAAGGCGCAGACCAAAGAGATTTGATGCTGGAGGAGATTAGAGATAGAGATATTTGTGATAGCAGAGATAGTGAGGGTTCTGAGAATGGAAAGGAGTTGTAGCGTTAAGGAAGAGTTGTAAGGCTGAATCAGGTGACAGGGATAGGGAGAATTGTGACGATGGAGGAATTTACAGAGGTAGCGACAGTGAGAGTCACAAAATTATACAGCACAGAAACAGTCCCTGTGATTCAACCAGTCCGTGGCAACCATAATTCCAAACAAAACTAATTGCACCTGCCTCTTCTTGGCCCATATCCCTCCAAATATTTCCTATTTATGTGCTTATCCAAATATCTTTTAAGTATTCACAGCTACCACTTCCTCTAGAAGTCCAATCCACAAGTGTAAACATTGAGAAAAAAACTCATGTCTTTTTAAACTTTTCTCATCTCTTCGCAAAATGTATAGATTCTTGAATTCCCCTGCCCCACAGACATTCATCTTATCTACTCTATTCATGATTTTATAAACCTCTAATAAGGCCACCCCTCAACCTTGTACACTCCAGTCAATGAAATCCCAGCCTATCCGGCCTCTCTTATAACACAATCCATCTATCGATGACAACATTGTTATAAATCTCGTCTGAACCCACTCCAATTTAATAATATCCTTCTGATAACTGGGTGACTAGAACTGGACACAATATTCCAGAAGAGACCACACCAACGTTCTGTGCAGCCTCAACAAAACGTCCCAACTCCAATACTCAAAGGTCTGAGAAATGAACACATGCATGCTAAACACCGTTGATAATGTACACATTTGAGACTGCTCAGAGGATCCCGTGTGGACTCAGACCTGTAAGCCTCTCTCTCTTATTTCGTCCCAGAGATCGTACTCTTTGGAAGTCTGCAATAGAAACCTCTTACGACACATTAGTTTAATTTTAGTCATCCCTTTTATTTACCAACAGCATCACTATTACAACATAACACTGATACATATAATCTAAACTAACTAGGTTCTATAAACCTTGGAGAGTAAAGTACCAGCTCTTCAGGTGCCCCAGCAGGCGACTCTGCTGTACTGATACAAAGTTAAAAATCACACAACACCACCTTATAATCCAACAGGTTTAATTGCAAGCACACTCGCTTTCAGAGCGACGCTCCTTCATCAGGTGATTGTGTCACATGATGAAGGAGCGTCGCTCCGAAAGCTAGTGTGCTTCCAATTAAATCTGTTGGACTATAACCTGGTGTTGTGTTATTTTTAACCCCAGTCCAACACCGGCATATCCGAATCAGTTCTGATACAAAGTGGCTTCCTTCATACAAAAAGTTTACAAAAATATTGCATGTTCTTAATTAGGCTGATAACTATGGAAGGCAATAATTTGTAAGGAAGAGAAGTTAATTGACAGGTCTATGTACACTCAACTAATCACTCCTACAGGCCCTAAGACATTCATCAGGTGATTAAAAGCATACCTAGCCGAGTTAGGCGCCTGCTAGCGAGATAAACACCGATCATAAAGAGATACCAGTCTGAGCTAATAGGAGAGTTCATGATGTAACCTTGCACAGCTCACGTGTCAGATATGATTGTTTTACAAAATGGCTTCTTTGCAAGGAGGGCAATCGTTTGACCATAAAGTGGCTTGCTGACCAATTGTGCCAGAATCTCTTCAATATTTAGCCTAGAATAGTTTCTAAGCTAAGAGCAGACTCCTGCTTTTTAAGCACTGAATCATTCTGTACCTGAGGCTGAGACGTTACCGTAAGATTGCATTTAAACTGATCCATTAGTCTTTGAATTAAACATGCTTTCATTTCAAGGTTGTGATTCAAATTAAAATAAGACATAATGTCGGATTAGTTAGAACAGTCTGTAGAGCGGTCTGGAAGAACAGTAAGTATGTTAAAGCTTCATCAATATTGCCTTTTACAGAATTTGTATTTAATAACCAGTAATAGGTACACAATATCAAAAAAGTCTCAAAAATGCAATTAAATTCAATTCATAATAAATAAACACGGAGTTAATTTTCTACTGGTTTCAGCAGCCTCAGCACTAAAATGATGTCTCTTTCTAGTGTCCTTTTGAACTCTCAAGTCAGAGTCTTGTAACGGCAAAGATGTTTCTTCTCTCTGTGTTTTCCCAGCTTGCAAGGTGTAATAAGGATTCATTATAATTGACAGGACCTGAAAATTAATTCCAAGGCTTTTAAATCAAACACTTTCATTAATTTCATGAAAGAACAGCCGTGAATGTTACCGCTTGGTGTCCTGTTTACACAGATTCACTGATGTTAACGCAAATGTTCTTAATTGCCTTAGAGCATCCTGTTATCATCGGGAGAGGACAAATGTTTTTTTATCTTCTGTATACCTTGGGTTCCCCCGTTTTTTTCTGAGCCTCCCAGCCTGTCATGTGTATTTTCTAGTGTGTAGTAAATGTGTTTTGTAATTCAGCATTACATTTTAATCTAAATGTTTAAAGACAAGTTTTAAGGCGAAAGACTTTCTCACCTTTCTATCTGCCCTGTCTAAATGTGATGCAAACTTCAAAGACCAGAACCTTTAGGTTTCTTTGTTCTAGATCACGACTCAAGGTGCTACTTTTAATTAGTGTATGTCCTGCCCTTGTTTGTTTTATCAAAATTTAATATCTTTGCATTTATTAAAATTAAATTCCATCTGCCACTCTTCAGCCCATTCACCAAATTAATCAAGATCTCTTTGTAATCGTAGATTAACTTTGTTACTGTTCACTTTAACACCAATTTTTCGTGTCACCCACAAAATAACGAACCATACTTTGCATATTATCATCAAAATCATTTAGATGATTGGCAAACAAATATGGGCCCAGCACCGATCCCCGTGGTCACAGGCCACTGGTCACAGGCCTTCAGTCTCAAAAACAACCCTCCACTATTACTCTGTCTCCTACTGTTAAGCTAATTTTGTATCCAGTTGGCCAGTTCTCCCTGAATCCCATTTGATCGAACTTTACAAATTAGTTTCCCATGCATAACCTTGTCAAAGGCTTTACTAAAGTCCAAATAACCAATGTCTAACGCTCTGCCCTCATCGATCTTCTTGATGACTAAATTTCAAAAACAATCAAGTTGATGAGACACCTCTCATCAAGTTATGCTGACTATCCTTAATCATCCCCTTCCTGATGAAGGGCTTATACTGGAAACATCGATTCTCCTGCTCCTCGGGTGCTGCCTGTCCAGCTGTGCTTTTCACACACCTCACCCTTCGACTCTGACCTCCAGAATCTGCAATCCTCACCTTCTCCCAATTGATTATCCCTAATCATTTTTTAATTCTTAAAACGCCTATAAATCCTATCTTTCAGGATCACCTCCAACAACTTACCCACCACTGAGGTCAGGCTCTCAGGTCTACAGTTCACAGACTTTTCTGTACTAAAGGTACAACATTAGCCACTCTCCAGTCATCAGGCACCTCACCTGTGATTATCAATTATACAAATGTTTCTACAAGTGGCCTGCAATTTCCTCCCCTACCTTCACTTCAACCACTTGCCCTGCTTTGTTACCCGAGAAAAGGTCAGCTTTTGCTCCTTTTCTGACAAGAACATTTACACTGATGAAGAAAATGTTCTTGAACTAAGTTAAAAAAATTCTCCACCCACCAACCCTTTCACTATGGTGGAAGGAGAACATTCAGATATTTTAACTCGAAAATGCTGTATTAAGACTTTGTGTTGATAAAATATTTTGTTTTGATAGCCACAGTCTATTACAGTGAGAAATGGTGTGAATTTTCTCTCACTGAAAAACATTCACTTAATTCCACCTCTTGTGGAAATTCCTTTCTGTTCCCATCTGACATGACCGAGATTTAGCTCTCTGTTGTTTTCCATATTCAGAACAGAACTGCGGCACAAATCCAAGCACATGATTTCTTTAATTATTGACCTACGAAGTCGATGCCAATGCCTCACATTGTAATGGGATTCATCAACAAGAGAACTTTTCAGGATTAACACAGTTGTGTCTTATGTGCAGGGGGTCATTACACAAGCACAGTATCAAGCTTCCTCAGGGGCAAGACCAAAAGATGCTGGAAAGAGAAATGGGAGTTAACATTTTCGGTCCAGTGACGCCGTCCTTAGCATTGATTATTTCCAGGAAAAGTTTGGTCTATATGCAGAAGATATGTGGGGGTGCAGTAATTAGAAGTGAACGAGATGTCGGGATAGAGCCGAAAGAGAGAGACTAACAGTTGGACATAGGAATTGATAATGATTTGTTTGGAGCATTAACAACTGTTCACGGAGACTGTTTATGACTAACCAGAGGTATTGTGTAATGGCTGCTATTCTATAACTAGGCCTGGTGGGTGTGTCGGGGGCCAGGATATGGGAGACTTCAGGCCTCTAAAATGATTGAAATTGGTATGGATGGTCGCTGGGTGCTCAAGCAGAAAATGGTCTGTTGCTTTTTCAGCATGCGCTGAGCTATGGTGGAACACTGCAGTAAGTCTGAGATAGAGACGTTGGCGAGGAAACGGTTCTGTGCTAAAGGAGCAGTCAACTGGAAGCTCAGGGACATTTTTGGCGATAGAACTTTGTATTCTGCAAAACGGTAATTCAATCCAGACTTCATTTCCCAAAGTAATGGCGACCACAATATGAGCAGTGAATCTATTAGGCTGGATTGTGTGAAGTGTAGGGAAAGTGTTGCTTCACCTGGAAGGTGTATTTGAGCACTTGTGTACTAAGCAGGGAGTTCAGAAATGGACAAGTGAGGAGAAGCAAGAAGCAAGAAGAAAGGATAGTGTCGAAGATATCATTGGAGATGTTGTTAATAAATGGGTAAGAAAGCGACCATAAAGGAACTATACCTGAATGCTCGTACTTTTCGGAAGAAGGTTGGGGATATAATGGCATAAATTATCCCGAACGAATACAATTTAGTAGACATTGCAGATACATGGAGACAGCATAGTCAAGACTGGGAGGTAAATATTCACCGGCATGAGACAATTTGGAAGGACAGAAATGGAGGTAAGGAAGGTGGTGTAACTCAAACATTCAAGGACAACCTCAGACCGATGCTGACATATGATATACGTTCTATGGAGAAGGAGTTTGAAACCATTTGGGAGGAAAGTAGATTTTCTAAGAAGAAAATGTTATTGATTGTCAGAGTCTACCGGCTCCAAATTTTAAGATCACATTGGGGAGGGCTGGAAACAAAGACATAAATAACACCTGAAAAAATGGTATGGCAATTATCATGCGGGATTTTAATCAACATGTCGATCGGTCAAAACAGCTCAGTCAGGGTAGCCTTGATGAGGAGAGTATTGAGTATCTGCGAGAGATTCCTTAACTACTGTGTAATGGAACAGGCCAACAAGGGGAGAGGCCAAATTAGATTTGGTACTGGATAATGAACACGGCAAGGTGATAGATTTGGCGGTAGGTGAGCACTTTGGTGATAGTTACCAAAATTAAATTATGTTTACTTGAGCTTTTCAAAGGGATAGGTATACACCGGAGGGCAAGCGCTGCTGCTGGGGGAAAGAAAATTGTAATGCAATTAGATAAGATCACGCATGCACACGTTGGGCAAGGAAACGGCAGGGAATGGGCAGAATAGACGTGAGGAGCTTATTCAAGGAGCAGGTTCTGTGTGTATTTGTTAAGTATGTACCTGTCAGAGAGGGAGGAAATTGTCAAGTCCAGGAGTCATGATTACTGAGGAAGTTCAGGAAAGACCTGAAGAGAGACTGAAGATGAGCCAGAATGGTAGCTGAGAATTTGTTAGCAGATAGGATAAGGGAAAATCCTATATCTTTCCATAGTTACGTAAGGACTAAAAGAATGAATGGAATAAAATATGGCCAATGAAGGACAGTCGTGGTAAGTAGTGCGTGGAGACAAAAGTGATGGGGGAAGCTCAAAAGCAATATCTTTCGTCAGGATTCGCTCTGGAAAAATAAAACGTTGTAGAGGACAATACTGAGAAACAGTCTACCAGACGAGATCGGATTGAGGTTCCCAAGGACGAGGTGTTACAAACTCTGAAAATGTGAAAATATATAAATTCCCATGGGCCGGATGGGATTTATCCTAGGATTCTCTGGGAAACCAAGAATCGGATTTCCAAGCCTTCGACTTTGATCTTTATGTTGTCATTGTCCAAAGGTATAGGACCAGAACACTGCAGCATAGTAAACGTTGTTCCCTTATTCAAGAAGTAGAGAAAGCCCTGGAAATGATAGACCATTGACCCGTCCGTCGGTTGTGGGTAAAGTGTTGGAAAAAGTTCTGAGAGATAAAATTTGTAATCATCTCGATTGGAATTAGTTTATGAGGGAAGGTCAAGCCGGTTTTGTGAATGGGAGGTCGAGACTCACAAACATTATTGAGTTCTTTGAGTAGGGCATTAAACTGGATGTCGGTTTGCTCACTGAATTGGAAAGTTCATTTCCAGACATTTCATCACCCTACGAGGTAACAATTTCAGTGGTTCTCCAGGCGAAGCACTGTTCATGATTCCTGTTTAAAATTTATATGTTTGGGGTTCTTTGGGTTGGTGATGTAATTTCTGGTGGTGATGTCATTTCCTGTTATTTTTCCTCAGCGGGTAGACGATGGCGTCGAACTCGAAGTGTTTGTTGGAAGAGTTCTGGTCGGAATGGCATGCTTCGAGGAATTCTTCTGCATGTATCTGTATGGCTTGTCCTAGTATGGATATGTTGTCTCAGTCGACTGTAGTGTTTGTCGAATGTAGTGTTTGTTTCCAGTTCTTGCACGGTATTTTGTAAATGTCATCAGTTTTTGCATATGGACAAATAAGCAGAAAACGAGCCACCAGGATACATGAACATCAACTAGCCACAAAACGACGTGACCCTCTCTCACTGGTATCCTTACATACAGATAAGGAAAGGCACCACTTTGACTTGGACAAGGCATCCATCCGAGCACATGTGAAACAGAGACAGACACGAGAATTCCGAGAAGCAGAGCATTCCAACCGGAAATCTATCAAAAGGCACATCGAGGTGGATCCCATCTACAACTCCCTGAGAAAAAGAACAGGAAATGATATCACTACAGGAAGTTACATGACCAACCCAAAGAACCCCAAACATGTCAATAGAAAGCAAAAATCCTGAACAGTACACCGCCCGAAGGCCCACTACAGTTGTTACCCAGGAGGGTAAAGAAAATTATGTAAGTGAGCCTTCCAGCTCAGCGAGCAAATCTTCATGTGGAAGCTAATCCTGAGCTACAAACTTGTTAAAACTCACCAGGTGACTAAACAGATAGATGAGGATAATGCCGTTCATGTAATGCACGTTTGGATTTCAGTTGGCCGTTTGGTAAATTTCGCCATGGTAGATGACTGCACAAAATACTGAGGTATGGGCTTGAGGAGGATTTCGTGCTTTGGACCTGAAATTAGCCAGCTGAAAGAAGACAGAGGGTGTTATTTGATGGAGAAACGTCATCCTGGAATTCAGTTGCTTTTGGTGTTCTGCAACGAACTGTTTTAGGTTCACAGCTTTTTGTCATTTTTTTATAAACCACCTGGATGGGAACGTAGAAGGATGGGTTCGTAAATTTGCGGACGACACTAAGTTCGGTACAGTTGTGCATAGTACTAAAAGATATTGTAGGTTACATAGGGACACAGGTATGCTGCAGAGCTGGGCTGAGAGTTGGCAAATGGAATTTAATGCAGAGAAAATGTGAGAAAGAGCATGGCATTAAAATTAGCACAGAATATAAAGATCGACAGCAGAAGTTTCTATTAAAATATAAAATGAAAAAGAGTGGCAAAAGTAAACGTTGACACTTTCGTGGATAAGAAGGGGCATTTCCATATGGGATATGCGGAAATAGCCGTGACATTGAACAGGCATTTGCGTCGGTCTTCACAGTGGAGGATATTAATTACATGCCAGTAATTGACAAAGTGATGACGGTTGGTGACCGTCATTATAACAAAAAAGTGTTGGATTGTTGGAGCTCATTAACATCGCAGGGTGTTAAACGCGATGGTGTGTTAAAAAGAAGTTTGCTGACGGTATTTTTCCAAAATTAGTTGGTCTCAGGGGCAGTCCCAGCTGATTGGAAAACATAAATATGACATCACTGTTTAAAAAGGGAGGCAGACAGAATATGAGGAATTAGATCAGATTACTTACAGTGTCGAAACAGGCCCTTCGGCCCAACAAGTCCACACCGACCGCCGAAGCGCAACCCACCCAGACCCATTCCCCAACATTATAGAACTTTGTTTAACCTCTGCAGTGCAGAAATTTCTTGAGTCGATTATCGTGGAAGAAATAGCAGGGCATCTCGACAGAAACTGGACAGACGCAGCATGGGTTAATGAAGGGCAGGTCATGCCTGAAAAATCTTTTCGAGTTCTATGATGGCATTACGAGCATGCTGTATAACGCGACCCAGTGAATTGGTGTACCTAGATTTTCAAAATGCCGTCGACAATTTGCGGTTCAGGGGCTGACAGCAAACGGATGCGTGCTGTTAAGGGTAAAGTATGAGCATGGATTCAGGATTATTTGTCCAACAGGAAGCGCAGAGTGGGGATAAATCAGTGCTATTCTATTGTCCATCAACGATTTGCCTCAGGGATCGCGACTGGGACCGCAATTACTTACAACTTATATGGATGATTTGGATTTTGGAGCCATGCGCATCGTGTCAATGTCTGCAGTTGACACAAAGGTGAGTAGCTGAGCAAAGCGTGCGGAGGACAGTGAAACTTTGCAGAGGAACATTGAAATATTGGGTTAATGGGCAATATTCTGGCGGATGGATTTCCGGATTTGAAGATGTTCGCTGATGACAAGAGACTATGTGGAATAGGATTGTATCGAAAATTCAGAAGAATGAGGCCGGATCTTATGGGAACATATAAAATTATGAAGAGCATGTGTGAGATAGAAGTAGAGAGCATGCTTCCATTGGCGGATGAAACTAGGACAAGAGGGCACAGCCTTAAGATTAGGACGAGCTGAGTTAGGACTGAATTGAGAAGGAATTCCTTCAACCAGAGAAGTACTCTATGGAACTGCTTGTCCAACGAAGTAGTTGATAATACATCAATAAATGTTTTTTTTTAAGCTAGGGCTGATTTTTATTTGAACAATAAAGGAAGTAATGATTACCTTCACAGGTTGGTTAAGTGGATGCATATCCATGGAAAGATCAGGCATGATCTTATTGAATGGCGAAGCAATCTCTAAGGCCCGTATGGCATAGTCTTGATCCTCGTTCTCATGTTCTATGAATGTATGGGTCACATATTCCGCGATTTTAGGGAAAGCTTCCATGGGGAGGTGTTGAGACAGAAGGCACAGTGCACCACGGTCCTGCGGAGGTAATGGTTCCTGGGGAAGGCGGACAAGGGCGGGGAGGGGAATATATGTTTGGCAATAGTATTTCTCTGGAGGTGGTGGAATTAGGAAAATATTTCGTTGATGACTTGGAGTACCATAGCGCTTAAGGTTCCAGACCATGTTCTGAAAAACATGGGATAAGAATGGAACGTTGCTTCATGACGGACATTTGAAAGATGGGTCAAAGTCCTTCTTTGGTTCAGTGAAAGTCACAATGTCTTTGAGAAGCTAACTTTAGCAGCCAAAAGCATTGTGGCCACAAGAGCAGGTCATAGTCAGAGATTTTCGCGACTCCCTAAAGCCTGTCTAACACATAGCCTGCAACGACACGCCACCTATGGTTTGTCACCGGCAGTCTCCACTAACAGCTGTTCACTCTCCGAGCGAGAGCGTTATTCACCTCATTGACCAAATGTTCTTCTCTTTCTTTTGTTCTTTCCCGACCAACTGTTTACTCCCTTACAATACAGAATGAGACATGATGGGATAGTTCCTGTTCGCCTGGATGATTGCAGTTTTAAAGAAACAATGCACAGGAGAAGCACAGCAGATTAGTCAGCATCTGAGTTACAAGAGACATTTAAATCACAACCTTCTTGAGGATTCCTTAGTGCAGTTGCAACAATACTGAAAAGCTCAACAACGTCCAGAACAGCCCAACTGAATTGAGCAGCAACACACAACTAATAAAACATCGACAAACATCCATTCCCACCACAACCAAACACTCAGACATGCAGTCTGCACCATCCACAAAATGCACTGCAGATATTCACCAAGGGTCCTTAAACAGTACATTACAAACTCACAACTACTTCCATCTAAAAGGAAAAGGGTAGTAGATAGGTAGGAAATACCTACAACCCACTGGCCATCCTGCTCTGGAAATATATTGGCGTTCCTCCAGAATCACTGGGTCAAAACTGTGGATTTCACTCCCCTATAACTTTGGTCTACCGACAGCACACGGAAACGATGGTTCAAGAAAGCAACTCATCATCACCTTGCCCAGTCAAATCAGAAATGAACAATAAATGCTGACCTGTTCTGGAATACCTACACCCGACGAAGAATGAAAATCATACGCTTAGGTGTTTGAGAAGTTCTCTCTTAATGAGATATATCTGGTTTTATTTGAGGGGTATCAAAGATGAGGATTTGCTGTTGGGAAACTGAAACGAAGCATCA
Organism: Chiloscyllium plagiosum; assembly: GCF_037043375.1. Lineage (NCBI taxonomy): Eukaryota > Metazoa > Chordata > Chondrichthyes > Orectolobiformes > Hemiscylliidae > Chiloscyllium > Chiloscyllium plagiosum. The sequence goes on from NW_028270146.1 coordinate 112,157,481, forward strand.
CATCAGAATTTGATGGAGTTGCTTTGTTCCATGTAGCCTGAACCTCACCGGCCTTTGAAAATGAAAGCAGTATGTTACATTCACAGTGGAGTGAAAGCATTCACTATCTGAACTATCGAGACATAATTGGAGGGGCGCTGGAGAGAAACTGCGAATGTGCGGTGACGATTCAATTACTTGTCTGTACTGAAACTTCATCAGTGCAACCACACCGGGGAAAAGCCATTCAACTGTTCTGAGTGTGGAAAGGGAGTTACTCAGTTTTCTAACTTGCTGACTCACCAGTGGGTTCACACGGAGAAGAAACCATTTAATTGTCCAGAGTATGGAAAAGGCTTCAAAAGTTCTCACGAACTGCTGTACCATCAATGTGTTCACATTGATGAGAAACCATTCAAGTGTTCTCACAGAGGGAGTGGGTTCAGGCCGTCATTTGATCTCACTTTACATCTGCGAACCCAGTGGACAGAGGCCGTTCGCCTGTTCTAAGAATGGGAAAGCATTCAGTCAGTCATTCAGTCTGCTGAGACACCAGTGAGTTCATACCATTCGTATGGGACCATTCGTCTGCTGTGATTTGAAGTAATTAATTGATTCCGGCAATCTGCTGAAATACAAGAGAATTCAACTGGAAAGAGACAATTCACCTGCTCTGACGTTTCTCAAACTTACTGAAAGACGAGTGAATTCATATAGGCGAGAGGCCATTCATATATACTGAATTGGGGAAATGATGCACTTAAGCCATCCATCCTCCTGATACACCAACAGGTTCACTGTTCAATAATTAGTTTTAATGACGCAGTGTGGGAAATGCTTTATAAGTTTCCAGTAATTGACGTCCCATCAACATGTCCACGCTGATGAGAACACAATCTTTGAGGGGTAGGATTGTTGTTTCTCACTGTAGGATTGTTGTTTCTCTGATATAAGTGAATACCCTTCACAAGGTCTTCATTTCGATGTGAAGAGCATTCAGAAATACCGAATGCATCGAAATACTTTTAGTACAAATTCACACTTAACAATGAAGAAGAGGATCAAGAACAGTCAATGGATATCTACCAGTCTCCTCTAATTGTACGGAAATACGGGGAAAAGAATCTTTGAATTTGATGTGATTGAAAACGGAACAATTAAACACCACATCAATTGAAGAGATTAAACACATCCAATGAAGTAAACCCCGGCTGACAGAATGAACACAGTTCAATTCTCGATGCAATCACACCATATCGCATTCACATGAGACCTCACTGGATTGTTTGCATTGTTACCATCTTTCAAGACCGTAGCGGCTACTGCCTTCATTTGAGACAGAAGGGGCTGTTCGGTGATTTAACCAGGTCAGAGAAGATTTAGAGAAGGACAACGTTTAAATTAACCTCAAACCAGTGATAGGAATTCGAACCACGCTGCGAGCATCACACTGTTTTATAAGCCAACAAAGCAGCCAACTGAGCGAAACAGATTCCACCTGACTGGGCTGTCACACTTGCGAATGAGTAATTGAATCCCTTGCTTCCCACAGTGCAAATTAACTGCCTCTCCACGCACGGCAGCACAGTCTTTAGCACTGCAGCCTCAGAGCATGAGGGGCTGGCTTCGATTCCAGCCTCGGAGGCCTGTCTGTCTGGCGTCTGCACGTTCTCCACGTGTCTGAGTGAGTTTCATCCAGGTCCTCAAATTTCATCCCACAAGATAAAATGGTGCGCCGGTTAGTTGAATTAGCCATTATATATTACCGATACCGTAGGTTAATAGTTGGGGTAAAGATAAGGGTTTGAGGGTTCGTTGGAGGGATTGTGTGGACTTGTTGTGCCGAAGGGCCTGTTGCTGCACTGCAGGGATTCTCATGTGTTTTCTGGTGTTCCATCACATCATTGCTACTCCATAAGCTCTTTTCAAAGTCAGACTATTAAAGTTTTCTCTCATTTGTGGGACAAGTCCATATCTGCTGAGATTGGAGACCCGAGTTAATCACTTCCCAGGCAAGGAGCAAGTAAATATTTCTCGCTCGTGCGAATATACTCGTGCTCACTGAATAGAGATGACCAGGTGAATCTCTTTCCACACTCAGTGCAGGTCTCTCTACAGTGTGCCCATTCAAGTTCATTTGAACCTTTGCTGATTTAATAAATTCCTTCTCATACACAGAACAGACAAATAGTGTCTCTCCAGTGTCATGTCGATCGGGTGACATTAGGCGGTGTTGTGAAGATAATCGCTTACCAAAGAGAGAAGACAAATCTTCTCTCCCTTTGTTGAAGTCATTTGCGTACCATTAGGATTGATCCCCGAGTGAATACCTTCCCGTCATAGAACAGCTGAGTGGCTTGTCCCCATGTAAACAGGTTGATGGTGAATAAAGATTTTGAATTTACAACCTTTGCAGATCAGAAAGTTTATTTTTCAACAGTATGGGAAATGACATGCAAACCTGCCTACACACAGCATGGCCAATAAGAACACAGAAAATCAAGCCTGTCCAAGCCATACAAGGAACACCCAAAATGCTTCAGTATTGACCAAACAGGCTGACAAGGGAAACCATACATGATCAGTTATTCACAAACCAGGGAATACACTTCCCAAGACAATCTACCAATAAGCTTCCTCGACCCGATAAACACAGCTGAACCAAAGGCCGAAGGGTAACTTAGTACCTCAGTGATATCAAAGCCACATGAAGCTCAGGTCAGCCAGGAATGCACCAGAATACCTTACTCATCTCTGGAGAGCAACAATGGTATCACCTTACTGCCAAGGAAAGGGACATTCTCACATACACCCTGATCCCATTCTTGAACTGATTAATGCTGCTGGATGCTTGATTGTATCTTGATTGTATCAATCACGGCCAGAGCTTGTACCGTAACTCGGAGCCAGCCAGGGGAGAGCCAGACGGGCAAGGGAAACCTGGCAAAATAGAATGAGAGACTGCTGATTAAATTTTTCGCATCAACCCTAAGAGATTCCTTAACTCGAAGGAAATTGACCGGGGCTCCACCAGTTCACTTTTTTTCCTGTCCTGTGATTTCTGAGCATTTGCTTTGGATGTGTCTGCTTGTTTTGCGGTTGCTGACGGCATGTATTGTCAGTTTCAGGTGTCTCGTCTAAGTGTGTTTATCCATCAGACAAGTGTTTGTTTACAGTGCGGTGCGCGATAATCCTTCATTGCTTGACCTGTCAATCACTCACTGCTTGTGTGTTCTGTGAGTACTCCCTTTGTCTTTCCTCGAATACTGAAGTGCAATGCTTAGCAGTCAGCGCAGGACTTCCACTACGCCTTGGGGGCAGGGAATTCCATCCACTGCTGGGATGTGCTCGCTGGGCAATCCCAACCATGTGGTGAGAACGGCCCAGGACCAAAGTTGTACAAGACAATATTGAGGAGGCATGTAAGTTTCGATTCCCTACAGTGTTGAAACAGGCCCATCGACCCAACGAGTCCACACCGACCCTCGGAAGAGTAAGCCGTGCAGACCCATTTCCCTCCCACCAATGCACCTGACACTATGGGCAATTTAGCACGGCCATTTCACCTGCCTTGCACACCTTTGTGATTGTGCGAGGAAACCGGAGCACACGGAGGAGTCCCAGGCAGACATGGGGAGAATGTGCAAACTGCACACAGACAGTCTCCCAAGGCTGAAATCGAACCTGGGACCCTGGCGCTGTGAGGTAGCAGTGCTAACCACGCTGCCCTGTAAATACATGAACATCAAAATAAAGATAGGAGATTCTCTTGTTATACCTGGTTCACTAGCAGATACTGTGCTGAAAGAGACAGGGGATGGTGGTTACTTTACCCACTTTACAGAAGACTTTTAAACATGTCCACAAGAAAATTGGCCATATGGGAGGTCCTTTAAATCCGATAAACTTGATTATTGTAGGACGGCCATTATGGGAGGGCACATTGACCCCTCCTGGGACACTGTATACATGCTGCAGTGTCTTGAAAATTTTCGACAGGTTGCCCAGCAGTATCAGGATGCGAAGGTGAAAGACTGCTGCAATAACAAGCGACACTGTGATCCCAACAATTCCAGATACGGCCACGTCGCCCTTTGCCCCACAGTACCCGAAATTTCCCATACTGGCTTCAAAGCCAGACCCGTTGGGCCTGAATGAAGTGGCTGCATTTTTATTACCATGCATTACACAGCAAGCCCGCGATGGGACACATTAGCCGCCGGGCAGTATGAATCACCACTGCTGCCCAACACAAACGATAACTCCAGACTCACAAGAAGACCGAGTGCATGCCGAAATTACCAGGGCACCAACTGTCAGTTTCCCCGCATCATGATTGGGTTCACTACCTTGTATAAGGCCTGGATCCACGCAGAGGTCCGGGCCATGCTACAAGATGCCCCAGACCCGTTGAATTGACAACTCCCGTTCGAAAATTGGGTCCTCGAAATTTCCTGTATTTTCAACTGTCAGTCCCAAGATGTGCAGATGGTATTACAGCTTGTGCATATGACCCACTGGGTGACCATTATCCCTGTTATTGACATCCCCATCCAATCCTGGCGCACTGCTTCAGACTGGGAAAAAGTGGCTGGACAGCACCGTGAAGGATGCAATAAAGGCCAGTGCAAGGCGGCACGCCGATTTTGGGCTGTTATCCAGTGTCTGCAGAGCAGCCAAGCATTTGCTCGATGTCATTGTCCGCTTTAGGGAGATCTGCGACTCCTTGTCCGACATTCCATTAGCAGAGAACGAGAAGCTTGCCGTGCAGACCTTACATATGCTCACGTTTTCACGTTGCACAATCGAATGACGAGCAGGACTGACAATTTACTTTTATTTAATAACTTGGACGGGAATGGGCTTTTCACTACACCAAAACCGACGGGGGCATTCGACTGCCTCGCACAACCTGACAACCACAGGGACACCACCAGGCCAGTACACCAAACTAGGGCAATTCAGAGAAGGCAGTGCTGGAACAGTGTGAATTTGGAACACTGTGTGACACAGTGCTGGTCCAGGCAATGTCGCCCAGGGCCATCTAACCTCTCCGTCTACCCTCAGGCATGACAGCAGTCCACTACACAACAGTGGCAGCTTCAACAGGCTGCCTACACTGTGGCTGATCCCCTCCCCCGTGCTCCAGAAACTAACTAGGGCTATCGTGAGAGTGAGTTTTCACAGGCGATCTCAATATGTCTCTCACACGCCCCGTCTGAAATTTCGATGATGGATGTGGAGGTGGTGGGGAGCTGCTCATTTCCTTTGTGTTGGATACTGGATCTGTCCAACCGTCTGCGGCTTCCGACTCGGAAAATTACCTGAGTTGCAAGACCCTCTGCTCCATACGGTTTTTGAGAATACCCATAACAGACCCACTCTCCTAACCCATTAACTCCAGTATTGGCCCTGCCACTGCGACTGATGCTGCTATTATTTCAGACTCTTGCCCAGTCGCCCTCCTGAGCCGGCAGACCTTATGTAAATTGAATGCCAGTATCTACTGTTCCTCTGAGGGTCTCACATTAGAGAACCCTGACGTCCATTATTCCGTGCTGCGGGCAGTAATTTCACACAGCCCTGAACCCTCTGACCAGGTAAGCTCCTGATGCTCTTGGTCATGCTCCAATTCACCTTTCTGCGCTCTTCTCGACCCCTACTTGCCCTGTTGTCAATGGCCCCTTTCTGTAGACAGTTCCCTGACTCCCTGCTCCCAGTGGGGTGCGCAATTGACGGTATTGGCTTGTCATGCATCCCACCTGAATTAATTGAAAATACCGACACACCACGGTGATATGTAATAACAAAGTAGATTCTTGTGAAATCTAAGGACTTCAAGGTGACCTTCTTACCAAATGCGGGTACTATGATGTTGTTGTACCTCTGCACTGATAGCTGAAGTGACGTCAAGCTGCTATCTGTTTTCTCCGTTGGTTTTGATCATTCTGGCTCTCGTCTAATTGCCTGAAGACGAGAGGTGCCGGCAACCGAGGAGCTTGTTGCGTGGTTTCTGGTGTAATTTTCAGAGGGGATGAGGAGCTGCTGTTCGTCACGGGAAGTGACTGTGAGGCCCCTAACCCCCACTCCCCCAAAATCCCACAACTCCCCATAATCCAGTTACTGCAGTCAGCAGCTGATCAACCCTGTCAGAGCACACTGGATCCTCCTTACCCTGACCTTTTGGAAGGATAGTCTGCTGCCATGAATTTGCCAATGGCTGGATATGATGTGTTTTGCTTTCAATTTCACTTTCATCTCTGGCCACATGTAAGTTCTTCAGTTTAACCTTGTAACCCTTCCATAAAATGTCCGCTCGCTGATCCCTTTTTGTCAACTTAACCAGGTTCCCCACACGTACTCACCACCTCAGCAATCTCTACTTGAACTTGCCCACATTGACTTATTGATCTTCTCCAGCCTTGATAGAGCAGGGACTGTTCCTGTGCCCAAGCACCCTGCAGGAACTTTAATGAATCAGGGAGCAATCTGAATCTAATTGATGTTAAGTGTTTGTTAGTAGCCAATGTCTCTCCAGAGCTGTTGTTTGAAAGTATAGGTAACAGCCTTTAAATATGATTGCTGCATTCTCTGAACCGGAACATCCTCTGCCCACATAGTTCGAACGACGCCCCCTGCTGACCGACCGTTAATTGACCAGTTCTGACAATGTTGCATTCTCGACTTTTCCTAGCCTACCCACGTGGCCACACCTCCTAATTCCAATCCTGGTCCATGCATTTCATAGCCTCCAGTAATAGTTTGGCACTTATGCTCAATTCCACCACAAACCCCATTCCCGACCTATTATTTTGTGCTTCCAAGCAACTTTGGGCAAGAAAGTTGGGATGCAGAGGTTCTGTTTTGCACCCTTATCATTTTGTTATCTCATCATTCCTGCACTTCCATTTTGTTTTCGTTCCCTCTGGTTCCCCTCTTTGTTCTTTGTCACTAAATCTTTTTAATTGCTGCATTTTTAATTTTTGACGAAAGCGGATGGAACTCAGACAAAGTGTCTACAGCAGATTGTGAGTATTTGTTAATTTGCAATCTAATAAATAACGTATGATTAGGATTCATTAAAAATTATGCTTAATACTTATTGATGTTGGAATATAAAGTCCACTTTCCCCTTTATTGACACGAAGTAATTTCCTCGATTTAATTTTCATATTTCAGAATCAGTTCAGTTCAAATGGCAAAAGACAGCTAGATCGCTGAAGTCACTGCATTCCAACCTGATTTTGGACACGTGAGAACTTCAGTTTCTCTCCCTACTGCTCTCTCTATCCGAGCAAATTTCTCTGATTTCCTTTCCTTCACTTTTAAGCGGCCGTGCTCCAGGGGGAAATACTATTGGATGTTGTTGAATCTCCAGCTCGAGCTGAGAGAGGGTTGTCTCCCATTGTGAGGTCAGAGACCCAGCCGCAGGTTGATGGGACTCAGGGGTCAGGCCCCACTGCGCAGCCTCTGTAGAATCTCCATGTCTCAGTGTTCCCCAAGGGGAAAGGCACATCCAGGAAGGAGTCACTGCGGGCCTCACTATAGGCTGCACAGAGGGACACTGACAATTACACACGGAGCTTGGACAGCTAGTTCCAAGGGAACCGATGTGACACCTGTGCCCTGTGACTTTGCTTGGGAATTCAACCTGCGTGTGTTTAGAACAGGAACTCTTCCATTGGGTTAAATCCAGCCATTCAAAAGGATCGAATATCTACTATACGAATAATGATATACTTCCGAACACCTCATGGAGATTATCATTTACAGCAGATTCTAGTCGATTGTACAACCAGAGAATTATACTGAAAAGTATAAATATTTCTCTGCATTAACTCATTCATAAAGGAATCATTCCATTGGTCAGGTATTTGTTGGAGAAGCACAGGCTGGCGTTGCATGTCAGGACCCTGCAAAAACCTGGACATAGACTCTGTTCTAATTAACTGGGGACCTGAAAACTCTGATAGGGAGACCCTCCTGAAGAATGTGGCCTTCACTGTCTGTGCTGTCACTTATTCCTCCCGAGAAGGTGGTGGAGAGTGAGGTTACTTCCTTAATCACTACAGATTACTGGAATAGTGTGTGCATTTGTTCCTGGGTCCGCACCTTCAATCATGGGGATGGATTGGAAAGAATGGAACTTTTCAGATTGGGAATCTGATGGGATTTTCAAAAATCATGACACCTCTGGGAGAGACTGTTCCCCGAATATAAGGTTCAAGAATGAGACAACACAGGCTGAAATTATCTGCAAAAGTAACAGGTGTGTCGTAAGAGATGTTTTTTTGTTGACATAACGCTTGGTGTTTGTGTGGAGGGCCCTGCTGGAGTTCTAATGGAGGCGGCTCCAACTGACGCTTTTAACAGGGAACTCGGTCATTATTTGATTTTCAACGAGGGGTGGAGAGTCAATGGACAGAACAGAGTGTCACAGTAATTATTTTCTGAATCTCAAACTCCCACTTTGTCAATGAGGACTTGGTCACTGACATCAAGAGATGTCAGCATGCTGACGCTTGGCTTGGGAGTCTTTGTTGTAGACATAGAGCTTTACTCACTGTCAACCTCCAGACAACAGGATATGTCTTCAGAATTTGCAAATGACACAAATTGAAAATGCAGGAAACAGGGAAGAGAAAAGTAGCAGAATTTAGGAGGACGCATCCAGACGTTATTTCTATTCGGTCTGAGGATGAACGTGGCCCACAGGATTCCTGATATCCTCATAATGAACTAATCAGAGCCAGACTTCCTTATTGTTCGTGGCCAATTAATATGAAGCACAGAATTCCTGTGAAACAGACAGGAGAGAGGCGAGAGCTTTCTGTTTGTCATAAAGAGCAAAACAGTCACGCAATGACCGTGGGGGAGAGACATTTCCTGTATTTAATCAAAATCACACTCTGACATGGCGAACCCTCCAACTACCTGAGGGACTGTGATTTGTAAAACATATTCCACGTGAAGCTTGTTCAGAATCAGTCACAGATTATTTTAAATCTGCAATCTGACTAGATTGATCCTGAAGGCAGAAGTTTTACAGACACTGCAGAAAAGATTTACCACCATGCTTCCTGGACTGGAGGGCATTTCTTATGAAGTAATATTGAGGGGCCGAGCGCTTTTGTCATTGGAGTGAAGAAGGATGCGGGGTGAATTGATAAGGGTGTATATGATGATAAGAACCACAGATAGAATGAATAGCCAGAGACTTCTTCCCAGTACAGAAATGTCTTCATAAGGGGGCATAATTTAAAAGTGATTGGAGGAAGGTTTCGGGGAGATGAGATGTAAGTTCTTTCTATGCACTGACCAGACTCTGTCGCGGTGGTAGTTCAATCAGATGCATTATGGATGCATACGCGACTCTTGGATAGGCACATGGAAGATAGGTTATGCAGATTAGTTTGATCTTAAAGTACATTAACCGATCAGCGCATCATCGACGGCTGAAGGGCCTGCATTGTACTCTTCTGTATCAATTGTCCTCCACATTATTGACTCCACTGTCAGTTAAAGTTCTGATACCATATATCCCCCTGAACGATAATTTTTAAGAACTTCTCACCATTTTCAACGGGATCATTCAGTTTCTGTTCGATTCCTCCGACAAACGTGAACCAATTGTTGTAATTGTACCATTCTCCACCACGACCTCTGGAGAGCAAGTGGGAATACAGCGTTGAGATAGGGAATCAGGCATGATCACATTGAATGGAGAGCAGGCTGTAGGGGCTGAATGGCTTCGTCCTACTCCTGGTTTCATTCAGCTAAATGTCCTCCTGAAAATATCATCCTAAAAAGTATCAGTGAAACATTGGGGAAGCACATCAGCAGTTGTTTTCGTTGAGATTTTCCTGCATCTTTAAAATTTGATTTTTCTTTGCAGTGACGATGAACAGTCAGTCTGAGAATCAAAGTGGTTCTCAGGTCTCCTGATGGCGTCTCAGTGAAAAAGTTCATAGGAACGCTTCCTTACTGTTAATGACCAATCGCATGCATAAAGAGAGACACTTCATGGAACTTCCGGATTGTTCACGGACCCGAGATGTTAATTTGCTTTGTGGATTACAGACTATATAAATGTAGAGGAATTACACTGTATATCGGCAAGTAACGTGAGGATGGATATTTAAAAACCCTGCAAAAAAATCTTAAGGATATCCTAAAATGTTTTAAACGTAATTGAGCGGTTTTGAAATTTATTCAACACTGTCGAGGGAATGGGAGGTAATTTCAGAAACCGAGAGAGACTCACAGACACAGATAGAGAGCCACAGCCACAGGTACAGGATAAGATTGCCCTGGAGGTGTTTCGGAGCTCACTCTGTGACCCACAATAGGCAAGGCAGCAACAGATGGAATGCAGTCATTTTCTGGTTATATGGGCGATGTTTTGTTTACTATTTGGCACAGTATTGTCCCAGCCCTGGGAGGGTTTGAAGTGGAAAATGTAAAGGGGGATTTATTCTTTATCTAACTCAGTGCTGTTCCTGTCCTGGGAGTGGTTGATGGGAACAGTGTAATTGGGTTTTAATCTGTACTGAGCCCTATGCCTGTGTTAGAGATTGATGGGGACAGTGTCGGGTGATTAAAACAAAACCTAACCTCATGCTAAACGTGGCCTGAGATTTCAAAGGGTTCCAGTCTATTGTTAGATTACTCGACACTGAACCTATTTATAGATTCCAGAAGCAACACCGATATTTTCTCCCTATCTAATCCTACAGTTGCTGTCATTGACTCTCAAACTGTCATCATTTTAGACTATTCAAAATTCCAGGGATGCAGTCCTGGGCTTGTGTCATTTCCCTGGCCATTGAACCCGTGCCGTCCAACTATAGTTCTGTGAATCTACGCTGCATTCATTTGCACATGGACTCCCAAGTCCCCAACCCGTTCTTGCCTTTCCCTGTTTATAAAGTCGCTGTCAGCGCTGTGCTGACATGAAATGGCTACCTGAAACAAACCTATAACGGCTACTGACACTTTTGGAATCATTTGTCCTGGTTTGGCAAATTAAAACACATCGCACACTTTATACATTTTCATCTCTCGGCCTCCTGCAGATGAAATAAACTGGGATGTGAATCGATGCAATTTCGATGTTAGAGGAGGGATAATCTAAACCAAATGGTACAATGGTAAACTGGACGCAGGAGCAGAGAAGCTTCAGTGTGAGTCTGAATTCTGTCAGCACAGGTGAGGGGCAAATGTGTGAAAAGCTTTTTTTCCATTCATACATTCCTACATTGTAGAAATGTTAATTTACAAATTAAACTGTAAAAGCAGGATATGGAGAACTCTGTCACAAAGTTTCCATTGATTAAGATGCAGATTCCAGAATCCCTTTAAAGTCCGTGCCCTGAGATTTTTAAACATCTGTCTAACTTTCCAAACTTCAAGACGAAAGTACGATAGTAATGTGACAGGTCAGCTACTGAATTGTAGGTGCGTGGTCTTGTTCAGAATCCGTAAGAGATTTAGCGTGGAGTAAGATGTATTTTATCCAGATAACAGGCATTTGTCAAGGACCAGCCTGACGTAATTTGCCTTCAAATTTTGTGTTCTGTAAAAATAAAGAAATTGATTTACCATTAAGCAAGCCTCTCGGATTGTGTTTCATTCGTATACATTTGTGAAAGAGTAACTGTGTATGTGAATGAGCGAGTGTGGCTTTGAGGTGTCTGTGACTGATTGACTGAGAGTTTGTGGCTGAGATTGGCTGAGTGAGAGGTTGTGTTCGAATGTGAGATTCTGAGATCGGGAGTTTGCAATGCTCTGCTGTGCGTGTGACTGAACATGTGTGACTGCATGACAGTGTGTCTGTGCGTATGAGCTACGTACGAGTTTGTGATAGACACTGTAGAGGCAGCTTTACTCTGTCATCTAACACAGAGCTTCCCCTGACACGGGAGTGTTTGTGGACATATCTGTACATTGTATGTAACCCTATTTTTCCCGGACACTGCGAGGTTTAGTTGGAGAAAGTGTAGAGGGAAATGTACTCTGCCTATAAGCCAGTGATATAACTATGCTAAGTGCATTTGATCGGGACAGTGTGGGGATAGGGGTTGACTTCGTCATTATCTAATTCCACGGTGAACATGGTCTGGGAGTTAGAAAAGCTGAAGTGCAGAAACAGCTTTACTCTGAACTTAACCCCATTCACTACCTAAATACAATCTGAAAGAACTGCTGATTCTGTCAATCAGAAACAAAACCAAAAGTTACTGAAAAACCTCAGCAGGTCTGGCAGCATCTTTGAAGAGAAATCAGCGTTAAAGTTTCAGGTCTGGCTCAGATAAACAGTGACCGGATACGACGTGGTAACTCTGGTTTCTCTGTTCAGATGTTGCCAAAACTGCTGAGCTTTTATCAGCAATTTGTTTTTTCCCTATTCTCTTCCTGTTCTACGAATTGCTCCCCTCAATTAACTTAGAGACTTTGTTCTGCTGTACATCAGCTTGCTGACAACACATGGAATTCCAGTCTCTCACTCAGACTAGAGTAAATGAATATATAATCCCAGCGGTGTGAAATTCCCCTGCCCTATCACTGTACATTTCCCTGACTCATGCACCTCACCTTCACATGTCTGATCACTATGGGCAATTTAGCACGGCCAATATTACTTAACCCGCACATGTCGAAGCAAACCAGACCAGCCGAAAGAACCCCACGCAAACACGGGGAGAACTTACAAACTCCATTTACAGTCGCACGATACTGGAATCAAACACGAGTCCCTGGAACTCTGAGGGAGCAATGCTAACCACTGAGTCACTGTGCCACCCAAACAGTTAAGTTTGAAATTGGGACTGGGAATACAAAAAGCTGCAGTTTAATTTTTGCGACATTCAGTTTCTCCACAAATAAAGTTTATGGAGACATCAGTTCAATAAGCCAGTTCACTACCATCTTCTCAAGGGCTGATGGGAACGAGGGATAAATGCTGAGCCCAGCCAGTGATGCTCACGTCCGATGAACAAACGAAAACTTCATCCCTTTGCCTTGCTAATACCTTGCTGCCCCTGCAGATTAACTCAATGTATTTTAATATCCCAGGACACACAGATCCCTCTCTACACCAGAGTCCGATAACATCTCCCCATATAAAGTGAAGTCTCTGTCGATTCTCCCTGACACTCTCCACTTTGTATTGTAATGAACAGGGCTTTGCCCATTCACTTACCATCGCTACATCGATCTGTTTGACAGCAGCTTACTTCCACTTCACAATTTACTTATAAACTAGTTTCACCAATAGTATACTCAGTTTTTAGATCAAGGCTGACTTGAGCAGATGCCTTTTGGAAATCTCACAATCCTTCTGTCACTCTCTGTTCCTTATTCGGTGTGTCTGCCTGTTTCGCTCTGCCTGCTCAGAATATCTGTGAATTGCCACATTTATCCGTTATCATTTTGAAGATGCTTCATGGTGTCCATATCTCCTGAACGATCACAGTAAAACGTCTTCACCTCCCTAGGCCCAGGTCCTGGTCATAATTGCCAAACTATCCAAATATTTGGTCACGCCATCACTTTAACTCTCCCGATTTGTGTCCAAGGTTGTGGACAATGATGTTGAATCAATTAATAAGCTCCAGATTAAAGGAGTACTTGACTGAAAATAAATACAGTTCTACTAAGGGACTGTAAAATGTACAGATCGGGATTTCCAAACATCAAAGCTTCATTAAACCATCCTGGATGTCAGACAAACAGGACATTCACACACCTGGGTCGGACTCAAGCCTCAATCCTCCCGACACAGAAAGGTTCCTGTATCAAACAACATACGGTATTGGAATCAAATGCAGTTTTTGTGAGCAGGACATAGCACATGGGTTGAGGAAAATTGTCCATGGGGATGTTCCGAATCAGGAATCCAATTTAGAATCCAAACTGAACAGAAACAATCCAGTAAAGAACTCTGTGATGAAGTTCTGGAATAAATCTATTTTCGTTGAAAATGGGAACCCTCTTGGATAACAATCGAGAATTACTGTGTGTGTGTGTGTGTGTGTGTGCGTGCGTGTGTGTGTGTGTGCGCGCGTATGCACGTGTGTTTCTGTGGTGATAGTTGAGAGTGAGTTAAATTTCTATCACTTCTCAGATTATACATATCTTCAAAATGTTTGGTTAGGCATCATGGAGGGATCTTTACTCTGTATTTAACCCTGTGGTGTGAATTGATCTCACAGCTTCCTATATACTGTTTTCAAGGCTCCAACCTTTGCCACATCTTATATTTGCTCGTATCCTTTTCAGACTGTCCTTCAGCCACTCAGTGACATCCCAGACTCAGGGAGGCAGCGTGCTACCTGGTGTCGCATCTGCACTGTCACAGACATCTGCCTGATGCCCGAACAATGCAATCCCCTTATCACTATTGCTCTCCCACTTCTTTTGTTTTCCTTCATTAAATTCAGAGAAGGTTCATTTAAACTTGGAAGCAACAAATGTAACTTTTCGATTTGAAAATGGAGGGAGGCAGAAAACAGGACCAAAGCTGAAATTCTGTCCAAACAACAATGTTAAACCTTTTCATCGTTCTGTGGTTCCTAACATTTATACATTTCCTGTACTATAGTATTGAAGTATTTCAGGGGGTGGGTGCTGCCTTGTTACGGAATGATGAAATGAGAATAAACGACCTAGTTCTCCAAAAATATCTAGCTGCTTTCATTCAGAAAGTGGTTGCTGGTTCCTCTCGTGGCGGCCAGAGGGGATCGCTCTCCCTCACCTCACGGCCCTGGCACGAGTCACCTGTTGCCTCCTCTCGCTTCCTCGGTGTCAGACTTTCCCCGCTGGTTGTGGCCATCCTTTTTGTGACGTCACTGTGCACCCACTTGCGTCATTCAGGGCATTGTGAGACTGTCAGAAATAATAGAATGTAGAGGGACAGGAGCAAAGTGTCCCAGAGAAAAAAAAATCTGCTGCTTGTACTGTGACACTGGGAGACCAGCAGAGGGCGGTATTTTATCACTTTAAAAAAAGAGGGACAGACAGTGACAGAGAGAGTCAGATACATTTCTTCATCAAATTTTAATTAATTCATTGGTGACGCCATCACTTTAACTCTCCCGATTTGTGTCCAATGTTGTGAACAATGATGTTGAATCAATTAATAAGATCCAATTAATAAGATCACGTTAACATTTCTGGTAATATTGGATCGACACCCTCACTCCCAGGCGCCCCCTCCCCTGTCTTGGGTAGTTCTTGTGCAGGTGGCCCTCTTCCTAACCACATTTGCAGCTCTTGGACTGCTTGTGCTCATTACTCTGATACTCTCCTCTTTGCAGTTCCTGCTGAGGTTCATTTTACAGTCGGCTACCATACACCCAGAAGAACGTAAAGTCTCACACACTCTCATTACTAGGATGAATGTTTGAATCATAAGCATTCACATTACCTGTATGGTATTTCAATAATCCCATGCATTGCTAAAACCTTCAGGACGATGGGCTTATAGCCGAGAAATGGGGTTTGTGTGTGTGGATCTTCATTGTCTGCCAGGACCATTCGTTATCATGTTTCCCTCTGAGCTATAAAGAACAAATGAACACAAGAAATAGGAGCATGAGTCTGGAATTCGGCTCACCGAACCTGCTCCGATTTATAATACAATCATGGCCGATCTCATCTATGAAGTGCGTTAAGAGGTTCGGAATGGTAAACATTAACTCCCAGATTGCTCAGGTCCTCGATAATTCGCCACGATCGTAATCGATCCATGCAGACCCCATCTCCCTGGCACTTCACTCATCTCTGGAACATCTGGATAACATGGACACCTACATCAGACTTCTGTGTATTGGCTATAGCTCTGCCTTGAAGACCCTAATGCCAACAAGACTCATCGACATTTCTGAGACCGAGGACTTTCCTCACATCGAGAACTGGATCTTTAACTTTCTGACCTGCAGATCACAATGAATGAGGAGAGTTGGAAACTCCTCCTCTTCAATAATACGCAATACTGGTGCCCTTCAAGGCTGTGTACTCAGCCCCCTTCAATATTACTTACCCTCTCGTGACTGTCCCGCCAAATTCAGCTCTAACTCCATTTACAGATTTACTAATGACACCACGATAGTGGGTAGGTCTCAAAACCGACCTAGATTACACCTCCTCCCACCCTACCCTCTGGAAAAACGCCATCCCATATTCCCAATTCCTTCACCTCCACCGCATCTGCTCCCAGGTGGACCAATTCCAATACCAAACAACCCAGATGGCCTCCTTCTTCAAAGTCCGCAATTTTCCCTCAGACGTGGTTGACGATGCTCTCCACCGCATCTCCTCCACTTCCCGCTCCTCCACCCTTGAACCCCGCCCCTCCAATCGCCACGAGGACAGAACCCCACTGGTCCTCACCTACCAACCCACCAACCTCAAAATATCGTATCATCCTTCGTCATTTCTGCCACCTCCAAACAGACCCCACCACCAAGAACATGTTTCCCTCCCATCCCCTATCAGCGTTCTGGAAAGACCACTCCCTCCGCAACTCCCTCGTCAGTTTCACAACCCCCACCAACTCAACCTCCACTCCCGGCACCTTCCCCTGCAACCGCAAGAAATGCAAAACGTGCGCCCACACCTCCCCCTCACTTCTCTCCAAGGCCCCACGGGATCCTCCCATATCCATCACAAATCCACCTGCACCTCCACACACAACATTTACTGCATCCACTGCACCCGATGTGGCCTCCTCTACATTGGGGAGACAGGCCGCTTACTGGTGTAACATTTCAGAGAACACCTCTGGGACACCCGCACCAAACAACCCAACCGCCCCGTGGCACAACACTTTAACTCCCCCTCCCACTCCGCCAAGGCCATGCAGGTCCTTGGCCTTCTCCATCGCCAGACCATGGCAACACACGCCTGGAGGAAGAGCACCTCATCTTCCGCCTAGGAACCCTCCAAGCACAAGAGATGAATGCAGATTTCTCCAGCTTCCTCATTTCCCCTCACCCCACTTTATCTCAGTGCCAACCCTCGGACTCAGCACCGCCTTCTTGACCTGCAATTTTCTTCCTGACCTCTCCGCCCCCACCCCCACTCCGGCCTATCACACTCACCTTAACGTTCTTCCACCTACGCATTCCCAACGACCCTCCCCCAAGTACCTCCTCCCTACCTTTTATCTTAGCCTGCTTGGCACACCCTCCTCATTCATGAAGAAGGGCTTATGTCCGAAACGTCGATTCTCCTGCTCCTTGGATGCTGCCTGACCTGCTGCGCTTTTCCAGCAACACATTTTTCAGCTCTGATCTCCAGCATCTGCAGTCCTCACTATCTCCTACAGGAAATAGCGCTTAGTGACTTGGTGTTCAGACAATAATCTTTCCCTCAATGTCAGCAAAACAAGGGAACTGACCATTGACTTCAGGAATTGGACTGAAGGACACACACTGGTCTCTGTCATTGGTGCTGATTTGGAGGTGATGGACAGCTGCAAGTTCCGAGTAATAAATATTACAAACAATCAGTCTATCCATGTCAACTCTACAGCCAAGAAAGCACATCAGTGCATCTACCTCCTCAGATGGGGAAGAAAATCTAGCATTTTGGCAATGACTCTGACCAATTTTAACATTGCACTGCAGAAAACATTCTATCCAGATGCTTCGTATGGTAACTGCTCTGGCCGTACTGCAAGAAATTGCAGAGATGCGTGTATCTAACCCAATCCATCCCGCAAATCACATTTCCTTCCATTGACTCGGTCTTGAATTCCCACTGCTTCAGGAATACAGTAACACAATCAAAGGCCCTGCCCACCACCGCAATGCTCTTTCCCAACCTTTTCCATCGGACAGAAGATGCAAATGTTTGAAAATACGCACCAATGGATTCAGGAACAATTTCTTCCGTGCTGTTATCAAACTTATGAATGCACCTGTCATATATAGAGTTGATCCTTTTCTGCACGTGTTCAAAAGCTGTGAAACTATATTAAACTGATGTCCTAATGTAAGGTATGATTTGTACTGAAAAGAATGCAGCACAATATTCTTCACTGTTTCTCAGAATGTATGACTATCATAAAACAAGCAAAATCAATCTGCATACCATACATCTGGGTCTGGTCTGCTCGATAACACTTTAAACCTATGTCTCCTGTGGTCTGTGTAAAAGACTTCCATTATTCATGACTTCTATGCCTGTCATAATTTCGAAAGGATCTATTTAGTCTCCCTCAGCCTCGTCGTTCATGTGAAAGAAATGATTTATTATATTGTCCCGCATCATTTGTGATGGGAGTGGGAGGATTGCAGAGTTTCTGTCTGATCCGTGAGTGCTGAAGTCAATTAGCCTTGTCTATCCGTTGCTTCTTATGGTTTCTGGCATGCAACTATTTCTGTGTCGTAGCTTCACCAGGTAGACACCTTACGTTTAGATATACCCAGTGTATGCACTCATAGAACATAGAACATAGAAAAGTACAGCACAGAACAGGCCCTTTGGCCCACGAGATTTAATCTTAATGTCAAATATAGTAACTTAACCTACGCACCCCTCAACTCACTGCTATCCATGTGCATGTCCAGGAGTCGCACCAATGTCCCCAATGACTCTGCTTCCATGACCACAGCTGGCAACCGATTCCATTCATTCACAACTATCTGCGTAGCGAACCTACCTCTGATATCTCCATTATACCTTCCTCCTAATATTTTCAAACTATGACTTCTCATACCATTCATCCTGCACGGGGGAAAAGTCTCTTCCTTCTGATTGTATATATTCCACACAATATTTTCTATACCTCGATCAGGTCTCCTCTCTTCGTCCTTCACTCCAGAGAGAAAAGTCCGAGCTTGCTCAAACTTTCTTCATAAGGCAAGCCCTCCAGTCCAGGCAGCATCCTGATAAACCTTCTTCCCGCTTTCTCCCAAGCCTCTGCATTTTCCTATAGTAGGGAGACCAGAACCGGACACAATATTCAAAGAGTGGTTTCACCAGGGACTTGTCGAGCTACAGCAAAACCTCGCAGCTCTTAAACTCAATCCCCCTTAAAGAAAGCCAAAGCTCCATATGCTTTCTTAATAACCCTATCCACTTGATGGCAACTTTGAGAGATCTATGTACTTGCATAACCAGATCCCTCTGTTCCTCCACACTGCCAAGGATCCTGTCTTCAATCTTATATTCAGCATTCGTGTTCCACCTTCCAAAATGCATTACTTCGCTTTTATCCAGGTTGAACTCCATCTGCCATTTCTCAGCCCAGATCTGCATCCTATCTATGTCGCGCTGCAACCTGCAGTAGCCGTCTATACTGTCGACGATAGCTGCAACCATAGTGCCATCTGCAAACTGACTGACCCACTCTTCAACCTCCTCATCCAAGTCATTTATAAGAACTACAAAGAGCAGAGGCCCAAGAACAGAGCCCCGCGGGACCCCAATCAACACTGTCCTCCAGTCAGAATATTTTCCATCAACAACCACTCTCTGCCTTCTGTCAGCCAGCCAATTCTGTATCCAGATCGCCAAATCTCACTGTATCCCATACTTCCTGACGTTATAAAATAAAGTCATCTACTCTTCATTTAACCAGGTTTGATTACTGGCTCCAAGTCATAACCCTCCCGTTCATCTGCTTCCCCTGCCCTTCCATTTCTTCGTTGTCATGTCTTTGGAATGTACTTTGTTTAGAGCCTTGATAAATATATACAGTGCATCTTCGAGGCTTTCATTGATTTACACCATGTAGAAGGACTGGTTAATACTTACAAACAGTCTCTAACACACTCATTAAAAGGCAGAGCCTTTAGGAACAGCTGAAACAAAAATAAACCAGGTTTCTTCAGGATTAAAGCACCTATCACTGCCGCGAACAGGGAGAGCTCCTGAGCAGGTGAAGACTTCCCTGTATGTTGTTCAGAGTCCCAAGCTGTTTAGTTGCCTGAGAACCAATCACATCGTTGCTGTTAGCAGAAACCCTTTCTCAGTGGTGAACTAGTGGCAAATTATCAATGAGCTCCTTGTCACAAACAAAGGCTACACCTGTGTATAACTCCGTTCATCTCCAATCACACTTCAATTATTGGGTCACTATCAGGTGAATTGCTGTCAAACCTTGCAACTATCCTCCACTTTCGATCTGTTTGTAAGGTCGCTCTTTTCACATTTTAGTCCACAATTACACTCAATTCTTTTTTTAAGAATTTTTTTTATATGTATTCGCCCTGAGAAAACTAAAATACCATTTCAAAAACGCATTTACTTGCAAAATACATGATGCACAATTTTTATAAAAAGGGCAGTCTATTTATTATTTCTCCCTCTTGCAATGTTATGCAACCTTCACATTTCTTACAGCTTTTACGTATTTCACCATTTGTATTTTAGGACAATATATCTGAATTCACATTAGGTTTTCTAGTGATGTGTATAATAAAATGGTTACAACAAACGACACCATCAAAATATGTTGCATTGTTAATTTGAAACTTTTAAAGAAGGCCAGTGGATTACAATCTGTGTAATTTTATATTTCATTGTTCTTTGTTGGGTGGCCTTCGAAGTGCTGACGATCTAACAGCAATCCCAAAGTCTCCTTTCCTATGGAAGAGGACTTTTCCAATGATCGGTATTGATTCTAATAGAAATATCCTCCAGGTTCTCAATTCCTAATTCATCATCCTGGAACAAGACAGCACGTCGACCCAATTCAGAAGCATCAGCGGCCATTTTGAAAAGACTGGAAAACGCAGGGATGGTAAAAAAGGTGCATCAATTCAAATTGCTTTCATCCTTTCAACATTAACCTCGCACTCTACTAACTAAACCACCTTTCTCTTATTGCGTTCGAAAACTTGTGAAAGGCGCAGCTGCCCGCCCGAAATTATGGTCAAATTTCCTGTAAAGTCAAACAATCCAAAAATCTATTAATTTCTCATTTAGGTTTAGGAACAAGAAATTCTAATAGTATCACTTTTGCTGTCTCCATCAACATCTGGGCGCTTGTGTATGTGCACGTGTCGATATGTGTGCTTCTGTCTGTATGTGTCTTTGCACATCTCTCTGTATATGTGATTGTGTCTGAGTCTCTGTACGTATTTCCGTCTGTCACACACACACACACAGACAGGCACAAAACACACACACACAAACACACACACACACACACACACACAAACACGCACACACACACACACACACACACACACAAACACGCACACACACACACAAACACACACACACACACACATACAGGTTCAAACATAACAAAAACCACATTTCAATTGTTACAATCCCGAAAATAACAGAGAGCCCGTTGCACAGAGGTACAGACCCAGAGATACATAAACATGGAGACATACACTAATACACACAATGAGACACAAACACACTCACATAAGCACAGATAGTCAGGAAGAGATAGATGGGTAGACACACAGAGAATCACAAAGACAGGAACACACGATAATGCACACACACATTCAGAGAAACACATGCATAAAGCCAAACAGATTCAGTGTGCAGTAACTGACACTGCGCTGTGTCTAACCATCTGTAGCACAATCTGTGTCCCATCAGCTCGTTCCCAGTTTTTACAGATGAAATATTGATGAGAAAGTGGGACAGTCGCGTGAGGTCTCTCAGCATAATATCCGTGAAAAGGTGAATCTAGATAAAAAATCATGGTCATTTGAGCAACCAACAGACTTGTACACCACATCCGTGTAATCACTGGATATCCAGCTGTGAAAAGGATTGATGATGATGGCAAGTAGTTATGTTCTCCATAATTAGGTTGAATTAACTTGCAGTGCAGCTTGCTCAGCACCACAGTCACAAACATTCTCTGTCTCCACGATCCACACTCAGTAGCAGTGGAATATAGCACTGACAAGATGCACTGTAGAAATTCGCCAAAGTTCCTCACAGAGCAGCTTCCAGAACCACAGCATTATCGCATGGAATACTGAGCACAGCAGATAGATGGGACACCAGTTGACAATTCCACATCAAGCCACTCGCCACACTGGCTCGGAAAAACGTCTCAGTTCCACAAGCACCATTGTTTTGAAATTCAGGAACTCCCTCCCTTACATCATTATGTGCTTATCTGGACAAAATGAATGGCAGCAGTTCAAGACGCTAACTCATCGTCAACTTCGCCAGAACAATTATATCTGAGTAATACGTGGTAACCCAGCGGCAATGAGCCAAACACATTAATGAACCACAAAATAAAGGTCACTGTTTGGAACCCACGTGCTCCAATGCTGAGCTTTTGAATAAATTGTGTCCATATTCGAGAAAATTGAAATACGATTTCATTTGAATGCATCAAATTCTGAACAGTCTTGTGAGGGTAGATGGTGAGACATTGATCCTGTGGGTCTGGGTATCTGAAACACGATAACACAGTCTCAGGAGTTGCAGAAAAGCTCAGCAGGTCTGACAGAATCTGTGAAGAGACGTCAGTGTTAAACTTACACCATTTCCAGATCTTTTGATTATTATTGACACAACCTCAGGGTAAGGGCAGGTTATTTGGGAATGAGATGAGGAGAGAGCGATTAACTCTAAGGCCACTGAGTCTTTAATATTCTCTGTCCCTGACGATTGCTGATGCACCCTCACTGAGTGCATTTCAGATTGGAAGACACAGATTGCTGGTTTCTCAGGGAGTCACGGGATATGTGGATTGGACAGGAAACTGGATATGACATCTAAGTCTAGCTTTGATTGAATTGACTACTAGAACAGACTGAACATGTTAAACAGGCTGTGTAGAGCTCTCATTCTTTCTTCAGCGTTATCCCCATTCCAATTGTTCAGTAATTATTACTTTTCTAACTTCCTACCGCTCTGTTGAATTCCCCTACTCTCATAACATATGAGCTAACCTTTCCCTTCTCTCGACAGATGTTGCATGACCTTATCAGATTCCTCTGAATGGCCTGTGTTTATTTCAGAGAGAATTACAATTCCCTATTCCTGTTTCTGTGAGAGGAAACATTCTCCAAACCGACTCCTTTAATTCTATTTGTTCACAGAGAAAGGAGGCATTGTTCTGTCCAAATGCATTACATGCTCATGAGGGCATCAATATATTGTGATGAGTTTTAAAATAAAATATATTAAACATAATGAAATTCATGATGAAAACACGAGACCCAATTCGATCTGTAAGGGGCAGGAATTCAGTCATGCGAGGTGAAAGTGAGGACTGCAGATGCTGTAGATCAGTGTCAAGATTAGAGTAATGCAGGAAAAGCACAGCAGGTCAGGTAGCATCCGAGGAGCAGGAGAGTCGACATTTCGGGCAAAACACCATCATCGGGAATGAGGCTGGGAGCATCCATCCTGGTCAGATAAATGGGAGGGAGTGGGGCTGCGGAGAAGGGAGCGGAGAGCGCAATTGATGGATGGAGGTGGGGGTAAAGGTGATTGGTCGGAGAGGACGGTGGAGTGGATAGGTGGGAAGGAAGACTGGCAGGTAGGACAGGCCATGACGATGGTGCCGAGCTGGCAGGATGGAACTCGGATAAGGTGGTCGGAGGAGGAAATCAGGCAAATGGTAAAGGCCAGATTGATGCCCTGGGGTTGGAGGTGCCTGAGGAGGAAGATCAGGCGTTCTTCCACCAGGCGTCGGGTTGTGAGTGAGTGGTGATAGAGAAGTTCCTGGTCCTGCATGTCCTCGGCAGATTCGGAGGGGGAATTCAATTCTCCCTCCGCCAGTTGTTATTCTGTATGTTTCTCCTGACCCATCACAACAGAGATCTGTGTGAATGCGCAAACAACCTTTCTCTATACATTTCACTCAGAATAATGTCAATAACAGGACGGATTAAAACAAAATGCTAGACGTAGGGAATCATGTTACTGTAGAGCCTTTACAGCACTGAGATCAGGCTTTCGGCCCATCATTCACAAACCAGTCTGCACTCCCTCTTGAAACCTCTCCAATTACCCAGATCCCTGTCTGATTGAAGACTGTCTGTGTGGAGTTTGCACATTCTCCCCGTGTCTGCGTGAGTTTCCTCCGGGTGCTCCAGTTTCCTCGCACAGTCCAAAGATGCGCAGGTTAGGGTGGATTTGCAACGCTCAATAGTCAATAGTGTCCAGGTGAGTGTTGGTTATATGGTTAGCCATGAGAAATGCGGGGTTACAGGAATAGTGTAGAGGGTGAGACTTGGTGCGATGCATGATGAGCCGAATAGCCTGTTTCTACACTAAGAATTTTATGATACTATGCTCCATCCCATCTATCTCTGTGGATGAAGAGGACTATCACCTGATCAAATATCCCCTTCAATGGGTCAACGTTTGTTTTCTATCTGACAAAGAACTGCAGATGTTTCAGATCTGAGAGACAGCACAAAAATTGCTGGGAAACTCAGCAGGTCCGGCAGCATTTGTGGGGAGTGAACCTTTTGGATCCAGTGATTGTTCTTAAGGGCTGAAGGCTTCTGATTCTGGTGTTTTCAGACCTGTTGACGTTTTACAAGCAATTTCTTGTTTTGCTTTCAGCCCCAGTTCAGCTGGTGACTATCACGGCCTTGTTATGTGTGTTTGGGAAAAGGGACAATTTAGCTGCTAGTGCGGTGGTGGTGTAGTGGTGAGCATAGCTGCCTTCCAAGCAGTTGACCTGGGTTACATTCCCAGCCATCGCAGTGTTGTTGCTTTTCCTGTGGTTTTGCAAGGAAATGTCTTGAGCACCAACGTTGCATTCTGTGGCGAAATAGATTTGTCAGGTTGCTTTAGGGTTTTCATGGCGATGGTTCCTGTTAATTGCCGTGACAATCCGGGCAGCGCTGCTCGAAAGCTTTCCTCACTGCTGCTGCCCATTGCTTATCTGAATATTGTTCACATCATAAGCTTCGTTTTGTTTTGTTGGAAAAGTGAGGGATTGCTATCGTCAGAAACCTTAAATAATTACAGAAGCCCCTGGAAATTCGGAACAGAATCAACAGCTTCTATCGTGGACAGGAAGGAGGTTTAAATGCGTCAAATTTCTTCAAGGTTAAAATACATTCGCACCTCAAATCCATTTGGAAGCTTAAGAATTACAAACATCACATTATAACTTTTCCTAATCCGTTCAAGTTTCACAATATCATTCCGGTAGCAGGAAGGCCAGATTTGTGTGGTTTATACAATGTTACTATATTCGAACATTGGCTGTTTCGTAATTAAATGATGTTTCATTTCGTTAAGTTTTCCAATAGAGTTGGGTTAGTCCACACTTTGTTTTTTGTTTGTGTTACAACGATAGTGAAAGTAAATTATGTTTCGGTTCAAGCCTGGAAGTTTCACCAATTGAATTGCATTGCCGTACATTTGCCTTCAGGGGAAAAGAAAAAGGGACTTAGACCATCTTCTTAACTCATAGGAGTTTGATCTGGTACAAAACCTCCTCAATTTCGGTCAATAAATGTTCCTACAGTCCGCAACAATGATTTTCACAGATTCGAGGAGGATACACAGACATCGTTATTAATTGTTATTACCTCGGACATGAGACGTTTGGGAATGATATTTCTCAGACCATTGCTCAGCCAAGGTTAAAGGTCTGGAATCCGGCAAAATTGGGAACAATGCATTTCCCAGTAGACTGAGAGGTTACTAACAGAGTGGGAGGTGGAGATTCGGGAACAGAACTACAGGGACATTCCGCTCTGATCACTGACCCTTCACCGTCAGTATATCCGGTACCAGGAATGACTGCCATTGGTCAGAATGACAAAATGTTATTATGGAAAATAAAGAGCATGAAAGTAAGGGAAGGTTTAAAGCATGAACCCCACTGGCGATCTGTTGCAAGCGGTCTGTAGAATGCAGGATGAGATAAGAATAGTGGAATTCTCTCACACCAATTAGCAAAGAAAGGTTGACGCTGAAAGGTCTCGATGGTGAGATTAGATTACAGTTCGTAAAGTTAGGCTTCCTGTTAAGTATCATTATGATTCGATTGGGAACATAAATATTTGGGACATGACATTAAGTATCAAATTAATAGTTAATAGAGTCAGCCTGATTGAGATTATTGACAATAAATAACTAATTATGGCATCGGGAAAATATGAAGTACGGTCTGGAATGAAAGACCATTGTTGCGAAAGTTGACATTAAATATTTAACCGTCAATTAAAGAGATGATGGGAACTAACATCACTGGTTTATTGTGTAGCGAGTGTGAGGTACTTTGATTAATATAATTAGACATGCTGATAAGCAAACAAAGCATGGGAAAAATGTATAAAAAACCATGGACAATGAAGTTCGAGAGCATTCGAGAATCTGCTTTCTCGGTGTCACGGTTTTTCGTTTGCAAATAACAGACCGAATTCTTGAAGTCTCCTGGTGATTCTCTATACTTTTTCCACGACAAAACTCAACAGGTCTGGCATCATCCATGCAGAGAGAATCGTGGACAATATTTAACAACTTCATCAGAACTCAATAATCTCCCACAGGGACTGCCAAACCAGATAGTTTTGTCAGCAATTTCTGATTTTGTTTCAGATTCCCAGAGTCCACAGTTCATTACATTAACCTTTAAACCATTGCAGAAAGTTCTTTGTGGTTCTTCACACGAAACTTTTCCGTTTGAGGAACATTTTCCTGCCCCCATTCGAAACAAGAAACCCTGCAGCAGAGAAAACAGATGCTTTATCAACAACGATCGCTGTAGCCTTTGGAGGTCTTGAACCACCAGCCTTTCATTTAACAGTCTAATACGCTGACACGTCCAACCTAAAACCTTGCCCAAACATCTAAAGCAGGCTGTGACGGACTTCTGTCAGTCCTTCCCAGACCGAGAAATGTCCTCTTATCAGTTTTATTTTTCCAAAATAAAGTCTGGAACATTCATTATGGAGGCATGGGAACAGTCTTATCCCATCCACGACAGACACACCCATGTCACTGAGCACCAGCTCTCCTCCAACTGGGACCACCTCCCTTCAAGCCTCCTAGTCCCTTGTGCGGTCCCGTGTTTTTTCATTGTCCCGGAGTCTAGATGAGGTTTGTGTTTGTCATGTAGCGGAACGAGAATTATTTCAATGTCTCAGATCAGTTCATGTCCCGAGAACATCAAAGTTAATGGTCTGTCCTCCTACAGAAGGGGAAGCTGCTTTGACTGTCTCCGCTCATTCGGGCAGTTTACCCTTCTTCATTCTCCTTGGATTACACTTCTCACAGAGTTTCTGAAGATTCACAATGTTGGAGACTGGGTTATATGGTTTGCCTCTTTGACATTTTTTTCCACCTACCAATTGATATTTTCCCAAAATCTCTTTAACACTCCTCTGCCTTGCACTATGTCCAGGGTCGAGATTTCCTGGCATTTGGAGAGATTCCCGAGGCTTTCTTTACAGCCAAGAGAGTTAACTGAAGATGTTCTGCAGCTGTTTATCTTGATGGGGGAGGGAGCGGTGGGGATTGGCACATTGACGATCAGGAGGAAGTATTGTCACTGAACAGGGTCAGTGTCCAGAAGACTGTGATTGAAGGAATTTAATGAAATGCAGCACTTGTGCACAGTAAATTCATAGAATACTGCAGAAAACCGACGGATGTAGCGGTACTTGTGGAAAAAGAAACAGAGATAACATTTTGAGAGTGATATATTTGTGATCAAGCACTCGACGTTCTAGCGCACTACACTGCCAGCGAAATTATAGCCAATGAAGCGTTTTTGAAGAAGATTCAGGTTTATTTGTTCATTCCAAAGTCAAAAAAGACAATGCTGCAAACACTCAGAGCTGGCACTGGACAGTGCAGACCGACCTTGAGGGTTTTCTCTGCTCTGATATACACCTTGGATAATGTGGCACCAGAAGGCCTCCTCACAGCGGAAGGGGCCAATTATGTAAGACTTAGGTGTGGAGGATATTTTCTCTTTCAGAGGGTAGCAAATCTGTGAAGTGGTTTGCAACAGAGGGTTGTCAATGCTGCATACATGCAAGGCTGAGAAAGACAGGCATTTGGTCACTTCGGGAATCTAGGGCCATAGAGATGAGGCCGAAAGGGGAGTTGAGGATTAACTAAATCAGCCGTGATCTCATTGAAACTTGTCGCTGACTTGATGGGTTAAATTGTTTCCATCTGCTCTAATGTCTTTGTTGTCATTTCGAAAATGTGAACCACCATTGCAAATTAAGAAAAGCAGAAAGTTTAGAAGAGATGATTACAGTCAAACTGAGTCAACATCATTTTTGAAAGGAAAAACACACGATGACAATCTGACAGATTTCTTTGGTAGCATTCCCTGCAGACTTGGTGAAGGACGATGCTCAGTAAAGTTCATTTGAATTTTAGCAAGCAATCAATAAGGGGCTATATAAAAGTCCGTTGCACAATAAAGGAGTTCTCGGTGTTGGGTCATAAAGCAGCATTGTCTGTCTATTGTCTATTTAACAGAAATCACCGAATCGAGATTAATGAGCAGTTTTCAAGTTGGAAAGATATATTTAGTGAAATCCAGACTGGTCAGTCATCGGATTTAATGTTTTATCTGACCGAATGACTTGCAGGAAGTGGCAGAGTGAAATGCTGCGATACACAATAGGTGGGTGAGAATATTGTGATAAGGATGTGGAATTTTGAAAACAGGTATCGATAGTATGAGTGAGTGGAAAAGTCTTGGCAGATGCAGTTTCATGTAGGGGCACTTTTATCTGTTAATAGGTTCACAGCTCTTCATTCAATTTGCAATGTTGCAACCCCACACAAGAGCACATTCGCTCGCTGTTGCAGATTTTGTTGACACATTGTTACCACTGTTCTTGATCATGTGTTGATTTCTGAGTGAAAATTGTGTCCACTGTACCGGAGATGCCAGAGACACGTTTATCAGTTCAGCCGAATATACGATAAACAATGTCCCTTTCAAAACGGGAGGTTCCATTCCAACCATGCACCAACCAAAATATCCAGAGCCGTGGAATGTGAATGGCCACATGCTCGGGGGATTGAGAGTGACAGCTCCATGTCAAATAGTGCTGAAAAAAAAGTAACTGATTTAGAATGCTCTGAATGAAACCGAACGAAACTCTCCCTAAACTTTTCCCAATTCACTCGGAAAATGATGGTTTTGCGTGCACGTAATGAACAGTTTATTGTCAGTAACAGGGGTGGGGTGGGGCAGGATAGTGAGGTTTTCGCGTGGCTGAGATGTGATCTGGTCGAACGGGGAATTCAAACGCCCACAGAACAGAGAGCTGGTTGATCCAGGAACTCACTCCCATCTTCTGTTTCAGTACCAACAAAATACATTGCGGGAAAATCTCAGCAGGTCTGGTAGAATCTTGGAAAGGAAAATAGAGTTAAGACATCAAGACCAGTGACATTTCTTTCTCCATGTCCATCTCCCTCTGCCTTACACACCCTTCCTTTTTATTGAATATCTCCTGACTTCCAACTTTATACTCAGATCCTCTTTTATTACATAGTCTCCAAACATTTTCCCAGCCTCTAAACTTACATCAGACGTGTTCCATCTCTCACCTCACCCAGTTATGACCGGAGGACTTCGAACTGAAAAAAAAACTCTGTTTCTATTTCCTTAGATTCCGGATGGCCAGGGACCAGAGGCATCGGTGGACAGTTAGAGTTTTCAGCCCATCTAGTCTGCCCGATCATTCGACCATGGCTGATATCTTTCCCAAACCAATTATCCAGCCTTCTGTCTGTGACACTAAGCTCCCCTGAATTCCGGATCCAGTCTCTTTCCCAGAATGGATCTAAATCCGCTCCAACCTTCTCCACATCTGCTGGCACCTGTTACATCGCGTCTGTGTGTGATCGAACACAGATTCAGTCCCACACAGCAAACCCGGTCTGTTTGGAGCAAAACAATACCCGCTGTGGGACAGATATATGGGTCTCTGGCCCCAGTTGTGTTTCTGCGAGGGAGTAGTTAGCTCCTTCACCACTCACGGCAAGGACTGTTGCTTCAAAATGTGGGGAGAAAGTAAATAGGTACAAAAGTTTGGACAGGTTAGGTCAAGGGTTATTGTCAGCATCAGTGGAGTCCCTGCTTCAGAGTCTGAGTTTGAATCGCACAGACCTGGATCCAATTCGCATTCAGGAAAACAAGATTTCTCTTCTTTTGGTTTATCTGAATGAAAACTATTTCCTGCTTCCACACAGAGCACAGATGCGGATCTGCCAGAATCAATCCAGTGATTGATCGCATCCAACTGGAAGGATAATTGAGGCGGAGAAAGCCACGAAACAGGTATACTGTCACACTGTCACCGAATTCCAGACTTTTCCAAGACGAGGAATAGAAATTGAGGGATATTGACAGACAGAGAGTGGGAGAATGTAGAAGAGAGTGAGATGGTACAGAGCGACAAAGGGAGACAAATCGATAAGCATACGAAGGTAGACACTGAAAACAGAAGCTCTCCATTCAACGTTGTTGGTCATGGACAGAAAGGACAAGATAAAGGTAATGAGTAAGGCCAGACTTTTACAACGCAGGAGAACAGCAACAGCATTACAGCCGATATGACAGTTTTCATTTTACAGATTACGTTGTCAGCTAATGAGAGATTCTGATATGTATGCTGATTCGTGAAGTGAAACTGGCAATTACCCAGGAATTAAAACAATAAAATGCACAAGTAACCTGATTCTGTCGATATGAAACATTAAATCTCTTTGTCTCCACGGGTGCTGTCAGGTGGGCTGAATTTGTCTGTCAATTCCTGTTGTTGATTCAGATTTCCAGGATTCGCACTTAATTGTTTTACGCCAGTCTGAATCGTGTTTGTGACAAAACTCCATCAATTTCCAGCACCATACAACATTCCCTGCTTTGGGAAGGCTGTCAACAAGATAACCCGTCACAGGAAATCTCCCATTGCCACAGCAGTCAGAGTACTGAATCCTTACCACTAGACTTCCATGGAAATTGAAATATGGTGCTGTATGTTTCCTTAATGAATCCCCTTTTATTTTTTCATTTGTGATCATTTTAGCTGCACATCAATTTCGTTCTTTCTTCCATTCCTTTCAGCGTGGAAAAGGCCTTTCCGCCTATCTGCAGTGCGGGAGACCGGATATTCATCAACTCTAGTCCCAGTCTCCAGCATGAGGCACTTAACCTTACATGTTCTGATGTTTCCAGGGTAATTGTCAATGAGATACTCCCTGTGCTTTAAATGACACAATCATAGGACTGAACTTTGACGTGGCCACACTGTATGGTAATCGCACTGAGGAAATCATCCTCATTTTCATCCACACAGGTGGACAGACAGACAAATCCCCCGAGAGCAGGAGAGATGTCAGGATGAGACCGGTTTAACGTGCTTCACATCTGCCAGTTTCTCCGACCACCTCACCGCAGCATGTCAAAGGTTTCTCCAGCACAGAAAATGCACTTCAGCTGAACAAGTTTGCACCAGTCGAACACAAGTCCCTGACTGTTCTCGTCTCATTTTCCAACAGTTGGCTTACAGCTTCAAACGCAGTTGGTGGTAGAAGTGTACACCTCAATGCGTCTCAAATCTCTCTAGAAACTTCTGCTTGCTGCACCCTGACAGGCAGTGGGTTGCAGATTCCCACCATGCCCAATTTTCCCGTTTTTGTTTTTAAGATGACTCTTCCAGTCGAAGCCAGGGAGCAATTTCCCTTCGCAATTATTGGCATTTCTCCATCACCATCAGTAGGTTTGAGGCTGCATGTTTTAAGCCATATGAATTTCAATTCCATTGCCTTAACCACTCCTCCAGGACGACAGGACGACACTGTGCAATTCACTTCCCAGATCTCTTTCCTAGTGGAGGTGAGGAAGAGTAAATCATTATTGGGTTTGTTTGAATCCAATCACGTCCCAGCTTCTAAACGTGTAAAATTTCGGTGCATGGTGAGGCTGGCTTCATCATTCTGATGGATGAAATGGGCATTCAGTTAAAATAAAAACAGAATTTGCAAGAGAACCTCAGCAGGTCCAGCAGCATTTCGAGAGAGACATTAAGAGGCAACGTTTCAGAACGTCATCAACGCTGTGTTTTATCCCACAGGTACTCCCAAATTGGCTCGTTTCTGCAGCAGTTTCTTTTTGGTTTCAGATTCCCACAAGTCACAGTTCTTGACATTAATCTTGACAGCAATGCGGAAATATCATTGTGGTTAGTCACACGATAGTGTTTCCATTTGGAGAATACCTGTTGACCTCATTAGAAACCGAAACAGTGCAGCAAAGCAAACAGATACATGAAGGGCAGTAATCGCTGTCGCCCTGGGGGCTCTTGAATCAGCTATCTTTCATTCAGCAGACTAATGCGCTAACAAGTGCAATTCAGCACATCGCACGTTCCTCCAAAGTAGGCGGTAACTGAATCTCAACTTCAGTCTGCCCTTCCCAGAATGACAACTGTCCTCTATCAGAAGTATTTTTCCAAAATAGAGCCTGAGACGGTCATTATGGAGACATAGGAACAGTCTGATCCCACTCAATGCAGGCGTACCCATGTCACTGGGAAGCCTCTCTCCCACAAGCGGGACTGTCTGGGTTCCAGCCACTCAGTTTTTGTCTGGCCCGAGCTTTTTCAATGTCCTGGAGTCGTCATATACAAAAACAAGAAACTTTCAATGTCTCAGATCAGTTCATGTCCCGAGAACATCAGAGTTAATGCCCCGTCCCCTTAAAGAGAAGGAAGCTGTCTTGGCTGTTTCTGCTCAGTCCGACAGTTCACCCTTGCACATTGCTCTTCGATTCCACTTCCCAAAAAAGTTTCTGAAGATCCACAAAGCTGGAGACTGGTTTCCATGTTTGCCTCCTTAACATTGTTCCGCTCTCAAATGTCAATATTTCCCCAAAATCTCTTCACTATCCTCTGTCTTTCACCATGTCCCGGGATGAGAATTCCCTTTATGAGGAGAGAATCCAGAGGCTGGTAAGTTTCACTTTGCAGCGAAGAAGGTGAACCAGAGATTTCCTGAGCCTGTTTATAATGACGTGGGAGGGAGCGCTTTGACGAACAGGAAGAAAACTTGCCACCATCCAGGGTCAGTACATAGAGGACTGTGATTAACGGAATCGAATGCAAAGTTGCACTTTTGCACAGCACATTCAGAGAATACTGCAGAAACTCGATGTGTCCAGAAGTATCCGTGGGAAGAGAAACGGTCAAGGTTTTGATAGTGGTACAGTTCTGATTAAGAACTCGAGGTTACAAAATCAAATCGAACAACTGGCATGGTTTGTTGAGATTGTTCTTTTTGCAAGTTTGAGCTCGAAATCGACCTTTCGGAAATCATTGAAAACGTAGTCGGCAGAATTCGAAACTGCGTGGGGATTCCCAATGGATATCTAACCCATCACATATCCCACTCGGACACGACTACACATTTAACTCCTGTGCTTAATACAACTTATGAAATGAATGTTTCCAACCTTAAACACCAGTATTTGGCTTGCCCTGTCCGCAGCCTGACCCCAGTATTCGCTGTCCCCCTCTCTTGTTTCAGAACGGAGTAGGAATCTGGGAGATCCAGTTGAATTACACGCGTTGATGACAGATAATTGTGGCTCAGCAGTTAGCACTGCAGCATCGCATCACCATGGTGCCAAGTTTGCTTCCAACGTCGGGCCACTGTCTGTGTGATATTTGCACATTCTCCCCCTGTCTGCGTGGGTTTCCTTCCACAGTCCAAACATGTGTTCGTCAGTTCAATTTGCCGTGGTAAATTGCCCATAGTGTTTGGTGCATTACTCACAGGGAATTGAGTCTGGGTGTGTTAATCTTCAGAGGGTCAGTGTGGACTGGTAGGGCCGAAGGGGGCCACACTGGAGGGAATTTAATCCATTAAAGTGGATGGGAAGGATCCATTTTCATGTGCAGAGAGATTATTAAACATAGCAATGGATCGAGAAAATAAAAACGTTGTTGCATTGGTCCAGTGCTTTCATCGCCAGCTAAGTTACAGTGGGTTACCTCAGATTACAACAGGATCTGTACCAGATGGATCAATTGGCTGAGAGGTGGCAGCAGGAATTTAATTGAGATAAATGCGAGGTACTGCATTTTGGGAAAGCAAATCTTAGCAGGACTTATGCCATTAATGGTAAGATCCCAGGGAGTATTGCTGAACAAGGAGACCTTCGAATGCAGGTTCGTGGCTCCTTGAAAGTGGAGTCGCAGGTCGGTAGAATAGTGAACAAGGAGTCTGGTATGCTTTCCTTTATTGGTCAGAGTCCTGAGTACAGGAGTTGGGAGGTCATGTTGCGGCTGTAAAGGACATTGTTTAAGCCACTGTTGGAATATTGCGTGCAATTTTGTTCACCTTCCTATCGAAAAGATGTTGTGAACATTGAAAGGGTTCAGAATAGATTTACAAGGATGTTACCAAGATTGGAAGATCTGAGCTGCAGGGAGAGACTGATCAGGCTGGGGCTATTTTCCCTGCTGCGTCGGAGGCTGAGGGGTGACCTTCTCGAGGTTTACAAAATTATGAGGGGCATGGATAGGATTAATAGTCAAATTCTTTTTCCTGGGGTCGGGGAGTCCAGAACTCGAGGGCATAGGTTTAGGGTTAGAGTTGAAAGATATAAAAGAGACCTATGGAGTAATGTTTTCACGCAGAGAGTGGTACGTGTATGGAATGAGCTGCCAGAGGATGTGGTGGAGGCCGGTACAATTGCAACATTTAAGAGGCATTTTGATGGGCAAATGAATGGAAAGGGTTTGGAGGGAAATGGGCCCCGTGCGGGCAGGTGTGACTAGATTGGGTTGGGATATCTGGTCGGCATGGACAGGTTGGACCGAAGTGTCTGTTTCCATGCTGTGCATCTCTATGACTCTATGATTCTATGTGATCTTGAAGAAGATTCGCTTTTGGCAAATCTAATGTGCAATTCATGTCTGTTTGTGTCATCTGATGTCAAGATATGAGAATGTTTGCAATACTCACAGCTGGCTCTGCATAGTGAAGACCGCCCTTCGGGTGCTTATTCTGCTCTGATTTACACCTGGGAAGATGTGGGACCAGTGGGCCTTATCACAGCGGATGAGGTCAAACATGTAAGACTGACGTGAGGAAAATATTCTCTCTTTCGGAGGATAGCAAGTCTGTGGAAATGCATCCAACAGAGGTCTGTCAAGAATGGGTGCATTCAAGGCTGAGATAGACAGTTATTTAGTCAGCCCGCAATCAAGGGCCACGGAGATAAGGCTGAAAAGTAGAGTTGAGGATTATATAAATCAGCCGAGATTTCATTGAAAGCTGTCGCTGACTTGATGGGCTAAATTGCTGCTACTGCTCTAATGTCTTTGCTGTCATTTGGAAAATGCTAGACACCATTTAAAATTAGTAAAAGCACAACGTTAGGAAGAGATGTTTGCACTCAAACTGAGTCAACATTATTTATTGAAAGGAAAGTTCACACTTGCCAATTTGCCAGATTTCTTTGCTAACATAACCAGCGGAGCTGATCAAGGGAGCTGTTCGCTGTAGTCCTTTCGAATTTCTGTCAACTACTCAATTAGGAGCCATATAATAGATCATTGCACACTGAGAGAGTTCACGGTGTTGGGTAATAAATCAGCATTAACTGTCCACTGTCTACTCACAAGAAGTCACCGAATCGGGATTATTGAACAGTTTTCAAGTTGAAAACATATAATTAGTGAAATCCAGAATGGTCAGTCATCGGGCTTCAATGATTTATCTGTCTTAATGACTTGAAGGAAGTGGCAGAGTGAAATGTGTCCAGTTCTGCTGCCGATACGCAATCAGTGATGATGAGGACGTGCACATCTGCAAAAAGATATCGATAGTATGAGTGAATGGAGAAATCTTGCAGTTTCATGTTGTGAGTGTGAGGTCATGCACTTTGTTAGGAATAATCAAAAGACAGACTAATATTAATTTGGAAAGAAACCCAATAAAAGTGTGGTTCAGATGGTTTCCAAGAAAAGACGAAAACTAAGTTTCCAGAGATCTGGGTTCAATTCCCGCCTCAGGCGACTAACTGTGTGGAGTTTGCATGTTCTCCCCGTGTCTGCGTGGGTTTCCTCCGGGTGCTCCGGTTTCCTCCCACAGTCCAAAGACGTGCAGGTTAGGTGAATTGGTCATGCTAAATTGCCCGTAGTGTTAGGTAAGGGGTAAATGTGGGGATATGGGTGGGTTGCGCTTCGGCGGGGGCGGTGTGGACTTGTTGGGCCGAAGGGCCTGTTTCCACACTGTAAGTAAGTAATCTAATCTAAGTCGCCTGTAAAGTAATCGATGACCAAGATATGGCTCATCTTGTTCTATGGGCCATACGTATTTTATTGATTATTGTTCTCCAAACATTCTTTACAATAGAACCGGGAGTGGGAGAGGGGAAATTAAGATCACTGCCATCTTTCAGCACTCACACACAGTACTTTTTCTTGTCCGTCTTATTTCTCACTCTGGTTACTCCGAGTGGGCTTGTCAACGAAACCTGCTACTGACTTCTTTTCTCACTGTTCCTTATCTCGGCACAAAACACATTTTACATCCTTATTTCCTGAATCAAGGCAATCTCTAATCATTGCATAAATATCACTAAAATCTCGGCATTTCGCACGCCTCTGAATGTCATCTTCCAATATTAATTGATTCTTTACTGTGTTGTAATTGCACATGATAAGAGAAATACAAAAAAGACATTGGTGGACCTGGGCTTCACACGCGCGTTATTGAAGTTAAAACGCAGATTACTGCCCACAATACGATCATAGAAGCACTCACTTAATCTTCAGGAAGCACAGAATAAATACAGTTTTGTAGGGCATGTCAAGAGTAGCACCAGAAACACAACAGAAATACTGCTCTGGGCTACTATTTTGTATGTATTTCTCAATGAGCAATAGACTTTTACATGTGTTCCATCAGGAGGTACTTCACACAAGGAAGTAACCAGTGCTGCAGACGGTCATATAATCCCAGTTCCAACTCCCGGGATCAGAGATACTCAGTGTCCTGCATATCGATATGAGGAACAGCTGTCCGTGGCATTTACGGGCTAGATGAACTTTATGAATGCAGCTCGCACGTTGTCAGCCTCTTTCTCCTATATATTGTTTCGTGCAGTCCCTTGGTGGAATCTCGTCAAATACTTTGTCCTTCACTTGATGGGTCTTGGGTCTTGTGTTCTCAAACCCCAACAATCGGAAGCGGAAACTATTGATTGAAACTAATTCAATTCATAACACTCACAGGACCGCAGCGTTTCACATGAGCTTCAGCAGCGCTGAGAATGTCATCGAGAAAGGGGAGGAAAAGGCTGGAAACCTTCTTCACAGCTCCGCTGAAAATTCCAACAACAACTCCGAGGTCCGGAGCTTCACATCTTTCTGCTCCAAAACTCTATGATTTTCTGCCGCAGAGAATTGCACCCTCAACTCCCGCGTGCAAGGTGAGGATACCAAGCCCGACACTGTCAAGGATGGTAGTTAGAGCGAGGGCAACACCGGTCACTGTCATATGGACAGCCACAAACACACTGTTTGCATATGGAAGTCCATTCCTTCACACTCTCTTCATTTTACCATCATCCCAGAGATTATTCTGATAAAACAGCTTTGCACTGCCTCTGTGACAAGGAGACCATTGATTTATAAAGGTCAGAGAGTCTGTCCACAATAGCCGAAATACTGCCTCAACAACACTCCACAACTCCTACACATGCTTCATTTTGTAATGAAGGCTGACATTTCATTTCCTGTCCTGGTTAATGGATGCCCTGCATGTATTCTGTTCGTGATGCGTGACCAAGGACATTCCGGTCCTTTTTGACAAAAGCACTTCCCAACCTCTCACCTTCTAATAAATACAACATGAAAAGGAATGTATAAGTTAACAAAAAAGAACAAAGGAAATTGACAGCCCAGGAACAGGCCCTTCGGCCTCCAAGTCTGGGCAGATCCAAATGTACTGTCTAAACCTGTCGGTCAATTCCGAAGCATCTGTATCCCTCTGCTCTCCATCTACTACATCTGTCCACACGCATCTTAAATGAATCTACCGCACCTGCCTCTACCACCTCTGCCGGCAACGCCTTCCAAACGGCCACCACCCTCTGTGTGAAGTACTTGCCGCGTGTATCCCCCTTAAACTTTCCACCTCTCACCTTGAAAGCGTGACCTCTCGTTATTGAATCCTTCATCCTGGGAAAAAGCTTGTCTCTATCCACCCTGTCTATACCCTTCACGATTTTGTAAACCTTAATCAGGTCCCCCCTCAATCTCCTTTTTATTAATGAAAATAAACCCAACCTACTCAATCTTTCTTCATAGTCAGCACTTCCATCCTCGTAAACCTTCTTTGCACCCTCCAAAAGGCGTCTATATCCTTTTGATAATGTGGCCACCAGAACTGTATACAGAATTCTAAGTGCGGCTGAACCAATGTCTTGTACAATGTTAACATGACTTGCCAGTTCGTATACTCAATACGCCGTCCAATGAAGGCAAGCAAACCATATGCCTTCTTGACTATTCAATCCACCTGTGCAGCAACCTTCGGGGTACAATGGATCTGCACTCCCACATCTCTCTGCCCAATAACTTTTCTCAAGGCTCTTCCGTTCATTGTATAATTCGCTCTAGAATTAGTCTTGCCTACATGCATTATCTCATATTTGTCTGGATTGAAAACCATCTGCCACCTTCCGCCCAGATCTGCAGTCCCTCTATATCCTCCTGCATTCTCTGACAGTCCCTTATGCTTTCTGCTACTCCAACAATCTTCGTGTCATCTGCAAACTTGCTGATCATACCAACAGTGTCCTCTTCCAGATCATTTATTTATATCACAAACAACAGTTGCCCCAACACTGACCCCTGTGGATCACCACTGGTTACCTTTCACCATTTCGAGAAACTCCCTTCAAATACTCCTCTCTGTCTCCTGTTTCTCAACCAGTTCTTTATCCACCTAGCTGGAACACCCTGCACACTATATGACTTCAATTTCTTCATTCGTCTACCATGGGGAATCTTCTCAAACGCCTTACTAAAGTCCATGTATATGACATGTACAGCCCTTCTTTCATCTAGCAAATTGCTCACTTCCTCAAAGAGCTCAATTAAGTTGGTAAGGCACGATCTCCCCTGCACAAAACCATTTTGCCTATCACTGTAAACCCATTCTTTTCTAAATATAAGTAGATCCTATCCCTCAGTACCTTCTCCAGCAACTTTCCCACCACTGACGTCATGCACACTTGTCTTTGGTTACCCAGAATATTCCTACTACCCTTCTTGTACAGGGGGACAACATAAGCTACCCTCCAATCCTCCGGCACCTCACCTGTATTTAAGGATTCCACAAAGATATCTGTCAGGGCCACAGCTATTTCCCCTCTCGCCTCCCTCAGCAACTTGGGATAGATCCCATCCGGTCCTGGGGATTTGTCCACCTTAATAACCACTAGCCTACCCAACACATCTTCGCTACTTATGTC
Organism: Chiloscyllium plagiosum; assembly: GCF_037043375.1. Lineage (NCBI taxonomy): Eukaryota > Metazoa > Chordata > Chondrichthyes > Orectolobiformes > Hemiscylliidae > Chiloscyllium > Chiloscyllium plagiosum. The sequence continues at coordinate 112,196,902 of NW_028270146.1, forward strand.
AGCATGATCAAGACTAATCAAACTTCTATCTCTAATCTCAACATTCATCATGTTCCTCTCCTCAGTGAACACTGATGCAAAGTAATCATTCAGAATCTCACCCACTCTCTCAGGTTCGACACACAGCCTTCCTTCGTTATTCTTTAGTGGACCGATCCTTTCTCTAGTTACCCTCTTGCGTCTTGTATAAAAAATAAAATGCTTAGTGATTCTCCTTAATTATGCTCGCTTACGTTATTTCATAACCCGTTTAAGCCCGCTTGATTCCTCGTTTAAGACTTGTCCTACATTTCCAATATTCTTCCGGGGCCCGTTCTGTTCTTAGCTGCCTAGACCTTATGTATGCTTCCCTTTTCCTCTTGGCTAGTCGGAGAATTTCTCCTGCCATCCACAGTTCACGAATGTTGCACTTCCTATTCTTTGCCTTCAACGGGACATGCCTATCCTGCACTATCCTTAACCTACCTTTCAAAGCATCCCACGTCTCAAATGTGGACTTCCCTTCAAATAGCTGTGTCCATTCCACATTTCCGAGCTTCTGCCGAATGTTGATATAATTGGTCTTAGCTCAGTTTAGTACTCTTCCCTTAGGACCACTCTCTTCTTTATCCATGAGTATTCTAAAACTTACAGAATTGTGGTCACTGTTCCCAAAGAAATCCCCCACCGCAACTTCTACCACCTGTCCTGGCTTGTTCCCCAGTACCAGGTCCAATTTGACCCTTCCCTCGTCGGACTATTGACATACTGCTGTAGAAAACTCTCCTGGACATTTCTTACAAATTCCACCCCATCCAGACCTCTGACGCTAAGTATATCCCAGTCAATGTTGGGAAAATTAAAATCTCTCATCACTACTACCCTCTACATATTTCCAAAATCTGTTTACCTATTTGTTCTTCTACCACATGCTCACTGTTGGGAGTCCTGTAATACAGCCCCGACAGTGTAACTGCACTCTTCTAATTTCTCTGCTCCACCCATAATGCCTCACTAACCAAGACCTCCATTGTGTGCTCCTTTAGCACAGCCGTGATATCGTCCTTGACCAGCAATGCAACTCCACCCCTCCCTTTTATTTCCCTCCCTGTCCTATCTGAAGCGTCTGTATCCAGGGATGTTTAATTGCCAATCTTCATGCCCTTACTTCAACCAAACCTCTGTGATTGCAATGACATGATACTCCCAGGCGCCAATCCAAGCCCTATGTTCATCTGCCTTTCACGCTATACTCCTTGAAGTAATGTAGACGCATTTGTGCTCATCTACTCTCTGTCTACTCTTCCATTTATGAATGCAATCTTCATAATTCTTACAGTCTCCGGTCTCCACATCACTGCCTACTTGTTTTCTCTTCTGGTTCCCAGTCTCCTGCCACATTAGTTTGAATATTTCCAAATGCAGTAGCAAAAAAACCACTAAGGACATTGGTTCCAGTCTGGTTCAGATGTAGACCGTCGATTTTGTAATAGTCCCACCTGCTCCAGAACCGGTCCCAATGTCCAACAAATAGAGCCCCTCCCTTCTACATCATCTCTCAAACCATGTGTTCAACCTGTCTTTTTTTTTATTTCTACGCTGGCTAGCACGTGGCACTGGTAGTAATCCCGAGATCACTACCTTTGAGGTCCTCCTCTTTAACTTCTCTCCTCGCTCGCTGAATTCTTCTTTGAGTTCCTCATCTCATTTTCTACTTATATCGTTGGTGTCCATAAGCACCAAGACAACTGGCTGTTCACCCTCCCCTTTTAGAACGCTCTGCAGCTGATCGGTGGCATACCTGACCTGAGCACCTGTGAGGCAACATACCATCCAGAAGTCCCATTCCAGCACAGAACCGCCTATCTACTCCCATTCACAAGACAATTCCCTGTGACAATGGTCCTACGAGTCGTTTTACCACCCTTCTGAACAGCAGTGCCTGCCACGATGCCATGAACCATGCAACTGCTGCCCTCCCCTGGTAAGTAATCTCCCCCAACAGCATGCAAAACGGTATACCTGTTTTGGAGGGAGATGTCGGCAGGGGACACCTGCACTGTCTTCTTCCTCTTTTTCTGTCTTTTGGTCACCCATTCACTGTCTCCCTCAGCAATTCTAAACTGTGTTGTGACCAGCTCATTAAACGTGCTATCCACGGCATCCTCAGCATTACAGATGCTCCACATTGAGTCCATCCGCAGCTCCAGAGTCATCATGCGGTCAAACAAGAGCTGCAGCTAGACACACTTCTTGCAAGTGTAAGAGTCTGGAGAGTCAGCCACGTTCCTAAGCTCCCACATCAAGCAAGAGGCACAGGCCACGGGTCTGAGTCAACCATTGTTGTTTTGCTAAAAGGATGACATAATACAGTGGAAGTTTATAGTATCCATTTGCCTTACAGACATCTTACATTTCATGATTTTCCCTTATCCATGGTGTGTGTGTGTTTGCGTGTGTGAGAGGGAGTGACAGAGAGAGAGGGGTGTTGACAAGAATCCTATTGTTATTTTGGTACACTCTAATTATATTCAGGGGTTCAGCCTTTTTTACATGAATGTTCATTACTTCGGTGTTTGTTTGGAACTGAGAATTAACCGGAGTTCAGAATGATTAGGATAATATAACTTGAGCAGCTATTTAAAACAAATCTGTATCTGCTCAAATCTTCCAAGTATTGACTCACAGTCCATGACTCACGAAGGAATTAATATAAAGCTGACATGACAAAGAAAGGCTAAAAAATAACTTCAGAGGACATTGGGGCGCTATAGAGAAATACAGGTTAAGTGAGTAGTCAAAGGCCTGACAAATAGAGCTTTACGTGGATAAAAGTGAAGTTGTCCATTTTGACTGGAAAAAAAAGCATTCTGTTTTGATAGAGGGAGATTCCATAGCTCTGACATGCAGTGGGATCAGAGTGTAACATTACCTGAATCACAAAGTGCTAGCAGTACGTAATTAGGACAGTGCATAAATGTTTTCCTTTTATCGTGGGGGAATTTAAACACAAACGTAGAGAGCACTGTTGAGCTTGTGTCTTGAATGCTCTAATTCTTATCGGTCACGTTGTTTATGGAAGGAAGTAAATACGTTGGAGGCAATTCGGAGAATGCTTACCAGAATATTACTTACAGAATGACTTGTCATACAAAGGGAATTCGGATAGTCTAGGCTTTTTGTCAGTTTGTGGTGAGGAGAGGAAGAGGCAAATTAATTGAAGCAAGATGTTTCCTCTGACAGAAGGGACGGGAATGAAGGATTGCTGTCTAAATGTCAGTGGTTGCCCATTTAAAACACATCCAGATGATTGGTTTTCTCTCAAAATTGGAGTTTCAATGTAAAGATCCAACAAACAAGTTTATAATGCTGAAATCCTCCATCTTCAGAGCTTTTTCAATGGTTGAATTTTTCAAGTGTTTGTTTAAAATCACTTAATTTGTGCTGTAACAATAATTGCCGATATGGAAACTGGGACACTTCCAAGGCAGAAGAGATTCCAGTAATGAATGCAGTGATCACAAAGAAAGTTTTAGTCCAATGTGTGACTTAATTCAGATTCATCGAGAACACAACAATGTGAAAGAAAATTAGTGCCACTTCCTGTAAGTTCTGTGGAGGGGCTTCTGTCTGAGTAATGCCACAGCAATGCAACAAACACCAACCTACGGCAGTCACATTAACAAAGTTGCTTTAATATGTCTATAATGTTTGCATTTTTCTGAGGGATTAGAGATTTTGTTTGCTTAAAAAATAGTTGCATCAATACAAAACCTTCAAACGTGGTCAGTGGAAAATTGCTTGCCGATTCAATATTCAGATCTCAATTTGTATTCGAACATTTAGATAGCTGAACTCTGAAGAAAGAATAAATATATTGAACAATTAGGATTCCTATATCCTCTGCTCCCCTCATTATGCCTGTGATGTCTTTCAAAGCCCCTATGATAGTTTTAAAGTAAAAACCTACTGTTTTCCATTGTCCCACTGCCTCTGGAAGTTGATCTACTTAATAAATACAGTTGATCAAAGAATATAATACTGAATCCCTGAGCATCCAACAATTTTATACCAGCCATCAGCCAATTGTGCATACAAGACCTGGCTTAAAATGTTTTCTTTCATGACTAATTTCAGCTGCGTATACTGTGAAGAACCGGGAAATCTAATTTCTCCAGGAACAGTTGCAGAAAATAAGTTTGCTCCAGTTTGTGTATAAATGATCCTTGATTCAGAATTCAAAGATGTGAAAGGAAATTGCTGGAGAGCTGTTGTTTAGATTGTTCAGGGGCTACCTCTTGAAAGCATGTGACAGCAGTGCAACAAACACCTTTGCAGACCCGATCACAGCAATCGCACTAAATTTGCATCCCTAATGCTTGCTTTGTTCCTACTGATTGATGCTCTTATTTAACTAGAACAACAGAAAGCATCCAAATAAAACCCAAAAGAACTGCGAAAGCTGTAAATCAGAAGAAAAGCAGAGTTGCTGGAAAAGCCATTGCTTTAAAACATCCAAATCTCTTCAGTGAAACGTTTCCCCTTCATCAGCCCGGTCCTGAACCTTTTACCTCCCATTGACCTCTCTGGTCTATATTGCAAGGAAAAATTCAATCTCCCCGACATTCTCTGCCTCTCCCCCTACCTGTGCTCTGACTTCTTGCAAACCAGTTATGTAAGTTTGACAAAAAAAATCACCAACACATGCAGTCATCCTTCTGCAGTGTGAGCAGTTTTTTTTAAAAAAACAGCTGAATAAGTGCTGTAATACTGAATCCAAATCCGTCAGCCATTCCAGCAGCTGGCACACAATTGTATATGCAGACAAATGCTGATTTCAGTGACTAAAGTTGCCTGTTCAATTGCAAGCCTGGTAAACGTGACAACCTAAACTGTGATGGAGATGGAAAACCGTGCCTTCCAAATCTGAGGCGGTCTCGAAAAAGTATGTTTGATACGATATGTGACCATGATTTTGCTTCATGCAGAGTGCAAGAAAGTGAAAGTAAGTTGCTGGTGGGCAGGCAGTTATGGTAAGATAACGTACAGACCCCTCATGAAAACACCACACAGCAGTGCAGAGATTACCACTCCCGACCATAGCAATCACATACTGCCTCTCCATTATCCACATTGTTCTTTGGGTCGGAGAGTTCTTTTCAAAACAAACAGTTTTATGAGAGGACATCAAGAAAGCTTGAATTCAAAATTGCTTGCATATTTGGGTTACTTATTCCTGATCATTTTACTCTCTTAAAATGAATATATTCAAGAAATACGTATCCCATCACACACTCACCCTTATCACCAGCTATAGTGTCCATCAAACCAATGAAAGGGGTTGAAGAATAAAATCAGTATTGATTGCAGTATCCGTCTGGATTGTAAGGAGTTTAACAAAAGCAGCTGACCTCAGCCTGCAGGACTGAATCCAGAGTCTTCAGCCATTCAAGCAGCTGGCACTCAATAGTAGCTAGAGGCAAATGCTAACTGAAGGACTTAATTTATCTTGCCTGACCAGTTACAGGCATGGCAAGTTTGACAATCCAAACTGCATGGGATATGGAAAATATAGTTCTCCAGGATTGTTTGCAATAACTACAAAATATGTTAGATCTTCAATGTACTTCATGCTTCATTTGATATTATTTTCTCCAAGGCAATTGCTGGAGAACAAACAGTTCCTGTGAAGTTATGGAGATATTTCCTTCTGCATCCAGGAACCATGTAGCAGGCCCTAGTTACCACACTCAGCTTAACCCGCAAAATATGTATTACATCCAGAAGTTGGAAGATGGTGTTCTTCTTACACAAGACCTTTGCAGTCATAATTTTATGAATTCTGGTGAAGCCTGCTGGTTGAACTGAGAGCTGGATTATAACGCGATGGTTGACAGTGCCAAGGGTGGCATGGTATTGACAGTAGCTAATACAGAAGTTGCTGCCTGGTTACAAACCATTATTGAAATTGCATGATCCCAGGAGCTAACAGCAATAACAGAGTGAAGGCAGGGCAACGACCTTTCCTTTGCTGCCATTAGTGATGGGTATTGCTGAGCCTGTACTAAAGAGATTGCAGGCAAAAGCTCACTGTGGGAGTTGAGGAGCTCTATTGTTCAAAACACAGACAGACTTGAGTGGCTCTCAATTGGTGCCTTCATTTGCCCACCACTGACAAGATAATATAATGGTGCAGAAGGGATTGGGCTTTGCTCCTGAACTCCCCTCCACTTGGCCTGACTCATCAGAATCTTGGCAAGAGCAAGTTGACGTGGAAAATTCAGCCCTGTATGTCGAGACAGTACCAAAGGTCCTCATTGGAGACATTGGAAAATTGGTTGCCTCATCTCCATTTGGGCCTGGAGCTCTTTAGTTGAGATATTTTGAGACGTTTCAACAAGTATAAAGTATTGAGGAAATGAATTGGTTGCATCGTATCTCCCTTTCTTTGCTCCCACACTCCAGCCTCATTACCTTGTCTTGCAAACAGCCAATGAGGGTTTTGGGGTAATAAATCACCATCTACTATAATTGTGACTTGAACTAGTTTTACACAACTAGCTGTCCATGGCTTGAAATACTTACTCAATGTTTCAGGTTAATAATGATGATTTTATTGTGGATGTAGATGTTCGCTTAAAATGACTGAATAGCACTTTTCTGACTATTAGCAGACCACCTGACAGTCCATAGTACAAGGTCGATGGAAAACTGTACACTCCAAAATCTATCATGAAAAGGTAAGTTTGAAAACAATATGTAATTAATGTTTTGTTTCATTCAGAGTACAGAAAATAGAAAGGAAGTTACTTTCTAGGTACTTTTCAGGAAACATCACACAGCAGCGCAGGGAACACCACTCCAGGCAAGAGCATTTGCATTACTGTCTCTCTGTTATCTGCATTAGAATTAGGGCTCCAGAATTTTGGTTCAAAAATATTGTATTAGGAGAGGACATCAAAGACACTTCATTGTAAGTTTGCTTGCATTTTGTTATTGAAGTTTCTAAACTCTGAATATGAATACATTGAAGAACTTGATATCCCCTTTCTGTGGCTAATCGTTATCACCAGCAACAAAGGTTTTGAAGAACAAATTCATCATCTAATGCAGTCACCCATCTGGAGTGTGACCAGTTTCACTCCAATGGCTGAATGCAGGCTGCAGTCCTGAATCCAGAATCTTCAGTCTTTCAAACAGCTGGCACACAATTGTGGGATGGAGCCAAATGCTTATTTAAATAAATTCATTTATCTTTTATGACCAATTGCAGGCATGGTAAGTGCGACAATCCAAACTGCGCTGGAAAAGAAACCTATAGTCCGTCAGGAACAACTGAAGAAATTAAAGAGTCAGTTTGATCCAAAGTGCAATTTAATTCCTGATTAATATTGTATTTGGAATAAAGGTTATTGCTGTAGAACCAGCAATTCCTGTGAAGTTATGTAGATATTTCCTTCTGCATACATCCGAGAACAATGTCAAATACGCTATTCCAGGCCATAGTTAGCACATGACGGAAACTGCTGGGCTCTGCCTCCCAAGTGTGTATTTTTTCTAGAAGTTAGATTGTGGTGGTTTTTCTTAAAAACAAGCCATTTGCAGTAATAATGTTGTGAATTGTGGTGGAGCCCTGCTGCTTGGACTGAGAGCTGGACCCAGCGCTGCTGTGAATGATGGTACCACTAATGTTGGCATGCTGCTGATATGGTCTGTTGCTGGGTCACTATCCCAAGAAGGAAACGGCCAAATCTAAAGAGCTGGTGGATCAATTGGAGCAATAGCAGAGTGGCAAACCTTTCTGTGCCACTATTAATGTTTGCAATTGCTGAGCCAATACCCATTGATGAGGAAAAGTCAATCCTGTATATAGAACCAGAATCCAAAGCTCTTAAGTGGAGAAATTGGACAGTTAGTTGCCCTTCTCTAATTGCCCTAAGCTCTTTACTTGAGACTTTTCTAGACTGTGCAACACGTGTAAAGTATTGAAGAAATGGGTTTGTCACATCCTTCATTTCCATGTTCCAGCCTGACTGTCAGTGGCTTGAAATCCTGACACTCCTATTCAAGTTTCTAAAAATGTTTTTATTCTGAACGTAAATGTTTGGTTCAATTGACTTAATGGCACTTGATGACCATTTGCAGCTCTGAAAACATCAACTGCTGAAAGTGCAAGGGAGCTGGTGTTTCTGCTTCTCCAGAAACTAAGAAGGTCATTGAAAAGTAAGCTGAACACAATGTGTGACTGTCTACTAACAGCTAGCAGATCTGGCTGCATTTGTGGAGTGAAAGCAGAGTTAATGTTTTTCGTTGAATGACTCATGTTCACAACTTCAGATCTCTCTGAAGAAGGGTCACTTGACTCAAGGTGAACTCTGCTTTCTCTCCACAGATGCTGCAAAATATGTTGAGTTTCTCCAGCAACTTCTGTATTTCTTTCAGATTGTCAACTTCCACAGTTTGTTATTTTACATTAAATAAATTATTGACTGGCATGTAATCTTTGCTCTATCGATAGTCTTGTAAAAAAACATTTTAGGTGAAGCTTGCAGTGAATGCTGCAGACCTGATGCTGGGACTGAAACCTGGAGTTTTGGCGTATGCTAAGGATGGTATATTGCCAGCAGTGACCAATGAAGAGATTCTTCATTGATGAAGGGCTTTTGCCCGAAACGGCGATTTTCCTGCTCCTCAGATGCTGCCTGACCTGCTGTGCTTTTCCAGCACCATTCTAATCTAAAATGAAGAGATTCTTGCCAGGGTTACTCATCAGTTGACAGCGCAGCTTAGTTTCAAGAGTTGCTACTCCAGTAAGACGGAGGACAGATCAACACATTTCTGAGCCCTACTGTTCATACCGATCATTGCTGAGGCTGCAAAGGTGGGCACAATCAGGGAAATGAGGGAGGCAGGTTTGAGAGATCATGTAGAGTCAAGATGTCAAAGACAACTGGTCTATGTCAGCATGGCTTAGCAATGAGAAGGTGCCAGAGTCCCGACCTGCCATTTTCTAAATCCTACCACCTCCCAGTTAAATGCCAGTGAATAATTGAGCATGCATTAACACAAAGTCGTTCAATTATCATTTCCAGACCTTCAATGTTCAGGCCTTCAGTTGTTCACTTCAAAGCACTGGACTGTGCAATGAGGCTAAACATATTAAAAACACATTGTTGACCTAACTCTCTGCTTCCCAATACTATTACATCGGCCACCTCCCCTCACCCCATCTCTTCAAAAAGAACTGACCATGGTTCAAGTTGAAAAAAAGGCAACATATATTGCAGTCATAGCTTTTGAAAGTGGCCTTTTTTAAGAGAATGTAATGTGAACAGGAGTTTCTGGAAAGCAGGAATTTCTGTAAGAATTGCTTATAGCAAACACCACCATTCCAGACTACAGCCCCTCCCGATATTTGCATTACTCCTGGCGAGTAGAGTGATTCCTCTTTTAAAAAAAAACATTGTATCAGCTCAATAGAGCCTTTTGATCTCCAGGGTTTATTTCCAAATGTTTGCAAGTTGTTTATAGGTGTAAGCCTTTTGCTTAATTTGTGCTTCATTTTGACAGATGGGAATCAAATTTTGCCAGACGTGAGGGCAACCATGAGGAACCAAGTTTGATTTGTTCTGATTTTGATGTGGTTTAATTATGCTTCATTTGGAATACAACAATGTGAAAAGGGAATGTTGGAGAACCACTGTTTCCTTTAAAATGTTTTGTGCAATGCAACAAATGCCAGTTCAGACAACAGCAGCTACATTAAAGAGGCTGCTAGACTGCCTCCCAAGGAATTTAATATTAATGACAGAGTTGTCTTAAACAGTAGTACCACCACCTGAAATGCTGAGACGGGAAATTACTTGCTGATCAATATTGAGGTTCTGTTTCTGGCCATTGGAGCTATAGTGAAAATCCTGAAGAATTGGGTTCCTCTCCTTCACCCCACCTCATCGCATCGTTTTGTTTCTCTTTCCTGCTCATCCTCACTCCCCCACCCACCATTCCACACTCCCTCCAAAATCATTGCCATGGCCTCCAGACTTTGGTGACATTTGATGAAATATGGCTATGGATTGGGACGAGCTCCTGGTCTCCTCGCCTTGTCTATCTCCCATACAATGTCGCCATTGAATGCTTCGCACTTTTTATAAGTTAAGTTGACCAGAGGCCATGTGTATCCACAGAGTCAGGCACATTCCCTAGTAATAGTTATTTGTTTGAATCAAACTTATAAAGTGCTTTCATGGTGAATTCAATACAGGCAGCATCACATCCACACCGTTTTACTGATGTCATCAATTAATCGAAGCCTAAATACTGAGGTCATTACACTGCTCTGGGTCAGAGACCTGTAATTACTTCTGGGTTTATTATGGTCATATCTTGCAGTAAACTCCGAATGGATGAAGGAGCAGAAAAGGAAAAGGAATAAAATTTTCTTTTCAACAATACAGCCAATACTGACTAATATGACATGAACCTTCAGTGAATTTCAAAAATGAGAAATTACTATATTCGGATTCTGAATCAAACATTGAGTTACAAATTGTGCTTGTAAGGGTTAAATTAGCAATATAATGTGAAGAGCTTGAGTTTCTTTTTCTAAGATCAAGAAGTTAAACTTAAATCCTTGTATTTGGGATGTTTTCTCTCTGTCCCAGTTCAGAAAGTCTTTATTTGACCTCTTTATTCCGCAACCACCAGCTCCTGCCCTCACAGCCAAAACTCTCGATGTTGATAAGAAGTGCCAAATATTAACTTGGTGATCATGCACATATTTAAAATGATCTAACTGGTACTTTATGATGAGTTGCAGCTGTGAAAATGTTGACACCTCACACTGTGAATTAGGTGGAAACCTAAGTTTGTCAGAAACAAAAGGAAAAAAATTGGCAAGTAAGTCTGGTATAATGTCAGATTTAAATCTGCTATGTTAGGGATCCAATATTGTGAAAGGGAAGTGCTGGCAGTTGTTGTAAGATTATGTCAGGGTTGCCTCACGAAGGCATCCAATGGCAGTGTGGTGAACACTAACACAGATGAGAACAATCACAGAAAACAACTGCTTGACTGGTTCAGAAATGCTTGGCTTATTTTGAGAGACCAATCTTGAATCAGCCTAAAACATCCAAAGTTTTTCAATGGTCGGTTGAATTTTGCTTGTTTTTTAGTATGAAGGTCTTGCATAGCCCAGAAATGGCTATAAACAATGGTGACACACTAAGTAAATGGTTTTCTCTTCTATTCACCCTGTACTGACTCTTCCACACCCCAACCCCAGCATTCCATCTGTGTGGTGTACTGGAGACATCCTGTGGAAGTCAAAAGAACCACATACCAACACGACCACGATGGTTCATAATGCATCTTGAAAACAAATAACGTCCCAGCAACATTTTCCAGATCATAGGACAGCATTGCTACACTCCAGGGGGATGGGTGGTGATGGCAGCAATAACTAATAACATTAGCAAGATTACAAGACTGGGATACAAGGTATACTGCTTTGTCATTACCCCCTCATTAACTTCACCATTACAAGGCTAAAATCGGGAGCATTGGAATCTTCACTGCTCACCTGGTGATTGGTTTAATTGCAACAATAGTCAAGAAGCTCAATGTGATCAAAGAGAGAGCAGTTTGATTGACTGGCAAAAGAACTAACGTACCTAATTTCCACTCCCTTCACCATCACTGAGCTACGATGTTGGGCTACGAAGGCATCCAATGGCAGTGTGGTGAACACTAACACAGATGAGAACAATCACAGAAAACAACTGCTTGACTGGTTCAGAAATGCTTGGCTTATTTTGAGAGACCAATCTTGAATCAGCCTAAAACATCCAAAGTTTTTCAATGGTCGGTTGAATTTTGCTTGTTTTTTAGTATGAAGGTCTTGCATAGCCCAGAAATGGCTATAAACAATGGTGACATACTAAATAAATGGTTTTCTCTTCTTTTCACCTTGTACTGACTCCACGGAATGGACGACAGCAACTCATTAGACTTACACTGAAAGGACCTTTCCTGTCTATAATCTCTATTTCTGAAGAGAACAACGATCAGCTAAAGGCCTGTTACACCTGATTCTGACTTTGCATGGATATCTCTGCTCTTTTCTTATCACTATGGCAAAATAATGCGATTTATTAAAATTGCACAGTCAGTGACTAACTTAAGAAAACTAGTCGATCAGGCTTGGAATATTTCCGTCTATGATTTCCTGGGTTTGATAGTATGTAGTTGACAGTGGCCCCAGGGGTTCTGCACTTGTTTCAGAGATCTGGAAAGAGATGTTTAGGATACTCAGAGGTGGCATTAAGATGTTATATAAATGCGCAACTTTTCTACTCTGCTCGGGTAAAGCAGAGTGCATCATTTGACATCAATCTGCTTTTCTTTGTTGCATTATTGTATGGAGTTTATTCTCTTAAGTCAATAGCCTGGGCTTTGCCCAAAGTTTAAGAGGTTTTTACTCACATTGGTGAGTTTCTGTATCCCATGAGGTAGATTCATTGCAATCAGTAATGGGAAATATAGCAGATCAAATATAATGTTGTTAATTGTTATTACATCTTTTAACATGGATAACTATGTGCTGTTCTAGGAACCTCAAGATGTAAAAGCCTTTTCAGTGGAACCACTGCTGATTTAACCAACGCACTATACTGGTGAACTCACTGATACTGAAACCTCTATAATCTGGGACAATGATGAAATAGAAACTGACTGGAACTGCAACTTATCGAGAAAACTAGGGATTAGCGAGAGGTTGGGCCGAAGCTCAGAATACAGAGGCACTGCAAACCCAAACACCCATTGACACAGTTTCTCAAGATGAATTATGATGTGGTTATGCACTATTCGATTCTGATCTCTGTGGTTTTTGGAAAAAATGATATCTGCTAGAAGACAACTACAAAGTTCTCTTGCGATAATATGACACAGAATCAAGTGAAATTTGGAGTTCTCCTTATGGGGCTTCTTTCATCCTTTCAAGTGACAGCTGAATTTGGTGATCAGGTAACAGTTACTATCGAATTGGATGAGATCTTGACAGTGATTCCTTTATTTACATTTCCCTATCGCTGAGGTTTGCCCCATTTCTTTATTAAAGGGCCAATGGGTGTGAAATCTCTTTAGTGCTGTCCATAGGATAGCCATGCTCCTGCCACTGTGCAACTTCATATTGATATCTGCCTTTAAAAACAATCTGAATCTATGGTCACATACTGGTGTCGGAACTAACCGGGGTTCATAATAGAATGACTAATTCTTCAAGTGCTCCAAACCAATATTGGCTAGATTTTCAAACTGTCATTATCACAAAGGTGCTTTTGGTGCCACATTCAGCATTCAGAATGACAATTAGGTATTCTGTTAGTGCAGAATTTCTCTCTATTACTTTAAATAACAGTGTGCTGTGTGTATGTGCATGTGGTTTGTTTCTATTTATTTCTGTTCCTCAGTGGCTTTGAAATTGTTCTTGTATAGGATCAAAGGCAAAGTAATGTCTCCACAAGGACATTGTTGCTGGTTTTCCTCTGAGACCAGTGCAGAAGTTTACCAGTTTATTGTAGGCCTGATACATTATAGTTAAGTTTCACCTCTGCCAGCTGGTACAACATGGAAATTTGAGTATTGATGAAATTAAAGTTTTTTTATTTAAGTCTTTAATATTGTACTTAGCAGGACACTCTCAAAAATTCAAATGGAAAGGGAGAAAGCATTTAATCTGTCTGGGTAATGAGTGCTGATTGATAAAGGCATGGAGAGTGGACCAGGTGTTGGTTGGCAGTTAACTGCCAATGCTTGTTGTGATTCGACTAAATTGGCGATGGCCATTCTCTGCCTCATTTGGCATGACAATACCTTGACCACTTAGGCAACCTGCCAATTGAAAACTTAACAAAGTTCAGTTGTCAATGTCCATCACCATCTGACCAGTCCATTTATCCATTGGGAACATCTCGATCAATCATTGTGCACTTTCCAAAGCATCAGAGCTCTTTTCTTGTTCAGTATAAAATGTTGTTTCCCTTTATGTCAAAATATTTCTGTATTTGCAAACAATTGTTTGAATTTGGGAACCTTTTGTTAATGGAGTATCCAAAATCCAGCTGATATGATTAAAATGGAATCTAGTTTTCGAATTTGAAATGATTTAACCCCCTGACAAGCCCACTTTGTTCATGAAGATCCTCTTTGTATATTGTATCAGTCTGGCTGTTGAAAGACAGCTTTTGAAAGTTGTTTACTTTGGTCAATTTCTATTTAATGAATTGCTGAAATGGTGCAAAATGCATTCTATTGCATTTACAAAACTGAGATATCTTGTGAAATCAGGAGATGTGCACAGTGCAAATAAAAATCCCATTTACTGCTGGCCTGGACAAGACTGGTAAACTTAAACTTGTGCTCATAGAGAAAGGACTGAGATCTTAACAGGCTCACTATCATCTAATGTATTGAGTTTAAACTTATGTCTATCTCTAAATTCTTCAAGGCCTTGATCCACGCTGTCTCTTGTACCCCTTATATATACAATCTGTTCTTTTGTCCTCTGATTGCTTTATATCTTTTTGTCCATGAACATGGCCAAGCCCCCTTAATTAGCTGTACTTTACTGATAAACTTACTCAGATGACCTCTGGTACTCATTCTCTCTTTGAAAGCTTGCTTAAAAGCCGGTTTCACGTTTTTGGTATTGGTCCTAACTCTTCTGATACATGCCAATAAACTTCTCCTGTTTGGCATTTGGTGCATCGTTTGCTAGTTTGAAAGGTCGAACTCGAATAAATATAGGGTAAAAGACAGGATTCTTGGCAGTGTGGAGGAACAGAGGGATCTGGGTGTGCAGTACATAGATCCCTCTAAGTTACCACCCAAATGGATAGGGTTGTTAAGAAAGCATTTGGTGTGTTGGCTTTCATTTACCGGGGGATCGAGTTTGAGAGCCGTGAGGTTTTGCGATAGCTCTACAAGTCACTGGTGAGACCACACCTGGAATATTGTGTCCAGTTCTGGTCGCCCTACTATGTACTAAAGATGTAGAGGCTTTGGAGAGCATGCAAAGAAGGTTTACCAGGATGCTGCCTGGACTGGAGGGCTTGCCTTATGAAGAAAGGTTGAATAAGCTCAGACGTTTCTCTCTGGAAAGAAGGATGAAAAGAGGAGACCTGATTGAGGTATACAAGATAATGAGAGGAGTAGATAAAGTCAATAGCTAGACACTTTTCCCCAGGGCAGGATTGACTGGTACAAGGGATCATATTTTTAAAATATTAGTAGAAAGGTATAGAGGAGACGTCAGAGGTAGGTTCTTTACGTAGAGAGTTGTGAATGCATGGAATGCATTGCCAGTGGTGGTGGTGGAAGCAGAGTCATTAGGGACTTTTATGCGACTGCTGGGCATGCACATGTTTAGCAGTGAGTTGAGGGTTTGTAGGATGTTATTATATTTTACATTAGGATTAAACCTTGGCCAAAGGGCCTGTTCTGTGCTGTAGAACATTTCTATGTTCTATGTTAAAGCATCTCATAAATGTGAGTATTTAATGTCCACTTTGGCAGATTTAATTGATTCTAACTGGAATGTATCAGCCAAAGCTTTAGCAAAACTGGATCAGCAAACAGCTTCAAGCTGTGCACACATCCATCATCTAACATTGCTGCTCCACATTAACTTTTCAAATGCACTGCTCCATTCCAAATACGGACCACCCGTTCCCTTTCATAGAAATTTGTTTCTGATGGATGGAAGTGGTTGTTTCAGTACTTCTGCCATTTTTATTGAACTCATCTCAAGTTACACTTTAGAATTTGACAGTCAGGCCAAGACTGTTTGTGTTAAGCTTTGTCAATGTTGACCAGTTTACCAGCTCTTCATGTTATTGAATATTGGAATGGGACTGCGTTCTATCAGCCCTCTGGGGACAGGCTGCAAGGTCATTAGGTGGATAATAGGGTGGAAGATGATAAGAGAAGGAAGGAGTTTCAGTGGCTCTCATATTTCCACCTCCGTAGTATTTTATTGATCCCAAATTAGGGAAAGTATGGCCACTCAGGTGGTCAATGTAGAGATTGTTCCCGCCAATGCTGGCAGTTTATTCGCAGTAGGTGGGTCCTTCATTGTGTGGGAGACCTCCTCCTGCATCCTAGAGACACGCCTGCAGGATGTCCCTCCTAATGAAGTATCTGCATACTGGAACAGTCTCCTGTCCATGGTGGCGATCATTACGGGAACTGGAAATCAGAGTAAGTGAGTGAAAGAAGCCGTGAGGGCTCGAGTGTTCACAACATTCCCAGGACCAGGTTGGCAGGTCCTGCTGAGACCATTAATAAGTCATTAAGATCCCCCAATTGGAGCATGGACACTGGGTTACTCTTACTCCTCGTAAGAGTACTGTGATTACTGCTGTTTCAGTGCTATCAAGCAAATAGTGAAGTGTGGCCATGTGATAAAATCATTTACATTCAGTGCTGGATACTTCAGACTTTTTTGTGAGAAACTTTATAATTCTTCAAGATGTTCTTAATACACTTTTTGTTTCATACAATGGTGGTTTTCTACATAGGATTACAGAGGAAATACAGACCATTTGGCACAATCAGTTCATGCCAGTGCTTATGTTCCACTCAAGGTGTTTCACATCTTTTCTCATCTCAATCGCCCATTGTAATTCTCTATTCCCATCCCTTCCAAGTGCTCGCCTAGTTTCCTTGAAATACATCTAAACTATTGATTTCAAGTATTCTGTCTGGTCACATATTCCCCGTTCTCATCATTCTTTCAGTGAAGAGGTTTCTTCTGAATTCCCTTTTGGATTTCTTGAAGTACCGTCTTATATTGACAGGCTCTAGTTATGCTCTACCCCATAATTAAATGTTTTCTCTGTACCTTCTCGTTTCAAAACCTTTCATAATTTTAGAACTGTCATCCTTCTTTTCAAGAGAGAAGTGAACAGCACAACAATTCTTCCTTGATATGCACAGCCAGAAACTTGTGTATCATTCTTATAAATCTTCTCTTCACACTCTCTCATACATTCTATAATATGTCAACTCGAACTGCAGGCAATACTCTTAATTATAGTCAACCAAATTTCTACAGTGACCCTACTTTCAAATCTATCCCTTTAGAGATAAAGCTTAGAGCCTTGTTTGCATTTTTATGGCCTTTGGAACCTGTGGTGAATTTGTTAGTGACTGCTGTAATTGTCTGAAATCCCTTTGTTTGTCTCCCTCACTTAGACGTGCATCTTTGAATAAATAACCTGCACATTATTCCTACCAAGATGTAACACCTTACGTTTATCTGTGTGGATCTTCATTTGCTAATTATTTGAACAATCCGTAAATTAATTAATGATCACTTGCAACTTCTTGTAGTCCTCAGAATTGGCTACATTTCAACATTCCTTTCCAATTTGGTGTCATTGAATTGCTATTTTTTTTCTCGTAATTAGATACAATATTAATTTGCAGTTTTACTTTATTTTGTTTTGAATTTTTAGAGAAGTGCAGTAATCCACACGGTAAATATAACAACTAAATGTCGAATGACAGATAGATGAAAATTATTACACACACAGGACTAATTAATAGACTCTATTAACTTCAAGGTCAAAACAGGGAATTATTTTTTACACGAATGATATGGTGATATTATCCGTAGTGCAATAACTTTTTGTCCATTTTTTTGTTGCAGTTTATTTCCCCAGGTCTTTCTGTGCTACTGGTGATAATTGAAAAGGCACCCATCCT
This sequence comes from Chiloscyllium plagiosum, assembly GCF_037043375.1. Taxonomy (NCBI): domain Eukaryota; kingdom Metazoa; phylum Chordata; class Chondrichthyes; order Orectolobiformes; family Hemiscylliidae; genus Chiloscyllium; species Chiloscyllium plagiosum. The sequence continues at coordinate 112,214,650 of NW_028270146.1, forward strand.
CCATTTTAAAAACTAAATGATAATAAAGAAACAGCGTTTATATAAAATGTAACATGATTTATGAAACCATCCCTCTCGGCTTATACATATTCACAGCCATGTAGAGTTATATAGGGAGAGGCTGAATGAGCTGGGGCTGATTTCCCTGGAGCGTTGGAGGCTGAGGGGTGACTTTATAAAGGTTTATAAAATCATCAGAGGCATTGATACAGTGAATAGACAAGGTCTTTTTCCCTGGGGTGGGTGGAGTCTCATCTAAACCTTGTGAGTATAGGTTTAGAGTGAGAGGGGAAAAAGTTGAAAGTACCTAAGGAGTAACTTTTTCATGCAGGGGATGGTGTGTATGGAATGAACTGCCACAGGAAACAGTGGAGGCTGGTGCAATTTCAACATTTAAAAGGCATCTGAGTGTGTAGACGAATAGGAGGGTTTAGAGGGATATGGGCCAAGTACTGGCAAATGGGATTAGATTAGTTTAGGATATCTGGTCAGCATGGGCAAGTGAGACTGAAAGATCTGTTTCCGACTGGTACATCTCTATGACTCTATGATCTACCACTTTGCTCTTAATGTACTAGTCAAATCTCTTTGGATTATCTTTAACATTATCTCCCAAGGTTATCTCATTTTCCTTTCTTGCCCTCCTCATTTCCCTCTTTAGAATGTCCCTGCATCTCTTGTACTCTTCGAGATTCACAGGCAGCTGTGTTTATTATTAAGCTCTACGAATAGTCAGTGTTGTGCAGGGTGTTGTATTTAATATTTCTGTCTACGAATGGTTGGTTATAAGTGGGAATTGTGTATTTTATTATGCTGTACGCTTAGTCCATTGTGTATGGAGAGCTGTGCTCTTGACATTAAGGTCTATCAATGGCCAATTTTGTGTGCGGGGAGCTGTGTTTAATGTTGTACGCTGTGAATGGTCAGTTTTGTGTAGAGGGATGTGTTTAATACTAACGTGTATAAATGGACAATTTTATGCTGGTATTTGTTTTTAATATTACAGTCTGTCAAAGGTTCGTTTTGTCCACATAACTGTGTTTAGTATTATTAATGATCAATTTTGTGCTGAGAACAATCTTTAATATTATGATCAATTAAAAATATGTTTTTTATGAAAAGCTATGTTTACTATTACTGTCTCATATTCGTCAGTTTTGTGTTGGGAGCAAGGTATAATATTGCTTTTTTAACTATCAGTTTTGTGAAGGGAGCTGTGTTTTATATTACAGTGTATGAGTGGTTGTCTTTTTTTTCACGGGGTGTTGTGGTCGAATATTTTGGTCTTTGGTCAATTCTTGTAGCGATATATATTTAATAATATGGCCATTGCCTCCCTCGCACAATAAATCTCTTTCCCTCTTTCACGTTCACTTAGTCCATCGGTTAGACTCTGCCTCTCTCGCTTTCTCCCTATCTCTAGTTGCTTCTCTTTCCATATCATTCATTTCCACCCGCTGGCAGTCTGTCTCTATCTTTTGCTCTCCCCTTCCCCCTGTGTGTCTCTCATTCCAATCATACCCCTCCCCTGTCTTTCTTTCTTTTTCATAGCCTATCTCTTCCCTCCTCCTTCTCCCTGTCTCTCTCCCTCACTTAGTACCTCCCGCACTCTCCCGTCTGACTCTCTCTCTCTCTGGCGCTCCCTCCACCTTCCAGTCTGGATTTCTCTCTGACACTCATGCTAGCCTCACTTCCTCTCCCTCTGTATGAATCTCCATCTTCATCACCTCTCTGCTCCATCACTCCCTGTCCCTCTGTCTGAATCTCTCGCTCCCTCTCTCTCTAACACCCTCCCATTGTCTGTCTCTCCCTTTACCTCACTCCTTACATCTCCCCCGGTCTGACTCGCTCACCCTTTCTTACTCCATCTCCGTCTCATTCTGTCTCTCTCTCTTTCTCTCTCTCTCTCAGTCACTCACTCTCTCTCTCTCACACACACATACATACACACACACATGCTAAAATACGCGGTTTCTCACACGCTTCATCCGTGCCTCTTCCTCTGTCTGGCTCTCCTGCACTTTCGATCAGGCACTTGCTCGCCCTCCATCTGACTTCTTCGCTCCCTCCTTCCCTTTATTTCCCTCTGGCTGACACTCCGTGCCCAACCCTCGTTCCCTGCATCTTATTCTATCTCTTTCTCTCCGCCCCGACGACTTCCTCTGTCTGAGTCTCTCTCTCTCTCTCTCTCTCTCTCTCGCTCTCTCTATCTCTCTCTCTGTCTCCCTCTTCCTTCCTCTCCATACGTCTGACCCTAACTCTCTCTCTCTCGCTCTCTCTTTCTCTCCCCATCCCTCTAACCCGGACTCTTACCATCCCTTCCTCTATCTCTGTCTGACTATGACTCTGTCTCTCTATCTCTCTCTCGCTTCCACCCTTTCCTTCAGTCTCGTTCTGTCTCCCTCCCACCGTTCCTCAGGCTGCCTATTTCTCTCCCTCTAGCTCGCTCATTTTCTACCTCTCCCACTCTGTCTTTCTGTTTCTCGCTTCCTCCGTCCCTCTTCCTCTGTCTGACTATCTGTCTTTCTCTGTCTCACTCACGCTCCTTTGGCCCTTCTTTCGATTCTGTCTCATTCTCTCTGTCTTCATCGACCTTTGCTTGAATCTCTCCTTGCATCGCTCCTACTCCCCCGTCTGAAACCTTCTCTTTCTCTCGCTCACTTTATCCCTGAATCTTTTTGTTTGTTATTCATTTCCTCCAGCTCCTCCTGCGTTACTTTGTGCCTCCCCCCTCACTCCTTCCATTGCTTTCTGTCCCTCTGTCTAACCAACTCTCTCGCTTGTTCCGTTCCTTTCTCCCTCTCTCCCAGTCCCTCTTTCCTTTCCCTTTTCTGACTCCCCCCTCACTTGATTTCTCCCTTGCTCTCCCTCTGTTTGACTCTCTGTTATTAGATTCCCCTCTACCTTTCTGTTCCCCGTCTCTCTCTCCAACTTGCTCTCCCTGCCGGCCTCCATCACATGTTATGAATACCTTTAGGAGAGTCGAAACTTTAGCACAACTACCTGACACAGCGCAAAGTGTTCTGAGCAAGGTAAGAAAGTAACATTTGTTCCAACAACCAGATTAGTTTGGTTGCTATGAGACAAAAACAATTTCAAATTCAACCAATCTGTTAAAATTATGCCCGAAAGTATCAAATTCCGATCAAGTTTGAATTTAGTATTTTGATGAGCTTAAAACTAATGAAACCATCCGATGCTTTCGCGTAAAGATATCTGACACTTTGAGCAGCTACCCATAACGGCAAAGGTTAATGCCAAAAACCCACAGATGTAAGCTGCTCAGAACTCTCTGAGAGAAACCTCTCTGGAGAAGACGTTTGCACGGAAGAAAAGTCGATACCGACCTCGATAGAAAATCAACAGAGTAAGATATAAAGAGAGGATTCAAAAACTGGTTGGTTTTTAGAATTCAATTGTATTTGTAGTAAATCTTAATCGGGCGTTTTATCAGACCAATGTTGTAAAGAGGAACGAAAGATACGTTCAGAGAACGGAGTTGCAAATAAGTGTAGTTATTCTGGGTTCGATTTTTGGGCGGTATGGTGGCACAGTGGTTAGCACTGCTGCCTCAAAGCGCCAAAGACTCAGGTTCAATTCCCACCTCAGGCGACTGACTGTGTGGAGTTGCCTATTTTCCCCATGTCTGAGTGGGTTTGCTCCGGTTTCCTCCCACAGTCCAGGGTAGGTGAATTGGCCATGTTAAATTGCCGTAGTGTTAGGGGAATGGGTCTGGGTGCGTTGCTCTTTGGCGTGTCGGTGTGGACTTGTTGGGCCGAAGGGCCTGTTTCCTCTCTGCAAGTAATTCAAAAAAAATTAAAGTTTTTTTTTCTAATTTTGCGTGAAATAGTGACTATTGGTTTTGTTCTTTGCCTTTTCGAATTTAAACAGAATCCAGACCGGGTGAATCGTTTCTATGTTGCTGGTTTAAAATAAGAGAGGGATTTAATCCGTGTCATGACATTTTCTCCCCCTTCTCTCTGCCTGATTCCCTCCCTCTGCCTTTCACTCTGCCTGACTGTTTCTCTGTTTGATTCTATCAATCTCCTTCTTCTGCTGTCTGACTCACTCTCTCCCTCACACTCTGCCGGACCCTCTCTCTCACAATCACCGTCCCCCTCTCTCTGACTGTCTCTGTCCCTTTCCTTCTGTCTGACTCCCTAGGTCTATCCGTCCTCCCACCCTCTCTCGGACTCTCTCTCCAAATCTCACTCTGTGACTCTCTCAGCCCATGTGACTCTCTCTGTTTATCCCTCTCCTTCTCCACAGTCTGACTCTCTCTCTATCTCTAGCTCTGCCTGACTCTCTCTCTCCTTCTCTCTCTATCTGACTCTCTCTCTCTGTCTTGACTCTCTATCTCCCATTATCCCTTTGTCTAATTCACTCTCTATCTGTGTGCCTCTCCCACTGATTGACTCTCTCTCTCTTAATGTCCCTCTGCGTGTCTCTCTTCCTCCCCATCTGTCTGACTCTCTCTCTCTCTCTCTCTGTGTGTCTCTCCCTCACTCTCTTTATCCCTCCCTCTTTTTTCCCTCTGACTGGCTCTCACTCACCCATCCGGTCTGTCTGACTCGCTCTCTCTCGCCTTCTCTCCGAATCTCTCTCTCTCCACCTATCCCTCTGTCTCACGCTCTGTCTCTCTCTTTCTGCCTCTGTTTGGATCTCTATCCCGTCCTCTGTCTGAAACTCTCTCTCTTACTCTACCACTCTGCTTGATTTTATCTCTCCCTCTCTCGCTCGCGCTCTCCCTCTGTCCGGATCTCTCTCTCCCCCCACTCCATTTGTCCGGTTTTCTCTCTCTCTCTCTTTCTCCGCCTCTCACTCTGTCTGACTCACTCGCCCTCTCTCTCCGTCTGCCTCTCTCTCTCTCTGTCCCTCTGTGTGACTCTGACTCTATCCTTGGACCACTGTCTGAGTCTCTCTATCTCCTTCTCCCTCAACCTCTGTCTGACTCCGGGCCCCTCCACCTCTGTTTGACTCTGATCTTCTCCCTCTCTCCTTCTCCCTCTGCCTTGCGCTCCCTCTCTCGCTCTCTCTCCCCTTTTCTCTGCCAAATTCTCTCCCTCTGTCTGACTTGGGTTGGTACCTGGGACTTCGATGTTGTAGCTATTACGGAGACATGGGTAGAACAGGGACAGGATTGGCTGTTGCAGGTTCCAGGGTTTAAATGTTTTAGTAGGGTCAGAGGTGGGGGTAAAAGAGGGGGAGGTGTGGCATTGCTTGTCAAAGATAGTATTACAGCTGTGGAAAGGACGATGGATGAAGACTCGCCATCTGAAGTAGTTTGGGTTGAGGTTAGGAATAGGAAAGGTGAGCTCACCCTGTTAGGAGTCTTTTACAGGCCTCCTAATAGTCCTAGAAACGTAGAAGAAAGGATTGCGAGGATGATTCAAGAGAAGAGTGAAAGTAATAGGGTGGTTGTTATGGGGGACTTTAACTTTTCTTATATTGATTGGGAAAGCTATAGCTCAAGTTCGTTAGATGGGTCAGTGTTTGTCCAATGTGTGCAGGAGGGTTTCCTGACACAATATGTAGATAGACCAACAAGAGGTGAGGCCATACTGGATTTGGTCCTGGGTAATGAACCAGGCCAGGTGTTAGAATTAGAGGTAGGTGAGCACTTTGGGGACAGTGACCACAATTCGGTGACTTTTACTCTAGTGATGGAGAGGGATAAGTGTGCACTACAGGGAAAGAGTTATAGCTGGGGGCAGGGAAATTATGATGCGGTGAGGCATGACTTAGGATGTGTGGCTTGGAAAAGTAAGCTTCAAGGCAAGGGCGCAATTGCTATGTGGAGCCTGTTCAAGGAGCAACTACTGAGTGTCCTTGATAAGTATGTACCCGTCAGGCAGGGAGGAAAGGGTCGTGTGAGGGAGCCGTGGTTTAATAAGGAATTGGAATCCCTTGTTAAATGGAAGAGGGCGGCCTATGTAAAGATGAGGCGTGAAGGTTCAATTGGGGCAATTGAGAGTTATAAGGTAGCCAGGAAGGACCTGAAGAGAGAGCTAAGAGCAGCAAGGAGGGGACATGAAAGGTCCTTAGTTGGTAGGATTAGGGAAAACCCTAAGGCTTTCTATAGGTATGTCAAGAATAAAAGAATGACTAGGTTAGGAATAGGTCCAGTCAAGGATAGGCTGCATGCAGGGAACAGGAGAATCGACGTTTCGGGCATAAGCCCTTCTTCAGGAAAGGCTTATGCCCGAAACGTCGATTCTCCTGTTCCCTGGATGCTGCCTGACCTGCTGCGCTTTTCCAGCAACACATTTTCAGCTCTGATCTCCAGCATCTGCAGACCTCACTTTCTCCTCCAGTCAAGGATAGTAGTGGGAAGTTGCGTGTGGAGGCTGAAGAGATGGGGGAGACACTGAATGAATACTTTTCGTCAGTATTCAATCAGGAACAGGACATTGTTGTCAATGTGAGTACTGAGTCACAATTAAGTAGAATGGATGGCTTTGAGGAATGTAGAGAAGAGGTGTTGTTAATTCTGGAAAGGGTGAAAATAGATAAGTCCACTGGGCCTGATGGCATTTATCCTAGGATTCTCTGGGAAGCAAGGGAGGAGATTGCAGAGCCATTGGCCTTGATTTTTATGTCTTCGTTGTCTACAGGAGTAGTGCCAGAAGATTGAAGGCTAGCAAATGTGGTTCCCTTGTTCAAGAAGGGGAGTAGGGATAACCTAGTAACTATAGGCCGGTGAGTCTCACTTCTGTTGTGGGCAAAGTCTTAGAGAGAATTGTAAGTGATAGGATTTATGAACATCTGGATAGGAATAATGTGATCAAGGATAGTCAGCATGGTTTTGTGAAGGGCAGGTCGTGCCTCACAAACCTTATTGAATTCTTTGAGAAGGTGACTAAGGAGGTGGACGAGGGGAAAGCGGTAGATGTGGTGTATATGGATTTTAGTAAGGCGTTTGATAAGGTTCCCCATGGTAGACTACTGCAAAAAATACGGAGGAATGGCATTGAGGGTGAGTTGGAGGTTTGGATTAGGAGTTGGCTGGCTGGAAGAAGACAGTGGGTAGGAGTTGATGGCAAAGGTTCATCTTGGAGTGCCGTCACTAGCGGTGTTCCGCAAGGATCTGTTTTGGGACCATTGCTGTTTGTCATTTTTATAAGTGACCTGGAGGAGGGGTTAGAAGGTTGGGCGAGCAGGTTTGCGGATGATACGAAAGTCTGAGGAGTTGTAGACAGTGAGGAAGGATGTGGCAGGTTACAGCGGGATATAGATAAGCTGCAGAACTGGGCAGAAAGGTGGCAAATGGAGTTCAATGTAGCTAAGTGTGAGGTGATTCACTTTGGTAAGAGTAACAAAAAGATGGGGTACTGGGCTAATGGTCGGATACTTGGTAGTGTGGATGAGCAGAGAGATCTTGGTTTCCATGTACACAGATCTTTGAAAGTTGCCACCCAAGTAAATAGTGCGTTGAAGAAGACATATGGCGTACTGGCTTTTATTGGTAGAGGAATTGAGTTCCGGAGTACTGAGGTCATGTTGCAGTTGTATAAGACTCTGGTGCGACCGCATCTGGAGTATTGTGTGCAGTTTTGGTCGCCATACTATAGGAAGGATGTAGAGGCACTGGAACGGGTGCAGAGGAGGTTTACCAGGATGTTGCCTGGTATGGTAGAAAGATCGTATGAGGAAAGGCTGAGGCACTTGGGGTTGTTTTCATTGGAGAAAAGAAGGTTTAGGGGTGACTTGATAGAGGTGTACAAGATGATTAGGGGTTTAGATAGGGTCGACAGTGAGAATCTTTTTCCACGTATGGGGTCAGCTATTACAAGGGGGCATAGCTTTAAATTAAGGGGGGGTATATAGAACAGATGTTAGGGGTAGGTTCTTTACTCAGCGAGTCGTGAGTTCATGGAATGCCCTGCCAGTAGCAGTGGTGGACTCTCCCTCATTATGTGCATTTAAGCGGGCATTGGATAGGCATATGTAAGATATTGGGCTCGTGTAGGTTAGGTGGGTTTGGATCGGCGCAACATCGAGGGCCGAAGGGCCTGTACTGCGCTGTATTCTTCTATGTTCTATGTTCTATGACCCTCTCTCTGCTTCACTCTCTCCAACTCTCCCATTCCCTCTCTGTGAGTCGCTCTGTCTGACTCTCCCTGTCTCTCAGTCCCTCTTACTGACTATCTCTACCAACTCCGGATGTCTGAATTTCTCTCTCTTCCTCTCCCTCTGACGGACTCTCTCTGTCTGACTCTCTCTTTCTCTCACACTCTTCCCCTGCATGATTATTTTCCCTCTCCCACTGTCTGACTTTCTCTCTCTCACCCTCTCTTTCTGTCTGTCTCTCAGGCTCGCAGGTGGATAGGATAGTGAAGATGTTGGAGCTGTGCAGGACATGGATTAGGCCACTTTTCGAATATTGCATGCAATTCTGGTCTCCTACCCATCGGAAGAATGTTGTGCAACTTGAAAGGGTTTAGAAAAGATTTACAAGGATGTCGCCCGGGTTTTGATAATTTGAGCTTTAGGGGGTGATTGAATGGGTTCGGGTTGTTTTCTCTTGAGAGTCGGAGGCTGAGGGTAACCTTATAGTGGTTTGCAAAATCATGAGAGGCAGGGATAGGATAAATCAAAAAATATATTTTTCTGGAGTGGCAGAGCCCATAACTATACGGCAGAGGTTTACGGTGAGAGGGAAAATATGTAAACGAGATCTAAGGGGCAAGGTTTCCGCGTAGACAGAGGTGCGTGTGTGGAATAGGCTGCCAGAGGAATTTTTGGTGGCTCGTACAACATTTAAAAAAGCAACATTTAAAAAAGCATTTGGATGGGTATACGAGTAGGGAAGGATTTGGAGGGATAAGGGCTGGGAGCTGGCATTTGGGACTAGATTGGTTTGGGATATCTGGTCGGCATGGACGAGTTGGACCAAATTGTCTCTTTCCACGCTGTACATCTCTATGACTCTTCGACTATATCTCTCCCCCTCCCTCTCCATCGGTCTGATGCTATCTCTGCTTTCCCTTCCCGGTCTCTCTATTCCCCAACTGTGTCAATTTAACTTTCCTTCTATCTGCCTGTCCTACTCTCCTCTTCTCTCCTACTGTCTAACTTCCTCTATCCCTCTGCCTCACCCTCTGTCGGAATCTCTCTATTCCTCTTCCTCTTCCTCTGTCTGACTCTCTCTGGCTGTGCCTCCCTCATCATTTGTCGGAGTCTATCTCTCCCACTCAATCTGTCTGACGCACAAACTCTCTATTACTCTCTCATTTTGTCTGACTCGCCCTTTCTCTACCCCAATCTATCTGACTCAATCTCTCTCCCTCGTATGACTCTCTCTCGCTCCATCTGACTCTCTAACCCTTCCGCTCCCTCTGACTGACTCTGTCCTTCCCTACCTTTCCTCCGTCTTACACTGTCATTCTCCCTCTCCCAATGACACACCCACTCGAGCTCCCTCTTCCTCTGTCTGACTCACTCTCTCGATCACCATCTCCTTCTGTCTGACTCTCTCACATTCACACTTTGTCTGACATTCTCTCTACCTCTCCCTCCGTCTGACTCACCCTTTCACTCTCCCGCTGTCTGATACTCTGTCTTTCTCCCTATCCCTCTGCCTGACTAATTCACCTCCCTCTCCCGCTGTCAGAAACGCTCTGTCCCTTTCTCTCCTCTCTCTGACTCTCTCTCTCTGTCTCCTCCCCCACCTATGTCGGACTCTCTCTCTTTCTCTCATCACCCCTCCGCCTGTCTGTCTGAGTCCCTTTCTCTCACACTCGCCCTCTGTATGACTCCCTCTTCCTGTGTTATCAATCAATATCTCCCTCATTATGAGTTTCTCTCTCCCTCAATCTGACACACTCTCTCTTCCCCTCCCTATCTCTGATTCTCTATCCCTTTTCCTCTCCTTCTTCCTCAATCTGAGACTCTCTCTGATCCCCTCTCTCTCCCTCTCTCTGTCCTTCCAACCCTCTCCGTCTGTATGACTCTGTCATCCTTCCTCTCTCACTGTCTGACATGCACTCTCTTTCCCTCTCCCTCTTTCCGACTCTCTCTCCCTCTCCTTCTGTCCGAAACACTCTCTCGCCCCTCTCCCCCGTCTGTTTATCTATTCCTCTCCACTCACCCTCTGTCTGAATCTTTCTCCCTCTCCTCTTTCTTTGTCTCTCGCTCTCCCTCTCTCTGTGTGACTGTCTTTCAACAGTTTTCATGCGCCCTCTCTCTGAGACGCACACACTCTGTCTCTCTCACGATCTCTTTCTATACCCTCCTTCCACTCTATCTAACGCTTCCCTTTCTCTCTCTCCCCTTTTGCTCTCCACCTATCTCACTCTTTTTCTTTATTTCTCCCCAACACTTTTCGTTCTCTCTCTATACCATTCTCCCACTCTCTGTCTCTCTCTAACCGTTCACAATCTCTTTCTTTCCAAACGCTTCTCTGTCCCTGTCACCCTCCCACTCTCTCTCCCAATTTCCCACTCCTACTTTCGCTCCCTCGCTACTTCGCTCCCACTCTCATTCTCTCTCGATCTGTCCACGTCCTTCTCTCTGTAGATCCCTCCCTCGCTAACTCTAACGGCTTTCCACTCTCTCTCTACCCTTCTTCCTGTGTCTCTCTATCGCATAAAACACCTCCCACAAACTCTCTCCACCCTAATCAAGCACTCTCTCTCTTTATCCCCCTCCCTCTGTCCCTTTCTCTCTCTCGACCTTCATCTCTGTCTCTGTCTCCACCTCTCTCAACACCACGCACCCTCTCCGTCTCTCTTTCTCACTCTATCTTTCTATCCAATCCCACTCTCATTCTCTCTCTGCCCCCTCTCGCTCTTTCTCTCTCTACACCCTTTCCCCCATTTATACCTTCCTCCCAATTTCTCTCCCTCTCCTAAACCCCGACCAGCACGTGCACTCTCTTTCTACCGTCCGCCGACGCTTTCTCTCTCTCAACATCCCTCCCTCACTCCAACAATGTTCCAATCTCTCTACCAACCTCGGACTCTCGCACCCCCTCCCTATTTCTCTATACCTGCCTCCCACTCTTTCTCTCTACTCCCCACTTACTCTCTGTCTCGCTCACCCCACTCCCACTCTCTCTCACCCGTCCTGCACCCATCCCACTCTCTCCCACGCAATCACCCTCTCTCACACACACTGCCCCATGCCACTCTCTCCGTTTCTCAGCCCATTCCATTATCTCTCTACACCCTCCCACTCTCTCGACCCCATCCTCTCTCTGTCTCTCTCTCTCTCTGTCTTTCTCCTCTTCCCACATTTTCTCTCTACCCCTTCCCTCCACTAGTCCCTCTCCCGCCTCCCAGTCCTATCTCTCTACCTCTGTACCACTCATTCTCTTTCTCTCCAGTGTTATGGACTCAACAAGATCATTCATAATATTCTTAACCAGGCAGCTCAGACCATACATTTTAAAATTGTTTCTGTAAGTGTGCAGTGAATGACTACGAGATTTTAAAACTGACAAGAACGTATTCAAAAAATTGCATAATGAAACAAAGAAAAGATTAAGAAACCCCTATCCTTAAGAAAGCCTATCCAACTAGAATTCATTATGCTGTCCTGAATATGCACAAAAGTCCCAATGAGCAACGTCCCTTTAAAAGCCAGTATCAATGGAACACATGCTTGCAGGTTGAAGTTTTAGGGCGGAAAGTGCGAGACATTTTCACACAGTTCCCTGTTGATCTGCCAACCAGTTCAAAAATGAAGTAAAATATCTCAGCTCAGCACGAGAGTTAACCACTCCCTTTTCTTTATACAAATCACCTCTAAAATATGACCACTTTGGCCTGAGGTCGCATCTGTTCACAGATAAACAGAAGACCTCTCAACATCCTTTTCATCTTTGTACCAAACTAGACTGATCAGAGCCCGGCCCGGTTTGTTAACCCTCTGAAAAAAATCAAGGATGCAGTCTCCTTGAGCCAAGGAACAGCTTTTCGAATAAGAGGGACGAGCTTCGTGTGACCAGCTCCCTCTATTTCTCTCTATACACTCCTCCCAATCGCTCTCCAGCTCCCTTCGTCTCTCTCTTTCTCCTAACACACACATGTCCTCTCTATCTCTCCAGCTCCCTTCCACTATCTCACTCTCCCTATACATCATTTTTTCTCTCTCTCGCCCCTCTTTCTCTCTCTCTCTTTACCCCTGCCTCTCTCTGTCGCTCTGACTAAGCTGCTGGCACTCTCACTCTCTGTGAACCCCTCACTCTGTCTCTCTCCCGCCCTCCAAATCTCTGTGTCGCTCAATGCACCATTCTTCTCTTTCTCTTTCTCTACCTGCTTCCCATTCTCTCTGTACCTGCCTGTACTCTTCTCTCTCTTCGCACCTCCCACACTCTCTCTCTCTACCCTCCTCGCACTCTCTTTCCAATTCTCTCCAAGTCTGTCCATCTCTATTCCCCCTGCCACTCTCTCTCCCCACACTCCCAGACCTCTCTCCCTCTCTCTATAAAACACTCGAACTCTCTCACTCTCCCCCACTTTTTCTCTCTATCGCTCTCGATCACTCCATCTCATTTTCTCTCCCTTTGTACCCCCTTACCAATCCATCGCTCTCTCTCCAAACCATTCTCACTCTCTCTCTAACTCGCTCCCACTCTCCCTCTTTCCATCTCTATACCCTCCTCACACATTCTCAATCTGTAATTCCACACTATCTTTCTCTCTCTCTTTGCATCCCTTCCTCTCTCTTCCTCTAAACCCGTTCAACTCTCTTCCTCTCTATTCATCTTGCCCAGTCTCTCTCCCCAAACCCCTCCCACTCTCTCTGTAGCTCCGCCCACTCTCCTGTCTCGCTCTACCCTAATCCCACTCTCTCTGTCCCACTCTCACTCTCTCTACTTGCTCCCTCTTTTTCTCTCCATCTAACCGCTCCCACCCGCACTCTGTCACGCTCGCTCTGACAAGCTCGCATTTTCCCGGTTTTCACACCCCACGCACTCTTTCCCAAAATCCCACCCACTCTATCTCTCTCTCTATCATTGTCACTCTCTTCCTCTCTTCCACCACTTACTTTCTCTTTCAGAACCCCTCCCACTCTCTCTTTCAATGTCTCTACAATTCTCTGTCTATCACCACTCCACGCTCTCCCTCTCCCTACCTCCCACACGCTCTCTGTCCAACCTTCTCCCGCTCTGTCTCTCTTGCCCTGACACTCTGTGTCTCTTTCAAGCTCACTCCCGCTCTTCTTTACTCTACGTCCTCCCACGTTCTCTACCTTCACTTCTACCACTCTGTCTCTCTGAGCATACCCACATTCACTCTCTACGCTCCTCCAACTCTCCGCCTGTCTATTTCACTGCGCACACTCTCATTCTCCCTATCCCCATCCCTATCTATCTGACACACTTGTAACACACTCACACTCTCTCTCTCGACTCACCTCACTCTCTGTGTACCTCTCTTCATTCCCATTCTCTCTCTATCACTCTCTCTATTTCTCTCGAAAACCCTGCCTCCCATTCTTTCTCTCTTTAACTGACACATACTCTCTCCAATCACTTCCCCCTCTCTCTCTCTCCATAGCTCGCTCCCACTCTCTCTATCCACACTTCCCATTCTCATTCTGTACTCCCCACTCTCTTTCCTTCTCTCTCTATCCCTTTCCACTCTCCCATCCTGTACACTCCTCCCACTCTCTCTGTCTACCTCCCTCCAATTATCTCTCTGTTCGACCTTCCAACTCATAAACACCATTTCCACAACTCCCTCCCACTCTGTTTCAAGCACCGCCCAACTCTCTCTCTACCACCCACTCTCTCTATCTCTACCTGTCTCGCACAGACTCTCTCTCCCCAAAACCCACAAACTGTCTCAGTCTCGAGCACATCCCAATCCATTTCTCTCTCTGTCCCTGCCCTCCACCCATTCTCTCCTGCTGCACCCCTTCAAAACTCTCTCGATATCGTTGGCACATTTTCTCCTTAACGCCCTCTAACTCTCTGCCTCACTCGCTCTCTGTCGTGACCTACAGCCTCTCTTTCTCTCGATGTCTTACTTTGCACCATCCTACTGTTTTCACGCGCGAATCCCATCTCTCTCGCTTTGTCTCCCACTCTCTCTTGACAATTTTCTCCCTCTCTCTCCCTGTCTCTCTACTCTCTCTCTCTACCCCAATGTCTCTCTCTCCGATCCCCCCCCCACTCTTACTCTCTTCAAAGCCCTCCCACTCGCTCCATCTCGACCACTTCCCAATAACATTCTCTCCCACGCTCTCTCCGCAATTTTCCCAATCTCCCTCCCTGTTTTAAAAAATTCTCAAGGTCAGGTTCGTAGGAGAGTAGTCTGACACAGAACAAACGACCAAGAGGCGAGTCTGCTAGAATATGGGCATTTTATTCCCCGCAGCGTCGCCAGAACGGGTCTGGCTTATACTCACTCTACATGTTACCAAAAACTGGGAGCCGTCAGTTCTCGTAGAGCGGTTGCCAACAACCCACGCTCGGCGGTTAAACGTAACCCCGGAGCAGACTCACCGAACTGGAGACTTTTCCAGCTGATATACTCTTTTCCAGATATAAACATTCATGTGAACAGCAGAGCAAGGCTAAAAAACACATTCCATTCTGGTTACATACAGATAAGAAGATTCACACGGGACTAAGCAACACCTCCATTCCGGTTAGATTCACACATGTATTGGGACATAATTTTTAACCGTTTCACCACATTCCACTGCTTGGAATTTTACACCACATTCCACTGCTTGGCCCAATACATGTGTTACATTATGATTCACACATGTATTGGGACATAATTTTACACCACATTCCACTGCTTGGCCCAATACATGTGTTACATTATGCTTAATTCAGTTCAATTCGTTTCAGTTAATTTCAGTTCAGTCAATTCAGTGTAATTCAATTCAGCTCAGTTCAGGTCTGTTCAGTTCAATTTAATTGTGTTCAATTCAGTTCCGTCCATTTCAATTCAATTTAGCTCAGTTCCATTTTGTTCCGTTCAATTAGATTCACTTCAGTTCCACTCAGTTCAGTTCAGTTCAATCCCATTCAATTCTGTTAACTCCGCTTCAGCTTTTTGGACATGCCCACATCCTCCGCTGTACCCCAGGCAAGGGGTTCTTCGGCAGGACTGGGATCCTTTCTCAAACAAACTGCCACGTACATGCCCACATCCATGCCATCCCGGGACGGTCGGGACCTCCACAGTTTGTTCTTCTGGTTTCTTAGTCTTTTTCCAAAACATTGTTCTGTATCAAAATCTCTCCTCAATTGCGATTGATCCTGCCGACTACGCCAAATGTTTTAAAAATTTCTCAAGGTCAGGTTCGTAGGAGAGTAGTCTGACACAGAACAAACGACCAAGAGGCGAGTCTGCTAGAATATGGGCATTTTATTCCCCGCAGCGTCGCCAGAACGGGTCTGGCTTATACTCACTCTACATGTTACCAAAAACTGGGAGCCGTCAGTTCTCGTAGAGCGGTTGCCAACAACCCACGCTCGGCGGTTAAACGTAACCCCGGAGCAGACTCACCGAACTGGAGACTTTTCCAGCTGATATACTCTTTTCCAGATATAAACATTCATGTGAACAGCAGAGCAAGGCTAAAAAACACATTCCATTCTGGTTACATACAGATAAGAAGATTCACACGGGACTAAGCAACACCTCCATTCCGGTTAGATTCACACATGTATTGGGACATAATTTTTAACCGTTTCACCACATTCCACTGCTTGGAATTTTACACTACATTCCACTGCTTGGCCCAATACATGTGTTACATTATGATTCACACATGTATTGGGACATAATTTTACACCACACTCCCTGCACCCTGATCAAACTTTCCATCTATCCCCAACTCTGTCCCTGTCTATCCCCCTCTCCCGACATCCATTCCTCTTTGTCTCTCACTCTGACACACTCTGTAACCCTCCTTTTTTCTTTCTAGGCACCTCTCCCTACCTCTCTGTAACTCTCTCCTTCCCCTACTCACTCTATATCTCTCCGTCTCACTCTCTCTCTTTACCTCCACTCTCTCTCTAATCCTCCTCCCCAACACAATCTCTATAAAACTTCTCACCCCTCTCTTTCTCTCTCTCGTTCCCACTCCCACTCTGAGTCCCTATCTCTCCCTAACTCTTTATCCCACTCTATTCCTCTAACTCCATCCCACTCTCTCTCAAACCCCCTTCCACTCCATCTCTCCAAGCCCTCCCTTTTACTCTTGAACTCCAATGTGTTGTAACCGCCATGAGGAACTTGTCCTCGTTTTCAGCCACAGAGAGAGGCACACAGACACAGAGACACATGCCGGGGGAGCGGCAGATGCCTCAGTATTCTCCAGTTCCTTGTGCTTCACTTCCGCTCTCCACCACACACACAAGTTTCGCAGACAAAACGCATCTTTAAGTGGAACAGTTCAACAGAAAATGAGAGCCGCTGTGATGTGCTGGAGTTTAAAATACTCGTGAGACCGAAATGCATCCGCTCAATGCGAAAGCACACCGACCAATCCATGCAAATGAAACAACATGCCTTTGATACAAGGAACAGTCACCACAGGGGATGTATGTTAACTTGACAGGCCCTTCAACCAAAAAAGCCACGGTACCAGCCTACCACGGCCTTTACTCATCCATATGTGCAGTTCCTTAACCACATAGTCACAGAAAGCTGGCAATGTGCTTTCTGTATCAATGTTGTTCAGTGAAAATTGCAATCAATCCCCACATTTGTAAAAACAGTTTATTGCTGAACATTCTCCTCTGAAATGGCACAGAAAAGACAATCTCATCTTGAATTGGCTTCAAACCGATATTTTAATTTGTTTTATCCGACAAGTTAAAAAGGCTGTGTTTATCCTCTTGGGGCCCATTAACCATTAAACACACAAGGAGCCTCCCAACAAGAGGGACAGTGTCATTGTGATGAATTGACCGGGGGGGTGTGATTCAATGTAAACATTGGAGAGGAAAGGCTGAAATGTTAGCACCGACACTGAGCCTTGCACTACCAATTCCACGCTCACTTTCTGCTTTATGCCTCCAATCATCATTGCCCCTCCCTTTTATTTCACTTTCCCTCTACATTTCTCAAATTCTCCCCGACCCATTGCAGGTGTCTAATTCGAACCGGCCACTTTTAGAAAAGCAGTTTTGAAATACAATCGTCACTCAATTGGATATGATTCATTACCCAACACCAATTATCCCACAGTTGGAGGTAATTAGTTAGTTTCCTGAGCCCGTGATTACTTAGCACGAAGTTACAACCAAGATGCTGTCAGTGGTGTAGCTTCAGGCTTTAGACCCGGTTGACACTGAAGGAGAAAGTGAGGACTGCAGATGCTGGAGATCAGAGCTGAAAAATGTGTTGCTGGAAAAGCGCAGCAGGTCAGGCAGCATCCAAGGGGCAGGAGAATCGACGTTTCCAGCATAAGCCCTTCTTCAGGAATCAGGACAGGACCGTGTCGAGGTATGCAGAGATGAGTTCGGTGGGGCAGGAGCAGGCTAGGACAATGGCAGTCAGGATTGTGGATATGGGGCAGGAGGTAGAAACAGGCGGTGCGGGGTTGTGTGATTATAAGGTTGAATGCGATGGATGGGAGATCCCCTGAGGTGATGAGGTTGTGGGTGGTCTGGGAGATGATAGTTTGGTGGTGGGAAGTGGGGACATGGTCAAGGGGCAGTAGGAGGAGGTGTCCACTAGCTGGCGTTTAGCCTCAGCAATATAAAGATCGGTGCGCCAAATTACCACCGCGCCTCCCTTGTCTGCCGGTTTGATAGTGAGGTTGGGGTTGGAGTGGCGGGAGTGGAGGGCTGCACGTTGCGAGGGTGAGAGCTTGGAGTATGTATGAGGGGTGGACATGTTGAACGATTAATGTTGCGGTGGCAGTTGGCTATGGAGAGATCGAGGGCGGGTAAGAGGTCAGCACTGGGTGTCCAGGTGGATGGGGTGTGTTGGAGGCGGAAGAAAGGGTTGTCAGAGGGTGGGCGGGAATCCTGGATTATGAAGCAGCCACGGAGGTGAAGACGGCGGAAGAATTGTTCGATGTCTCACTCTGTGTTGAACATGTTAATCCGGGAGCATAGGTGGACGAAGCTGAGGCCCCTGCTGAGGACTGATCTTTCATCCTCAGAGAGGGGGAGGTCTGGAGGGATGGTGAAAATACGGCAGGGCTGGGAGCTAGGACCTGGTGTGGGGCATGAGCTGGGAGTGGGGACAGGGTTAGGAGTGGGAGCGGAGTTAGGCGTGGGGGCGGAGTTGGACTTGGGGTGGGGTTGTGCATGGGGCTGGAGTTGGTCGTGGGGGCGGACATCGGCGTGGGGGCGGGGTTAGGGGTGGAGGCGGGATTGGGCGTGGGGGAGGGGTTAGGCATGGAGGCGGAGATCAGCGCGGGGGCGGAAATCGGCGTGGGGGCGGAGATCGGCACGGGGCGGAGATCGGCGTGGGGGCGGAGATCGGAGTGAGGGCAGAGATCGGAGTGGGGGCAGATGTCGGCGTGGAGGTGGAGACGCATGCGGCGTGATCATTGTGCAGGTGAGTGGGCAACTCTGTGGACGGAACTGGTTGCAGCGAGGGCAGAACTGGTGTTGTTCCCGGTGGCTGTGGACCCCGCGGAGGCCGCAAATCCATCGGCGATGGTCTTCCTGGTGATTGTGGAGGCGGTTGTCTGGGCGGCGATCGCGGAGGCTGCATGGTTTGTGGGGGCGGAGTTGACATCATGGTTCGCAGCAGCGATTGCTGTAGCGGCCGCGTGGGTAATGGCGCCCGAATGGTTCCGGAGGCCGATAGAAGATACTGGAATAGTTGAGGAATCCGGAGTGTGGGGGTCAGTACATGGACGTTTTTGGTACTTACTATCTTTAATTTCCGATATGGCTAGGAAGAACTGTTTGTTTAGTGTATGAATTCTTCTGAAGATGAAGAACAGTAGATGTGCTTTGTAGTTCTGTGAGAGTGTTGTCCTGAGCTGGGGTAGGGCTGACTGCAGGGAATGTAGGCGCATGGTGCGGAGGCGTGGCGCGGAGGATGCGTGGGGAGGTCTGTTGCTGGAGGCTTCGGATTTGTTGTAGGTGCTGGTTGTCCTGGTTGGGTCCAAATTTTGTTGTTTTGAATGTAGTCCGGAATCCATGCGGGGTCAGTCGGTTCCATGGACAGATGCTGAGGTAGGAGATGTGGCTGTGGTAGCGAGTCTGTTTGAGGACGTGGCTGAAGAGCTTCTGTGCAGAGGAGATGACCTGGGGGATGCAGTGAGAGAGGGACTCACTGAGATCCTTGTAAATGGAGGAAGAGAGCTTCTTTAAGGAAGGCATCCTTGCAAAAGGATTCGCAATAAGTTAAAATCAACTAGGAGAAAGTAAGGACTGCAGATGCTGGAGATCAGAGCTGAAAAATGTGTTGCTGGAAAAGCGCAGCAGGTCAGGCAGCATCCAAGGAGCAGGAGAATCGACGTTTCGGGCATAAGGCCTTCTTCAGGAATGGCTTCCTGAAGAAAGGCTTATGCCCGAAACATCGATTCTCCTGCTCCTTGGATGCTGCCTGACCTGCTGCGCTTTTCCAGCAACACATTTATCAGCCGGGGATACTGAAGCAATAGTGAGATATTTAGAACTCAGAAACGTGATATGATTGGAGGTGGATTAGAGTTTGTAGTTTTCCCATGTATCTCTTCCCATGTATCCTTCTCTTTAATCGAAAGAAAAAAATCACTGGACTATTTCTGGCAGGATTTGGCTGATTATTCTGTGTGTAAGCAGGAATTCGTTTTCATTTGGATAAAAAAATAAATAACTCTTCATTACTTGACAGGGAATTTTATCTAGGACAGAGTGATGCAAACATGGTCACCTAAGAATGGACCCTCCAGTGATGCTGACAGTACCCCTTGCGACCTGACTTGTACACAATCTTGTGTCCGTATTTCACATCATACTACCTTCGGCAGTAATTTCCAAGCAGTTCAAATTATTGTCCTGAGTTTCAACGTGAAGAAAGCAGAGCCGTGACAGTCGGATGTGGTTCAGCACATGCACTGAAGGAATGAACAGGACTGGCTGATGTTGACAGGAGCTTATTTTGCGGCACTGGGTTGCGGGGAAGGGTGGACACCAATAAAGATGTCACACAACTCATCTGATTCCAGATCCCGGGCTGGAAATGAACATAGCATTTTCGCTGAATTTGTCCGGTATCTTGACAGGAACAGAGCTGGACACAATGCCTGAAAGTACATTTCACAGGAGTGGATCATGAAATGGCATCGTGACTGTGAATAAAATGATGGAAACTAACAGCAGATCAACTGGCGAGCATGAATCAGATTCTTGAGGGTAAATGTGTTTCCTTTGCGAGCGAAAGGCGATGCTTCACATTGTGAGGCCTCAGAAGTGAAACAATGAGGGTGATTATCGTTTCTGGTTGTTCACTTTGTGAATGCTGTTCCTCCGACAGTCCATCTATTTATCACAGACTCACAAGCTGTGGAGTCGGTGGCTGAACTTTCGGCTATTATCACAATAGATAACATACCTGAGTCGGATAGGGAGGTTGTATGTTGGAGTCTTTTTTGCTCGAGGGCAATGTCGACTTTTATTACACTTAGAAATAAATCTTCCTCATTGTTCTGAAGCCGAGTTCAGGTTTAAATTCCTGATCAGCAGGAACTTTCAGTAATTGTCCCTGAGTACATCAGAGTCAATGTCCGAGCGTTATCACAGAAGGTGAAGCTGAAGTAGTCCCATATACTTCTCATTGGTACGTTTCCATTTTGCAAACCCACTGGTCCATTGACAGTGGGTCTTCGGAATGGCAACCAAACAAAATTAGTAGTACTGCCTCAGCTTTGCGAATAATTAGAAACGTTTTGCAAAGCGGAATCTGAGGAGAATAAGGAAGAACTGTCTGGTTGAGTGGGGACTACCGATGCACTTTACCCTTCTTTCAGAAGCTGGGACATTGACTCTGATATTATCAGGGACGTGAATTCATCCAAGGCTGTGAAAGGATGTCCATCACAAATGCTCTGCTTTTGCTCTTGCCAGGAATAAAATACACTCCATTTCTGATTAGGAATCGAACCTGCGCTGTGGTGGTAAAAGAAAGGAATCCTAAACACTACCAGGGGTAAATAACAAAGTGAGGTGCACGGGTCGAGTAACAGTCCTCAAAACGCTTGTTCATGTTCTTGTCAGAAACAACCGCTTGATTATCCTCATCCCATTTTACATCTCTTGGCCTTGTGTGACTGAGAACCACTAATTCACATCTGAATGCCTCTGTAAATTATGTGGGTTTCTGCCGCAGCGAATCCTTACAGTGAGTTCTGGATTCAACAACCAGCTGGCTGATAATGCTTTTGTGTCTGTCTCTACTGTATGTCAATAACAAAAGAAGCCCTGGTTTTTTGAGCGGGAAGTGAACTCGGGCGGCGGTGGTTAAGTACCGAAAGCCAAGGGATGACTGTAGGAATCCTTGTGTCGTTTCTTCATGGCCAAGCCTTTGCCTTTTTTCGCTCTGGAGATAAGTTCGCCTCAAAAATGATTGAGTCATTGAGTGCTTACAGCACTGAAAAGACAAATCATCCCAGTTTTCCAAACTTGGCCTGTAGCCTTATGTGCACTGAGGTTCCAAATGTTCATCTCAATGATATTTTCGCTGTCATGCTTTGACCTAAAACGGCAAAATGAATGGGACTGAAGTGTGAGATGTGAAAACTCTGCTCACGCCACATTGAGGAGTTGAAACTCATTTTCAAAGGAAGTGTGAAACACAGAGACATTACTCGAAGAGTTACAGAGGTCCGATGAGAGGTCAACCCCAAGAGAGTATGATTTCACCCACTTGGGTTATGTTGACCAGGATCGTTCCCAGCGTCGGATTTTCATGTGCCTCTCTACCATCATGGAGGAGCCGTGGGCTACGTTACTGGATCACGTTACTGGAGCCACGGAGTAGTTCTGCGTGCTCATTACTATTCCTATTTCTGGTTGGATGTGCACGGCTACGCCACAATTTCTCTGATTCCGGGTCTGGGAACGGCTGTAGCAGTGGTTACTAGTTTGTATGGGGCAGCAGGTGAAGTATCCGATGTTAACTACAATGCTATTGAAGCATATATTTAAACTATATCCTGCACTATCCTCTGAGCTATTGAAGATTTGCAGAAACCTATCAATCTCAGTCTTCAACACACAGTACTCAAAACTGAACTGGACTGGAGGGAGACGCGAGGTCACGGTGAGAGACATTGTCGCAGATAATCTAAAAGAAAGGGAAGGAATCGATATGGCAGTGGCTTCACAATCACATCATTGTTCTTCCCTCCTCACATTTCAATCACTTAATCAACAGTATTAGCATTCTTTCTCCCGCAGCCGACGACCTCCTCTTCGCTGTATTGTACAACTCCTGCCACCTCCACACTTCACATTAGTTCTGATAAAGTATCACCAAGACTGAAAACAGTAGCTTGCTTTCTCTCCATGCTGGGTGTCATAACCCGCTGTGATTTCCAGCATTTCGTTTTGCTTTCAGTGCTGATTCCAGCATCCTCCATAATTTGCTCCCAAATTCTTTCTCATCTCTGTCTTAAACGTGCAACCCCCATTCTGATATTAGGCTCTCTGCTAATAACCTCTCGTGGCAGGGAATCAACGTTTCTGCATGCATTAACGTAACTCTGAAAATAACTAGGATATTTCAAAACGGAGTATATTTGATGTGTCTGAGTATGCCAAGGCAATGCATTTCAGCATGATCTCTAGTGACTTTCATCTCTGATGTGAAACTCTCACGGAGTCTGATAGAGCTGCTCCCTTTGCTGTTTTTAATGTCAGGAATTCAGTTCGATTTTCAGAGATTTTACTCTGACTATAAAGCCTCGTTCCCTGACTAGGAATAAAACCTAGACATAATCAGTGAAAGGGCTGAATTCCAACAAATAGAGCACCAAAGAATGCGCATACAATGCTTGCAACGTTTCTTCTTGACATTGCTATTGGCTTTTTATACAGTTGCAAAATGATCGAGTCAATGAGCTTTAAAAGCAATGGGACAGTCCCTTCGACCTATTATATGAATGCCAGTCATCAAGCATCGCAAGATTAACCCAACTTCCAACTTGGCCTCGTGTTTTCCAACATTTTAAGTGCTCATCGAAATAGTTATTTGATGTCTTGAGCGCTTCGGTGGAACAAAAATGCAGTTCCTTTAACCAATGACAAGATACATTGTCCTTTTTTGGAAAATGAAACTCTACGTTGTTCTCTTTGAATGCATTTCTGAAAGTCAAATTCTTTCTTGGAGCCATGTGCCAGTGTTCCTCACCATGCCTCAGTCGGGGTTTAACACCGTCATGATACTCCTTTGCAACTCCACTGCTCAGGTGTCCTCAGAGTAAACCACCACCTGTTCTGTCTTTCGAATAGCAATTCAGAACGTCTATAGCGACTTTACGATTTTTGTTCTCTTGAACCAGGCAAGAAGGGGTAAGATTAAGGAGCCTTTGATGACGAGAACAGAGGAGTTTATCGTCCAGAGGAAGAAGGCAGCTTATGTAAGGTGGAAGAAGCAAGGGTCTAACACAGCTTTAGAGGATTGCCGAATTGCGAGAAATAAGTTCAGAAGGGTACTGAAGAAAGCCGGGGGGGTGGGGGGGGGGGCTCGATCAAATCTTCCCGCGAATGATCAGGTAGAACCCCAAATGCATTTTAGACATACGTAATGAATACGAGAATGATCAGGTCGAAGGTAGGACTTGTCGAGGATAACGTAGGGAATTTTTTAGTGGAGGCTGAGCAGATTGGGGAAGCCCAAATGAGTTTTTCGCTTTGGTTTTAACTAAGGAAGGGGACATTGTTGTGAATGAGATATTGATGAGCCGGGAAACAGACTTGAACAGATCAAGTTTGATGAAGTTGATGTGCTGAAAACTTTGGCAAACATTGACATCGATGAACCCCCAGGGCGAGATCAAATTTATCCTCGGATGGTCCGGGAAGCGAGAAAGGAGGCTGCGAAGCCGCTAGCGAAGATATTTGCTTTACCACTCTCCATGGGAATCACACTGGAGAATTGGAGGATTGGGTGTGGGGGGGAGAATGTTATTCCTCTTTTCAAGAAGTGTAATATGGAAATCCCGGGAAATTGCAGACCAGACAGTCTTATGTCTGTGGCCAGCAAGGTTTTGAAAGAATTCTGATTGGAATGATTTATGACTGTTTGGAAAAGCATAGCGTGATTAAAGTCAGTCAGCACGGCTTTGTGACGGGCAGGTCACGCGTCACATATCTTATTGAGTTCTTTGAGGAGGTGACGAGAAAGGTCGACGGAAGTCGAACAGTGGATGTGGTCCATATGAACTTCAGCAAAGCAGTTATTAAGGTTCCCCATGATAGGCCTATTCGTTAAGTCAGGAGCTATGGGATATCGGGAGATTTGGCTGTCTGGGTTCAGAACTGGTTGGCTGACAGAAGGCAGAGAGTAGTTGTAGATGGAAGGTATTTTGCTTTCAGTGGTGAGTAGTATCCCGTCGGCTGTGTTCGTGTGCCTCTGCTCTTTGTACTTTTTATAAATGACTTAGATGAGGGGGTTGAGAGATGGGTTGGTAAATTTGCCGATGACACAATGGTTGGAGGTATATTTGATAGTATCTGGGACTATTGCAGACTGCAGCACGACAACGACAGGATGCAGATCTGGGCTGAGAAATGGCAGATGGAGTTCAACCCGAATAAATGCGAAGTGGCGCATTTTGGAAATTCGAACTTAAATGCTGATTAAAGACAGAATTCTGGACAGTATGGAAGAACAGCAGGGTAATGGCGTTCAAGAGTATAGATCCGTCAAAGTTGCCACTATGGCAAATAAGGAGCATGAAAGCATGGGAAGGGTTAAAGCATGACGAACACTGGCGATCGGTTGCAAAGCATCTGTGGAATTCTGCAGTAGTTAAATTATCACGATGGCATGATGAGATAACATAGTAAAGTTACCCTCGCCTGCTAAGTATCATCCTGGCAGGGTTCGGACAGGCAGGTTCAGTAAATAATTGGGACATGGTATTAAATATTTAATTAATAGTTAGTAGAGTTAGCCAGATTGAGACCTTTGACAATAAATATCGAACCAGTGAGCAGAGTCAGCTTGAGTCAGTAGATCTTTGTAATGGATGGTCAATCTAAATAAAAGACCTACTCATTGAAGAACTCTCTGCGTCTCCTGGTGATTGTCTATAATTTATCCATGATCCGTCAAATTTATCCTCAAATTTATCCCAGCCATTCCTGAATAAGGGTTTTTGCCTGAAACGTCGATTCTCCTGTTCCTTGGATGCTGCCTGACCTGCTGCGCTTTTCCAGAAACACATTTTCAGCTCTGATCTCCAGCATCTGCAGTCCTCACTTTCTCCTCGTATATTTTATCCATGCTAAATTTGGCGCAGTGAGCAGGTTCTTGTAGAGACCTACCTGGAAAGAGGACGGCAGTAACATGGCGTTTGTCGCTCAAACGGGGGCACTCCCGTGACTGACAGAATGAGGGTACCAAACAAAAAACATTTTTGCTGTGAATTCAGACAATATTCTGTTGGCTTGGGATGGTCATTGGGGGCTCAGCGGTGCTGGAACCTGCTGGAGGCTCTCTCCATTCCAATATCCAAACCGCGAATGGTAAATTGCAGCTGAAGGAGATGTGGCGAATTTGTCAAGAAAACTGGGCAGTGGGGTAAGAACTGAGCAAGTTCAAAACGTAGCAATTGCCTGAGTAAACATTCCACGTGGTGATAATAAACGTCCACGTGATGTTAGTAAAATATCCATATGGTGTTAGTAAAAAATTCCAAGGGGTGATAATAGAAATTCCATGTGATGAATATAAGACCCTATAGATACCGCCTGGCCAGAAACAAGGGACTGAGAAGATTGCTAGATTACTTACAGTGTGGAAACAAGCCATTCGGCCCAACAAGTTCACACTAACCCGCCGAAGTGCAACACACCCAGACCCATTAACCTACGTTTACCCCTTCACCTAACACTACGGGCAATTCAGCACGGCCAATTCACCCAACCTGCACATTTTTGGATTGTGGGAAGACACCAGAGCAGACAAGGGGAGAATGTGTTAACTCCACACAGAGAGTCACCTGAGGCGGGAATTGAATCCGGGTCTCTGGCGCTGTGAGGCAGGAGTGCCACCATGCCACCCACAGATAGGGCAAAACATATAAGGGGAAATTGATTTCCTCAAAGCGCTAATAATTAGAAATCCAGCAGATTGGGGGTGGATCATTAAAATAGTAAAGAATAGTCATAGTGTTGAAACGTTTCTAGACAGTTGAATGTTTTAGACAAGGCCTGTGTGGTAATTAGACTGTAATTTTGGAAATTAACAAAGGGTTGGCTCGCAGCAAGGCTGTGAGAGAGAGAGAGAGAGACATTGATTTAATGCTGAATTCTTTTGGTTGCTTGCAGCAAGGCTCTGTCTGAGAGAGAGAGAGACTCTATATTTTAATCATTGTGTTCTGGTTTGTATGCATAATTGGTTATTGGTCATTAACTGCTTCTGTTTTGTTTTCCTGTAGCTCGAGATCCAGTAGTAATTTAATTTTATTTTGTGCTGTAAGAATTTAACATATTTTTGAGAGAGAGATTCTTCAAGAAATTTTTAGTGCTTAGTGAATTTTGCAAAGGTAGTGCTAGATTGGTTGAGGCTCAACGAATGAGAATAGGTTGTTGGTATTAACCAGTGCAATTGAGGACGTTTTGGAATTGACAGATTGTTAAAGGGATTGCTTACACTTTTGACGAAGCTCTACCAGCCGTGAATATCATGAGGAAGTAATTTGTAACAGCAGAGGGAATACATTAGCTGGACTGAAATGCATGTTAAGATGCATGAAGATCGACAGTTGAGGTACCGAGTGAGACATTTCCAGTGGCAAGAAATGATATTGAAAAAATTCTGAGAAATGGGAAAAAACGAACCAACGATTTATTGACTAATTGACCAAGCGAAGGTATTTTTGATATACACATTTGCAAGGACTAATTAAGAACTATAAGCCGAAAGATGAATCTAATAATAGGAACCAAAAGAGAGTGCAAGAGATGGAACTACCGAAGCGTTTTAAGAAAGAGCGTGAGGAAATAAAGTTAGCTTATCAGGCACCCGCGGTGACAAGATAAGCTGAAAAGAACAAGCTGAGCAGATCCAGGAAACAGAAACGCATGAATCAGCACTCCCTTTCACCCAGATGTGGAGGATTTGAATAGACCTCCTCTCTACTCGAATGAAGAGAAATTGAAGCAGTGTCCAGTAACAAAATGATCGGTAGAAATAGATTTGGAGATGCCAGTGTTGGACTGGGTGTACAAATTTCAAAATCACACAATACAACAGGTTTAATTGGAAGCACACTAGCGTTTGTAGCGTCGCTTCTTCATCAGGTGATACGAGAGGGCTCAATCCTAACACACAGAATTTATAGCAAAAGTTTACAGTGTGATGTAACTGAAAGCATAAATTGAAAAATTGCTTGTCAGTTAAGTCTTTCATCTGTTTGAATACCATGATAGTTTCACTTCTTTCATGTGTAAATCACATTTTTTTTTTAAAAGAGTTGCATTCTCAGGCTAGCTGTTAACAGTGGTGACTGCGAGACAATGAGGGCCACGCTCTCTCAGAATTGCAAAGGACCCACTCTGTACTACATCCTCAGGAGAATTCATACTCTCAACAAACAGTATTTCAACTCCATCTCACCCATCAAAAACTGTGAGTACAACAAACTTTTATCTACCTACCTCCATAACTAGCGCTCCTCAAACATTCCAGAAGATTCCCCCGGCATCTGGAACTACTTCAAATCCATTAGCCATGCAGCTGGTGCAGCTGCTGCCGCCCCCACGCTGATTGATGACGTCACTTCTGCCCCCATGATGGCCACTCCCACACCACTTCCGCCCCTCACAATGCCTCATACATCCCACGTGACATCACATCCGCCACTCTCATCATCACTGATGTAACACACTCAGTGAATTCCGCCACCCCACTGCAGTGTCTGCCATCACTTCCGCCCCCACCAATGTCACTCACCTGCATTCTGCTGACACGACCCCCACAGTTCCCACTGTCACCATTCCCGGCTCCCAGAACCCTGAGGGGAACACCACGCCTGCTCATGGCTCTACCCTATTTCCCTCACCATCACACCCACTCCAGTTACTGGCTCCGCTCCCACTCCGAGCTCCACACCCACACCAGATCCCAGCTCCCAACCCTGCCAAGTTTTCACCATCCCTACAGACCTTCCCCTCACTGAGGACGAACGATCAGCCCTCAGCAATGGACTCACTTTCATCCCCCTCCGTCCCCGCATCAATGAATTTCATACACGCCGTGACGTCGAACACGTCTTCCGCTGCCTCCGCCTCCGAGCTTACTTTCACAATCAGGACTCCCACACAACTTCCAAGGACCCCTTCGCACACCTCCAACACATTGCATCCACCTGGACACCCCACGCTGGCCTATTACCCGCCCTCCACCTCTTCATTTACAACTGCCGCCGGGACATTAACTGCCTCAACCTGTCTACCCCCCCACTCCAACCTCTCACCCTCACAACGCGGAGCCATCCAATCCCTCTGCTCCAATCCCAACCTCACCATCAAGCCAGCAAATAAAAGGGGCACAGTGGTAGTCTTGCGCACTGACTTCTACACCGCTGAAACCAAACACCCCCTCGACCATCACCTCACCCCCATCACCAAACCATCATCTCCCAGACCATACAGAACGTCATCACTTCAGGAGATCTCCCACCCACAGCTTCGAACATCATAGTCTGGGAACCCGCACTGCCCGGTTCTACCTCCTTCCCAAGTTCTACAAGCCTGACCACCCTGGCCGACCCATTGTCTCAATATGCTCCTGCCCTACTTAACTCATATCGACCTACCTCGACACTGTCCTATCCCCCCTAGTCCAGGAACACCCCACATACGTTCGAGACACCACCCACGCTTTCCACCTCATCCAAGACTTCCGTTTCTCCAGCCCCCAACGCCTCATCTTCACCATGGATATCCAATCCATCTACACCTCCATTCGCCATGACCAGGGCCTCCAAGCCCTCCGTTATTTCCTCTCCCGACGTCCCCAACAGTACCCTTCCACCGACACTCTCATTCGTTTGGCCAAACAGGTCCTCACCCTTAACCATTTCTCCTTTCAATCTTCCCACTTCCTCCAGACCAAAGGGGTAACCATGGGCACATGTATGGGCCCCAGCTATGCCTGTCTCTTTGTTGGCTACATAGAACAGTCGATCTTCCGTAATTACACCGGCACCACTCCCCACCTCTCACCTCCACTACATTGATGGCTGCATTGGCGCCACTTCATGCTCCTGCGAGGAGGTTGAGCATTTCATCAAGTTCACTAACACATTCCACCCTGACCTTAAATTTACCTGGACCATCTCTGACACCTCCCTCGCCTTCCTGGACCTCTCCATCTGCATTAATGACGACCGACTTGACACTGACATTTTTTACAAACTCACCGACTCCCACAGCTGCCTGGATTACACCTCTTCCCACCCTACCTCTTGCAAAAATGCCATCCTGTATTCCCAATTCCTCCCGGATCTGCTCCCAGGAGGACCAGTTCCACCACAGAACACACCAGATGGCCTCCTTCTTTAGAGCCCGCACCTCCGTCCTCAGACCCCACCCTCCTAACCATAACAAGGACAGAACTCCCCTGGTGCTCACCTTCCACCCAACCAACCTTCGCATAAACCACATCATCCGCCGATATTTCCGTCACCTCCAAAAAGACCCCACCACCAGAGATATATTTCCCTCCCCACCCCTTTCCACCTTCCGCAAAGACCGTTCCCTCCGTGACTACCTGGTCAGATCCATGCCCCCTACAAACCACCCTCCCATCTTGGCACATTCCCCTGCCACCGCAGGAACTGCAAAACCTGCGCCCACACCTCCTCCCTCACCTCCATCCAAGGCCCTAAAGGAGCCGTCCATATCTAGCAAAGTTTTACCTGCACATCCACTAATAGCATTTATTGCATCCGTTGCTCCCGATGCGGTCTCCTCTACATTGGGGAGAATGGACTTCTCCTAGCAGAGCGCTTTAGGAAACATCTCCGGGACACCCACACCAATCAACTAAACCGCCCCGTGGCCCAACATTTCAACTCCCCCTCCCACCTTGCCGAGGACATGGAGGCCCTGGGCCTCCTTCACCGCCGCTCCCTCACCACCAGACGCCTGGTGGAAGAACGCCTCATCTTCCGCCTCGGAACACTTCAACGCCATGGCATCAATGTGGACATCAACAGTTTCCTCATTTCCCCTTTCCCCACCTCACCCATTTCCAAACTTCCAGCTCAGCACTGTCCCCATGACTTGTCCTACCTGCCTATCTCCTTTTCCACCTATCCACTCCACCCTCTCCTCCCTGACCTATCACCTTCATCCCCTTCCCCACTCACCTATTGTACTCTATGATACTTTCTCCCCACCCCACACTCCTCTAGTTTATCTCTGCACACTTCAGGTTCTCTGTCTTTATTCCTGATGAAGGCCTTTTGCCCGAAACGTCGATTTTGCTGCTCCTCGGATGCTGCCTGAACTGCTTTGCTCTTCCAGCACCACTAATCCAAAATCTGGTTTCCAGCATCTGCAGTCATTGTTTTTACCTAATAAGTTGAATGTGTTATCCCTCTGTGTTCTCTGTCTATGCCATGATGTTTAGATTGATTCTAATCTAAAACGTTTTACATGAATTCATGCAGTTTGTGAGGTCTGAGTTCTACATGAATGCATGCAGTTTTTGAGCTAAGTACAATGTCACCCTGCAAGTACAAATTCACCCCACAAAATATATGTATGCATGTGGTGTTGGTCTGTCTATGGGTGTGTGTGTCTGTCTGTCTGGGTTGGGGGTTGTGAGTGCGAAAAAGTGTATGTGTGTGTAGTGAGTGCAGAGTGTCTTATGTCTGTGAGGGTTGCATGTGTGAGTGTGGGTGTGTGTGTGTCAGTAACGGTGCGTGTGGGTGTCTGTGTGTGCGTCTGCGTATATGTGTGTCCGTGTGTATGTGTGTATAGGAGTGACTGTGTGTGTGAGAGTGTGTGTGTGTAGCAGTGTCTCTGTGTGTGTATAGTGCAATGGTGGTCACCTGTAATATGGCATGAACCCAAGGTCCCAGTTGAGTCCATTCCTATGGGTACCGAACGTAGCTATCAGCCTCTGCTCGGCCACTTTTCGCTGCTGCCTGTCCCGCAGTCCGCCTTGGAGGATCATCACCCGAATGTCCTGGACCAGTGAGGTGTTCCCCAACTGAGAGGGAATATTCCTGTCTGTTGATTGTTGACCAGTGCCCATTCATCCGTTGTCGTAACATTTGCTCGGTCTCCCCAATGTACCATGCCTCAGGGCATCCTCGAACGTAACATATAAGATCGACAATGTTGGCTGAGACACATGAGTAAAAAGTGGGAGGTGTCTCCATGCGTAATAGTGATATCTATGTCCACACTCTGATACGTCTTGCAGCGCCGACCGTGACAAGGTTGTATGGTGTTGTCCTGAGAGCCGGACAGCTTGCTGCGAGGTTTAGTGGTTGTTTAAAGACAAGTAGTAGAGGTGTGGCGAAGGTCTTGGTGAGGTGCTCATCCTCATTGATAATGTGTTGCAGGTCACGAAGAACATGGCGTATTTTTCCAGCTCCTGGGAAATACTGAACAGCGAAGGGTGCCCTGTCGGTTGCAGCAAGTGTCTGTCTCCTGAGGCGGTCATTCCAGGGCCTTGCTGTGGCACTGGCGGTCGATGAGTTGGGCGGCGTACCCCGTTCTTGTGAGGGCATCCCTGAGTACTTCCAGGTGTCTGTCACATTCCTTCTCATCTGAGCAGATCCAGTGTATGCGTAGGGCTTGTCCATAGGGGATGGCTGTTTTAATATGTTTTCGATGGAAGCTGGAGAAGTGTAGCATTGTGAGGTTGTCTGTGGGTTTGCGGTAGTGTGTGGTGCTGAGGTGTCCAACCTTGATGGAGATGCATGTGTCCAAGCATGAGACAGATAGTCGAGAGTAGTCCATGGCGAATTTGATGAGGGATGAAACTTGTTGATGTCACTGTGTAGTTTTATCAGTGACTCCTCGTCATGGATCCAGAGGAAGAAAATTTCGTCAATGTACCTGGTGTATAACGTTGGTTGGAGATCTGGCAGAGCGAAGAAGTCTCTTTCAAGCCTGTGCATAAAAATGTTGACATATTGGGGTGCAAAGATTGTCCCCATGGCTGTTCCATATGTCTGGTACTATGAGGTATGGTACATTGGAGAAACCGAGTAAAGGCTACAACAATGGATAAATGGGCGTCGCACAACAATCAACAGACAGGAGTATTCCCTCCCAGTTGGGGAACACTTCAGTGGTCCAGCACATTCGACGTCGGGCTTCGGGTGATGATCCTCCAAGGCGGACTTCGGGACAGGCAGCAGCGAAAGGTGGCCGAGCAGAGATTGATATCTGAGTTTGGTTCCCATAGGGATGACCTCAACCGGGACATTGGGTTCATGTCACATTACAGGTGACCACCATTAAACTATACACACACACACACACACACACAGGCACTCCTATACAAGCATACACACAGACACACATATACACAGACGCGCAAACAGACATCCACAAACACCCTTACAGACACAAACACACCCACACTCACACATGCACCCCCTCATAGACTGTTTTATAGATATTTTTATTAGAAATTTAACATTTTTTACAAGTTTACAAAAATAAACAAAACTCTCAGATATAAACATTGATATACAATTAGCTCAAATATACAATAGCCAAAATTTAACAAAAAAAACAAAACAACAAAAAAAAACCCGAAAAGAGAAAAAAAAAGAAAGAGAAAACAAACAAAACTCAACTATCTACTAATCTAACCTACAACTAACCAGAGTGTATATTTAAGTCTCTTACATGGTCGGGATGTGTTAGCATCAGATATAATAAAACCGTATTCGTGCGGGTTTCCTCCCCCGAGGGGCCGCGGACCAGCCAGCTTTGTAATCTCAATTAAATAAAAGCCCTTGTTAGGATAGCCGAAATATCTGTATTTATGTAATTCAAAAAGGGCTGCCATATTTTATAAAATAATTCGGTCTTTCGGTGCACCATATTTGTAAGGAAGTCAAGGGGAATACATTCCATAATTAGTCTGTGCCAATTTGAAAATCCAGGGGGGCCCTCAGCCGCTCAGTTCACCAAAATATTTTTCCTTGCACAGAAAGAAAGAATAGAAAATAGTCTCTTCCCGTATGTGTCCAGCGAGGGAAAGTTCGAAAAGCCCAAGAGGAGAGATACAGGGTCCACTTCAATTTCCGTTCCTAAAATTTCTGTCAGGGTACTTGCTACTTTAGTCCAATATCTACGGATCTTATGACAGATCGATAAGCAATGTACAAGAGTGCCCACCTCTATTTTACATTTAGGACATATTGGAGATGCTCCTGCCTTAAATTTTGCCAATCGGACCGGTGCTATATGGGCCCTACGAAGTATCTTCAGCTGGATAGCCTGGGTTCTGTTACAAATAGTAATTCTTCTAGCATTTTCCCAAATATCATTCCACGTTTCTGTGGAGATTTCTAGTCCCAGATCCTGATCCCATGTTTTAAGCAGATTATCCATATCTCCCGATACTTCATCATGTAGTAAATGATAAATAATACTGACGGAAGATACCCCCACTGATCGTAGGATACTACATTCTCTATCGGATTTATAAAGACTATCTAATAACGTAGTCTTCTTCTGTATATAATCTCGAATTTGGAAGTATCGAAAAATGTCTCCATTGGGTAATCCGAAT
The DNA here is from genome assembly GCF_037043375.1 of Chiloscyllium plagiosum. Classification (NCBI taxonomy): domain Eukaryota; kingdom Metazoa; phylum Chordata; class Chondrichthyes; order Orectolobiformes; family Hemiscylliidae; genus Chiloscyllium; species Chiloscyllium plagiosum. Next base: position 112,248,516 of record NW_028270146.1, read on the forward strand.
TTCTGACGCAGCTGTTCGAAAGACATCAGGATCCCATCTTTAAATAGATCCCCTAGACATGAGATACCCCTGGATCTCCAGAGTTTAAAAGAGGCATCTGTTAACCCCGGTTGGAATCCCCATGCTCCCACTATTGGTGCATAGGGGGATGTTTTATGTGAATTGCCCTCTTTTTGCCGCATTATATTCCAAGCCGTGATTGTATTTAGTATTATAGGGTTTTTACAGTGATCTGTAATCATTTTCCCCTTGTCTGAGAATAAAAGGTTAATAAGTGGGTATTTTACTTGAGAAGCCTCGATGTCCAACCAGACTGATTGTGGATCAGACAAGACCCAATCAGCTATGTAACTTAACAGGGAACTTAACTGATATTTCCTAAAGTCTGGGAAGTCCAATCCACCCCTTGCCTGTGGAAGCTGTAGCTTCTTCAGCTTAATGAGGGGCCGCCTATGATTCCAGATAAAGGAACTCAGCCAGCCGTATAATTTACATAAAGCCGTCCTCGACAGCATCACCGGAAGCATTCTCATAGGATATAGGAGACGGGGCAGTATATTTATTTTGATTAGTGCTATTCTACCCAACCAGGAAATTGGTTGGTCTCCCCATCGCTGGAGGTCCTGCCTTATCCTTTCCAATAAATACACAAAATTAGCCTTATACAACTGACCAAATACTGGGGAAATAAAAATGCCTAAATATAAGAAGCCCTCCAGGAAGGCAGACCAACGTCCATTATGTCTTACAATTTATCTAAGAGAGTCCAAAAATTCCTTAGCCTTTTCTGGTGATCCAAAGTTATATACGGATCCTTCATGGTTAAAGCGTAACATCACTGGGTAGCGTAAGGAGTACTGAATATTTAAGTCCCTTAAACGCTTCTTCGCCTCGTCGAATGCCTTCCTCTTTCGAACCAGAGCCGGGGAAAATTCCTGAAATAGCGTGATCTTGGATCCTTTGTAGATCATAGCTTGGGGGTGTTTTCCGAGATATCTAGAGGCTTCTAGGATTATCTGCCTCTCCCTGTAGCTCTGCAGTCGGAACAGGACCGGGCGCGGGCGCTGGTTTGAGCCGGGCCCGCGTATTGCGACCCGGTAGGCCCATTCCACCCTTACCTGGTCTGATCCAGCTTGCAGATTTAAAAGTTGTGGCAGCCACTGCTCCAGGAAAGCTGTAAGCTGGCCTTCCTCTTCCCGTTCGGGAAGGCCCAGCAAACGAATATTTTTTCGGCGACCTCATTTATCGAGGTCGTCAATATAATTTTCTCGCTGCTCGAGAGTCCGGACCTGATCCACAGCCGATTGAGTGGTATTTTCGGAGGTCGCGGCCTTTAGCTCCGCCCCTCCAACTCGGCGTTGAATTTCTTGAATCTCTCGGTCGTGCTTCTGCAGCGCGGCCGAGAGCGACTCCCAACGATTTATGGATTCTACAATAAAGGCATCGATCTTCGAGTCAAGCTTGGAAATCATTTCTGCAAGGCTTGTTACTGTTGGTAAGTCCGCCGGGCTGGCTGTGGACGCCTCTGCTGCAGTTGGAGAGGGTGGGGGAGGATTTCCCGCCTGCTGAAAGCTTCGGGCTCCCTTCCCTTTAGTCATTTTAACATAGGATTAAGTTGTTTAAATGTAATATTACACAACTAATTAAATTACACAACTATTATAAATGATTTGGTGAGCTTGGTAGGGGGTGGGTGACCCACTGTACCCAAGTCTTGGGAGGAGCACTATAGACTCAGTCTTGCTGGGTCGCCGCCATCTTGGATCCCCCCTCATAGATTTAAGCCACTCCACACTCACTATACACACACACACAAAACTTTTCACACTCACAACCCCCAAATCAGACAGACACACACATATAGACAGACCAAGACCCGCATGCGCACATATATTTTGTGGGGTGATTTTGTACTTGCAGGTTACATTTAACTTTGCTCAAAAACTGCATGCATTCGTATCGACCTCTGAGCTCAAAAACTGCATGCATTCATGAAAAACTCCGTTATCCAACTCTTTAGATTAGAATTAATCTAAACATGGCACAGACAGAGAACACGGGGTGCTAACACCTTCAACATATTGAATAGCTATCACCATTGTTAACCACTAACCTGAGAATGCGACTTTTTAATAAATGGTATTGTGATTTACATATGAAAGAAGTGAAACTATCATGGTATTCAAACAGATAAAAGACTTAACAGACATACAATTTTTCAATGTATACTTTCAGTTACATCACACTGTAAGTGATTGCTATAAATTCTGTGTGTTAGGATTGAGTCCTCCACTATTAACTGATGAAGGAACGACGCTGTGAAAGCCAGTGTGCTTCCAATTAAACCTGTTGGACTGTAACCTGGTGTTGTGTGATTTTTAGCTTAGTAGAAATAGAGGGAGAGTTATAAGGGGATGCAAATACAGAAGAGAAAAATGAAGTGAGGCAAAAGAGAGAGAGAGCGAAAAGGTGCAGGTTGGATCAAATGGAATCTATACAACGAAGGAAAGAAAAACAGAAACATGAGGTTAGTGTACTTCGTGGGCAAAGTGAAGTAAAAGGAATTGAGGAATACTGGCGACATGAAAGGGAGTCTGCAGAGAGAAGAAATGGAGGTGACGCAGAGGAAGTGGAAAGTGATGAAGAGAGAGAAGAAAAGAAAATTGTGTCAGCACCTCAAGAATTGGAGGAATTGGAAAAAGCGTTGGAGGCAGTGTTCAAGGGGTAATTATTGAGATGTAGCGCAGGTAAAGAGAAAAGGGGCCAACAGCAAAGGATGCTGCCGGTGCTTATGAAAGAGGAGAGAAAATCAAAATACATTCCTTGGAGAACTCAGGATCTGGAAGGGCTGAAAAATACGCTGCCTCGTTTACAAGAGGGAGTGGGAAAGTGCATCAGGGATTTGCAGATGAAACCACCGGGCGATTGCTGTCTGTAGCAGACTTGAAGGCACTGTTGGTTACGTAGGGAGCGCTCACGTAGTTAAAGGATAAAAAGGTCCTCGCCTGTTTTTTTTAAATGCGGCAGACAATCCAATAATTTCTCGGGTCGGGTTTGATCGAGTGAGACAGAATGTATGGCAGGTCTTAAAAGACTGTTCTCCACCAAAATGGACTCACAGGCTTTGACAGGGGATCCACAGGGAGAAACTGAAAACCTGGCTGCCTACTTGGAGAAAAAATGTTTACGAAATGCAGGCGGGAAACAAAGAAAGACGTAGAGACTAACCAGTTGCTGACCACAATGTTCTGAAATTCCATCATTGATGCAATGCCCTTCCATGTGTGGTCAAGGCTGGAGGTGGTGATCGGTCTGACATCATCAATGAGTCAACAGGAATTTAGAGATCATCTAGTTCACGCAGCTGAAAGCTTTCGAAACAAAAAAGAGAAACTGTATGAACAACAGGAGGAGGTGCAAATGAAGTTGATGCAAATGCAGCTCAAAGAGCTTGAAAAGAAAGGAAAAGAGAAGGCTAAAAAGGTTTTCTCAGTAAGAACGGACACAGTAATCAACACTGGCTGATCCAACTGATGGCGCAAGGGGTGTCCTTTCAGGTAGCCAGACAAGGGCCAGAAAGTCCTATGGCAGCAATTACGGGTTTTAGATAAACTGTCCTGCAGCTGCCGAATTCAGGGCAGGGCAGATTCAAACAGCAGGTTAAACAGAACTGGCGTCTCCAAGGACAGGGACGTAGGAATGGGGGACTAAGGTAAATGATAAATAGTCAGGCTCACGGGGGCCAGAATTGATATGCTGGGGATGCTCGCAACCGGGCCACTTCAGGAGGAATTGCCCTTATTGGACCATTCCCTCTCTGCCCCAGATCAGGCCGAGACAGCGGCAGTCCACAGTGGTCACTTCCCAGACACCTACATGCCCAGCAGGACCTGATAACCCGAATGGAATGTGAGAGTGATGCCCTTAGGATCTGGCTGGGAAGGGCACTATCCTTTAGGATCTGGCTGGGAAGGGGCCAATCAAGAAGCAGTAGTACAAATTAATATGGAAGGGCGGCAGACATGTTTTGCTAGATACTGAAGCGACATACAGTTGTATCCAGCCGCGGTATGCCTCTCACCTTCCCATGTCAATTGAATTTGCTAAAACTGTAGGCGTCTCAGGGAAATGACAGTTAACTCGAATTACAGCTCAAGTAAGATTAGAAATGGAAAGTAGGGAGATAGTTCTGCCAATATTAATGTCTAAAGAGACACCAATTAACTTATTAGGTAGGAGTGTTTTACTCCAGTTAGAAGGAAGATTGGATTGCACAGAGCCGGGCTTGGGCATAGAAAAGGCTAATACACAATTAGTGATGCAAGAAGTGAGAGATGTTAATATCTATTGGATCAGAGATATGGCAAGTGATATTTAAGACATTTGGCTGATGTGAGAAGCAGAAGTGTTGACCTACGTCTGAGCTGCACTGTAGAGTGATAGTTGATGAGTTTCAGGATGAGATGTTAGAGAGACATTGGCAGTATTAGGTCACCACTCCACAACATTTGCGAAGTGAAGCAATAGTATTAGGGGAGTAGGGAGTAAATCTGAAAATCAAGAGAAATGCATTCCTGGAAAAGGGGTATAGTATCCCAGGCGCCGCACCACATGCAAACTTACCAGTAAATAAGGAAAATCTATGTAAAGATTTAGAGCGTATGGCCAGCATATGCAAACGGTTGGGGAATGGCATATGCTCATGAGAACGGGTTTGGGAATTCGAGGATGGCAGCTATATTAAAATCCTGGCATGCGGCAACCAGACAGGAAGGTGAAGGAAGTCAAGGTAACACGGAGTCAAGTGGAACATGCTCGTGACAGTGGAGGTTGATGAGCAATATGGTAATGAGCGACTTGATGCATTACCAGTCACTTTGTGGTCGCAGCATGATGCAGATGTGGGGACAGTGAAATCAGTTAGCCCAGTGGAAATAGAGTTGTAACCAGGAGGTTTTCTGCCTTGGAGACCGCGGTATCTTTTATAACCAGAGACAGGAAAGGGAATAGTAGCAACTATTCAAAGGTTGCGGAAGGCAGGCGTACTTAAAGGAACATTTATTCCCTGCATCACTCCTTTGTTACCAGCCTTAAAGACAGACAACTTCTAACGACCTGGGGTTTGCTCATTCTCACTCTTTACCTCAGTGAGCCTAGCCTTCACCTTTATCTACAACCTTTTAAGCTGACTTTCCTTCTAAAGTGTCAATTTTCGTAGTTCAAAAGCTCTCCTTTTTTCCTTCTATGCTCTCTTTTTTCCCCTTTCTGCTGCTCTATCTTTTTCTCTCTGTTCTGTTTCTCTACCTTTTTTACCCTCCCTCTGCTTTAAACCATAACTCAAGCTGTTTCATTTCTGCACCCCTTTCCTTATTTCTCGCCTCATATGCAATTGAATTCTTGCTGTTGTTTCTGATGGTTTCTCCAGCAAGTGTAAAATTTGTGATACTGCTGTAATTATCTCAACTTTCCTCACAGAAGCAGACAGTTCCAATTCTATCTTCTCTGTTAGTGCTTGCAACCAGTTATAATTCATCGCGTCCACATCCAGATAAAACTTTCGTGACTGAAAGGGCCATTCATATCCCAAGCTTTGTCTACTCAACCAAACCAACAACGAAAAAAAAGACGCTAGTACCTACTAAGCGTTGTTCAAAATCTCGGACGAGCCCCCAGAGTGTTATGGATTCGGCCAAACTATTCAAAACATTCTTAAGCCAGCTGCCCACACCATAACGCTGCAATTTGTGTCAGTCAGTGTTCAGTGAAAATTGCCTGGAGTAAGTTAGCGGGATTGACTACGAGATTTTAAAACAGACAAAATTTTATTTGCAAAATTACACACTGAAACACAGAGAACAGAATAAAGAAACACAGCAGATTAATTATGCTGTGCCAACAACAGTCCCAATAACCAAATTCCCTATCATGAAAGTATAAAAGGAGCTCATGTTTAAAGATTCAAGTTGAAGGGCAGAAAGAGATAGAGCGATTTTCCACACAGCTCAATTTTGAACTCCTCACCTGTACTGACCATTTGCATATCACTATACTGGTCACTTCTGAAATATGATCACTTTGACCTGAAGTCTCATCTGTTTCCCTGTGAACAAAAGAACACTCAAAATCATTTTAATCTCTCTACAAAACCAGACTGATTGGAGTCCGGCCTGGTTTATTACCCCTCTGAAAAACATTAAGGACAGATTATCCTTGAGCCAAGGAACAGCTTTTTTTTAAAAAAGGGCTAGCTTTGTGACAACATCTACAGTGTCAATCATCTTTAGCATCCTTCACACATCAGGAAAATCTACTTTTATTCTTTTAACGTGCAGAGAGTACAGGCGTGAACTGCTCAATCTTTCTTCAGAGTTCATACTCCTTATTTCTTGAATGAATCTTGTTAACATCTTCTGAAGTGCCTCCAATTCAACTACATCCCTCCTGCAATCAGGCCATCCAAACTGTACACAGTATTCAATTGCGATCTCATAAATACCTTGCATTTTTGCAGCAACACCTCCCTCCATTTATAATCAATAGTTTTGGAAATAAATGACCAAATTCCATTTGCCGTTCTCATTAACTGCTGTACCGGTGTCTGAGTTATCTGTGATATAGACGAGGCCACCCATACCCTTCTGCACTGAAGCACCCTGATGTTTCTCTCTATTTCTATAATAAGTTGACTTTCTGTTACACTGACCAAAGCAGATACCCTCATACATTTCGTTGTTCAGATTGAACTGCCAAATGTTGGCCCATCTATCCAAATACACTTGCAAATTTCTGACATCTTCATTGCAATTTCTCGCCAGAGTTAGTGTCCTCTGAAAAAATGGTTATAGCATGTTCTATCTCCTCAAATAAGTAGTAGTACGGATTGCAAATAGATGTGACCCGAGGACTGAGCCCTATGGGTTCAAAAAGATTGTATCTCCGAAACAGAAAATGACTGATTTATTCCACTTCTCTGCATCTTGTTGGTTCACCAATCCTGTATCCAAGCTAACACATTATTTCGAAACACATGCGGTCGTATCTGCAGATTAACTTTTTGTGCACACATTATTCAATGCCACTGGAAATCCAAATATAAAATTTCCAGGATCCCCAGTATCCAGCTTGCTTGGCACATCTTTAGAGAGCTCTAGATAATAATTGAAACGCGAATCGTTCTTTCTAAAATTATGCTGATTCTGATGAATTGTGAATTGTCTTTGCACATCTTCTTTAATTAATTCCTGAATAGTCGATTTTAATAATCTTTCTTTAATTCTTACACTTTTCGCACTACTGTATATCTCTTCGTGAAAGCGATAATTGTAAATTCCTACATCACCATAACCTCTTCATTCCCGCCAATCCTGTATAATTGCCAAGTAAAGCAACCTGCTCTGAATGTTGTTTAAGAAGCATCAGTGCCTGAATGGACTTAACCACTTCCTTTTGGTAAATAAAATGATGAGCTGATATCTTTCTGGTGTTCCCACGTTATCATGTCGATGGCTTGAATGTCCTTTTCCTATGGATGAATAAGATGCTGGAGCGCTCATGGAATCTTGCTCTTGAAATGTAACAATTTGAATGGCTGAAGAGCCTCATACTATTCCACATAAGGCTGGAGATACTGAACAGTCTCCTCCTGCACTTCTGAAATGGGACTGAGGGAGTGTATGGTCTTCTCGAGATCCATGCAATAGGCACTAGAGGTGAACTTCCTCCTCATATCCAATAAGGGTTCTAATATAGTTTGCATCCTTCTCAAATTCCTGTGGGACTGAATGGCCTCCTGTTATCCTTGTGTACCAATCTCCAGTCACTATGTGACTTCTTCCAGTTCCTGTGTTACAGATCTGAGGAGGCTGAATGGACTGATCCTGTTGGTGTGAATCTGGATACTGTTACTGCAGGGTCTACTCTGGGTCCAGTGTTTGGCCCGAGGGGCTGATTGGCCTCCTCCTGTAACTGTATATCAGGTTGCATGGGCTGACTAGCCTCGTCCTGTTCGGGTGTAACAGGGTCGAAGGCCTGAATATACCTCTGCTGTTCCTACGTAAACAGGCTGCAGAAGTGGAATGGATTACTCCATTTGCTGTGAAAATGGCTTCTGTTGCTGACTCTTTACAGTTTTCGATGTAAAACTGAGATCATGCTTCTGTCTTGTAAACTCCAATGGATATTAGATCAACCCTATAATCCTTTCCTTATAAAATAACACCTTCATTACTGGAATCAGTTGACGGACCATCTCTGAGCTGCATCCAATGTCAGAAGACCCTGTCTTCAGTGAGGACACTAAATCTACTCACAAGACTCCAGATGTGATCTCAGTAAGGTCCTGTACATCAGCAGAAATACTTTGCCACCCTTCTGTACAGCCCCCCCCCCCCCCCCCACCCAGGTTAGAGCAGTAACAGCCGACTGGAGGAACGTGCAGCACTGTTATATCATTGCCCTTCTGTACTCATCAGCGTAACGGGAGACCTGGTGAAAAATCACAATAACACTTGAGAAGGACAGATAAGATACAGAGGGATGATCTCAAAACAGGTCAAAATAGGTCAGGATGAATATCTCAGCTCAATCTACCATTCATCTCCCCACAGCCTAGGTTGCTCAAATTCAACTGAATCTGGAAACATCAAGAACATACTAACATTGTTGGGAGTTATATATCAAAATGAAAGCTGTAATATACATGTAGAGCATGTTAAAAAAAAAGGAAATTGGATGCACAAGTCTGTCGGTAAAGCAGTAATAATTCAAGATACAAGGCAAATTCCGGTTATATCTAAACGCAAATAAATGCTACTACTGGGTAAATTGGACTGCATGAGTGTATATTGGATGGTTTTGTTTAATAGTATATTCGCCACCAAGGTGGAGATCAGACTGTTTTGGAACTGGTGTTGTGCGATCAAGAGAGTTAATTGAAAATCTTGCGGTAAATGAGCTTTTGTGAATAGTGATCTCAGTATAAAGGTTTTCATTTAATGACGTTTATGCACACGCCGGTTTTTGGTTTTGTTTTTGACATTATGATTATAAACCTGAATCGTAGAAGTCATAAAGTCGTGACGGCAAGGTGGCTTCAGTGAATTGGAAATTTACATGAAATAGATATTTTGGAACACAGACAACGTCTGATATTTATTAAACACCATAAGATTTACAATATACATTTATCCCTCCAGTGTGAAAACAGCAAAACAGCAAAAGAATGTAGACTTGTGCATCCAATTTCCTGTTTTTTTAACATGCTCTACATTTGTATTACAGCTTTCATTTTGATATATAACTCCGAACAATGTTAGTATGTTCTTGATGTTTCCAGATTCATTTGAATTTGAGCAAAGGTGACGAAATAAAATTTAACACAAGGTAAGGTGACATTAGGTCGAAGGAAGCAGCTTAGATAAAATGGACATATTGTTAGAAGCCATGGATTCAGAGAAATGTAGTACTCAGTAAAGGAGGATGCAGAAACTAATAAGCAAGTTATAAATAGAGCAAGATTGTAAATTAGTTAGATACATAAATACTGTGAAAAACTTTCGACCCATATTTGAAAGGAAAATTTTACCAAGGTTAATTGTGGAAGGGCGAGTGTGCGAACAAGATAATTAATTGCAGGGTATATTGAAGTTAAAATGACAGTTGTGTAATTAAATTCATGGAGCTATACATAGACTCATGTGATAGATTAGCAAAAGAGGAACACAGGCTGATAATAATAGTAATTTGACAGGTTAAGTGTAAGTTAGAAGACCAGTGTGGCAGAAGATGACTCGTTTGGAAAGACAATGCAAACTAATATGATTGGTTATGCTAATGGCACCAGATATACGCGGCAACTAGGAATGCAAAAAAGGTAGCGAACCCCAAGAATAGGGTAGCAGTTGGGAAGCTATTTTCTGATTGTCGCATCTTTTGCTTGCAAACAAAAGTTTAATTTCTCGAGGAACTGTCTGTGTAACCCAATGATTCTCACAGAGCATCGAGTAAAAGTTTCCACAATAAATGTGGCGCTGTGAGCAGGGTCTGAAAGAAACCTACACAAAGGAGGTGGCAGTCCGAGGGAACTTCACGGTCCATTGGGGGCCCGCCTGAGACTGACAGAATAAGGGCTGGCCACACACAAAAAGATATAAGCGTGTTATTGATAATTCAGATTAAGTTCTATTCACTAAGGGAGGTCCTTGGGGACCCAAAAGTGCAGAATATCTGGTGAAAGAACTCTTTGATCCAAAGAACCCAGAAATCCGGGAATTAAATATAATCTGAAATAAAAATTCACTTGGTGTTAGTAAGTCTCTTCGGATACCGCCCCACTGGTCGCGATGGTCCGCAATGGAGGGCAGATTTAGTCCCTGCGGATACCAGCTTAGCAGTTGCAAGGGTTTGCACTAGCAGGGCAGAGTATGTTCATGTGGATATCACCACGACCATTACAAGGGTCTGTACAGGCAAGGCAGAGTAAGTCCCTGTGGATGCCGTCTCACCAGTCACGAGCATCTGCACGGGCAGGGCTTATTAAGCTCTGTGGACACCTCTTCGCTGGTCGACAGTCTTCACGGGCAGGGCAGATTATGTGCCTGTGATTACCGCTTCGCTGGTTGCAGAGGTTTGCACAGTTAGGTCAGAGTAAATCCCTGTGTATACCACTTTGCTCGTCGCGAGAGGCTGGATGGGCAGAGCACAGAAATTCCCTTTCGATAGCGACCGCAGGGAGCGAGGGGCAGAATGGACCAGGCAGAATATATCCCTATTCATACCGTCTCACTGGGCGCGAAGATCTATACAGGGAGGCCACAGTTATTCCTCACTGGTCGCGAGGGAGGAGACGGACAGGATAGGAAAAAGTCCTCGTACATCCTGTGGATATTGCCTGATTACAGTAGGGATCTGCACAGATGGAATGAACTAGGGTAAATAGTCTTTGTTAATTAGTTGAATACAAGCTGCCAAAGAACAAGAAAAGGCAAACTTCTTTTGTATCCAAACTGGACAGACTCCCTCCCTACTCAAACACAGAAAACACAAAGCAATATCCTTTGATAAAGGGAACGGTGGAAATAGAAGGAGAAAATTAATGGGTGATGATAAAGTTAAACTGAAACTGAGAAGGGAAGAAGTGAAGGGGTTAATCAAGGGAAGGGAGAACGAGAGGACAATAACACGAGAGGAAGTGGAGAAAAAAACATAAGCGGATAATTTGGAAGAGGAAATCGGGCTACTGCGGACAATATGAGAACAAAAGCAGTTTGAGGAGTTCTAAGCAATAAACAGAGAATTGAACGGGGTCAGACGGAAAGTTGCCCGTGGAAGGGGCAAAAGGAAGTAAAACAGCGTGTTCAGAGGAGAGCCCTAAGGCGATCAGCAGGGGATCGATGGGATAAATTGGAGTTGGAATCAGGGTTGGGATCGGTTGGAGACTCTCTGGATAAGGATTACAGCAGGGATATAGACCTCCCACATGTAAAAAAAAATGATGTTTTTGCTCATGAGAAAAGTGGTGGTGGGCAGTCACAAAATGTTCACTGGGGGACCCAGGATCTGGTGGGGTTAGAAATGCATTGCCACAGTATGCATGAATGTGCAGGGAACTGGCTTAGAGCCTTTGAAGATAAGAAGAATGTTGGAAAATATTCATCTGTGTGCGCGATGCAGAGGGAGATAGAGAGAGAAAAAAGAGAGCCTGACTCAGCTCTGATTTCCTGAAGCTTGCAGAAAGCTTAACACTTTGTGCTCTGGTTTGCATGCACATTTGTTTGTTGGTGATTGAATGTTCATAATTTATTCCTTGGATCCAGGAGGGTTTTGTATTTAATTTGCACTTTGGGAATTTGGGATCTCTTTTAAGAGTTTTTAGTAACCATTGGTGAATATGAAATTAAAAATTTGCAAAATAAAGTAATAGTAATGAAATATTAACCCACCAGTTCTTCTTACAGACCGTGACTGCTGTACTGTTAATTTCCAACTGGTCATATTTTAAATTTACATGAAAACCAATCTAATTTAAATTCGAATATGTTTAATATGGACAATTTGACATTAGTATAAGCCTGCTCTCAAACCCCCATTATTTCCTGCGACAGTCAATGTTCATGTTCAACCCTTTCGACCTCATTGGACTAATCAATGATTTGACTAAAGGCAGTCAACGCAGTAGCACTGTAAATCCTGGTTTCAGCAGATGTCTGCTCATTTTTTCTTAATAACCAAAAGTAACATAGAGGAAAATCACTTCAGACTTTAATATTTGCTCATTGAGTGGAGGAACTACGTGAACTTTATAGAATGTAGTTTTTGAAAAAAATAATCGAACTGAAACAATCACCATACATATCAAATGTCTCAAACCAACAATAGCAGATTTGTTTCTTTTTTGTTTGTTTCGGACTCCTATGTCTCCACTCAATTTTAAGACGGTTGCAGTTCATTGGTGTTTACAGAGTGCCAGTTGTTGCTTTATTCTACATCAATTGCCCTGCCTCACTGAGAACTGAAGTTTTGGTTGAACGTTGTGTTGTGAAAATCATGTCCAAATCTTAATATCTGTGTCTTTGGATTCGTGCATTATTTGTGCATGATAAGTATTTTGTTACCATGTGAGTAGACAAGACCGTTTAATGCAGCCACAGTCATTTAACAGCTCATAACATTGCAAATGTGCAATGACTGGTCAAAACTGCTTTAAGGTATCTAGTCTGGGATTTAAATTAAGGGAATAGAACACGGTAATTATCATGGTTATTAGAGTTGGAAATTACGTATTTTTATAATCAATAATTTTACACTTTATATTGATGACTTCAAAAATGTATTATTCACTTGTTCAGTTTCCACCTCCGAATTAAAGATAATGATTATATATATATATATATATATATATATATATATATATATATATAGTAACCAATTGTTTTAACTCCTGAATCACAAAATCATAATTAATTGGCAAGACTGATTGATTTTATACCTTTTCACACTGGCATTGATCTGTGTCATTGCCTCGTGGTTACTTTGAAACAGTGCTGCATTGATTAATTATTCATAATGAAAGGAGGGATAAAGCCGATCGTAAACGAAATGACACTTTCCTGCCCAGTTAAAGGAGTTATGCATGTGATAGGGAATAGTGGTATGTGCAGCATATGGAACTCACAAAGGCTGGGAGATGTTAAAATATGAGCGTGAATAGCAAGATGAAATCAAAGGGACAGTAGGAACAGTGTAAGGCCGCTATTGTTGAGGAATGTGAAAAAGGGTTAAAGCAACAACGCTATAAAAAAATTGCATTTTACTCGGAATCCTGAGCCTATGTCGAGCATACCAATCCTATGTAAGGATAGAGATGAGAGATTGGCATTTTATTTCCGGTACCCAATGGGCCCCTAACAATTTCTGATTCTCCCCAGCATACCACACTCATTACGAACTTTTCCTTGTTTTGAAAGTGAAACGTCCAGACTTCATAGCTGATATTATTGGGGTGAGTGGCCTGAGTCATTCTAAACCGGGGTCATCCCGGGTACCAGAGTAATGCGCATGAGCCCAATTTGCTCAATATTTTCTAAGGATGATACAGATGTACATGCAGCAACATTCTTGGAGTGGCCTGAGTACGAATGGTTTGTGTTGAAATTGAAATAAGTGAACATCTCTCTGACAGAAGTGGTATACAGCCCACGAGTGAAATATAATCCAAAAAACTGGCTCACCTTTGTTTAACCCTATGCTTTTGCTATGTATTCCTTCTGGTGTAGTGATCATTGCTGAGCAACCTTTTCCTGAGGAGCCTTCTGTCAGAAGCTACATTTTGCAAACAGCAGATCAAGTATTTGGGTAGGATGGTTGCTAAGGGAACGAAGGTAACTGCACCAAATCAGATTGACGCAATTTTAAATATTATTAGACCAGAGACAGTAAAGAAAATGGTGACATGTTTGGGTATGACAGGATCTCGCGCAGATTGGATTGAGGACTATGCTGAGATTATGACACCCCAAAGGATGATGATGAAGGATGTCAAACATTCATATTTAACGTCTTTTGCAGTGGAATGAAGAAGCTATGATAGCTTTCAATACCCTTAAAAGCGCCTTGCTATCAGCCTCAGCATTAGATTTGCCTGATTACGACAAACCTTTTCACCATTATGTGCCAAAAAGGTGGACAGGATACACAGCTGCAGTACGATTGTGGGGAGAACTGAGCAGTCGATTGCTTACGATAGCACCTAACAAGCTGAACTATTTCAGGCCTATCAACTGCTATCAGGGATTGGCAGTTGCCTATTTTGCAATGAAAAAGCATCCTCAGCAACAATGGGTTACCCCGTCATCCTATGTACTCATCATAATGTAGAAGTTATTGAAGAATGGAAAATTTGTACTGACACCAGCTAGAGTATTACATAAAGGATGCTGCAGACATTTCCCGACATAACCGTACAGATGTGCACGATAAGGAATATCGCAGATTATGTCCCATTTGAGTATGAGGCAGAGCCCCATGACTGCATAAGGGAAATGACAGCATTTGCCAAACTGAGGGCTGATTTACCGTCTGAGCTACTGCTTGATGAAGGTAAGGAAGTTCTATTTGTGGGCGGTTCTTGTTATAGGGGTTATGACAGTAATCATGCTGGGTATTCGGTTGTAAGACAGGGCCAGTCCCAGTATAGGGCAATCAAACTGGAAAATTGCCCACAGCTGGGTTCAGCTCAGTTGGATGAACAGAAGGCGTTGACGGCAGCCTGTGAAATGAAGGAGGGTAAAAAAGCTGACATCTCTGCTGATTCAGCTGATGCACATGGGTATGCCACGTGTTTGGGGCAGTGTGGAAGCAAAGAGGCTTTAAGAAGAGTAATGGGTTTTCCATTCAACACTGCCAGCAGGTTATGGAGCTGACGACGGCAATGATGAAGCCAAAGGTACTGTCTATCATTAAGTGCCAAGCGCACAGAAAAGGCAGTGGTATGGTGATGAGGAGTAATTAAGCAGTGGATGAAACGGCTAAGATAGCTTCGTTTTTTTCATTGTTATTGTGTCTCATGTGCAGATAGATGCAGAACCGTCGATGGAGGACCTCTCTGAACTACAGGGGAGGGTTATCCTGGCTGAGGAACGACTATGGAAGCAGAGAGGTGCTCGGAAGAATCAAGAAGGTTTATGGGCCACAGGGGAAGTTTTATGAATAGAACCCACCCTGTTGCTGACAATTCTTATTTCAGAGGTGCATGGATTCGATCACATTGCTAAGGAAGATAAAGCAGGATGGTTGCTGGTGACTGTATCTGCAGGCTTCAGTGGACTTCTAATCGTCACAATGTGAGGTGTGTGCACAGTATAATGTTAGGAAGGGGATAACGATCCCTATAGGACACATACCATTGCCTGAAAGGTCATTTAAGCATTTCGTAATTGACTCCGTGGAAATGTAAAAAATAGGTGAGAGGGAAAAGGTACATGTTAGTGGTGATTCATAGGTTTAGCCCATGGTTAGAAGCTGTCCCTTCCAAATATGCAGGATCTGGGACAAGAGTGGGATTTCTGACGAATGAAGTTATCCCAACGTTTCTTATACCGTCAGAAATCAGTTCAGACAATTGGTCTGCCTTCATTCAGAAACTCTTTGAGAATCAGAGGTTTGGGTGCATGTATCAGCCCCAGTCACAGGTTATGGCAGAAAGGATTAATGTGACACTGAAAAACAAATTACATAAGGTCTGCGCAAGCAGCACCCTTAATTGGGTTGATGATCTGCCGCTGCTGCTAATAAGTTATCACATGCACATTAACAGCATGACCAATCTTACACAGTAAGGGATGCTCACAGGCAGACTTATGCCAGTGCCCAAGTGGAGAGTCCCCTACGAAGAGCCAACATTCTAGCAGTTATGACGAGAACGTAAGCACTATATGCAGCAGCCAACTATGATTCATGAGACGATCCACATGCAGGAAAGGCAAAGGGAACCAATATCTGACAACGAAGAAGGACCTTTAAGCCCGGGATCGTGTGTGTGTGCGGGTCTTCTGTAGACGCTGGGTTGAGCCGAGGTAAAAGGGAACTTTCGTAGTGACAAAGGCATCACCTGCCACCATCCAAATGTAGGGACAACACGTATCGTGCCACCTTAATCATTGTACGAAAGCTCTCACACCGGCACTGACACTGACATAACTGGAGCTGAGGCGGAGGGACCTGGATACGGACCAGGCACATAGTAAGCCCGTACCCCTTCAGCAGGGTTACAAACAGAGTACAGGTGAAGCTCTTGGTGATACTGATCATTCCAGAAATGAAAATGATGCAGATGTGGAGCATAGCTGTTCTCCTGGAAGCGGGGATGGGGATGACATGGGAACGCCCCTGATACCCCCTTCTCTGATGCCAGGCCTGCATGCTCAGACTTGGAGACAATTACCATGTCAGACCTGCACTGGTAATGCCAGGGAGACAAAGACATATTAAAAGTGCTGACCTTGGTGCCCTGACATGGTTACATGTCCGTGACAATCACTAGCATCAATAGGCAAACTGTGCGGCTGCAATGATGGCTACATAAGGCTGTTTCTTGTGCACTAAGGCGACCCCGCCATAATACTTTCTTCCCTATGCCCTGTAACTCGACCACCAACACTCAATGGCGCTTGCAGCAGTCTAGCCGACCTCTTTACCCGGATGATTCATGAACTTACATGCAATCCCACTGTCCCTTCTGATGCCTCCTTCTTCAGACCTCTCCGTTCTACGGACAGGATGACGTGGGCAGGCAGCAACACCAAAGTGGTCCACCAACAAGACTAATCACATGTTCCCAGTGTCGGCTTTCAGGATACGGGAAGGACTGAGTTTTGGATGCTTGAAGCGAAATAGTTCCACACCAGTACGTCATTGTAAGGGTTTTTGCGGGAATACGATTGAACTCGAAGTGGACGCCACATTTGGGGCCATCTTAAATTCTCAACTTGTCCCACTGGCCGATACTAGGTGACTGTGTGGTTGCGCCCAATGCTGCCCGCTGAATGTAGTGGCAGCTGTGCCCGTGTAATGCTCCTGCACGCGGCAATTATATCACCACATGCACAGCTTGCTGCTACTACACATTCAGCTTTATGCTGAACTAAGCAACGGTATGTCCCTGATCCAACGATTCGGTTTGATAGCATAGGACAGCAAAGAGGTATTCCTAATGAGTTTAAGGCCCACAATGAAATTGCCACAGGTAGGGACACTCTCATCCCAGTCATAGAGGTTATCAAGAATGCTGAATGGATGAATTACATTTATTATAAACAACAGTGATTTATAAATTATAATGACGATGCCCTTGTGGTATTTGGAGAACAATTGGATTATACTACCAAAATGAAATGGCAAATAGACAGGCCTTAGATTGGATTCTTGAAGGAAAAAGCAGGGTTTGTGTGTCGTTTGGGGAGTACTATTGTACCGTTATAAGTAACAACAACAGCCCTGGGGGATCTTTTACTAAAGCAATGGAAAAGCTATAGAATCTAAAATAGGGAGCTAAAAGACAATGCAGGGTTTGGTCATCAGGCTTTTGATTGGTTGATTAATATATTAGGGACGTGGGGAGTATGGTTTGACAAGATCGGTCCTATTACATGTGTGGTTTTACTTGTTGATGTCTTCACCTTTTGTCGTGCCTTACCTTTTATTCAATCTTTTTTAGCTCGCGTCAGTACACCGTTACTTGTGGCCATTTCAGCTATGCCCAGATGTGCTTCGGCCTCTTATGGAGCCCCACTGTTCTACTGTTAGGATTTGACAACCACCACGGGGCAAGGAATATGTCCACATGAAGACATTGATGATACTTCTGAAGAACGCACGGATCTTAGCTAGTGAGGGCTCTTCGGTCTTTTTTTCCCGTTCTGGTTATAGGAGGAGAGGGTTTTGGCCCAAGGGACTCCAGGAGTGGAGCAAGAATCCTTTAAGACTCAAACTCCAAAAATTATTTAGTCTGAGTTGGGACCTACATTGTTTGTATTGGGCACCAGAGGGTCTGATCTTAATGTCTTCTTTCTCTAGGTGAGACTAGAAGTCTCAGAGGAGTGGAGGGGGAATATAGAAAATAAAGGGCATGAAAAAATGAGAATGGTAAAAGCAAGAAGATCACTGGCGATCTGAATGCTACACTAGTCAAAAAGTTCACTGTGGGAGGATGGGATAAAAATAGTGGAATGCCCCTTCACCAATTAGCAGAGTAAAGTTGAGACTGAAAGGTTACTATGTAGGGATGAAATAACAGAGTTAAGAAAGTCACCCTCGACTGCAAAATATCATCATGGCAGTTTGGGGCAGATTGTATCAATAAGTGTTTGGGACATGACATGAAATATTTAATTAATAGTTAGTAGAGTCAGCCGGCTCGAGACCCTTGACTCAGAAATACTTCAAATACCTCATCATGGCATTAGAAAAATAGTAAGTCGGGTCTGGGATGAAGGGCATTGTTGCAGAGCTACAATAAAATGTCTAATCGTTACATTAAAATAACATAAACTGGAATGAAAGGAGAAACTATAGCAGCAGAACTAGAGAGATAATGGGAATTAACATCGTTGGTTTATTGAATAGCTGTAGTGAGGTGATTTTGATTAACGCAGTTAGAAATGCTGATAAGCTAACAAAAACATGATAACAAAATAAACAGCCACGGACTCTAAGGTTGAAGGACATTCAAGAATCTGCTTTTGGAGTGGCATCTTTTTTGTTTGCAAATAAAAGACCTACTCATTGAAAAATTCTCTCCGTCTCCTGGTAATTCTCTACATTTTCTCCACGACTTACCCTTTCCCTTTTACCGGCTTTTCTCACGCTATCTCTCTACACCTCTCTCTCTCGCCCTCACTCTCTTGCGCGCTCTCTCTTTCACTCCCCTCGCCCCTCGCTCAGCCGGTCTCTCTTGCGCCCGTCTCTCTCTCTCGATCCTCTCTCTCTCGACCTTTCCCTCTCACTCCCTCTCTCTCCTTCTTTTGGTTCAGCTCTGTCTCTCTCTATCTCTACCTCTCTCTCCTCTCTCTCTCTTTTGCCACCATCTCTCTCCTCTCACCCTCTCTCTCGATACCTGTCTCTCATTCTCTCTTTTGCTCGTGCTGTCTCTCTCTCATGCTCTCTCGCTATCGGTCCACTCTCTCTCTCAATCTCTCTCTCGCCCACTCTCTCTCATGCCTGCTCTCTCTCTCTTGTCCCGTCGCTCACTTTTCTCCTGTCTCTATCGCTATCCCCTCTCTCTCTCACCCGCTCTCTCTTGCACCTCCCTCTCACCCCCTCTCTCTCTCTCTTCCCCCTTTTTCTTATTCGGTCCCTTTCCCTCTCTCTCATCCTCCCTCCGTCGCTCCACTAATGTGCCCTCTCTGTCTCTCTCACTGACACACTCTCTCTCTCATCAGTTCTATTGCCGCAGCTCTCTCACCCCCTCTCTCTTTCTCTCGCACCTTGTCTTGCATATCTTCTCTTCCTCGCCCCTCTTCTCTCCCTCGCCCTCTCTCACCACCTTCTCAGTCTCTCTCACACCACCTCTCCCTCTCACCGCATCTCACTTTCTCCCCTTCTCTTGCCTTCGCAATGTCTCTCTCTCGCTCGACCTCTGTCTCTCTGTCTATCTCTCTCTTGCCTCCGTCTCTCTCTCTCGCCTCCTCTCTATATCTAGGCGAAAGTGAGGACTGCATGTGCTGGGGATTCGAGTCAAGATTAGAGTGGTGCTAAAAATGCACAGGAGATCAGGTAGCATCCGAGGAGCAGAAAATTTGATATTTTGTGCAGGAGCCCTTCTTCAGGAATTCCTGCTGTGCATTTAAAGCACTACTCTAATCTTAACTTCTCTCCCCGTCTCGCACTCGCTCTCCCACCTTCTCACATCCCTCTGTCTCTCTATCTCTTGCCCCCTCTCTCTGATCCCCTCTTTCTCTCACCCCTGCTCGGTCTCTCTCTCTCAGCCTTTCTATCTTTCACCACCCTCTACCTCACTCTATCTCTCTCGTCCCTTTCTCCAGTCCCCCTCTGTCTTTCGCCCCCTTGATCTCTCTCTTTCACCCATGTTTTCTCTCTCACACTCTCTCTCTCTTTCGCGCCCCCTCGCTCTCTCTATCGCTACCCTTCTCTAAGGACACGGTTAGCCCACCCCCTCTATTGCCCCCGACTCTCTCTCACTCCTTTTCTCTCTTGACCACCTCACTTTCACTCGTGCAACCCTCTCTCTTAGACTAGCTTGCTCTCACCATCTCGTCACTCGTCACTCTCTGTCGCCTCCCACCATCTCAATGTCGAAACACCTCTGTGTCGCCCCGTCTCTCCCTCTCGCTCTCGACCAACCCCTCCCTCCCTCTGCTCTCTCTCGCTCTAACTCGCTTTCCCTCCCTCGCACTATCTCCCTCGTTCCCACTCTGTTCTCTCTCTCATTCTCTTTCTTGCTATCTTGCCCCCTCTCATTCTAGATTCAATGGCTCTCACACCTTTCTCGCGCCCTTTCGCTCACTCTGAAACCTCCTCTCTCTCTCTTACCGCTTCTCTCCCTCTCATCCTCTCTTTCACTCTCCCTCTCTCTCTCGTGCCCCTGATCACTCTCTCAACCCCTCTCTTGCGCCCTCACTCGTTCTCACTCCCTTTCTCTCTTGCCTACTCTCTCTCACTCTTGCAACACTTCTCTCTTTTTCTCTACCTCTCTCTATCTCATCCCTCCTGTCCCTCACCCACCTCCGCCTCTCTCAGCAACTCTCTGTCTCTCGCTCCCTAACTCTCTGTCACGCCCATACTATCTCTCGCCATCCTCGTATCTCCCTTCCGCTCTCCCCCTCTCGACTACTGTTTCCCTCTCTATCTCTCGCCATTTCTCTCTTGCCCCCTTTCTCTGTTCTCTCTCTAGCCTACTCTTTCTCTCCCTTCCTCTCTTTCTCTCTCGCACCCACTTTCCCTCTCTTTCTCGACCTGTCACCCCTCGTTCTCACGACCTCTCTCTTCCGCCCCCTCTCTCCCTGTCACGAACCTCCCTCTCTCAACACCCTCTCTCTGTATCTCGCCCGTCCCCACACTCTCAAAACACCCTCGCCACACTATCTTTCTCTCTTACACCCTAATCTCTCTCGCGCTCTCAGTCTCTCGCGCCCCCTCTCTCAATCTCCCACTCTCTCGCCCTCTGTCCAGTTCTCTCTCTCGCCCCTCTGACTCTATCAGATCTTCTGTCTCTAACTCGGGCACTCTCTCTCACTCTCTCTCTGATCCCCACTTTCTATACACCCGCATTCTCTCACCACCCCTCTCCCCTCTCTTATTCCCATATCAGTCTCTCTCTCTCTCTCTCTCACTCCTCTCCATCTCTCGACACCCTCTGTCTCTCTCTCTCTCACCCCGTCCCTTCCTCTCGACCCCGTTCTCACTCTTGTGCCACCTCTCTCATATTCTGTCTCTCTTCCCCTCCTCCTTCACCCTGTCCACGAAGTCTTTGTCTCTCTCCCTCGATCCCCTCTCTCATGCCCCTCTCTCTTGCTCTTGCCCTTTTTATCACATCTCTTCTCTCTCGCACTGGCTGTCATGCCCTCTCTATCCCTCATCCCTCTCTCTGTTACCAAATTTCCTGTCCATGCTGTCTCTCTTGCATTCTCTTTCTCACTCGACCCCTCTCACTCGCCTCCGTCTCTTTCTCAGCTCCGCTCTCTGTCTGTCCCAGTCTCTCGCCCTCTCTTCCTCTCTTTCTCTTGATCCCTCTCTCTTCCCCCCTTTCTGTCGCCCCTCCTCTCTCTTTCGCCCACTCTCCCTTTCACCCTCTTTCTCCCGCCTCCCTTCTCAAATCCCAGCCCCTTTGTAACTCTCTCGCCCCCTTTTTGCTCTTCACACTCTTTTCCTCTTTCGCGCCCCCTCGTTCTCTTGCTCGCCACTCCACTCTATCGATCCACTCTTCCTCCCTCAATATCCCATCGATCTCTCTCACCCTCCCTCTCTCACTGCCTCGCTTTCACTCTCGCACTCCTCTCTCTCTCACCATTTGCTCTCACATCCTCTCGCCACCCATTCCTCTCTTTCCGGCTCTGTCGTCTCCCACTCTCACGCTAGAAATGCCACTCTATCGTCCCCTCTCAATCCCTCTCTCTCGACTCACCACGCCGTCTCTCTCCCCACTCTCGCACTCTGTCTCTCGTTCCTGCTCTATTCTCTCTTGCCCTCTATCTCTCTCGGCTCCTCTCTCTCTCGCAATGTCTTTCTATCTCACACCCACACTATCTCTTACTCTCTCGTGCCCTCTCTCTTTCTCGTTCCACTATTTCTCGCTCCCTCTCTGTCTCTTCCTCTCTCTTACTCTCGTCACCTCTCTATACGTCGCCCTTCTCTCTCTCAATCTCTTGCCCTCGCAGCCTCTGTCTCTCTCTCTCTCTCTCGCACCTCTCTGCCTCACACCCCATGTCCATCTCACCCACTTTCTCTCACTCTCCCGCTCTCTCTTTCGCACCCACTTTCTCTGTCTCAATTGCTCACGCTCGCACTCTCATTCTCTCGCCACTCTCTTGCACCCTTTCAGGTTCCCAGTCCATCTCGCTCTCCTCCCTCGACCTCCCTCTTGCAACATGTCTCTCTTTTTCTCTCGCTGTAACTCTCTATCTCGCCTCTCCTCTCTCCCACCACTCACATGCCACCCTCTCTTTCTCTCTCATTGCCCTCCCTCTCACTCACAAACCCTCTCCACTCGTCGCTGTTGGCAACTCTACGGCTCTCACTCCTACTGTGTCTGTCACGCCTTTTCTCGCTCTATATCTCGCGAGCCTCACACATTTCTTTCTCTCTCCCCTCTCTGTCCCTCTCGACCACTGTCTCTCCCTCTCTGTCTCACTTTCTCTCTGTCACTCGCACCCTCTCTCTCGCCCCCTTTATCTCACACTCTCTCTTGCCCCTTTCTCTCTCCATTCCCACTCTCTCACTCTCTCATCTGTTCTCTCAACCTCTCTCTCTCGCGCAATTCTCAAACCCTCTCTCTCTCTCTCGCCACCGCGCTCTCTGTCTTGCCCCCCTCTCGGCTCTCTCTCTTGCCCCCTCACTCTAGCGCACATTGTACCTCTCTCTCTTCCCCTTCTCTCTCTCTCTCCCTTTCTCTCGCTCTCTCCATCGCACCCTTTTTATGTCTCTTCACCCCTCACTATCTCTCGCACTCTCACCCGCGCTCTCTCGCCCTCTCTCTCGCCTGTCTCTCGCCCTCTCTCTAGTTTTCATCGCTTTCTCACTCTGACACACTTTCTCTCCCTCTCCGAACATCTCTCGCTCTATCTCGCCCCATTTCTCTCTCAACACTCTTCGACAAACTCTCTCTCTCGCACCTGTCTCTCTCTCGCCCTCTCTCTCTGTCTCTCGCTCGTCCTCTCTCTCTCACCATCTCTCTCTTTCTCTCTCACTCCCATTCTCTCTCCCCTTCTCTCTCTCTTTCCAATTCACTCCCAGTTTCTATCTCTCCCCTTCTCTCTCTCTCTTTCCCCCTCTCTCTTTCAACACCCCACTCCCTCTCTCGACCCCGGTCACTCTCTCTTCCTCGCCGCTGCTGTATTTCGGTCCCTCGCTATTTCTCTCTCTCGCCACACTTCTTTCTATCTTGCCACTCTCTCTCACACAGTCTCTCTCTCTCTCACGGATCTCTCTCTCTGTTTCTTTCCCTCTGTAGCTCTCGCCACCTGGTCTGTATCTCTCGTCCACCTCTATCTCTTTCTCATCCACCTCTCTCGTCCCTTCCCACTCTCTCGCCTTCTCTCTCTCTGTCTCTCTCACTCTCGCTCCCTCTCTCCATCTCTCGGCCACCTTTACCTCTCTCTCAAATCCTTGTGTCGCACCCCACTCTCACTCTCTCGCCGTCTCTCTCTGCCTATCGCCCTCTAGCTCGTCTCCTCCATTGCCCACTTCCCCTCTCTCTCTCGCTCCTGCTCTAAATCTATTGTTCATTTTCACTGTCGCCCTCACTCTCTCCCCACCTCGCTCTCTCACCTCTTCTCTCTCTCTATCTCCCACCAATACCCTCTTTCTCTCTCACTCCTGTCTCTTTCTAGAGCCTCTGTCTCTCTTGCTGCAGCTCTGTTTTGCCTCCCCTCTCGCCCTCTTTCTCTCTCGCCCTCTCTCTCACACCCGCTAACCTCTCTCATCCGTGCTCTCTTCACTTCTCCCTCGCTCTCTCTCTCTCTCTCCTGCGTTCACTCTCTGTCTCTCACCCCATCTCTTCCTCGACCGCGCTCTCCCAAACCCTCTCCCTCTGCCACCCCTGCTCTCTCGCGCCCACTCTCGTTCTCTCGCCCCCTTCTCTCTTTCCTTTAGGTCTCTCGCTTTGCCTTCCAATCTCTCTCGCTTTCTCTCTCTCGCTTTCCCCCGTTTCGCGCTATCTTTCTCTCTCTGTCTTGCCCCCGCTCTGTCTCTCTGTCTGGTGCCCCTTCTCTCTCCGTCTCTGTCGCTGTCTCCCTTGCTCTCACTCTCTGCCTCGCCCTTTCTCTCTCTCGCCCACTCTCTCTCTCTCTGCCACCTATCACTCTCTCGCCCCCTCATGCTCGTTTCATTCTCTCTCATGCGCCATCTCTCCCTCTCGTCCCCTCTCTCTCTCTCTCGCCTCCCTCTCTCTGTCTCTATATTTATCTCTCATCCCATCTCTCTGGACCCATCTCTAGCTTGCCCAACCTTTCTCTTGCTCTCCCTCTCTCTCTCTTGCCCCCTCTCTCTATCTGTCACCCCCGCTCTGTCTCTTGCCTGTCTCCCGCTCTCTCTCGCGCTCTCTCTCTCCCTCGCTCTTTCTCCCTCACGCACCCGGTCTTTCTCTCGCTCCCCTGATCTCCTCTCTCACGATGCTCTTTCTCTCGCCTTTCCTCTCTCCCTATCTCTTCCCCCCTCTCCCCCGTCTCTCCTGCGCTCTCAGAAGTTTGCAAAATTATGAGGCGTATGGATAGGATAAATAGGCAAAGTGTTTTCCTTGGGGTGGGGGAGACCAGAACTAGAAGGCATAGTTTTAGGGTGAGAGGGGGAAGGTATAAAAGTGATCTAAGGGGCATCTTTTTCATGCAAAGGGTGGCACTTGTATGGAAGGAGCTGCCAGAGGAAGTGGTGGAGGCTGGTACGATTGCAACATTTAAATAGCATTTGGTTTGTGTATAGTGATAGGGAGGGTTTGGAGGGATGTGGGCCGTGTGCTGGCAGGTGCTACTTGATTGGGTTAGGATATCTCGTTGGTATGGATGAGTTCGACCAAATGGTCTGTTTCTGTGCTGTAATTCTCTATGACTCTTGCTGCTTCCCTCTCTTGCCTTCTGTCTCTCCCCATTCTCTCTCTATCGTCCACAATCTCTATCGCCCGCACTCTCTCTCTCTTCCCTCTCTCTATAGACTCCTTTCTCTCACTCTCCTCCCCTCTCTTTCAAGCCACATCTCTGTCTTGCCCTCTCTCTCTGTGTAGCTCAGCCCTTCTCTCTCGCCCCCTCTCTCTCTCGTCCCTGCTCTTGTCTCTCTCTCTCCCCGAGCCTGCTCTCTCATTTTCTCTCTCCCCCAGTCTCGCTCTTGCTTTCTCTCTCGAACCTACTCTCTTCTTTCTCTCTCCTTTGATCTCTTTCTCTCTCTCTCTCGCCCATTCCCTTGCTTTCTCACTTTCTCTCCCTTTCTCTCACCCCCTCTCTCTTTCTCGCCCAGGCTCTCTCAATCCACTCACTGTCCTGCCCCATCTCTGCCTTGCAGTCCCTTCTTCTCTGTTTCTCGCAGTGCTCTCTCTTCTCTTTCTTGAAAACTCTTTCTCTCTGCCTCTCGCATTCTCTCTCTCCCCCTCTCGCCTCTCTCTCACCCCCTCTCTTTCCCCCTTTAATCCTGCTCTCTCGTTCGATTTCTCTGTCTCTTTCACCCTCTCTCTCTCCCTTCCCTGATCTCTTCTCTCTCTTCCTCGCTCTCTCTCTTTTGTTGCCTTTCGCTTTCGTCGCTCTCTCTCTCGTCCCCTCTCTTCCTCGGCCCTTCGGTCTCTCTCTTTCTTTCTTTCTCTCTCTCTCTCTCGGTCCCTCTCTTTCTCCAGCGCTCTCTCTCTCGCCATCTCTCCCTCTCTCTCTCGTCCTCTCTCTCTCTGGCTTTCTCTCTCTCGTTCCCTCTCTCGCTCCTATTTCTCAACCCCTCACTCTCCCGCTGTCGCCCCGCGCTCTCCCATTGTCCCTCGCGCCCCTCTCTCTCACCCCGCTCACGCTATCTCTCCTCCCGCTATCTCTCTCCCTCTCACATTCCCCCTTCGCTCTCACCTCCTTTCTCTGTCGTCACTTTCTCTTTCTCGCCGCTCCTCTCTCTCTTGCTCACTCTTACCTATCTCTCTCTCTCACCACCCTCTTTCTATATCGGAATCTCTCTTTCTTGCCCCAACATTCTCTCTCTCACTCCTGCTCTCTCTCACACCCCTTTCTCATGCCCCATCTCTCTCTCTGTCCCCCTCTCTTTCGAGCATTCTCTCTCTCTCTTGCACTCCACCTCTCTCTCGACCACCCCTCTCTGTCTCGCGCACCCTGTCTCTCACTCCCTCTATCCCTCTTGTACAACTCTTTCTTTCTGTCTCACTTCTCGCTCTCTGTCTCTCGCCCCTCTCCCTCTCTCGTCCTTCCTCTGTCCCTCAAACCCTCTTCCTCTCGTTGCCCCTTCTCTCTCTCGCCCTCTCCCTCGTCCCCACTCTCAGTCTCCCCTGTCTTCCATCGCTTCTCTCTCGTCTCTTCTCTCACTTTCGCTTACTCCTTTGTATCTCAACCCTTTCTTTCGCTACCCCTTCCTCACCGCTCTGACTCTCACTAGCCCCCCTTTCTAACTCGCTCTCTCTTCATTTCGCCCCCTCTCTGTTTTGACCAATCTCGTTTTGGCCCCCCTCGCTCCCTCCCGTCTCCTCTCTCTGTCCTGCCCCCGCTCTCTGTCTTTCTTGCCCTCTCTCACTCTCACTTTTACTGTCCCTCGCCCTCGCTCTCTCGTCCTCTCTCTCACTTTATTTCTCCGTCCCCCACTCTCTCTCGCTCTCTCTCGCTCTCTCTCTCATTTCGCCCCCGCTTTCTCTCACCCCAACACTCTCGCACGACTCTTTCTCTCTCACTCATTCTCTCACACTCTCTCCCATATGGCCTTCTTTCTCTCGCGGATCTCTTTCTCTCTCGCTCTCCTCTCTCTGTCTCACCCCTTTTTCTTTCTGTCTCTCACCCCCTCTGCCTCTCTCTTCCACCCTTATCTCACAGCCCCTCTCACTGTCGCCTCCCTGCTCTCTCTCTCTCGCCCTCTGTATCTCTTGCCCCTCCCTGTATCGCACTCCACCCTCTCTCGCTCCCCAGCTCTTTTTCGCATTCCCCCCATCACACTCCCTCTGTCTCCCTCTTTCTGGTTCCGCTGTCTCATTCTGTCTCTCTATCACCCTCGCCCCTCTCTCTCCCGCCCCGCTCTTTTCTCTTTCTCTCCCTCGCTCTCTCTTTTGCCTCCCCTCTCTCTCTCGCCGTCTCTCTCTCGCCATTTCTCTTTCTCTCCCCTCTCTCTCTCGCCCGTTTTCACTCTCTCACCTCTCCCTCACACTCTCTCCCTCAAAGGCTTCCGCTCTCTAACTCTCTTTCTATCGTCCACTCTTTCTGCATTTTTGCCCCGCTCTCTCTGACTGTCTGCATCTCTTCTGAAGACACTGTTTCTCTCGCCACCACTCTCTCTGTCTCCTGTCTGCTTATTTCGTCCCCTTTCTCTCTTGCCCTTCTCTCTCGCCCCCTCTCTCTCTTCTGCAACTGTGTCTCATTCCTTCCCTCTCTAGCGTTCTCTCTCTCCCTCGCCACTGCTCTCTCTCCCTCGCTTTCTTTCCCTTTCGACACCTTTCCCTCTCTCCCACACTCTCTTGCCACGCCTCTCTCTCTCGACCCTTCTCTCTCAATGCCTCTCTCTCTTGCGCACCTCTCCCTCTCACGTGTGCTCTCTCTTTCGTCTCTCTCCCTTCCCTCACTCTCTCTCGCCCCTCTCTCTCTCAGTGTATATAGCCATCTCTTTTTATTACATACCCAATCTCTCGCTCTCGACGTCTCTCTCACGACCCCAGTCATTCTTCCCACATTCTCTGTCCACCCCTCTCGCTGTCTCGCTTTCCCCCTCTCTCTAAAGCCTCTATCTAGGTCCCCTTTCTCTCGCTCCCCCACTGTCTCGCACATTTCTCCCCCTCGCTTTCTCTCACCCTTTCGCTGCTCTCTCTCTCGTCCCCATTCTCTGTCGTCCCCTCTCTCTGTCTCAACCCTTCTGTGCCTTTCCCCATCTCTCTCTTGGTCCCCTCCCCCTCTCAGCCTCGCCAGCTTCTCTCTCTCGCCCCTATCTCTCTCAAATCTTCTCTTTCCCCATCCCCTCTCACTCTTTCCTCTCTCTCTCCCGCTCCTCTCTCATTCTCGCCCTCTCTCTCTCATACCTTCTCTTCCTCTCTCTTTTGTTGCTCTCTCTGTCGCCTCCTTTCTCTCTCGCCCTTCTCTCTCTCTGATCCCCTGTCTGCCTTGCCCCATCACTGTCTTGGCAGACTCTCCATCTCTCTCTCTCTCGCTCGGTCCTGGGCTCTCTCTCTTTTTCGTCTCTGCCTCACCCCCGTTTTCCCTCTCTCTCTCTCTCGCCTTCTGTCTTTCTCGCCCACTCTCTCTTCCTCACCCTTTCTGTCTCTCTCTCTCTCTCTCACACACACACATCGGTCACTCTCTTGCCAAGTCTCTCTCACGCCCTCTCTGTCTCGCCCCCTCTCACTCACCGCCCCTCTCTCTTTCACCCACTTTCTCTCTCGCCCCGTCTCTGTCTTGCGCATCTTGCTCTTGGCCCTCTTACCCGCTCTCTCTCCTAACCCCCTCTCCCATTCTCGCCCTCTCTCTATCTACCTCTCGTCCTCTCTTGTTCTTGCCCCAACCTCTCTCTCCCCCCCCCCCCCCCACTCTCTTTCTCTCTCTGGCTCCTAGCTATATCCCCTCTCTCTCTTTTGCGATCTCTGTCTCACCATCTCTGACTCTCCCGCCCGCCACCTCCCTCTCGCTCCCTCTCTCCGGCCCTCTCTTTCTTACTCTATGCCTCTCTCTCGCGCATCTGCCCTCTAGACTTTCTCGCCCTCTCTGTCTCTTAGCTTCTCTCCCTCTTGCCCTCACTCTCTCTCAGCCCTCACTCTCACACCATCGTTCTCACTCTCTCTCCGCCATCTCTCCCTCGAACGTGCGCCTGCTCTCTGTGTCTGTTTTGCCCTGTCTCACACCACCTCTCTCTCTCTCCACCTCTTTCTCCGCCTTTACCTGTCTCATCCCCTGCTCTATCTCACACCGTCTCTCTCTCTCACCCCTGCTCTCTCTGTCTTACCCGCTCTCTCTCTTGTCCCCGCTCGACCCCCTCTCTTATTGTCTCTATCCCTCTCGGACTTGCTCATCCTCAATCTCTCTCTCACCCTCACCCTCTCTCACCCTCTCTTTCCCGCTCTCGTCCCCACTCTGTCTATCTCTCTCTCTCTCACGCGCCATATTTCTCTCGCTCCCTCTCTCTCTGTCTCGCCCTATCGCTCTCTTTCTACCTTGTCCCAACTGTATCTATCCTAGTCCCTGTCTATCTTTATCTCTCTCTCGCACACACATTATGTTACGCCATCTCTCTGTTGACCACCCCCTCTGTCGCGCGCCTGCTCTCTCTCTCTTTCTCTCACCACACCTCCCTCTCTAGTCCCTCTAACTTTCTCTCTCTTTCTCTATCTCTCGCCCCCTGCTCTCTGGAACCCCTCTCTCTATTCTTCGCCCTCTCTCTCTATTTGTGGCCCGACCTCTATCTCTGCCGCTTGCCCACTCTCTCTCTGGCAACCACAGTCTCTGATCCCACTCTCTCCCATCCACACACTCTCTCTCTTGTTTCTTCTCTCTCGCTCGCCACCCTGACTGTCTCTCTCTCGCCCATTCTCCCTCATTTTCTCTCTCTTTCCCTGTCTCTCCAGCCCTCTCGCTCTCTCGCCCAGTCTCTCTCTCGAGCCTTCTCTCTTTGGCATTCTCTCTGTCTGTCTAACTCGAACCTGCTCTCTCTCTCTCTCTCTCTCTCGCTCCTTCTCTTTCACGTACAGTCTCTCTGTGCCTCTCTCCACCATCTGTCTCTCTTGCTCTGATATCATGGCAAATTAAATTCTCAACCACATTCTCCTTCTTTCTTGTGTAACACTTGACCCCTTTGTTGCATAAAACGTATCTGTCTCAAACTTAATTAACTCAATGACTTGGTCTTCACAATCTTTTTCCTAGACTCGTCACTCCCTGCCTGAGGAAGATTTTTCCTTTACTCCTTTCTAAAAGGACTTCCCGTTCCTCTAAAACTATGCCGTCATGTCATAGTCTCTACAACATATACTCCACAGAGGCCATTCATTATCCTGCATGTTTCAATTAGATCCTCGTTCTCCTTCTTATCTAATAGATTTCCCTCCCCTCCCTATCCACTTTCAACACATTTCCTTCCCCACTCCTATCTGATTTCCATAAATTCCATTCCCTTCATAACTGCCTGGTCACGTCCATGCCCGCCAACAACCAGCACTCTCCTCCCGGCAACTTCCCCTGCCACTGAAAGAATTACAATATCTGTGCCCAAATCTGCTCCCCTCCACTCTCCAACTCTGTCCAAGGCTGCAAAGAAGCGTTCCACATCAATGAAAGTTCCACCTGCACTTCCACACGTGTCATTTATTGTAACGGTTGCTCCCGATGCGGTCTCCTCTACGTTGGGGACAACGGATTTTTTCTTGCAGAGTGCTTTATAGAACATGTCTGGGACATCTGCTAGATACAACCCCACCGCCCCGTGGCCGAACATTTCCACTCCCCCTTCTACTCTGCCGAGGACATGCAGGTCCTGGGTAATCTCCACCGACACTGCCTCATCTTCCTCTCGGTAAACGTCAACCACATAACATCGATGTGAAATCAACAGACTCCGAATTTCTCCTCCCACTCTTGACAGCAGTTCCAATCTTCCTGCTCAGCACGGTCCTCATGACCTGTCCCACCTGTCAATCATCTCTCCCACCTCTGCACTCCACCATCCTCTCCGATTTTTCAGCGTCATACCAACCTCCATTCGCCTATTGCCCGCTGAGCTGCCTTTTCCCAAGCCCCACATCCCTCTCAATTATCTCTCCAACCCGGGGCTCCCAGCCACATTCCTCATGAAGGACCTTTGCCCAAAACGTCCATTTTCTTGCTCCTTGGATGCTGCCTGGCCTGCTGTGCTTTTCCAGCACCAAACTAATCTTGACCCTCCTACATCTAACCTCTATCCAGTATAAACCCAGAGTGCTCAAACCCCCACCCATGTTTACCTGTTCACTTCTGCGACCATGCTCGTGAATCTCCTCTGAAAATGCTGCAGGGTCAGTACATCCTTCCTCCAACAATGGACCCCAAATTGCGCGAAATCTTGTCTCTTTCTCTCTTTTCTCCCCTTTTCTTGCTTCGCGTCTTTGCCTCAAAGTCGATCCCGTTCTCTGCCTTTTGTTCTTACTACCTTTCTCCTTCCCTGTCTCTTTCTCTCTCCTGCAATCTGTTTCAAACAGAGTCGTCTCTTGTGCCAATTACTTCAATCTTTCTCACGATCTATGTATATATGATTCTATAGTCAGGCCCAGAAAACCTACCCACTCACCCTGCATCAAAGACACCTCCGATAGGAATGACAGACTACTGAGACCACTTGGCATCATCGTCGCCCACAAACCCACCAAAACATTAAAGCAGCAGCTAATGACCTTCGACAATACTAGTCCAATACAATTCCCAATTAAAATTTATGAGACCACACTTCTTGTCTCAAAACCAGTCAGCTTTCGGTTTTTGTCTTCGCCTCTTCCTGTGTCTCCTTTTCTCCTTGTTAGGAATTTCTGCGTTAATGGTTACTGATTGAGTAGGGACTTTTTAAGTGAGCTATTATTCAAAAAGTCTGTTTAAATTCTGGGCTTGGCAGTTCTCCACTCAGCTGTTCAATTTTCATCCAAAATTGAAACACAAGACATCAGATTGTGTTATTGGCTTTTAAGATCGTCAAAATACTCAGTTCAATTTGGATTGGAGTTTGACATTTTTCGGGGTATAATTTAAACTGATTGGCCTGAATTGAATATGATTTTGTTTTTGTCTTTTCTAGGCACTCAGCGAGTCCTGTTTGTTCTTAATCAAATGTTACTTTGCAAATTCTCCAGCACTCCGTGAACTTGCCATGTCATTCACTCTCTTAAAAGTACACCCACCTCTTCCGAACTCCTCCCCTTAAGAAACAAATGAACGTCAAAATGAAAAGATTGCTTCATTTTTCCCTACTTTTAAAACGCATTCTCCCAACATACCGATAACTTTATTGCAAGTTCACCTTCACTTTTCCCCTTATACCTGTATGTTCATAACATTAAATAAAAACAAAGCTCAACTAAAATCTACCAATTAAATCCGCTATAATGCATCTGTGATTACATTCTTCCGAACCGCAACATGTTTGATTTTTAAATTAAAAGACTGGAACATAAGACTCCAACGAAATAATCTCATATTATTATTTTTAAATCGCCGTGAGAATGTAACCAGATTGTGGTCAGTGTGAACAACAGTCTAAAACACGTTGTTCCTGACACACCCATTAAAATGCTGTAAGGTCAGTACCAAACTCAATTGTTCCTTTTCGATTATGGAATATTTCCTCAGGTGGATGTTGATCTTCTTCCAAAAGCAACCAACGAGCAGTTCAATCCTATTTTCATCTTCCTGTAGGAGTACAGCTCCAACTTCTTTCGCATCAAATGGTTGACAGCCTCCTGGCATGGTTCTGCCCACCAAACTTTTGTGTTGTTCTTCAGAAAATCCGTTAACGGTGCCACTACACTGCTGACGTTTGAAATTAACTTCTGATAGAATCCGCTGAGACCTAAGAATCGAGGTTGGTCGTTGAACTTCCTCGATGGCCTTCGACTTTGCGTTCCATTGGGTCAACCTTCCATGACCAATATTATGTCCCAAGAGCTTTTGCGAATTCCGTTTCATTTAAAGTTTTCACCAGTTTTGATTCCCATACCTCTGGCATCAATACCGAGTGATCTATCCTGGATTACGAATGATCACTACATCATCCAAATCGACTGCACAGTTTGTTAACCAGCTACAGTCTGTTCAAGAATCTTTGGACATTGGCTTTCTACGTTCTAAAGGGCATCACTTTAAATTGATACAGCCCACATGGGATTGCAAACGCAGACATTCATATTGCCAACTCTAATAAAGTTACCTGCCAGTAACCAAGCATAAAGTCCAATTTGTGATGTAACTGGCTTGTCTTACTTTCTCGATGCAGTTCTCCAATCTAGGAGCAGGAAACTCGATGTTTCCTGATGAAGGGCTTTTGCCCAAAACTCGATTTCCTGCTGCCTGACCTGCTCTGCTTTTCCAGCAGTACTCTATTCTCGATGATTTTCTCGTCGAGCATGGACTCCACCTCCATTGAACCTGTCTGGATTTGGAAGAATTAAGCCGATTGAGTGTTGCTTTTTCGGACTAGTATTACCTACGTCTACTTCATGGAAAGTAGAATTAGTCCTCCCCATCTGATTCATACGTATGTCCTTGTACTTTAGTTACAAATCTTTCAACTCCGTTCTATGCACCTGAGACAGATAGCTTTCTACTCCTCAAGGGCTTCTTCATTTTTTAATCTATTTCAAGACACCTCAAAATCCATATCACCTGGTTTTGATTTCTCCAGCTTTTTATCGCTAGTATAATACGGGTTAAACATGTTCAATGACAGATACGATACCTTTTTAAAATCTGGCATCTTTACTAAATAGTTTACCGGACTAAATTTCTTTCTCAATTTGATATTGACAAATAAACCTGCTTTTGAATGGATCTTCTATCACTGGTTACTCTACCAACACGTTATTCCCTTGGGAAAATGTCCAGGTCTCAGAGTTTTAATTTTCCACCTGCTTCATTCTACATTGTGTCCCCTTTAGGTACTGTTTAGCAAAGTCACCTCATTACTGCCTGTGGCTAACATGCGATTTGGCATGTATGGCACGTATGGTAAAAGATAACCACATCCTTTTGCATTCCAGGCCAATAAAAATGTATTCCCACATTAGCCTGAGTCTTTAGGTGACGTCTTAGTGGTACGTTCGTGTGCTATCCATAACAATTCCTGCCTGTATACTACCGCCAACACAATCTGGTGTACGTCGGCTCATTTCTTCTCCGCACTCATCTGTTGCGCTCTCCATTTCTGTCCGAGGATCCTATTACCCTTTCAGGACTAAACGCCCCTGTCTGACACTCTGTCTGTTCAGGTTTTTCCTGCACTATTACATCAAAATGGGTATCCGCTAAATGAACTTTGACGCCTTTCCCATTCTCTTTACTTTTCTCTTCGTGCTGTGACTTATGATCGTGGGATCTGATTATCACACAGTTTGGGAAAATGCCAGGATATTTCTGTTTTGTCTTCTCATTTTCTTGTTTTACCTTGGGCTTCTACACAACAAAGGCTGTCAGTCCCACGTCGGATCCTGCCAATTCATTCCCAAGATCAAACTGAATTCCTGAAACTGACATTGTAATTTCCCAGTCTTAAGTTGGCATTCGAACCAGATCTTCCAGGGGGAACGCTAAATCTCTGCCCATCTGGCCCACAAATTACCACACTATCAGGTAACACATCAGAAAGAGTGCACATTAGCTCATTCCTTACTATCAGCGAGTGGTTAGCCGCTGTATCACTACAAATTCTTAACATTTTGTGATGCATAAATTCTTAATTAGTTCAAGTCCTTCTCTTACTGTTCCTTCTGAGTAAACGTTCCCCACATAGGCGAATTCTTTTTAGAGGTCAGGTAGTAACACCACACCGAGCTCCAGCCTCGGCTGTGCACTCTCCTGCCACTTTTGGTGCACATCATACAATTATAGGGGGAGACTTTAATTGTATTATGGATCCGGAAGTAGATAGGATTCCCAAGAGTACTGCAGGAGTATCTCCCAGATCTAGACAAGTGGTGGATCTGAACAAAGAATTAGGATTAGTAGATGTATGGAGATGTCTTCATCCATAGGGCAGAGATTTTTCTTTCTACTCCAATCCACATAAATGTCATACCAGAATTGATATGTTTTTTGCCACCTCGATTTTTTAAAAATTCCATATCATCCTGTAAAATAGGTAATATAGCAATTTCCGACCACGCTGCTGTATATATGGAAACTAAGGCGAGGAACAATGGGACATCCCCTCGTCATTGGCGTATGGACCCCTTCCTAATGAAAGATAGTAAATTTGTAAAGTACTTCTCTCAAGAATTTAAAACTTTTTTAGAAATTAATTCAGGTACGGCTAGCAACCCATCAATGATGTGGGAGACCATTAAAGCTTAAACGTGAGGTTTGATCATCTCCTACTCAGCGACCCAGAAAAAAATGAAGGGAGAACAACAGCGTCTGCTCGAAGCTCGCTTAAAAGCAGCTGAAACAACATACATTGATAGACCTTCTATCATTAAATTGCAAAGGATTACGGCTCTTAGGACAGCTCTAAACACTACGCTTACGAAAACGGCTAAGAGGAAAATATTATTTGCAAAGCAAAGGTTATATGAATATGGCGACAAACCGGGTAGATACTTAGCATTTCTTGCAAAGAAAAAAAAAATCCCCTCAGACTATTAGGTCTGTCAAGGAAAGTACGGGTATTTTGACTCATGATCATAAAAAGATTAATGCGATCTTTAGAGAATTTTATTCTGAGTTGTATAAATCGCAGGATTGTGAAGATAGGACTAGGAGGATGCCGTCATTTTTTAAAAAATGTGACCTTTCCAGGTCGAACTCCGGAATAGGTATCGGTCCTAAATGCTCCTCTAACAGTCCAAGAAATACTTGATGCAATTAGAAAACTTCAAAGCAGTAAGGCACCGGGCCCAGATGGTTTTCAAGCTGAATTCTATCAAGAATGTACAGAAATATTGGCTGGTCCACTTATGGACATGTATAACTATGCATATAGTCAGGACTGTCTCCCGCCTTCGCTGAAAGAGGCAAATATCTCTCTTATCCTTAAAAAAGGAAAGTATCCAGAAGATTGTACGTAATACAGACCAATATCCTTGCTAAATGTAGATTTTAAAATCCTTTCTAAAACGTTAGCATTGAGACTAGAAAGGGTACTGCCACATATTATAAAGGAGGATCAGACGGGTTTTTTTTAAGGGCCATAGATCATCCAATAATATCAGAAGGGTTTTGAATATGATTCAAGCCTGTCATCAGGGAAAGATACCAGGAGTAATAATTTCATTAGACGCGGAAAAGGCATTTGATAGGGTTGAATGGTCATATTTGTTTTACACATTGGAGAGGTTTGGCGTTGGACAGGTGTTTACCAAATGGGTCTCAACATTGTATAGTGATCCCAAAGCAGTTGTGGTTACCAATGGTTTAGGTTCGGATAGCTTCAGTGTGGGTAGGGGCTGCCATCAGGGATGTCCTCTCTCGCCATTGTTATTTACGCTAATAATTGAACCACTAGCAGAAGCTATACGAGCTGATCCTAATATAACGGCCCCGAGGATTGGTATAGGTAAATATAAAATTACTCTTTATGCAGATGATATTCATCTATTCCTCAGTAATCCTCTGATGTCCGTACCTCGCCGAATCCAAGTTATTAATATATTTATCACATTCTCAGGCTATAAAATTAATTTTTCAAAATCGGAGGCTATGCCAATGGGTGGCCTTGCTATGATACCCCGCTTAGTGGACGGATCCCTTTTACCCTTTCGTTGGTCCCTGGAGGGCTTCTTATATTTAGGCATTTTTATTTCCCCAGTATTTGGTCAGTTGTATAAGGCTAAGTTTGTGCATTTACAGGAAAGGATAAGGCAGGATCTCCAGCGATGGGGAGACCTTCCAATTTCCTGGTTGGGTAGAATAGCACTAATTAAAATGAATGTCCTGCCCCGTCTTCTATATCCTATGAGAATGCTTTCGGTGATGCTGTCGAGGATGGCTCTACGTAAATTATATGGCTGGCTGAGTTCCTTTATCTGGAATCATAGGCGGCCCCTCATTAAGCTGAAGAAGCTACAGCTTCCACAGGCAAGGGGAGGATTTGACTTCCCAGATTTTAGGAAATATCAGTTAAGTTCCCCATTAAGTTACATAGCTGATTGGGTCTTGTCTGATCCACAATCAATCTGGGTGGACATCGAGGCCTCTCAATTAAAATACCCACTTATTAACCTTTTATTTTCAGACAAGAGGAAAATCATTACAGATCACTGGAAAAACCCTATAATACTAAACACAATTAAAACTTGGAATATAATGCGGCGAAATGATGGTAATTCACATAAAACATCCCCCTATGCGCCGATAGTGGGAGCATGTAGATTTCAAGAATACTACGTTATTAGATAGTCTTTAGAAATCAGACAGAGAATGTCGTGTCTTACGACCAGTGCTGGTATCTTCCGTCAGTACTATTTATCATTTACTACATGATGAAGTATCGGGAGATTTGGATAATCTGCTTAAAACATGGGATCAGGATTTGGGGCTAGAAATCTCTATAGAAACATGGAATGATATTTGGGAAACCGCTAAAAGAATTACTATCTGTATCAGAACCTAGGCTATCCAGCTGAAGATACTTTATAGGGCCCATATAGCACCGGTTCGATTGGCAAAATTTAAGGCAGGAGCATCTCCAATGTGTCCCAAATGTAAAATAGAGGTGGGCACTCTTGTATATTGCCTATGGACCTGTCATAAGATCCGTAGATATTGGACTAAAGTAGCAAGTACCCTGACAGAAATTTTAGGAACGGAAATTAAAGTGGACCCTGTATCTCTCCTTTTGGGCTTTTCGAACTTTCCCTCCCTGGACATGTACGGGAAGAGACTATTTTCTATTCTCTCTTTCTGTGCAAGGAAAAATATTTTGGTGAACTGGGTGGCTGAGGACCCCCTGGACTTTCAAATTGGCACAGATTAATTATGGAATGTATTCCCATTGATAAATATGGTGCACCGAAAGACCGAATTATTTTATAAACTATGGCAGCCCTTCTTGAATTACATAAATACAAATAATTCAGCTATCCTAACAGGGGCTTTTATTTAATTGAGATTACAAACCTGGCTGATCCGGGGCCCCTTGGGAGAGGAATCCCGCACGAATACGGGTTTTATTACATTTGATATTAACACATTCCGAGCATGTAAGAGACTTAAATATACACTCTGGTTAGTTGTAGGTTAGATTAGTAGACAGTTGAGTTTTGTTTTTTTCTTTCTTTTTTCGGTATTTTTTTTTCTTTTGTTAAATTTTGGCTATTGTATATTTGATTTAATTGTATATCAATGTTTGTATTTGAGAGTTTTGTTTATTTTTGTAAACTTGTTAAATTTCTAATATAAATATCTATAAAAAAAAAGAAGGTATTGTAGACAGTTGGCATAGCCTTTACTCATCGAGGCATATATTATATGAGCTACAGAGGCCAAGATGGAATGATGTGTGTAGTTCTGGCAGCTACATTGCAATAAGAATGCGATTGCACCGGATGGATGTGCCGATTATAATCAGCAGGCTGCAAAAAAGAGTTTGGATACGATCGGGATGTTTAATTTGGAGCAGGGAACCCTGAGGGGGACGGGATTCAGAAGGATAAAATTACAAGGGACATGGACAGAGTGGATAGACAGCAACCTTTTAGTCAAAGAGTCAAGAACAAGGGAGAACACTTTTAAAGTTAAAGGTTTGTGGTTTAATTAGGATATGAGGATTGTTTTTCACACTGAGAATGTTCGGGTCTGGAATGCACTTCCTGGGAGTGGAGTTATCACGGGTCACCTCACAACTGTTTAAAGGTATATGGACAAGCACTTGGAGTGTCATAACATTCATGACTACGGTCTTGTGTCAGAATGTGGGGCAAATGTAGATGGTGCTGTACTTCTGATAGTACAGAGTGCATGCTTCTGTGATTGTACGATTGTGAATGGTCAATCATTGAGCAACTGAAGACAGGAAGTGATGGGTTTCTGGAGGGTACATTAGCAGCAGTGAAATGTAAACTTCTCACCGTTCAGTACACCAAAGTGAAATGTTAGCTAAGATATTGTAGCAACCTTACAGCCTGAAACCAGAGAGTGGAGAACAGGGAATAGGTAGGACTATGAAGCAACTACTTCAGTTCTGCCTTCACAAATAATAAATTTGAAAAATAACTTCCAAGCAATTGTAGGTCGACTGAGAAAGAAAGGAAATGGAATCAAATCAGCAAATAAACAATTTTGGAGAAATTATTTGGACTGAAATCAGATAAGTCCCCATGTCCAGATAATCTACATCTATGACTCCTAAATCAGGTGGCCATGGTAATAGTGAATACTTCGTTCTTATCTTCCAAATTCATGATGGTTCTGGAACTGAATTGACAGAATTGAGAGAGCAAATGTACCCCAATATTTCTAAAGGATGCAAGGAGACAGCAGGAAATTACAATCTTCTTAACACCGAAGATTCAGTCGGGACAAAACATAAGTCTATTATGAAGGATGCACTTCCAGGTAACGTTTAGATTTAAAATAGTTTAAAAGTAATGAGTATGGATCAAGTCAATGCCCATTTATTAAAGATGAATCATATTTGAGAAACCGATTGGTATATGAATAATGACGAATGAATGGATGCGGTGAATTTGGATTTTCATAAATATTTTTGATGAAGTCCCTAGTCTAGTGTTGTGACCACGCTACTCCTTTAATAAGCAGTTCTTGTTTTTATTTTCATGGAGGTCTTAAAAGCGGCGAATCCAATATGTCTGGGTTTTACTAATTGAGAATGCTTTCAAGTCTAAACTTAAAGCATGTACACTGAAGAGCAAGCTATCTTATATCTCGTCCTGTGTAATAAGACAGAAATAATTATTGCTATCATAAATAGGGATTATTTTGAAGGAGTGATGAGAGTATAGTTGAATGTAGAATTCAGATGTAGAATGTGAAGATAATATCCAATACCAGGGTCCTGAGCTTAAACAAGGGACACTTGAATAGAATGAGGAATGACTTGGCTATAGTCGCCTGGAAACAACTATTTTATGGTGTGACAGTTGACGACTAAACGTCCTAAGTAAAAGTAAGTTCCAGTGCAAAGGAAAGACTCGATGAACAGGGGTAATCCGCCAGGTGTGTCTCAGCAGATAAGGGATGTGATCAAATTAAAATAGAAGGAATGCAAATTGACCAAGAACAGGAGGAAACTAGTAGATTGAAAACTTTAAAGGTCAGAAGAAATCCGCTAAAAACAACGATACAGATCGAATAGTAGGAAAGAACACGTGAAAAGGAAAGCTAGTACAGAATATAAATAGGACAGCAGATGATTCCGTAAGTACATAAAATAGAAATAAGTGCCTAAAGTAAAAGTTGATCCTCTAGAGAATGACAAGGCGCATTTAGTTACAGGATATAATGAAATGGCCGAGGCGTTGAACATACATTTTGTATCAGTCTTTACTGTGGAGGACATTAATAACATACCAGTAATTGACAAAGAGACGAAGATAGGTGAGGACCTGGAAACAATCATTATTATGGAAATGGTGCTGAGCAAGATAATGGATCTAATAGCAGACAAGTTTACTGGCACTGATGGAATACATTCCAGAGTGCTAAAAAGATAGTGTGAAAATAGCAAGTGATGAAATCTGGGGCAGTCCCAGGAGATTGGAATACGGCAAATGTGACTCCACTGTTTAAAAAGGCAGGTCGATAAAATATGGGGAAATTATAGACCAGTTAGGTTAACTTGTGTCTTGGGGAAGATGCTTGAGTATACAATCAAGGAAGAAATAGCAAAGCATTTCGATAGAAATCATCCCATTGCGTAGATGCAGCATGGGTTCATGACGAGAAAGACATGCTTAGAAATTCTTTTGGAAATCTGTGAGGTCATTACGAGCAAGGTGGACAACTAGGCCCCAGTGGAGGTGGAGATTTCCAAAAGGCCTTCAACGAGGTGCCGCACAGTAGGCTGCTGCATAAGATAATGGTGTATGGTGTTACGTATAATGTATTAGTATGAATAGAAGATTGGTTGACGAAATGGAAACAAAGAGTATATATAAATGAGTGTTATTCTGACTGGCAATCAGTGACTAGTGGTGTGCCTCAGGGATCAGTGTCGGGGCTGCAATTACTCACAATCTGTAAAGTTGAGATGGAGTTGGACAACATATGTCGTGAGTCAAAGTTTGCAGCTGACACTAAGTTGAGTGCCAGAGCAAAGTATCCAGAAGACTGTGAAACTTTGCAGAGGAACATGGATACATTGAGTGAGCGGGCAAAGGTCTGACAGATGAAATACAATGTTAATAAATAGGAAGTCATCTGTTTTGTTAGGAGTACCAGTGAAAATGATTATTATTTGAACACTAAAACGATGCAATATGGCTCTGCAGAGGGACCTAGGTTTCCTTGTGCATGAATCCCAGAAGTATGCTCTGTAGGTACAGCAAGTACTGAGGAAGATAAATGGAATGTTGTCCCTCATTACGAAAGGTGTTGAGTTTAAAAGCAGTGGCGTTATGTTGGAGCTGTACGCGGTGCTGGTGAGGCAAAACCTGGAGTACTGTGCACAATTTTAGCCTCCTTACTTGAGAAAGGATGTACTGGCAGTGGAGATAGTGCACAGCTGGTTCTCTCGGTTGATTCCGGAGTTGTGATTATGTTCATTGGAATTTAGAAGAATGAGGGGA
Source organism: Chiloscyllium plagiosum (assembly GCF_037043375.1). Taxonomy (NCBI): domain Eukaryota; kingdom Metazoa; phylum Chordata; class Chondrichthyes; order Orectolobiformes; family Hemiscylliidae; genus Chiloscyllium; species Chiloscyllium plagiosum. The sequence goes on from NW_028270146.1 coordinate 112,290,319, forward strand.
GGATCTTATAGAAACATGTAAAGTTATGAAGGGAATTGATAAGATAGAATTTCCACTGTTTCCACTGGCATGTGAAGCGAAGACATGAGGGAATCGCCTCAATATTGGAGGGACCTGATTTAGGATTGAATTGAGAAGGTGGGTTCTAACTTTGTAGGGGGTGGTGTAATTTTTAAATCATTAACTGCTGTAGTAAGCACATAGTAAGTACAAAGCCACCATTTTAGTCTTCTCTACCCTGTAGTAAGCACGAGCAGACACTCCCCCAGATTTTCATGAATGGAACAATGGAAACAGCTTTCCTCGTGGCTGAGGGACCGCCCACAACCACGGCTGTACGTCATCATCCATATAAGGGAGAAGCGGGGAACTCGAACACTGATTGGCTGGGTGAATAACCAAATAATCTCATCCATCAGGAGGACAGTGGGGAACTTTAACACTCATTGGCTGAGACAGTAGAAGGCCCCGCCCACTCCTACATGTATATAACGTGCGGGGATTACAATCTGTGTGTGTGCCTCGTGGGAAGCCATTCTGCAGAATTGAATAAATAGTTTTGGACGAACTCCTCCGTGTCTTTGTTCTTGGGAAGGGAAGCAGAGTGCCTGATGGGGGTCGCAGAGTCCCCTATCTTGCACAATTGGGGGCTCGTCCGGGATGCAATAATTATTGCCGGGGCTCTCTTCGGCTCGTGGATCAAGTCTGATACAAAAAGACGCGTCTGGTATATATTTATACTGCTCACTGGATCGGCTTGGTCCGTCAGCCGTCGGCCAAGAGAGTGACCCGGCTCATTAAAATAATTTTGAATCCTGGAAAAGGAACACACGGACGAGTGTTGGGACGACCGGTTAGTGACTATAAGTGGGGGTACACACATTTAAAAAGGCCAGACAACTCCGTGCACGGATCAAGGTAAGAGATTCTTTTGTTCTTCCTTGTTGGCCACGTGGTTTTGACGGTCATCTGTGAAAACGCTTTAGGCGTTTAAGACCAGGACCGAAGATAGACCATGGGAAATTGTGGTTTTGACGGTTATCTGTGAAAATGCTTTAGGCGTTTAAGACCAGGACCGAAGATAGACCATGGGAAATTGTGGTTTTGACGGTTATCTGTGAAAATGCTTTAGGCGTTTAAGACCAGGACCGAAGATAGACCATGGGAAATCAGACTTTTAGGTCCACTAAGGACAAGTCAGGGAGGACTGTAAATGGAAAAGAAATACCCCCCGATAGTCCACTAGGTCGGAAATTGAGTTTATGGACGGAAAGCAGTAGGACAAAGGACTTAAAGAAAGAGACCATGATAAAATATTGTTGTTTTATATGGACCAAAGAACCTATCCGCGCCCCCTCTGTAGTTTGGCCCGAGTATGGGTCTGATGAAGACTGGGTGTGTCAACTCCTAAATATATATATGTTAACAGAAAACAACCGTTTGACCCAGAAGAGAGCAAATACGCCACCGCCTGGTTGGCGAGTGACTGCGGGGACCCCACGAGTCTCTATCCTCTGATTCCCCAAACAGACCCGAGAAAGCCCCAGAAGTCTTGGGACGTCCTCACCGACGGTTTGCCCCATTCTGCCCCGCCCCCGTATGTACAACCCGCGCACGGCCAGGCGTCCAGCGCGGACCTCCCTCCTGCGTCGGATAATCCCGGTTCCCGGCAGGTCATGCTCAGTGAGGGAGAGCCTGCTGGGGGGGACACAGGAAGGGAAGAAGAGCCCACCCCAGGCATTAGGAGAGCAGCCCGAATTGAGATGCGGAGAGATCAAGAAGAGAGATTGGGTGCTGAGAGTGTTAACAATGTTGAACAGATGAACCCTTTACGAGAGGTGCCATTTGGGAATGAACGGACCGGATTCGTAGTACAACCTTTAAATTCTGGGGATATCCGACAACTCCGTAATGAACTACCCCGTCTACTGGACGACCCCGTCAGTGTGGGAACACAATTAGATCAATTTCTGGGGCCCAGTATATACACATGGGCCGAATTGCAGGCCATGATGAGAATACTATTTAATTACGATGAAATTGTCATGATCCGGAATAGTGCAATGGCCATTTGGGAAAGGGAGCATCAGGACGGCCCTCAGCGTGGAGAGCAGAAGTACCCCTTAGAGGGCCCCCGGTGGGATCATAATGACGAGGGGGGACGGGCTAATATGACAGACCTCAGAAACCTTATAATCAGGGGAATCAAAACCTGCGTGCCTAAACAGCGGAATTTAGCGAAAGCATTCGAAGTTGGACAGAAAAAGGATGAATCCCCGAGTGAGTTTTTAGACCGTTTGCGGGAGTCCATACGAAAGTATTCAGGTTTAGACCCCGATGGGGAAATAGGCAAGCGCATGCTTAAGGTGCACTTTGTGACCTGACATGGCCTGACATTCAGAAGAAATTACAGAAAGTGGAGGAATGGGCTGAAAAAGATGTTGCAGAATTATTACGGGAAGCACAGAAGGTGTACGTTCAGAGGGATGTAATAAGGGAGAAACAGAAGACAAAAATGATGGTGGCAGCCGTACGGGAAGCTTGTAAATCCACCGGAATGGGGGAAGAAGGTTATGGGATGGAAAGAGGAAGGTCGAGGGAAAGTTGGAGAGGGAGAGGAGCGAGATGGGGCAGAAGTGGGAGAGGAGGATCTTATGGAATCGAACGGCCTCAGGCGGCCGGATGTTACCATTGCGGGAAACTGGGACACTTCAAGAGGGATTGTCCCGATTTTAAAAGGGAGCGAGAAGGGATGTATGAAATGGAGCACGAACAAATGGATTAGGGAAGTCAGGGGAGGATCGGAACACGGGCCTACCAAGAACCCCTGGTAAATTTACGGGTGGGCCCATTTAGACAAGATGTTACTTTCTTAGTTGACACAGGCGCCGGCAGGTCCTCAATCCCCCTCCATCCTAGGGGGGTTGGCTTCCAGGCTAAAACATTAAACATTTCAGGAGTAAAGGGTGGGGTTTTCAGTGCAAGAATATTTGAACCACAACCCTTGCGGCTGGAGGAGGAGGAGCTCCAAGTGGAACTCCTTCACCTCCCGCACCTTCCCTATGGGTTGTTGGGACGGGATTTAATAGTCCGTTTCGGACTACGAATAGAAGTGGGAGAAGAGGAAGAATTAGCCATTACCATGTCATACCTTAGTGAGTCCAGATTGACAGAGAGAGACCCTAGGGTTTGGGTCGCCAAAGGGAACCGGGGGGGGGGCTCGCAATTCGACCTGTGGAGGTAAAATTAAAGCCCCAGAGCCCCGACGTCAGAGTGCACCAATACCCCATCTCTTGGGAAGGGAGGCAGGGCCTGAAGACAGTTACCAAATGCCTACCCCTCGCCCTGTTGCAAATTCGCACCCAGCCAAGACGGGATTTGGGCGTCTCCCCTTACGAAATGCTGTTTGGCCTCCCGTTCTATGGGCCGAAGGGAGAACCTCCCTTATTCAAGTCTCGGGACATGTTTGTGCAAAAATATGTTGTGGCTCTGGGGTCTGCTCTATCTCGTTTACGCCAACAGGGACTTTTGGCACAGACGCCGCCCCTCGAGTTTGCGGTGCACACCATCAAGCCGGGTCAGTGGGTCCTGATTAAAAGCTGGAAGCAACGCACCCTCGAACCAACTTGGGACGGTCCCTTCCTAGTACTTTTGACTACCGAAACGGCTGTCCGCACGGCCGAAAAGGGCTGGACACATTATACTCGGATCAAGGGACCGGTGCCACAACCGACGGAGGACAAACAAACCTCTCTGACAGAGGCATCTAAGGAACAGAGACCCTGAGAACAGACTAATTGGACTTTGGCGAGTTTAAAGGACTGTGTCCTCCGGCCGGACACGAGTGTTGCAACAAAATGCAGTCAATCGTATTGTTAACTTGCTTTGCCATTATCCTTCGGCTGGGTCATAGTGTGCGTGTTACCCAATTCGGCCTCTGGGAAAAAAAAACAGGCAGAGGACCGTCGGTGGCTCTCCATCTCCGTTCCCGCCAACAAGCCAACACAGACACTTAGTTTAGACCTATGTGGGTTGGTGCCCTGTGCGATTAAAAGTGAACTGAATCAGACTAAGCGTAACCTAGAGAGAGAAAGGGGATTCCAGGGTCAGACGTTAGTATTACAGTTGCATGGCAAAGAAGGCATCAATAGGCCTCCGGCCCCCGGGGTCCAGGCTATGGTGTCAATTGTCCGTGATCCCATCACCCCTGGGCGGAATTGTGAGCAGAATCAGTGCAATCCACTCTATCTGACCATAAAGACCTTGGGGAACAACGGGACGAGCCTTAATGGAACGATCCTGGTTATTAGGGTTGGGGGCCAGGCAGGACAGAAGGGGTTGCAGCTGTGCTGCACAACCATCACGGTCATTGAAGCTGGGTCTGGGGCCTCATCCACCCCCGATGAGCAGGAAAAGGTTAGGATAATTGAGGTGATGGACTTGGAAAGGACCTTTGAAATAGAAACGGGATACGGGGAGGCGAATGCCTGGATGGAATGGGTCAAATATACGGTAAGGAGCATGAAAAAGAGTGATTGCTACGCGTGCACGGGTGCCCGTCCTAACCCTCAGGTGGTCCCATTCCCGCTGGGATGGGAGAAACATCCACAAGCCTTGGACTGCATGGTAAGGCTGTACCAGGACCGAGAGGCCTGGAACGACCCCACTTGTCGACCCTTAAGTTTGAAGTTTCCTCCCGTCAGGTCTAAAGGGGCGCCCCGCCCTCCGTCATTCACAGGGGTAACGGGTACGCACCAAGCCTGCGTCTCTCGGACGGGACCGCAATGGGACAATGATGTGGGGACATTTGACAAGTGCAGCGGATCAATTCGGCGGGTCAACGAAACTACCGGGGGCAGGAATTACTCCCACATTCATGTGCCTAGGGCAGACCTCTGGTGGTACTGTGGTGGGAGTATTCTGCGACCGACCCTGCCCCAAAAATGGGCGGGCACTTGTGCAATCGTTCAATTGGCCATCCCATTCACCGTGGCATTCGAAAAACAAGAGCAACCCCGTTCCAGTAGAAGAACTAAGGGCTTTGGAGACCTCTTTTGATGATAACATATATTTAGATGCCATAGGGGTCCCCAGGGGTGTTCCTGATGAATACAAGGCTAGGAACCAGATAGCGGCAGGTTTTGAGTCGTCACTGTTCTGGTGGGTTACCATCAATAAGAACGTGGATTGGATTAATTATATTTACTACAATCAGCAGAGGTTCTTTAATTATACTCGGGATGCAGTGAAGGGAATAGCAGAACAACTAGACGCCACTAGCAGAATGGCGTGGGAAAATAGGTTGGCCCTGGACAAGATGTTAGCAGAGAAGGGGGGTGTTTGTGTCATGATAGGCACTCAGTGCTGCACTTTCATCCCCAACAACACAGCCCCTGATGGGTCCATCACCCGCGCCCTGGATGGGCTCACCACATTGGCGGATGAACTCGCCGAAAACTCGGGCATTGATTCTGGCCTCACGGGTTGGTTGGAAGCTTGGTTCGGCAAAAGGAAGGGGGTGGTCGTTTCCTTTCTCGTCTCATGTATAGTGGTGGCAGGGGTACTAACTGCCCTCGGGTGTTGCATCATTCCCTGCGCCAGGGGGTTAACTCAGCGACTGATCGAAACCGCCCTTACTAAGAGGGATGTTCCTTATGGGCAGGTCGAAAGGATGAACCTCGAGATAGAACAGTCTGAATCCCTCTTGGGCGGGGGTAGCATTAGAGAGGGGCAGCTTGATAAACAAGCTCGGGAGCTATTGGACGCCCTGGAGAAGAAACTCCCAGTTTAAAAATTACAAACCGTAAGAAAAGACACGGGGGATTTGTAGGGGGTGGTGTAATTTTTAAATCATTAACTGCTGTAGTAAGCACATAGTAAGTACAAAGCCACCATTTTAGTCTTCTCTACCCTGTAGTAAGCACGAGCAGACACTCCCCCAGATTTTCATGAATGGAACAATGGAAACAGCTTTCCTCGTGGCTGAGGGACCGCCCACAACCACGCTGTACGTCATCATCCATATAAGGGATAAGCGGGGAACTCGAACACTGATTGGCTGGGTGAATAACCAAATAATCTCATCCATCAGGAGGACAGTGGGGAACTTTAACACTCATTGGCTGAGACAGTAGAAGGCCCCGCCCACTCCTACATGTATATAACGTGCGGGGATTACAATCTGTGTGTGTGCCTCGTGGGAAGCCATTGAGGTAACACCCGGTTCTGCAGAATTGAATAAATAGTTTTGGACGAACTCCTCCGTGTCTTTGTTCTTGGGAAGGGAAGCAGAGTGCCTGATGGGGGTCGCAGAGTCCCCTATCTTGCACAACTTTATGGAATTCCCTGCCCAGTGAAGTAGATCACCCTATTGCATTCAACGTTTTTAAAGCTAATTTGGATATTTGTTGAACAATAAAGTAAATAAGGGATACAGTGAGAGCGCGGATAAATGGATATGGGTCCAGCAATAGATCAGCCATGATCTAATTGATTGGCAGAGCAGGTTCGAAGGACCAGAGGGCCTATTCCTGCTCCTCGTTCTTCTGTTCGTATGAAAGGGCAGGGGCCAGTTCTCCTAGCGCAGATTAACTGCTTTGATTTGTTTCGCATAATATTTAGCAGTCTGGCTGCTTGCTGAAAGCAGGCAGCTAGTTGTGTAGCTGCTGGAGCCAACAAGGCAGGTCCATACTGAACCTTCCCTCTCTCTGACAATACTCCAGTAAGAACCTGTCTTCGATTTTTCAGTTCGTTTTTGCCATGGGGTGTTTATGGGTATTGGATTAGAGTGGTGCTGGAAAAGCACAGCAGTTCAGGCAGCATCCGAGGAGCAGGAAAATCGACGTTTCGGGCAAAAGGCTTCCATCAGGAATAGAGGCAGTGTGCCTGCAGGGTGGAGAGATAAGTGAGACCCCATCTCCATCCTGCAGGCACTCTGTCTCTATTCCTGATGAAGGGCTTTTGCCCGAAACATCGATTTTCCTGCTCCTCGATGCTGCCTGAACTGCTGTGCTTTTCCAGTACCACTCCAATCTAGAATCTGGTTTCCAGCATCTTCAGTCTTTGTTTATACCCTGTTTATGGGTATTGGTTGAAGTACTTGGAATAATATCATTAAGTTTGGATAATGTGTTGGTTTGCACATAGGTTAAGTTATTCTGTATGCGACACTTTTGTGTTTGTGTTTCATTCGGTAATCTTATAAAGAAATTCTGTTTTGTTTATAACTAAGTGTTTTGACCAGTTGCACCACTCCTGGAATATCCGCCTTACACCTTAAGACAACATGCAGTGAGACATAATGAACATTGTTTTTTGAAGTGGAAAGCAATCAACCGCGGGATAATCCATGAATTGATGTTTGGGGCCCTAGCTATTCAGAAAGCAGATCAAACATGTGTTCGAGAGAATTAAATGTAATATTTGTAAGCCTGCTGAGGACACCAAACTGAGAGTTGAGTGGGTGAGGAGGATATAAAGAAGTGCCAAAGTGATTGAGACAAGTAGACCGAATGGGCAAATAAGTGGCAGATGAAGAGAAATGTGGGTCGACGTGAGTTTGAGCATTTTGGTTGGCAAAAATAGAAGAACAGGCCAGTATTTCAAAAGGAATTGATATAAAAATATTGGTCTATGAAAATACGCATGTGTGTACTTCTGTTGACCTCATCACTGAAATCCGAGCCCCCATACAGGGCAGAGAGTTCTGAATCCAGAAAACAATACTGGGAAAGGCATTGGCATACTGACTAATGGACAAAGTGGGGAGCTGTGACATTAAATAGGAACTTGGTCTCCTTGTATACCAGTCACTGAAAGCAATATTGCAGCAACAGAAAGCAGTTAGGAAGATAAATGGTGTGTTGGCCTTCGTTTCGAGAGGATTTGAGTCCAGGAATAATGATGTCTTGCTGCAGCGCCTTGGTGATACCCCATCTCGAGCATTGTGCAGTATTGTGGGCAGCTTTGGGATCCTTACCTAATAAACAACAAACCTGACTTTGAGGCAGCGAAGGATGATCAGACTGATCTCTGGGATGACAGGTTTGTTGATGGAGTAGAATTTGGTGCGACTGGGCCTGTATTCGCCGTGGTTCATGAAAAACTCTGACAGTGCGAGACAGCTTGGAAGCAGGAATGATAAATCCCCTGGCTGGGTCGTCTAAAATAAGCGGCGCACAGTACAGTTCAGGCCACTCTGCATTGCGATGCGAATAAATGTCTGCACTCAGAGATTGGTGACCGTGGGGAATTCTCTCCAACACAAGGCTGTGTAAGCCAAGGCACTGAATGTAATTAAGCATTTATAGACACGAAAAGAATGAGAGCGCAGCTGCGTTTGGTGTGGAGATAGATGATCAGTCATCATTAAATTGCATGGGAAGTGGAAAATTGATGGATCGAAATTTCTACTTCGTATTTATCTGATAGTTAATCACTTCGAATGAAACACAAACACAAAAGTGTAGCATACAGAATAACGTAACCTATCCGCAAACCAACATATATTACACAGTGCTTGGGAAAGATAATTGAAAGATATTTGGCCAAATATTGATTGGGGAGGCTCAATGTGTTGAATGACCGACTCATTTCCCGATGTTTCTGTGCAGTCTGTGAGAAAGCTCTGTAAACATTGTCACAAACTTTCAGATGTTAGGAAGGACGTCTCTGCACAGTCGACAGGACTGTGTTTTCTTCTCCCTTTTCCAATAGCGAGGGTGGTGTCTGGTGTTCTGTCCGGGTTTATCCTTTAAGACCTTGGAGCAGTTTGATACAATTGAATGTCTTGCTTGGCCGTTATTTTATTAATTGTTCATAGCTTCCACCAGCTGCCAGAATATTAGACCAGTCTGTATTAGTAATCCAATCACAGGGTGTGATAATTAATCAGATTATAAATATTCTCCTCTAGGGGGCAGGGCAGATTTGAGTAATTTTTCAAATTGTCAAGGAAATTTCAGAGTTAGAGCTGGAATTAAACAGCTTCCCCAGCGACACGGCTTGTTGAGCAGCGCAAATCTTCAGCCCTATTGCAGGAATGGTGTGAGGGTCCATTATCTTTGTCGTATCTGCTGTTTCTTCCTGTCACGTGCAGTGAATGGATTGGCTGAAGACTGGCATGTTTGCTTCTGTTGATATCATCCACGCAACACTTCTGAATGAAGATGGTGCAGATACTTCATCCTTGTATTTTACACTGATGTGCAGGGAGCTTCGGGGAATGGTACAGCAATAGGCCGGTTGTGTTGCTGCTGAGCTGTTCGTCTAGCAACCCAAGTAATGTTCTGGTGACCTGCGTTTGAATCCTGTCACAGCAGATGGTGGAATTCGAATGCAATAAATTAAGAAACTAATAATGGTATAGAATCAATTGCTGCTTGTGGGAGAAAGCCATCTAGTTCACTGATGTCCTTCAGAGAAGGAAACTGGCATCCATACCTGCTCTGGCTCACATGTAACTCTCGACACACAGCACTGTCGTTGTCTCTTGATTTACTGCCTGTGGGTAATAATGATGATCTAGCCTAACACCATTGAGCATTTTAAAAAAAAATAACATTTGTGGATTCGTCTTGCCTTGTCAGTTTTTTCATATTTCAACTCCATTTCTGACGGGGTGCAGAGCTGCAGAGTTTCGATCCGATCTGCTGTTTGTAATCATTTCGTCCTCTCTATCAGATTTTAGTCCTGCTGTAGAATGTTAATACAGTAGTCAATTGCAGTAGCTTTAAATGGGTTGTCATCAGTTATAGGTACACATGGCTGCCACCCTGGTCTATTCGCACACACTCCTCAACTGTGCATGTGGAGTTTGTACATTCGCCCCGTATCTCCGTGGTTTTCTTCCGTGTGCTCCCGTTCCCTTCCACCATCCAGCCATGTGCAGGTGAGGTGAATTCGCCTTGTTTAATTGCCTACAGTGTTCAGGGATGTGGAGGTTAGGTGCATTGATCAGGGATAAGTATGGGATGGGGAATGGGTCTGGTTGGTTAGCTCTTCAGAGGATCGGTGTGGACTTCTTCAGCCGAATGTAGCAATTCTAATATTCATCCGAATGCTTTCCCTTCCACTCGTGCTACTTTTGGTGTTTTAAATTGAATCCGTTTCCCTCTGTTTCTCGCCTTGGCCTTAATTAAGAGCTCTGTAGAGTTAATGATGCTAGTCGTAATTTCGAACAAATAAATTTGTGCATCTTGCGTTATTGTTCACTTTGATGTGAATGTCCTTCCATGTTTGAGCAGCTTTGACACGTCTTTGAAATTGTTCAAAACCCGAAATTGATAGAGAAATTCAGCAAATGTGGCAACATCTGGGGAGACAGAGAAAAAGAGTTAATGTTTCAAGTCCATCCTGACGAACTTTGATCAGAACTGAAAATGTCTTCCTTCACTGGACCACAGTGGACGAGGAATGACGAGAAGCAGATCATGTGGAGGTGCAATGTCACAGAGGAAGAGGTTTTTAATTGTGTTGAAAGTGAAAGAAATGTAAAATGGGTGTAAATTAAAACGTAAATAGGAGAAATGGGTTGGCTCGACTGAGTGCAAGATAAACAAGGTCAAGGGGTAGCAGGAAGCAGAATGTATGAAAAATGGAGAGCAACCATAATGGGGTCAGGCTGCACAGTTATGGAATTCAATATTAACTCCTTCAGGCTGTAACGTACCAAAGCGTGAAGTGAGGTGTTACTCAAGCTTGGGTTGTGCTTCTTTGGAGCATTGCAGCAGCCCAGTGCCGATATGTTAGTATGAGAGTCAGGTAAGATATTGAACTGGGAGCAATGGGAAGGTCAGGGTTATTCTTACAGACGGAGTGGGTCTGTTCCTCAAGGCAGTGTCTGTTTGTTCTCCCCAACGTAAAAGAGACTGCATTGTGAGCAGCAACGACAGGAGGCTGGATTGAAATAGTTGAAGAAAATGCTGCATCACATGGAACTTGTGTTTAGGGCGTTGGACAGTGAGGAAGGAAGAGGTGAATGGGCAGGTATGCAGCTTCTGCAATTGTAATGGAAGATGCCATGGGGAGTAGAATTGTTCGGAGTGATAGAGAGTGTCCGAGAAGGAATGGACCCTGTGAAATGCTGACAGTGGACGGGAGAGGAAGATGTGCCTGAAGGTGCTGTCCTACTGTAGGTGGTGGAAGTGGCAGAGGATGATTCTGTGAATGTAGATTCTAATGCAGTGCGAGAATACAAGGGGAGATAGAACATAGAATATAGAACAATACAGCACAGAACAGGCGCTTCAGCCGACCATTGATCTTCATGTAAGGATAATCCTAACGTACTAACCCTCCAATTTCTGTGACCGTATGCATGTCCAGCAGTCTATTAAATATCCCCAATGACCTCGCTTCCACAACTGCTGCTGGCAACGCATTCCATGCTCTCAACTCTCTGCCTAAAGAACCCGCTTCTGACATCCCCTGTTTCCTTTCCGCTAAACAACTTAAAACTATGACCCCTCGTGTTCACAATTTCTGCCCTGGGAAAAAGTCTCTGGCTCTCAACTCTATCATTATCTTGTACACCTCAATTAGGTCCCTTCTCTTCCTTCTGTTTTCCAATGAAAAAAGTCCGAGCTCAGTCAACCTTTCTTCGTAAGATAAGCCCTCCATTCCAGGCAGCATCCTGGTAAACCTCCTCTGAACACTCTCCAAAGAATCCACATCTTTGCTTTAATAGGAAGACCAGAACTGGATACAGTATTCCAAATGCGGTCTAACCAAAGTTTTATAGAGCGGCAACAAGATTTCACGGCTCTTAATCTCAATCCCCCTGTTAATAAAAGCCAAAACGCCATATGCTTTATTACCAACCCATGGGTGGCAATTTTAAGGGATCTATGTACCTGCACACCAAGATCCCGCTGCTCCTCCACACTGCCAAGAATCCTATCTTTATTTCTGTACTCAACTATCGATTTCGACCTTCCAAAATGAATCACTTCGCATTTATCCAGGTTGAACTACATTTGCCACCTCTCAGTACATCTCTGCATCCTGTCAATCTCACGCTGGAACCTACAACAGTCCTCTATACTATCAATGACACCTCCAACCGTTGTGTCGTCTGAAAACTTGCTAACCCGTACATCAATCTCGTCATCCAAGTTATTAATAAAAATTAATAAGAGCAGAGGCCTAAGAACAGAGCTCGGTGGAACACCACTCACCACTGACCTCCAGGCAGAATACTTTCCTTCCACTACCACTCGCTGTCTTCTGTCGACCAGCCAATTTGTATCCAGACAGCAAACTTGCCCTGTATCCCATTCCTCCTGACCTTCTGAACGAGCTTATCTTGAGTAATCTTATCAAATGCCTTACTGAATTCCATATACACCACATCCACCGCTCGACCCTCATCAACTTGTCTACTAATATCCTCAAAGAACTCAAAAAGATTTGTGAGGCATGACCTACCCCTCACAAAGCCGTGTTGACTGCCTTTAATCAAACCATGCTCTTCCAGATGGTCATAAATCCTATCCCTCAGAATCCTTTCTAACACTTTGCAGACGACAGATGTGAGACTGACTGGTATGTAATTGTCGGGTATTTCCCTATTTCCTTTCTTGAAGAGAGGAATTACATTTGCCTCCCTCCAGTCCTCAGGTACGACTCCGGTGGAGAGTGAGGATGCAAAGATCTTCGCTGCGGTGAAGCAATCACATTTCTCGCTTCCTAAAGCAGCCGAGGACAAATATGGTCTGGTCCTGGCGACCTGTCAACCTTAATGTTTGTCAAAATGTTTAGCACATCAGCTTCCTCAATCTCTATCTGTTCCAGCATACTTACCTGCTCCTCAATGGTTTCATTCACTACAAGGTCCTTTTCTTTCGTAAAGACAGAAACAAAAAACTGATTTAAGGCTTCCCTACCTCCTCAGACTCTATACACAAGTTCCCCATGCTATCCCTGATCGGCCCTACTTTCTTTGATCATTCTCTTATTCCTCACATACGTGTAAAATGCCTTTCGATTCTCCATAATCCTTCCTGCCAAGCCTTTTTGTGCCCCCTCCTGGCTCTGCTCAGACCATTTTTGAGCTCCTTCCTCGCCTGCCTGTAATCCTCTAGAGCTGAGCAAGACCCTTGCTTCCTCCACCTTACGTAAGCTGCCTTCTTTCTTCTGTGAGAAGCTCCTCCGCGCTCGTCATCCAACGTTCCTTTGTGTTGCCCCTTCTTGCCTCTCTCAGAGGAACACATTTGTGCATCAGTCGCAAAACTGTTCCTTACACAAACAGTCTCTACATGTCTATAGTGCCCTTTCCATGGAACAATTTTCCCAGTCCATGCTTTCCAACTCATGTTTGATAGGATCATTGTTTCATTTTCCCAATTAAATGTCCTCCCATTGTGCCTGCTTCTCTCCTTCTCCATAGCTATGTAGAACGTGAGGCAGTTGTGGTCACTATCACCAAAATGCTCTCCGGTCGCAAGATCTGACACCTGCCCCGGCTCATTGCCGAACACCAAGTCCAAAATGGCCTCTCCAGTTAGGAAACCCTCCTGAACACACCTTACAAAAACAGCTCCTTTCCAACCATCTGTTCGAAGGAGGTCCCAATCAATATTGGGAAAGTTATAGTCACCCATTACAACAACCCTACTACATTCACACTTTTCCAAAATCTGCCGACCTATGCTTTCTTCAATCTCCCTGCTGCTATTGAGGGGCCTGTAAGTAAACCCCTAATGGGGTGACTGCTCCCTTACTGTTCCTAATTTCCACCCATACTGACTCAAGGCAGACTCTCCTCGACAGTGGTAACTTCTGTCGCTGTGATACCTTCTGTGATTAGCAGTGCTACACCCCCACCTCTTCTTCCCCCTCCCTATTATTTTTAAATGTTCTAAACGCTGGAACATCCAGCAACCATTTATTCCCCTGAGAAACTCACGTCTCTGTTATGGCCACAACTTCAGAGCACCGGGTACTGATCCATGCTCTAAGCTCATCACTTTTATTCCTGGTACTCCTTGCATTAAAGTAAACAGACTTTAACCGATCCCTTGGTTCTTTCCCAGGAAATCCCTTCCCACTGTTTATTTCCCAGGAAATTCCTTCCTACCTCTTGCTATTGCCTCATCTCCACCAACTCTCATCACCGGTATATAGCTCAGGGTCCCACCCCCCTGCCATACTAGTTTAAGCCACTCGAGCAAACTTTCCTCCCAGGACATTGCTCCCCTTCCAGTTCAGGTGCAATCTGTCCTTCATGTACAGGTCCCATCTTCCCCAATTATCGATATATCTGAAGTCCTCCCTCCTACACCAGCTGCTCAGCCACGTGTTAAGCTGCGCCTGCTCCCTGTTCCTCGTCTCGCTATCTCGTGGTACCGATAGTCAACCCGATAACTCTACTCTGTTCGGACTGTTCTGCATCTTCCACCCTAACTTCCTGAAATCACTTTTTATATCATCAATCCTTTTCCTGGCAATGTCATTGGTGCCAATATGTAACACGAATTCTGGCTCTTCGCCCTCCCCTTTCAGAATCTTATTCACCCAATTGGAGACGTCCCGGAATCTGGCACCAGGGAGGCAACATACCTTCCGGGAATCCCGATGCTGACCACAAAATATCCTGTCAATTCGCCTAACAATCGAGTCTCCTACCGCTAGCGCTTTTCTATTCTGCCCCTTCCCTTCTGGGCCATAGTGCCAGGCTCATTGCCAGAGAACTGACCACTATGGCTTTCCTCTGGTAGGTTACCACCCCCCCCCCCCCAGCAATATCCAAAACTATATACTTATTGCTGAGAGGAATGCCCACAGGGGATCTCTGCATCGTCTATCTGCCCCTTTCCTCCCGCGACTGTATCCCATCTATCCTTATCCTGAGCCTCAAGAGTGACCAACTGCCGGTAACTCCTCTCAATTACCCCCTCAGCCTCCCGAATGATCAGCAGTTCATCCAGGTCCAATTCCCTAACACAGTTTTTAAGGAGCTGGAGTTGGGGGCACTTCTGCAGATGTAGCCAACGGAGGCAGGTGTCATGTCTCTCACCTGCTACATTCTGTAGGAGGAGCAAGCAACTGTCCTAGCATCCATACCCCAATTAACTGAACGCCCACACAATACTAAACAAGAAAGCTTAATTCAATTGCTGTAAAATCAAGCAATAAACTTATATTCAATAAAGGAAGTTTAGAAATAAACCGGACCTTATTAACTTGATTAAAGGAGGAGGGCGGGTTGGAGACACTACACTTGTAGTGCCACGGGTTTTCGCCGCCTTGCTAATATATATGGTCACTTACTTTCCTTCCCGGCAGCCCCGCTGGTCCGCGTCACTTCCGCCGCTGATCCCGCTCCTTCTGTGGAGGAAAAATACACCACCGGCCACTACCAGTAAGTATTTTTTTTTAAATCTCCCTTACCTGAGCTGCAGCCTTTCTGTTTCGCCTTACCTCCACTGCTGCTCCCACTCAAAAAGCCTGCTTCCACTCAAATCTATCATTGTTCTGGAAAGGAGGGAATGAAGTGAGGGCAGAGGTGAGGGAAGTGGGACAGTCACAGCTGAAATTCCTGTCCACAGTAGTTAGGGGATTTCTGGTTTGAAGGAAAAGGAGATCACATCAGATACAGCTCACAGGAAGATGGCATCATGAAACAGAAATGACAGAGACGGAGAAACAGGGAGAATGGAGTCAGCCTCAGCTGATCATGCGTTCAGCCACGCTCAGACAATCTCCCGCATGATTGAAAAGAACAAGGCATATAAATTGAGGATTTATGTCTCATATCTGGTCTGAAGCGAGACGTGGAAATAGACAAAGAGGAAGGTCAGTGAGTATACATAGACAGACATTATCAGGTAGTCCATAACGCTCAGCGATGATTACTGCTGTTCGAAAAGAAGGACTCGATAAGGAGATGAACCAACCATGGTTGAAAAAAGCTGTCAAGGATATTATTCAATCACAAATTGATGAGCAATAGTAGAGGCCAGATTTAGTACATTTATTTCATGGACCATAAGCAGATGCTGGGCAAGAATTTCAGCTGTGCTTCCTGAAATATCCCATGAAACCCCTGCCATTGCTGCTCCATTGCTGCTCTTCTCTCCTCGTCTCTGCTTCCTGATTCCAGGTTCTCCTTCTCAAATTACACAGCGCATTCTCTCACATTATGCTCCCTACCCATTTCACCTTAAACTCTTTGATCAAGTCTATCTTCCCTGCACTAGTATCAAGTTGCATTTTGTACCGCGGCTTTGCCTCTGGTCTCAGTGTGAGTCGGAATCCCCATTCATGCTGTTTTCTACCTCCCACTCACATCTCATTTCGGAAACTTTGCTTCTTGTAGTAAACCATATTGAAAACACCTCTCCCCCTTTGCACTGAATTCACACTTTAATGAAAATTTCAAAAAGTATGCTCAGACGTCATCTTAATCTGCTTAAGGCAACTGCACGTTGCCCATCTGGTATGAGAAATCCATTTCGTACATACATCTGGCCAGAGCTACGTTTTCACTGTCGAGATCAACACTCCCTTTCGACAAAGGATTTCAAGTGTTTGTCTTACTGTTGGCACTAGTGAGAGCTTCATCCTGTATTGTAATCTTGAGAATAATTAAATCATATTATGAAGTTTGTGCTGAGTGTTGGTTACCTGTCATTTTGAATATTGTTTCAAATTTGCAGTGTTTATCTTTAAATGCTTGTTCTTGAAGTTAGTACCAAATGGAGTGTAGGAGGTTGAGGTATAACACTATAGCATTTATAAAATCATCAGAGGCATGGGCAGGGTGAATAGCCAACGTCTTTTTCACAGGAAAGGGGAGTAGAGGATATAGGACAGTTACAACATTTGACAGAGGCTTGGATAAACATATGAATGGGAAATGTTGAGAGGAATATATGGGCCAAGTGCAAATAGATGGGATTAATTTATTTTGGAAACCCTGGCCAGCATGGACAAGTTGCACCAAAGTGTCCGTTTGTGTGATATTACAGTATGAATCTAGAACGCGAGGAAAATGGAATACAATATATGAGGTAAGTATACTGGAAAGAATATATTACAAAAAGCACGAAAATTTCCGTCTGTGTGTATATCTATCTATCTATCTATCTATCTATCTATCTATCTATCTATCTATCTATCTATCTATCTATCTATCTATCTATCTATCTATCTATCTATCTATCTATCTATCTATCTATCTATCTATCTATCTATCTATCTATCTATCTATCTATCTATCTATCTATCTATCTATCTATCTATCTATCTATCTATCTATCTATCTATCTATCTATCTATCTATCTATCTATCTATCTATCTATCTATCTATCTATCTATCTATCTATCTATCTATCTATCTATCTATCTATCTATCTATCTATCTATCTATCTATCTAATGTTCTTTCTTACATACATACATTTGGCAGGAAAGATGTCAGGAAAGTATAGTTACGACACTTGGGGGTTGTGACGAGGAAACCGGTTAGAGCGGACAGGCAGATAGATTACACCAGGATTTTACACCATTCCTCACAGAGGCAGGTAAGAATTTCAATGACATAAAGAAAATGCTAACAGGAGGAAAGTTCTTGAACTGTCTCTAAAAAGGAACAACGTTTTTAACAAACAAGTCAGACCAAACGTAGACACGCCAGCAGCAATGCATTGTTTGTTTTAAAACAAGTAGTTTTAGAGTGACTGGCGGCATTGTCGGCATTATTATGTACCTCTCTGGATTACAGGAGTGTTCGAACGAAGCTGGAGAACCTTCACTGTGGCGCCTGTCTTCAAGGAAGGAGCGAGACCGAAAGCCGGAACCATTCAACCGAATGTTTATTCAAGGGAATCTGCGAAAGTCTGTTATTAAGGAAGGAATTGAATGGCATTTAGAAAATCTTCATGCAGAATCAGCCCGATTTTGTGAAAGGGAAACTGTATTTTGTCCAGTGAAATTATGCAACGTTTTTTTGGCCTGGAGATCCCTGAGAATGCATCAAGTGGACCTGATGAGGGAGAACAGTGTGGAAACAGGCACTTCAGACCAAGACGTCCACACCAACCCTCCGATAAGCAACTCACCCAGACCCATTCCCCTATATTTACCCCTTCAACTAACACTCCGGGCAATTTAACGTGGCTAGTTCACTTAACCTGCACTTTTTAGACTGTGAGAGGAAACCAGAGCAGCCGGAGGAACCCACGCAGACAGGGAGAGAATGTGCAAACGCCACACACTTAGTTGCCTGAGGCGGGAATTGTGCCCGGGTCTCTGGCGCTGTGAGGCAGTAGTGCTAACTACTGTGCCACCGTGCCGCCCGAGGTATCAAAAAATAAACGTTCTCACACAAGGCACAGGCTCACAGAATGACGGATGACGTTTTAACATGGGATGACCATTAGTTAAGATATGGAAATCGGAGAGTCAGGAATAATGGATCTTTATGATAAAGATGTATCTACTGTAACTCCACAAATATCAGTCCTATGACATCAGCTATTTGCAATCTATACTGATAGCCTGACAGCGGGAGATGAGTCTAATATATTTCCGAGTTTATGGATGCTACTGGCAACCGAAATTCAGGCTGTTATTTAATGAAGAGGACTCCCAAAAAAGGAACAGTCAAAGGAATTTTAATGTTCCTGTGTATAAAAAATAATGCCAGCATGCTGATGCAATAGGTAACAAGGTAGTTTCCTGGGATGGAAGTGTTGAGTTATCAAACACCTCTCCAATGATGAGGCTTTTATTCATGGTAATTTAAATGTGCATTGATCTCGAAACCAGGACTAGACATCTGTCCGGCATGGGGTGTTCTGCAGAACACAGAAGTGCATTGATCGATACCCGGACCAGGTATCTGTCCAGCACTGGGAGCTATGCAGACCACAGCATTTTATTGATCTAGAAACCCGAACTAGATATCTGTCCAGCACCGGAGCTATGCAGACAACAACAATTCACTCATCTATAATGTTGGACTCGGTATCTAATCAATACAGAGAACTGTTGCAAGCCACAGCAATGCATTGATCGAAAAAACCCGGACTTGCTATGTGTCCAACACCAAATGGTATGCACACCACAGCAGTATGATTGCATCCAGGTGACACTTCGTGAAGCACTCTAGAAGAGGTTGAGATGAATTGTATTTCATATTTTCTACCTTACAATGTTTTTAGATGTACTTTTACAAATTGCAGTGAGATCAGATTGTAAAGTCCTGAAACAAAACCAATGGCATCATAATGGGCATGTTCATCTCCTATGTTAATACCTCAGGGCTGGCATTGCAAGGAACTTGACAAAACTACTCTGAATTTCCTAAGTCTTTTTTTAAGAAGGAAACAGCGTGAAATGTCCTAACGATGTCGACAGGATGGAAATGTTCCAGGTGGAACTCAGTTGCTCCACCGACTCTTTGTGTGGATCTTTTTTATTCTGTTTTCTGGAGGCGTTTTCTTCCCAAACTTATAACTTTTTAAAGTGACTTCGACTGGAATGGAGGAAGTGAGTCCCTGGCCGATGAGGGGACCCAAGGCCACGAGATTTAAAGGACAATGCGGACTGGAGACTGGGTTTTTTGCGGACGAGCGACTGGGCTCAGCGCCGTCTGGAGACTTGGCCTGGTACAAGTTTCGAGAGTGGGCTCAGAGTGGTATGGAGCCTGGGCCCAATGCGGCCTGGAGACCGGTCCTGCAGCGGTATGGACACTCGGCCAAGTGTGTTATATGGACTGGGCCCGGTGCAGCCTGGAGACGGAGCCCAGCGTGGTCTGGAGACTGTGTCCAGTGCAGTCTGGAGACTGGGCCCAGCGCAGTCTGGAAACTTGGCCTGGTGCGGTCTGAAGACTTGGCCAAGTGCGATCTGTAGACTGGGCCAGGCGCAGCCTGGAGACTGAGTCTTTGCAGTCTTAAGACTGCGCCCTTCACAGCCTGGAGAATGGGCCTGGCGCAGCACGGAGAGTGGGCCCGTACGGCCTGGAGACTAGATGTAAGATTAGACCACTCAAGGACAGTCGTGGAAAGTTATATGTGGAATGTGACGACATAAAGGGAATGAAAGAGAATATTTTAACAATTTTGGAAGATCTGGAAATGGATCGGATTTGATTTATCCTTGGATTCTCCTGGAAGCCAGGGAGGAGTTTGCAGAGATGTTGTTATCATTGTCGACAGGCGTAGTGACAGAGAACTGGAGGACATCAAATGTTATTCTCTTGTTCAAGAAGTGGAGTCAGGACAATCTTGGTAACGTGTTGGAAAATGTTATAAGAGTTAAGATTTTTAATCACCTGGAAAGGAGTAATTTGATTCGGGATAGTGAAAACGGATTTGTCACTGGCCACTGCATTTGTTTAGCCACTTTGTCAAATGAAATTACACAGGCTTCTACGTCCCTCTCATCAAACGTCGACAGTGTCTGGATATATTTCAGCAGATCCCCCAATAGGTCTTTGGCTGCCTCAGGATCCTCAGGATCTTCATTCAGCCTACCTTCTACTTTCATCTCCACCCTTCTACGTCGATTTTCCTCTCTAATTACTAAGTTTTGAAGTTGAAACTCTCTCTCTTTTTCTGCTTTTTTTTTCTTTCTTCAACGTTTCGTGTTCTTTTATATCTACTTTTCAGCATAATTCAAACTGCTTCAAATCCTACTCACGTTCAAGCTCCCTCATCTGAAACTGAATTCTAGCTATTTCCACAGATTCCGTTGATGGTTCCAACAAATGCAATTGCCGAGCTATTGCTGTAATTAACTCTCCTTTTTCACAGACAAGCGCTACTCCAACTCCAGCTTGTCCGCCAATTCCAACAGCTTTGCCATGTCATCTTTTTTAAAAAAAAACAATTTCATTTCTTCCATCCGAGAAAACTCTTGGCGACTGAAAGCGGAATTGCTACAAAAAGCATGGCTTAAACCAAACGACTTCAACACCCGGAAGAAAAGACACTGAGAACTACCATACGCCACCATTGAACACAATAACCCCCCCGAAGTATATTTTCCAATGACTGCATGAGTTTCCTCTGGGTGCTCAGGGTTCCTCCCACAATCCAAAGATATGCACTTTAGGTGAATTGGCCATGCAAAATTGTTCATAATTTTCAGAGATGTGTAGGTTAGGTGCCTTAGTCGGGGTAAATGTAGAGTAGTACTGTAGAGGAATGAGTCTGCGTGGGTTACTCTTTGGAGGGTCGGCGTGGACTTGTTGGGCCGAATGGCCTGTTTGCACAATTTAGGGCCTCTATTCCTTAACCCAATTTGGAATTATCGATTTAGAACCGGTCAAATCCCTTTGCAAAAAGGAGCACTCAAACATACATTCTAGCATGCAGTTCTCCAGGAGGAAACAGCATCAAGAGACATTTCAGAGAGAGTAGCAACTGGGGACAATTTACTAAAGCTTCCAAACCTTCTGAGATCCCAAGCACCCGATGACGGTTACAGCCGTCGTCGGATAATCGACAGAGGGAGAACGAGGGGGGGTTTCATGGAACGATGAATTAACATGCTTGAGAATGTTAAAATAAAGGCATTTGCAGACACAATAGCAATATATATAAGTGTGCACCGGAATGACAGATGGATAGGATTTTGGTGAGAGTTCGAATTAGATTTGTTTCGGGAGGCTTGAAGATAGGAGTGTCAGCAGCTGACTATTAGCATCGTGACACTGCATTTCACAGATCAAGGTTCAACTATCAGGTGGAATATGCCAGTGTGATATATTCTGGAGTGATGAGTAATTAAAGTTAGAAATGGTCAGGAAATGGTGTCACGAATCTGCTCCTGATCAAAGGGATCACCACAGTTGTGACTCATCTGCTTCAACCTTAGATATTGGCCTTGGATGGGATGGAAACAGAGTACAGAAGTGGTGTTTGTAAGCATAACGGAAGACAGTGACCTCCAAGCTCCCAATATTTAAATAAAAAAGGCAATGATAACATGAATCGTGGTTAACCAACGAAACTGCCTGATGCAGGAAGGAAGACAGTAATCAGTGTTCACTGAGGAGAGGGGCATGATGA
Source organism: Chiloscyllium plagiosum (assembly GCF_037043375.1). NCBI lineage: Eukaryota > Metazoa > Chordata > Chondrichthyes > Orectolobiformes > Hemiscylliidae > Chiloscyllium > Chiloscyllium plagiosum. The sequence continues at coordinate 112,312,338 of NW_028270146.1, forward strand.
ATGTTGAGACTAGAGATTGAAGATTGATTACTCTGGCTCACGTTGACATAACTAGGGAAGATGCGTTGGGAAGGCGAGAGTTTATTAAGGTGGACCTATCCCAGTTTGCTTAGAGACACGAGAGAAGAAATAACTGGTGTATTTTTAGCATCCTTTAACACAAGTGAGGTGCTGGAGGACTGGAGGGTTGCTTATGTTGTCCCGCTGTGCAAAAAGAATAGTTGGAATATTTCGGGTAACTGCAGACCAGTGAGCCTGACGTCAGAGGTGGGAAAGTTGCTGGAGAAGGTACTGCGTGATCGAATCTATTTATTTAGAAAATTAATGGACTTATCAGTGATAAACAACAAGGTTTTGTGTGGGGGAGATCGTGCCTTACCAAATTAGTAGAGTTCTTTGAGGAAGTGACCAAGTTGATAGATGAAGGAAGGATTGTAGATGTGGTATACATGGACTTTCGTAAGGCGTCTGATTAAATTTCCCATGTTAAACTAATGGAGAAAATGCAGTCACATGGTGTGCAGGGTCTTCTAGCTAGTTTAACAAGTATCTCGTCCGAGTTTATAGGAAAATGCATTGCTATGGTCTGCATAGCTCTTCGTGCAGCTCAGAAATCTCGTCCGGGTTTAGGGGTCAATTAACTCCTGTGGTCTGCGTTGGTCCAGGTGCTGGGCAAATATTTCGTGGGGATTTCTAGAGCAACGCATTGGCGTGGTCTGCACAGTGGTCCACACTCGGAAGATTGCTGATTTGTACTGCGAAGAGCCTGATCTACACAGTGTTCATTGCTGAACTGACACCTCCTCTGCCTTATTGGTTCTCTGTGCTGAATTGAGAATTTGATATAACTAACGATATCCGCTGATCTGGCAATGCCTTCAGTTCTCATCCTTGTGATTGGACCTTCCATTTCTCTATTAGCGTTGTCGTTTTTCCATGAACAATACAACATGTTAGTACATAACCACTATCTGGCAGCAGCCAAAGCCTCTTCATACAGAATCAGTCAGTCATTCCCATCGTCTTCAGGTCTCCACTTAGGAAGAAAAGATGGCCTCCCGATAAAGGTCTTGGTACACGACTCAAACACCCACCCCCTTACTACTGTCCACCGCCAATCAACCACTTCAAAATATCCCGTATGTACTGAGAGCAATGGGGCCACTGCAAACATCAAGGAGCATACCTTCAGGGAGATGGAACAACACCTCCCATGTCTGAACGGATCAGAGCGAACCCTCCAGTACACACAGTATCACTACGTCCTGCATTCACTCCACATTTATATAATATACAGCATTTTATTCTTCCTGAAATAAATCACAGGTTCACGGTTACCCAAGTGATGTTCCAGCTGCCAGGTTAAAGAACAAATAACAAAGAGAATTTACAGATGAGGAATAGCCCATCGGTCCTTCAAGTCTAAGCTAATCCAAATCTACTATCTACACCTGATGCCCAATTCTTAAGCATCTGTACCCCTCTGCTCCCCACCTACTCATGCATCTGTCTCGGTGCCTCTTAAATTAATCTATCGTGCCTCTGCTGGCATCGCGTTTCAGGTACCCACCACTCTCACTGTAAAGTACTTGCCGCGTGTGTTCCCCTTAAGCTTTTCACCTCTCATCTTGAAAGCGTGACTTCTCATTATTGAATTCTTCACACTGGGAAAAAAAAGCTTATCTATATCTACCGTGACTATACTCTTCTTGATTTTGTAGACTTCAGTCAGTTCCCCCACCTCCATCGCCTTTTTTATAATGGAAACAAACTTAACCTACTCAGCCTCTCTTCATACCTCGCATCTTCCATACCAGGCAACATCCTCGTGCACCCTCTCCACATCTATTTGGTAAAGCGGCGACGAGAAATATCCACCATATTCTAAACGCGGCCGAAACATCACGTGTACAATTTTAACATGACTTGCCAGCTATTATACTTTAGTACACTCTCCGATGAAGGCATGCATACCATATGACTTCTTGACCATTCTATCCACCTGTGCAGCAACCTTCACGGTACAATGGACCTGAACCCCCTGAACACTCTGCTCATCAGGTTTTCGTTTACTGGATAATTTGCGCTGGAATTAGACTTCCCAAAATGCATCACCTCACATTGGCCAGGATTGAACGCCAGCTGCCACTTCTCCGCACAACTCTGTGGTCTATCTATATTCTCCTGTAATTTTTTGACAGTCTCCGCAACTCTACCAACCTTCGTATCATTATGTTAGATTCCCTACAGTGTGGAAACAGGCCCTTGGGCCGAAGCAGTGCACACCGACCCTCCGAGTAATCCACCAAACGCATTTCCCTCTGACTAATGCACCTAACACTATGGGCAATTTAGCACTGCCAATTCATCTATCTTGCAGATCTTTGGACTGTGGAAGGAAACCAGTGCACCCGGAGAATGTGCAAATGCAACATAGACAGTCACCCGAGGCGACAGTCACCCGAGGCTGGAATCAAACCTGGGACCCTGGTACGGTGAGGCAGCTGTGCTAACCACGGAGACGCCGTGCCCCCCGCAACCAAAGTTTTTTTTTAGATTAGATCAGACTACTTACAGTGTGGAAACACGCCCTTCGGCCCAATCAGTCCACACTGACCCTCCGAAGAGCAAACCACCCTTTATTTACCCCATTCACTTAACAAGTTTGCATGGCCAGTTTTCTGGTTTTGTGAGGCAGCAGTGCTAACCACTGACCCACCGTGCCGCCCCAAATGAAACTATAAACTTGCTGACCATACCAACAGTGCCCTCTTCCAGACCAAATGTATACCACAAACAACAGTGGCCCCAGCACTGATCCCTGTGGAACACCACTAGTCACCTTTCTCCATTTCGTGAAACTCCCTTCAACTACTACTCTCTGTCTCCTATTGCTTAACCAGTTCTTTATCCATCTATCTAGATCACACTGCACACCACGTGGTTTCAACTTCTCTATTAGTTTACTGTGTGGAACCTTATCAAACGCCTTGCTAAAGTCCATGTATTTGACATCTACATCCCATCCTTTATCGATCAACTTGGTCACTTCGTCAAAGAACTCTATTAAGTTGGTAAGGCACGACCTCCCCCGCACAAAACCATGTTGCATATCACTGATATCCCATTATTTTCCAAATATAAATAGAATTTATCCCTCAGTACCTTCTCCACCAACTTTCGCACCACTGACGTCAGGCTCACTGGTCTGTAGTTATCTGGAATATCCCTGCTATTCGTCTTGTACAGGGGCTCAGCATGACAACCTTCCAATCCTCTGATACCTCACCTGTGTTTAAGGATGCTACAAAGATATCTGTCAGTGCCCCAACTATTTTCCAGATTGTTTTCCATTGATTTTCTAACTTCTCTTGATAACTTCAGTTCCTGTCTATCTTAGTTCGAACACATTTTTTTTCCCAATTATCGAAATAGTAAGCAAATACTTGAGGCCCCAGCACTAGTCACTGTGTCACTGCAGTCATGAATTTGTGTATAACTGATACAGACTGATTTCTCCCTAACTTATTCCTGTATCCAGCTAAGTAATCGGTCCTCCCCGTAATACTTTGTCAGGCTGAATGATCCCTTCCATTTCCTGTATAACAGGTCTGAAAAATTAGCAAATCTGCTCCAATTGCTGAGTAATAGCCAAGATTGGCTGACTGGCCTCATTTTTTTCCTGTTTAAAAATCTTGATGGGCTGAATGTCCTTCTTCAGTGTAGGTTTCGTTTTGAACGGTGCAGAACATTTTGGAACCATCGTGCAACAGCCAACTTCTGACTTAATGATAGCGGGAAGGCCATTCATGATGCAGCTTCTGATAGCCCAGAGTGTCTCATGGATGCCCAGTTTCCATTTGCTCCCTACTACAGAAGTGCGTCCTACTTCACACGAAGTACTGTCACATAACAGTGGGCAGTATCTTCAATATGAGGCTAAAGCGTTCCCTTCCCTAGTACTGTGCGCTCGGTGCTCCTACAGATATTATCAGGGACAGACCCATCTGTGACAAGGAATATGATGAAAGTATTTCCCTCTTGTTGGTTTACATATCACGTCCCAAAATCTGGCAACACTGTATGTGAGGGCCTTCCCCGCTCCATCACTGGTTGGATTGTGGACACTTTCATGCTGATGGACATTGAAGCTTCACACTCCGAGTACATTCTGAGTCGTTGTCACCCTCGGTGTTTCGTCCTATTTGTTTTAAACATCAAGGGTAACTGAGTTGTCATCGAGGCGTGATGTGAAGGGCAGTAGATGTTCATCATCAGGCGATTTCTTTGACGATCTTTGACCTGTTCCCATGAGATATCACGGGTTCTGGAATCAATGTTGGGGTATTCCAGGATAATTCCTTTCCTGACTGTACCGCACGGTGCTACTACCGCTGGTGGGTCTGTCCTGTCGTTGGGAATGGATGTACCCAGTGATGGTGATGGGGAATCATGAAACATTACTTTTCAGACTTGATTCTGTAAGTAAGACAGTGTCAGACCGTTTCCTCATCGGCGGTGAGGTGTTTAAAATGCACAGCAGATCAGGCAGCAGCCGAGGACCAGCAGAATCGACGTTTCAGGAATGAGGCTTGTGGGCTGAGTAGCTGAGTGACAAATGGGAAGAGGTGAGCTCGGAGCAAGGTAGCTGAGAATGTGATGAGTAGAGCAAGGTGAGGATAATAGTGATATGTCGGAGAGGAGAGTGGAGTGGATGGATGAGAAACGCAAAGGACAGATCAAGAGGGCACTGCCAAGTTGGAGGCTTGGGATTGAGTTAAAGATGGGTGGAGAGGAATGAAGAATCTGGTGAAACCCCAATGATCCCATTTGGCTTCATGGTCCCAAGGTGGAAGATGAGGCATTTCTCCCCCAGGGTTAGGGTTATTGGTTTTGGTAATGGTGGAGGTTCAGGTCTTGCATGTCCTTGGTGAAGTGGGAGGGGGAGTTGATGTTTTCTGCCAAGGTGCGGTGGGGTTGGTTGGTGTGGGTGACACAGAAAGGTTCTCTGGAACGATCTGCAAATTGTCATACAGTCTCCTTGATGTCCAGGGCACCACATTGGGTGCAACGTATACAGTAGATGACATTGGTGGAGGAATATCTATCGGATGCAGAAGATTGTTTTGGCGACTTGGACGGCGTTGGGGAGGAGGTTATGCAATTCTTGCAGTGGCAGTGGAGGTTGCCGGGAGTGGGGTGTGAGATGGTTCGGAGGGGGTGGGGAGGTTGGGAGCGTGGATCTGACAAAGGATTCGCATAGGAAATTGTCTCTCCAGAACGCTTTAATACTTGGGGAAAGATTTCTTTGTCACAAGCGGTGGGATCCGTTTGGAGGTGGTTGAAAGTGGTGGAGGATGATGTGAATTACCCTGAGGTTGGTGGTGTGGAAGCTGAGGACCAGGAGGGATTGTCCTTGTTGCTTTGGCAGGAGTGGGGTTCAAGGGCAGAGGTGCGGGAAAAGCGCACACATGGGAAGGGAAATAGCGATCTTGGAAGAAGGAGGTTATCTGGATTGTCTAAGTTGGAATTGGTCCTCCAGGAAACAGATGCGCCCAGACGTAGAGCAATTTGGAATAAGGGACAGTGTTTGCACTGATGTAGGAGGTGAAGAGGTGCAGCCCAGGCAGCTGTGGGAGTCGTTGGTTATGCAGGAAATGTCCGAGTTCAATTGGTCACCAGAAATGGAGATGGAGAGGTGCAGGAAGGGGTGGGAGGTGTCCACCATGGTACGGGAAGTGGACAGAGGTGTCGGAGATGGTCCGCAAATAGGAAAGAGGTGCCAAAGATCGTCTGGGAAGGGAATGGAGGTGTCTGAGTTGCCCCACGAAGGGAAGGCGTATTTCCGAGCGGCCCGGGAAGTGTCTAAGATGGTCTGTGAAGGGGAGGGAGGTGTCCAAGCTGGTCGAGGAAGGGGACCGAAGTGTTCAAGTTGGACCAGAAAGCTAAGGGAAGTGTCTGAGATGGTCCAAAAACTGGCAGGAGGTGTTTCAGGAGGTTCAGGAAAGGGAGGGAGCTTTCTGAGATGGTCCTGGAGGAGATGGAGGTGTCAAGGATTGTCCTAGAACTTGATGGATGTGTCGAATATAGTGCAGGACTGACAGGGAGGTGTCCAAAATGGTCCAGGAAACTGAGGGAGGTGTTCAGGTTGCTCCAGGGATGGGAAGAAGGTGTCCAAGATGGCGTGGGATGAGGAGGGGGGCGTCAGAGATGGTGCAGGTGAACGTGAGTTCGAGGTGGAAAGTATTGCTGAAGCCGATGAACTGTTCAACCTTCTCGTGGGAGCACAAGATTGCGCCGATAAAGTTATCAATGTTGTGGAGGAAAATTTGGGGAATGGTGCCGGTACAGCAACAGAATATTCCCCAGAACATTCTGTACTAGCTAATTGAGAACTGACATTCCCCGGAACATTCTGTACCCGTCATCCTGAAGTTGACATTCCTCAGAACACTCTTTACGCAGCGTTTTACAACTGATATTCCCCGGAACTCCCCTGAAATTCTGTGCCAAACATTTTAATAACAACATTCCACAGAATATTCTATCCCTGATATTATTTGTGAACGGCTGGACGTCAGTGAATTGAGCAAACAATAGATACTGAGGGGAGGTACCCCATTCCAGGGAGAAGGACACACTGTTCCGAAGTCCCTCCGACAGTTGAAGGGGTGCATACATTTTCGCTGCGTTTGCATTTCTTCAGGGCAAAGGTTCCACGACACAAGAGAGGAAGGCACAGAAATTTCCAACCTCTGTTTGTCGTCATTGAACTGGGAGAAAATCGTTCATATTTGGAAATTGAAAGAAGTGATGAATGCCTGCTTTCAAGTAATCGAATGTGTGGAAATGTTCTGGACTCCATCTGTTCTATGTGTGTGTTTGGGGAAGGAGGTTTTCTTGTATTTTAGGTTAGATTACTTAGAGTGTGGAAACAGGCCCTTCGGCCCAACAAGTCCACAACGACCGTCCGAAGAGCAACCCATTCCCAGACCCATTCCCTTACATTTACCCCTTCATCTAACACCTCGGGAAATTTAGCATTGTCAATTCACCTAACCTGCACATGTTTGGACTGTGGGAGGAAACCGGAGCACTCGGACGAAACCCACGTTGACACGGGGAGAATGTGCAAACTCCACACAGACAGGTGCCCGACGTGGGAATTGAATGCGGGTCTCCGGTGCAGTAGTCGCAGCAGTGCTAGCCATTGTACCACTGTGCCGCCCATAAACACATTTATGACACATTTTTCTCTGTACTTCGGACCTTCCCACTTATTATATCAGCTCCAACTATTTAAAGAAGTCTCTAAATACATTTGAAAGTCTCACTGGGTCATCAACGAATCTTGTCACTATGCCTCCATGCTGATGTATAATTTGTTTAATTTCCTTCCTCACAGTTAACTTAGTGGCGATCTACGTCATGCTTTATAGAGATGGTGGATTGTCTCTATATGTCAGACGTTACCTGAGGTCAATGGCAGTGGCGGATCTAATGGTAATTATCCTTGATCTGATATTAAGTCACATTCTCATTGTTTATGAGGAACAGTTTTATTTCCTGTGGGATATCCCCATGTGTAATATGCACGCCGTCCTGCTTTATGCAGCTACTGACTGTTCTGTCTGGTTCACCGTCACTTTCACCTTTGATCGGTTTGTGGCCATTTGTTGCCAGAAACTGAAAAGTAAATATTGCAGAGAGAAAATGGCGGCTGTGGTTTTGGGATCAGTGACTGCGCTGAGATGTTTGAAGAACATTTCATGGTATTTTATGTTCACAGTACAGTATCAGATTGCGAACGAGCCCTGGTTTTGTTATGTAACACTCGCTGTTCAATACTCCCATGTCTGGGTCACAATCGAGTTCCTCAACCACATTCTAACCCCGACTCTCCCATTTCCCCTGATTCTGCTGCTCAATATTTTCACTATTCGATACATTTTAGTGACCAGCAGATTACGCAAGAGACTCCGCGCTCAATCCAATGGGGTCGCTCAGTATGACAAAGAAATGAGAAACCGAAAAATATCCGTCGTTTTACTGTTTGTGATCTCGGCAAATGTCATCATGTTACGGTCAACGTTCATGGTGTTTTCTACATGGAACCGGTTGGATTATATTTTGTACAACCCTGTGTATCTCCATTGGATTGTGCAGGAATTGGGCTTCATGCTGCAGCTCCTCAGTTGCTGCACAAACACCGTGATTTATGTCTTGATCCAGACTAAGTTCAGACAGCAGCTGAAGAATGTGCTGAAATATCCCATCACCCAAATTCATCAATCAATCAAATTCACTCATATTGCAATCCTTCTGGGATTTTCTCATTTCAGTTCAGCGTCTCACCGATTAAGCAGCCTGTCACGACGGTAACAGACTGAGGGTAACGCTGGTGGTCCAACATTAATCCACAGTGGGGTGACAGGGACACTGCTCAATGTTTCACAGAATTCAGGGGCCAATGGGAAAAGACACCATCCCACAGACTGTATTCATCACTTCAACTTGTAAAAAGTAAAAAAAAACGTTCATTAAAAAGTGCTGACTAGAGGAATGAAAAATATTGTTGTTTGTCTTCGTGTTGAAGAAGCTGAGCTGGAGAAAGTCTCAGCCCCAGGTCCTGTTTCTTGGATTTAAGTCCATCTGCCCTTGCTTGACGGGAGGGGAGAGCAGCATAGTGGGTGTGATGGTTGGGGAACTGTGCAGGGGAATTAACTGGATGATGAGGGAGTGTGCGCTGGAGTGAGCATGATGATGGGAGAGTGTATGGGGGAGGAGAGCGACGGTGAGAGTGTGCGGGGGAACTGTGACGATAGGGGAGTGTGCAGTGCAGTGAGTGTGATGGTGGTGGAGCGTATGGCGAAGGAGTATGACGGTGGTGAGGTGTTCAGGGGAGTGAGCGTGGCAGTCGGAGAGTTTGCAGGGAGCGTGTGTGAGACAGCGGGGTAGCGTGCGGGGCAGTGAGCTTCACAGTGTGGTTGTGAATAGCGTGCGGGGCAGTGAGCTTCACAGTGTGGTTGTGAACAGGAGAATGTGCATGATGGTGGGGAAGTGTGTGTGGTAGTAAGTGTGATGATGGGGGAGTGCGCAGGGCAGTGAGAGTCACGGTGGAGGAATGGGCGTGGGAATGAGTGTGTGGGAGAATGAGCATGATGGTGGAGGAGTGCGTAGAGGTATCAACATGAAGTTGAGGGATTGTGAGTGGGAGTGAGCATGATGTTGGGGGAATATGCGACAAAATGAGCGTGATGGTGGACAAGTGTACGGGGAGTGAGCATGATGTTGGTCGAGTGTGCAGAAGAGTGAGCATGATGTTGGGGAAGTGTGCAGGAGAGTGAGCATGACGTTGAGGGAGCGTGCATGGGAGTGTGTGTGACAGTGGGGGAGTGTACGGAGGTAAGTATAACTCTTGGAAAATGTAGCTGGAATGTGCATAGTGGTGCAGGATTGTGCAGGGGAATGTGTGTGACAGTGGGGAAGTGTCCGGGAGAGTGAGAATGACATGTGGGAATGCGTGGGGGACTGACTATAACAGTGGGGAGTGGGTGGGCCAGTGAGCATGATGAAGCACTAGTGTGTGAGGCAGTAAGCATGATGGTGTGGTATGGTTATTGGAGCAGTGAGCATGACGGTGGAGTTATGTGCGGAGGAGCGAGCGTACGGTTGCGCAGTGAACAGGGGAGCGAGTGTGATGTGCGGGAATGAGCTTGAGGGGGGAGTTTGTAGCCGAGTGAGTCTGATGGTGGAGGAGTGAGGGTGATGGTGGGGGAGTGTCCGGAAGTGTCAGAAAGAGAATGGGGAAGTGTATAGGGCACTGAGTGTGGCAGTGGACAAGTGTGCAGAGCAGTGATTTTGACAGTGATGTGCTGTGTGGGCGAGAGAACATTATGCTGTGGGAGTGTGCGATAGAGTGTGTGACACAGTGAGGGGAGTGACCATGATGGTGTGGGACAGTGCAGTGCAGTGTCTGTGATGTTGGGGAGAGTGTAGGGGAGTGAGTGTGATGTTGGCAGAGTGTGCCGTGGTGTGAAAATGACAGTGCAGTAATGTGCATGGGAGTAAACATAGCGGTGTAGGACGATGCAGCGGAGTGGGAGAGATGGTCTGGAGTGTGCGGGTGATTGAGCATGACGATGGGTAATGACGTCTGATGCAGTGATCATGATGGTGGCCTGAGAGCGCGGGTAACTGAGTGTGATGGTGCGGGTGTGCACGGGGGCATGAGGATGACGGGTGGAAAGTTTGCAGTGGAATGAGCATGACTCTGGCCGAAAGTATGGGAAAGTGAGAGTGGTGAGTTGAGTGGTGTGAGGGAGCATGGGTCTGACGGTAGTAGGTGTGTGTAGGAGTTATTTTGACAGTGGGGGAGTATGTGGGTTGTGTGTGTCATTAGGGGAGCGGGTGGAGAACTGAGCGTCATGGTGGCGGAGTGTGCAGGGCAGTGAAAGTGATGCAGGCAGGGTGCGTGTGGGAATGACTGTGATGGTGGGCAAGTGGTAGAAGAGTGAGGGTGGCAGTGGGGAGAGTGTGCAATGGACGTGAATGTGATCGTGGTGGAGTGTGTGAGTTAGTTAGCATGACGGTGATGGAGTGTGCAGGGGAATGAGAGTGATGATGTTGGAGTGAGTGGGGCAGTCAACGTGAATATGGGGAAGTGAGTGGCGGAGTTAGCGTGACAGTGGGCGATTGTGTGGCGGAGTGAGTGTGACAGTACTGGAGTGTTTGAGCGAGTGAGCGTGACAGTAAGAGAGTGAGCGGGGGAGTGAGCTTAATGGCGGGGGCGTGCGAGGTAGTGAGAATTTGGGAGAATGAGTGTGATGGTGGGGTAGTCTGCAGGGGTGGAATGGGGAGGGTGTAGTGAAATAAAAGTGGCAGTGGTGGAGTATGGGGAGGAGTGAGCGTGATTTTGGGAAGTGTGTGAGACTGTGAGCGTAATGGTGTGGCAGTGTGTGGACGAGTGAGCATGATAGTGTTGTGTGGTGTGTGGGGCATTCAATATGGCAATGGAGAGAGTGTGCACGCAGCTGCGTGTGCTGGTGGGGATGTTGGCTGGGGAGTGAGCGTGACGGTGGTGGAGTACACACTCAAAGGAGAGTTAGAATATGTGAGTGTGTGGGCGAATGAGTGTGACAGTGGATATGTGTGCAGGGGGTGAGAGTGACGGTCGGATGTGTGCTTGGCAGTGAGGGTGACGATGAGGGAGTAAACCGTGGATCGAGCATGACTATGGGGGAGTGTAGGAGGACAGAGTATGACGGTGGGGGAGTATACAGTGGAGCAATAGTAATGACGCTGGGCGTGCGGGCGACTGAGTTTGACAGTATCTGGGAAAGTTAGATTGACAGTGGGATAGTGTGCAGGCGATTGAGCATAACACTGGGGACTGAGAGTGAGGGTGGGTATGATGTGCGGGGAAGTGAGCATGATGGTGGAGCAAATGTTTGGTGGAGTGTCCGTGTGGTGGCGAATCTGCAGTGGAGAATCGTCACCAACCCAGGAGAGTATGCGATAGATTGCACATGACTTTGGTGCAGTGTGCGGGAGAGTGAGTGTGACCACAGGGTGGTGTGAAGGGGCTGAGCGTTTCGGCAGTGAACCGTGCGGTGGAGTGAGAGTGACAGTGGGGTTGTGTGCAGGGGGGTGAGTGTAACAGTAGGGGATTATACAGGTGAGTGGGTATGACAGTGGGGGAGTGTGTGTGGAAGAGGAAGTGTGGGTGGCGGAGTTTGTGTGGGAGTGAGTGTGACCACCGGGCTGTGTGTGGTGGAGAAGGAAAACCTTTAGGGGACTGGACGTGGGGGCAAGTGTGATGGGAAGGGAGTTAGTGTGATTGTGGACAGTGTGCAGGGGAGGGAGCGTAACGGTGGGGAAGTCTTCAGAGGAGTCAGTGTGACAACGGGAGAGTGTGTGGGGACGGGTGCGATGGTGGATGAGTGTGTGAGGGAGTGAGAGTAACACTGTGGGTTTGTGTGGAGGAGTGAACATGACATTGGGGAAGTGAGTGTGGCAGTGGAGTCGTGTGCGGAGGGGGTGAGCTTGTCAGCAGTGTACTGTACGGTCCGGGATGTTGTCAAACGGGTTTACAAGATTCTGAATGGGGAGGGTGAGCAGCCAGAAATCGTGGTGCATATTGGCACAATGATATAGCCAGGAAAGGGATTGAGGATCTGAAAAGGGTTAGGTTGGAAGGTGAAGAACAGGACGAGTAGAATTATGATCTCAGGTTTACTACGGGTGCCACGAGATAGTAAGATGAGAAACAGTCATCGGATGCAGTTTAACATGTTGCTGCGAGGCTGGAGAGGGCTTCAAATACATAGACTATTGGGATACCTTCTGGGGAAGGTGGGAGCTGTACATGAAGGACGGGTTGCACCTGAACTGGAGGGACACAATTGTCCGGGGTGGGAGATTTGCTCATGTGATTCGGGAGGTTTAAATTAGTTTGGTAACAGGGTGGGACTCAGAACTACATATCTGAGGCGGGGGAATCAGAGCCACGTGTCTGGGAGCGGGTCAGTTGCAGATGGGGCAGTGGCAGGATGTATTAAATCTATCAGGAAAGTTTCTCACGCGATGGAACCAAGGGATCCATCAAGTGTGTCTGCATTAATGCAGGGAGTATCCAAAATAAGAATGACGAACGTACAGCAGTTCTTGGGGCTGTGCTGTTGCGGCACAAACGGGGACGTGGGTTTCACATGGGCAGGAATGGTTGCTTGACGTTTCAGGGTTTCGAACATTGATTAAAAAAAGAGGAGGGAGCGTAACATTGATAATCAGAAATAACATCACCGCTACAGAAACCTGTTGAGGAAGGTTTGTATACTGAGTCAGAATGGTGGAAGTTAGGAACAGCAAGGGAACAGCCACGCATTGGGGGTTTTCTACAGACCACCTAATAGCAGTAGAGACATTGAAGAGCACATAGGCTGTTAGATTCTGGAACAATGCAGAAGTAGCAGGGTTGTTGTTATGGGTAATTTCAACTTATCCAATAATCGACTGGAACCTCCGAAGTGCAGATGGTTTGAATGGAGCCATTTTGGTCAGATGTGTTCAGGAGTGTTTCCATACTCAATATGTGTACAAATCGATGAGCGAAGAGGCCATTTTGGCAATGAGCCTGGACAGATGTCAGATCTCGCGGTGGGAGAATACTTTGGTGATAGTGATCACAACTGCCTCACATTGAGCATAGCCTTGGAGAGTGAAAGGAGCAGTTACCGAGGGAAGATATTTAATTGGGAAATAAGGAAATTATGACGCGATCAGACAGGAGTTGGGAAGTTCAGAATGGGAGCAATTGTTCCACAGAAAGGCACAGCTGATATGTGGAGACTGTTTAAGGAGTAATTGTTGCGAGGGGGGCACACATTTGTTCCTCTGACAGTTAAGAAGGGGTAAGATTAAGGAACTTTGGATGACAAGAACAGAGGAACTTCTCGTCAAAACGAATAAGGCAGCTGATGTAAGGTGGAGGAAGGAAGGATCGAGCAAAGCATTAGAGGATTACAGGCTTGCTAGAAAGGAGCTCAGAAATGGACTGAAGAGAGCCAAGAGGGGGCACGGAAAAAGTTTGGTAACAAGGTTTGGGGGGAACCGAAAAACATTTTACTCATGCGTGAGGAACAAGAGAATGATCAGGGAGAATGTAGGGTCGATCAGGGATAGCGGAGGGAACTTGTGCGTGGAGTCTGAGCAGATAGGGGAAGCCCTAATTGAGTTTTTTACTTCGGTTTTAACCAAGGAAAGGGAACTTGTTGTAAATAAAAACTTAGAAGAGCTGGGATACAGTCTTGAGCAGATCAAGATTGATGAAGTTGATGTGTTGGAATTTTTGTAAACTATTGATATTTCCCCAGAGCCAGACAAGATTTATCCTAGGCTGCTGCAGGAAGCGTAAAAGGAAACCGCTGCTGAGGATATTTGCCTTCTCAGTCTCCACGGGAGATGTACCAGAGGATTCGAAGGAGGCGAAAGTTGTTCTTCTTTTCAAGAAGCGCAATAGGGGAATCCCTGGCAACTGCAGAGATCAGTCAGACGTACGTTGTGTTCAGCGAAGTTTTGGAAAGATTCTAAGGAATAGGATCTATTGCGTGGGGTCCCGCAGAGCCTGTGCTCTTTGTAGTTTTTATAAATGACTTGGATGACGAGGTTGAGGGGTGGGTGAGTAAATTTGCAGATGACATAAAAGTTGGAGGTGTCGTCGATAGCATAGAGGTCTACTGCATGCTGCAGCACGACAGAGCTGGATGCAGATTTGGGCTGAGAAATGGCAGATGGAGTTCAACCTGGATAAATACGAAGTGATGCATTTTGGAATGTCGAACTCGAATGCTGAATATAGGATTAAAGACAGGATTCTTGGCAATGTGGATGAACAGAGGGATCTGGGTGTACAAGTACATAGATCCCTCAAAGTTGCCACCCAAGTGGTTAAGGTTTTTGGGAATGCTTACGGTGTTTTTGCTTTCATTAACAGGGGGATCAAGTTTAGGGGCGAGGTTTTGCTGCTGCTCTGCAATCCCTGGTGAGACTTCGAATATTGTGTCCTGGTCTGGACGTCCTACGAAAGGAAAGATCCAGAGGCATTGGAGAGGGTGCAAGACGGATTACTAGGATGCTGCCTGGGCTGGAAGGCTTGACTTATGAAGGAAGGTTTATTAAGTTCAGACTTTTCTCTCTGGAGAGAGGGAGGAACAGAGGCGACCTGATCGAGGTATACAAGAAAATGAGTGGAATAGACAAAGTCAATAGCCAGAGACATTTCCCTAGCTCAGGATTGAATGGTGCGAGGAGTCATGATTTGAAGATATTTGGAGAAAGGTATAAAGGAGATGTCAGAGGTGGGTTCTTCACGCAGAGAGTTGTGAACACATGTAATGCGTTGTGGTGGTGGAAGCAGGGTCATTGGGGACATTTCAGCGACTGCTGGACGTATGCATGGATAGCAGTGAGTTGAGGGATGCGAAGGCTAACTTAGTGTATTTTATATGAGGATTAACCTCGGCACAAAATCGGGGGCCAAAGGGTCTGTTCTGAGCTGTACTTTTCTATATTCTATTTTCTAGACAGCCACACCATCATGCTCACTCCCCCGCACAGTCCCCCACATTCACATTCACTCCCTCACACTCCAAAACACCATCAGTCTCACTCCCACGAAAAGGTCTCACTCCCCCCACACTCTCCGGCCCTCGCTCTTACTCCCCCGCACACTCTTCCGCCGTCAAACTCACTCCCGACTCTTACTACCCACGAACACCGTCACTCTCGCTCCCCCATAAACTCCCATGTGACACGCTCACTACCCTGCACTCTCTACCAACGTCACGATTACTCCATCACACTCTTATCCAGCTTCATATTCAGTGCCACGTACACTGACTCACGTCACGCTCACTTCTCTATACAATCCTTTGCATTCACTCTCAATCCGCCGGAATGCCTTCACCATTATTCTCCACACCATTATTCATCTACCGTTACCGCTTCTCACGCGGAGAAGTGATTGTGACGGCGTGTCAGTGTGTTGTATAGTGAGTGTGCTGGTAGAGGAGTGTGTGGGGAGCCAGATTGATGGTGGGGTAGTGTGCAGAGGACCGTGTGTGATGGTGTGTGAGAGTATGGGAAGTGTGCATGACGGTGGGGGAGTGTGCGAGGGAGTGAGGATGACAGTTGGGGCTTGTGTGGAGGAGTGAATTTGACGGTCGAGAAGTGTGCATGATAGTGGAGTAGTGTGCAGTGGAGTTAGGTAGACGGTGTTGGACTGTGCGGGGACTGGGTGTGCCTGTGGGGAAGCATGCAGGGGAGTGCGTGTCACAGTTGGGGGAATGTTCGGGAGAGTGAGCATGATGATGGAAGAGTGGGTGGGTGAGTGTGAATGACGGTGAGCACGTGTGTGGAGGCGTAAGTATGGCGGTGGGGGCTCTTTGCATGGAACTGAGTCTGTCGGTGGGTTGGTATGTGGGGGAGTCAGTGTAATGGTGGGGGAGTATGTTGGAGTGAGCGTGACGCTGGGTAATTTGCGGGAGAGTGAGCACGACGGCGCGATAGTGTGCGGGAGAGTGAATGTGTCTGTGGGAGAGTGTGGGGGGAATGAGCATGGTGGTGGGTGTGCGCAGGATGGTAAGAGTGATGGAGGAGGAGTGTTTGGGAAAGTGAGCGGTTCAGTTGGTTGATGTGTGGAGGAGTGAGCTTGACTGTGGGAGACTGCGCGGGTGAGTGAGCGTGACGGTGGCGTTAGTGCATGGGAGAGTGGATGTGATGGTTGTGGATTGTGCGGGGGAGTGAACATGATGGTGGGATAGTGTGCAATAGAGTGAGCGTGACAGTGGGATAGGGCGAAGGCAAGTGAGCATGATGATAGTATGGTTCCACAGGAGTTAGCATGACGGATGGGGATTGTGCAGGAGTTTGAGTTTAACAGTGATGAAATGTGTGGTGGAATATGCCTGACGGTGTTCGATAATGCAGACGAATGCACATGACGGTGTGTGAGAGTACGGGGAAATGTGCATGACGATGGGGGAATGTGCAAAGGAGCGAGTGTGATGTGCAGGTGTGTGCTGAAGAGTGAACATGTTGATAGGTGTGTGTGCGGCAAAGTGTCACATAGGAGAGTCTGTAGGGCATTGACTGTGACAATGGTGTGGTATGCAAGGAGTGAGCGTGATGCGTGGGAGTGTGAGAGGAGTGGGCCGTGTGCTGGGATTTGAGTGTGACAGGTGAACGGTAGGAGGAGGAATTACTGTAATGGTGTGGGATTTTGTGGGGGAGTGAACCTGACAGTGGAAGATTTTGCGATGTCGTGAGCCTAACGGTGGGGCAATGAGCACGACAGTGGTGAAATGTATGGAGGAGCGAGCATTAGGGTGGGCGTGTTAGTGGGGGAATGAGTGTGATTTTGGGTGAGTGTGTGAGGGAGTGGATTGTGTGCAGGGATATGAGTGTGGCAGGTGGTTGGTGGGAGAAGGAATGAATGTGATGACGGGAGTTGTGCAGTGGAGTGATAGAAATGGTGGAGAAATATCAGGGGGCGTGGCGTGTGAGCATGACGACACGAAAGTGTGCAGGGGAGTGAGAGTAATGGTGGGCGAGTGTGCAGGAGACTGAACATGACAGTTGGGCAGGGTGCATGGGAGTGAGATTGATGGTAGGGTATTACGTGGGGGAGTGAGAGTGATGGTGGGGCTGCATGCTTGGGAGTAGTCTGATGGTTGGTTGGTGTTCAGAGGCAGCGGACGTGACTGTGCGGGACTGCTTGGAGGAGTGAGCGTCATGGCAAGGTTGTTGTGTGGGAGACTGGGTGTGATGGTGGGTGTCAGTGTTGGGAGTGTGTGTGAGTGAGTGAACGTGACGCTGGGTGATTGTATGAGCAAGTCAGCATGATGGTGGGATCGTGTGCATGGGAGTGAAAATGACAATGATACGGTGTGAATGAAGTCAGCATGATGTCAGTGTGGTTCCAGGGGAGTGAGCATGACGGTGGGAGATTGTCCAGAGAATAGGTGTGACATTTGAGGTGGGTGGGGGGTTGTGCGGCAGATTGAGTGTCCAGATGGGGATCTTAGTGGGCAAGTATGTGAGGGAGAGAACATTACGTTGCAGGATGTGTGTTAGAGTGAGAGTGATGGTGGAGAAATGTCGGGGACGGAGAGTGACTGCAATCGATTATGTGGAGGAGTGAGCGTAGCATGGGGCAGTATACGGAGGAGAGACAGTGACGGCGATGGAGTGTGCCGGTGAGAATGATTGACCGTGGAGTAGAGTGCAGGTGTGTGAGTTTGACAGTGGGGGAGTGTGTGGAGGAATGAGCGTGACGGTGAGGAAGCGTGTGTGGTGCGAGCGAGTTGGTGGGGGAGTGTGCGGGGAAATGACCCTGATGGTGGGGGAGTGATTGTGATGGTGGGAGAGTGTGTGGAGGAGTAACTGTGACGAATCGGCTGTGTGCAGTGGAGTGAGCGTCACAGTGGTGGAGTGCAAGAGAATGCACGTGACAGAGGGAGAATGTGCGGGAGTCTTAGTGTGTCGATGGGGAACTGTGTAGGGCAGTGTGCATGACTGTGCGGGATAGTGCAGAGAGTGCGCCGGACAGTGTGTGAAAGTGTGGAGAAATGTGCATGACAGTGCGGGAGTATGCGAGAAAGTGAGTATGACGTTGGGGGAATGTGCAAAGGAGTGAGTGTGACGGTGAGTCAGTGTGTGAAATAGTGGATGTGATGGTGGGGTAGTGAGTGGAGAGTGAGATTGACGATGATGGAATCTGCAGGGGAGTGAGCGTGACAGTTAGGTAATGTGCAGGGGAGTGAGCATGACGGTGACGTCGTGTGTATGAGAGTGTGGGTGATGTTGTTGGAGTGTGAGGGGTGTGACCGCGATGGTGAAGGATTGTGCGGGGATGTGGACCGTGATGTTGGAGTAGTGTGCAAGAGAGTGAGATTGGCAGTGTTGCAGTGTCCGGGGAATGAGTATGACCGTGCGGGAGTGTGGGATAGCCAATGTCATGGTGAGAAGTGTGTGGGGCGTGAGCATGACGATGTGGTAGCGTGCAGGGGAGTGAAGGTGATGGCGTGTGAGTGTATGGCGGAATGAGCATGACAGTTATGGAGGGTGCATGGGAGTGAGAGTGTTGGTGGGGTAGTGTTTGAGGGAATGAGACTGACGGTCGTGGAGTGTGTTTTGGAGTGAGCACGATGCTGGGGGATTCTGTGGAAGAGTGACCGTGATGAATGGACTGTGTGCAGGGGGCGACCATCACGGAGGTGGAGAGTGTGGGGGAGTGTGCGTGACAGAGGGACATTGTGCAGGACTTTTCGTGTGTTGTTGGTGAAGTATGCACGGGAGTGTGCATGATTGTGTGGGAATGAGAGTGTGCGGGAGGGAATGTGAAGGTGGGGGTTGGGTGTGGTGTTAGCATGACGATGGGGAAGCGTTCAGAAGCGTGAGGGTGACGGTAAAGCAGTGGCTGTGGGAATGAGAGTGTTGGTCGGGAATGTGTGGGGACGTGAGCATGATGCTGGGGGATTGTGTGGGGGAGTGTGCATGATGGTGTGATCCTGTGCAGTGGAGTGAGGTGACAGTGACATATTGTGAAAGGAAGTGAGCATGACGGTAGCATGGTTACAGGGGACTGAGCGTGATGTTGAGGAGGAAGTGTGACAGCAGTGCAGGGTGTTAGGGAGAGTGTGTGACGGTGGACAGTGGGGGGGGGGTGATGTTGTGGGACTGTGTGGTAATTTGAGCGTGATGGTGTGGGAGTATGTACGTTATGAGAGTGACGGGATAGGAGTGTGTAGGAGTGTGTGGGAAGCGTATTGGTGGAGAATGTACATGGCGATGAGCATGTGTATTGGACAGTGTGCGGGAAAGTTATGGTGAGTGAGACATTTGAGGAGTGTGTGGGGAGGGAGAGTGAAAATGATGTAGTGTACGGGGGACTGAGCGTGATGTTGGGGGAGCGTGTGGCGGAGGCCACGTGAAGGTGGGGGAGTGTATCAGGGTCTGAGTGTGACATTGAGGGAGTCTGTTGGGGAGTGAGCGTGGTACTCGACAAGTGCATGGGGGAGCGAAGTTGACAGTGGAGTGGAGGAGTGAGCATGATGGTGTTGGAGTGTGCGTGAGTCAGTGTGGGTCAGTGTGCAGGGGAGTGCTTGTTGGTGGAGGAGTTTGTGGGGAGTATGCGTGATGATGGTGGACTGTAGGGAAGTGTGGGGGAAAGTGAGAGTGTCAGTGTTGTGAGTATGCGGTGGTGTGATAGTGTTGTCTTGCGCTGGGAGTGAGGGTGACAGTGGGTGAGTATGCGGGGAGTGTGGTTGTTGGTGTTGGAGTGAGTGGAGAATAAACATAACAGTGGGGCAGGTTTTGTGGGAGCAAACGTGATGGTGGGCGAAGGTGCACGTGAGAGAGTGCGTTGGTTGGGAGTTTGTGGTGAGTGTGCCAGTGAGAGAATTTGCAGGGGTATGAGTGTAACGGTGGGGTAGCGAGCCGGGGAGTGTGGGTGATGGTGTTGGCGTGTGCAAGTAGTGAGTGTGACGGTGAAGGCGTTAGTGCGATGGTGGGTGAGTGTGCGGGAGTTTCAGTGGGCGGTTGTGTAGTGTGTGGGGAGTAGGTATGATAGCGGGGGAGTGTGTGTAGTGTGAGTGTACGGTGAGGAAGTGCATGGAGTGTGAGTATGATGGAGGGGGAATGTGCGGCTATTTAAGCGTGATGGTGGGGGAGTGTGCAGGGGAGTGAGCATGACATTGGGGGAGTTGCGGGCAGTGAGGGTTACGTTTGGGGAATGAGTATGACGGTGTGGGAGTCTGCGGGGAGTTAGCATTATAGTGGTGGAGTGTTTGGGGAGTTAGCATGATGGTGGGGGAGTATGTGGGAGTTTCAGAATGATTGTTGGGGAGTGTGTGGAGGAATGAGCATGACGTTGGGGGACTGTGCGCGAGTGAGTGTGATGATAGGGGAGTGTGCGGCAGTAGAGCGTGACAATTGGGATGTGTATACGGAGTAACCATGACGTTGGGAGAGTGCACAGTGGGAGTGACCTTGACGGCGAGGTAGTGAGTGTGACACTGGAAGAGTGTGCAGGGAACTAATGTGATGGTCTGTGAAAGTGCAGGGTTTTAAGCATGACGTTGGGAGGGAGTGTGTGTTAGTGAACATGATAGTTTGGGAGTATGCAGGGCAGTGAGCGTGACCTTTGTTGTCTGAGCAGGGGAATGAAGATGGTGTTGAGGAAGAGCAAGTGAGAGTGAGCATGACTGAAGTGGAATGAGCGAGGGTGTGATAGTTACAATCGGCCTCTGGGCATGTAGGTGACGATGTGGGAAATTGCAGGAGAATGAGCGTGGTGGTGGAATTGGTGTGTCGGGAAGTGAGAGTGACACGGAGTTGTGTGGGGGAATCTGTGTTGATGGGGGAGTGTGTGGAGGAGTGAGAGTGACGGTGGGTTAGTGTGTGGGGGATTGAGTGTGATTGAGAGTGCTGTTGTGTGCGGGGAAGTGAATGTGATGATAGGCCAGTATGCAGGGAGCGGGTGTAACGCTGCAGGAGTGTCGACTTATTTAAATGTGATGGTAAGACAGTGTGCAGTGAGTGAGTGTAATGGTAGTGCAGTGTGGGGGGAAGCGAGTGTGAGGTTGGGAGAGTGTGCGAGGTTTTGAGTGTGACAGTGAGGGAGTATGCAGAAGAATGAGCGTGATGGTGGGGTAGCGTGCCAGGGAGTGTGAGTGACGGTGTTGTTGTGTGCAGGTAGTGAGCATGATGATGAAGGGGGTTGCAGATGAGATAGTCTGATAATGTGGGAGAGAACAGGGAAGTGATCATTTTGGTGCTACATTGTGTGGAGAAGTGAGCGTGAAAGTGGTTGAGTGTGCAGGAGAGTGAGAGTGACTATTTAGGTGTGTGGGGGGGGTGGATGTGGCAGTGGGGGTGTGATGGTATTGGAGAACTCCAGGAGTGAGCGTGACAGTGGGTGAGTATCCGGGGAATGTGGATGTCGGTGTTGGAGTGAGTGGGGAATTAATGTAACGTTGGGGCACTTTCGTAGGAGCAAGCGTGACGGTGGTGGAGGGGCAGATGAGAGACTGCGATGGTGGGGTGGTTTGTGGGTAAGTGAACATGATGTGAGGAAGAGTGCGGGTTCGAGATTGCAAAGGTGGAGGAGTTCGTATGAGAGTGATCATGACGGTTTTATGGTGTGCAGTGGAGTGAAGGTTATCGTGGATTAGTGAGTGCCTGAGTGACAGTGTTAATTTTGGAATGTTCAGGGAGGCTGTAGGAAAGTGAGCTTGTCAGTACTTGTGGGGAGTGACTGTGATGCAAGTAGTGTGCGAGGGAGAGTGGGTGATGGGATTCTCGTGTATGGAGTTTGAGCATGATGGTGGGGAAGTGTGTGGGGGGTAACTGCAATGGTGGAGGAGTTTGTGGGAGAGCGATTGTGACGATTGTGTGGTGTGCGGTGGAGTGACGTTGATCGTGGGTTACTGAGTGGCCGAGTGTCATTGACGATTATGAAGTGTGTGTCAAGAGGGTGTTACAGTCGGAAGGTTTGCGAGGAAGTTGTTCCCCTCAACAATAAGTATACCGCTTTGGATACTGTTGGTGGGGGACGGCCTAGCAGGGGCAAGCTGCAGTGACCGGGTCTCTGGCACGAGGTCCAGCTCTGAGGCTCAGAAGGGAAAAGGGGAGAGGAGGAGAGCGCTAGTTATAGGAGACTCTTTAGTTAGAGGGACGGACAGGTGGTTCTGTGGACATGGGCGAGACTGTCGGATGGTTTGTTGCCTCCCGGGTGCCAGGGTCCGAGACGTCTCGGACCATGTCTTCAGAATCCTTAAGGGGGAGGGTGTGCAGCCTGAAGTCGTGGTGCACATTGGCACCAATGACATAGGTAGGAAGAGGGGAGGGGAGGTCATTCAGGAGCTCAGGGAGTTAGGCTGGAAGCTAAAAGCTAGGACGGACAGAGTCGCCATCTCTGGGTTGTTGCCGGTGCCACGTGACAGTGAGGCAAGGAATAGGGAGAGAGTGCAGTTGATCACGTGGCTGCAAGGATGGTGTAGGAGGGAGGGCTTCTGGTATTTGGACAATTGGACTGCATTCTGGGGAAGGTGGGACCTGTACAAGCAGGACGGGTTGCACCTGAACCAGAAGGGCACCAATATCCTGACAGGTAGGTTTGCTAGCAGTCTTCGGGGGGGTTTTAACTAATTTGGCAGGGGGATGGGATCCGGACTTGTAGTCCAGCAAGTAGGCTAGCTGTTTGTCAGGATGTCCAAGAATGTAGGGAGGCTGTGGAGAAGGTAGCACTGACAGGGATACTTGCAGACACAGAGATGGGCTCAAGTGTGTATACTTCAATGCAAGGAGTATCAGAAATAAGGTGGGTGAACTTAAGGCGTGGATTGGTACCTGGGACTACGATGTTGTGGCCATCACGGAAACGTGGATAGAAGAGGGACAGGAATGGTTGTTGGAGGTTCCTGGTTACAGATGTTTCAGTAAGATTAGGGAGGGTGGTAAAAAAAAGGAGGGGAGTGGCGTTGCTAATTAGAAATGGTATAACGGCTGCAGAAAGGCAGTTCGAGGGGGATCTGCCTTTGGAGGTAGTATGGGCGGAAGTCAGAAATAGGAAAGGTGCAGTCACCTTGTTGGGTGTTTACTATAGACCCCCCCCCCCCTCCTCCCCGCCAATAGCAGCAGAGATGTGGAGAAACAGATTGGGAAACAGATTTTGGAAAGGTGCAGAAGCCACAGGGTAGTAGTCATGGGTGATTTCAACTTCCCAAACATTGATTGGAAGCTCTTTAGATCAAGTAGATTGGATGGGGCGGTGTTTGTGCAGTGTGTCCAGGAAGCTTTTCCAACTCAGTATGTAGATTGCCCGACCAGAGGGGAGGCCATATTGGATTTGGTACGTGGTAACGAACCGGGACAAGTGATGGGCTTGTTAGTGGGTGAACATTTTGGTGATGGTGACCACAATTCTGTGACTTTCACCTTGGTTATGGAGAGAGATAGGTGCGTGCAACAGGGTAGGTTTTACAATTGGGGAAGGGCAAATACGATGCTGTAAGACAGGAACTGAGGAGCATAAGTTGGGAGCACAGGCTGTCAGGGAAGGATGTCGTGGAAATGTGGAACGTTTCAAAGGAACAGATACGACGTGTCCTTGATATGTATGTACCTGTCAGGCAGGAAAGAGATGGTCTTGTGAGGGAACCTTGGTTGACGAGGGAGGTTGAATGTCTTGTAAAGAGGAAGAGGGGGCTTACATAAGGTTGAGGAAACAAGGTTCAGACAGAGCATTGGAGGGATACAGGATTGCCAGAATGGAGCTGAAGAAAGGGATTACGAAAGCTAAGAGAGGGCATGAAAAATCTTTGGCGGATAGGATCAAGGATATCCCCAAGGCATTTTATGCGTATGTGAGAAACATGAGAATGACGAGAAGGACGGTAGGTCCGACCAAGGACAGTCGTGGGATACTGTGTATTGTGTCGGAAGAGATAAGTGAGGTCTTGAATGAGTACTGTTCTTCAGTATTCACAAACGAGAGGGACCGTATTGTTGAATAGGAGAGTGTGAAATGGACTGGTAAGCTAGAGGACATACTTGTTCGGAAGGAAGATGTGTTGGGCATTTTGAACAACTTGAGGATAGACAAGTCCCCCGGGCCTGACGGGATATATCCTAGGATTATGTGGGAAGCAAGAAAGGAAATGCAGAGCCGTTGGCAATGATATTTTCGTCTTCACTGTCAACAGGGGTGATACCAGGGGACTGGAGAGTGGCGAATGTTGTGCCCCTGTTCAAAAAATGGAATAGGGATAACCTCGGGTATTACACGCCAGTTAGTCTTACTTTGGTGGTAGGCAAAGTAATGGAAAGGGTACTGAGGGATAGGATTTATGAGTATCTGGAAAGACACTGCTTGATTAGGGACAGCCAGCACGGATTTGTGAAGGGTAGGTCTTGCCTTACAAGTCTTGAATTCTTTGAGGAGGTGACCAAGCATGTGGATGAGGGTAGAGCAGTTGATGTAGTATACATGGATTTTAGTAAGGCATTTGATAAGGTTCCCCATGGTAGGCTTATGCGAAAAGTCAGGAGGCATGGGATAGAGGGAAATTTGGCCAGTTGGATAGAAAACTGGCTAACCGGTCGAAGTCAGAGAGTGGTGGTAGATGGGAAATATTCAGCCTGGAGCCCAGTTACAAGTGGAGTTCCGCAGGGATCAGTTCTGGGTCCTCTGCTGTTTGTAACTTTTATTAATGACTTGGAAGAGGGAGTCGAAGTGTGGGTCAGTAAAGTTGCAGATGATACGAAGATTGGTGGAGTTGTGGATAGTGAGGAGGGTTGTTGTCGGCTGCAAAGGGACTTAGATATGATGCAGAACTGGGCTGAGGAGTGGCAGATGGAGTTCAACTCTGCCAAGTGTGAGGTTTTCCATTTTGGAAAAACAAATGAGAATGCGGAATATAGGGTTAATGGTAGAGTTCTCAGTAAGGTGGAGGAGCAGAGGGATCTTGGGGTCTATGTACATAGATCTTTGAAAGTTGCCACTCAGGTGGATATAGCTTGTAAGAAGACTTTGGTGTATTAGCGTTCATTAGCAGAGGGATTGAATTCAAGAGTCGTGAAGTGATGTTACAGCTGTACGAGACTTTGGTTAGGCCACATTTGGAGTACTGTGTGCAGTTCTGGTCGCCTCACTTTAGGAAAGATGTGGAAGCATTGGAGAGGGTGCAGAGAAGATTTGCCAGGATGTTGCCTGGAATGGAGAATTGGTCGTACGAGGATAGGTTGAGCATGCTAGGCCATTTCTCATTGGAATGGAGAAGGATGAGGAGTGACTTGATCGAGGTCTTTAAGATGATCAGGGGAATAGATAGAGTAGACAATCAGAAACTTTTTCCCCGGGTACAACAGAGTGTTACAAGGGGACATAAATTTAAGGTGATGGGTGGAAGGTATAGTGGAGATGTCAGGGGTAGGGTCTTTACCCAGACTGTGGTGGGGGCATGGAATGCGCTGCCTGTGGGAGTGGCAGAGTCAGAATCATTGGCGAACTTTAAGTGGCAATTGGATAGGTACATGGATGGGTGCTTAAGCTGGAACAAGTGTTCAGCACAACATCGTGGGCCGAAAGGCCTGTTCTGTGCTGCATTGTTCTATGTTCTATGTTCTAACTGTGTCCGACGGTGCAGGAGTGTGCGGGGAGAGATTGTTAAGCAGATGGTATGAGATGAAGTGTGGGTGACGGTATTGGAGAGTGTGGAGAGTGAGCGTGATGATGGAGAAGTGTGTGTGGAATGAGTGTGACGGTGAGGGATTGTGCACACGCTTGAAGCGTGATGGTGGGGGTTTGTGTTCACAGTGTGCATGATTGGGCGCTGTGTATGGGTGTTCGTGTGTGATCGTGGTATAGTGTGTGGGCGTTTGAGCGAGATAGTGGGGTAGTGTCTGCGGAGCGGAGGTGGGGAGTAAGTATGAAAGCGGGGAAGTGTGTGGGGAGTGAGCGAAATGATGGGACAGTCTGCGGGGAATGAGCATGATGGTGGGGGAGTGTGCGGGAGCCTAAGCATGAATGTCAGGTAGGGTGTGTGAGAATGAGCGTGATGTTGGATAAGTGTGCTGGTAGTTTGCGGGAGTGTGAGTGTGACGGTTGGCGTGTTTGCACGGAGTAAACATTTATTCCTTATGCACTCACCCACTATCGCTCTCGAATTCCCACACTGACGCCACCATCACGCTCACGCTCCACACACTCCCCCACTGTCACACCTACTCCTGTTCACACGCCTCCACCATCATGGTCACTCCTGCACACAACAACTTATCATCACACTCCTCACTACCCCACAAACTATCCCAAACGTCATGCTGACCCCTGACACACTGCCCCAACATCAGAAACACTCGAACACGTACACTCTCAAGGTCAAACTCATTCCTCAAACACTGCCCCACCATCACGCACACTGCCACGCACCATCCCCTCTCTCACCCTCAAACTCATGCACCTTTCCGCACCGTCACACTCTCTCCCCCACAATCTACAGCGTTGTCTTACTTCTGGCATGGCACTATTTTGCATCACCACTCTCACTCCCCTGCACACTCCTCACCTCACATTCACTCTCCCGCACTTTCCCATTTCGTAACAAACTCTCCTCAGCACATGACTCCACTGTAAACATCCATCCGTCATGGTCATTCCCACCGACCCTACCATCACGCTCACTACTGTGCCCATTACAAACCGGCATGCGTCCACCCCCACACAATCCCCAACTGCATTATCACTTCACCCCACACACTCTAACCCTAAAACGCACTCTGCCGCGGACTAGGCCACCGGAATGCTCACTTGACAGCGTGCGTGGTGAGAGTAATCATGACAGTGAAATAGAGAGCATGAAACTGTAGGAGTGTGTGGGGAATGAACGTGATAGTGTGTGAGAGTACGCGTACATAAGTGTGGCATTGGGGGATTTTATGGGGTAGTGAGCATAACAGTTTGGAGATGTGTGAGGGCGTGAGTGTGATTGTCGTGGAGTGGGCATGGGAGAGAGTATGATGTTGGGCTAGTGTGGGTGGGAGTGAGCATGACGGATGCGGAGTGAGTGGAGGTGTGATTGCAAAAGTTGGGTCATATGCAGGACCGTGTGCGGAATGATGTGGGAAATTGCTGGGGAGTGAGTGTGACATTGAATGAGTGTGCGGGGGAGTGAGAACGATGGTGCAGGATTCTGTGGAAGAGCGAGTGAGAGGGTGGTGCAGGGTATGGGGCAGTGAGGGTGATGGTGTGCGCGCGTGTGTGGGAGTGAGCATGTCTGTTGGGCAGTGTGTGGGTGAGTGAGTGTTGCAGCGGGTGAGTTTGACATTGGATAATTGTGTCGAACAGGAAGGAGGATAGTGGGGGAGTGAGTGTCATGGTGGGTGAGGGTGTGGGGGAAAAAGAGTGACAATGGAGGAATGAGTGTGCGAGTATGAGTGACGGTGGGGAATGTGTGGGAGTGTGATGAAGTATAGTGATAATGACGCAGTAATTGTGAGGGGTTCAGCATGATGGTGATGGGTGAGTGTGAAGGGATAGGGTGACAGTGACGTTGTGAAAGTGAGCTGGTAAGGGTGACGCGTGAGGGGATCAGGCGTGATAGTGGTTGAGTGAGTGTGAGGGAGTGACAATGAAGTTGACAGAGTAAGTGTCTTGAGGTCAGGGTGATGGTGACAAAGAGAGTGTGAGAGGGTCACGGTAATGGTGATGGAGTGAGTATGAAGTGTCAGGGTGACAGTGAAAGAGTGATTGAGAGGGGGTAAGGGTGACGGTGACGGTGACAGAGTGTGTGCTGGGTGACTGGGTGACAGTGACGAAGTGATTGTGAGGGGATCAGGGTGACGGTGATAGACTGAACTTGAGGGGTTCAGGGTGTGTTTGATGTAGTGAGTGTGAGGTGGTCAGGGTGAGAGTGATGGAGTCTGTTTGAGGGGTCAGGGTCTCAGTGATGTAGAGATTGGCAGGGGTCAAGGTGATGGCGACGGAGTAAGTGTGAGAGGGTCTGGGTGATAGTGACTGAATGATTGTGAGAGGGTCAGGGTGATGATGAAGGAGTGAGTGTGAGTGAGTCAGTTGTGATGATGACAGAGTGAGTGTCAGGGCTACGCAGTGATGGTGACAGAGTCAGTGTATGGGTTCCATGGAGTGAGTGTGAAGGGTCAGGTTGAACGTAAGAGAGTGAATGGGAAGGGAACAGAGTGATCCTGATGGAGTGAGCGGAGAGGGATTCAGTGTGATGTTTTCAGGCAGGCAGTGTGAGTTGTTTGGGGATCAGGTTGATTGTGACAGGATGAGTGTGAGGGGGTCAGGATGACGGTGACAGAGTGAGTGCGAGGGGGTCAAGGGATGTTGACAGAGTGAGTATCATGGGGTCAGGGTGACACTGACCGCGTGAGAGTGAGGGAGTCATGGTGATGCTGATGGAGTGAGCATGAGGGGAAAATGAGTGTGATGGTGTCAGGGTGACAGTGATGGAGTGAGTGTGAGAGGGGCAGGGTGACGGTGAGAGAGTGAGTATTAGTAGGTCAGCAACTAGTAGCTTCCAACTTTAAGTAAATTTAAGTCATCACTGGACAAGCATATGGACGTACATGGAATAGTGTAAGTTACATGGGCTTCAGATTGGTATGACCGATCGACGCAACATCGAGAGCCGAAGGGTATGTACTGCGCTGTAATGTTCTATATTCTATATGACGGTGTTGGAGTGAGTGTGTTAGTGTCAGGGCCACGGTGATGCAGTGATTGTGTGGAGGTCAGGGCAAAGGTGAAGGACTGAGTTTGAGGGGAGTCAGAGTGACGATGATGGAGAGAGTCATGGGGGATCAAGTAGACAGTGACAGGGTGACCATGAGGGTGTCAGGGTGACGGTGACAAGTGAGTGTGAGCGTGTCTGGGTGACAGTGATGGAGTGAGTGTGAGGAACTCCGTTTGGCAGTGACGAGAGTGTGTGAGAGGGTCAGGATGCCAGTGACGCAGCAGCGTGAACGGGACAATGTGATGATGAAAGAGCGAGTGTGAGGGGGATTAGAGGGATGGAGTGAGTGTGAGGGGGTCAACAGCGACGGTGATGGAGTGAGTGTGAGGGCTCCAGTTGATGGTGACGGATTGAGTACGAGAGGTTCAGAGTGATGGAGCAAGTATGAGGGGGTGTCAGGATGATGGTGACAGAGTGAGTGTGAAATGGTCAGGGTAATGTTGTCGGAGTGAGCATGATGGGATAGAGCGATGGTAACACAGTGAGTGTGAAAGGGTCAGAGTGATGATGATGGAGTGAGTGTGAGGGGGTAGGATTACAGTGGTGGTGTGGGAATGAGCATGTCAGGGTGACGCTGGGGGGGTCAGACATGATTGTGATGGAATGAGTGTCATGGGGTCACAGTGAAAGTGACAAAGTGCGAGTCATAGGGTCAAGGTGAAGGTGACGGCGTGTAGATGAGGTCGTCAGAGCAACGGTGACGAAGTCAGTGTGAGGGGATCAGGGTGTCAGTGTGGTAGAGAGTGAGGAGGTTCGGGGTTACGCTGGTGGAGTGAGTGTGAGGTGGTCAGGTGACAGTGATGGAGTGAGTTTGAGTGTGTAGTTGTGACGATGATGGAGTGAGTGTGATGCGTCAGGTTGAAGGTGACAGGGTGAATGTCAGGGGTTCAGGATGACACTGATGGAGTGAGCGTGAGGGATTCAGGGTGATGGACTGACTGTGAGGGTGTCAAGTTGACTGTGACGGTGTGAGAGTTAGAGGATCCGGGTGATTATGATAGAGTGAGTGGGACGGTATCTGGGTGACGGTGACGGAGTGAATGTGAGGGTGTCAAGGGACAGTGATAGAATGAGATTGAGCGAAAGAGGGTGACAACGACAGTCTGAGTGTGAGGGGTCAGGGTGATGATGACGCAATGAGTGTGAGGGGGCGAGGTGATAGTGAGACAGTGAGTGTGAGTGTGAGGGGGTCAGCATGATGGGGTTTGAGTGAGCGCAAGGGGGTCAGGTACGATGATGGAATAATTGTGAGGAGGTCATAGCAAAGGAGAAGAACTGAGACAGGGTGACCGTGATGGAAAGAGTAACTTGGGCATCAGGTAGAGACTGGCTGTTAGTGTGAGGGATTCAGGGTGAAGGTGACGGTGAGAAGCGAGTTTGACGGAGCCAGGGTGATGATGATGGAGTGAGGGTGAGCATGTAGTGAAATTGACAGTGAGTGTGAGGGGCTTAGAGTACCATCGCGAAAGTGTGTGAGAGGGTCAGGGTGACAGTGATGGAGTGAGTGCGAGGGGTTAGGTGGATGGTGACGGGATGAGTTAGAGAGGGTCAGGATCAACGTGACAGAGTGAGTGTAAAAGAGTCAGGGTGATGGTGATGGAGTGAGTGTGGTGAGGTAAGGTGATGGTGACACCGTGAGTGTGAGGGGATCAGGGTGATGGTGATGGAGAGAGTGTGAGGGGTTAAGCATGAAGGAGACAAATGAGTGTGAGGGCGTTAGGCTGACAGTGAAACAATGACAATAAGCGAGACAGGGTGACAGCAGCAGAATGTTTGTGAAAGGTCAGGAAAGGTAATGCAGTGAAGGTGAGAGGGGCAGGGTGACGGTGAAAGAGTGAGTGTTAGTGGGTCAGCATGACGGTGATAGAGTATGCGAGGGTCAAGACCACGGTGATGAAGTGATTGTGAGGAGGTCAGGGCAAAGGTGAAGTTGGAGGGGAGTCAGGATGATGGTGCTGCAGAAAGTAATGCGGGTTCCTGGTAGAAAGTGACGGAGTGAGTGTGAGTGAGTCAGCATCACAGGTGACTGTGACGGTTTGAGAGTGAGCGGGTCAGGGTAACGGTGACAGCGTCAGTGTGAGTGGGTCAGGCGTGATAGTGATGGAGTAAACGTGAGGGCGTCACAGTGAATGTGACAGAGTGAGTATCATGGGGTCAGAGTGATGCTGACCAAGTGAGTGTTAAAGGTTCATTGTGATGGTGATGGAGTGAGTGTGGGGGTCAGGTTGATAGAGACAGACTGAGTGTGAGTGTGTCAGTGTGACAGTGACGGTGTGATTGTTTGTGTGTCAGAGTGACAGTGTTGGAGTGAGAGTGAGTGCTATTAGGTGATCGCAATAGTGTGAGTGTGAGGGAGTCAGCAGAAAGGTGATCCAGTAAGTGTGAGGGGGCAGCGTGATGTTGAGAGAATGAGAATGAGGGGGTAAAGTTGATGATGATGGAATGAGTGTAAGCGGGTCAGAGTGAATGTGAAAGAGTGAATGTGATGGCGTCAGAGGGATGGTAATGGAGTGGGTGGAAGTGCATCACAGTGAAGGGGACAGAGTGATTGTGAAGGGTTCTGGATGATTGTGAAGGAGTGAGTGCGAGGTGGTGGGCTGCACAGTGACAGATTGATTGTTTGTGGGTTATGGTGAGGGTCTCGGAGTGAATATGAGATTTTCATTTTGATGGAGTGAGTGTGAGGGCGAAGGGTGACAGAGACGGAGTCAGTGTCAGGGGGTCAGGGAAACAGTGACGGAGTAAGTGTGAGAAGTTCAGTGTGAAGGAGCGAGTGTGAGGAGTTCCGGGTGACGGTAACAGATTGTGTATGAGGGAATCAGGATGTCGATGACGGATTGCGAGTAAGGGTGTCGGGTCACGGTAAAGTAATGAGTGTAAGGGGGTCAGGGTGATGGTGAAAGACTATGATGGCGTCAGTGTGATGGTGATGGTGATTGAGTAAGTGTGAGGGATTCAGTGTGAAAGCGACAGAGTTGGATTGAGGGCGTCATGGTGTCGATGACAGAGTGAGTGTCAGGGGTTCAAGATGACAGGGACGCATTGAGTTAGAGGTTTTCAGACAGTGACGGTGACCGAGTGAATATGAGAGAGTTATGGTGACAGTGATGGAGTGATTGAGAGGGAGTCAGGATCACAGTGATATAGTGAGTGTGAGGGTGTTAGAGTGATGGTGATTGAGTCAGTGTGAGGAGTTCAGGGAGCGATGGTGACTGAGTGAGTGTGACGGCGTCATTGTGGCGGTGTTAGAGTGTGTGTGTGTGAATCGGTCAGGGTGATAGTGGCAGAGTGATTGTGGCGGTGTCAGGGTGACATCAAGGAACGACTATGAGGGGTATGGGTGATGGGAAAAATGATGTGAAATAGTCAGGGTGACGGTGACAGATGAGTGTGAGGTTGTTAAGAAACACCGTGATGGCGTAAGTAAGAGATCGTCAGAATAATTTTGATGGTGTTAGCGTGAGGGTGTTAGAGTGATGGAAACAGGGTCAGTGCAAAGATTAGGGTGAGGAAGAGAGTGCGAAGTGGTCAGTTGGTAGTGATGGAGTGAGTGTGAGAGGGTGAGGGTGACGGTGTTGGAGTGAGGGTGAGTGGGTCAGAGTGACGGTGATGGAGTGAGTGTGAGGTAGTCAGGGTGAGGGTGATGGAGTGAGTATTGGAGTGTCATCAAGACGGTAACATAGTGATTGTGAGGTGGTTAGTGTGATAGCGATGGAGTGAGTTTGAGTGGGGTCAGGGTCACGGTGATGAAGTGATGTGAAGTGTGTCAGGGCAATGGCGAAGGAGTGAGTTTTGAGAGGGTCAGGGTGGCGGTGATTGAGAGATTAATGGCGACGTCGGATAGACAATGGCAGAGTGAGTGTGAGGGAGTAAGGGTGATGGTGCCAATTGAATTTGAGGCCGTCAGAGTGACGGCGACAGAGTGAGTGTGAGCGAGTAAGGGTGATGGTGTCGGAGGGAGTGTGAGGGGGTCAGGGTGAGTGAGAGCGTCAGTGTGAGTGGGTCAGTTGTGACAATGATGGAGTGATGTGAGGGGTGTCAGGGCTTTGATGAAGGAGTGAGTTTGAGGGTGTCAGGGAATGGTGATGGAGAGATTACTGGGGTCGTCGGGTAGACAGTGACGAAGTGAGTGTGAGGGAGTCAGGGTGACGGTGCCAATTAATTTGAGGCCGTCAGGGTGAAAATGACAGAGTGAGTGTGAACGAGTAAGGGTGATGTTGATGAAGTCAGTGTGAAGGGGGCTGGTGACAGTGAGAGTCAGTGTGAGTGGGTCAGTTGTGATAATGATGGAGTGAGTGTGAGAGATTAAGGCTGCCAGTGACGTAAGGAGGTCAGCATGACAGTGATGGAGCAGTGTGAGCGGGTCAATGTGACGATGATGGAGCGAATATGAGGGGGGTCAGAGGGGTGGAGTAAGTAAGAGTGGTTGAGTTGTGACAGTGACCGAGTGAGTGTGAGGGGTAAGGGTGACGGTGACAGTGTGAGTGTGAGAGGGTCAGGATGAGGGAGGGACTGCAGAGGGGTCCGTGTGATGATGATGGATTAAGTGTGAGTGAAGTTGACAGAGTGAGTGTGAGGGAGTCAGGGTTATGGTGACGAAATGTGTGGAGAGTGTCAGGGGGATGATGATGGAGTATGTGTGAGGGGGTGAGAGCGATGGTGGTGAGTATGTGTGAGGCGGTCAGTGTGACGTTGACAGAGTGACTGTTGGGGGTCAGGTTGGGAGGACGGAGTGTGAAAGGGAAAGCGAGGGCTGCAGATCTGGAGATCAGAGCTGAAAATGTGTTGCTGGAAAAGCGCAGCAGGTCAGGTCGATGCTCCTGTTCCTTGGATGCTGCCTGAACTGCTGCGCTTTTCCAGCAACACATTTCCAGCTCGGAGTGTGAAAGGGTCAGGGTGAGGGAAATGGATGGAATGAGGGGGTCAGGGTGACAGTGACGGAGTGAGTATGAGTTTGTCCGAGTGTTTGTGGCGGTATTCGTGTGAGTTTGCTAGAGTAATGGTAGCAGAGTCACTGCAAGGGATTCAGGGAACGGAGTGAGTGTGAGGCAAACAGAGTGATAGTGACGGAGTGAGAGTGAGAGGGCCAGGGCGATGGTGATGGAGTGATTATGGGGGTTGGGGCGCAGGGTGCCAGTGATGGATTGTGAGTGCGTCACTGCAAAGGTGACTGCATGAGATTATGGGAGTTAGGGCTTCAGCGGCACTGCGAGTGTGAAGGGGTCAGGATGAATGTGAAGGAGCGAGTGTAACATGGTGTGCTTAACAGTGATAGAATGAGAGTCAGCGGATGGGGAAGACAGGGACGGAGTGAGTGTTTGTGGGTTATGGTGAATGTCTCTGAGTGAATGTGAGGGTTTCAGGGTGTTGGAGTGTGAGGGCGAATGGCAGACAGTGACTGAGTGTTCCGGTGTTGGGGAGAGAGTGATGGAATGAGTGTGAGAGGTTCAGTGTGAAGGAGTGTGTGTGCGGAGGTCAGGGTCAGGCTGTTGGTGGTGGAGTAAGTGTGAGGGGATCAGGGTCTCGCTGATGAAGTGAGTATGAGGATATCAGGGTAACCGTCATGGTGTGAGTGTGAGTGTGTTAGGATGATGGAGATCGTTTGAATGTGTGGGGTCAGAGGGACTGTGACGGAATTAGTGCGAGGGATTCAGGGTTACACTGATGGTGTGTCAGAGCATCAAGGTGATGTGGATGGAGTCAGTGTGCGGGTGTCAGGGTGACGGTGACGGATTTAGTTAAAGGGTGAGCGTGACGGTGACAGAGTGAGTAAGACGGCTTCAGGGTGACGGTGATGGAGTGATTTTGAGGGGGCCAGGTGACAGTGATGGAGTGAGCATGAGGTGGTCAGGGTGACAGAGACAGCGTGAGTGTGTTCGGTTCCGAGTGACCATTACGGAGTGAGTATGAAAGATCCAGGGTCACAGGGCTAGTGTGTGAGGGTATCAGGGTGATGGAGACGGAGTGAGTGCAATGTCGTCATGGTGATGGTGACGGAGAGACTGTGAGAGGCTCAGGGTGATGGTGATGGATTGAGTGTGAGGGCGTCAGGATGATGGTGATGGAGATAGTGACGGAGTTATTGTGTCATAAATGGAGTAACTGTGATCGGTCAGGGTGACAGTAACAGAATAAGAGTGAGGGGATTAGGGTGACATTGATTCCGAGTGTGTATAAGGGAGTCAGGGTGACGTAGACAGTGTGAATGTCTGGGGCCCAAGTCACGATTATGGAGTACGTATGAGAGTTTCAAGGTCACAGGGTTGGGCTGTGAGGACATCAGAGTGATGGACACTGAGAAAGTGCAAGTGCATCATGCTGACGTTGAGAGAATGAGGGCGAGGGTATCATGGTGGTGGTGACAGAGTGAGTGTTTGTGGGTTAGGGTGAGTGTCTTGGAGTCAGTGCGAGGGTTTCAGGGTGACTGAGTGAGTGTGCTTGCAAATGCCAGACAGAGAAAGAGTGCATGTAAGTGGTTCAGTGTGAAGGTGTGAGTGTAAGGTGGTCCGGGTGTTGGTAACAGACTGAGTGTGAGACGGTCAGGGTGTCAGTAATGGAATAAGCGTGATGGGTCAGGATGACAGTGATGGAGCGAATGTGAGGGGCTCAGGGTGACGGTCATGGAATGATTGTTAGTCGGTCAGGTTAATGGAGACAGTGTGAATATGTATGCGTCAGAGTGACCATGATAGATCGGTGCGAGGGGCTCATGGTCACAATCATGGAGTGTGAGGGGTCAGTGTGATGGAGATCGAGTGAATGTGAGGGTGTCATGTTGATGATGATGTAATGAATGCAAGGTGGTCAGTGAGTGTAAAGCAGTTAGTGTGACTGCGGTTCATTGTAATGATGGCAGAGTGCATGTGAGCGTGTCAGGATGACTGTGACTGAATGAGTATGAGGGCGGTGTGCTTGTCAGTGACAGTGTGGGAATCGGCGGGTGGGGATGACAGGAACAGAGAGAGTGTTTGTATGTTGGAGTGAGTGTCTCATATGTGAATGTGAGGGTTTCAGGGTGATGGAGTGAGTGTCAGGGTGATAGGGAGGCAGGGACTGAGTGTTTGAAGGTCAGGGAGAGTGTCCCAGAATGCGTATAGGAGATTCAGTGTGACGAATGAGTGTGAGGGGGTCAGGGTCAGGCTGTCAGTGACGAAATGCATGTGAGGGAATCACGGTGTCACTGATGGAGAGATCGTCAGGTGGTCAGAGTGATTGTGCTGGAGTGTGCATGAGGCAGTCAGGATGAAGGTGACGGGAAGTGTGAGGCGGTGAGGGTGAAAGCCATGGAGTGTGAGTGGGTCAGAACGATGGAGACAGTGTGGATGTGTGAGGTCAGAGTGACTGTGACAGAGTGAGTGTGAGGGATTCAGAGTCACATTAATGGTACGTGAGGGGGTCAGGATGATGGAGACGGAGTGAGTGTAAGGGGGTCATGGTGGCAGTGATGGAGTGAGTGTGAGCGGGTCAGGGTGACAGCGACACAGACTGTGAGGGGTTCAGTGTGACGGAGTGAGAATAATGGGTTTAGACTGATGGTGTCAGAGTGTGAGGGGGTCAGGATGACGGTTACAAAGTGAGTGTTAAGGGGCCGGGCTGATGGTGGATTGAGAGTGAGGGAGTCAGGGTGATGGTGGCAGAGCGAGTATGAGTCGGTAAGGTTGACGGTGGTGGAGTGAGTTTGAGGGAGTTAAGGTGACGGTAACAAATGAGTGTGAGGGATTCAGGGCGACCATGACAAGTGAATTGAGGGGGTCAGGGTGACGATGATGGAGTGAGTGTGACAGACTCTGGGTGCCGGTGATGGCGTGAGTGTAAGGGGGTCAGAGGGAAGTTGACAGAGTGAGTGTGATGGGGTTTTGGTGACAGTGACAGAATGATTGTAAGGGGGTCACTGAGTGCATGGCAGTGGACTTGACCGTGACAGATTGAGAGTTAGTGGGTGAGGATGACAGTGACGGAGTGAATCTGAGGGAGTCGGAGTGATGGTGACAGAATTAGTATGATCGTGTCAAGGTGACGGTGACAGAGTGAGTGTGGTAGGTGACGGAGACAGTGACAGAGTGAGTGTGATGGGATCAGGGTGATAGTGGTTCAGTGAGTGTGAGGGATTCACAGTAATGGAGTGTGTGTGAGGGGTTCTTGGCAAAGGTGATGGAGTGAGCGTGAAGGCGTCAGAGTGATTGTGCTGGAGTGTGCATGAGGCAGTCAGGATGAAGGTGATGGGAAGTGTGAGGTGGTGAGGGTGAAAGTCATGGAGTGTGAGTGGGTCAGGATGATGGAGACAGTGTGGATGAGTGAGGTCAGAGTGACTGGGACAGAGTGAGTGTGAGGGATTCAGAGTCACATTCATGGTATGTGAGGGGGTCAGGATGACGGAGACGGAGTGAGTGTAAGGGGGTCATGGTGACAGTGATGGAGTGAGTGTGAGCGGGTCAGGGTGACAGCGACACAGACGGTGAGGGGTTCAGTGTGACGGAGTGAGAATAATGGGTTAAGATTGATGGTGTCAGAGTGTGAGGGGGTCAGGATGACGGTTACAAAGTGAGTGTTAAGGGGCCGGGGTGATGGTGGATTGAGAGTGAGGAAGTCAGGGTGATGGTGGCAGAGCGAGTATGAGTCGGTAAGGTTGACGGTGGTGGAGTGAGTTTGAGGGAGTTAAAGTGACGGTAACAAATAAGTGTGAGGGATTCAGGGTGACCATGACAAGTGAATTGAGGGGGTCAGGGTGACGGTGATGGAGTGAGTCTGACGGACTCTGGGGTGGACTTGACCGTGACAGATTGAGAGTTAGCGGATGCGGATGACATTGACGGAGTGAGTCTGAGGGTGTCGGAGTGATGGTGACGGAATTAGTATGATCGTGTCAAGGTGACGGTGACAGAGTGAGTGTGGTAGGTCACGGAGACCGTGACGGATTGAGTGTGATGGGATCAGGGTGTGAGTGTGAGGGATTCATAGTGATGGAGTGCGTGTGAGGGGTTCTTGACAAAGGTAATGGTGTGAGCGTGAAGGCGTCAGGATGGCGGTAATGGAGTGAGTGTGTCGGGGTCAGGGTCGTGAAGGTGAAGGTGTGAGTGCTTGTCTATCAGGTTGAGTGTCTTAGAGAGAATGTGAGGGGTTCAGGGTAATTGAATGAGCATGCAGACGAAAGAGAGACAAGGAGGGAGTGAGCGTGAGGGGGTCAGGATGTCGATAATGGAGTGAATGTGAGAAGGTCAGGGTGATGGTGCCAGAGTGAGTGTGAGGGGGCACGGTGTCCGTGACGGACTGAATATGAGAGGTTCAGTGTGAACTTGTGAGTGTAAGGTGGTCAGGGTGTCGATAACGGAGTGTGGGGGTTCACGGGATCAGTACTAGAATGTGTATGAAAGATCAGGGAGACATTATGAAGGGCTCAGGTGAAAATCACAGTGTCAGTGTGATTTGATTAGGGTGATATAGACAGTGTAAATGTGTCGGGGTGAGCGTAACTGTGACGGATGGGTGCAAGGGGTTCAGGGTCACAGTGATCGATTGTGAAGCTGTCAGTGTGTTGGGAATAGAGTGACTGTGTGTCATTGTGATAATGGCAGAATGAAAGTGAGAAGGTCATGATGACGGTGAGTGCGCAGTGCTGGTCTTGACAGTGACGGATTGAGAGTTAGCGGGCAGGGAGACAGTGACGGAGTGAGCGTTTATGGGTCAGGGTGACGGTTTTGGAGTGATTGTGAGGGTTTCAGTGGATTGAGTGAGCATGGGGGCGTCAGGGAGACAATAATAGTGAGCACGTGAGAGTGTCAGTGTGATGTTGACAGAATGAGTATCAGTGTGACGGTGAAGGAGTGAGTGTGGTGGGTCATGGAGACAGTGACAGAGAGGGTGTGAAGGCGTCAGGGTGATAGTGACGGAGTGAGTGTGAGGGGTTCTCGATGACAGAGTGAGTGTGATGGGGTCAGAGTGACAGCGATGCAGTGGTTGTAAGGGATTGAGAGTGCGCGGTGGTGGTCTTGCCAGTGACAGATTTAGAGTTAGCGAGTTTGGATGACAGTGACAGAGTGTGTCTGAGGGGGTCGGAGTGATGGTGACCGAATGAGCATGATGGTGTCAAGGTGACGGTGATGGAATGAGTGTGGTAGGTCAAGGAGACAATGACGGAGTGAGTGTGATGGGGTCAGGGTGACCGTCATGGAATGACTGTGAGTGGGACAGGATGATGCAGACAGCATGAATGTGTGGGGTCAGTGTGACTGTAATGGAGTGAGTGCGAGGGGACCAAGATCACACTGATGGTGTGTGAGGGGTCAGGGTGATGGAGGTGGAGTGAATGTGAGGGGGTCACGGCGACAGAGATGGAGTGAGAATTGGGGAAGGCTGACGGTGATGGAGTGCGTTAAACGGGTTCAGGGTGATGAAGTGAGTGTGAGGGTATTAGAGTGATGGTGATGAAGTTAGTGTGAAGGGGTGTGGGTGACAGTGACCATGATGAACTTGGGTGCCAGTGAACGAGGGAGCGTGAGGGGGTCAGGGCAAAGGTTAAGGTGTGAGCGTGAGGGTTTCAGGATGTCAGTGATGGAATGAGTGTGAGGGGTTCAGTGTGATGGTAACGGAGTGAGTGTGAGGAGGTCAGTGTAGCAGTGATGGAGTGAGTTTGTGTGTGTGCCAGTGTGACAGTGACTGAGTGATTGCGAGGGCATCCAGGTGATGGTGAGAACGTGAGAGGTCTGAGTGACAGTAATACCGTGAGTGTGAGGGAGTTAGGGTGATAGTGATGGAGTGGATGTGAGGGCGTCAGGGCGATGGTGATGGAGTCAGTGTGAGCATGTCAGGGTCATGGTAATGGAGTAAGTCTGAAGGGGTCAGGTTGATGGCGATGGAGTGAGTATGAGGGGGTGATGGAGTCAGTGTAAAGGAGTCAGAGTGAAGGTCACAGAGTGAGTGTGAGGTGGTGAGGGTGACAGTGATGGAGTGAGTGTCAAGGTGACAGTGACAGAGTGAGTGTTGGGAGTCAGGGTTATGGTGAACTAATGAGTGTGAGGGGGTCAAGTTGACGGTGATGGAATCAATGTGAGTGTTTCAGAGTGACTATGACAGGGTGTGGGTGGATCAGAGTGACGGTGACTGAGTGAGTGAGACGGGCTTGCGCTGATGGTGATGGAGTGAGTGTAAAGGGGTCAAAGCGGAGGTGACAGGGTGAGACTGAGGGGTTCAGGGTGATTGTGAAGGAGCGAGTGTGAGATGGTGGGCTGAACAGGGAAACAATGAGAGGTAGTGGGAGGAGATGACAGGAATGGAGTGAGGGTTTGTGGGTCTGGGTGAAGGTATCAGTGTCAATGTGAGGGTTTCAAGGTGTTAGAGTGAATGTGAAGGCAAACATGAGGCAGTGACAGAGCGAGTGTCGGGGTCACCTAGAGAGGAACGGAGCGACTGTGAGAGGCTCAGTATGATGGAATGAGTGTGAGACGGTCAGGGTGTCAGTGACTGAGGGAGCGTGAGTGAATCAGGGTGATGAAGTGAATGACTTACTAGGACTACAAACTATAGCGAGAATAGGATAGTAACCACATTGTGCAATCCAAAGAATGTCCTGGATCTGCGATGCAAATGAAATCCAAGGCTGAAAACAACAGTAAAGACCTTCCATTAAACTCCTGTCCGTTATTGTAACATTCCAATCTATCATTCTCAGATTCTGGTCCATTGTTTGAACATTCCAATCTAATGTTCTCAGATTCTGATCTCTCCTATCCCTCTGACTGGAGTTGCTGATCCCTGTTAAGGCTTTCAGTGATGTTCCTCATACTGTGAAGCCCATTTAGCATAAAATTATGCAAACCGTCCTCTGGGATAATTAGAATTCACGGAGATTAACATTAGTACAGTCGCTAAACAAATAGCTCCTGTTAATCCTTTTGAATTCAATTCTGATTTTATTAAAATTCAAAAGAGCATTTAAATTTTACACATTCGACATGGGATATGTGGAAGTGACTAAGGGAAGGAATGTTGGATATAGTATATTGTTTGTTTGTAATCATTCAATATGATTTGGATATGGGAGTAATGTCAAAGGATTGTTGAAATATAAACATGTTTCTCCGTTGATAAATAGAAACATACACTCATTAACTACTGATCAGTGATTGTAATGTCAGTAAAACATCGAGAGAACTTATATAGTCCATAATCCGACGGGAAAAAGTGACTAAGACAGTATGTCTTATAATAGACAAACGGCATGTGCATGTTAACAAAGGAGAATATTATGTGACAAACACAATTCAGAATGCAATTCGAGGATCAGAGCGGGAAGGTTAAGGTCATGCTGTTAATGGCAATCAACTGTGATAAAGTACCATTTACTGGACTTCAATTACAGTGTGCTTATGACATTTAGGAGGAGACATAAAACAGAGAGAATTGGGGGGAAATGGCCGCTGAGACTGGAGGGAGAGGACATGATATTGCCCAGCCATCAGTATTGGAACGTTATCCTTTATCAATCATATGAAGATCAGATTCAGTAATGCATCTACCATGTGTAATCTGAAAGCCAATATTAAGGATAAGACCAGAAGACACAAGAGCAGAAATTTGCTCATTCAGCCGATTACGTCTGTTCCACCATTCAACCATGTCCGTTAACCTTTCCAAACCCATTTTTCCGCTTTGTCACCGTTAACCTTGATCCACTTTCAAGAGTTTATCTACCTCAGCCTTAAATATATTCAATTACCTGGTGTCGACCAACTGCTGAGGCAGTGAATTTCAACGATTCAACGCTGTCTGGCTGAAGAAATTTCACCTTAACTCTATTCGAAATGGTCTTCCCTTGAAAGTGTGTCCTCGGGTCCCAGTCTCTCCGACAAATGGAAAAGCTCCCAACATCCACTCTGACCAAGCCATTCAGTATTCTGTAAGTTGTAATTAGATCCGCCACATCCTTCTAACCTTCAACAAATATCGACCCAAACCCTCAAATGTTCCTCATGTGTTAAGCTTTTCATTCCTATAATCATTTTGGTCAATCTTATTTGAAAACTATCTCGGGCCAGTGCATCCTTTCTGAGATATGGGACACAGAACTGTACACAATAATCCAAATCTACGCTGACCAAAGCGTCTCAGAGCCTCAGAAGTACATTCCTATATTTATATGCAAGCTCTTTTGAAATAAATGTCATCATTGATTTAGCCTTCCTAACTCCTGACATCCTGCAAGTTTACTTCAGAGACTCCTGGACGAGAACTCGCACGTTTTCTTTGCACTTCAGATGTCTGAATTAAATCCCTATTTAAAAAGAAATGCCTCTATACTGCTTTCAAAAATGCATGACCTCACACTTTCTCAAGTTGTAATCTATCTCCCAGTTCTTTGCCCTCTCCCTAACCTGTCAAATTCCTTCTGCAGGATAAAGTGAGAACTGCTGTTGCTGGAGATCGGAGACAAAACATGTGGTGCTAGAAAAACACGAAGGAGCAGGAAAGTCGACGTTTCGGTAATAAGCTGTTCATTCGGAATGGTGTGCATGGAAGGAAGCTGAGCGATAAATGGGTGTCTGGGTCTGTGGGAAGCTAGCTTGGAAGGCGAAAGGTAGGTAACGGTAAGGGGTGAGTAGGTCAGAGTTGAAGTTGGAGCGGACAGATGGGGAGGAAGTTGGACAAGTCGGGCAGATTCAAAGAGCAGTCCCGAGTTGGAGGATTACATTTGACATAAGCTTGGGGGCGGGGAGGGGGGTGAATATGAGGCAACTGGTGAAATTGACTTTGATACCGTGTGGTTGAAGGGTCCGAAAGTGGAATATGGGGCTTCTTCCTCCAGGCATGAGGTGGCTAGAAGTCGGCTTTGGAGGAGGCCAAGAACTTGCATGTCCTGGCCTGAGTGCAGGGAGAGTAGAACTGGTCGGCCAGAAGGTGCTGAGATGTTGGGTGGGGTTATTCCAGAGATGCTCCCTGAACCGTTCTGAAGGTTGTTGTCCCGTCTACCCAGTGCAGAGATGGCCGCGAGCAATGGATACAGTAAATGAGATGTTTGGGTGGGAAGGAAAATCTCTGCCAGATGTGGAAGTATTCTTTGGGGGCTTAAATGGAGGTGAGGTGGGAGGTGTGAGCGCAGAATTTGCACCTGTTGTAGAGACAATGGATGGTGCTTGGATTGGAGAGTGGTTTGGTTTGGGGAGAGTGTGGACCGAACCAGGGAGTCGTGAATGGATTGGTCTCTGCAGGATGCTGTTAGGGGTGGGAAGGGAAATATATCTCTGTTGGTGGGCTTTGACTGGAGGTGACGGAAATGACGGATGGTGATGCGTTGTATCCGGAGGTTGGTGGGGTGGAAGTGGGCGACCAGGCGGTTCTATCCTTGTGATTGGCACGGTGGTGTTCAAGTGCAAAGGTGTGAGAAGTTGAGGAGATGCGCTGGAGCATCCTTCTTCAACCTACCCACCTCTTCAATGCTCCTTGACTCTCTTCCAATCTTTGCAGGGTCGGAAAACTTGGCAAGAATCCACTCAGTTCCTTCATCTGAAGAATTAATGCATACAGTGAAAAGGTGTCGTTACCAAAAACTGCGTCTTGTGGGGCACCACTTGTCAACACCTTCCATCCTGAGAAGGACAGTATAATCCATACTCTGTTTTCTGACAGACATCGAAGGCCAACACCTTGCCTTGAACACAATGGGACATTATCTTTCAAAATAGCCTAGTTTGACACCTCATCAAAGGCCTTCTTGATATCCAGGTAGATACGTTCATTGGTTGTCCATGATTTAATATGATTTTCTAGCAGGTTTGTCAGGCATGACCTCCCATTTTTGAACCAATGCTCTCTCTGCCATATTTTACAGAACACCTCTAAATGTTTAGAAATCTCATCCTTCACAATGAATTCCATGGTCTTACCCACGGCCGAGATTAGGCTAATCAGTTTGTAATATTCCGTTTTCTGCCTTAATCCCGTTCTAAATCGGGTGCCATGTTAACGATTTTCGAATTGTCTTGGACCTTTCCTGATTCTAGTAATTCCTGAAGGATTACCACGAGGTCTTGCAGTATCTCCTTTTGAACTCGAGGGTGATTTCCATCCTGTCCATATAAATTAACCATATTGTAGCGATTCAGTTTTCAACTGCTTACTCCTTGGTAAAGACCATCATACTCATCCCTGTCCTCTCACTCTCTTGAACCTTTGGGAAATTACTCTTGTGTTCAACCGTGAATACTGTCGCAAACTTTCTCAACCGCTACTCTGTTTCCCACTATTATTTCTTCAGCATCATTTTCCAGCGGACCAATATCCACATTTGCCTCTCATTTGCAATTTGTATGTTTAAAGAATCTCTTAATGTCTTCTCTTATATTACTGGCTATGTATCCCCATATTTAATTTTCCCCCTCCTTCTTTCTTTATTCCCGTCTGTTGGTATTTGTAAAATTTGTAATTCTCTGTTTCTCCATCCCCTTCACCGCATTATAAGCTTTCACTTTTCCTTTTCTGCCACACCTCACTTTCCTCGTCAGCCATGGTTGCCTCATCCTCCCTGTACCATGCCTCTTTTACCTCGGGATGAATGTTTGATGTGTCACCGAATTCTCATAGAATCACCTGCCATTGGTGCTCCATCGCAGTTCCTGCTCGGCCCATCTCCCACTCAATTCTAAACCAGATTCCCCCTTATGCCTGTGTCATTGCCTGTGTTCAGCTGAAACACGGTTCCTTCTGATTCAGTCTACTCCCACTCAAATTGTAGAATAAATTCAACCATAATATGATCACTGCTCGCTCCGTTTTACTTCACCTTAAGCTCCCTTATCCAGTCTGCCTTATTGCTCAACATTTAATCACGTTTTGCCTGTTCCCTTCCGAGCTGCACCACGAGGTGCTCAAAAGAGCCATCTCGGAGACATTCCACAAGTTCATTTTCTTGCGAACCACTACCAACGTGATGTTCTTAGTCCACCTGCATACTGAAATCCCCAATGATCACTGCAACTTTGCCT
The DNA here is from genome assembly GCF_037043375.1 of Chiloscyllium plagiosum. Classification (NCBI taxonomy): domain Eukaryota; kingdom Metazoa; phylum Chordata; class Chondrichthyes; order Orectolobiformes; family Hemiscylliidae; genus Chiloscyllium; species Chiloscyllium plagiosum. The sequence goes on from NW_028270146.1 coordinate 112,357,132, forward strand.
TTCCTACACATATATTCGATGTCTCGTGTATCTTGTACCCCAGCTCTTGATTACTGTTTGGAAGCCCGTGCAGGGCACCAACTATGGTTGCTTGAACTTTGTTGTTCCTCAAATCTCCCTATGCAGTTACTACACCATCTGACCCTACTTCGTTTCTTACTATTGATTTAATTTCATTTATCTCTAATACGGCAACGCACTCCCCAGCCCACGTGCCTATCTTTACGAACGGATGTATATCCTTGAATATTCAGCTCCTAATTCTGACCCCGTTGCAGCTTCTGTCACCATTCCCCTGAGACAGTCGCACTCACTCCTTCACCGTCTAACTGTCCACATCATACTCACTCTGCAACTGTCATCGTTATCCCTTCACACTCAAATTGTCACTGTTTCACAGGCCACCTCACACTCACTCCTTCTTCGCCACACTAATTCCCCTCACACTCAATCTGTCACTGTCAACTGGCACAGTAATTGCATCCATCTTAATTCTGTGCTCTAAGCACATTGCTGCGAGAATGAACCCTCCAGTCCGTCCTCTCTGAGTGTAGATGTAATATTCACCCCGATTATTAATACAATTCCACCACCTTTTATATATTCCTCACAATTTCGTCTAACATAACAAAACCGTGGAACGTTGAACAGCCAGCCCTAAGACTCTAATAGCGGCACGGTGGCACAGTGGTTAGCACTGCTACCTCACAGCGCCAGAGACCCGGGTTCAAATCCTGCCTCAGGCGACTGACTGTGTGGAGTTTGCAAGTTCTCCCCGTGTCTGCGTGGGTTTCCTCCGGGTGCTCCGGTTTCCTCCCACAGTCCAAAGAAGTGCAGGTCAGGTGAATTGGCCATGCTAAATTGCCCGTAGTGTTAGGTAAGGGGTAAATGTAGGGGCATGGGTTGGTTACGCCTCGGTGGGTCGGTGTGGACTTGTTGGGCCGAAGGGCCTGTTTCCACACTGTAATGTAATGTAATCTAATGTAAAAATCTAAACATCATCGTCCCATGTACTGGTTGAGGATCCAGATTCATCTGCCTTACCCATAATAATCCTTGCACTGAAATGAACACACTTCAGCCCAACTCCATCAGATCCTGACCTTATATTTAATTTGAGTTTCTCTGACGTAAATTCTTCTCTTCCATTTTCTGGTGACCAGGGGATTATGAAAGACTGTTGGTAAAGCAGAAAAATATGGAAACAGACATTTACAGTGTCCTTTCCCTTCAATCAGTACATTGCAGAAGGCACATGTCCAATTCCAACAAAGTATTCGGTAATTAATTTGCTTCGAACAACTCTCTCCAGGCACTCATTGCACATTCCACTGCTCTCAATGAACCAATTGGATTGACAGATCTCTTGTCCCTCCCTCGACCAAATCTCTGTAATACTTACACGGCAGTAATATATACAACCCGAACAGCAAATCTAAATGTCTTAATTGTGATACACCTCACATTAAAATCAGCAAGCTTTAGAATGCCATTACTATTGTATTCAGTAACCACTGGCCTGTTTGTCTGTTGTTGGTCTTCGCTGTACTGGTGTTAGTCTCCAACTCTTCCTCAGACACTGTACTTGTGGACCAAATGCTCTGTTTTTCACTCTCAGCCCCCGACCACACTAGTTTAAAACCTCCTGAGTATCAATAGCAAATCTGCCTGCCAGGAAATTACTGCCAGTTGAGGTGCATCCGTCCTTCCTGTATGATCCTATCAACGTGGGAGTCCCAATGTTCCACAAGTCGGTAGCCCTGCCTTCTCGACCAGCTCTTTTGCCATGTATTTAACTGTACTACCTTCCTATTCTTAACCACACTGCCACTTGTCATGTACTTCTCTTGCCAAAATTCAAATATCATTTCAGTGCAGCTCCGGCACGATCTTTTCATTTAAATAAATAGATTTATAATAAAAAAAGTGTGACCTCGAAAACCAAAAAAAACAGAGAGGAGTTCACTGAATCAGTACAAAGACCACAGGATCTGATGTCTATCGCCTTCACAAAACCATTTGACAAGGAATGCAGATGAGACATCTATTTGCAGATGGACAAGAATAAACAGAAGTTAATCCATAAGACTAGCAAGTCTCAGAGCAGATGAATACCATTCAGCCTTTTTACGCTGCTGAGCTATTCTATTGTGTATTCGCTATTCTGTTTCTTTCAACGGCAGGGTCTTTACACATCATCCCGAGCGGGTCATAACGTGTGCAGTATCTTTGTGTGCACAGCCATAGGTAGCGAGTAACCAGTGCACGAAGATGGGGTGTGGGGAGTCCCAAGGGTGGCACGAGAAAAGGCTGCATGAAGTTACAGATGGACTGTAGGCTTGAGAGAGGCGGAGTGTGTAGTAAGGGACACTGCACGCACACAAGTGACAGGGCAAGATTCCCAATCACCCAGAGAGTCCGTGTACTTTGGTTGCTTTTACAACAACCAGCCGTATTTGCTGCATTTGTCAGCGAACAAAAGCAAAAACACTGTAGATGGTAGAAACCCGAAGTTAACAAAGAGACATACTATGGAGAGAGACAGAATTAATACTCACAATACAGACAAGGGAAGAATGTACAGACATCACATAGACAGTCACCTGAGATTGGAATTGAACCTGGGTCCCAGACTCTGAAATGCAAAAGCGCTGTACCGATATATCTCCCAATGATGGAATATACAATTAGTTTCGTTACATGCCTGCTTTCAAAAATCAATTCACTGCAATATTCTCACTCAGTCTGTCCAAGATTGGGAAACAATTTTAAAGCAGCAGGAGGCAATTCAAAATGACAAGAATGACAGATGGATTGTAAGCTTGAGAGAGATGGAGTGTGTAATCAGGGACATTGCACTCACACAAGTGTCCGGGCAAGATTCCCAATCACCCAAGGGAGCCCGTATACGTCGGCTGCTTTAACAACAACCAGCCGTATTTGCTGCATTTGTCCAGTGAGCAAAAGCAACAAAATACTGTAGGTGGTAGAAACTCGAAGCTAACATTGTGTCTCTACATACTGTGGAGAGAGGCAGAATTAATACTCACAATGAGGGATTATACGATTAGTTACTTACATGCTTGCTTTCAAAAGTCAATTCACTGGAATACTCTCACTCAGTCTGTCTAAGATCGGGAAACATTTTTAAAGCAATAGGAGACAGTTAAAAAAGCAATAATGTGGAAACCTTGAAACACTTAAGGTATATCACCGTGGAAAAGGAGATTATAAGAAATTAGTTAAGATATATTAAAGAAAGGGAGGTATGAGTGAACGTTGAACTAATAGAAACAAGGCTGGCTTCAGAGAAAGGGAGAACAAAGGACTGGTGGATGAACTGAACAGGTTCTTTACATCAGTCCTCACAGTTGAAAATATGAGCAGCAATCCAGCACTTCAAGAAAAGTCAAGGGCTCCAGATGAGTACAGTGATTTGCGCTAAGGTGACTGTGTTGGGGATGTTGCAAGGTTTGACGATGGATAAATTGCATAGACAGGAGTTATGGCGACTCAAGGTCCTGAAGGAGATAGCGAATGAGATCGTAGAACACTGGTGGTGAATTTTCAGACAAAGCTGCAGTCAGTGAAAGTCCCAGAGTACTGGAAAATGGTAAGGTAAAATATTAGGAAGAATGGCAAAATACAAGAAATCATAGACTTGTTCGCCTGACGTTGGCTATTAGTTCGATTTTAGGGTTCATTATTAACAATTAGATTGCATAGCGCTTGCAGGTGTATAGTAAATTAGGATGAGTCAGCATGGCTTCTTCAAGGAGAGGTCCCACGTGACAAAACTCTCTGATTTCTTTCTGAAGATAATGCGCCAGTTTGACAAAGGAAGGCTGATATTTGATTGGCTAATAGGGAGTCCTCCACATTTGAACCTGCGTTAAATTGAATCTTATTAATGTATTGGTAACAGCTTGCATATTACATGGACACAAAAACAGTTAAAATGCATTCAATACTAGTTAAATACAATAAGGATGGAGGGTCGGGCGATGTGCGGTTTCTGCAAGACGTGGGGCTGGTGGATACCATTGTAGCTCCCAGTGATCGTGTCTGTGTTGAATGTTGGTTGCTGGGAAAACACCGTCTCAGTGTCAATGAGCTGGAGTTGGACCAACAAACATTGTGGCCCATCAAGGAAGGGGAGAATTACCTGGATGCTGTGTTTCAGGAGACAGTCACACCCCTTAGCCTAACTAACTCAAAGTAAGCCCGTGGTCAGAGAGAGGAGAGTGTGGCTGTGAGTGAGGCAGGTAGAGGGATTGCAGAGATAGAGTTGCAGGATCCTCAGCCCGGTCGTTCTCGAACACGTTCAAGTCTTTTGATCCATATGTGGATGAGAATTGGAACTGCTGGGATGATGAGCTGATTGTCCGCAGCACTGAGTTTAGGGAACCTTTCGTGGGAGGAGAAGAAAATTAAAATGTTTATGTAATTGGGTATTGCAAAGTTAGCTGCATTGACACTGTTCTCATTGAGGAGGATTGAGAGTCCGGAAGGTTTTGATGCCTGCCTGGTGCTCGGGTTTGGGATACCACATCTGGGCTGCAGAGGAACTTGGAGTGAGAGGTAAACATCCAGTGGTCGTGGCCCACGCAGTACCAATGCCACAATGGCATGGATAAAGCCAGAGCAGATGTTCTGTTAAGAGCTATAAATAGTCGAGAAATAAATTAAAAAGCAGAGGCAAAAGGGATCTTTGGATTACTACTTTAGCAGTGGCAGAATTGTCGCAGTGTCAACAAGTTTAGGTAAATAGATGCTTGGCTAAAAGATTGGTGTGGGGAAAATAGGTTGAATTCATGGAATATTGCCACCATGGTGGAGAAGGGACGTTTTCTGAAGCGATAGTTTTCAACTTAACAGAGTCCTGACGAATCATACACTCAGGGTTGTACAAAGTTAGATTAGATTACTTAGAGCGTGGAAACAGGCCCTTCTGTCCAGCAAGTCCACACTAACCCTCCGAAGACCAACCCGTACAAATTCCCGTACAACTAACGCTAAGGGGAGCTTAGCATGGCCAATTCACCTAACCTGCACATGTTTGGACTGTGGGAGGAAACCGGAGCACGTGGAGGAAACCCACACAGACACGGGGAGAATGTGTGCAAACTCCACACAGACATTTGCCCAAGGCGGGACTTGAACCCGGGTCTTTGGCGCTGTGAGGCAGTACTGTGCCACAGCGCTGCCCAAAGGTCATCCAAGTAAATGGGGTTGTGGCATGTTGGGGTCAGTGGTGTGGGAGTTGTCAGCTGTAAGGGAAAATAGAGAACCGGAATTAAAGGAACGTAAAAGTGCAGAATTTAAGGGAGATTATTAAAATCTCCAGCACAGACACAGGAAAGGGTTGGCAATCAAACTTCAAGCGCACTACACAAATAAATGACAATGAGAAAAGGGATGGTTACAGGACTGAGGATGTTTCCTCTGAATGCATACAGTGTTAGGAGTGCATTAGAACATTTAGAACATACAGCGCACGATGTTGCGCCGACCTGTCATACCAATCTGAAGCCCATCTAACATACACTATTCCATGTACGTCCATATGCTTGTCCAATGACGACTTAAATGTAGTTAAAGTTGGCGTATCTACTACCCGTGCCGGCAAAGCATTCCACACCCTTACTACTCTCTGAGTAAAGAAACTACTTCTGACGTCTGTCCTATATCTGTCACTACTCAATTTAAAGCTATGGCCCCTCGTGCTCGCCGTCAACATTCTTGGAAAAGGGCTCTCCCTGTCCATCCTATCTAACCCTCTGATTATGTTATATGAATCTATTAAGTCACGTCTCAACCTTCTTTTCTCTAACGAAAACAGCCTAAAGTCCCTCAGCCTTTCCTCGTAAGACCTTCCCTCCATACCAGGCAACATCCTAGTAAATCTCCTCTGCACATTTTCCAAAGCTTCCACCTCTTTCTTAAAGTATGGCGACCAGAACTGTAAACAAAACTCCAATGCGGCCTTATCAGAGTTTTGTACAGCTGTAGCATAACCTCCTTGTTCCAGAACTCGATCCCTCTATTAATAAACGTTAAAACACTGTATGCTTTCTTAACAACCCTGTCAACCTGGGTGGCAACCTAAAGGATCTGTGTACCTGGACACCGAGATCGCTCTGCTCATCTACACTACCAAGAATCTTACCATTAGCCAGTACTTTGCATTCCTGTTACTCCGACCCAAGTGAATCACCTCACACTTATCAGCATTAAACTGCATTTGCCACCTCTCAGCCAGGTCTGCAGCTTATCTATGTCTCTCTGTAACCCACAACATCCTTCGTCACTATCCACAACTCCACCGACCTTAGTGTTGTCTGAAAATTTACTAACCCACCCTTCTACGCCCTCATCTAGGTCGTTTATAAAAATGACGAACAGCATTGGACCCAACACCGCCCCTTACGGTACACCACTGGTAACTGGACTCTCGAATGAACATTTCCCATCAACCACCACCCTCTGTCTTCTTTCAGCAAGCCAATTACTGATCCAAACTGATATATCTCCCACAATCCCATTCCTCCGCATTTTGTTCTATAGCCTATTGTGTGGAACATTATCAAGCGCCTTGCAGAAATCCATATACACTACATCAAGCGGTTTACTCTCATCTACCTGCTTGGTCACCATCTCAAAGAACTCAATAAGTTTTGTTAGGCACGACCTACCCTTCACAAAACCGTGCTCGCTATCCATAATCAAATTATGTTTTTCTAGTTAGGGAAATGTGCTTGTGGCGCAGATCAAAATTGGCAGGTAGGCCGTGTATGCATCGCGGAGACGTGGCTGCAAGGGGAACATGATACCAAGCTCAATATTCAAAGACATATCGAAAAGGTGGGCAGGTGGGGAGAGGGTGTGGCGCGGCCTTAATGGGATGAAATTAAACTGAATCACTAGCAAAAAATGAACTAGGGTCAGATGGTGTCAAATCTTTGTCGGGAGAATTGAGGTACCAAAAGGGTAAAACAAATCACAGTTTGTGGAATGTCGAATGAAGAGACAGAGATAACTGGGGGCCACGTGTGTACCCATGCCCTCTCCCTCCTCTGAAGAAAATGGGAGTAGTTAAAAACTGGATTTTGAAGATTCAGCAGCAACTGGCGGGATTTGAGGATGGTGTTTTGTCTTCCTGTGCCAGGATCCATGACGTCACTGACAGAGTGCAGGGAATCCTCAAGGGAGAAGGTGAAGATCCAGAGGTGGTGGTGTAAATGAAGTCGAGAAGAAGAAGAGGGACATTCTACAGCTGACGTCAGAGAACTGGGAACATGGATGAAAGCAGGGTTTCCAGTGTGATTTTCTTCTGTTTACTTCCAGTTCCTCGGGCTGGAGAGGGCAGGAACAGGGAGATGATGGACTTGAATATGTGGCTGAGGAACTGGTGCATGAAGCCAGGATTTAAATTCTTGGATCATTGGAGTATGTTTTGCGGGAAGGATAAAATATACTCGATTTACGGGTTACACATTTATAAGTGGGGGACCAACATTGTGGCAGGAAGGCTTGCCACTGCAACACTGGTGTGTTTAAACTAAGTCGGGGGAGGGGGGGAGGGGACTAACTGGAAATTCAAGAAGGCAAATTGAGAATAAGAGAATTTAAGAAAGACAACAGAATCACCGGAGTAGAAAACTCCAGAAGGGATTGTACACTATGGCCAAGTGAAACAGGGATTGATAGGAAGTGTGAGGTGATTCACAAATTAAAAATATTACATATGAATGCATGAAACATACGAAATGGGGGGATGAGCTTGAGGCTCAGTTCGAAATTGGCAGGTACGATGTTTAGATTACTTAGAGTGTGAAAACAGGCCCTTCGGCCCAACAAGTCCACACCAAAGCGTAACCCACGCAGACCAATCCTCCTACATTTATCCCTTCACCTAACACTACGGGCAATTTAGCATGGCCAATTCACTTAACCTTCACTTTTTTGGATTGTGGGAGGAAACCAGAGCAACCAGAGGAAACCCAAGCAGACACGGGGAGAATGTGCAAACTCCACAGACAGTCGCCTGAGGCAGGAATTGAAGCCGGGTTGCTGGCGCTGTGAGGCAGTCGTGTTAACCACTGTGCCACTGTGCCGCCCGAAGAATGGCTTAAAGTGGACAGAGCCTGGGAAATGAAGATTCAAGGCAAGAAGTGCTATCGAAAGGACAGACTGATGGGCAGAGGGGGAGGGGTGGCCCTGTTGTTAAAAAAAGATACTCAGTCCTTTGCGAGTTGGGGGTGGGGGGTGGACATAGAATCAGAAGTTAGTATGGGTAGAGGTGAGAAATTCTAAGGTTTGAAAGACTCTAATGGGAATTATATACAGACCCACGGACATTAGTGTGGATGTGGCGTGCAAGTTTAATAAGGAGTTGAAATTTGCCGCAAAGGTAATATGGAGGATTTCAACATGCAGTCAGATTGGGAGAATCAGGATCGTACTAGACCCCAATAAAAGGAGTTTATGGAGTGCCTCCGAGATGGATTCTTAGAACAGTGTGTACTGGAGCCGACCAGGGAGAAGGCAATACTGGATCAGGTGTTGTGCAGAACCGGATTTAATCAGGGACCTCGAGGTAAAGGAGCCATTTGGAGGTAGTGACCATAATATGATAAGTGTTAATCTGCAACTTGAGAGGGAGAGGGGACAATCAGAAGTGTCAGTATTACAGTTACACAAAGGGAACTATGGAATTATGAGAGAGCAGCTGTCCAAAGTTCAAAGGTTCAATAGAACACAAATGGCAGGTACTTCTGGATATAATGGAGAAGGAGCACGATCAGTTCATTCCAAAGTGGACAAAAGATCCTAAGGGGAGGGAGGGGCGGCCGTGGTCGACGAGGGAAATTAAGGATGTGTAATGATAAAAGAGAAGTAACACATAGCAAAAATGAGAGGGAATACGGAGAACTGGGAACCTTTTAAAGAGCAACAGAAGATAACTAAAACGGCAATTCACGGAGAGAAAAGATGTGCTACGAAGGCAAATTGGTCAATAATATAAAGGAGAATAGTAAAAGCTTTTTTTGGTATGTGAAAAGAAAAAAAGGTTACGACGAAAATTGGGTCATTGAAGATAACAAACGGGTGAATTTATTATTGCGAACAACCAAATGGCAGAAGAGTTGAGTAGGTATTTTGGATCTGCCTTCACTGGGGAAGACGCAGACAATCTCCCAGATATAATAAAGGCAAGGGAAATGGAATAACTGAAGGGAATTTATATTAGGCAGGAAATGATGTTGGATAGATTGTTCGGTCTGAAGGCTGATAAGTACCCAGGACCTGGTGGTCTGCCTCCCAGCGTACATAAAGAGGTGGCTCTAGAAATCGTGGACACATTGATAATCATTTTCCAATGTTCTATAGATTTAGGATCAGTTCTTGCGGATTGGCGGGTGGCTAATGTTATCCCACTTTTCAAGAAAGGAGGGAGAGAGAAAGCAAGGAATTATAGAACAGTTAGCCTCACATCACTGGTGGGAAAAATGCTGGAGTCAATTATAAAAGATAAAATTACGATTCATTTTGATAGCAGTAGCAGGATACGGTAGAGTCAGCGTGGATTTACGAAGGGGAAATCGTGCTTGACTAACCTTTTGGAATTTTTTTGTGGATGTAGCTATGAAGATAGAAAATTGAGAGCCAGTGGCTGTAGTGTACATGGGCTTTCAGGAAGCCTTTGATAAAGTCCCACAGAGGAGATCAGTGTGCCACATTAGGGCACATGAGATTGGGATCATAATGCTGACTTGGATTGAAAATTGGCTGGCTGACAGGAAGCAAAGAGTAGTGATAAACGGGTTCCTTTCAGAATGGTAGATGGTGACCAGTGGGGTACCACAAGGTTCAGTGCTGGGAACGCAGCTGTTTACAATATACATTAATGATATAGATGAAACTATTAAAAACAATATTGCAAATTTGCTGATGACACAAAGGTGGGTGGCAGGGTGAAATGTGAAGAGGATGTTATTAGAATGCAGGGTGATTGGCACCTTTCAAGAATTCAAGGAACTTTAAATATCTTAACCAATACATTCACTAACTCTGCTGCCTCAACAAATACATGTATAGAATTATTAAAGACAGTGGAATCAAGAATTATGGGGATAAGGCACGAAAAGGATACTGATTGTGGATGATCAACCATGATCATAATGAATGGTGGTGCTGGCTCGAAGGGCGGAATGGCCTACTCCTACAGCTATTGTCTATTCAGGTGGTGTTGAGGGTGACGATGATCTCCCCAGGCGGAAGAGTGTGATGGTGGTTGGGTGTGTTTCTGAACTTTGATCCAAGAAGCAGCAGAGCGTCCTGAGGCCATCCTGGTGGGCGATGGAATTATAAAGCGATTGCACAATCATGGTAAAGAGGAAGCAGCTGGAGCTCGCAACGTGGAAATTCCGAAACTGGCCTAAAGTGTCAGATGAATTGTGGATGTACGTGGGCAGGGACTAGACTGGGGAGAAACGATAGAGTCAAGGTAAGAAGTGATGAGTTCTGTGTGGCAGGAGGAGGCTGAAGCAATGGATTGGCCCGGACAATCCTGCTTGTGGATTTTCAGGAGGAGATAGAAGTGAGCTGTGCCATCAGCGAATCGTAAGCTGAGAGGCTGTTTGGAGGGAGTGAAGATCTGGACCGCCGCCACGAGATGTCGTGATCGTTCAAAAGAATCAACAGGAGTACTGTCTGTTTAAAGTAAGGTTACCAATTTATTTCGATGTTGGACACAGGTTTGTCCAGCAATACAGAGGAGAAAACTGCAGAAAATTACATTCCAGTTTTAAACATTTTTACAGGTCTTTGAGAGATACCACAGCTGTACTTACAAGAAAAGATCAAACAAATGTAATAAGGAGATGCGACTGACAGCAGACTAGCCCAATGACATTTCCTGGGAAAAGATTTTATCTTACGCAGATCATCATCTCATATTGCTATTCACGGTTAGTTCAAATGGTCAGTTAATGCCTTATGATTCATTTTATGAAGACTCCATTGTCTGTTTTATCTTCTAATTCAGCTAAACCAGAAAAGCAGAAATGCAGATTCTAAGCGCTAAATCATAACATGAAGCCATATTGTTGTGTTATTTTAAATTGGAATGCCATTTTGTGGTTAATAAAAGCCTACATATGCTTGTTGCTTCTCAGAAAAAGCCTACATTCAAACTTTAAATCCTCAGGAGGCAGGGAGCACCACATGGAATGAGATCAGTTATTGTTGTTAATAAAATGATCTGATGTGCCATGGCGGGATCATGGTCCAGGAGGAGGTTTCTGAGAGCTAGCGCTCAGCCTCTGCAATGCAGATGTCAGCAGACCAGACCACAACAGCATCACCCTTATTGATACAGGCTGAATAACAGGCAGAGTTATATCTTAGCGCACACTGTGTCATCTGTTCAGAGGATGATAGGCCCGGTTGAGTGAGGGGGATGCAGGGAAGTTAAAGCAAACAATGTCTCATTGACAGTCCTTAATGAACAGAACGAGTGCAGGTAAAAGGCCGGAGTAAGGGGTTCCAGGTAGAAGAATATTGTTGGAGCTGGTTGACAGGATCTGTATGACAGGGAGAGGACTGTTGACCAAAGAAATTGACACATAGGTGAAAACAGCGGAAGAAGAGTTAACTTTAAACCGTGCCCAAAATTCATTCAGGTGGGGGCGCAGAGAGGTGAAGTTGATACCTTTCCTGGGTATAGAACATTCAGCAAATTCAGTGGTTGTGGTTAATAAAAGCCTACATAGAACATTCAGTGGATGGTCAGGAAGGTTGGTGAATATATGGAAGGACGTGAATTTGGGGGTGGGTGGATGCATGGAGTCAGAGAGAAGCGTAGGGAAGGAAAAGAAGGTTCCAGAGGGTCATGCATCTTGTAGGCTTGGTATTTTTGGTTCGCACATCTGATGAGCTGGAAAGTGAAATAGAATTGTGAAGTGGTGCCGCCTTGACACAATGGGATGTGATGCGTTTAGACAAAGAAAATGTTGTTCTTTGTGGCACTGATATCGCACAATCACTCAACAGAAAGTAACTCCGACTGAAAACAATGGGGATCCTAATCTTATGTTAATGCCCCGATTTCACTGGGATAACACTCAACCGGCTAAGTATTGCTTTCCTGAGACGTTAGATCAAATTGTGAAAACATCACATAAATCTTGATATTTTTAACAGGACAGATCCATCCGTCGATTCTGGACGACACTGAGAAAGGCAACGTTTATTTGTCATCTCCAATAACTGTGGGAGGTGTTAGGGACCTGCCATCTTCAACCGCCTCTGGTTAAGTGGTGCTGATACAAGCAGTGATCAAAGGACATTTCAATTTTTTTAGCAAATGATTTTAAAAAAAAATTGTTGGTCCCTGGTCCGAATACCGTGTAACTTCGAAGTCAACGCGTGGGATTTGTTTTCCTATTGTTCAGGGAGGAAATTATAAGCACAGAATTTCTTCTGATTCCCATTGATCACAGTTTACTCAGGGTTCTGAAAACTACTTTGAAAACTACAAATACTATTTTGATGGCAAGGGAGGTCAATATTGTCCCACCTCAAATAATATTGGAACATCAGTTAAAATAATAAAGAACCAAAGGCAGTACACAGCTTTTTTTTGGAAAACTTGCGCACAGCCCTCACAATGTTTAAATGAAAACTAGTGCATGGAATTCTGAATCTGAGGATATCTTTGTCCTATTTGTGATGGCGCTGTTTTATTAAACGCTATGAAATAGAGACATAAAAATGCTCCACTCTGTGCCATGGGGAATGGTGCATCAGACAGTGACAGACCGTGACAGATGTTCTTTTAGGACATCTCAGTAGTATCATGAAGCCAGCAGATTCCATCATTCCAGTTGGAATGCAAAAGAAGGATGGCCAAGGGAAATGGGGGTTAACTGGTGAATTGGTTTACATTGCAGTGGGAGTAGCAGGAAGACGTGAAGAGGGATCGTTAGTGGAAGAGTATGACGCAGCAGAAGGGATAGCGCAACGGAAGTAAAAGTGTAAGGCAACTGTAGGAAGAATGAGGAGGAGTGGCAGATGAAGTTTTAGTGACGGAGAAAAGCTTGTTTTTGAAGAAGTGAGATTGGGTGAGAAAACACCACTGTTCAGGAAAATTAAATCAGTTTTTCATTGGAAATTAAGAAAATATTACGTATCCGTTTTATCTATCCCTGGGTCTTCAGATTTTGCATTCATGCTGTATTTCTGTATGCCCAACAAGTGCAGATGATAAGTTTTTTTTTCACCCAGAGTGTTGTAACTCAACATTTTAAAAACTATTTTTTAACAGAATGCATAACAGTGGGTGTTCTAACAATTTGTTCCAATTCAAGGCAGACATGAGAATATGATTTGATCCCCTGAAGTATGTCCATAACGTGCAATTTCATTGGTTCTTTGTCCTCATCACACTTGCTCTTTCAAACAAAGAATGAATGAGTCTCCCGTTCGACAGGTGAAAAACTCGTTCAGTTCTGACTATTTCAGGGAACGTTACAAAGGACATTTCCATTTCCACGTAAAATACAAATGTTGCAATGCAAGGCGCCAAACTCTAGTCCATCCTGAATTATTTACAAGCTTTATGGCTAAAATATGCAGACGGATAGAGTGGGAAAGATTAATTCAGCTCCTTGTTGAAAACGGTATTTGTGTCTCATGACATCTCTCTGTAAATTCACGAAACCATGGATAGCAAGAAACTGGAATTCTTCCACTGTGAAGAACATCTGGAGAACAGGAAGGAAATCAAGGTTTGTTTGTGATATTCATAAGTGATGATGGTGAAAATGTGGAAAATGGGGAAAATGGGTGGGGGTGGGGCAGTGGAACGATAAATAGTGTTGTAGATGACACAAAGGTGGTTCACAGTGAGGAGGAAAATATTACGTTATAGAAGGGTGAAAACGGACTGTTCAGATAACCGGATCAATGACTGATGAAATTTAACTCGGATTAATGCGAGATGATGCACGGCATAAGTAAAAAGACAAGAGAGTGAGCACTCAAGATGTGAAGGGGGGCAACTTGATACCGGTGTACAAGAGCATAAGGGGTTTTGAAAGGATCAATCCACGGCAGCTTTTCACATTATCCAAAGGGGCAGACACAAAGGTATGAACTTTTAAAGTGAAAGACAACAGATAGAGAGCGGATTTGTGGAATCTGTTTTGATCTGAGAGACTGATATGTGTCTGGAATACACTGGCTAATAGGATGAGTGAGGCTTGTTACCTGACAAACATTTAAAAGCCTTTGGATTTGCACTTCGTGGTGCATGTTTGATTGGCCACTTTTTCATTGTATGATTCTACGTGTTGGCAATCATGAACACTCTGATATATTCTCGTTAACATCCTGCTCGTAGGATTTGTAGCCAAAGCAGTCAGTGTGGTGGAGATGTAATGTGGTAAATAATCATAAATAAAAATTTCCATTTTTGTCATGGGGTATGCTGGTTTCTGATGTAAACCGTTTTTACAATTACATTCTCAAGATAACTCAGGGTTTTTACACAATCTTTTAGAAGTCTATATGTTCCAATGCTATGTCAGTTTGAGTGTGTAATTTAAAAGAAATTCTGTGATTTACAAATAAAAGTAGAAAAACCAGCTTATCCCAATAGAAAAGATAAAAGTTTTAATCCAAGTTTGTTTACTGTATCACATCTCCATTACACTGGACTCCTATGACTTCTGTGAGCATGGTCTTAACCTCCACAATCACCTGATGAAGGTTCGCCACTCCGAAAGCTAGAGCTTCCAAATCAACCCGTTGGACGTGGGTGTTGTGTGATCTTGACCTTTGTCCTCCCGAGACCAACACTGGCACACCAATGACATCAAAGTCAATGGCCCCTGCTGGTTTGTTCTTTCGACTGTACTCAGTAAGTGACTATGTTACAAAGCAGCAGCATCTCATAGAGGATCCACATTTACATAACCACAGGCAGTCCAGCACTCTATGAGAATATCCAAGACAATTCACATTCTCCGTACAAGTATTGTCCAACAATAGTGCCAACACTATTCCAAATGATGCCACTTTTACTTTAACTCCAGCAATCACGCGGACACAGCTTTTACTTCATTTTAATACAGACTTCCAGCTGTAACGGTCTTAATTATCGGAAGCAGAATAAATTTCTTCCCAGACACTCGCTGTGATAAACAACAATATTTCCCGTATTTTTCTGCCAGTTGTCGTCAAAATATTCACCACCATACTCCACCCCAACCTCCAAGGCGCAGTGAGTTTGCTAACTGATTCCTTGACCGAGTTCCATGTTTCTGTGACTTGAAAATGTGATTTCAAATAGAATTATGATAGAGACAGACCACATTGAGAGAGGAGAGAACTATTACTGTCCCTGTTGAACCTAAACGCATTCTTCAGCACCATTTCACAATCCTCAGTTACTGTAACAGGCTGCATCCCTTTGTCACAAGCTCTCTTTATTTCCGGCCTGATAAGAACAGTGGCACAGTGGTGGAAGATCAATCCTCACAACTGGTTTCTTCCGTTGCTTTTTAAGTGCACCGAGTCTGATTTTTATGTTGGTCCCTCTATCCAATTTCAATTTTAATAGAGCCTTGATACCATCCTTAACTGCTACATCACTTACACCTCCTCTACCTACTTGTCTATCCTTCCGAATACCGATTGCCTTGAACATTTCAGTGCCTAGCCATGATCTGCCTGTAACCATGTTTCAGTGATCCCTACCAGGTCATACCCATTTTTCTTGATTTGTGCTGGAAGCTAATCAACTTTACACCAACTAATGCGTGCGTTTTAGGTACAAGGTTTATAAATAAGTTTTTTAAATTGATTTGTCTTTCGTCTATGATATATTTTCTTGAGCATTTAGACTCCTGATCTCACATACCTCACTCCCTCACATCCCCCACACTCTCCATCCTTAAGTTTTAATCCCTGATAAACTTGCGCCTGACCTCTATCATTTACTCCAACCTAGAACTCGCATTTTGAAATTTATGCTTCTTTCCCCCACCATAATCATTAGACTGATTGTGTCTGATGTCTTATTCACGTCGGCCTTCTGCTCAGTTTCTGACCTGCTGCCTTGGTTCACACGTTTCTGTTTTTTTAGTTGAAATCCACCCGACCTTCGATAGCGACCCTTCCTACAAAGATGTTGGTTTTCCTTCTGTCAAGATGCATGCTATTCTTTTTGTACAGGTCCCACCTATCCTGGAAGAGATCACAGTGAACCGAAAGTCTGAAACTCTTATTCCCGACCTATCTTTTAATCACGTGTTAAGCTGTAATATCTTCCTCATTCTTAACTCTTTTCCACATGGCACTGGGATTAATTTAGAAATTACAGAGGATTGCTCTCACTCTCTCATACACACACATTCACACACAACAGCAGACACATACAGACAGACAAACGCTTTGTAGAAAAGAATTCCAGTAACTTTATAAACCATTTGAATTAACTGGAGTGAAGGATTTAATTAAAAGGAGGAATAGAGAAATTCTGTGTATTTTTCAGCAGAACAGAGAAAGATCTGAACTTATTTTGGTTTTCAAAAATCAAGACTGTGAACAAAAAAGCTAGGAGTGAGATAAATATATTTTTTTATTGAGATAGAGCTGTTGGGATTTAAAATGTACGGCTTTGGAGAGTTGCGGATGTAGATTCAAAAGAGAACTGGATGTGCATTTGGAAATAATGAATTGAAAGATCTACAGACAGAGGGCTGGCAAAAGGAGAGAGTTTGGGAAGTACTGGGAGCTAGTTCAAACACAATGGCCCAATGGGCTCCTCTTGTTCTTTAACATTTTGTACCCTGTTATGTGAAGACGCTAATAATTTGAAGTTCAAGGCGTGTAATGCACGTTAAAGGGAGAATGAAAGCTGTTTTGCTCTGAAAGCTTGCAGGCACCTTGCATGTGACCAACTAGCAATCGCAGAAAGTACTGACAACTGAAAATATTAAAATTTAGCTGTGAAACAAATGCCTGAGTTGTAGCTGCTATCTTTGAAACCATCTGAAATTAACCAATCAGTTTAAATAATACCTCAGGACAGGAAAATCCATTCAATTCTGAATTAATTTTTTCACCAACTTCGAACCAATTAGACGATCTAGTGTTTGGGGTACAAAGAAGCGACATTTTGGGAAGTTAGACAGAGACCAAATGCCATTTAGAGAGAGAATGCCAGATAATACACTCTGTCAAAAGGACCTTTTTCATATGAAACATTATTGCAGCAAAAGATCGAAGATGACCAAGGGAGATTGACAGCCAGAGGAAGACACTGACGATGACAACTGCGGAATGGTTATGAAATTAGGTTACACAGGGTTTTATTGTTATAGAATTGAAGGCAGATAGTACATAGACAATAGATGCAGGAGTAGGCCATTCGTACCTTCGAACCACCACCACCATTCATTATGATCATGGTTGATCATCCACAATCAGTTTTCTGTCTCTGCCTAATCGCCATAACCCTTGATTCTACCGTCTGTCAGAGCTGTATCCATCTCTTTCTTGAAAGTATCCAGCGACTTGGCCTCCACTGCCTTCTTGGGCAGAGCATTCCATTTATCCACCACTCTCTGGGTGTAGACGTGTCTCTCAACTCTGTTCGAAATGGCCTACAGCTTATTTTTAAGCTGTGAGTTTCCGTAGTTCGGAGAAAGGGCACTTAGAGTTGTTAATAGTTGTTTAACGTTCACTTTCAGAATTAAAGGATAAATTGATATGATGGAAATTGGGAGTTTTCTGTGACTCATAATTTAACAGATTACAAAGCCAGGTGAGCTTTTCTGGGTATTTAGTTTAAGTAGTAGAAGGGTTGACTGTCGTGCCATGACACTACTTAAAGGCATTACCGATTATTTCCTGTTGTAGAAGTTGGAAAACATCTGATTATATTTGCTACAGCATAAGCATTTTTAATGCAAATATTGCAACATCAGCTTCATTGTGAATTTAAAAATCAAACAGCACAATCTTATAATCCATAGATTTATTTGCAAGAACTAGCTTTCGAAGCACTGCTCCTTACTCACATCTACCTGTTCAAGACGTTACGCTCTGAACACTAGTCTTTCTAAATAAACCTGTTGGACTATAATCTGGTGTTGTGTGATTTTTAACTTTGTCAATTCCAGACGAACCCCGGCGACTCCACAGCATTATGAAGTTTAATTATAACTCAGAATGTTACTATTTTAAATGTTGTATCACAATTACTAAACAGATGTTTCATTGTTTTGAAACAAAAGTATTTGAAAGATTCTGCCTTTTCATTCGCATTAATACGTAAACATTTACACCCACTAACCACATTTCGCATTGAATATCATTCATTCTAAAAATGGCAAGTATTCAGATTGTCCTTCGCTGCAATTGAAAAACGCAGATCATTTATTTAATATTCCCAGTGCATGTTGAATTATTGTCATTTCTAAATAGTTGTCAATAGCTGAAGCTCATGTATTTCAGTGAGAAATTAAGCTGATTCTTTATATTTAAATGTACACGAACGTTATGCTATTTGATTGTTTTATCGTTTGCTCACTCTGAACATGTAATCATGCAGAAGCCAACCAGTTTCCAAATGCTGGAGTGACATTTTATTCATTTGAACATTGACATTGAATATGTAATTGTGATCACGACAGTAGTCAAATAACTTTCTGTGGTCGATATAAAATAACATGTGTATCCTTTATGTTTGTGTCAAAAATATTGATAGGAATTTATGTTTTAGTTTCATAAATATAGAATCAACCAAATTGTTTTCAGAGATGAAGAAATTATTGTTCAGTTGATTGGTCATAATTCACATTATATTTTTGCCTTATTCACGAAACAAAGTAAGCAGTGGACATTTATCGGATCAGGCTTGGGGGGGGGGGGGGGGGGGGGGGGCGCAGGGCCTGTTCCTTGGCTGTAAATATTCCTTGTTCAAAAATCGGATTATTTTCTGATTACTTTCGGATCAGTGAACTGAACACCTAGCAATCATGAGATTTGACTTCATTTACAATGTTACTGAATCTCACAGCTGACTGTGATACTAACTGATATACTGACATTTTCATGAGCATGTGCAGTGAGTTTTCAGCCTGGGTTAGCTCAGTCATTCAAACATTCCATGAGATCAAATCATTTGGAGTACGGTGGGTACGGTGAAATTAGCCAACAGGCTATCACTGGTCTTACTGTTTGTACAAATGCTGTCCAAATTAGAAAGCAATGACTGGCCAGCAACCATTCCTTACAAATGTATCTTTAGTCAGATCTTGGTCGAGGGAGTAGATATAAGGACATGGAGTGTCAGAATCACAATGAACAAGTTAGTTATATTGAGAACATCTGGTGAGCCTCCCAGACTCCTTACATCTGCTCAGTGTACAAGACATTGGCTGAAAACGTTAATAATGTGGCAGTCTTCTGCAGCACCTTGTGTCAGATACATTCGGGCATCACAGTGTCTCACACTCAGACCTTTAAAACTAGATACAATAAATGTCGCTTTCACATGCACCAGTATCAAAATAAAATTGTACATCGCTGTGGATAGCCAGATAATAATACATGCATCACCCAACAGAACGCAGCAAACACCAAGTCAAGTATTATTTTAATAACTGAACCTGGTGGATTTTGTCTGGCGTCGGTTATCAAACACATGTTGTACTGACACACAGGTGAATGTGGCAATGTGAGCCATAACTGGCAGTCTTGGAAGAACGCCCCTCCACAGCTTCCTGATCTCACGCACCTCACTCTCTCATACATTTAACAATTTATGAGAATCCAAAAGCTCAGTGAAACTTGGTACAGTACAGACTCGTCTAACCCCGATGTTGTGCTGACCTTTTATCTTACACTTGTGGGTGGCCCGGTGGCACAGTGGTTAGCACTGCTGCCTCACAGCGCCAGAGACCCGGGTTCAATTCCCGACTCAGGCGACTGACTGTGTGGAGTTTGCACATTCTCCCCGTGTCTGCGTGGGTTTCCTCCAGGTGCTCCGGTTTCCTCCCACAGTCCAAAGATGTGCAGGTCAGGTGAATTGGCCATGCTAAGTTGCCGGTAGTGTTAGGTAAAAGGGGTAAATGTAGGGGAATGGGTGGGTTGCGCTTCGGCGGGTCGGTGTGGACTTGTTGGGTCGAAGGGCCTGTTTCCACACTGTAAGTAATCTAATCCGACTAGCATCCATTGTGCGACCTTCCTTGTGCCGATCCAAGAGTCGCTTAAATGTCGCCAATGTATATGAATCTACTACCACTGCCCACAGTGCATTCCAACTACCCACCATTCTCTGTGTAAAGAACCTGCCTTTGACATTTCCCAAACCTTGTTCCAATCACTTTAAAATGATACCTCCTCACTATAGACATTTCCGCCTTGGGAAAATGTATTTGGCTATCCAATATATCTGTGCCTCTAAACATCTTGCACACCTGTATCAAGTCACCTCTCATGCTTCTTCGCTCCAATAAGAAAAACCATAGCCTCCTCACCCTTTCTTCACAAGACATGCCTCCAGTCCAGGCAGCACCCTGGTAAATGTCGTCTGCATCATCTCTAAAGCTTTCCAATTCTTCCAATAATGAGGTGACGGGAACTGAACACATTATTCCAAGTGTGATAAAACCAGAGCTCGACAGAGCTGCAACATAGCCTCGCGGTTCTTAAACTCCAACCCACATTAATGAAAGCCAACACACCATCTGCATTCTTCATGAACTTATCGACTTGGATGGCAGCTTTGAGGAAGCTGTGGACATGGACAACAAGTGCCCACACTGCCTGGAATCCTGCCCATAACGCTGTGTTCTGCATTCAAATTCGACCTTGCAAAATGAATCGTTTCACACTTTTCTAGGTTGAACTCCATCTGCCACCTGATAGCCCAGCACTTCATCTCGTCAATGTCCCGTTAGAAACTGCAGCCTCGTTCCACACGACGCACAACCCAACCAACGTTCGTGTCAACAGCAAACATAGCAACCCCCCTTCTACTTCCACATCTAAGGCATTTATAAAAAGAGCAGGGACCCTAGAACAGATGCCTGTGGAAACACCACTGGTCACCGTACTCCAGGCTGAAAACTTTCCATGTACCACCATGCTCTTTTTGCTGTGGTCATCCAATTCTGTATCCAGCCAGTCAGATTTCCCTGTATCCCATGTCTCTTTGCTTTCTGAATGAGCCGACAATCTTATCAGCATTGCTGAAATCCATGTATGGCTTTATTTCATCAGTGTGTTTTGACACACCCTTAAAGAATTAAATATCGTTCGTGAGGCATGACCTATCCTTCACAAAGCTGTGCTGACGATGTCTCATCGACCCGTGTTTTATAAGTTATTATAAATCCTGACTCTTAGAGTTCTTTCCAATAAATTACCGACAAACGATGTAAGACTGACTGTTAGTGAATGCCCATTGTTATCCCTATGTCCTTTCCTGAATAGTGGAATGACATTTGTCACACTCCGATCATCTGACACTACTTCAGTGGACCATAAGGGTATAAAGATCATTGCAAAAGACGCAGGACTCTCTTCCCTGATTTCTGGGGTAACCTGAGATATATTCTGTCTCGAGCAGGGGATTTATCTGTCCTTATGTTTGTACTTCAAACGGTCTGTATTTCACCTCGATTTGTCTACTCCATAATGCCATGTTCAACCAACTGTTTTCCATTTCAGCGCTACCTGAGCAAATACGGTTGCAATGTAATGGAATACTTGAATGAAAGAAAAATCGATACGTCCCTGGTGAAGGGATAATGTTCAAAACATTGACTCTCCTCCTCCTCGGATGCTGCCTGAGTTGCTGTGCTTTTCCAAAATTACAGTTTTCGTCTCTGACTCTCCAGCATTTGCAGTCTTCACTTTCTCGATGACTGAGGAGTGAGTCGGAGAGTGTGGAGCAAGAATATCACAGCCGGTCATGTAGCATACAAGGCGCAGGAAAATCGATGTTTCGAGCGTTCACCATTCATCAGGAATGAGTGGGTGTCTCAAGGGACCTAAGAGATAAATGGGATGGGAATCAGGACGAGGGAAGGTATCTGGGAATGCTATTGGTAAATGAAGATCGGGCTGAAGGTGGTAGGTCAGGAAGGAGGGTGGGGTGGATAGATTGGATGGAAGATGTACAGGTAGGACAGCTCATGGGGATTGCTTTTTTCTATGATTGGATCTGGGATAAGGAGTGAGGAGAGAAAATGTGAAAACTGGTGAGTTCTGCATTGTTCCGATGCGGTTTCAATGTCCAAACTCGGAAAGTGAGACATTCTTTCTCCAAGTTTTGGGTGGTATGAGTTTGGCGATGGAGGAGACCTGCATGTCCTGGGCGGAGTGGAGGGGGAATCAAAATGTTCAGCCACAGGGCAGTGGGGTTCCATTTAGCGTGTGATCCAGAAATGTAGTCGGATACATTCTACAAGTTGTTCAACAGTCTCCACTGGGGAGAGCTGACCACATTGGGAGCAATGGATAGAATAGGTGACGTGTGTGGAAGTACAGATAAATCTCTCTCGTATGTGGCAGGATCCTTTGTGGCCGTGGACCGAGAACACAGATTTGTGTGGGCGCAGGATTTGAATTTCTTGCTGTGCTGGGGAAGGCGCAGGGACTGGCGAGTGTGATTGTAGACAGCATGGGTCTAACAAGAATGTTGGGAGGGAATAGTGTTTACAGAACGTAGATAGGGGTGGGGAAGGAAATATATCTCTGGTAGTGGCGTCTGTTTGGAGGAGGAAGAAATGGCGGAGGATAATATGGTAAGGTCCGAGGGAGTGTTGCTGAACAAACAGACCTTGGAGTGCAGGTTCATAGCTCCTTGAAAATGAAGTCGCAGGGAAATAGGATTGTGAGAAAACGTTTGGTATGCTTTCCTTTATTGGTCAGAGTATAGAGTACAGGAGTTGGGAGGTATTATTGCGGCTGTACAGGACATTGGATAGGCCACTGTTGAAATATTGCGTGCAATTCTGGTCTCCTTCCTCTCGGAAAGATGTTGTGAAACTTGAAAGGATTTAGAAAAGATTTACAAGGATGTTGCCATGGTTGGAGGATCTGAGCTACAGGGAGAGGCTGAACAGGCTGGGGCTGTTTTCCCTGGAGCGTCGGAGGCTTAGCGGTGACCTTAGAGAAGTTTACAAAATTATGAGTGGCATGGATAGGATAAATAGGAAAAGTATTCTCCCTGGAGTCGGGGAGTCCAGATCTAGAGGGCATAGGTTTAGGGTGAGAGGGGAAAAATAAAAGAGACCTAGGGGACAATCTTTGCGTGCAGAGGGTAGTGCGTCTATGGAATGAGCTGCCAGAGGATGTGGTGGAGGCTGGTACAATTGCAACATTTAAGAGGCATTTGGATGGATATATGCATACGAAGGGTTTGGAGTGAAAAGGGCCGGGCGCTGGCAGGTGAGACGAGATTGGGTTGGGATATCTGGACGGGTTGGACCAAAGGGTCTGTTTCCACGCTGTACATCTCTATGACTCTATGACTTGATGATGCAATCTATCTGGAGGTGAGTAAGTGGACGTTGAGCACCCGGGTTTCTGTACTTGTGCGAGTGCAGGGGTGGGTTTCAAGGAGAGATGTGCAGAAAGTGGAGGAGATGCGTTGGAGGGCATTGTCGACCACATGGGAGGGGAAATTGCTATCCCGGAAGAAAGAGGCCATCTGGAATAATTTATAGTGGAATTGGTCCGCCTGGGAGCAAATGCAGTGAAGGTGGAGGATCTGACAATAAATGATAACGTTTTAACAGGAGACAGGGTGGTTAGATGTGTAGTCCAGTTAGCTGAGAGTGTTGCTGGGTTTGTAATAGATGCCTGCATTCAGTCGATAACCCGAAACGGAGTTGGAGAGGTCCAAGCATTGGAAAGAAGTGTTCAAGATGGTCCACGTGAACCTGAGGTCGTGTGGAAGGTGTTAATGAAGTTGATGAACTGTTCAACCTCTCCGTGGGAGCATGAGGTGGCGACGATGCATCTCATGCTCCCATGATGGAGCAGAGGAAAAGTGCTGGTGCTGATGTTGATTTCAACATCTTCAAAGACCACATTTTTACGTTCCATGTGGTCAATAAAGCCCTCTAGCGCCCTCTCCTTCACATCTCACATCTCCACCCTTAAACTCCACCTCTCCAACTACGACAATCTCGGAATCCCCTTGTCCTCACCTTGCTGTGGATACACCGCACCATCCTCCTCCACTTCCGCTACCTAGAAACATACCACACCACCAGCGATATAATTCCCTTCACACCTCGATCTTCACACTGGAGAGATCATTCCCCCCACGACTCCCTTGTGAGCTCCTCACACCCTACCGACCCACAATACATTGCTGGCTCCTTTCCTTGCCACGACAACAATTGAAATACCTGCGCCCACACCTCCCCCTCTTCGTCTGTTCACGGCCCCAAAGGATGTTTCCACATCCTTCAGAGATTTACCTGCACTTCCTCATATGTCATCTAATGTGTCAGTTGCTCCTGATGTGGTCTTCTCTACATTGGGGTGATAGGACACCAACTTGTAGAACATTTCAGAGAACATTTCTTGGACACCCACACTAACCAATCCCACTGTCCTGTCGCTCTTTAACTACCGCTCACATGCCACCAAGGACATGCATGTCCTGGTCTCCCTCCACCATCAATCCCAAATCACCCGACGCCTTGAGTAAGAACGCTTCATATTCCGCTTTGGGATTTTCTAACCACGCAGGAGAAATGTGGATTATCCTATATCCAATCTTCCAAAATGGCCGCACAGCCTTGAACGGTCGTATCTCACCATCTTCCTTGCCATTTATTTGTCTAACAAAAACTCTGACTTATCACCTTCACCCCACCCTTTCTCTAACTATTGCATTCCCAGCTACCTTCTTCTCAGCCCCTACAAACATTTATCTCTCAGCCACCTTGGGCTACATGCCTCATTCCTGATCAAGGCCTTATGTTTATTCTCCTACTCCTCGGATGCTGCCTGAGCGGCTGCCCATTTCCAGCACCACACTTATCGATTCGGATCTCCAGCATCTGCAGTCCTCACGTTCTCCTCCATTACTGGGGACTTATCCCTCTTCACGCTCTTCGGAGCATGAATTATCGGAAAGTACTAGTATGTAGAGATCGTCGCTCAGTTCTGGTAAGTTGCCTTTGATGAATACTTTTTTTTGAAAAACAAATTACAATTCCACAAATATTCATTCAGTCCCATAGTTGCAGGTTTGCTTCCTGAATTGGGCAGTCTGATAACAAAGCGTGAATGATTGAAGAACTTCGAGGTAGAGAAGATTCCGTGTGTTGTATTCCAGGCTGCATGTCCTTTACCTTAATACTGGCTGTTTAATCGGGCACACAGATGTGATAAGGTAATATGTTGACGTGTGGAAGTGTGGTATTATTGCGATCACAGAGACGTCGTTGAGGGAGGTCGGGACTGACAGCGCAACATTCTGTGCGACAGGAAATGGAGGCAGGACAGGAGGGGGTGTAAAGAGGAATTGGTGTTGTGCTATTAATTCAGGAGTCAGTTACTGAAGTAAGGAGGGAAGTGATCTTGGAAGGATCTTCAACTGAGGCGTTGTGGATAGAGCTCAGGATCAAAACTATGACAGACCAGGTAGACTATAGAAACCTAGTTAAAAGAAAATACGATAGCAGATATATAACAAATTAATGAGTTGTGCATAAACAACAATAGGCCTTCCAATTCCACCTTTATGGGGTCATGTGAGTTGATTCGGGTTTTTACCAACAGTAGCAGACTCCAGCACAAATTTCAAACTCACTCTCTGGCAGATGTGCCACTCTACCCTTACCATCAAGGCAGTGGATAAACGTTTGTTCAATGAAGAATACAGGAGGGTCTGCCAAAAGCAGCGCCATGTGTACATCAAAATGAGGTGAAGTTACTAACGAGGACCACTTCCTCACCGAATATTCTGAGTTTCACTGGACAGATCTAAGTGAAACCATGCCAAACAAATCAGACCTCATCTTTGCAATCCTGTCATATGCAGTCTGGATGAATGTTGGTCGACAAACAACTCACTGGACGAGGAGGATCCGCAAGCATCACCTTCCTCAATGATGGAAGAGCCGAGCACAACAACAGAAAGATACGGCTGAAACATTCAAAACAATGTTCAGGCAGGGATGTTGTTGGGTTGATTTATTTTAGTTCCTTCAAATGGCAGTCTTCGGCTAATTCGATTCATTTCATGTAGTATTTGCAAGCGGCTTGAGGGGTAATGCAAAGGCTGTGGGCCCTGATAACATTCCATTCAAGATGTTCCTGTTTGGCTACAACTCTGGCACTTACCTGACAATTTGGAAAACTATCTGGATATGTCCTGTACACATACAGACAAATGTTACGTTACGGGATTAAATCCACTGCTAATTGTAACCAGCAACACAGAAAAGGTGCACCCCGTGCTGTAAACTGTGAAACTTCCCGAAGCAAAAAACTATCTCCTATGTCACAATGTCAAGAAAATTTTAACAATTTTATTTTCTTTTAAGTCTAACTGAGAATACTTAACTAACAACTATTTCAAATCCTTTCTCAAAACCTATCTTTAACTTTCCCCTCGAAAATACTGGTCCGATAAAAAAAACCCGATTACAATTTACAGTCGACTGTCCTCTGTTGATTTTCCCTTGTCTTCTTTTTTGCTTCTTTGGGATTCTTCTTCAGTGGTCATTAATATAAGTACTTGTAAGAAAGCTGTTCTGTGGGCAGTCTGTATATGTTGGTGGCTTAGCAGTTCTCTTTGCGCTCTGGATCACTGTTTAAAATATCGGCAGTATACACCCCAAAATATCCGATCGTTTCATTGTTTTTAATCTTGTCAAAACACGAAATTTAAACTTGAATGGAGTTTGGTATCTTGGGGCAAAATTTAAAATGATTGGCCGAATTTGTATTTGTTTTTGTCTCATAGCACCACAAGGTTTTGCTCGCTGTTCGACAAATGTTACATTTTAAATTATGCAGTAAACCATATGCTTTTCTAGTCCTTGCTAGCTTCTCAAATCTCTGAAATGTACAGTACACCTTACACGTTCATAACATAAAACATCAGAAAATCAATAATTGCCCCATTGTTCTAATCCCAGCATTAATAATGTAATGAAAGATGTCATGTACAGTGATACCAAGCAGCATTTCCTCAGCACCAACCTACTCACTGAAGCTGATTTCGAGCATTGCCAGGGCCACTCATCTGGTGGCCTCATTGAAACCTTGGTTTAAAGACAAACACATGCTTCAAAAAAGCTTCACCCTACATAAACTAGCACTAAGTAGCAACAATCGTTGCCTCTACACAGTGTTCTCCATAAATTGACCTCCTTACAAAGTACGTTTGAAACCAAGACCATCAAGAAGGAAAAGGTCAGCAGATACATGGGACCAAGACCATATTGACGTTCCCTTCCAAAACCCCACCATACTTATTTGTAAGTATATTGCTGTTCCTTCAGTGTCACTATTTCTGGTTCCCCCCCGAATGGCTTTGTAAGTTTACCTGCAGTACATGAATTGCAGCAATTCAATGTGGCAACTCACCGTCACCTTTTCAAGGCGAACAGGGCCTGGGCAATAAACACTGGACCAATCATATTCCAGGAATAAATTAGAATGAAAAATATTGTCCAAAACGGCCCAATGCTAGACACGTAGTTTTGGGTTTTGTGAGGGCAGGTTGGCTGGGTCCAGTAAGCTTGTTGTGAACAGGTGAAATAATATGCTGTTTCAAACAACCTGTCTGTCTTTCAGAGGAATGGCCTATACACATAGTATCACACAGACACTAGCATTCATACACCATATTATAGAGCTGTGAAATAGGTAGAAGCAATCGAAAATGTACTCACACCTGTCGTGGAATGTTGAGATTCAAAGTAATACTATTGCTATGAAAATGATGGTGTGTGAATATCAGCATATGTTGTTAGTCCAATGGAAATTCACTGTGTGCTTCCAAATTCCTTGCACATAATAATTATTTGCTCTTGTATACACTAATGGGACTAGTCATTTCGAAACAATTAACAATGATTTGTGCACTGTTTTTTGTCATAACGTTGAAAATTAACTGAATAAATGGGCGGATGTTGTGGTATTTGAACAATCAATAAACAGGTATAACCCAAGTATTTCGGACCATCAGTAAAGACACTTTGCTGTTAATGTTTGGAACTATGTTGAAGTTGCCATTGACAAAGACAACTCCAGCTCAATTCACTCACAGAGACGCTAACCTGGGATCATGCCGGCCATCAATGTAGCTGCACAATTTTGACACAATGGATACTGACATTGTGGAGCTGATGTACACCAGATAGGGTTTATGAGGGATTCAGTGCAAGATGCCATGTGTTGGAAGAGTCCATCACCTTTATAACATCTTCATGCTGTATCAGGCCCAAGGGACAGAATTACAGAGTTTCGGTGGCACACCAGAATAAATAAACTTGCAATACTTATTTGTTTTCAGGAGATTTTTTAATTAAGTGTTCAAAGTGTTAGTCCACTGGCAGTCTGTCCCACACATGTTGGTTAGGTATGAATCCAACTGGTCTGTTGTGACAGATTGTGTGAATGACTGTCCAGATCCAGTTTGGAAACTCTCTGGACAGATTTTGCAGATGACCAGTGTTTTGGAGTTAGTCGTGCAGCCCAGTTGCACGGTGTCTGAATTCAGACTTCTCTGAAAGTTATTTTCAACAGCTTTGTTGCCTGATAGATAGTGTGTTCACTGGTCTAAACATGAATCAGTTGTTTACGACAGTCACTGAATTGTGCAATAGATATGAGTGTCCTCTGGTAATTTAATTATTGTTCAATTCAACTGAAAAACAATGATGTTTCGATTATTTTTCAAAATGTAAGAAATAAAGTGATATTAACTATTCACTGTACAAAATATACGAATTGTAAACGTGACCACTCACATATTTCCCATAGACCAAACATGCAACAGTCAGACATTGTCTGGAAAGCAAGATTCTGTGAACAGAAGATATACAAGATAATCAGAACTTTAGGTAGGGTAGGAAGTTAAAGTCTTTTTCCTAGAATGATGACGTCAGCCCGTCCGAGGGACGATAGATTGAGGGACGATAGATTTATGACAGATGCCAGAGGCAGTTTCTTTACTCAGAGAGTGGTATGGACGTGGAATGCCCTACCTGCCAATGTAGTAAACGCAGCCACGTTAGAGAGATATAAACAATCCTTGGATAAGCACATGGATGATGATGGGATAGTGCAGAGGGATGAACTGAGAATAGTTTGCATGTCGGCGCAACATTGAAGGCTGAATGGCCTTTTCTGTGCAGTATTGTTTCGTTTTCAATCTTTTATGTTCGATGTTCCAACAACGCTATGTCCCAGACTTCGCCAGAACCCTCTTTAGTAGGTTCCATCCAAAATACAGACCACAACGAGGCAGAGAGGTGAAGCTCATTGGTATACAGTCAATAAAATACTTCGCATTGATGTTGGATCCTGTGGCTGCAACCTGCTCTGCAGCAGGTTATGTGGGAATTAATAAAAGTGCAACATAAAATTGACCGCATCATCACCAGTCCGCCTGCTGCAGATACACCTTTCCATTTACTATATCGGTAAGAATAGCCACTGCACAGACCTTGTGGGGAGGAAGGACCATCTTCCCATTTCGTTGACCCTCCAAAATGATATGTAGCAACCTGTATGCTGAATGGGACAGACTTCAAACAGTTCGAACAACTAATGGCAATGCGACCATGAGGTGTAGAGGACCATTAACAACGGCAGTACCATACTCCGTACACGACACACAATCTGCAACCTCTCGGACCGGCATATCTCCCACTCTACAGGATCCATCAATTCAGGGATCCACCCTGGATCAATGAAGAGTCCACAAAGACATGCCGGGAGCAGCATCAGCCAAACCTCGATAAGGGGGAACATTCTGGAGAAGATCATTTGTCTTCAGCTAAAAACAGACTGACTTGCATGCTAAATAGCATAAGTAGCAAGTGATCAACTAACCTCACCGATCCCACAGTCAATGGTTCAGATCTAACTCTGCGGACTTGCTCCATGTAGTCATAAAAGATAGTGAGAATGAAAGCGACCATTGGAGGAGGACGCTACTCTCCAACAATACAATCCACAGTTATGGGGCGCGCAGCACATCAGGAAAGTATTAAAGCTGATGGATTTGTAACAAGCTTGAGCCAGAAGAGCTGAGGAGGTAATCCATTTTAACCTCCTTCAGTGGGCCCAAGCATCACATACCCCAATCTTCAGACAATTCGATTCACTCCACACCATATCAAGAAATAGCTGGAGACACTGGAAACTGTGATTCAACTTCGGAGAATGCCACATCACTAGCCTAACTGTTCCATTTCAGCAAGAACACCGAAATTACCAACATTTTGATAAACTGCCCAAGTCTGACATGCAAACAAAAAAACATGGCACTTGCATTGCAGCCAGTCACTGATCCATCCGTATAAGGTCTACATTGTAAATGTGAAGGAAGTGTCAGTAATAGTGTGACCAATCAGCAATAACTTATTCAGTGTTATTCAGTTGTTGTCCTGTCAGATTCTCTCAGCTCCTGACCCCATTGCAAGCTCAGTTCCAAAGAGTGGAAATGCAAGCAAAAAAAGGTCGTTTTGATGGTCAGTATTTGAACTACAGAACACCTGTGCATCCATTCCACAGGAAATACATTGTCCGAGGCTCAACCATTTTCAGCTGCTGCAATGACCCTTTCTGCATCAGAAGGTCCGACGTGGGAATGTTTACTAATCTTATCTTTCCTGAAACAATCTGTATGTAAATGCAACAAGACGTGGAAAACATCACGTTTATTCTGACAATTTGTAAGTAATGTTTAGGGCACACAAATATTATACAAATAAGACAATAAAGAATCAAAACATTCGTCTTTGATTTCCAATAGCATGACATTCACTGAGTCCACAACATGGTAGTGATCAACATCTTGGATGCTACCATTTGACCAAAAAATTCCCTTGAATAACCGCATAAATAACATTGTCTTTAAGAGCAGGTTAGAGGGTAGGAATTCTGCAGTAATTCACCTTCTGCCTCCCCAGACCCTGTGATGGATTACATCCCAGATATAACCCAGGGTAAAACCAGCGCATTTAATTGCTATCACTTCCACAAGTATCCATTTCCTCCACCATGAAAGCTCAGTAGTAGCAGCGTAAAACATCTTCAAGATTCACTGCAAAAAGGCTAATGAGACAGAACCATTTAAATCCACTGCCATCCTGAACAACAAAGACAGCAGGCACGGTGGAAAACTAGCTGTCTGCAAGCTTGCTCCTATAGTCAGATGTAATGAGGTTTGTTCACAATTTTTTCATTTGCAATTCCTCAGATCACAAAATCAGTCCAAATGCAGCAAGACTTGGGCAACAGCCAGGCTTGGACTGACAAGTGTTACGTAACAATTATGTCGTACAGATATCAGACAATGACCATCATGAAACATCTCACTATCGCTCGTCAACATGCACACACATTACTATTGCTACATGACACTAACATTCCGAGTTTATCGAAGAACAACCAGCTGCTATTGTTAGAACATCAGATCAGAAGTTAGCAATCTTGCAGCTTGTAACTTTTTCGCCTGTCTTACGAATACCTGTCCATTATCTCTGAAGTTAAAGTCAGGGGTATGATGTAGTAACCTCCACAAGTCTGAATGAGCGTCACTCCAACAGGACTCACACATCTTGACACGATTAAAAACCAAGCAGCCCACTTGATTGGTCCCCACCCACAATCACTCCCTCCCTCCACCACCAACATTCAGCAACAAATCTGAGGAGCATGCCACTCCTTTGACAACACCTTCCTCACTCATTCCCATTGCCATTTGAAAGAAACAATGCAGCATTTCAGGAATTATGGTATTGTCAAATACAAAGCTTGACAAAGGTTTGGAGTTTTCGCATGATCAGTCTCACTTTATTAACTATGAAGATGTTACAATCAAGTGAACAGAAAACAATTATGCGAAGATAAATAACAATCAGGGCAGTGTCAGGAAAGCTGAGGGGAGCTTAAAACTGGCTCCGTGAAAACATCTAAATCCATGAATCTGCAATAACCATATCTCTGCGTCCCCTAGCCATGCCTCTGAAACGGCCAGAAATCCTGTGCCAGTACAGGCTTGCAGGGCTGCTGCGTCTGTTCTTGTGTTTATCTGTTCGTATAGACAAAGTTTTCGCAAGGGAGTAGTGCGATGCTGACTGAATAATTACTGATTGTCAACAGCCACATTTTTGTATGTCTCCCTTCATCAATTGGCAGCTTCATATCCTCCCTTGCACTGTGTGGAAACTCAGCATTAAAGTCAGGGCTGGGAACCAGTGGCTCCATCTTGCCCCTCGCTCCTGTGGGCTTCTATATTGAACACCAACATCTGGGGGGACGCTGCATAGATAGAAGCTGCATGCACCTCACACCCATCCGCAGTGGCATCTGTAAATTGCCAGCCTCACCATGCCAGAATAACTCAGACCCACTGACAGTACGCTTCTGTACTTCAATGGTGCAGCTCAGTCTGGGTTGTTCACTGGGTCTGTGACGACACTCAATTTGAGCTGAGTTGAATGCCTACAGAATGATTCCCTTGCCGAACCCTGCCTTTATGAATATTTGCTCTCAGCCAGAGCTACCAGGTTTACACGACTGTTGCATTATCTTGTTGTTTGCAACAGGCACAAAACCACGAAGCTTGATATCATTGCCCACAGTCAGTGATGTTGCCCAGCACAGTGTGTCAAGCTGAGTCTCAGATATCAGTCCGAGATCTTGGACAGTGTCAGTCAGCTTCTCGTGATTTTTATGGTCACGATTGTTCCCCTTTTAGATGTGGTTAGCTGAATGTTGGGGATACCCCAGTCTCTCTTGGCTCTTTCTGCCCTATTGTAGGGTGGTTCCTTCCGGAAAGTGAGAATTGCCAAGTCGTATTAGGGAGATTAAAGTGGGTTTTACATCTGTCAGTTCTGGGACAGATGGGAGAAAAATGGTGACGTGTCCTGAGTGATTCGGCAGCACACCAGCCGGCAGAGCTGGGAAGATGGGTAGAGAAGTGGTGAGAGAGAGAGAGAGACGAGCAAAGGTGTTGCATTAGTGGGAGAACATGAATATTAATGGAAGGTGGGTGCAGTAACATAGATAGAGTGAGTGCGAGGTCTGGTGGAGTGCAGGAGGTCACTGACATTTTGCAGGACTAGCATTCACCCTCAAGGCTGGCACCTCACTGATCAAGGAGTCAATCTTAGACCAAGCCGGCCGGGACGAGATTCATGGTCCACTCTGTCAGTCCTGGAGGCAGTCCTGCACCATGCCATCCACCAGAACCTCAGAGGATCGCCTTTTTCCCCTCTGCCATGTCCAGGGGAGTTTTAGATTGAACATTCAACCGTTTAATGACGTTTTACATTTGACACATGGAACAGGGAGGCAGGTTCATTGTTGAATATACAGGCAGTGGACAGTTGTTGCGACGAAGGGAAAAATCATCAGGTTAGTGCCAGTTTAGAGGAAGATCATCGGTGCAGGGAAGGTAGTTAATGAGGCAGATTGAGCGTGGCATTATGAGACTATGCAGTTAAACTTGGGAGAGAAATCCTTCAACTAAATCTCGACTAAAATACGACTTGACCAAATCACACGACGATGTCGGCCTCTGCCAGACTGGTAAAAACAGGGAAGTGTTCCAAATCAGGTGTGAAATATTGGGAGTGAGAAACGTATGGAGAGGGGAATTTTCAGGAGGTTCATACCTTTATAATGGACTATCACAATGTTCCTGGCTGTTAAAAGGAGCCGGGTCAAAAATCCCCTGTTTTACTGCCCTCATTATCCAATTTTCATGCGATAGAGGGATGGGTCGGGGAACTGGAAAAATGCTAATATCGCAGCATTGTTTAATATGGAGCAAGGAACTAACTGAATCGTTCAATGTTGGAACTCTGAGGTACAGAGAAAAATGGTTCCCAGGAAGTCCCAGTGACTGCAGGATCATCGGCCCGGATTTCTTCAAGAAAGATCATGGAATTAATCTGGGAGTGATTTAGATGTTGTAGAGGTCCGGAGGTGTGTAGGGGTAGAAGGTGGTTAGGCCATACGAACTCTTCAAGGACTAATGGATTGTACACAGCTGGTTAGACATTGGAGAAAGGTACACAGTCGGGAAAAGTGTAGGGGTTGGAGCAAGGTAAAGAGAAATGGGCAGCGAGAGAGGTGAGGAGGAAGTTGCAGACATAACCAGCACTGTTGTGGCTGGACAATATTTTGTAGATAATGATTTTTGTCTGGGCAACAGGGAGTTCTTGACATTGATGACTGTGTGGACTGGAGGAGATTACAAAGACCGGGAGGTTTGTGGATCGCAGTAGTTACAGAATAAAGGCAGAGTTGTGAGGACTTGAGGGTTATTATATGGAAGGGATGAATTTAGGAACCGTCGGAGGCTCCAGTGAACGGAGGATTTTTTTTGGCCGGTATGCATTACAGAGATAAGCGGGGCTGATTGACTGATAGGGAGTGTCGAGATCGGATCGGTTCATAAGGGATCAAAGATGATACAGAGACAGTATATTACCAGAGTTGAGTAACTCGAATACATAATAATGTCTCACAACATCACACTGAACCACACAGACGTCTTATGACACAGAAGTATGTCATTCGGCTGATCATGTTTGCACCAGCTCTTCAAATGAACACATTGCTGTGTACTGATCTCCTGCTTTCTTCCATGTCCTGACACATTATATTTCGTCACAATAATCATCGAATTCACTCTTGAAGTTTTCGATCGAACATGCAATTACTACATTTCTAAGTGTATCTGAACGATTCGCAGAGAAGTTTGTCACGGTATGTGACCCCTTTCTAGTCTCGTAACAGCTGTATTCCCCTTTTAACACGTTCAATACGAGGTACTCACAGATGGTTCTGCGGCAGCTCCATGTTGTCTCTTAATTTGCAAATTATTTTCCCTGCTTTATCATCGCCCCTGTGAATCTTCAGGTTCTGGTTCCAGTTTTCATTCAATATGACAGAAACCCTGTTGTTCTTCTCCGTCATCCAGGGAGCGTTGGGTTAGTTTATCCTGCCGTTCCTATTTGAGGGACCATTCTCCTACTGGACCCAAACCATCTCCTCATTGAAAGCAGCCAATTGATCACTTTTTTTTGATCAAATTTGTGTTCAAGTCCAAACTTCTCAGCTTCATTCCTGCCTATTGAAGGCAGCTCTCAATCAATTAATTTTTCTCACTTTCAGTTATTGCATATGATTCTCGACCATCATCCTGAACTTTAAAATGAAATGATCACTCTCCACCAAAACGTTCCCCACTTGCTCCACCTTTTCCTAAGGACCAAGCCCAACAGTACATGCTCCCTTGGGCTGGACACATACTCTTGCAATAAGCTTTTATCCATGTAATCCAGGAAAACTCATGGCATTGTAGACCAGTTTCCCATTCTATGTCTGGATAATATACGTTTCTTAATTTTCCTACTCCATCATGTTTCCATATTTCTGGGATTGCATTGTGGATTTGTTGTCTTTATCCTTTCCACTAGTTGATGGCCTACGACTGCACTTCAAAGTGCAATTATACAGGTTTTGTTATGTAGCTACTGCCAAATCCATTCTTCCGTTGCAAGAATCATTTTTTTTCTCTCAGGTTTATTCCCCAATCTTATTTACTCTACTCCAAGTATTCACACTCATGCGGAGCACCTGCGATTTAGACTTTCTTTCTGAACCCATCCTCCACTGTTAAACTTGCTGTTGAAAACTAGTACGAGCTGCATCTCCAGATATTATTTGAATCCAGGTATTTTCCTCTACTGTTCTGTTTGGTTAATAGAGCCCTGCTAAATTAGTTTATATCCCTCCCAATAACATTCGGCTAACGCTGCATAAGAAACACAGTCCCAACTCTTTCACTTGTTACTCCATGCAGCGTGTACATTTGCTGCCTTCCTCAGGACCAGTCTCAATGTCCCAGGAATCTGAAGCCTTTCGTGCTGTACCGTCTACTTAATAATCTTCGTGCTGCACTGACTTGCTCACGGCATTGCGAATATTCCAATGATTGGCACAACGTCCTAACCAAGTCAATGAGACCAACATGGACCATGACCTAGAGCTGCTCAAATTCTCACAGAAGAATATGCTGCAGACACTGATATTCATGACGCCACCATTCTGGAGTTACATTGACAGTGACATAAATGCATACATTTTCCTCAATTTACAGAAACCCAGAAACTATTGCTTCTTTTTCCCCTTTCCCTTCTTCTCCTGTACAGTCAGGCTGCTTGTAGTGCCACAAATATGCCGCTGACTACAGTCCCTGAGCATCCAGCATCTTTACCAGATTGCAAACCTGAAAACTGAATGGTGGGTGAGACATTAGGCTATTCCTGTATTCTCTAAATGTTTCTCTTTGATTGACTGGGCCCCCAATCCTGGATTCACAGGTATTTCTTCCATTCTTCCAAGCCATCATGTCTGCAGGGCGATTCTCGAGCTGTATATGCTTTCCAGCTAACTCTCCACATTTCAGATGTCACACAGAGTCACAACTCACTGTCTGAACTCCAAGATCCAGTGTTCACCTAAGACACCAGCAGTGGCTATGACTTCCCAATGTGACAGAACACATTTTCCGTTTAACTGACCTGTGTGATCATGTCTTAAACTGCAAAGTTTTACTAATTGCACAAAGTTAACACTTGAGAAATAAAAGTTTAGAGTCATCCCCTTATCTAACTGTGTCTTACTCAGATAACTTTACCAAATTTGCTCAGACTCCCAACTATTCCTCATATTATCTGTTCACCCTGCTCTCAGAAGGAGGAAGAATAGATTTGCTAACTTTAAGCAATGTACAGACAGTCGCAAATGGTGATGTATTAATCAGAGAGTGGTAAGGGCATGGAATGCCCTACCTGGCAATGTGGTTAACTCAGCCATATTAGACAGATTTAAACAATCCTTGGATGAGCACATGGGTGATGATGGGATAGTGTAGCGGGACGAACTGAGGATAGTTCACAGCTTGGCGCAACAATGAAGGCCGAAGGGCCTTTTCTGCATTGTATGATTCTGCGTTCTATTCTCAGCCAATGAACTTACAGATGCCCCTCGCGCTTCTTTCAAACTCGGTGCAGCCAGGTCCCAGCAGCATAAAGTTGTCTGTGTGACCACCCCAACCCACCCCCTGAACGTGTAATCCTCGAGCTCGCACTCCATTTTACTCGACGACAGGATCACCGTCTCTGTGACTCCGAGGTACATGTAATCCTCCAGCTCCTACTCGACTCTACTCCGTCAAAGATCAGCGTCAATTTCACTCCCAAGTATGACCAGAACTCGATCCTTAGTGCTGATTCATAGCATCCCACGTTGCTGCCTCCATAGCTCCAAGGTGTGATTAGACTCAGGCTCCTGCTCTAATTTCCTCCCTCGCATTGTCACTCCCTCCTTGTCTCAGTACTGATTGAGAGCGTTCCGCTGTTGCTTTTCCACCCCCTCAGCCCAGCAGGCATTGATCCGCGCTGCTGGTTTATTTTCTCTCGCTCTTTGCTGCTCACATTCATTGCCTCTGTTGTTCTGAATCCCAACTAATGATAGGTCTTAAGATTGAGCTGAGATTTATCACATCCTATTCTGCACTCCTTCCTCACAGGATCGCCGTTGTGCCTGGAAGACTGCAGGCTAAAAAAAATGATGATTAGAGGGCGCTTCAGTGATTGACGGAGTTGTCAGGGATGGTACAATTTATTGGGAGAGGTAGGCAGGGCGGCAGCTACTAAACCAGGTCTCTGGAAGATACAGGGAGAGTAGGAGGTACTGAAGAAGGCAAACGAAACAGAGAGATGGTGGTTTGAAGGTGACGGAGCTTTGTGAGCTGCTGACAGAGATATGAAGACTTCAAGAAAATGTGAAATGACAGCGAGGAGATTTGCAGGTCCTGGAGGCTGTTGGATTTCACAGAGTTAGATGACTTGCAATAACTTGGAAGAATACAGATTTTTGGAGCACTGGTGTTCTTCAAGGACTGGCAGGACACGAGACGATACTAAACATTGGAGCATTTCTAAACAATAGGATTGTCGGGGCTCGAAGAGCTGAGATGGATGAGGAGGTTGAAAAGTGCCTATTTAACACATCTCGTCGGCGTAATTCATCGACATTGAAGGAGGGGATCCTGTGCTGTATTTGGTTATAGTTATATGGATGGTTCCTGTGGAATTACAAAGTTATAAAGGAAAAGGTTACAGGTGATCAAAAGTTTAAACAACAGTAAAGAAATTTATGGGATCAAAAGCGGATGGAACTAGAGGTAAGATGAGATACAGTGAGGAACTACAAGTCTTCTCGGAAAGAGGGGAGGTCACATATAAATCGGAGAGCGGCATTTTCTCTGTGCAGTTACAGACTTGAGGAGTACTGTTGCGCCTGCTGGAGGTAACACAGAGAGCAACTATTCAAACGGCTTGGTGCAGTGGCTCAAGAAAGTAGCTCAACATCACGTTCAGAGAAGTATCACAAAATCAACACTGGATGCTGTTCCATTCAGCAACACTCATGTCCCATGAATGAATGAATAGTGAATGAATAATTAAAGAAAGAACTAAAAGCGGCACTGACATCATTCAAGAAGTCCCATTCAATAGTACTTCACAAAGACAGAACAACTGTAACATGGAAGAACAGGACTTACATCAGCACGGGAACACAAGCATGTCCAAGGTCCCCTCCAAACCACGACTCATCCTACCAGCACTGTGTTTGCCCGACACCCATACGATTGCAAAGGTCAGCAAAGTACCTCGCCACAAACTTCTTCAGATAATTACAGGTGGGAAATAATTGATGGCCTTGACAGTGATGGCTTCATTCCATCAAATGTGTTTTTTTAAAGGAAAACTCACAAAATGTTCATGCCTGCTTTTCTTCCTCCGTACAACTCCAAAGACCAACTAGTTTTGTGTCATCAGCAAACGTCCATTCATTTCATTTGTCCAATCAATTTGCATATCGTTAGGGGTGATGCAATATTCCATTGAATCCCACTTACGTTTCTGTCTGGATGAGAATTCTCAATCCATACCAGTAGAAACCCTCCAATCCCACATGCGCCAATTTTACTGATCAACTTCTTCACTGGGACTTTGTTGAAAGTTTTCTGAAAATCGCAATGAATTCTGCTGCCTGTAGCCTTCCAAAAACAAACAAATTCAAATCATTTATGAAATGAAATTTCACTTTCAGAACAACATGCTTGGCATGGATAGAGGTTTCATAGATGGAGAAGATAGATCGTGTTAAAATTGGTCTGTTTCAGACTGGCAGCTGATCACGAGAGGAGGACAGTGTTGGCACCACAACAATACACTGTATACATGAAGATTCTGGACAAAGGATGTGAGTGGGCACAGGAAACAAGGTTTCAAGAAAGATCCCTGGGATGGAATGCTTACCATAAGAGGAGCTGTTGAAGACTCTGGCTCTATATTCGAAAGAGATTGGAGACAGTAAAATCTCATTCAAACATGCAGTACACTGAGGGACGTGAAATGCGTGAACGTGGCGAGGATGTTCCCATAGTAGGATAGACTGAGGCCCAAAGGTACAGCATCGGAGTGAAGGAAAGACCTTTATAATGGAGATGTGGAGAATGCATTCAGCCAGACGTTGATGAAACTGCGGAACTTACTTCCTCAGGGGGGTGTAGAGGCAAAGTAATTCACTGTATTTATCTAGGAGATATATGGGTTCTTGATGATTAAGGGTATAACGAGTTCGGGAGAGTAAGTGAGAGTTGAGAAACATTTCAGCCATAATCGAATGGTGGAGTATACTCGATGGTCGGAATGCCCTAATTCTACTCCTGCATCTGATGGTTTTATTAACTGTGCGTGCCAATTGGATTCTTACTGTGTATTTACCATTTCTGGCGTATTGTTTGCCATACATTCAGCACTTTCCTGATTATTATTGTCACGTCCTGGTTTCAATTCGACTTCAATCAGCTATACAACAAAGTTACTTGGGAATCCATGTGTATGATCCTTAGGAATGTGGCACGCAGATTCACCAGATCGTAGAGAATGCAAATATCATGCTGGCATTGATTTCAAAGAGAACGGAGAATAGTAATAGGGAAGGTTTGCAAAGACTATAGTGGGCTCCAGTTAGCCTACAGCGAGAATGTTGTGAACAGGCTTGGTCTCCTGTCTAGATGGAATATGTTCTTTCACTGGAGGCAATTCAGAGAAGATAAGATTCATTCGAATAATCCTTGAAATAGCGGTATCGTAATGAGAAGTGGGGCAGAAGATTGATCTTGAACACATTAAAATTTTGAAGATGAGGCCAATTTATTGATACATTGAAGACGCTTTGGTGTTCTTACATCTTCGATATTGTGACATTGGTTCCCCTGAACAAGGATCGAAAACCGGACATGAAGCGGAATGCAGGCACGAGAAAAGAATGTTCATAGATACTGGAGAATGTTACTCAGATCGGGTGTTTTGAGATCGCTAATGGTGGTTAGAGATCAGATAATTTTTTAGGATGAAAGATGTTACGAAGAGTTACAGTGTTATCAATCCTGAAGGAGTTATGGGGAATGGTAAGATTGTAGTGACTGGAGATTACGCAGATGGGGGTGACAGCTAAATCTACATTGATGCATAGAGCTATGAGGGCTCAATGGATTGGAGATCAAACAGATAGGGGAGTTCAAGGTAAGAATGGATGTATACGCGAGATATTGCATGGATAAGGGTGGTATTGGAGCTGCAGGAGTTACAGAGATTAAGAGGATTGTAAGGACTGCAGAGCAAATAGATTCGGTGGTAGTTGAAGCTACAGAATTTTATAAAGATAGGTAGAGTTGTATGGAGTGGATATTACACAGATAGTGGTGGTAGGCGAAGTTGCAGGAGTTACTGAGGTGAAAGCTGGTTTGGTTCATAAATCCAGGGAGAATTGTCGAGATTGGAGATGCCAGACATGCTGTGGGCTACAGGTGCGCGAATTCATAGTTCGTGAGGGCTGTGAAGTCACGTTTGCAGTATTCCCATCAGTTACAAAGAGATGTGGAGTGCTGCCCTGATTGGGGTTACAGAATTAGAGAGGTTTGCAGTTGCTGGAAGGTATTACAAAAACTGCAGATACTAAGGAGGTTACAGTGATGGGATATACGGGGGGGTGGGGGGTGGGGGGGAGGTGTTCAATGCTGCTACAGCAATTAAAAACGCTGCAAGGGATGACTAACCTTACATTGATCAGGAGATTTAGAATGGCTGGAGATAGAGAACCAGAATTTCAGTTACTGAAGAAGATCATAAATTTTTGGAGCAATATATGAGCTGGACGAGTGACAACGTGAGAGGAGCTGTAGTCAATGGAGTCAAAAAAGATGCAGAGATATCTGAAGGAACTGCAGTTAATATAAAGGAGAGTGAGGCTTCTCAGTGTAGGATAGAGCTAATTCACACAGACTGGGAGAATTTCACGGAATGGTGGTTGCGGATGCTGAGGTTCTGGAGTTCATATGGATGAGAAGCATGTAACTGCTGGAGAAAATTATGGAGATAAGTAGCTTCATGGAGCGATTAGAGTGGCTACTGATGACGACAGGAGATATTACACAGTTAATGAGCCTAGGAGGAACTGCATCTGGAGAATCAATAGCATTGCAATGGGTTCAACACATCGGGAGTGTTGCAGGGACCTGAAAAAATTAGACAGGAGGATTGTGGTGTGTCCACATTTTGACTGCGTTTAAGGACTACAGGAGGTTACACAGATAAGGAAGGATGTTGGAGCTGTAGGAGTTTACAGAGATGAGGAGATTTGGAGATGTTTACGGATAGAGGGATATTTTCAGAGACAGTAACACGGAACATAGAGGGAAAGTTGCAGAGTTACACCAACAGTGCTTGAGGTGCTGGGAGGTCCGTAGTGAGTAGAGGAACAAACAGAGTGCGGAGTGTTCTTGTGGCTGGAATAGTATACTGAATATAGGGAGACTTGCAGAGGCTGGGGGAGGTTAGAGAAGGAGTGTGGACTGCAGTATCTGGCAGAATGTGTCGGGATTGGAGTAAGCCTAACAGATGTGGAGTGATATCGCTGCTGGAGCAGTTCCAGAGAGAGCAGTTTGTAGGGACAGGATGTGGTTACAGATGTAAGGAGAGCTCGGGAGGGAGTTGTAGATGGCAGACACATTAGGGGCTAATGGTGTCCAGAATATAATGCAGAGAGGCAGGTCTGCAGGTGCATGAGAAGCTAACAGCGACGGAGAAAATTTCAATGTTGGAAGTGGTGTCAGTGTGTGGCACGAAGTCACAGAGGCAGGGCTGGATTGAGACATTTGGGGAACACAAAGGCGTAGAGACACTGTATGATATGATGTGACATATAGCGAGGGTTCCAGCAGCCAAATGAAAGTATAAAGATAGAGAGGGTTATCCGTCTAGAGGAGGAAACAGATTGGGAGGGTTGTAGAGACTGGAGGACTTTTAACAGATATGGAGCATTCTGAGGTCTGAGAAAGTTCCAATGAGTGAAGTTTGTGTCGGTCAGACAGACAGGGTGGCTCGTAGAGACTGAAGCAGATATGGAGCAGGAAACATAGGAAAGAGGGGCAGGTTTAGGCCATTCACCCCATGAGCATGTTTCACTATTCAATATGATCCCAGCTGACGATTTAACCCAGTATCGTGTTCCTGCTTTCGGCCCATAGCGGAGACAGACTGTACTGCGGCAGTTCACAGGGATCGGGGAGATCGAGTCATTAGATGACGTTACAGAGATAGGCAGGGATGGAGTGACAGCAGGATGTTACAGAGTTCAGAAGAGTTGGAGTGACTGGGGTGCTCAGAGAGGTAGGAAGTGTATGGAGTGACCGAAGAAGGTTAAAACTTGGATTGTTGGACTGACTCTTGGATATTACAGAGATAGGGCGGCTTGGAGTGAATGGAGGTGGTTACAGAGATGGGGAGCGTTAGAATGCTTGGAGGAGGTTAGAGAGGTAGGGAAGTTGCAGTGAGGGGAGGGAAGGTTGGAATGACTTGCGAGGTTACAGTGAGAGAGACGATTGGAGTATTTGTGGGAGGTTACCAAGATCCACAGAATTGGAACGATTGTAAGAGATCACAGAGTTAGGGATGATTAGAGTGACTGCAGGAGGTTAGAGAGGCCGGGAGGGATGGACTGACTGGAAGACGTTACACGTTAGGGAGGTATGGAGTGGCGATGAGCGGTTACTGAGATAGGAAAACTCCTGTGGAGTCTGATCTAGGTCAAAGAAATCGCGAGAATCATTCAGCCTGGTGAAATTACGGAGGTATACAGAGTTGTGGAGGCTGGAGCAGGTGACTTGACAGAGAAGTATGTAGGTCTTGGAGAAAGTTAGATAGAGGGGAAAGACAGAGGGGATTATGGGAGATAGTGTTGGTTATAGAAATAAATATTATCGTCGATTCTGGAGGAGGCAACAGAAATATGTCCCTCATGACTCTCTGGGTTTACACGCACAGGAAGGGGATTAGGAAGACGAAGAGTTTGCTGCGAGATGTATTGCGTTATAGAGATAGAATATGTTAATTTTAATCGTGGGTTTGGAGAGATGGAATGGCGCAACGGGGAGGGTGGTAGGTATTGAATGGTGTGCAAAGATAAGTTAGACCTGGAAGAGGTTAGTGCGATAGTGAGGATTGTTGTAATGGGTTGGGTGATAGGATGAATTTATGAGGGGTGTATTTACTGGAT
This sequence comes from Chiloscyllium plagiosum, assembly GCF_037043375.1. Lineage (NCBI taxonomy): Eukaryota > Metazoa > Chordata > Chondrichthyes > Orectolobiformes > Hemiscylliidae > Chiloscyllium > Chiloscyllium plagiosum. The sequence continues at coordinate 112,401,073 of NW_028270146.1, forward strand.
GGTTATTTAGACTTAATGTGTTTACTGAAAGTGACAGCTGTCGGGCTTGGGACTGGGTACAACAATGAAGAGGACAATAAATACGCACATGGATGGTTTTACTACCTTTCGGAGGTTACAGAGATAGACAAACTACTAGAGATGGAAGGAGGGGGAGTAAACAAGCATTTTGGCAATGGGAGCAGGTCAAAGTGATAGAGAAGTTTGTAGAGACTGGATAATGTTGTAGACGTGGTAAAAATGATTTCGCATTTGTAGCATTGTAGAGATTAGAGCAGGATTGTAGAGATTAGAGCAGGTTACACAGGCAGGAAAAGCTGCAGGTACTCGAGTGGTTTATACAGATTGGGAGGTCTGTAATGATAGTAGATGCTTAAAGAGGTTATGTGGTGCTGTGGAACAGGATGCAGGCGTATTAGAGTGATTGGTGTTCACATTGATATCATATGGTGGAGGAAGGCAGACAGACGATAGATTGGTAAGGATTGGATGTTTTTTTCGGTGACAGGGTGAACTAGAGGTATTATGCATGATAACACAAATAGGGATTATTACAGTGATTTCAGGAGCTTATTACCAAGATTGGGCATCTTATATAGACATGAGCTACTTACAGAGCTAGGGACAGTAATCAACATTGGAATATGTTTCAAATATACAATGGGATTGTAGGGAGTGGAAGATTTCACAGGGACCGGAACTGTTCTCAGAGTTAGAAGGTTTCACGGCACTGACGCAGGTGATTTGGATAGAGAAGAACGTTTTCTTGCTGTATAATTCTATGACATGAAATCAGAGAGTGTTGGAGATTGCATAGAAAACAGAAAGATCCAGGCCTCAATACCACGTTCTTGATGGAAGCCCGCTTTCACGTCTGTTATATTGATCCTCAAGAAAACTAAAGACGTCTTTGGATAATATGATGTGTGTCAAATATAAAAGGGGAATGTACACACCACGTTTTAAACCATAATGTGCCTCCAAAGTGTTTAGTCAATACTGCGTGTAGTCTTTTGTTACATTAAACATGGTAAAATGTGAGATTTTGTAGTCATGATGTGGAGGCCTCGAGTTTTGGACTCGAGTGGACAAAATCTGATGTTGCACAACATCAGATAATAGTCCAACAGGTTCCCCCGAAATCACAAGCCCTTGGAGGGTCGCTTCACCTGACGAAGAAACGCCAGTATGAAAGCTTGAGACCTCAAGGAAACCCGTTGAACCTGTGCCAACTGACTTTGTAATTCTTTCAGCTATTACACTTGAAGTTTAAATTTCTTTTAAGAATTACTCATCTCTGTGGGGTCCAGGTTATTTCTGTAACCTCTACTTCAGAGACACAGGTACAGGATCACCACCACGTTCTGTTGTAAGTCACACAGCGCCTCAATGTGACACATGACACATCTCAGCGGGACGGTTTGGTTTTCATTATCTCCTTGCGAACGGTGGTTGTTCAAGAGGGTACCTCATTGCTACCCTCTCAGGTTAATGAAAAAGAATAGCTAAATAATTTGCATCCATATGAATATTGCCAAGCCCTAAGTACTGTTAACGGTACAATGAGCTTGTCTCGGTGTCTCCAGCCAATGAAATACTAATTCTCTAAGAGCTGCTGTAGGTCATGGGGAAGAAATACTCCTGATTTGATTCAATTCAGTTTATTATTGTCACATGTATCCAGATACCGTGAATAGTTTTTTTTTGTTTGCTTTGTGTTGGAATGGGTTTAGCTTAGTTGGGTGGATTGTTGGTTCCCAGGCCAATGTGATGCCAACCGTGTGGGTTCAATTTTCATCACCGTTTTGAGGTTACCATGCAGGAATCTTCTTCCCTTGCCAGAGGTTGCGTGGCCCTCAGATGAAATCAGCATCAGTTGCTTCTCTCTGATGAGAGATCAGTCCTTATGATCTGGTAAGACTACTGGGGCTTGACAAAAATATTTCATTTATGTGTATTAGAGGCAAATGCTACGGCTGTCGAGAAGGTGTACAAACAGCGAGGCCAACTTTAAATGTAACATTTGAGACGTCCTGTCAGAAGTCTTATAACAATAGCGAAGAAGCTGTTGTTGAGTCTCTTGGTATGTGTGCTTAAATGTTTGTATCTTCTGCCCGACAGAAGTTGGAAGACATTATAACCAGGGTGCGACATTATAGGGAAATTGGGGATGGAAATAAACTAATTGTTTGACTCAGACTTAATAGGCAGCCAATCAGGTGGTGGAGAATTTGGTCATTTACCATTCAGTCCAGAGAATCACAAGATGACCAAACTGCTGAACTTCACATTATGGGCGATGACAATCTCTTGCCATAGGAAAGTGACCCTATCACCTCTGACTGTTGAAGAGAGTTTCTGAGTTCAGGGACTGAGAGCAGGGACAGAGGGGCTGGTGTGAGAACAGGAGCAGTGTGAGCAATGCACTGCTCTCTTGCATACAGTCCAGTTTAGCACATACACTGAATGAAACACACGAGGGAGGTACATTCCCAAATAGAGAGCAGAATCTGACGAAAGTTATAAGGGTCTCGTTAGCTGGGCCAGACACCGAGGGAGAGACATGTTGAAAGCAAAGTTTGGCAAATCTAACATCAATCGTGGGAAAACCGTTGGGGGAAGTGATGACACTGGCAGGACTTCACCTGAAATTAGCACCGTCCCCACCGGGGAGAATTCGAATTCAATATAGTGGGGAAAAGAAGTCAGTAATTCGCATGCTTAAAAGTGACATGAGGAGGTTGTGTCTACCAAGCAGTTATTGAGGGCATCTGGAGATTCAGCTGACTAATGTAATGTGGTGGCGGGTAGACAGGGGCAACGATTCAGAAACATGGGCGCTGGGGGAGGGGAGCGGGGCCGTTCTAGTAGCCTGTTCCCTTTGTCAAGAATGGAGCGACATTGATTGAAGGATCCCTCAGAAGCGAAAAGCTGCTCACCCCAGTTTAACCTGGTGGGTCGACTGATTGGTACCTGGTCCTCCATCAAGTGGTGGCAGTTTGAGGCTAGTAGCTCGGGCAATAACTCACCATTGACACGGAATCGTAGAGTCATACCGCATCGAAACAGACAGTGTGAACCTACCAGTCCATGACCAAGACTATCCTAAGCTAAACCGATCCCACATGCCTGCTAACGGCCCATATTCCTCGAAACCTTTCTGCTTAATGTACCTGTACAACGGTTTTTAAATGTTGTAACTGTACCTATATCCATAGGGGCAGGAAGGTATATTGACACATTGAAGGAAGTGGCGTTTGGGTATGACATCATCCAACTCAATTATTACATTCAAACGTGATAGGCACCTGAAGTGATTGTGCTTTAAATCACAGGGTGCTGAGGAATTCTTTTCACTAAAAGGGTAGTAGGCAAAGTGATAGTAGAGGCAGGAAAGAGCAAGGCATTGAAGACGTCTGTAGACAAGCACTTGATAGCTTAAAGTGAGCAAAGCCAAGTGGAGGAAAATGGGATCATATTAGACGTGTGTAATCTAAATTTATTAACCAGTCTGCCATGCAGAATCTTGTCAAACGCACGACTAAAATGCAGACAACGTCTGCTGCTCTGTCTTGATCTATCAACTGTCTACCTCCTCAGGATTTTGAGATATGATTTTCGAAGCACAAATCCACACTGAACATCACTTAAGTCTTTCCAAATACATGAAGATGTTGTCTCTCAGAATCTCCTCCAAGAACTTACCCACTCCTACCATCAGTCTCATTAGTATGTAGTGACTGTAGATGATGCAAGTATCTCTGTTAGGGGCCCTGCAATTAATTCCCTCAATTTTCGCAAGAAGCTGGGATACAGGTGATAATGTTCCACGTTTTTATCTACAGTTTTGCATTTTAAAACAACCAGTACCACCTGTTCTCCAACTTGAACTCTTTTTAAGACATCATTAATTTTCCAGTGTCTCTCTTCACAGTTAATCCGAAAGCAATTTATTTGTTTCAGATCTCCCACATCAACAGTGGTTCCATTAGACAGTCTCATTGCCCTTTTAGAGGCCCTATGTATCACCAAAGGTATCCTTTAGGTATTTTTGAAATATGTCAAAATGCGTCTGCAACTTCAAATTTCCCCTACCGTCACTCTTCTCCCCCACCCTTATCTATTCTGCCATTTATGGTCACACCAAGATATAATATCCAACAGGTTAACATATTCCCCGTTCAGAAACTCATGCGTCTCCTACTGTTTCTAATTATTCAGTTTTTTGTTATTATCATATTCTTTGCAATATATTCCACACGTTCCCGACTTACTGTCAGGCTAACGCTATTTTCTTTTAGACTGACTGTACAACGGATTTTGAGAACCCCTGTGTAGCAATCTGAAAAAGGTCAGCAGTTAACATAGAAGGCAAATCAATAGCTGGGATTTATTATAATGGGAATGGTGACTAAACACAGGGTGGTCTTGCTAAAAGTATGCAAGGTACGAGCCAGACCACACCTAGAATATTACGAACACTATGATTGCCCGCAGAAAATATATTCTTGCATTGGAGGGAGGTCAGAGACGTTTAACTTGGCTGATCTTGGGAATGGAGGGATTTTCTATTGAGAAGAGTTAAAGTGTATTGAGGTAGAACCCTTTGGTGTTTCAAAGAATCAGCGAGAAAGTTTATGAAACATCTAAGTTTCTGAGGGGCTGTGACAAAGTGGATGCTGGGAAATTCAAATATAGAACAGCAAAGCATACCATTCGGCTCACCATGCCTGTGCCAACCATGATGGCATTCTAAACTTGTCCCATCTACATGCACATGGTCCAGATCCTTCTATTCTCTGCATGTTCACGTTTCTGTCTAAATTCCACTTCAAAATATTGCTCAAATTTTGGTTTCAATTTCTTCCTGAACAATTTCCACGCTTTATGGAAAACTGATTTGACTTGTTCATCTCATTTAAAAATTCTTACTCTCATCTTAAACCGCTGCATCGAATTATTTGACATTTTCACATTTCCTTTTCGATCGTCCCTTAGCCTCCAACACTCCAGCGAAACAATCCAACTGCGTCCAACTTCTTCTTAATATAAATACATTCTCATTCAGGCAACATGCTGGTAAACCTCGTTTGCATCCTCTACAAAGTCTCCACATCCTTTCTGTAGTGAGGCGATGAGAACTGCACACAACATTTCAAACGTGTCCGATCTGAAGTTTTATTCAGTTACAGCATGACAGGCATGCGTCTATACTCAATGCTGCAATCAATGAAGGGAAGCGTACCATACTCCTTCTTCATGGTGACGTTGGAGACAAGGAGGTTGTGGAAAGGTAAGAGAACAGTAAAATTATTGCCTTCGAATCCTGCGGCCTTTTCCTGTCCTGGAGCATTGGGAGACAGAGCGGACGTGACATTGGAGCCCAGGAGTTTGCTGGGAATATAGGAGAACAGTATAACTTCTTACCTTCGAAGCCTGCGACCTCTTTCCTGTCCGGGAGCAGTGAGTGACAGAGCAGAGGTGAAGTTGGAGACGAGGAGGTTAACAGGAAAGTGAGGACTTCGTATAGATTTCGGTAGTGGATAAACGCGAGATACTACACGTTTAGTATCTCCTTCCCTTCTCTAACCAGAAGTAAAAAGGACTCTGTAAGGTAAGGTTCTTTTCTTTCTCTTCTTTCACGAATTGAAGTGAATTATTTGATTTTAGTTATTTGATATATAGCTAAGGATTACAATGTCAGGGGACCTCAGACCTTGGCATCTGCCTCTTGCCTGACGTGGGAGTACAGAGAAGTGCTGACCTCCCTGACTCTTACACTTGCAAGAATTATGTCCAGCTGCAGCTCTTGTTTGACCGTGTGACGGATCTGGAGCTGCGGATGGACTCACTCACGATGCCGAGGAGGTCGTGGATAGTACGTTTAGTGAATTGGTCACAATGCAGGTTAGAATTGCTGAGACAGAGAAAAAGTCAGAAGGCAGTGCAGGTGTCCGCTGTAGTCAACTCCCTCCATAAAGGTATGCCGTTCTGGATACTGTTAGGGGAGATGGTTCACTAGAGGAGGGCATCATTTGCCAGCATCGTGGCACCATGCCGGGCACTGCTGTTCAGAAGGGCAGGAAAAAAGACTTGTCAAGCCATTGTCACAGGGAATTCAATTGTAAGGGAATGGATAGGCGGTTCTGTCGCTGAAAACGAGACTCACAGATGGTGTGTAGCCTCCCAGGTGCTAGAGTCAGGAATGTCACCGGTTGCTGCAGAGCATTCTGAAAGGGGAGGTGAACAAACAGGTGTCGTGGTGAACATAGGCACCAATGATACAAGTGAAAAGAAAAACGTGATGAGGTCCTGAAAGCTGAATTCAGGAGCTAGGAAAGACGTTTATAAGGAGGACCTCAAAGGTAGTGATCTCGGGATTACTACCTGTCCCACGTGCTAGCCAGCATAGTAATAAAAGATTATGCAGGGTGAACACGCGGCTTGAAAGATGCTGTATGAGTGAGTGTTTCAAATTTGTGGGACATTGGGACCGGTTCTGGGGAAGGTGACACGATTATAAATTTGACGGTATACACCTGAACCAGACTGGAACCAATGTCCTTGGGGACGTTCAGGAGGTTTTAAACTAAGTGGCACAGGGCAGTGAACCAGAAGACTACTAGATAGTGAGGTGGAAACTGGAGACTGCAAGGATCACGAAGTTAGCATTACCGACGGGAAGATTAGGCAGAGAGCGGATGGACTCAAAAGAACTGGCGGCCTGAAGTGCATATATTTTAATGCAAGGAGTATAGTGATTAAGGCAAATGATCTTAGAGCTTAGATTGGTGGCGGGGAGGGGTGGGGGTTTATGAAGTTATTGCGACCACAGAGACTTAGGTAAAGGAAGGGCATGATTGGCAACTAAATGTTCCAAGATATAGATGCTTCAGACAGGACAGGGAGGGGAGTAAAAGGTGGGTTGGGGATTTGCATCGCTGGTCACAGCTGTGCTAAAGGAGCAACACTATGGAGGGTTTAGCTGAGAAATAAGAAGGGTGCAGTTACATTGTTGGGGCTGTATTACAGGCCTCCCAACAGTGAGCGGAAGGAAGAAGAATAAATAGATAAACAGATTATGGAAAGATGTAGAGGCAACAGGGTGGTGGTGATGGGAGCTTTTAATTTTCCCAACATTGACTGGGTTAAACACAATGTCAGAAGTTTGGATGGGGGATAATTTATAAGGAGCGCCCAGGAAGGTTTTCTCGAGGAGGATGTCAATAGTCCGAACAAGGAAGGGGCCATATTGACCTGCTGCTGGGGAATTCAGCCAGGCCAGGTGGTAGAAATTGCAGTGGGGGATTTCTTTGAAAATAGTGATCACAATTCTGTAAGTTTTAGAATACTCGTAGACGAACGTAAGCGTGGTCCTAAGGGATGAGTACTAAATTGGGCCAAGGCCAACTATATCAACATTATCCAGGAGCTGGGAAATGTGGATTGGACACAGCTATTTGAAGGAAAGTCTACATTTGATAATTGGGAGGCTTTCAAAGATAAATTGAAGATGATGGAGGATAGGCATGGTCCTTCGATAACAAGGTATAGGAAGGGCAAGATTCGTGAACTGTGGACGACAGGAGAATTCACGCGACTAGCTAAAGAGAAACGGGAAGTGTACATCGGGTACAGACAGCTGAGAACAGAACGGGCCTTGGAAGAACATCGGGAGAGTAGGACTAAACTTAAATGATGAATCAACGAGCTAAAAAGGGGTCATAAAATAACTATAGCGAGTAGAATTAAGGAGATTCACAAGGCATTTTATTCTTTTATAAGAAACAAGAGGGTAACCAGAGAATGTGCTGGTCCATGAAAGGATAAGGAAGGAAGGTTGCGTGTTGAACCTGAGAAAAAGGCTGAGATTCTCAATGATTACTTTGCATCACTGGTCACTGAGGAACGGGAGGTGATGAATGCTGAGATTGTACATAGAGGTTTGTTTACTCAGGATCGTTGACATAAGTACGGAAGATGTGTTGGATAGGCTAAAGGGTATTGAGATGGACAGGTCCGCAGCACCATCTGGGACCTAGCCCAGGTTTCTGAGGGAGGCAAGAGACTAAGTAGCTGGGGCCCTGAAAGATACCTTTGTAGCATCCTTAAATACTTATGAAGTGCCAGAGGACTGGATGGTTGCTCATATTGTTCCCCTGTACAAGAAGGGTAGTTGGGATCTTCCAGGTATCTACAGCCCAGTGAGCCTGACGTCATTGGTGCGTAATTTGCTGGAGAAGGTACTGGCGGATAAAATCTATTTATAATTGGGAAAGACTAGGCTTATCAGTGATAGCCAACATGGTTTTGTGCGGAATAGATCATGCCTGAACACCTTAATAGAGTTCATTTAGGAAGTGGCCAAGTTAATAGATGAAGGAAGGGTCATATACATTGACTTTAGTAAGGCGTTTGGTTAGGTTCCCCATGGTAAACTAATGGAGAAAGTGGAGTCACATTGTGTCCAGGGCGTTTTAGCTAGGTATATAAAGTACTTAATTTTAGCAACAAGAGACAGAGAGTAGCAGTTGAAGGCAGTTTCTCGGAGTGGAGAAAGGTGACCAGTGTATTACACAGGAATCAGTGCTGGGCCCACTGTTATTTGTAAAATACACAAATGACCTGGAATAGGGCATTGTTGGTTTGATCAACAATGTTTGCAGATGACCCGAATATTGGTGGAGCAGCAGAAAGTATAGGGGACTGTCAAAGATTACATGAACGTATAGATAGACTGGAGAGTTGGGCGGAGAAGTGACAGATGGAGTTCAATCCAGACAAATGCGAGGTGATGCATTTTGGAAAGTCTAATGCGAGACCGCAATACACTGTAAACAGAAGAGCATTGGGAAAAGTTGATAAGCAGAGAGATCAGGGAATTCAGGTCCATTGTATGCTGAAAGTGGCTGCATATGTGGATAAAGTGGCCAAGAAGACAGAAAGTATGCTTGCCTTCATCAGACGGGATGTTGAGTATAAGAGCTGGCAGGTCATGTCAAAATTGTACAATACTTTGGTTCGATCGCATTTAGGATACTGTGTACAATTCTGACAGCCACATTACCAAAAGTATGTGGACGATTTGGAGAGGGTGCAGACGATGTTGTCTGGTTTAGAAAGTGCTAGTCATGAAGAAAGGTTAAGATTTTTTCATTAGGAGAAGGAGTTTGAGGGGATACCTAATTGAGGCCTACAAAATCGTGAAGGGTACAGACAGGGTAGATGGAGAAAAGCTTTTTCCTAAGGTGAAGGATTCAATTACGAGAGGTCACGTGTTCAAGGTGAGAGGTGAAAAGTTAAAGGGGGATAAACGCGGCAAGTACTTTCCACAGAGGGTGGTAGGTGCCTGGAACGCGTTGCCAGCAGAGGTAGTAGAGTCAGATACGGTAGATTCACTTAATGTGCGTCTGTGCAGATACATGTGTTGGCGGGTAGCAGAGGGACACAGATGATTATAAATTGGGCCATAGATCTAGACAATGGATTTGGATCAGCTCGGGCTTGGACAGTCACAGGGCCTGTTCCTGGTCTGTATTTTTTTCTTTGCTCTTTGTTCTTCATTTCCACATCCTGCTGTGTTGTTATTTTCAGGGAGCTGCGGATTTGCGTCCATGATCCCTCTATATTTCAATGTTGCAAAGAATCTTGTCATTTACAGTATAATTTCCTCTTGCATTTGACTTCCCAAAATGCATCGCCTCACATTTGTGTCGATGAAAATAAATTTTCAATTTCTCCACTCCGCGATGCATTTTATCTACTGCTGAACCCTTTAACATTCAATCTCACTGTCGACAATTCCTTCAAATGTCCCAAATTAGCACATGCCTTTCCAAATGTCAACTGCAAAATTACTAATCAGATTGCTGAGATTTTCATCTTAATCACTGATGTAAATAACAAATCAAAATTCAGCACTGAATCTTGCGAAACACTATTGGCCATAGACCTCCAACCAGAGAAAAACCCTCCGTATGTTATGATCAAAAATATTTTGTACCCGATTTAACAACGACCATGGATTGCGATTTGGTATTCTTGACCCACCCGCTGTCGACAAATACTTTGCTTAAATCCGTGTGGAAAATAATAATACCCTTACCTTCAATTATTAACATTGCCAGTTCCTTTGCTTTCGGTTATGCAAGAATATGTAACTGGGGGCAGAAAATTCCAGAAGGAGCTGACGCATTCAAGATGGAGACGAAGAGGAATTTCTTCACTCAGAAGGTAGTGGGAATTCCTTACTGGAAAGGGCTGTCAAGGCTTTGTCATTAAATATATTTTTAGCAGTGATAATCTAGGTTTAATTAATCAGGGAAACAAGGGTTAACTGGAAAATACAGGAAGGTAGAGGAAAAGAACAAAGACAATTGGATCGAAAAGTTCCGTTTCCATGCTGTACATTTCTATGACTCTATGACACGAAAAATAACAACACAGGAACTGGCCTTTCAGCCTTCTGAGCCTACGCCAATCCAGATCTTCCATTTAACCCTGGAGCCTACTGTCGAACTGCCTGCATTCCCTTCCTCCCTGCCTATTATCTGTATAGATACATCTTAAATGACGCTATTGTTCCCGACCTGACCACCTCCTCTGGCAACGCGTTGCATGCAACCACCAACATCTGCGTGAAGAACTTTCCAGGCGAATCTCACAGAAATGTGTCTCATCTCACTTTGAACTCGTGACTCCAAGTAGTTGAGTACTCTGACAAAAAAAAAAGCTTCTTGCTATTCGCCCTGTGTACACCTCTCAAGATTTTGTCAGGTCCTCCCTAAACCTCCGTCTTTCTAATGGAAATAATCCTACTCTACTTCATCTCGCTTCATAGCTACCGCCCATCATATGAGGCAACATCCTGGCAAGACTCTAATGCTTCCTGACCAAGGTATCCTCATCCTTTTCGTAATGTGGCAACTAGAACTGTACGCATTATTCCAAAATTGGCCTAAGGCAAGTCTTCTACAACTGTAACATGAGCTGCCAACTGTTCGACTCAATACCACGCCCAAGGAAAGCATGCCCTGTGTCTTCTTGACCACTCTACTGATCTGCGTTGCCACCTTCAGGGGATAACGGGCCTGGGCCCGTACAGATCTCTCTGTACCCCAGGACATTTCCATTTACGGTAGAGTTTGCTGTTGAATTGGATCTTACAAAATGTATCACTCCACGTTTTTTCGGATTGACCTCCAACTGACATTTCTCTGCCGAAATCTCACATCTACCTATATTCTGCTGTATTCTCTGACAGCAGAACAAGTCAGGCAGCATTTGAGAGCAGGAGAATCAACATTTCAGGGGTACACTCTTCATCTGGAATGAGGCTTGTGGGCCAGTAGCTGAGAGATGAAAGGGAATGGTGAGGGGTTGAGGGGAAGGTAGCATAGAAATTGATAAGCGTATGAAGGTGAGGGAGAAGCTGATAAGACAGAGCGAGGAGTGATGGACAGTATAGGAGGATGGAGCTGAGTTGGAGGCTTGAAACTGGGATAATTTGGGAGGAGCGGAATTGAAGAAGCTGATGAAACTGGCATTTATCCCTTATTGTTGCAGGGACCCAAGGCAGAATATGAGTTGTTCTTCCTCCAGGCGTCGGGTGGTAACGCTTTGGCGGTGGAGGAGGCCCAAGACCTGCATGTCCTTCATGGGTGGGAGGGGGCGTTGAAGTGTTCAGCCACAGGATGGGATGGTTGGTGGGTGCGGGTGTCCCAGAGATGTTCTCTGACGCTATACGCAGGGAGGCATCCTTTCTCCCCAATTTAGAACAGATCACATCGTGTGCAACGGATGCAGGAGATGACATTGAAAGCGGTAGCGGTATGTTTGTGACGGATATGGAAAGATTCCTTTGAGGCCTTGGACAGATTTGAGGACAGTGGACGCAGGGTTTGCACTTTCTGTGGTGGCAGGGAAAGATGTCAGGAGTGAGGTATATGGGCTAGTATGTGTGCCTGGATCTGACCAGAGAGTCGTGGAGGGAATGGTCTCTCTGGAATGCAGATAGAGGTGGGGAGGGAAGTATATCTTTGAACGTGGGGGGTTCGTTTGGAGGTGGCTGATATGGTGGACGATGATGCAACGTATGCAGAGATTGGTGCAGTGAATGGTGAGGTCCGGGGTGTTCTATCCTTGTTGCTTTGAGAGGGGTGGGTTTGAAGTGCAGTGATCCGTGATGAAGAGCAGATGCACTGGAGGGGATCATCAACCACGTGAGAAGGGAAGTTGCGATCTTGGAAGAAGGAAGCCATCTGGGACTTTCTGAGGTGGAATTGGTCATCTTGGGAACAGATGCGGTGAAGGCAGAGGAATTGGGAATAAGGGATGGCGGTTTTACAGATGGTCGTGTGGGAGTGGGTGCAGTCTAGGTCGTTGTGGGACTTGCTGGGATTGTAATAGATGTCTGTGGTCCGTCGGTCACTGGATATGGTGATTAATATGTCGAGGAAGGGGAGAGATCGTGGACGAGGTGGTCTAAGTGATCATTGAAATCAAATTCCATGCCCACTGACTCCCACGGCTGCCTTGACTACAATTCCTCCCACCCGATCTGCCTTACTCGCAGGCGACGTCATTTGTGGAAGTGATGCTCACCTCGACGTTCTGGGGAGTGGGGCGGTGGGATCTGTGGGGGTGGGACGTGTCGATGGTGTACAGGTGAGTTGTGAGTGCGGGCTGAGTGGTTGTGATGATGACAGGTACGGGGGTGGAAGTAGCAGAACACGTGACATTGGTAATAACGTAGAGGGCAGATGTGGCGAGTGGCGAGGTTGGGGACGGAATTGGCTGCGGCAGTGGTCACAAAGGGGGTGGATGGCACGGAACGCGTGGGGTCGGTGATGCAGAGGTCACGGAACTGGCTGTGGTAGCTGCAAGTTAGAAGGACAGAAGTGTTGTTTCATTTGACCCTTGTGTTGGTCTCTTGTAGCAGCGGGATCACAGTAGTGGTTATCTGCTCCTTGTAGCAATTGCGAAGGTTGTTGTTTGGCCCTCGTAACGAGCGTTGTCGCAGTTGTCATGCCGTCGTAGTGATCGCGATGGCGGTTGTCTGGCCCTCATGACGAGCATTGTGTCAGTTGTCTTGCTCTCGTATCGATCGCGGAGTCAGTTGACTGGCCCTCATATTGATCGTGGTGGCGATTGTCTAGCCCACGTAATAATGGTGGTGGCAGTTGTCTGGGCTTCATAATGATCATGGTGGCTGTCATAGTTATCTCGATGGCGGTTGTCTGGTGGTCATATAGGTGATTCTCTAATCCTTGTAGTGATCTCGGTGGTGGTTGCCTGGCTCTCGTAGCAATTGTGGCGGTGGTTATCTTGCCCTCGTAGTGATCACAGCGGCAGTTGCCTGGCCCTTGTGGAGATTACATGGTGGTTCCCGTTGTCAGTGGACGCGTGCCCCCTGAATCCTGGGTTCAGCATCACTTCCGCAAATGACGTTACCAATGGTCCCCGTTATCACGCCCACTCAAGTTGCAGTCTCTGACCCCACTCACAGCTCCAGCCCGATACCAAGTCCTAGCTCCCAGCCCTTCTGAGTTTTCATCAGCCCCGCAGACCTCTCCCTCATGAAGGATGAACGATTGGCTTTCAACAAAGGCCTTAACTCATCCTGTCCATTCACACATCACCATATTCAATGCATTGTAATGTCGACCATTTCTTCTCCGAGCTCACGTTTTCAATCAAGACGCCCCCATCTTTCCGAGGACCCCTTTAATCGCCTCCAACACACCCCATCCACCTGGACACCCTGTGCGTGTCTGTTACCCGCACTCGACCTCTCTATTTCCAACTGACACTGAAATATTGACCACCTCAAACTATCCACGCCACTCCCCCGCTCAAACATCTCACCCTCATATCGCACAGCACTCCACTCCCTCTACTCAAATCCCAACTTCACCATCAAACCAGCAGACAAGGGGCATGCATTGGCAGTTTGGTGCACTGACATCTGAACCACTGAAACCAGACGCCAAGTTGAAGGCGCCTGTTCCTGCAGTTGTGGGGCTCGACATGTTAGAGAGATGGAGAGGGGAGAAGATCCTAGAGTAAGTTCCAGCAAAAGGGAGTGGGTGTAGTTGCTGGAGAATGTTAAAGAGATAGGTAGATATGGAGAGGCTGGAGTGTGATATGGGGATAGGGAGTGAGTGTCGGTGCAGGATAATGTTCCAGCAAAGAGAGGTTTGTCGGTGCTGGAGAATGTTTCAGGGCTAGGGAGGGGTGCAGGTGGTGGAGTGTTTTTCAGGATTGGAAGGAGATGTACGGGCTGGAGAATGTTTGAGACAGAGGGAGGAGATGTTGGAGCGGGATAATTTTGCAACGATAGCGTGGGAAATATGTTCTGGAGGAGGTGACAGGGATATGGAGAGTTGCTGGTGCTGCACAATGTTACAGGGAGATGGAGGGAAGTAGATGCTGAAGAATGTTACTCCGATAGCGAGGGGTTTCACGGGCTACAGATGGTTGCAGTGATATGGAGAAGTGAAGGTGCTGGAGAAGGTGAAGGGATAAGGATTAGATGTGGGAGCTGGAAAATGTTACAAGGATAAGGAGCGGTGCAGATGCTGGAGAAAGTGACAGGGTCTGGGAGTGTGTGTAGGTGCTGGAGAGGTTTACAGGGTGTTGTGGATGAAATGAATAATGCAGTGGGTGACACTCTTGTAGGAGTCCAATTCAGACAAGTAATCGCTCCACACAAATGTTGAGTTATTGACTTTTTATTAAAGAGCTCATGGGGAGAGACAAGTCCAACCAGTGATCACAATTCAATCCGGCGAGATACAGAGAGTTGCATGATTATACAGGTTACAATCATTTATCAATTAACGAACTATTAATTGCAGGATAAGGCGTCTTCAGGCACTTTGCCAAGTCACGAGCCTCAGTCATGTAGTGTCTGGACAGTGTTGGTTTCTTGCTGATAAGCAAGTGTCTGTGCACAATAGGTTCTTGTAAAGGAAGAGAATTACCATGCTGGGAAAGACTTCAATATCAGGTATTAGTATAGCTGCAAGGTCAAACACATCACTGAGCCCAGCAATGTAGGACCTTGGAGGTAGACATGAACAGAAGATTCAAAATGGTTTCCAGGTTTTTAATGTGTTCCAAAATAGCTGCGTTGCTTACAACAAATCTCCCACATAAGGATAGGCAGTGTGTGCAAGTGCTGGAGAATGTCACAGCAATAAGGAGTGTGTCGTGGCTGGATACTATTGCAGGAATAGGGAGTGGATGTAGGTGATGGATAACGTTACAATGAATATGCATGGAGAATGCGACAGGCAAGGGAGTGGTTGTAGGTGCTTCAGAATGTGACAGGGATAAGGAGTGAGTGTGGGTGCTGGAGAATGTTACAAGGATAGGTGGTGGGTGTAAGTGCTGGAGAAAGTTACATGGGTAGGAAGTATTTGGAGGTTCTGGAGAATATTACAGGGATAGGGAATGGGTGGAGAATATTACAGAATCGGGAGTAGCTGTAAATGCTGGAGAATGTATCAGAGACAGCTGTTTGTGTGAGTGTTTGAGAATATCACAGAAATCGGGTGACATTCTCAAACACACACTGGTGAAAGTTACAAGAATAGTGTCTGTGACGCTGCTGGAGAATGTTACAGGGGTAGAGAGTGGGAAGAGAGTCTGGAGAAGGTAACAGGGATATGGAAATGAGAAGGAGGTGGAGAATGTGTCTGGAATAGGGAGTGAATGAAAATGCAGGAGAAAACTACAGTCTGCAAGTGCTGCAGAACGTTACACATACAGGGCGGTTTGTCGATTCTACAGAACGTTACAGTGATAGAGGACGTTGGTGCTGGACAAATTTACACGGAGAACGAATGTGTGTGGATGCTAAAGACTGTTACAGAGTTAGGGAGGTGTGCAGATTCGAGAGAATGTTACAGGGTTCGAGGTGGTGTAGATGTTGGAGAATGTGACAGGGACAGGAAGTGTGTTTGGGTGATGGAGAAGGTCAAAGCGATATGGAGTGGGCATAGTTTTTGGATAATGTTGCAGGAATAGGGAGTGCGTACAAGTTTTGGAGAATATGACAGGGTTAGGGAGTGCGCGTGAGTGGGTGTGGGTGGTGGCGAATGTTACGGGGATAGACGGTGGGCTCAGGTGCTGGAGAACAGTACCTGATCGGGAGTGGGTGTAGCTGCTGGAGAATGTCACAAGGAAAGGCAATGGTTGCATGTTCTGGAGAGTGTTACAGAGACAGGGAGGGGCGCAGGTGATAGAGAAAGTGACATAGACATGGTGTGTGTGGTTATATTGGAGACTTTTATAGGGATATAGAATGGCTGTAGGTTCTGGAGATAGTTAAATCGATAGGGAGTGCGTGCCGGTGCTGGAGCGTGTAACAGGGGTAAGCATTGTATGTAGTTGCTGGAGAAACTTAGAGGGATATGATGGGGTGCAGGTACTGGACAAAGTTACAGGGGTAAGCAGTGAGCGCAGGTGCTGGAGAATGTTAGAAAGATAGGACATGCATGGTGGATAATGTTACAGCTTTAGTGGCTGGAGATGTTCTTGGGATATGGATGTGGTGTAGGTCGTACAGAATTGTATAGGGATAGGGAATGGTGTAGGTTAATGAGAAGGTTGCACATGTAGGGTGCAGGTGCTCGAGAATGTTACAGGAATAGCCAGTGGGTGCATGTGCTTGAGAATACCACAGGGACAGGGAGTGGGTGTAGGTTCTCGACAATGTGACAGGGACAGGCAGTGGGTGCAGGTGCTAGAGAAAGCTGCAAGAATAGCGAATGGATATAGTGCTAGAGAATTTTACGGGGTAGGGAGAGGCTGCAGGTGCAGGGGAACATGGCAGGGTCAGGTGGTACGTGTGTGTGCTTGAGAACGTTCGTGAAATAGGGAGTTGGTAAAGTTGCTGGAAAATGTAACAGCAATAGGGAGCGTGTGCAGGTGGTGCAGAAAGTTTTCGGGATAGGGTGCGTGTTGGTGCTGGAGTACATTACAAGGATCTGGCTAGGGTGCAAGTGCTAGAGAATGTTAAACAAATAGCGAATGGGTTTAGGTACTGCAGAAGGTTACAGTGACACGGAGTGCGTATAGGCGTTGGAGAATGTGACAGGGATGGAGAGTTGTGAAGTGGCTAGAGAATGTTACAGGAATAGGGAGTGTCTGTATGTGCTGGGGATAACTACTGGGATATAGAAACATATAGATACTGGATAATGTGACATGGATAGGAAAGAATGTATCTGCTGGAAAACGTTTCACTGATCGGGCGGTGTGTGGACTGGAGAAGGTTACAGGGATGGATGGGTCTAGGTTTTATAGAATATTACGTTAAAAAAGGGTTTGTGTAGGTGTTGGAGAATGTTATCGGTGCAGGGACAGGGCGTAGGTGCTGGACAATGTTACAGGGATAAGGCGTGGGTTTAGGTGCTGCAGACCTTTTCAGGGATGGGAAGCGGGTGAAGATGCTTGAAAAGTTTGCAGGAATAGTGAGTGGGCGTAGGGGCAGAAGAAGTTACAGAGATATAGAAGGGTGTCGGGACTAGAGAAAATTATGGGATTGGAGGGGTGTAGGTGGATGAGAAGGTTGCAAAGATTGGGATTGGATGCAGGTGCTTGAGAATGTTAGAGGAATAGGGAGTGGGTGTCGGTACTGGAGAATGTCATAGGAATGGGAAATGGCTGTATATGTGAAGAATGTGACATTGCTAGGGAGTAGGCGCAGTTGTTTAGGATTTTCCAGGCTATGGAGTGCTTGTAGGCTCTGGAGAATGCTTCAAGAATTGGGAGGGTTTCAGCTATTGTGGTTCCGTTCGCCGAGCTGGGAATTTGTGTTGCAGACGTTTCATCTGCACATCCTCAGTACGTGGGAGCCTCCTCTGAAGCACGTCTTAGATTACATTACTTACAGTGTGGAAACAGGCCCTTCGGCCCAACAAGTCCACACCGACCCTCCGAAAAGCAACCCACCCAAGACCCATTCCCCGACATATATCAATGACTAATGCACCTAACACTACGGGCAATTTAGCATGGCCAATTCACCTAACCTGCACATTTTTGGACAGTGGGAGGAAACTGGAGCACCCGAAGGAAACCCACGCAGACACGGGGAGAATGTGCAAACTCCACACAGTCAGTCATCTGAGGCGAGAATTGAACCCGGGTATCTGACGCTGTGTGGCAGCACTGCTAACCACTGTGCCACCGTGCCGCACGTAAGTATCTTGGGAGGTTACAGAGATAGGCAAGTGTGTAGCGGCTGGAGGTAGTTCGAGAGATGGAGTTGATGGTAATCGTTGTAGGTGGTGACAGGGATAGGGCGGGGTGTAGGGGCCAGAAGTGGTTAGAGAGATAGGGACGGGGACGTACTGGAGGAGGTCAGAGATATAGTGAGGGGTGAAGGTTTTGGAGTTGGTTAGAGATATTGGGAGGGGGGAAGGAGCTGGAGGAGGTAATGGAGTTAGGGAGGGTTGTAGACTTTGGAGGAAGTTAGAGAATCAGGGAGCAATAAAAGTTCTGCAGGATTTCACAACTGTCGAGCAGTGAAGCAATGGTTAGACAGAGAGCGAAGGGTGTCAGACTTGGGAGGCGTTTAGAAAAATAAGGAAGTGTATATGAACCTCAGAATGATAGGTCGGGCTGTAGTAGATTAAGATTGTGGAGATACGGAGGGTTACTGAGATAAAACTTGATCTAGCTGCTGGAGTCGACGACGGGGGAAGATGCAGAGATGCAGAAGACAGTTTAAAAACGGAATTAAGCAATGTCTTAAACAGAACGCGTTTTAGAAATCTGTGGAATAGACAAGGAACTGGGAGGAACTGAATGAGCGAGACTTTGTCGGATCCAATCAAAAGAACCATAGCGTCAGTATCAAACAGCACCGGAGAAGCCTTTCAGTTGACAGTAACAAAAACAAAAACCTGCAATGTCCTCCTTCCTGACGCTTCAGGTTTTGGGCTAGAATTGAGAGAGCTGTCCCGCAGACTGCTTAAGCTACAATGTGACATAATGAAGCCTCACGTTGTCAGATCAAACACTGACACGTAAACCTCCTGCTGACTCCCCTCCTTCAGCCTCATGGTGTCTGAGCAATACATCTCCTAACTCAGCAGTAAACTGTGTGAGGTGATTCGGATCGTTACCAACAGCAGCAGAAATAGCACTTTCGCACAATTGTCACTGTCACAACCTGGTATATGCTTCACGTTACCCTGACCATCAAGCCAGAGCATAAACCCTTGTTTGATGGGGAATATCGGTGGGCCCGCCAGGAGCAGCAACAGGTTAGCCACAAACTGAGGTCAAGTTACCAAACAGGATCACTTACCAAACAGCATAAGCAGCAAATTATCGAGATCGAGCCAACAAATAAGACCGGATCTCTGCAATCCTGCAACATGCAGTCATGGTGAATGGTGGTGGGTAATCAGACAACTCACTGGAGGAGATGGCTCCACACGCATCACCCTCCATTGATGATGGAAGTGCCAAGAACAGCGGAATAAATAAGGCTGAAACATTCACAACAGTGTTCTGACAGAAATATCGGTGGCATGATCGATCTTAGTCTCGTCCAGATGGCAGTCCTTAGCAGTTTCGATTCATTTTGTGTGATATCAACAAGCGGGTGGAGAGACTGGATAATGGAAAAGCCGTGGATCCTGATAACATTCCAATCAAGCTCTTCCTGCTGTGTTACAGCACCGGCACCAACCTGACAATGTGGGAATCTATCCGGTTGTGTCCTGTATACACACAAGCAAATCATCAGACAATCAACCATTACCACATTGGTCAAATCCCTCTCACCAATAAAGTGATGAAAGATACCATCTACAGTGGTATCACGCAGCAGTTCCTCAGTACGAACCTACTCACTGCAGTTCAATTTCGGAACTGCCAGGGCCACTCATCCCGTGACCTCATTGAGGCTATGGTTTAAAGATGGTAAGCAAGAAAGCACACAACTAAATTCACGAAGTGAGACATCACCCTTACTGCACTTGACCAAGTGTGGTATCGAGGATTTAGCAAAACTGGGAATTGGAGAAATCTTTGCACTGATTGAAGTTATAGCTGGTACAAAAAAAAAATTGTTGGGGTTGGTTGTGAACAGCCATCTCAGCTCCTAGACAGCTATGCAGCAGTTCCCGGTATTTCTGGATAAGCCTGTAGATCAGAATTGTAAAGGTAACGCACCATACACCGACGGGATGATTGGGGGTCTCTCTCGTTAGACAGAGACGACTGATTCTAGTTTAGCTGTAAAGTCATTATGACCAAGTCAGATGAGAGGTTGAGTAGGACAGTCCCTTATCGTCACTTCAGTCAGTACGGGAATTGAACCCATCCTGTTGGCATTAATCTGCATTAATAAATTGCCGTCCAAATGATTGAGCTAACCAAGTCTGCGCTCAGCTCCTCAGGGTAGATATTTCAATATTCATCTGTTAAGATATTATTTTACATACATCTTGAGTATATAGAACTTGAATCACGTTTTCTTGCTAAGAGAGACACTATCAGTGAGATACAATAGTGTTCTGTGTCCTAGGCCCAACAATCATCAGCCGCTCCATAAATGACCATTCCTCCAGCATCAAGTCACAGTACGGTTGTTAGCCAATGATTGGACAATGTTGAACAGTATTTGTGATTACAGAGATATGCAAAACATATAGGCGTGTGCTTAGAAATGACAAGTAACACTTGGAAATAACATACGTGCCAGAAAACGATCACCTCTAACAATACATAATTGAACCCTCACCCTAAAATATTCATAGAACATAGAACAATACAGCACAGAACAGGCCCTTCGGCACACGATATTGTGCCGAACATTTGTCCTAGCTTAAGCACCTATCTATGTACCTATCCAATTGCCGCTTAAAGGTCACCAATGATTCTGACTCTGCCACTCCCACAGGCAGCGCATTCCATGCCCCCGCCACGCTCTGGGTAAAGAACCTCCCCCTGTCATCCCCCCTATACCTTCCACCCTTCACCTTAAATTTATGTCCCCTTGTAACACACTGTTGTACCCGGGGAAAATGTCTCTGACTGTCTACTCTATCTATTCCCCTGATCATCTTATAAACCTCTATCAAGTCACCCCTCATCCTTCGCCGTTCCAATGAGAAAAGTCCTAGCACTCTCAACCTATCCTCGTACGACCTATTCTCCATTCCAGGCAACATCCTGGTAAATCTCCTCTGCACCCTCTCCAAAGCTTCCACATCTTTCCTAAAATTCACTGTAGTCATCATCATTACTAAACTCCCAACTGGCAATATCCAGGGGATAACTGTTAACCAGAACTGAAGTGACCATATTAATTCTTTACCCATTCCTGTGAAGGGCGTATGCTCAAGCTACGACTCTCCTGTGCCTCAGAAGCTGCCTGACCTGCTTTTCCATCACCACACTTTCAGACACATATAAATTCGTTTGCTACGTGAATATGTCAGAGTGCAATCCTGAAGAAATAACTTACCTCCTGATTTCCAAAAGTCTGCTCATTATTGACAAGAGACAAGTTGAATGTTTGTGTGATAAATTACCCCTATTTTTCTGATTGAGTGCACCTACACTTCTCATCCATTGACACTCATTAGTAGCAACGTCTGTCACCTCACAGTGCTTTGCAGTATTTTACCAAAGCTACTTACAAAGCCTCGTTGAAACCACGACCATCAAGAAGGACAAGAACAGCAGTTAATTGGAACCTGCACCATGTTCACATTCCGTTCCAAGCCACCCAACATCCTGATTTGGAAATATATTGCTGTTCCTTCAGTGTTACTGTTTCAATTCCCTCCCTAATGGTATTGGAATTCTATCAACAGCATATACATTGAAGCATTTCAATGTGGCAGCACACGACCATCTTCTCAATTACATCACAGGATGGGCAATAAATACTGCTCTTTCCACATTCCATGAATAAATTAGAATGCAAACTATTGTCTAAACATGCTCGATACTGAAGTTTCTGATTTGGGAGAACAGGCGGGTTGGGTCCAGTTCGTACCTTGCTTGTTCTGAACAGTTGAAGATATATGCTTTTCGAAGAAAAATCCATAACTCTTTCAGAGACATGGCCTGTTACTTGGTATGACACAGATACTGACAGTCACACAGCCCATCAATGAAATATGAGATGACAGAAGCAATTGGAAATGTTCCCATGTCTGACTGCAAAATGTTTAGACATACAGTGCTATTGTTCCTTTAAAAGTATTATGTGTGAATATTGGCACTCAATATTAATACATTGGAAAATAACTGTATACTTTCGAAATCCTTGCACTTTATATTAATGATTAGTTCTTGGGTGGGGTAACGAGACTCATCATTTTAAAACCCCTTACTATGATTTGTTGGTGTTTTCATTATATTATTTCATAAAGGTGGACTGAATAAATCCGTGAATTTTATGCTTTTGGATAATCGGAAAGGTGTGATTTTACAAGAATGTCGGAACATCAGTAGAGACTTTGCTGTTAATGGTCAGAACAATGCTGAAATCATTTACATAGACATTTCCAGCTCAAGTCACACACAAGGACGTTGGGTTGGGATCATGCTGGTCTTAATGGAGCTGCACAATTCTATTTGGATCCTGATGTTGTGGAGCTGACATATACTGGATATGGTTTTTGAACAGTACAACGTAAGATACCATGTGCTGCAGATATCCATCACATTCATAACACCTTCATTCACGATTGAGTCCAGTGTGCAGAATTACAGGCTTCAGGTGGCACCCCAGAAGACATAACCTTGCAAGACATGCATGTTTTCAGGTAAGTTTTACAAATGTTGAACTGCATTTGCACCAGCACCCAGTCCTGTGCTAATACATTCACAGTCTGCTAATACATTTCCCTGTTGGTCCAGTATGTCTCTGACTGGTATGTTGCGAAGAAATTGTGTGAACAACTGTTCAGCTCCAGCTTGAAAGCTGTCTGGGCAGAGTTTGGAGATGACCAGTGTTTTGTATGTAGTGGTGAGGCCCAGTAGCACCGCGACTGAATTCAAGCATTTTTTAAAGTAATTTTCAACAGCTTCGCTGACTACAAGATGGTGTGCTCACTGATGTGAACACCAATCAGCTGTTTACTAATGTCACTGAGTTGTGTAATAGTTCGCTTTGTACACTGGTAATTTAATTATTTTCCACTTCAATGACTTTTAACTGAAATATAATGTTGTTTGGTTTATGTTAAAATATGTAAGAAATAAAAGAATATTACTTCTTCATTGAATATATGTAAAAGTGACCTGTTATATACTTCCCGCAGACTAATCAAGGAACAGACAGGCATTGTAAAACAGGATTCTGTGAACAGGACTATGTCGCACGAAATATCACAACCCTCTCTGGTAGGTTCTGTCCTACTGACAAGACATACAGCCAGGCAGAACGGGGCAGGTCCTTGGGATTTAGTCAATATAGTGCTCAGCATTAATGCTACATCCTGCGGCTGTTCAACTGCTCTGCTCTGCGGCAGATTATGAGGGAATCAATAAAAAGGGACGCATACAATTGACCACATCATCACCAATTCGCCTGCTGAAGATTCATCTTTCCATGCAATGTATTGGTAAGAGCAGCCACTGCACATTCATTGTGGTGAGGAAGACACATCCTCATAGTTTGTAGACCCTTCCCCCATGTTATGTCACAACCTGTGTGCTGAATGGGACAGACGTTAAACATTTCGAGCAACTAACAATGAGGCGTCATGAGGTGCAGTTGGCCTCGGTAGCAGCAGAATCATATTCTATACAACTCATTCAGACTGCAACTTCATGACCAAAGATGTTCAGGTTAGAGGCAGTGATCTTGTCACATTTCCACACATTATGCAGGGATTTGTCGGTTAGATGGATGAGCTGTGGGAAGTGGAAAGTTAAAGGATAAAGAATAGGTGCACCTGGTGGAACGCTATTTGGAAGTTCAACGTGAACTCGATGGGCCACATGGCATGTTGCTATATTGCAGGATTTCTATAGTTTCTATTAAGGTGTCTGCATTCGGTAACACTTCCCAGGATGCAACATTTAAGTGCAACACCGAGTTGCCTTACCAAACTGCTAAACCTTCCGTATGTCTAAAATGAACTACATCTGTCACTCCTCGGTTCTTTGGCCGTTCTGATTAAGGTGTTATTGTACTCTAAGTAACCATTTTCACTGACAACTGCACCACTAATTTCAGTGTTTTCTGAAAATTCACACTCATTCCTACTTCAGACACATCAATATCCTTGAAATGAATAAGAAGATCCATTGGATCCTTGAGGCACAATGCTAGGCACAAACCTGCAGTCCGCAAAAAACAACCCTCCACAACCTCCAACCTCTCTTACCTTTGAGCTAATTACATTCTGTTCTCCCTGGAGTACATGTCATCTAACCATGCTAACCAGTTTACCATGAAGAACCTTGTCGAATGCCTTACTGAAGTCCATGCAACCAACCTGCACTGCAGTGCATTCGTCAATCTTCTTCATCACTTCTTCAAAAAAACTCAATTAGCGAGACTTGATTTCCACACACAAAGCCATTTTGACTGTCCCTAAATCATAATATCCCCAATTCAGACTGCATCGACTCCACCTCCTGCTTCCACGAGGAGATTGAACAGTTCATCAACTTCACCAACACATTCCACCTTGTCCTTAAATTCATCTGGACCATCCCAGACACATCACTCCCCTTGCTGTACCTCTCCATCTCCATCAACCGTTATTGACCCAACACCGACATTCTCCAAAATCCAACAATTTCCATACCTACATTGACTACACATCCTCCTACCCTGTCTTCTGTAAAAATGCTCTCCCTTATTCCCATTTCCTCCACCTCCGCCGCATCTGCTCGCAAGAGCATCGGTTACACAGCTGAACACACCAGATGGCTTCCTTCTGTAAAGACCGCAATTTCCCCTCACACATTTTTGATTATGCCCTCCAGCTCATCTCATTCAGTTCCCCAACTTCCGTCCTCTAACCCCACACATCCAACTACAATAAGGACAGGTTGTTGCAACCTAACATTGCAACCCACCTAACCAAGCTCCGTAAGCATTGCATCATACCTTGCTATTACCACCACCGACAAACTTTCCCCACGACCACAGATAAGTTTCCATCCCCACCAAGATCCGTTTTCCATAAAGAAACTTCCCTCCGCGATTCCCTCGTCAGGTCCACGCCCCCACCAACCCACCATCCCCTCCTGGCACCTTTCCTTGCCACTTCAGAAATTGCAAAACCTGGGCTCACAGCTCACCACCATCACACCTGTACAAGGTCCTAGAAGAGCTTTACACATCAATCAAAAGTTTACCTGCACTTCTAAACATGGAATTACCTGTATTTGTTGCTCCCGATTTGACCTCCACTGTATTGGGAAGAAAGGACATATACTCGTAGAATGCTTCAGAGAACATCTCCAGAACACCTGCACCAATCAGCCCCACCATCACGTGGCAGAAAAATTCAACTCCTTCCCCACCCCGCCAAGGACATCAAAGTCCTGGGCGTCCTCCATCTCTACTCCCTAACCACAAACCCGCTGGAGGAAGATCACCTTATCTTCCTTCTCGGGACCCTGAAACCCCATGTCATCAATGTGGATTACACCAGTTTCCTCATTTACCCTTCCCCTACCTTATCCCAGATCCAACCTTCCAACTCGGCACCGCCCTCATGACCTATCCCACCTGCCCATGTTCCTTCCCACCTATCTGCTCCACCCTCCCCTCTGAGCTATTAGCATGAACCCTACTTCCAA
Organism: Chiloscyllium plagiosum; assembly: GCF_037043375.1. Taxonomy (NCBI): domain Eukaryota; kingdom Metazoa; phylum Chordata; class Chondrichthyes; order Orectolobiformes; family Hemiscylliidae; genus Chiloscyllium; species Chiloscyllium plagiosum. The sequence continues at coordinate 112,426,876 of NW_028270146.1, forward strand.
CCAGCTATCACACTCTCAGCTACATTCCGCGAGTCCCACCTCTCCCATTTATCTCTCCACATGGTGAGCACCGAGCCACATTCGTGATGGAAGGTTTTTGCCAAAACCATTAACTCTCCTGCTCCTCAAATACTGTCGGATTTACAGCACCACACTCTCGACTCTCATCTCCAGCATCTTTTGTCCTCACTATCGCCTATCCCTAAATCCGCCCTTGCCATTCCGAATTACGTTAAATCCTGTCCCTCAGAATCCCTTCCAAAAAGTCACATGCAACTGACATCAGACTTACCAGTCAATAGATTTCTGGCTTTTCCTTACCACCTTTCTGAAACCATGGTACAATATGAATCATCTGCCAGTCTTCCAGACTCAAACCTCTGGCTGACCATGATACAACTGTCTCTGCAAAGGAAGCAACAATCACTTCCCCAGATTGCCACACAGTTCTCGGGTGCACATGATTATGTATTTTTTAGACTCCCGGCTATTCCTCTTCTGTAATGTGGACACTGTTCAAGACATCACGATTTATTTTCCAAAGTTGTCTCGCTTCCATATTCTTCTGCACAGTAATTATCTTCTGCAAGGTATTCATTTATTTTCTCATCCATCTTCTGTGTTTCCACAAATGAATGGCCTTGCTGATCCTTAAGGGGCAATGTTGTCTTCGAATTTACTCTTTGTACCTTAATTTATTTAGAACATATAACATAGAGTAGTACAGCGCAGAACAGGCACTTTGGCCCACGATGTTGTGCCGAGGTTTAATACTAATGTAAAATGTAGTAACCTAACCTGCACACCCCTCAACTCACTGCTGTCTATGGGCTTGTCCAGCAGTGGCTTAAATGTCCCCAATGACTCTGCTTCCACCACCACAGCTGGCAACGCATTCCATGCATTCACAACTCTCTGCGAAAAGAGCAGACATCTGATGTCGACTTTATATCTTCCTCCTAATATCTTCAAACTATGCCTTCTCGTACCAGTCAATCCTACCCTGGGGAAAAGTTTCTGGCTATTGACTCTATCTATTCCTCTCATTATTTTGTACACCTCGATCAGGTCTCCTCTCTTCCTCCTTCTCTGCAGAGATAAAAGTCCGAGCTTATTCATCATTTCTTCATAAGGCAAGCACTCCAGTCCAGGCAGCATTCTGGTAAACCTTCTTTGCACCCTCTCCACAGCCTCTGTATATTTCCTATAGTAGGGCGACCAGAAGTGGACACAATATTCCAAATGTGGTCTCACCAGGGACATGTAGAGCTGCAGCAAAACCTCGCGGCTCTTAAACTCGATCCCACTGTTAATGAAAGCCAAAACATCACATGCTTTCTTAACAACCCTATCCACTGGGTGGCAACTTTGAGGGATCTATGTACTTGCACACCCAGATCCCTCTGTTACTCCACACTGCCAAGAATCATGTCTTTAATCCTATATTCTGCATTTGAGGTCGACCTTTCCAGAATGAATCACGTCACATCTTTCCAGGTTTAACTCCACCTGCCATTTCTCAGCCCAGCTCTGCATCCTGTCGATATCGCGCTGAAGCCTGCAGTAGCCCTCTATACTATTGACGACACCTCTAACCTTTGCGTCCTCTGCAAATTTACTGACCCACCCCTCAACCTCCTCATCCAAGTCATTTATAAAAACTACAAAGAGCAAAGGCCCAAGAACAGAGCCCTGCGCGACGCCATCAACACTGTCCTCCAGGCAGAATACTTTCCATCTACAACCACACTCTGCCTTCAGTCAGCCAGCCAATTCGAAATCCAGATAGCCAAACCTCCCTGTATCGAATACTTCTTGACTTTATGAATGAGCCTACCATGGGGAACACGATCAAATGCCTTGCTGAAGTCCATATACACCACATCCACTGCACGACCATTGTCGAGCTGTCTTGCCACCTCCTCAAAGAACTCAATAAGATTAGTGATGCATGACCTGCCTCTCACAAAGCCATGCTGACTGCCTTTAATCTCGCTATGTTTTGCCAAATAGTCAGAAATCCAATCCCTCATAATACTTTCTAAAACTTTGCTGACTACAGATGTAAGACTGACTGGTCTGTAATTGCCAGGGATTTTCCCTATTACCCTTCTTGAAAAGAGGAACAACATTCGCCTCCTTCCAATCCTCCAGAACGATTCCTGTGGAGAGTGAGGAGACAAATATCCTCGCCAGCGGCTTATCAACGTCCTTTTTCGCTTCTCGGAGCAGAGGATAAATCTGGTCTGGCCCTGCGGACATATCAAAGAACAAAGAACAAAGAAAATTTACAGCCCAGGAACAGGTTCTTCGGCCCTCCAAGCCTGAGCTGATCCGAATGTCCTGTCTAAACCCGTCGCCCAATTCCTAAGCATCTGTATCCCTCTACTCCCCACCTTCTCATGCATTTATCTAGATGTATCTTAAATGAATCTGCTTTGCCTGACTCTACCATCTCTGCTGGCAACGCGTTCCAACCACCCACGACCCCCTGTTTGAAGTACTTGCCGTGTGTATCCCCCTTAAACTTTCCATCTCTCACCTTGAAAGCATGACCTCTGGTTATTGAATCCTTCAACCCAGGAAAAGGTTTGTCCCTCTCCATCCTCTCCATATCCTGCATGATTTTATAAAATTCAATCAGGACCACTCTCAATCTCCTTTTTGCTAATGAAAATAAACCTAACCTTCTCAACCTTTCTTCATAGCTCGCACCTTCCATACCAGACAACATCCGCGTAAACCTTCTCTGCACCCTCTGCAAAGCGTCCACATCCTTTTGGAAATGTGGCGACCAGAACTTTACACAGGATTCTAAATACAGCCGAACCATAATCTTGTTCAATGTTAACATGACTTGCCAGGCTCTTATACTCAATACCCCGTTCAATGAAGCAAGCATACTATTATTGAACATAGAACATAGGAGTCTACAGCGCAGTACAGGCCATGTGGACCTCGATGTTGTGCCGATCCAAGCCCACCTAGCCTACACTAGCCCACTATCCTCCATATGCCTATCCAATGGCCGTTTAAATGCCCATAAAGAGGGAGAGTCCACCACTGCTACTGGCAGGGCATTCCATGAACTCACGACTCGCTGAGTAAAGAATCTACCCCTAACATCTGTCCTATACCTACCACGCCTTAATTTAAAGCTATGGCCCCTCGTAATAGCTGACTCCATACGTGGAAAAAGGTTCTCATGATCAACCCTATCTAAACCCCTAATCATCTTGTACAACTCTATCAAGTCACCCCTAAACCTTCTTTTCTCCAATAAAAACAACCCATGTGCCTCAGCCTTTCCTCATACGATCTTCCTACCATACCAGGCAACATCCTGGTAAACCTCCTCTGCACCCGTTCCAGTGCCTCCACATCCTTCCTATAGTATGGCGACCAAAACTGCATACAATACTCCAGATGCAGCCGCACCAGAGTCTAATACAACTGCAACATGACCTCAGTACTCCGGAACTCAATTCCTCTACCAATAAAAGCCAGTACGCCATATGCATTCTTCACAGCACTATTTACCTGGGTGGCAACTTTCAGAGATCTGTGTACATGGACACTAAGATCCCTCTGCTCATCCACACTACCAAGTATCCGACCATTAGCCCAGTACCCCAGCTTTTTGTTACTCATACCAAAGTGAATCACCTCACACTTACCCACATTGAACTCCATTTGTCACCTTTCTGCCCAGCTCTGCAGTTTATCTATATCCCGCTGTAAACTGACACATCCTTCCTCATTGTCAACAACTCCACTGACTTTCGTATCATCCGCTAACTTGCTCACCCAACCTTCTAGCCCCTCCTCCAGGTCATTTATAAAAATGACAAACAGCAATGGACCCAAAACAGATCCTTGCGGAACACCGCTAGTAACTGCACTCCAAGATGAACCTTTACCATCAACTACTACCCTCTGTCTTCTTCCAGCCAGCCAATTCCTAATCCAAACCTTCAACTCACCCTCAATGCCATACCTCCGTATTTTTGCAGTAGCCGACCATGGGGAACCTTATCAAACGCCTTACTAAAATCTACCACTTTACCCTCGTCCACCTCCTTAGTCACCTTCTCAAAGAATTCAATAAGGTTTGTGAGGCACGACCTGCCCTTCACAAAACCATGCTGACTATCCTTGATCACGTTATTCCTATCCAGATGTTCATAAATCCTATCCCTTACAATTCTCTCTAAGACTTTGCCCACAACAGAAGTGAGACTCACCGGCCTATAGTTACTAGGGTTATCCCTACTCCCCTTCTTGAACAAGGGAACCACATTTGCTATCCTCCAGTCTTCTGGCACTATTCCTGTAGACAACGAGGACATAAAAATCAAGGCCAATGGCTCTGCAATCTCCTCCCTTGATTCCCAGAGAATCCCAGGGTAAATGCCATAAGGCTCAGGGGACTTATCTATTTTCACCCTTTCCAGAATTTCCAACACCTCTTCCCTATATACCTCAAAGCCGTCCATTCTACTTAATTGTGACTCTGTATTCACATTGGCAACAATGTCCTGTTCCTGAGTGAATACTGACGAAAAGTGTTCATTCAGTGTCTCCCCAATCTCTTCAGCCTCCACACGCAACTTCCACTACTATCCTTGACTGGACCTATTCCTACCCTCTTCATTCTTTTATTCCTGACATACCTATAGAAAGCCTTTGGGTTTTCCCTAATCCTACCAACTAAGGACTTTTCATGTCCGCTCCTTGCTGCTCTTAGCTCTCTCTTCAGATCCTTCCTGGCTACCTTATAACTCTCAATCGCCTCATATGCCTTCTTGACCTTGCTATCCACCTCTGCAGTGACCTGCATTCCCAGATCTCTCTGCCCATCAACTTTTCCCAAGCGCTTCCATTCATTGTTAATGTTTTCAAACTTACTAGCAAATCAACTTCATCAATCTTGATCTCGTCAAGACTGTCTCCCAGCTCCTCTACGTTTTCATTTACAACAAGTTCCCTTTCCTTGGTGAAAACCGAAGCGTAAAACTCATTTAAGGCTTCCCCTATATGCTCACTATCCATGTACAAGTTCCCTACGCTATCCCTGATCGGCCCTAACTTCTCCCTGATCATGCTCTTATTCCTCACGTATGAGTAAATTGTCTTTGGGTTCTCCTGAAACCTTCTTGCCAAGCCTTTTTAGCGCCCCCTCCTGACTCTCGTCAATCCGTTTCTGAGTTCCTTTCTCGCAAGGCTGTAATTCTCTAAAGCTGTGCTCGATCCTTGCTTCCTCCCACCCACACTGAATCAGTGGAGAAACCTTCCTCAACAACCTTCGTTTCTGTAGCAGTTATGCATTCTGTGATTTGAAATGCGACAACCCCTCCTTTTTTCTTTCACCCTTCTTGTTCTTTTTAAAGTTCTAAACTCTGGAATATCAAGCAGCCATACCTGCCCCTGTGAAATCCATGTCTCCGTTATGGCCACAATATCGTAGACCCAAGTACAGATCCAAATACTAAGTTCGTCACTCTTATTTCGGACACTCCTTGTATTAAAGCAGACACACTTTAATCGATCCCTTTGCTTCATCGCGTGAGAAACCTTCCTGAAAGCTTCAATACATCCTGTCGTTGTCCCGTCTGCATCTGACCCCCTTTCAGACATGTAGCTCTGATTGCGACCTCCCTGCCAAACTAGTTAAAACCCTCCCGTATCACACGAGCAAATCTCCCATTCAGGTCATTTGTTTCCCTCCAGTTCAGGTGCAACCCATCCTTCATGTATATGTCCTACCTTCCCCAGAAGGTATCCCAATGGTCTAGGTATCTGAATCCCTCCCTCCTGCACCAGCCTCACAGCCACGTGTTAAATTGCATTCGCTGCCTGTTCGTCATCTCACTATCTCGTGGCATTAGTTGCAAACCGGTAGCAAACCTAGAATCTCTAGATTCTCCCTGAACCTGTCTGCCAAAGATATCTCATGTCCCCATGTTGACCATCTGATTTCCCTCTTAATGTTATCCCACTGCCGTAGTACTCCTTGATGGATACAGTCGATACTTGCTATCTGTAACTAACATATGCTCCCGCCCGTTTCTTGACCAGATTCAGGAACAGCAACAGACTGTTGCTAGACACTGTAATCTCATTAGTGAAGCCCTACCAGTTTACCAGTTTCCTGTCACGTGCTTCTCGCAAGCAGCTTTTCAAAGTGCGTGCGTAAAATGATCAAACTTGGCATTATTCAGATGAGAATATTAGCATCTGTGTCAGTTCTCCATAAGTACTTTTGAACTATTAGTTCCTGCATAACAGGCTCAAGAAGCATCTGTCACTATGTAACAGGCTCAAAGGACTGAATGACCTCCTCTTGTCCATCTGTGACAGGCAGGTGAGAAGGGAGAGAATTGTTTTCTCGTTTCCATGACCAGCACTCTCAGTACTCTGAATGACGTCCCGAGGTTAGGGAAGGTTTTGACAACAGGACACTGAAAACTGGAAGTAGATGACACAATGTCAATGAACAATAAATATTGTTACTCAGCTTCATCGTCTCCAGAATATACCCCACCAAGCATCTTATGCAGCTGGTCTGCTATTCCCCCCCGTCACCTGTTGTGCACAGGCTGAGACATTTCGAACCCTACGTTAATCTGGCAATACTTCCACATACAGGAAGGAAGAAAAAATAAAAACATTGAAAGGTTTATGGTTCATCCTTCAGCAACATTCATCCATTCAGCCACACTGAGTCAATGTTGCTTTTTATTTTGATTTGAAAAGTGATGGAAGGAAGGTGTTAACTGAACTTGTTTGTTAAGTGACTGTCACTAATGTCAGTCTCCATGGAGTATAAATATCCCAGTGGAGGTTTTCCATGTTTAATGATAAATGAAGTCTGTTCAATGTGTTATCCTATTATGTGAGCAGGAGCATCACTGAGAGCGCTAACAGAGATCAGCAACTCCAGAGAGATGGGGAGGAGAGATCAGGACCTGGGAGCATTTGACTGGAATGTTCCATCAATAGGCAGGAGTTTATCCAATTATATTTTGTTTCTTTCTATATATAAGGATTGGATATCATTATCACTGCAGATCGAATATGCACTTTGGATTATTCAATATTTTTATTACCCAATCCTGTCTATCATTGGTGTACCTGGTAAGTCCCACTGTTCAACATTAATTCTGTAACAAGTGTTCGTTGTGACGCTGTTCTTTTCATTGATTCTCCACTCCTTGCCACAATTCTTGTTCCTGCTGAGACTCAGAATCCAGACATTCTATTTGACTGCATCAGTGAACTTGTTAATTCACTCGTTCTGTCTTTCCTTTTGACAGTGTCGCTCGTGCGTCTCCATATTGACCTGCTCAAATTCAGCAGTGAACCACGATTGATTGCATCACTGCCCTTGTTATTTAACTGTTGGGAGCATGGAAATCACTGTTTTCTGTTCTGGTAACAAACTCCATTTCCTTCCTCTGACTCCACCTTAACCCTGCCCAATATCTGAGGCTGAAAGAGACGAATCATAGCTGCGGTGATCCCTTTATCAATGAACTGATTCCTGACATCATAACCTGGCCATTCCTAATTGCTGATACATTCAGAATATACTTCACTGACTAATCCCATCTGCTAATTGAACCTTGAGCTTTGTAATGCAGTCTGAATGATACCAAAAATCTGCTGCTGACACTCCAAGTTTTAAATGTGCAGAAGCAAATCTGATTCAAAAGTCTATGATTCGTGTCCGAACTTCCACCAAAATCACATCCATCCATCATTCATGTGCACACTGATCTACATTGACATTGGGTCTGGTAGTGTATATACTTTAATATTCTCAAGCATGTCATTAAATATGTTCATGTAATGTCCCTCAGTCTCTCTCTGTCCATTTTCCAAAGCCCTGCCAGATGTTCATGTCGAACTTAGTTTCCTCCATGCCTTTTCTCTCTCAAACAATGATTTCACATCTAACATGTCTCGGAAACGTACACACATGCACAGATTATCTCCCTTGCCTTGTGCTGATGCATGGAGATATAGAGAAATCAACTTGTGGCATCACAGTTTACTGTCACTGTCTTCCCAAGCTCGGCAGTTACCTAGTGCAGGTGCAGCAGCAGGAATGTTTCTGTGAGGGAGAGTCAGAATTGGACGTAATAAACCACTTTTGCTGACCCTACTTTTAAAAAAATCATATTCTCAGTGTTATTATTGGACCCACCAAAGTCTACCTACTTCAGTTAGTCCCAATCCAGTGTTTTCGTTCCTCCATGTTTTCACATTATGTTCTTCGTTCATCAAGTGCCTGCTTCTATATTTAATGTGCATCTCCCTCTGTATCTTTCCTAGTCCTTGGTTTTTGGCTCGCTAGTGCATCGAGTGCTGCTATTGTGAAGCTCAGAAACAATGAAATTGTGTGTCGGGCTGTTGTTCGTTTCCCGGTGTGTCACAAGTGGTACTACATGTTGGACAGGCTTTCAGAAGCTCTGACTCACGTCTTTGAAACTGGTCTGTGCCTGACCAGTGAACACCTTTGTTTATGACCCTCAGCTGTTCGTGCGGTCAGGAGCATGAGTAAGCTCCTCTCATGTTTTTGCAAAGGGCCAGATATCTAACTTGTAGTTGAAGGAGTGCTGACTGACTCATGTTATTAAAAGGTTAGTGGGTGTTCTGGGAATGGTTTGTGTTGTGAGCTGCCTCAGAGATTCAGGGAGACCTGAGACTTCGGTAACCCAACACTGGATGGAGCATGGGGACTGCAGTTACAGCATCTGGGTATGAAACATAAACAACAATTGAAGCACAGGCTGCAGAAAAGGGAATAGCTGAAACCACCGAGTGAGTGTGCGTGGTGGAAGAGGTCCTGCCGTGTCTATCTGTGTCTTAAACTCAACAGACATACACACACATACACATTCAAACAGACGGACAGATATACACACTCTTTCTCAATGTCCCCCTTGCACACACGCACAGATACACGCGCACGCATACACTCCCACCTCTCTCCCCTCCCACACACTCATTCATTCTCTTCCCTTCCAACACAGAGACTCACCTCCATGCAACACACTCTGCACATTCCCACACACTCTCCCCCAACATACATGCACAGACATATCAACACATATGAGGGTTGAATTTCCATTTGCATATTTGTATTTATGGTTAGATTATATTTGGTTCACGACCTATACAATTTGTAGACAATCAATAATGTGGCATTTTATAAACTCTGACGTTGGATATAAAACAAATCTAAGGCACAGCCAGATTCCAAACACCACGTCACACCTGAAATGCTTGTCTGACCGGAGGTGTTACTTCCTTTTCATCGATAATACCTTAAGTTATTTCCAGGCAGACACTTAAAATAAGTTGTAGAATTTGCATATTAATTAACGAAAATATGAACATCCATTGTAACTGAATAAAGATTTAAGAGGTATCCAGGGTGTCTTCAATTCGTTCGCTTGAGTTGTTCGAAATTAGCAGCGCTCAGAAAGCTCTTGCTTTCAGAAAAACCGGGTGAGCTTTCAGCTGGTGTCGTGTGAGTTTGACATTGCCCAAAAGAGTTCAACATCAGTACCTAATATCATTATTTTCGTAGGTTCGGAAATCCTCTCGCCAAGCAACTATTTTTTCCTCACCCAGCTGGTCCTCTTTTGCATGTTAATCTTCTGTGGGGCACGTTATGCAATGTTTCCGGAGGTACAGGTATATAACAGCCATAGGACCGCCTTTATCCACTTTGTTTCGCACATTCTAAAAATCCTCAAGCTCATAATTCATAAAATCCTTCAAAACAAAATCACGTTCACTGTGATGGATCGTGGTTTGACTTTGAAAATCTCTTGTTATCGATTCCATCAGATTGCCTTCAAATCCAATAGTTTCATCACTACTTTTCATTCTCTTCTGAAGCTAGTTATTCTTTGTTTTTCCCTTTCTATAACTTGTGCATTCCCTTTGAATTCCCGTAACAGGCACAAGGCTGAAAATGATCTGCTGTGATTACTATGCAAGAGGCACGAATTACTGAATTGAATCATTCTGTTCCTGGTTTGCACACCCGATGGGCTTAACGTCCTTCTGGTACTCCTACCTTGTACTCACAATGGCTTCAATGTCGTGCTGCTTTTCTTGACCAAGCCGTCCAAGTTCTGAATATGCTCCGAGTGTTGCTGGAGAGAGGTTTTGACACATATACAATCTTAGTGCCGAGATGCAACAGTGGGTAGCTCAGTGGTTAGCACTTCTGCCTCACAGCACCAGGAATCAGGGTTCAAATCCAGCCTCCAGTGACTGCCTGTGTGGAATTAGAACGTTCTCTCCGTGTGTTTGCAGGTTTCAGCAGGGCAATTCAGTTTCGCTCACAGTCCCAAGATGTGCAGGTTCGGTGCATTGGCCATGGAAAACAGGTGGTTGCCGAGTTTGAGTGGAGGAGATGAGGTGGGTTTGGGTGGATGGTCTTCAGAGAAGCGGTGTGGAATTGATCGGTCAAATGGCCTGCATCCAGTACGGATTCTATGATGCTTTGATTTGTTGTAGAAATCAGTTGAGGAAACAAGCTCTGAGTTAATTCCAATCTCATTTCCTTAATGAGGAGTTTAAATCTGTACACACTACTCAAGATGTGATCGAACTAAGATCCTATAGAGCAATGGTAACACTTTATCTGCCGGCTGTAAGGTTTGTACCCTGCTTAGAGCAGTTTCAGCTGTCCGGAAGAATCCACAGCAACATCTCTATCCCCACCAGCATAATGGGCGAACTGCTGAAAATTTCACAATAACACTTGAGTAGAACAGGTAAAATGTGGCGAGATGATATCACTTTTGAGATATGCCTCACCAAACATTATTCTTGAATCAACTCTTTATCTCTCCACAGCCCACGTCGCTCGGACTCCACTGAATTTGTTAAGGTGGAGATTAAAATCAACAAGGAGAAGAAAGCATTGAGAGAAGTTATTTAACTCCGTCAAAATTGGAAGAGAAACATTGGGCATGATATAAAACAGGAAACTAAATATGCCCGTTTGTGGGTACTGCAGTAATATTGGGCAAAGTCGCCATGCTGAATTGCCCATGATTTTCAGGCGAGTGTAGGTCAGGTGCAATAGACAAATAGAAGGGAGCGCAATGGGTCTGAGTGGGTTAATATTCGAAGGATCGTGTGGGACTTGTTGGGCTAAAAGCCCTGCTTCCACACGTAAGGGATTCTGATGCTAAGACTTCACATCAGAAATTCAGGGAGAGCAGCAAAAGACATATTGATTGCATTGAGGATCTGTGTATGATTCCTAAATCAGGTTGGAAGAAAATAAACACTTTCCAACGCTTTTAGAATGGAAGACGAGGGACATTGGAACACGACAGACCAGTTTCCTTGCAATTTACAGCTCGGAATTTGTTTGAAACTATTATAAAGAATTGTATATTGGACACTTAGAAAGTAACAGCGAACTTTAAGAGAAAGATTATGCATTTATGTCAGGGAAGACATAATTTGCAAACGCTTTTGCTTGAAGATATCACTTGTTGACATAAAGAGTGGATAACTAATGGATGTGATATTGTTGGATATTCAGGAAGTCTTTTCAAGAGTACACACAAGCAATTAGCAGAAAAAATATAAAGAAAAGGGTATTGGGACAAGTGCAGGCGAATGTTCGAAGGTAAATGTTTGCTCTCTCTCCATGGATACTGTCTGACCCGGTGTCATCACGACATTTGTTTCTTTTTTCTGTACACCAACGGCAGTGATTTGCTCCAACAAGAAGGACTGACATCCTGCACCAGTTACATAGAGCTGTTGTTGAAATTGTACAGGAACATTGTATACAAGTTTGGTGGCCTAATCTAAGTATAATATACTGATCACATATCCTGAATGGACATTCAACAGATGAATCTCTCAGATGGCAAGCTTGTCTGATGAGAAAACCTAGTCTGTGTTCTCTCATGTTTCAAAGAATGAGAGGCGATCACAGTGAAACTTAGAAGATTCACACAGCAGGGACTGACTAACATAGTGGCATGAAGATGTGGGAGCAGGCAAGGTGAGTGCGAATCCCAAAATATTCTGCAAGTACATTAAACAGAAAAGAATAACCAGGAGCAATTAGGCCCCTTTAGAAAGCAAGGGACAATCTATGTGTGTAGCTGGAGAATATTAATCACTTCTGTTTCATTTGGGAGAATGGGGATGCAGGCACAGTATTCGAAATGATGGACTGTGAAGCTCTTGAGCAGATTCATGTAAGATATGAGTGGATTTGATGCTTTGAAATACAACGAATCCCATGTCCAAATGAATTGTATCTCAGGCTGCTGTGGGAGACAAGAGAGGAAAGATCCTGACCCAAAAATTTCAGTAAAATCTAATCACAGTGGAGGTACCAGCGGACGCGAGAATACGCTTTATTGGAAGGGCTGTGAAAATAGTCCATTGAACTATAAATCAGTGAGTATCAGATCAGTGTTAGGGAAACTGTTGTAGAAAAATAGAAAGCAGAAAATCAATCGACAGTTAGAGGAGCAAAGTTTGATCAGGGTTAGTCAGCACAACGTTTTCAGTGGGAAGTCATAGCTGACGAATTTTATCGTTTTGTTTTTACATGGAGGTCGTTAATATGGTTTTGCAGCAAGACCTTTAACAATGCACCACATGTTAAAGCAAGCAAAATCTCATAGCATCAATGTAAACTTGGCTAGTTACATCCGCAATTGTCTTAATGGCAGGAGACAGAGGGTGTTGGTAGAAGACTGTTTGTGTGACTGGAGACCAGAGACCCCGGCACACGGAATTCTGGAGAATTTACAATTTAACATGTAGTCCAGACGCTAGAGTAGCTGATTGCCTGGATACAAAAACAGATTTGAATGCGAAATTTGAAGTTTAAGTTATACACCTCAAAAACAAAATCCAATCAGGTTTGAATTTAATATATTGGCAATATTAAATGCCCCTGACGCAATCCAATGCTTTGGGGTAATCGACTGGGAAAACTTGAACTGTGGAGAGAGAATAGCCATGCCAATTACATCTGTTAAATGTGCATTTGTCTATAAATGACCAGTAGAAGAGGAATCCTAAGAAGAAGAAAATCTACAGAGGAAGATTTAAAAAAAATGGAAGAGTCAACAGCTGCCTGGGCTCGAAAGTTGAATTTTATTTTGGTTTTGTCAGACTAGTAGTACAGGAGGGAACATAGCGATATATTATTTGAAGGAGTTATAAAGAGCTGTCCGTTATATATTCTCTGTTATACTTTAAGAAGTAAAGGTGTTACTTTTTACTTTGAATAGTTCATGGTCTCTCGAATTTTCAAGATTTCTCTACGGGATAAATGTTTTCTGTGTTGCTGTTTTAAATTAACAGGCGAGGTTTACCCCGTGTCATAACAGCAATGAGATGGAAAGTCGCATTTTACAAGAAGATACAGATGGAATGTACAGATGGTCAGACCACTGACCGATAGAATATATCCCTGAGATATATGAGGTGATGTGCTTTGGAAGAAGGTACCTTACAGGGGAGCATTCGATGAATGGCAGCACACGAAAAAGCTCAGAGAATATTTTGCCACAGAGTCCTGAATGTGACTGCATAAGTTAGTTGTCGAGTTCAGAAGTCACATTGGAAGTGAGCATAGCCTTTATACATTGAGCCGCAGATTATGTGAGCAATACAGACATTTGTTTCTGTCGAAATGGAAAACTGTGCTCTGTTTTAGGAGCCAAATTACAGGAAGGCTGTGATTGCACTGGAGGGGGTTCAGAGGAGAATCACCAGGATGTCCCTGGCATGGAGCATATCACAACCATTGGAAGGTATTTGCATGAGAACTTGAAGTGTCGTAACATATCCGGCCATAGACTGGTTGCATGGGAAACTGGGACTAATGCAAATGGTGCTTTATTTCTGTCAGTGCACAGTCAATACTTCTGTGATTGCTTCTATGATTGTGGGCGGTCAAACATTGAGCAGTTTAACCCAGGAATGTTTGTGATTCTGCTGTGTATATTAACAAGGTTATAACAGTGAACTATAATGGCTTCTAAATGTATACCAATGGCAAAGGTAAGAGAAAACAAGGGCAGGTTCCTTGCAGCCTGAAACCAGAGAATCAAGAACGGGGAAATGGCAGAACTATGATCAAATTACTTCAGTTCTGTGTTCAGAGAAAAAAAAGCAGAAAAAATATGTTAAATATTCCCAGCAATACGAGTAAGCCTAAGTCTGGTGACAAAAACAAACGAATGAGATTAGTAAATAGCAGTTTTGGAGAATTTATTAGACTGAAAGTAATGGGTACAAACAGAATTAACATAGATTTGTGAATTGGGAATCGTATTTGAAAAACAGAATGCTTATGGAGAATTATGGACAAGTAATGAATGCAAAACATTTAGATTTTCAGCAAGAATTTTGGTAAAGTCACAAGGCTCGTGTGCAAACACAAATCTTATGGGATTAGAACTAATATGCAGACATAGTTTTAGAATGGGAGAGCTGGCAGGATACAGACCGTTTCCTTGTTGCTGACTTTAGTGTCAGGTTAATTTTACAGTAGAAATACAAAGAAATACAATGAAACGCTTTCATTTGTCGTCATCAAACGATGAACATTTAAAGAAAGATGTAGCTTGGGGAGAGTTCATTGGTCCTGAGACAAATCGCCTCGTTTGAAGACGTCTGGGCTGCAGTCTAACCGGAATTACATTGTTGCCAGGCTGATAGTCTTCTACGCCCTACCGCCTTGTCGCCTCCTTTGCTGGACCGACCACAATCAGATTCATGTCTCCAACCAATGGGTCAACATTATCGATGTGGCTGTGATGCCCTTCCATCATCACTTTGCCAACACCAGCACCGGACAGTAAACGATCCTTAGGCATCATCTATTATGGCTGGATCTCTGTCACTGACGTCATCAATGTCGATGTTGCAGATGGGAATTCCAAGTCCTTTGCTTGCTCCAGAAAAGCAACTTGGGGCGGACTCTCCTGCACACTGGCCCCAGCTCGAGGTCGCCTCCCTGTACCTAGCTTGACGAAAGTTTCTCTGGCCTGGCTCAAGGTCCACTCCATGGGTCTGGCTCGAGGAATTGCCCATGGGTGCAGCTCAAGTCCCCCTCCCTGGCCCCGGCTAAAGATCACCTCCCTGGGTCCGACTCCTTTCTGTTGTGTTCTTCTTCGCAGAGAGTTCTGAGGCCAGAAGTCAATACTGGAATGACATTGGCACCTGATCAGTGTAAACAGGCCTAACAATTATGCAGATGCAACATTGAAAATTATCTGGATCTCCTTATAAGTCAGTACTGAAAGGAATTTTGCAGGAACAGAAAGCAGGTAGGAAAGTAAATTGCATGTTGACCATCATTTCAAGGGGATTTGATTAAAGGAGTAAGGATGTCTTACGGCAGCTTTACAGGGCTTTGGTGAGTCCTCGAGTCGAACATTCTGCACATTTGGTCTCCTTACCTAATAAAGGACAAAATTGACCTCGAGAGAGTGCAGCAAAGGATGACCAGACTGATCTCTGGGAGAACAGGCTTGATGTGGGAGCAGAGTTTAGGTCGACTGGGCCTGTATTCCGTGGGGTTTAGGAAAATGAGTGGAGATCTCAGTGAAATATATAAAACTCTGACAGTGCGAGACAGATTGAAAGGAGGGAGGAGAATTCCCCTGACTGGTACGTCTAAAACACGGGCCCAAAGTATTAGATTCAGGCAGGCCATTCTGCATTGAGATGAGAATAAATGTCCGCACTCAACGACTGGTGAACCTGGAGAATTCCCGACCACATAAGGCTATGGAAGTCAAGGCACTGAATGGTAGCTAGGCACTAAAGAGATGGGGAAAGAGCAGGGGTATGGTGTGAACGTAATGCATCAACCGTCATTATATTGAATCGGGTAGAAAACGTGATGGACTGCAGTTGCTACTTCTCATGTTTCCGATGGTCAATGACAACAGGTCATAAATGCATTGCGTGGGAAAATTGCATTGTGGAGATGTTCGGTTAGAAACTAGAATCGAGGAGGCTCATTTCCGATGATTCTGCACAGTCTGTGGGAAAGCTCTGTAAATGTTATCACAAGCTCTAAGATGTAAAGACGGAGGTCTCTGCAGGGTCGACAGGATTGTGTTTCCCGTTCCCTTTTACAATGACGAGGCCGATGCTGGACTTTCTGTCCGGTTTTATTCATTAAGGCCTCGGAGTCGGTTTGTACAGTTCAGTGTCTTACTTGGCCATGTTTCGGTACACATGGCTCTGACTGTGGCATGTTCACGCACACTTGCCACTGAACCACGATGTTATTGATGGTAATGGCAGACTGAGGGATTATCCCGGCGTAAATAGTTTCAGGTTTTGATTGTACACAATTTTGCGTAGACTGTTGCGGTGGTTACAACGCCACATCAATGCCAGGATCTCTCTTTTCAAAGCTGCAGAGCTCGATCATTCAAAATATTTAAAAAGGTTTTTTTTATATCTGGAAATGAATTTAGGGCAACAAAGAATTGTCAACGAAAGAAGAGAAATATAGTCAAAGAGTCTTACAATATGGAAACAGACCCTTTGGCTGAAATTGTCCACGCCAACGTGGTTTCCTAAACTGAACTATTCCTAAACTGAACTGTGCCTGCATTAAGCACAACGGATCTAAACTTTTACCATCCAATTGTCCTTTAAATGATATAATTGTGGTCCCCTGTACCACATCCTCTGACAGCTTGTTACATGTACACAGTGCACAATGTGAGAAACAGATGCCTCTGAAGTATTGTTTCGGTATTGTTTCATTCCACTGATCTGAACAGTTGATATAATTTGCAACTAGTTGTGGAAACAGCACTGCTGATTCTGCCCCATTCAGTTATTACTTTCTGTTAAATTAATGAAGGCTAATTTATTACTAATTGTTCCCTGCTTTCGGATCAGTAAACAGTCCTCCCTGTATTCCTGTGCTGCTGCTGTGTACGGCTGTATGTTCCCTTCCATTTCCTGTGTAAAAGGCATGAGGTTTAGAAAATCTATTCCAATTGCTGAGTGACAGCCTTGAATGGTTGAAAGAATGGAATATAACGTGGATAAATATGTACCTGTGAATTTTTCATAAAGAATAGAAGGCGTTTTGTTACACACCCGGGATTCCTTGAACATTTCAGAAACGTCTCCTTGCTTCTGGAACTGCCCAGATGACAATAGCCACGCGGCCACTCCATCCACTACCTCCGCAGCGAATAATGACATCACTTCCACCATACCGCCCCACAGACTGCAGCCTCTGCCAACCATGCCTCACCTCTGCGATTGCGGTCCAGTCAACCACCTCGACGATCGCCACGAAGGTGAATGCCTCCGTGACCACTGCAAGATCCACTGTAGCAGTGACTGCCGCAAGATCCACCTATACCGGAACCAATATATTTAACCTGTATGTCTCTTCCACCTCTGCAGTGGCCACCGCCACAGCCAATTCAGCCCCCGGTGATGCCACTCACTGGAACATTGATGAGGACACAGCCGACGTCACGCCCACGCACAATGACGTTGTTCCAATAAACACCAGACGTCATCGAGGACGGCAAGTGTTAAAGCACTTCCGCCATCGGCCTCACTTCACCAACATTTCGAGCGTCACATCCGTGGGAGGTGTCACTCCTGAAACCATGTCACAGTCTCCAGTTGCTGTCTGCGCCCCAACTCCCAGGTCCAGCCCCATCCCATGTCCTAGCTCCCAGCCTCGCTTTGTTTTAGCAATTACCCACACCTCCCCTCACTGAGGATGAGTAATTAATCCTCAGTAACGGCCTCACCTTTATCCCACTACAATCTCAAAATAATGAGTTTGACACGTGTTGCAGCATTGCACATTTCTTCCGTCACCTCTGCCACTGGGACACTTTTCCCATCAAGACACCCCCCCTACCCTTTGGGGACCCCTACACCAGCCTCCAACGCACCACATCCATCTTGACACATGTGCTGGTCTGTTACCCGCCTTTTATCTCTTCATTTCTAACTGCTGTCATGCCATAGATCGTCTCAACGTGCCCACCACCCTCACCCACTTTAAAGTCTCAGCCTCACAATGCGCAGCCATTCGTGCACTAGCCTCGACACCTCAGATACCAGGTGCCAACTCGTAGACACCTCCTCATACTGTTCCGTGACCAAGAACTCACCTCCCATCACCAAACCATTGTCTCTCAGATCATCCACAATCTCATCACATCTGAAGATCTCACATCCACAGAATACAACCAAATAATCCAAGAAACACCACACAACCCGAATTTCCCTCCAACCCAATATCACGATCCTAACTGCCCTGGTTTATCTATTGTCTCAGCCTGCTCCTGCTGCACTGAACGCATCTCTGTATATCTTGACACCGTCCTGTCCCCTTTAGTACAGGAACATCCCACCGATGTTCAGGACAACACTCACATCATTCACCTCCTCCATTCTTTCGTTTCCCAGACCCCACACCTTATCGTCACAATGGACATCCAGTCCTTGTTCACATGCATCCGGCACGACGGAAGCCTCCAGGCCCTCCGTTTGTTATTCTCATGCTGAACGATGGCTCAGTGGTTAGCACTGCTGCCTCACATCATCAGCGTCCCGGGTTCAATTCCAGCCTCGGGCGACTGTCTGTGTGGAGTTTGCACATTCTCCCCGTGTTTGCGTGGGTTTCCTCCCACAGTCCAAAGATGTGCAGGTTCGATGAATTGGTCATGTTAATTTGCCTATAGTGCTACGTGCATTAGTCCGAGGGAAATGGGTCAGTGTGGACTGGTTGGGCCAAAGGGCTTATTTCCGCACTGTAGGGAATGTAATCTAAAACCTAAACCCTCTACTGACACACTCATTTACCTGGCAGAACTGGTCCTCAACTTCTCCAACTTCTCCTTCCAATCCTCCCACTTCCTACACTCCATGGGCCCCAGTAATGCCTGCCCCTGCGTCGCGTACCTGAAAGAGTCCATCCTCTGCAGATACCTCGGCACTATTCCCCACGTTTTCCCCCGCTACATCAATAACTGTATCGGCACTATCTTGCGCTCCCATGAGGAGAGTTTAAAGATCATGAAATTCACAAACACTTTCCTCCATGACCACAACTTCACCCGTACCACCTCGGACAACTGCTAACCGATCCTGGACTTCTCCATCTCCAGTCTCAGGTCCCAACTAAATATGTACATTTCGGAAAAAACTCTCACCAAGTCCCACAGTTACCTGGACTACATTACCTCCCAACCTGCTTCCTGTAAAAGCGTCTATTCCCAATTAGTCTATCTCCACCGCATCTGCACACAGCAGGCCCATTTCCACCAGAGATTATCCCAAATGGCCTCCTTTTTCAGAGACCACTGATTCCCATCACACGTATTTGATGATGCTCTCCAGCACATTCTTCATCACTCTGCACGCCTCTGCCTTTGAGCTCCACCACTCCAATCACAACAGGGAGCAAACTCTCCGGTCCTCAACGTCCACTCAACCACGTCAGCGACCTGCAAACATACCCTACTACGAGGGATATAATTTCCCTCCTCAGCCCTATCTGCATTTCAGAGAGACAATTCCCTCAAGCAACTCCCTTGTCAGATCCATGACTACCCCACCAGCCCATATGCCCCAAGCTCCCAGAACCTTCTGCTGCCACCGCAAGATGTGCGAGGCCTCCGCCTACACCTCCCCACTCACCTTCATCCAAAGCCTCAAAAGATATTTTGACAACAGGCAGACGTTTACCTATACTTACCCACACGTCATCTACTGCATCCAATTCCACATGATGTGTTCTTCTCGACATGAGGGCGCCAGAACGCCAACTTGTGGATCATTACAGAGAATATCTCTGGGACACACACACCAAACAACGCGTATGGACACTTCAACGCTCTCTCCCACTCTACAAAGGGCATAAAAACTCCTGGGTTTCCTCCATCGCCAAATCCTAAGAAACTGACGCCCTGCAGAAGAAAGCTTCATCTTCCGCCTTGGGACCCTGCAACGTCATGGAATCAATGTGGATTTCACCAATTTCCTCATTTCACTATCCTCCACTGTAACTCAGTTCCAAGCCTCCATCTTGACCTGTCCACGTTCGTTCCCACCAATCCGCTACACCCTCATTTCTAAGTTACCACGTTCACCTCCAAATTCATCTACCTATCACATTCCCCGCAAATTGCCCGCAGTCCCACGCCCTCCTATTTATCTCTCAACACCCCAGGCCCACAAGCACCATTCCTGATGAAGCGCGCTTGACTGAAAATCAATTCCCCTGCTCCTTGGATGCTGCCTCACTGGCTGTGCTTTTCCAGCACCACACTCTCGACCTCAAATGGCTGAATGTCCTCATTCTGTTCCTGTTTTTAGCAATCGCCTGATGGGCTGAATGAACTGAGTCAGTACGGTGTAGTTGGGAATCGTGTTAACATTATCGAACGGTCAGTGTTGTTCTGGACCAGGCCAGACCCCCTCAAAATATTTGAAGGAACCCACCCATGCCCTATCTTTGGTACTTGTTTTCTGCAGGTATGTAGTGGATATCCGAGTGTGTTTCTTCCGGGTTTTCCGGTTTCCTCCCACAATCCACAGATGTGTAGGTCAGGTGTATTGGCCATGCTAAATTGTCTATAGTTTTGGTGCCTTAGTTAGAGGTAAATATAGGGTAGGGGAATGGGTCTGGGTGTAAGAGATCATTGTCCTTCTCCACTGTCCGGAGGATCACTGTGGACTGCTTGGGAAAAATGGCCTGTTTCCATACTGTAGGAATCTAATCTAAATATGTTTTCCAAAATTACTGAATAAAACACGAACAAATGAGAACAGAATACAGAATGACTTACTGTATCCGAAAACCAAACAGATTATCCCAACTTAACAATTGTGGTCCCAAACCTTGCAAAAGTCCGCATAACCACCACTTGGCACAAATGGTAAATTCAAACACAGGGTCTTACAGGAGAGAGAGTGATGGCACGGAGATTGAACATTGAACACTTTCTCCCATGCAGCTGTTTCTTGGACTAGTAGCCCCAAAACTTGACGAGTTTGTTAAAACCAAACCAAACCAGAGTCAAACTAACCTGCGAGAACTAGTCACTTCCCTTTCATTGTACATGTATCTTTTTTACCATGAATGCATTTTGGCTCAGGCAGTATGTGTTTCTTATAATCAAACTTTCCCTAAAAACCATCCAAAGCAGACCTTTTGGCAATTCAGCGTTTATGACTCCTCTGTAGAAATAAACAAGAACAACATAACCTTGTTAAAGGACCAGCATTATCACAGTGCACAACCCACTTCTGACTTTACGATGGAGGGATGGGTATTGATACTGCACATGTTAATGGCCGGCAGTCATCGTGGATCCTTAATTTTCATTTGCTGTGCCATTTCGAAGTGAGTCCTACTTCGCAGGAGGTAGAGCCAGATAACACAGTGGGCGTTGTCTTCAATATGAGCTTGAGACCTCCCCTCCGCCAGGACTGTGTGCCGTGTTCCCAGACAGAAAAAGGTAGTTTGTGACAAGTAGCTTTTTGATAACATTTCCCTCTTGTTAGGGGGTGGGGTGTGGTGGGCGGGAGGGGGAGCTTTTCCCCATCACTTCGCACAGCCTGGCTGCTGTGTATTTGAGGCCTTGCACTGCTCGGTGGGAAGTTGGCCTGCGGAGGCAGCTTTGGTGATGGGCATTGAAGTTCCACACCCGGATTACGTTGTGAATCCTTGTCATCCTCAGTGCTTCCTCTGATTTGTTTCCAACATCGAGTGGAACCCAGTTATTGCCGAGCGGTGTTGTCGAGGGCAGCAGATGGCTATCATCAGACGATTTCCTTGACCTGCTGGCATGAGATTTTCCTTTACCTGGTACAAATGCAGTGTAACTTCTTCCTTGACTGTATAGCCCTCAGGATTGGTGCCCTCAGGATTGGTGGATCCGTCCTGTATGTGTGGACAGGATTTACCCAGGCGTGATGATTGGCCTTCATGCAAAATTACCCATTATATATAAAACCAAAGATCAATATGTTCACTTAATCTTGTCGGTTTTGTCTCCAGTTGTATCGATTTTGGAAGATTTACTCTGATAGGCTCACAGTGAGAATCACGTTGGTCCCCCACTTCTTATTGCATGCCATTGCCAGAGCAACTCCCCACCCACCAGAATTCCTTTAATTGCCCAGCATCCCGGGAAATTCCACACTGCACTGGGACAAACACAGACAGTGTGGAGCTACACTGCACAGCCTTTGATATTACGTGCACAGCACGAGATATTACTGCCATCCCCAAATGCGCAATGTGGATAAGAGCATGGATCTCCTCCTGGGTGCGGAGGAATTCAGACAATACTTCCGCTACTAGGCAAAAGTGTGGACTGCTGGTGCTGAAAATCAGAGTCTAGATTAGAGTGGTGCTGGAAACGCACAGCAAGTCAGGCGATATCCGAGGAGTAGGAAAATCGACGTTTCGGGCAAAACCCCTTCTTGATGAAGGGCTTTTGCCTGAAACGTTGATTTTCCTGCTCCTCGGATGCTCTCTGGTCTGCTGTGATTTTCAAACACCATTCTAATCTAGAATACTTCCCATACCCCAGGACTAGGATGGAAGCCATGATGCTAGGCCATGCCTGCCTACTCTGAAGCTGATTCCTGAAGAAGGGCCTGTGCCCGAAACGTCGAATCTCCTGTTCCCTGGATGCTGCCTTACCTGCTGTGCTGTTCCAGCAATAAAGTTTCAACTTTGATCTCCAGCATCTGCAGACCTCACTTTCTGCTCTGAAGCTGCCCCCTTCGGTAGAATGTACTGCATTGTAAGAGATCATTGTCCTTCTCCACTCCGCCAGTGTAAGGAAAGATCGACGGAAAATCTCACCATTCCCCTTGAGAAGGACAAACAAGAGGCAACGGAATTATCTCAACATCAAGTTCTCAAAAAACATCTTGCTGAATCCACCATTCATCACGATAAAATCATCATCACTGAAATTACACAGAAACAGTTGGGCTGGAGCTTAGAAATAAAATAGTGAAACAAATATTGGTGAGAGCTGGATGTTAAAAACCAAACTGCAGTGCAGGATATGTGCATGCTATAAGCAGCGAATTCGATCTGCAAGTACGGACATTGCTGGAAAAATTCAGCAGATCTGCAAAAATCTGTATGAAGAAATCAGAAATAACATTTCAAATCTGGGGAATCTTCAGCAGAACACTTTGTGTTTCCGATCTCGAGCATGAGCAGCTGTTTGTCTTATTTTGGACAAAGAAGCATTTTGCACACAACAGTATTAATGGATGACTTGTTCTGTGAAGCAGGGGAAGGGGTGCGGCAGCAGATAGGTGAAGGTCTGAAGGTGATACAGCTGAAGGTGCTGCACATCAGTGTTTAGGCTTGGGTTGGGAGCGGGTGAAAGTGGGGAAAACTCACCTCTCAGGTGAGGAAAACTGGGTCATATTAGAGGTATCCCATTGGAACTCAGCATCATCCGGAGAGATGTTAAGGAGATGGAGAAACTGGGAAAATGCAGTCCCCCTCAACTGATCGTGTATTCAGATGGAAAGGGAAGCCTTGGCTTGATGCCCAGAATTACAAAGAACCAGAATCGAAATCGCAGCTCCTGATTTACATATTGTCTGCAACGGGATGCGAAAATACACTCAGAAGAAAGTCTGTGTCTAAACAGGGAGAAGGCAGGAGAATGATATTTAAAACATATCGGCTCTGATGAAATAGCAGAGTCAACTCAATACGCTAAATGGCTGATTTCTGCTCCTAAAACTTATGGTCTTAGGAACAGAATAAAATTTTGAGCAAATATTTCATTGCATTCCGCAAAATTTTATTCTTGATTAAAATAGCCTCATTGAGAAGTGAACAACTGTCATTCAGAAAGAGGATCGTAACTCAAGTCGAAGCATACAACATGGTGCAATTCCACCTGGCGGTACAGAGCAGTTTTGAAGAAGACGCATTTGATTTATTACAGGAATGTGGAGACATATTTTATATTCTCGAAAGGCTGTGAGTGTTTGTGTCTCAGTGGCTCAGTGTAACAGTGGAAGCAGAGATGGTGAATATTTTTTGAGAAACAGCCAAAAAGATTCATGAATAACAGTAGGGTCAGTGGATATCAGGGAGTGGTTGGGAATGTGAAGCTCAGGACACAGTCTGATCATCCAGAATCATACTGAATGGTAGATTAGGTGCGAAGGGCTGAATGATATGTCCCTGTGATTACAACAAGCTGTATCTCCTCCATGTCATGAGGCATTTTACTGACCCTTGTGATGTTTGAAACAGGGTCAAGTAGGTGTTTCTGACTGGGACAGACTTGCTGGGCAGAAGGGCATCTGTCACGTGAATATTTATGGCTCTACCGCAATCTATACCCAAAATAGACAGAGCGTTCCAAAACTTACATTCTTGGGAGCATTCCATAATGGAGATTCTCCATAACATTTTGAATCCGCCAATATCTGGAATATTCTATGCCCACCATTCCCTTGAACATTCAGCAACTGATGTTCCTCGGAGCATTCTATACCCGATATTCCTCGGAGCATTCTAAAACGACATTCCCCAGAACATTCTATCCTCGACATTCCCCGTAACATTCCATAACGACATTGTCAAGAACATTCTATACCCGTCATTCTCCAGAGCATTCTATAACTGACATTCCCCAGTACATTCTATAACCAACTAATTTTTTTGAACGGCTAGACAATTAAAAAGAAGATAAGATCCTGAAGAAAGAGATCCCATTCTGTGGAGAATGAGACACTGGTTCGAAGTCCCCTCAGACAGTTAAAAGGGGTGAATACGTTTCCAATGCCATTACCTTTCTTCACGAAACAGGATCTATCACAATTACGACGTAAAGGCAGAAATTTCCATTTCCGTTTGTCTTGAAGGCACGGGGAGAGAATCGTTCAGGACAGCAACGTTTTCACCGTCCATATTAGGAACTGGAAAGAATGACCTCTATCTGTTCTCGAGTAATCGATTGTGTGGGAATGTTCCAGAAGCCAGCTGTACTTTTCGACGTGTGTCTGTTTGGAGAGGGAGGGATTCTTGTGTTTCACATCACATTTTAGTCAGTAATTCAGAAAATCCTATTTGTTATTTCAGCTTCAATTATTTCAATAAATCACTGAATACAGTCATACATTTGAAAATCTCATTGGGTCTTCAATCAAACTGGTGACCTTGACTCCTGGCTGATATACTACATGTATGTTTTCCTTCCTCACAGTTAACGTAGTGACGATCTACGTCATGCTTTATAAAGATTGTGGGTTATCTTCATCTGTCAGACGTTACTTGGGGGCCATGGCAATCGCGGATCTATTGGTCATTATCCTCGACCTGATATTGAGACACATTCCCATTGTTTTTAAGGAACAGTATTCTTTCCTGTTGTCCATCCGCATGTGTAATATCCACTCCGTTCTGCTTTTTGCAGCCACTGACTGTTCGGTCTGGTTCACTGTCACTTTCACCTTTGATCGGTTTGTGGCCATTTGTTACCAGAAGCTGAAAAATAAATATTGCAGTGAGAAAACGGCGGCTGTGGTTCTGGGAACAGTTACTGTACTGAGCTGTTTAAAGAACATTTTCTGGTATTTTATGCTCACACCTCAGTATTGGATGGGGAACATGCCCTGGTTCTGTGCTCTAACAAATGGTCTTTATGAATCCCGTGTCTGGGTCACATTCGAGTTCCTCCACCACATTCTAACCCCGGCTCTGCCATTTCTACTGATTCTGCTGCTCAATGTTTTCACCGTCAGACATATTTTAGTGACCAGCAGAGCCCGCAGGAGACTCCGGGATCACACCAATGCAGACGCTCATTCTGACACAGAAATGAGAAATCGAAAAAAAATCCATCATTTTACTGTTTGCGATCTCAGCCAATTTCATCCTGTTATGGTCAACGTTAATGGTGTATTCTATATGGAGACGAATGTGGTATATTGTGGATACTGGTGTATTTCTACATGGTTTGTGCAGGAATTGGGCTTCATGCTGCAGCTTCTCAGTTGCTGCACAAACACCGCTATTTACGCTGTGACCCAGACTAATTTCAGACAGCAGTTGAAGAAGGTGCTGAAGTATCCCTTTACGCAAATTTATCAAGCAATAAAATTTTATCATTAATCAATCCATCCGGGACTTCCTCATTTTAGTTAAATGTTTCAGCAGTGAAGCAGCCTTTCGCTCTGGTAACACACTACAGGGACACATTTCAATGTTTCTCTCAATTCAGGGGACCGTGAGAAAAGGCACCATCCACTGACTGTAACGATCACTTCAATGTGTAAAGAATAAAAGTGTTCATTACAAATTGCCCAGCAGCAGAATGAATTTTACTGTTGGTTCTCTTTGCATTGAGAAGCTGAGTGGGAGAGAGACAAACTTGACCCTAAGTCCGGGTCCTCATGGAACGGGAGAGGATAGGACCTGAGCTCAGGAGTTGTGTTGAAGTCACTCTGGCCTTGCTCTCACCTATGGTGTTATGTACCCTGCCCTATCTTGAATCACTCGCTGTCCCTCTTGCACTCTCACTACCACCCAATCTCATATATACTTCATGCTTGTGTTCCCTTCCATGGTAATGGATTCACAGGCTATTTCTAAGGGAAGAGATTGGGGATAGGTTCACAGGTCTTTGCCGGAAGGATAGTTTAAGAGACTGTCAGTAGGAGAACAGATGGGGGATTATTCCATTAATAGTTGCTCGAGGAACACAGTACCGATGAGTTCACCGGCCGTGAGTAGAAGATGAGAGTGTCGATGGGTTCACAGGTTGTTGCTCGGTTAGAAGAATGGGGATTGTTACATAGAAAAAAGAGTAGGGATTTTAACAGAGACCGCTGCCAGGAGAACAGAGTCGGGATGTGTTCACAGGCCATTACTAGGAGAATTGAGTGCTGATGGATTCAAATGCCGTTGCCAAGACAGCGGATTGTGATGAAGTTCACAGACCGGTGCTCGGGGAAATGAGTGGGAATGGGTTCAGAGAACATTGCCAGGGGAACAGAAAGGAGATGTCTTCACTGGCTGTTTCTTGGGAGCAGAGTGCGGACAGCACCAGAAGCCATTTCCTGAAGATCAGAGTATGGATGGGGGTCACACACCGTTGGTAGGAGAACAGACTGGGGCTTGGTTTACAGGCCATTGCTCCGTGAAGAAAATGAGGATGACTTCAGAGACAGTTGCTTGGTAACAAAGTGGGCACGAGGATGCAGGCAGCTGCCAGATGAACAGAGTGCAGATGGGTTCACAAGCAGTTGTTAGGGGAACAAAGGTGATATTGTGGTCACAGGCCGTTGATGAGAGGACGAAGTGGGGATTGGTACACAGACCGTTGCTCGTGAATAGTTTGGGAATGGGTTCAAGGCCGTTATACATGAAACAGTAGTGCTGCATTCGCAGGCGGTTGCTAGGAGAAAGAGGTGTGAATGCATTCAAAGGCTGTTGTTCGGTGAAGAGAGTGGAAGTGCATACACAGGCATTTGTGAGACAAAAAGATCGAGGATGGGCTCACAGTCTGTTGGTCGGGGTACAGGTTGGTAACGGTTCACGGGACATTGCGAGGGGAACAGAGTAGGGATATGTTCACAGGCCGTGCTCGGATAACAGGAGGGGAATTGATCGAAGGCTGTTGTGAGGGAAACAGACTGGGGTGGGAACATGGACTGTTACGAGGGGAAGAGAGAGAGAGAGGATGGGTTCGCAGGCCATTGTTAGAAGAACAGAATTGTGATGGGTTCACGGGCCGTGGCGCAGAAAGCAGTGGGAATGAATTCACATGCCGTTGCTGTGGAAACGCAGTCAGATAGGTCAAAGGATCATTGCTGATTAAACAGATTAAGGTTCACGGGCTGTTGCGAAGGGAATAGAGTAGGGATGGGTCCACAGGCCGTTGCGAGTGGAGAGGATTTGGGTCATATTCATGGACCGATGCGAGGAGAAAAGGGTAGCAGTCGATTCCCAAGCTGTTGCTAGTGAAACAGAGTGAGGATGGG
This sequence comes from Chiloscyllium plagiosum, assembly GCF_037043375.1. NCBI lineage: Eukaryota > Metazoa > Chordata > Chondrichthyes > Orectolobiformes > Hemiscylliidae > Chiloscyllium > Chiloscyllium plagiosum. The sequence goes on from NW_028270146.1 coordinate 112,454,941, forward strand.
GTCATATGCTATTTCAAACGAAACAGAGCAGGATTGGGATGAAATTTTGTTGTTCGGATATTAGAGTGGGGATGGGTTCACAAGTCGATGCGAAGGGAATAATGTGCAGATAGCGTCGTTGGAAGTTGTTCGGGGAAAAGCGTGTGTCTCTGTTCAGAGACTGTTGTTCGGAAAACAAAGTGTGGATCTGGTCAGAGGTAATTTCTGTGGGACAGAGTGGAAATGAGTTCCCAGACCATTGCTAGCACAACACAGTTGGGATTGCTCAGACTGTTGCTTGGAGAGCAGACCGGGGATGGGTTTGCAGGGGAACACAGTGGGAATCATTTCACAAGCATTTGCGATGAAAAGAGGGTGTGGATTTGTTCACTGACCGTTTCTTGCGGAACAGAGTATGGATGGGTTAACAGGCTGTTGCGAGGACAATAGAGTTGATTTGGGGACATAGATTCGCTGCTAAGGGAACAGAGCCAGGATGGGGTCAAGGGCCATTGCCAAAAGAAGAGGGTGCAGATGTGTTCACAGGACATTGCGATGAGCCTGGTTTAAAAGCAGTTCCTCGGACAATAGAGTGGGAAAAGGTTCACATGCCATTGCTCGGAGAATAGAGTTGTGATTGTTTCACAGGCCGGTGCAACAGAATCCGAGTTGAGATCGGTCTGTGAACCCATCACTATTCTTCACCTCTCTCTCCACCACGTGAACCCATCTTCACTTCTGTTTCCCGAGCAATTGCTAGAAGAGCAGTCTCAGGAAATGTTAATCGGACATTGCCAGAAAGAAAAACACTGGTGGTGAGTTCAACGGCAATCGCAAGGAGACAAGAATGTCAATGTGTTCACCAGCTGTTGCCAAGAGAATGGAGTGGACATGTTCACAACCTGTTGCTCGGAATACATTCTGGGGATGGTTCACCAGTCGGTGCGAGAAGAACAGAGCAGGAATAGAACATAGAACATAGAACAATACAGCAGAGAACAGGCCCTTGGGCCCACGATGTTGTGCCGAACATTTGTCCTAGCTTAAGCACCCATCCATGTACCTATGCAATTGCCGCTTAAAGGTCACCAATGATTCTGACTCTGCCACTCCCACAGGCAGCGCATTCCATGCCCCCACCACTCTCTGGGTAAAGAAACTATCCCTGACATCCCCCTATACCTTCCACCCTTCACCTTAAATTTAGGTCCCCTTGTAACACTCTGTTGCAGCCGGGGAAAAAGTTTCTGAATGTCTACACTATCTATTCCTCTGATCATCTTATAAACCTCTATCAAGTCACCCCTCATCCATCGCCGTTCCAATGAGAAAAGGCCTAGCACTCTCAACTTATCCTTGTACGACCTATTCTCCATTCCAGGCAACATCCTGGTAAATCTCCTCTGCACCCTCTCCAAAGCTTCCACATCTTTCCTAAAGTGAGGCGACCAGAACTGCACACAATACACCAAATGTGGCCTTACCAAGGTCCTTTACAGCTGCAACATCACTTCACGACTCTTGAATTCAATCCCTCTGCTAGGGAACGCAAATACAACCATAGGCCTTCTTACAAGCTCTATTCACCTGTGTGGCAACTTTCAAAGATCTATGAACATAGACCCCAAGATCCCTCTGTTCCTCCACCTAACTAAGAACCCTACCGTGAACCCTGTATTCTGCATTCTTATTTGTCCTTCCAAAATTGACCTTGACAGGGTTGAACTCCATCTGCCACTCCTCAGCCCAGCTCTGCATCATATCTAAGTCCCTTTGCAGTCGACAGCAGCCCTCCTCACTATCCACAACTCCACCAATCTTCATATCATCTGCAAATTTACTGACCGACCCTTCGACTCCCTCTTCCAAGTCATTAATAAAAATTACAAACGGCAGAGGACCCAGAACTGATCCCTGCGGAACTCCACTTGCAACTGGGCTCCAGGCTGAATATTTACCATCTACCACCACTCTCTGACTTCGACCCGTTAGCCAGTTTTCTATCCAACTGGCCAAATTTCCCTCTCTCCCATGCCTCCTGACTTTCCGCATGAGCCTACCATGGGGAACCTTATCAAATGCCTTACTAAAATCCATGTACACTACATCCACTGCTCTACCCTCATCCACATGCTTGGTCACCTCCTCAAAGAATTCAATAAGACTTGTAAGGCAAGACCTACCTCTCACAATTCCGTGCTGGCTGTCCCTAATCAAGCTGTGTCTTTCCAGATACACATGAATCCTATCCCTTAGTACCCTTTCCATTACCTTGCCGACCACCGAAGTAAGACTAACTGGCCTGTAATTCCCGGGGTTAACCCTATTCCCTTTTTTGAACAGGGGCACAACGTTCGCCACTCTCCAGTCCCCTGGTACCACCCCCGTTTACAGTGAAGTCGAAAAGATCATTGCCAACAGCTCTGCAATTTCCTCCCTTGCTTCCCACATAATCCTAGGATATATCCCGTCAGGCCCGGGGGACTTGTCTATCCCCAAGCTTTTCAAAATGCCCAACACATCTTCCTTCCTAACAAGTATCTCTACTAGCTTACAGTCCGTTTCACGAACTCCTCTTCAACAATACGGTCCCTCTCGTTTGTAAATACTGAAGAAAAGTTCTCATTCAAGACCTCTCCTATCTCTTCCGACTCAATACACAGTCTCCCACTATTGTCCTTGATCGGACCTACCCTTGTTCTCGTCAGTCTCATGTTTCTCACATGCGCATAAAATGCCTTGGGGTTATCCTTTATCCTACCCGCCAAAGATTTTTCATGCCTGCTCTTAGCTCTCCTAATCCCTTTCTTCAGCTCCCTTCTGGCTATCCTGTATCCTTCCAATGCTCTGTCTGAACATTGTTTCCTCAACCTTATGTAAGCCTCCTTCTTCCTCTTTACAAGACATTCAACCTCCCTCGTCAACCAAGGTTCCCTCACACGAACATCTCTTTCCTGCCTGACAGGTACCTACATAGCAAGGACACATCGTATCTGTTCCTTGAAAAAGTTCCACATTTCAACGACATCCTTCCCTGACAGCCTATGCTCCCAACCTATGCTCCTAAGATTATGTCTTATAGCATCGTATGTACCATTCCCCCAATTGAAAAACGTACCCTGTTGCACGCACCTATCTCTCTCCATAACCAAGCTGAAAGTGACAGAATTGTGGTCACCATCACCAAAATGTTCACCCACTAAAAAGCCCATCACTTGTCCCGGTTCGTTATCAAGTACCAAATCCAATATGGTCTCCCCTCTGGTGGGACAATCTACATACTGAGTTAGAAAATCTTTCTGGACACACTGCACAAACACCGCCACATCAAATCTACTTGATGTGAAGAGCTTCCAATCAATATTTGGGAAGTTGAAATCGCCCATGACTACTACCCTGTGGCTTCTGCATCTTTCCAAAATCTGTTTCGCAATCTGTTTCTCCACATCAGTGCTGTTACTGAGGGGCTTATAGTAAACACAAGCATTGCTGCTACTGGGGGGCTTATAGTAAACACCCAACAAGGTGACTGCTCCCTTCCTATTTCTGACTTCAGCCCATACTACCTCCAAAGGCAGATCCCCCCGAACTGCCTTTCTGCAGCCGTTATACCATTTCTAATTAGCCACGCCAACCCCGTCCTTTTTTAACCCACCCTCCTTAATCTTACTGAAACATCTGTAACCAGGAACTTCAACAACCATTCCTGTCTCTCTTCTATCCACGTTTCTGTGATGGCCACAACCTCGTAGCCCCAGGTACCGATCCACGCTTTAAGTTCACCCACCTTATTTCTGATACTCCTTGCGTTGAACATAGTTGGAATGTTGTCACAGGCCATTGCAAGGGGAAAAGAATGGGGATGGGGAAACATTCCGTGCTATGAAAAGCAAAGCAAACATGGGATCACAGGCCCGTGCTAGAATAGTACAGATGGAATGGGTGCACAGGCCATTGGTGGGGGAAGACAGCGGGGATGTGGTCACATCAGGTAGAAAAGGGAACACAGAGGGGACTGGGTTGCATGTAGTTTCTCAGAGAAAAGAGCAGAAATTGGTTCAGAGTCATTGCTAAGCAGATGGTTCCACTGGCGTTGGGAGGGTTGGCTTGACAGGCCATTGCAGGAGAAATGTGTGGAGACAGGTTCATAGGCAGTTACAAGGCGAGCAGAGTGGGAATGGGCTCTCAGTCCTTTGCTGGGAGAACAGACGAGGATTGAGATCACATGGTGTTGGTAATGGAACAGAGTAGTGATGGGGTCACAGACTATTGGTAGGGGTGCAGATTGGGGATGAGAGTACAGGCCATTGCTCGAGGAACACAAATGAGGATGGACTCACACGCTGGTGAGACAGGTAAAGAATAGGGATGGGATCACATGCTGTTGAGAGAAGTAAAGAATAAGGATAAGCTCACAGGCAAAAGTAAGCGGAGCAGAGTAGTGATGTGTTGACAAGCTGTTGCTTTGGCAACAGCTTGGGGATGAGATCACAGAAGGTTGTGAGGAAAATGCAGAGGAAACGGGTCATGGGCATTTCTGGGGAAGCAGAGGGGGGTCTGTATCATAGCGCGATACCATAGAAACAGTGAGTAGGTTGGTACAGAGGCTGTCTCTAGGCTGTTGCTATGGAAGCAGAGCGAAGATGGGTTTACAAGAAGTTGCGAAGACAACAGAGTGGGGACCAGTTAACACGTAGTTGATGGGGTAGGGCGTGGGAACAGTTTGATACGGCATTGCTAGGGAAATACAGTGGCAATGGGTACAAAGGCCATTGCAGAGGAAACAGTGTGGGTATTTTTTCACAAGCCGTTGCCAGGATAATAGATTAAGATTGGGTAACAAGCAGTTGCTGGGAGAATCTACTGCGGATGGGTTCAAAGATGTTTCTAGGGGGACAGAATGGGTATGAGTTCAGAGTTGCTGGGAGAACAGGCTATGGTTGGTTTACGGGCCGTTGCTAGGCGTACAGAGCGGGGCTCCAATCACAGGCAGAACAGTGGGGATTGTTTCACAGGTGGTTGTGAGGTGAACCGATTGGGGATCAGATCACAGGGCGGAGCTAGGAGAATACTGTGATGATATGTTCACAGGCCATTGCTGGGAAAAGAGAGTGGAGATGGTTTCACAGAACGTTGCCTGGAAAATAGAGTTGGCATTGGTTCACAGGCAATTGCTGCGGGAATGGATTGGAGATGTGTTCCCAGTCCATTGCGTTGGTTACTTTGTGGTTACGGGTTCACAGGGCGTTCCGAAGACAACACAGTGGGATATCTTTCACAGATGGTGGCTGGGAAAACAGACACATGTTGTGGTCAGAGGCCGTTGTTAGGGCAGAGTGGGGATAGAGTAACAGTTCACATTTCCTGTAGAACAGTGGGTACTGGGTTCACATTCGCTTGCTTTGGGAACAGAGTTTCACACACAGTTGCTCGGGGAATAGAGCGGGAATGCTTTCACAGTTGGTTGCTTGGCGAATGTAGTGGGGATAGGTTCACAGTCATTGCTAAGCATGGAGAGTGTGCATGGGTTCACTGGCATTGATAAAGGCACAGATTAGGAATGGCTTCACAGGCCGTTGCTGGAGAAAAGTGTGGAAATTAGTTCAAAGGCAGTTAATAGGAGATCAGAGTGAAAATGGGTTCACAGTCTGCTGGGAAAACAGATTGAGCCTGAGATGACAGGCTGTTGACATTGGTGCAGAGTAGTGTTAGTGTCACAGGAAGTTGCCAGTAGAAACACTGAAGATGGGTTTTCAGACTTTTGTTGGGTAAACGAGTGCTGGATGTAGTCATAATCTGGTGCTAACGGAACAGAGGGAGTATGGTTTCACAGGAAGTTGCGATCGGAAAAGAGTGAGGATGGCCTCACAGGCGTCTCATGGAGAAGCGAGTGGGATTGGTTGACAGGCCGATGCAGGAAGAATGGAATGGAGATATGTTCGGAGGATCTGGCTGGGACAATACTTTGGTGATGGGTTCACAGGCATTTGCTGGAAGAACAGAGTTGGGATGGTGTGTCAGGCTGTTGCCAGGCAACAGAGTGGAGGGTGGGTACACAAGCGTTGCTTGGGAACAGAATGGCATATTTCAGAGGAAGTTGCTGTGAGAACAGTCTAAGATTGTGGTTACATGTTGTTGCTAGGGGTACAGACTGTGACTGGGGTCACAGGCCGTTGTTGATACAACAGAGTGCAGATGTGTTGATAGGCTTTTGCTAGAGAAAAAGAGTGAGTGGGGGATCGGACCACAGTCTGTGCCTTTGGGAACAGAACAGAAATGGTTTCACATATAGTTGCTCAGGGAAAGGTGTGGGGAAGGGCTCACAGGTGTTGCTATGGGAACGGACTGGATATTGTTTCACAGGCTGTTCCTCGTAGAGATGTGTGGGGATGTGTTCACTGGACGTGACTTGGAGAACACTGTAGTGGTGGGTTCACAGGCGTTTGCTGGTCGAAGACAGTAGGACTAGTTTCACAGAAAGTTGCCTGGAGAGCTGAGTTGGAATTGGTTCACAGGCAATTGCTACAGTAAAGGTTTGGAGATGGGTTCACTGACCATTGTTCGTCGCAATGTGGCCAGAGTGTCACAGGCCGTTGCTATGAGAACAGAGTGGGAATTGGTTCACAGACGGTGGATTGGAGAACAGACTAAGATTGGGGACACAAGCTGTTGGTAGGAGTATGGGTTCGGAATGGGGTCACGGCCGTTGCCAGTGGAATAGTGTGAACTTGTGCGATATGATGTTGCTCAGAGAATACAGCAGCAATGTGTTCACAGGCAGTTGCTAGGAGAACAGATTGTTGATTTGTTCACAGGAGGTAGCAGGGAGAACAGATTTGAGATAAGTTAACTGTCAGTTGCCAGGAAAACAGAGTGTGGTTGAATTCATAGACCACTGTTCGCTGAACAGCGAGAGGATTGGTTTACAGGTGACTGCTTGGATTCACAGGCCGTTGTTAAGGGTACGTTTGGGGTTGGATTCACAAGCTATTGCAAGCATTATAGTGTGAGGGCTGGGATCACAGGCTGTTGCGTGGGAAACACTTCGGGCATGAATTGACAAGATGTTGCAAGGGCAACAGAGTGAGGGTTAGAGAGTACAAGTTGTATAACATAGTGGGCATTGTTTCATAGGCAGTTGTAGGAGAAATGTGTGGAGATACCTTCAAAAGCAGTTGATCGGAGTTCAGATTGTGAATAGGTTCACAGTCTGTTGTTGGGAGAGCAGTCACAGCTTGAGATCACAGGCCATTGGAATTGTACAGAGTAGGATTGAGGTCACAGGCCGTTTTTAGTGGTACACAGTTGGGATGTGGTCACAGGACGTTGCCGGTAGAACAGCGTTGAAATAGGTTCACAGTATTTTGTTAGGGTAACAAATTGGGGCATGGTATTTGAGATTGTTGCTTAACGAACAGAGCGGGAATGGTATCTCAGTCATTTGCTCGGGTAAGAGAGTGAGTATGAGTTCACAAACGTTGGTCGGAGTAGAGCGTGACTACCGTTTCACAGGCCGTTGCTAGGAGAACTGAATGGGGAAATGTTCACGGGACTTGGCTGGGAGAATACTCTGTTAATGGGTTCACAGACGTTTGTAGGGAGAGGTAGGGAATGGGACCAAAGTTCGTTGCTAGCAGGGCAGAGTGTGGATGGGATTAAAGCACGTTTCTAGGAGAACAGTGTGAGCATTGTTTCACAGTGAATCACTACGAGAATGGATGGGGAGGAGTTCTCAAGCTTGTGCTAGGTGTATATTGTGGATCACAGACCGTTTGGAGGAGAGTAAAGTGGAAATGGCTTCACAGACATTTGCTGGGAGAACAATTGGGGATGGGGTCACACACTGTTGCCAGTCCAATAGAGTGGATGATAGGGTCACGGGCTGTTGCTTAGGCAACAGAGCGAGATTGGTTTCACAGGCAGTTCCCAGGAGGACCAATTGGGAATGTGCTCACAAGCGTTGCTGTGGAAACGATTCAGAGGCAGTTGCTGCAAGAAGAGGCTAATATTGTGGTTGTAGGCTTTTACTCGGAGAACTGAGTGGGGATGGATTCACAGGCTGTTGCTGGTAGAATTGTGTGTGGTTATGTCCACAGCTTGTTGCCAGTAGAAAAAAAAGTGGGTTGGGGAATCGGGCTAGAGGCCGTTGCTTTGGGAACGGAGCAGGAAAGATTTCACAGTTAGCCACTCAGCAAATTGTGGGATGCGTTCAAAGGCACTGCGAAGATAACAGAGTGGATATTGATTCACATGCTTTAGCTCGGAGAAATGAGTGGGGATGTATTCACAGGGCGCGTTTAGGAGAATACTGTGGTTATGGTATCATAGGCAATTGCGGGGAGAAGAGTAGAGACAGTTTAACAGAATGTTGCTCGGAGAACGGAGTTGGAATTGGTTAATAGGCAATTGCTGCAGGAATGGATTGGAGATGCGATCACAGAACATTGCTAGGGCAGAGTGTGGCTCCGATGTCTCAGGCCTTTGCTTGGAGTGGGAATGGGACCACAGGCGGTTGCTGGGAGATCAGACTAAGTTTGTGGTCACAGGCTTTTGGTCGGGGTACAGATTGTGGATGGGGTCACACGCTGTTGCCAAAAGAGGAATAAGAGGATTGTGTCATAGGCTGTTGCTTCGGGAACATGAGCAGGAATGGGTTCAATTGCAGTTATTAGGGAAAAAGAGTGGGGACATGTTCAACGACAGTTGCTGAGAGAACAGAAACGAGACAGGTTCACAGTTGAAAAACAGGGAATGAGCGTGTGATTGGATTCACAGTTTGTCGGGGAACAGAGGGGGGCATATGTTCACAGACGGTGGTTGGGGGGGTACCGATGGGAATGGACCCATAACCTGTAGCCTGGGAAACAGTGTGGGGAATGTGTTCACAGGCTGTTTCTTGGGTAACAGATTGGGCATGGGTTTAGAAACTGTCGCAAGGGAAACAGAGAAGGGGATGTATTGACAGGCTGTTGCTTCGGGAGCACAGCAGGCATTGTTTCACACGCAGTTTCTCGGGGAAAAGTGGGGATAGGTTTACAGGCATCGCGAGGAAAACAGATTAGGGATGGGTTTACAGGCGTTGATCGGGGAAGAGAGAGAGGATGGGTTCACAGGCATTGCTCCAGGAACAGAATGGGGATGGGTCTCGAGAAAGTTGGTGGCGAAAAAAGTGGGGATGGGTTACATAGAACATAGAACGTTACAACGCAGGATAATTCATTTGGCCCCGATATTGAGCAGAACTGTGGAACCAATCTTAACGTCATCTCACCTACTCTATTCGATTTCATTCATATTAACGCATTAATCCTTTAAATGCCGTTAAAGTGTGTGAGTCTTTATTGTTGCAGGCAGGGCGTTCCACACCCCAACTCCGCTCTGAGTAATGATACTAACTTTGGCATCTGCCCTATATCGACCAGCCCTCAAGTTAAAGCTGTGTCCCCTCATGCTAGACTTGACCCTCCAAGGAAAAAGGTTTTCAACCCAATCTACCCTCCAATTATCTTAGAGATCTCTGTTAAGTCACCTCTCAACCTTCCCTTTAACCAAAAATAGCCTGATGTTCCTCAGCCTTTCCTCCCAAGACCTTCGCTCCATACCAGCTAGCATCGTGCTAAATCTCTTCTGCACCCTTTCCAAAGCCTCTATGTGCTTTCTATCATGCGGTGACCAGAACTGCACGCAATGCAGAAAGTGCAGCCCAGCTCTGCAGCTTATCTCTGTCTCTCTGTAACCTACGACATTCTTCAGTATTATCCACAAATCCACCGACCTTCGTGTCATCTGCAAATTATGAACAAATTATTCAACGCCCTCATCCAGTTCATTTATAGAAGTAGCAAGCAGCAGTGGATACAAAACAGACCCTTCCAGTACACCACGAGTAACTGAACTCCAGGATAATACTACACATCAACCAACGCCCTCTGTCTTCTTTCAGCTTGCCAAAGTCTAATCCAAACCGTGAAATTACTCCCAATCCCATGCCTCCGTATCTTGTGCAATAGCCTATCGTGGGGTACTCTCCCAAACACACTTCTTGAATTCCATACACACCACATCAATTGCTTTTCCCTCATCCACTTATTTGGTCACCTTCTCAAAGAAATCAATAAGCTTTGTGAGGCACGACCAACCCTTCACAAAACCATATTGACTATCCCAAATCAACTTATTCATATCTAGTTAACTATATTTCCTATCTCTTATAACCTTTAACGACAATTGAATTAAGTCTCTTTGTCCTACTTTTTACGGGGTGGTCTCTACTTGCAATCTGGAACAAGGAGACAACTTTTACTATTCTCCAGTCTTCTGGCACAATTCATGTAGACAATGACGACATGAAGATCAAAGCCAAAAGCTCTGCAATTCCCTCCCTGTCTTCCCAAAACATCCGAGGACACATCTCATCCGACCTATGGGACTTATCTTTTCTACACTTTCCAGAATTGCTGGCACCTCCCCCGCCCGGGTTAAGAGGCCATTGCTGGAAGAACCGAGTGGGATGGTTTCACAGACTGTTGCTAGGAAAGCAGAGTAGGCATTTGGATCACAGGTAGATGTTACGGGAACACAGTGGGAATTGCTTCATAGAGCACAGCTTGTGGAATAGTATCGGGACTGATCAACAGGCTTTTCTTATGAGAGCAAAGTGTGGATGGGTTGACAGGCTATTGCTAGTGTACAAGAGTGGGAATGGGTTCGCGGGCCGTTGCTGTGGAAAAAGTGTGGGCATGGGTTTTCAGATAATACCAGGAGAAGAAAGTTGATATATGTTTACAGGCCGATGCAAGGAAGAGAGGTTGGATGTGGAGTAATCGGCCGATGCCCAGGGAACAGATTGGGAATGGGTTCATGGGCCGTTGCTACGGGAATGGATTGGAGATGGGTTAACAGGCCATTGTTAGGAATACAGTGTGGATATGTGGCCACAGGCTGTTGCTTGCAGAAAAGTGTCAGGATGGGCACACGAGCTGTGCTCCTCAGAATAGAATATAGAACATTACAGCGCAGTACAGGCCCTTCGGCCCTTGATGTTGCCCGAACTGTCATACCAATCTGAAGCCCATTAAACCTACACTATTCCAAGTACGTCCATATGCTTATCCAATGACGACTTAAATGTACTTAAAGTTGGCGAATCTACTACCATTGCAGGCAAAGCATTCCATACCCTTACTACTCTCTGAGTAAAGATACTACCTCTGACATCTGTCCTATATCTATCACCCCTCAATTTAAAGCTATGCCCTCTCGTGCTCACCGTCACCATACTTGGAAAAAGGCTCTCCCTTTCCTCCCTACTTAAGCCTCTGGTTATCTTATATGTCTCTATTAAGTCACCTTTCAAACGTCTTCTCTCTAACGAAAACAGCCTCTCAAGTCCGTCAGTCTTTTCTCATGAGACCTTCCCCCCCATACCAGGCAACATCCTAGTAAATCTCCCCTGCACCCTTTCCAAAGATTCCACATCCTTCTTATAATGCGGTGACCAGAACTGTACACGATACTCCAAGTGCAGAGGCACCAGAGTTTGTACAGCTGTAGCATAACCACATGGTTCCGGAACTCGAACCCTCTATTAATAAAAGCTAAAACACTGTATGCCTTCTAAACAACCCTGTCAACCTGGGTGGCAACTTTCAAGGATCTGTGCACATGGACACCGAGATGTCTCTACTCATCTACACTACCAAAAATCTTACCATTTGCCCAGTACTTTGCATTCTGGTTCCTCCGACCGAAGTGAATCACCTCACACTTGCCCGCATTAAACTCCATTTGCTACCTCTCAGCCTAGCTCCGTAGCTTATCTATGTCTCTCTGTAACCTACAACATCCTTCGTCACTATCCTCAACTCCATCGACCTTAGTGTTGTCTGCAATCTTACTAACCCACCCTTCTACGCCCTCATCCAGGTCGTTTATAAATATAACGAACAGCAGTGGACCCAACACCGACGCTTTCGGTACACCACTGGTAACTGGACTCCAGGATGAACATTTCCAATCAACCGCCACCCTTTGTCTTCTTTCAGCAAGCCAATTACTGATCCAAACTGCTATATCTCCCGCAATCCCATTCCTCCGCATTTTGTACAACAGCCTATTGTGGGGAACCCTATCGAACGCCTTGCTGAAATCCATATACACTACATCAAGCAGTTTACTCTCATCTACCTGTTTGGTCGCCTTCTCAAAGAACTCAATAAGGTTTGTGAAGCACGACCTACCCTTCACAAAACCGTGCTGACTTTCCCTAATCAAATTATTCTTTACTAGATGATTATAAATCCTATCTCTTATCACTTTTTCCAACACTTTACCAACACCTGAAGTGAGGCTCACTGGTCTATAATTACCAGGGTTGTCTCTACTCCCCTTCTTGAACAGGGGAACCACATTTGCTATCCTCCAGTCTTCTGGCACTATTCCTGTCGACAATGACGATTTAAAGATCAATGCCAAAGGCTCGGTAATCTCCTCCCTGGCTTCCCAGAGTATCCTAGGATAAATCCCATCCTGTCCAGGGGACTTATCTATTGTCACACTCTACCAGATTTCTAATACTCCTTCCTTGTGAACGTCAATTACACCTCGTCTAATAGCTTGTATCTCAGTATTCTCCTCGACAACATTATCGTTTTCTGGAGTGAATACTGTCGAAAACTATTCATTAAGTGCTTCCCCTATCTTCTCTGACTCCACACACAACTTCCCACTGCTATCCTTGATTGGCCCTAATCTTACTGTCGTCATTCTTTTATTCCTGAAATACCTATAGAATGCCTTAGGGTTTACCCTGTTCCTATCCGGCAAAAACTTCTCACGTCCCCTCCTGGCTCTTCTGAGCTCTCTCTTTAGATCTTTCCTGGCTACCCTGTAACACTCAAGCGCCATAACTGAGCCTTCACATCTCATCGTACCACATGCCTTCTTCTTCATCTTGAACAGAGATTCCTCTTCCTTCGTAAACCACGGCTCCCGCGTTCTACAGCTTCCCCCCTGTCTGATAGGAACATACCTACCTCGGACACACCGGAGCCTTTCCTTGAATAAGCTCCACATTTCTAATGTCTCCATCCCCTGCAGTTTGCTTCCTAATCCTATACTTCCTAAATCTTGCCTAATCGCATCGTAATTGCCTATGCCCCAGCTGTAACTCTTGCCCAGTGGTACACACCTATCCCTTTCTATCACTAAATGATCATAACAGAATTGTGATCACTATCACAAAAGTGCTCACCTACTTCGAAGTCTAACACCTGGCCGGGCTCATTACCCAGTACCAAATCTAATGTGGCTTCTCCCCTTATTGGCCTGTCTACATACTGTGTCAGAAAGCCCTCCTGCACGCAATGGACAAAAACTGACCCATCTATAATACTCGTACTGTAGTGTTTGCAGTCAATATTTGGAAAGTGAGTCTTTCTCACTCTTATTGAGAATCATCTATCCTATCCTTTCCTCTACATCTCTGGAGCTATTCGGACGCCAATGTAAACCTCCCAAAAGGGTGACCGCTCCTTTCCTGTTTCTAACCTCAGCCCAGTCTACCTCAGTTGACGAGTCCCCAAACAGCCTTTCTGCAACTGTAACACTGTCCTTGACCAACAATGCCACACCTCCCCCTGTTTTACCATCTTCACTGTTCTTACTGAAACATCCAAATCCTGGAACCTGCAACAACCATTACTGTCCATGCTCCATCTATATCTCCGAAATGGCTACAACATCGAAGTCCCAGGTACCAACCTATGCTGCAAGTTCACCCACCTCATTCCGGATGCTCCTGGCGTTGAAGTAGACACCATTCAAACCAACGTCTTGCTTGCTGTTGCCATTTCGTGTCCCTGAACCTTGATTTCGGACCTCCTTTCTTTCAACCTCTTCTATACTCGAACTACAATTTTGGTTCCCATCCCCCTGCTGGGTAAGTTTAAATCCAATCCAATAGCCTTAACGAATTCCCCTCCCCCACCGCAGGATATTGGTACTCCTCTGGTTCAAACGAAGACCATCTTGCTTGTAGAAGTCCTACCTACCCCAGAAAGAACCCGAATTATCCAAGAGTCCAAAACCCTCTCTCCTGCACCATCCCTGTAGCCACATGTTCAACCCCTCTCTCTCCCTATTCCTCATCTCACTAGCACGTGGCACTGGCAACAAACCAGAGACAAACAACTCTGTTCGTCCTGGCTCTAAGCTTCCATCCTAGCTCCCTGAATTTCTACCTTAAATTCCCATCTCTCTTCCTACCTATCTCGTTTTTGCCTATGTGGACCACGACTTGGGGCTGCTCCCATTCCCCCTTAAGGATATCAAAAACACAATCAGATACATCACGAACCCTGGCACCTGGGAGGCAATGCACCAACCGTGAGTTTCTCTCGTCCCCACAGAACCTATCTATCCCCCTAACTATGGCGTCTCCAATGACTACTGCTCTGTTCCCTTCTCCCTTCCCTTCTGAGCATCAGGGACAGACTCTGTGCCAGAGCTCTGTGCCCCACTGCTTTCCCCTGGTAAGACGTTCCAAGCCGTAAGAAATGCGATAATAGTCAGAATGAATGCGTGGCTTGTGAAATGATAAATTAGGAAGGGGTTCAGATTTTTGGGACATTGGTATTGGTTTTCGCGGAGGTGAAACAATTACAAACTCGATGGTCTACGCCTAGGCCGGACTGGAGCAGTTCCTTTGGGGGTGCTTTTGTAGGGAATGATTTAACCGAATGTTTCAGCGGGATGAGAACAAACTCAGGAGGTTTGTTGACAATAAGAAGGTTGTAAAGAAAGCCTGTAGGGAACTAGGTAATGAAGTCCGTGTGACGGAGGGGAAATGTAGGCAGGGAGCAGATGATTAATGTGAAGTGACAGGTGGTCTGAGGTGACTTTGCTTTCATGCGAACAGTGTAGTAGGTAAGTCTTGGATTAGAACCTGGGAGTATGATGTTATTGTTGTTACTGCATCATGGTTGAGGAATGAGCAAGTTTGGCATCGAAGTAGCACACGATATAGCTGTCTCAGGTGTGATAGAGAGAGAGGTAAGAAGGTTTGAGGTGTTGCTTTACTGTTCAGAGTGAATATCACAACTAAGCTGAAGGAGAGCATCAGCGAGAACTCGAGCAGTGAGGCAGTTTGAGCAGAACAGAGAAATAAGAAGGGTACAGTAACAATGCTGGGGTTTTACGACAGGCCTCCCAACAGTGAGCGTGAGATAGAGGTACAAATATGTAAACAGATTATGGAAAGATATAGGAGCAATAAGATGGTCGTAATGGGAGAGTTTGATTTTCCCTACTGGGATTTACTTAGAGTTAGAGGTTTAGTCTTAGGAGAATTCGTAAGGAGCATCTAGGAAGATATTATTGAACAGTATGTAAATAGTTTAACACGGGAAGGGCCATATTGGACATCGTCTGTAGAATGAGCCCAGCCAGTTGTTTGAACTTTCGGTATGGGAATAATTTGGGCATTATGAATAATTTCCCCAAGGTTTTAGAATACTTATGGACGAAGACGAGAGTGGCCCAAAAGGAAGAGTGCTAAATTGTAGAAAGACCAACTATCCCAACATTCGGCAGGAGCTAGGAAAAATTGTTTGGGTGCAGATGTTTGAAGGAAAATCCACATTTAATATTTGGAAGACTTTCAAAGAGACATTGATTGGAGTCCAGGACAGACACTTCGCTATGAAAGTGAGGGATAGAAATTGCAAGATCTGTCGTGGATGACAGATGAAATTGTGACAGCAGCTAAGAGGAAAATTGAAGCATATATGAGGTCGAGGTGAAGGAAAACAGACGAAGCTTTGGAAGCATATCGGGAATTTAGGACTAATTTGCAACGAGGACTGAAGACGGCTAACCAGGGTTACGAAAAATCCCAAAACCTTTTATTCGTGTATAAGGACCAAGAGGGAAACTATAGAAAGGGTTGGCAAACTCAAGGACAAAGGAGCGAAGTTTTGAATGGAGTGAGAGCAAATTGGTGAGATTCTTATTGAGTGCTTTGCAACGGTATTCACCGAGGAGAGGGACATGATGGTTGTTGAGTTTAGGAATCGCTGTTTGATTACTCTCACGCAAGTTGGGATGAGTGGGGAGGATAGGTATTGGGTATTATAAAAGACATTAAGGTGGATGATTCCCCAGTCCTGCTGGGATCCAGCCCAGGCTACTGAGGGAGGCAAGAGCAAAAATAACTGGGGCCTTCACAGATGTCTTTCCAGCACCCATGAACACAAGTGATATCGCAGAGGGCTGGAGAATTGTTAACATGTTCCCCTTGCTTAAGAAGTGTTGCAAAGATAATTCAGGTAAGTATAGAGTGATGAGCCTGGTGTCAGTGGTAGGGATGCTGATGTAGAAGATAGTGAGGGATAGAATGTGTTATCATTTGGAAGAAGATCGGATTATCAATGATAGGCAGCATGGTTTTTTGCAGGGAAGGTCATGTGTCACCAAATTAACAGTATACTTTGAGGAGGTAACAATGTTAATTGATGAGGGAAGGGCTGTAGACGCCATATGCATGCGTTTCAGTAAAGCGTTTGATAAGGGTCGCTGTAGTAGGACGATGGAGAAATTGAAGTTGCATGGAGTGCAGGGTCTATTATCTTCCTGGACAGCAGGAGTCAGAGTAGTCGTGGAAGGGAGTTTTTCAAAATGGATAACTGTGGCCAGTGTTGCTCCACTGGGATCCATGCTGAGACCACTGTTGTTTGTGATATGCATAAATGATCTGGAGAATGGTATAGGTGATACGATTAGCACGTTTGCAGATGACACTAAGATTGTCAGCAGAGAGCGAAGAGGACTGTCAGAGAACGCAGCAGAATATAGATAGATTGGAGATTTGGCCAGAGAAGTGTGAGAAGGAGTTCAATATAGGCAAATGCGAGGTGATGCATTCTGGAAGATCTAATTCGAGAGCGAAATGCATGATAAATGGAAAAGCCCTGGGAACATTTGTTGTTCGGAGAGACCTGGGCTTTCAGGTCCCTTGTACCCTGAAGTTGGCAATGCAGGTCGATGAAGTGCCCAAGGAGATATATGGCATACGTTCGACGGGGTATTGAGTACAAAAGTTGGTGAATCATATTTCAGTTCTTGGACTTTATTTCGGCCACGTTTTGAATACTGCACGCAGTTCTGGTCGCCGCATTATCAAACGTTATGGATGCTATGGCAAGGGGCAGAGGAGTTCCACCAGGATATTGTTGGTATGGAGTGCACGAGCGATGAGGACGGTTGAGTAGATTGGGATTATTTTTATTAGAAAGACAAAAGTTGAGTGGAGTCGAGATTGAAGTCTACGATATCTTGAGAGGTATAGACAGGGAGGATAGTAAAATGATTTTACGCAGAATGGGGAGCTCCATTAATCGTGTTCACGAGTTCAAAGTGAGAGGGGAAATATTTTTAGGAAATATGCGTGGAGCGTTCTTTATGCAGAAGGTGGTGGGAACCCGGAATGTGTTGCCAGCGGAGGTCATAGAGGCGGGCACGATGGCGTCATTTAAGATATATCTCGACAGATACATGCATGGGTTGGGAGCAGAGGCATACAAATCCTTGGAAAACAGCTGACAGGTTCTACAGAGGATTTAGATAATCGGAGGTCTGGAGGGTCGAAGGGCCTGCTCCTGTCGTGTAATTTGCCGTATTCTTTATTCTTTGAAGCAGTGTAGAGATTGGGTCACATGCTGTTGCTTGGGGCAGAGAGCAGGAATGATTTAAAAAGACGTTGCTCGGAGAACAGAAGGGGGATAGGCTCACGGGACGTTTCTAGCATAACAGTGTGGCGATGGAACACAGGCTGTTGGACGGACAACAGTATAGCTGTATGTTCGCAAGCCGTTGCTTGCAGAGCAATGTGGGGTGGGTCACGGGCCATTGGAAGGACAACAGTTTAGGTATATGTTCGCAGGCTGTTGCTTGGTGAACAGTGATGATATTTTGACAGGCCATTGCTTAGAGAACAGACTGCGGATTGGCTCACAATGTTTGCTGGAGAAATAGAGTCGGCATGAGTTCAAAGGTCATAGCGAGTGGAACAGAGTGATGCGAGATCAGAGTGGGGTTGGGGCCCACTCTGTTTCTCTGAAAACAGAGTGGTGACGGGGTGTTGCGAGGGGAACCATGCGAGGATGGCTTCACAGGCCAGTGCTCGGAGAACAGATTGGGGATTGGTTCATTGGCCATTGCTCGGGAAACAGTCTGTGTATGGTTTTACAGGCTGTTACCAGGAGAACAGGGTTGGAATATACGCATAGTCTATTTCTCAGAGAACCGAGTGGCAATGGGTTCACAGGAGGTCGCAAGAAGAACAAAGTTGTCATTGGTTCAGAGGCAGTTGTGAAGGGATTGCAATGAGGATTGGCTTATAGGCGTTTACTAGGGGTACAGTGCCGATATGGGCTTTCAGGCTGTTGTTAGGAGAACAAAGCGGGGATAAATTCATAGGTAGTTGCTGAAAGAACATATAAAGGTTGTGACACAGGCCATGGCTAAGGATACTGTCTGGGAAAGGGTTACAGGGTGTTGCTGGTGGAACAGGCGTTGCGAGGGAAACAGAGTGGGCATCGATTCAGAAGACATTGCTCGGAAAAAAATGTCGATTGATTCACAGGCCGTTGCGATGAGAACTGACTGTGTGTATGTACACACGACGTGGCTCAAAGAATACTCGGCGATGGGTTGACAGGCTTTTGCTTGGTGAAAAGAGTCAGAACGGGGTCATTCGTCACTGATAGGGAAATAGTGTAAGGATGGGATGCAGGCCTTTTCTAGAGGGATGTTCGGATAGGTCCTCAAAAATTTGCTGGGAGAGCAGCGTTGGAATGGAAGACAGGCCGTTGCTCGGAGAAGAGAGTGGTAATGGGTTCACAGGCCATACCGAGAAGAACAGAGTGGGAATGGGATTAGAGGCCATTGCTATGGAAACAGAGTGAGGTAGGTGACACAGGCGTTTGCTTGAGCAACAGAGTGGGAATTGTTGATAGGACAACACGCCGTTGATAGGACAAGAATTTGAGGACGTGTTCACAAGCCGTTTCCAGTGAAACAGATTAGGGTAGAATCACACTACATTGTTAATGAGACAGTGTGGACATGAAACGAGTGGCGATGGGTCACAGGCCATTGCTAGGAGGAACAGCACAGAAATGGGTTCAGAGGCCGTTGCTATGGGAACCGAGTGGGTATACGTTCACAGCAAGTGGCTAGGCGAATACTATGCTGATGGGTGAACAGGCTTTTGGTGGGAGACGAGAGTGGGAATGGGGTCTTAGGTCGCCGCGAGGGGAACAGGGTGAGCATGAGTTAATACACTATTGCCAGGTGAAATAAGTGGGGGTGTGGTCACAGGCCATTGTTTGTAGAGCAGTGGGGATGCGTTCATAGGCTGTTGCTAAGAGAACAGAGTGTGGATGGCTTCACTGTCCACCACTAGAAGAATAGAATTAGAGTGGATGGAAAAATGTTGAGATTCTGAAGGGAGATTGCAGAGAGTTAGGCAGAAATTTAAAAAGGAGGTCTTCAAGGGCAGTAATATCTGGATTACTCCCAGCGCTAAGAGCTAGTGAGGGCAGGAATAGGAGGATAGAGCAGATAAATGCATGGCTGAAGAGATGGTGTATGGGAGAAGGATTCACATTCTTGGATCATTGGAACCTCTTTTGGGTTAGAAGTGACCTGTACAAGAAGGACGGATTTCACCTAAATTGGAAGGGCACTAATATACTGACAGGGAAATTTTCTAGAACTGCCTAGGAGGATTTAAACTGGTGGGGGCGGGGACGGGGGAGTGGGTGTTGTGGGACACAGGGAGACAGTGAGGAAGGAGATCAATCTGAGGCTGGTACAGTTGAGAACAGATGTGAATCCAGCAGTCATGGTAGGCAGGGACAAGTTAGGACTAATAAGTTAAACTGCATTTATTTCAATGCAACGGGTCTAACAGGGAAGGCAGATGAACTCAGGGCATGGTTAGGAACATGGGACTGGGATATCATAGGAATTACGGAAACATGGCTCAGGGATGGGCAGGACTGGCAGCGTAATGATCCAGGATACAAATGCTACACGAAGGATAAAAAAGGGAGGCAAGAGAGGAAGGGGAGTGGCATTGTTGATAAGGGATAGCATTACAGCTGTGCTGAGAGAGGATATTCCCGGAAGTACATCGAGGCAAGTTATTTGGGTGGAACTGAGAAATAAGAAAGGATGATCACCGAATTGGGATTGTATTATAGACCCCCTCATAGTCAGAGGGAAATTGAGAAACAAACTTGTAAGGAGGTCTCAGCTATCTGTAAGAATAATAGGGTAGTTATGGTAGGGGATTTTAACTTGCCAAAGTTGCCATAGTGTTAAAGGTTTAGATGGAGAGGAATTTCGTAAGTGCGTACAAGACAATTTTCTGCTTCAGTATGTGGATGTACCTACTGGAGAAGGTGCAAATCTTGACCTACACTTGGGAAAGAAGGCAGGGCAGGTGACTGAGGTGTCAGTGGGGGAACACATTGGGACCACCGACCATAATTCTATTCCTTATAAAATCGCGATGGAAAAGGATAGACCAGATCTAAAAGTTGAAGTTCTAAATTGGAGAAAGGCCAATTTTGGCGGTTTTCGGCAAGAACTTTCGAAAGCTGATCGGAGGCAGATGTTCGCAGATAAAGTGATGGCTGGAAAATTGGAAGCCTTCAGTAATGAGACAACAAGAATCCAGATAAAGTATATTCCTGTCAGGGTGCAAGAGGAGGCTGGTAGGTATAGGGAACGACGGATGACTAAAGAAACTGAGAGTTTGGTTAAGAAAAAGAAGGAAGCATATGTCAGGTTTAGACGGGATAGATCGAGTGAGAGTATAAAGGAAGTAGGAGTATACTTAAGAGGGAAGTCGGAAGGGCAAAAAGGGGACATGTGATAGCGTTGGCAACTAGGATTAAGGAAAATCCAAATGGTTTTTACAAATATATTAAAGACAAAAGGGTAACTAGGGAGAGAATAGGGCCCCTCAAATATCAGCAAGGCCTTTGTGTGGAGCCACAGAAAATGTGGAAGATACTAAATAAATATTTTGCATTAGTATTTAATGTGGAAAAGGATATGGAAGACATAGACTGTAGGGAAATAGATGGTGACATCTTGCAAAACGTCCGGATTGCAGAGGAGGAAGTGCTGGGTGTCTTGAAACTGTTAAAGGTGGATGAATCCCCAGGACCTGATAAGGTGTAACCGGCAACTCTGTGGGAAGCTAGAGAAGTGATGGCTGGGCCTCTTGCTGAGATATTTGTATTATTGATAGTCACAAGTGAGGTACCGGAAGACTGGAGGTTGGCAAACGTTGTACCACTATTTAAGAAGGGTGGTAAAGACAAGCCAGGGAACTATAGACCAGTGAGCCTGACGTCAGTGGTGGGCAGGTTGTTGGAGGGAATCCTGAGGGACACGATGCACATGTATTTGGAAAGGCAAGGACTGATTCGGGATAGTCAACATGACTTTGTGCGTGGGAAATCATGTCTCACAAACGTGATTGAGTTATTCGAAGAAGTAACAAAGAAGATAGATGAGGGTAGAGCAGTAGATGTGATCTATATGGACTTCAGTGAGGCGTTCGACAAGGTTCGCCATGGGAGACTGATTAGCAAGGTTAGATCTCATAGAATAAAAGGAGAACTAGCCATTTGGATACAGAACTGGCTTAAAGGTAGAAGACAGAGGGTGGTGGAGGGTTGTTTTTCAGACTGGAAGCCTGTGACCACTGGAGTGCCATAAGGATCGGTGATGGGTCCTATACATATTGTCATTTACACAAATGATTTCAATCCGAATATAAGAGGTACAGTAATTAAGTTTGCAGATGACACAAAATTGGAGGTGTGGTGGACAGCGAAGAGATTACAGATTACCTCAGATTACAACAGGATCTGTACCAAATGGGCCAATGGGCTGAGAAGTGGCAGATGGAGTTTAATTCAGATAAATGCAAGGTGCTGCATTTTGGGAAAGCAAATCTTAGCAGGACTTATAACCTTAATGATAAGGTCCTAGGGAATGTTGATGAACAACGAGACCTTGGAGTGCAGGTTCATAGCTCCTTGAAAGTCGAGTCGCAGATAGATAGGATAGTGAAGAAGGCGTTTGGTATGCGTTCCTTTGGTCAGAGTATTGAGTACAGGAGTTGGGAGGTCATGGTGCGGCTGAAAAGGACAATAGTTAGGCCATGGTTGGAGTATTGCTTGCAATTCTGGTATTCTTCTTATCGGAAAGATGTCGTGAAACTTGAAAGGGTTCAGAAAAGATTTACAAAGATGTTGCCAGGTTAGAGGATTTGAGCTATAGGAAGAGGCTGAACTGGCTGGGGCTGTTTTCCCTGGAGCGTCGGAGGCTGTGAGGTGACCTTATAGAGGCTTACAAAATTATGAGACGCATGGATAGGATAAATAGGCAAAGTCTTCTCCCTGGTATCGGGGAGTCCAGAACTAGAGGGCATAGGTTTAGGTTAAGAGGGGAAAGATATAAAAGAGGCCAAAAAGTGGTACATATATGAAATGAGCTGCCAGAGGAAGTGGTGGAGGCTGGTACGATTGCGAAATTTAAGAGGCATTTGGATGGGTATATGATTAGGAAGGGTTTGGAACGATATGGGCCGGGTGCTGACAGGTGGGACTAGATTGGGTAGGGATATCTGGGCGGCTGGACAGGTTGGAGCGAAAGGTCTGTTTCCATGCTGTACATTTCTATGACTCTTTGAGTGAAATCACCGGCCACTGCCATAGGAACTATGTGGCAATGTGTTTACAGGCCGTTGCTAAGAGAAGAGAATGGGAATGGGTTCAACGATTATGCCATGGAACAAGACTGGAGATTGGTTCAACGGCTATGGCTGGGGACACAGTCTGGAAATGGATTCGCAGGATGTTGCTTGGGTAGCAGAAGTGCGATGGGTTCGCAGGCATTTGTGAGGAGCACAGAGGAGAATGTTTTCAAAGGACGTTTGATGAAAAAAGTGGGGATGGGTTTCAATACCGTTGCTAGGGTATCAGAGTATGGATGAGCTTAAAGTCCGCTACAAGATGAACATTGTCGTAAAGGGTTCACAGGCATCTGTTCGCAGCACAGTTTGAAGATTGCCTCAGAGACCGGTGCTGGGTTAATGGAGTGTGGATGGGGTCACAGACGTTGCTAGCAGAACTGAGTAGCATTGGGTTCACAGGCAATTGTTGGGAGTACAGTTTACGAATTGTTTCTCAGGACGTTAGCTGGAGAACAGAGATAACATGAGTTCAGAGGCCATTGCGAACGTAACACTGAGGGGACGGGGTCTCAGTCTGTGGTTCGTAAACTGTTTATGGATTCAACTGCAGTCGTTAGGGAAACACGCTCGGTTTGCGTTCACAGGCCGTTGTTCGGAGAAAAGTGTGTAAATGGGCTCACGATTTTTTAATAATAGAACAGTGTCGGGATTGGTTCACAGGCCGTTGCCAGTGGAACAGAATGGGGATCGGTTCACAGGCAGTTGCTACGGGTACAGAGTGGGAATTGGTTCACAGGCTGTAGCTAGGGAAACTCAGTAGGATTGACAGGCTGTTGTTGGGGAAACTGTGGGAGTTGGCTCACTGGCTGTCGTTAGGAGAACAGAGTGGGGATGGGTTCAAAGGCCCTTGCTGGGAGAACAGAGTGAGAATGCATTGACAGGACGTCATCAGCGAAACGTAATGTGAAAGGTTTTAAAGGGGGTTGCTATGGGGAAAGAGTAGGAATGAGTTCTGAGGCCGTTGCTGGGAGAACAGAGTGGGAATGGTTTCGCCGGTCGTTGCTCAGAGAACACATTTGGCACGTGATCACATGTATTTCCTTGGTGAACAGATTGGGGATGGTGCCACAAGCCATTACTAGACCAGCACAGTAAGGATGGGTGCACAGGACTTTGCTGGGAGAACAGAGTCCGGATGGGGTCACAGCAATTGGTCGGAGAACAGAGTGCAGATGTTTTTTTCAGGCCGTTGCCAGGGTAAGACACTGGGAACTGTTTCACAGGCTGTTGCCAGGAAAACAGGCTGCGGATTGTATCACAGGCTGTTCCGTGGGGAAGAGAATAATGATTGTTTCACAGTCTTTTGCTTGGAGAGCAGCGTGAGGATTGTTTCAGGGAATGTTGCAAAGGGAGCATAATTGGGATATGTAAACAGAACGTTGCCAGGACAATGCTGTATCGATCGGTTGACAGGCAGTTGATAGAAGAAGAGAATGGGAATGGGTTCACATGCCCTTACTTTGACAAAAGAATAGAAATGGGGTCCCAGGCAGCTACAAGGGGAATAGTGTGCATGTAGGTTTAGAGGTCGTTTTTAGAAGTACTGAGTAGGGAGGGGATGACAGGGTAGGAGAACAGAGCGTTTATGGAATCACAGGACGTTGCAAAGCGAGCAGAGTTGGGATGAGCACGGGACGTTGCTGGGAGAAAAGAGAAGGTATGATATCAAACGCCATCACCTGGTGAAAAGTTTGGGCATAGGTTCGTAGGCCGTGGCGAGGGGAACAGATTTGGTATGGGATCACAAGAGATTTCCAAGAGAACAGTGCATGAATGAGCTAACAGGCCATTATTGGGGAACAGAGTTGGTAAGGGGTCATGGCTTATTGCAAGGGAAGCAGCGTGGGGATAGGGTCACATGCTGTTGATAAGGGAACAGAGTGGGCATGTGTCCAAAGGACGTTGCGAGGAGTAGAGAGTGGAAATGGGGGCAAAGTGCGTTACTATGGGAACAAGTGGGGAGTATTTCAGTGACCATTGCTTGGGGAATGGATTGGGAATGGTTTGATAAGCAGTTGCTCGGAGAAAAGAGTTGGGACGAGCTCACAGACTGTGGGAAGGAGAACAGAGTAGGGATATGTCACAGGTCATTGCTGGGTGAACATAATGTGGATAGGCTAACAGGCTAATGATTGGGGGACACAGTTGGAATGGGATCACAGATGTTGCTAGGGAAACATCTGGTGTCACAGACTGTTACCAGGCGAACGGAGCGGTGAAGGGTTCAGAGGCCGTTGGAAGCAGCACAGAACGGAAACGGTATTGCAGGACATTATCATGGGAACAATGTGGTAATTGGTTCAGAGGCATTTTCTTGAAAACAGGGAGGATGGGTTAGCAGGTCGTTGATACAGGACGAGAGTTGGGTTGGGCACCCAGGCCGTTGCCAGGGAAACAGCTTGAGTGTGTGTTGAGCTGCCGTTGCTAATGAGCAGAGTAGGAGCGCATTCAAAGTATTCACCAACACATTCCATGGGAACCACTTATAAATACGGAGACAGTCCCGGGAGTCCCTTGTAAATTTCGACTCAATGCATGCGATCCACCTGTGAATATCAATACATTTCTTGGAACACCGATTTAAATACTGACAGTCTCCCCAGGACATCCAGAAATACCGACACATTACCCAGGCTCTCCCTGTGACAACTGAGACCTCCCAGGACGCACTTGTAACGACCAACACATTCCTCGGGAACCCCCCCAAGCCAAATGCTGACGCAGATTCCAAAATTCAGGTAAATGCTGGCACACTCCATGGGATACCATGCATATTCTAACACTCTCCGTGGGACTCCCACGTAAATATGCACACTCTGCATAGGGCATCCGCTGTAAATACCATCACACACCCCAGGACTCACATGTAAATGAGGACAGGCTCCCTGGGAACACCCCTGTAAATACCAACACACTCCTTGACACCCAGCCTGCTAATACAGACACACTCCGTCGGCCACCCTCTAAATAACAACACAGTCCCGAAGACACCTTGCAAATGTTGACATACTCCCTGTGGCCCTCTAGAAATACCGACCCTCTGCTCCATACCCCACACACGAAAATACCGACATACATCTCTGGGGCAACGCCATATCTAAAGACACACTCACCAGCACTCTCTGCAAGTGCTGACAAGATAGAACCTAGAACAGAGAACAATGCAGTGCAGTACAGGCTCTTCGGCCCTCGATGTTGTGCCGACCTTTGAACTACTTTCGGCTCGTCCTCCTACACTAACCCATCATCGTCCATGTGCTTATACAATGAGTGTTTCAATCTCCCTGATGTGGCTAAGTTAACTGCATTGGCAGACATGTAAGCCAAGCTTACAACTCTCTCAGAAAATTCCTGCCTCTGACATCTGTCTTAAATCTATCATCCCTCAATTTGTAGTTATGTCCCCTAGTACAACCTGAGGTCATCATCCTAAGCAAAAGATTTCCACTGTTACGATATCTCATACTCTGATCATCTTTTATATCTCTGTCAAATGCACTCTAAGCCTTCATCTTTCCAATGAGAACAGATCCAAGTCTCTCAAGCTTTCCTCACAAGACCTTCTCTCCAGACCAGGCAACATTCTGGTAAATCTGCCCTTCACCTTTTCCATTCCTTCCACATCCTTCCCGAAATATAGGGACCAGAATTGTGCACAGTTTTCCAGGTGTGGCCGAAAGAGTGTTTTGTATATTTGCAGCATGATATTGTGGCTCTGGAACTCAATCTCTCTACCAATGAAATCTAACACACCGACTGCCTTCTCAATAGCACTAAACATCTGGGTGGCAACTTTCAGGGATCTATGTACATGGACACCAAGATCCCTCTGCACATCCACATTACCAATAATGTTTCCACATACCCCGTAGTCAGTCTTCCTGTTATTCTTCCCAAAGAGCATCACCTCACATTTAGCTGGATTGAACGCCAGTTTCCACCTTTCACCCAATTCTGCAGTTTATACAAGTCCCCCGCAACCTGTAACATGCTTCCAAAGTGTCCACTGCTCCAACGATCTTAGTGTCATCTGCAAATTTACTGATCCATCCACTTATGCCTGCCTTAAGGAATTTATAAAAATGACAAGCAGCAATGATCCCAAAACAGATCCTTGTGGTACTCCACCAGTAACCAACCTCCAGGCTGAATATTTTCCATCAACCACCACTCGCTGCTTGTTTTTAGAAAGCCAGATTCCAATCGGAACTGTTAAATCACTTTCAATCCCATGCTTGTGCATAGTCTCCAACAGCCTACATATGGAATATTATAAAAGGCACTACTGAAGTCTATGTATACCACGTCAACTGTCCTACCCTCATTTTCATGCTTAGTTACCTTCTGAAAAAAATCTCAGTGAGGTTTGTGAGACACGACCTGCCCTTGACAAAACCATGTTAACTATCTGATATAAAATTGTTGCTTGCTAGATGACGATAAATCTTATCTCTTATATTCCTTTCCAGAAACTTCCCTACATCAGAAGTAAGACTCACTGGTCTCTAATTACCTGGGGCATCTCTACTGCCCTTCTTTGGCAATGGCATAACATTTGCAATCCTCCAATCATCTGGTACTAAACCTGTAGACAACGACAACTCTAATATCAAAGCCAATGGCTCTGCTATCTCGTCTCTAGCTTCCTAGAGAATCCTCCGATAAATCCCATCTGGCCCAGGGGACTTGTCTACTTTCACTCCTTCTCGAAATGATAACACAAATTCGTAACTAACCTCGATCCTTTCTAATCTAACATCGCGAAACTCAGTCTTCTCCTCTGCAATATTCTCCTTTACCTAAGTGAATCCCGATGAGAAATGTTCGTTTATCATCTCTCCGATCTCCACAGTGTTCACACTCAACTTTCCACTTCTGTCTCTGACTGGCCCTATTCATATCCTAGAGGAGAAAGTGAGGTCTGCAGATGCTGGAGATCAGAGCTGAAAATGTGTTGCTGGAAAAGCGCAGCAGGTCAGGCAGCATCCAGGGAACAGGAGAATCGACATTTCGGGCATAAGCCCTTCCTGAAGAAGGGCTTATGCCCGAAACGTCGATTCTCCTGTTCCCTGGATGCTGCCTGACCTGCTGCGCTTTTCCAGCAACACATTTTCAGCTATTCATATCCTACTCATCCTTTTATTCCTCACATACCTGTAGAAAACTTTAGTGTTCTCATTTATTCTATTTGCTAAAGTCTGCTCGTGTCCTCCCTTAGCTCTTCTTAACTCTCTTTTTAAATCCTTCCGAGCTGACCTATAACTCTCCATTGCCTCATCTGAACCATCTTGCCTTAACGACACATAAACATCCTTCTGCTTAACAAGAAATGTAATTTCTGCAGTAAACCATGGTTTCCTTAGCTTATCACTTCCTCCTTGCCTAACAGGAACATAACTATCAAGGACATGCAATATCTGTTCCTTCAACCAGCTCCACATGTCTATTGTCTGCATCCCATGCATTTTGCTAACACATGCTATGCGTCCTAATTCTTGCCTTTTCGCATTATAATTGCCCTTGCCCCATCGATAACACTTAGCCTGTAGCATGCACGTCTCTCTTCCCATCGCTAAACTCAACGCAACTGAATTATGGTCACTCTCTCCAAAGTGTTCACCTACAACTGAATCAAACATCTGGCCTGGTTCATTACCAAGCACCAGGTTCAGTGTGGCCTCCTCTCTTTTCGGCCCTTCGACATTCTGTGTCAGAAACTCTCCTGTACACATTGGACAAAAAACTGAACAATCCGTTTTTCTGGAGGTGTAGCATTTCCAGTCAATGTTGGGGAAGTTAAAGTCCCCCAGAATGACCACTCTTTTCCTTTCACTCCTACCCAGAATAATTTTGCGAATCCTCTCTTCCACCTTCTTGGAACTCTGTGGAGCACTATTAAAAATTCCAACAATGTGACTGCTTCGCTCCTGATTCTAACAGCGGGAACCCCTTGTAACTACCAACACATTATTCCCGTGATTCAACCTGTAAGTAGGGACATTCTTTGCGGGACACTCCCTGTCAATACCGACACACTCCCTGGGAACCCCTTCTAAATACCGACACACTCCCCGAGACCTCCTGCATGTGCTGACACACTCCACGGGGTAGGCCATAAATACCACCAAACACCCCGGGATCCACCTGTTAAAAAAAAAGAAACACTCCAATGGAAAACCGCTGCAAGTACTGAAAAACTCCCCAGAAACCTCCTGCAAATACTGACACAGTCCCCGGGACCCCACATGTAAATACGGACACAATTCCCGGGGCCCCCACTGTAATTAGGGACACACTTCCTGGGATGTAACTGTAAGTACCGACACACTCCCCAGGACCCCTATAAATGCTGACACATTCACTGGTGCCCCCCTCTGAACATAGACACACCCATTTGTAACCTCCTGTAATTACCAACATAGTCACCGGAACCCCCACTTTTATACAGACAGACTCCCTGGGACCCTCGCTCCCAGCAACACCAACTGAAAATACGATCACTCTCGCCATGACACCTTGTAATTACTGACATGCGCCTGGGACCCTCCCTGCAAGTACGGACCCACATTCTGGGTTCCCCTTTTCAATACTGACAGACTCTCCAGGACACACTCTGTAAATACCAACACACTCCCCGAAACTGCCCATCATAAATAACAACACACTCTTTGGGAACCACTTGTAAATGACGACACACTCGCAGAAAGCCCACTGCAAATACCGACAGACTCACCAGAACCTATCTGTAAGTATAGACAAATTCAACGCCCCCTAAAAAGTGCTGACATATTCCCTGGGTTCCTTCTGTAATACCGACACACTCCCTGGTACCTCCCCTGTAAATACAGACACACTCCTGGCACTTTCCAGAAGAAACAAATCACTGAAGCATTCCATGGACTCTCCCTGGAATACCGATACACTCTCTGGTACCTGCCCTTTAAATACAGATACACTCCTCAGGACGCCGTTTGTTAATACTGACACACATCTTGCAAAACGTCTTTGATTACTGACACACTCCTCGTGACCCACTTGTAAATAACGACACATTCACCAGGTCCACACGGTCAATGCTAACACGCTTTCTGCATCCCAATGTTAGTACTGACACACTCCCCAGGAGACCTCTCTAAATACTGAAACACTCCCTGAGACTCCCTGTATTTACAGGCAGACTCCCCAGGACACAGCCTTTAATTGGGGACACATTCACTGGGACGCCCCTGTAACTACTGACACACTTCCGGGGAACACCTTGTAAATATCCACACACTCACCAAGTCCCGCTGAAAATCCGTGGGACCACCCACTAAATAATAACACAATCCCTGAGACACCCTGTAAATGCTGACACATTCCGTGGGACTCCCTGTAAGTACTGAGAGTCACCCTGGCACCCCTCTCCAGTAAATACCGGCATACTCTCCGGGACCCTCTGTAAATACGGACACACTCCCTGTGACCCACTTTGTATATACCTCCCAGGACCTCCACTTAAGTACCGACGCAATCCCCAAGAACCCATCTGGTACATGCAACCACACTCCCAGGGAATGTCTGCAAATACACACGCAGTCCACCGGAACCCCTTGAAAGTACCAACGTAATTCCCTTGCTCCCCCTGCAATATTGACACTCTCTCCTGGAGCCCCCACTTTAAATAGAGGCACACTCTGCAAGACCCTCTGTCAGTGCTGACACAGCCCCGGGACACCCTGTAAATACTAACATACTCCCTTGTACCCCATCTAAATACCGATACACTCCCCATGACACCCCATAAATACTGTCACGCCACTGGGATCGCCTGTAAATACTGACACAAACTCACGAGCCGCCACTGTAAAAACCGACATACTCCATGCCCCCACATACAAATATGGACAAACTCCCGGGTACCCCAACAGTAAACACGGACTGTAAAAACTCCCCTGTAAAAACAGTCACACTCCCCGAGAACGACCTTAAATACTGAGACACTCCTTGTGACCATCCTGTAAATGCAGACACTCTCCCTGTGACCCCCGCTTAATACCAACACATCCCCCAGAACCCACCTACAAATACTGATTCACTCCCCCAGATGACCGCTGCAAATGGTAACACAATCCCCAGGACCCCGTGTATCTATTGACACACTCTACGTGACCCTTGCCCGTAAATACAAACATAATCCACGGAATCCCTGTTGTGAATGCACACACTGTCCCCTGTAATTACCAACACATGCTCCGTGCCCTCGTTGAAAATACTGACAGATTCCCCTTGAACCCCCTGCAATACTGGCGCACCCCGCGGGACCCAGCCCCCAGTAAATACCAACGCACTCTGCAGAACACCCCGTGTAAAAACTGACAGAATCCCTTGGACACCCTTCTAAACGCTAATATATTCTGCGTCACCAACATGTACATAGCAACACTCCTTGGGACCCACTTGTAAATACCGACACATTCTCCAGTATCCCCTTCTAAAGGCCAACACATTTGCTGGAAGCCCCCTCCTGTAAATATCGACACACTCCCTGGGATCCACCCTGTAAATATAATATAATAGACAGTAGATGCAGGAGTAGGCCATTCTGCCCTTCCAGTCAGCACCACTATTCATTATGATCATGGATGATCATCCTCAATCAGTATCCTGTTCCTGCCTTATCCTCATAACCCTTGATTCCACTAGCCTTAAGAGCTCCATCCAATTCTTTCTCGAAAATATCCAGAGACTTGGCCTCCACATGCTGGCACACGCCTTTGGAAACCCTTCTAAATAACAACACACTCCTCTAAATTCGAAAGCACTTCCCCGGAAACCACTCCTGGTAAATACCGACATACCCCCGGGATCCAAACTGCACACACGGACACTCGCCAGGACAGCCTGGAAACAGAGACACACTGCCCTGAGCCCTCTTGTAAGTACTGACACCTCCCCAGAGAGACCACTGCAAATGCTGACACACTCGCTTGGATCTCTCCTTTAAATACAGACAACTCTGTAGAACCTCTGCTGTAAATGCAGATACAGTCCCCCGTACTCCCCTGTAATTAAAAACACATTCCCTGGTACATCACACAACGTATATCCTGACACTCAACCGGGACCCCCTGCATATGAGGACACACTTCCGGGATCCCCACTGTAAATGCCGACACAGAGCCAGGGACTCCCACTGTAAATACTGGCATACTCTCCAGATCACCCCCCTCCCCCACTAAATACTTACACACAGCTCAAACCCCCGTGTAAATGCTAACATGCTCCTTGGGAACACTTGTTAGTTCTGACACACTCTGCGGGAACAGACTGGAACAGTGACACACACCCGGGAAACCCTTTATAAATGCTGACACATTACCAGGTACCCCCACTCTAAAAATTGATATACTCCCCGAAACCTTCCCCGTAATTGTGGACCAATTCCCTGGGACCCCACCAGTAAATACCGACACACTCCTTGTAACTCTCTGTAAATATCGACACAGCCCTCGAGACACCACGTAAACGGTGACACACTCCCCAAGGGCCCCTTGTAAATACTGAAACACTCCCTGGGACCTAGTCTGTCAATGCCACTGTCCCCGCCCCCCCTGCAAATACCAAAACACTCCCAGGGAAGCTCTGTAAATAGCGACACACTTCCTGATACTGCCTGTAAATACCGACACACTCCCAAAGGTCCCACTGTAAATAACGGCACACTTACTGAGACCCCTATCTGACTACTGACAGTCCCCAGTAGCCCCCTGTAAGTACTGACACATTCTCCAGGATCCCACTGTAAATACCATCACACTCCCTGAGAAGATCAGCAAATACCCACACACCTCCCGTGACACCCCCTGTGTATAAAAGCGCACTCACCATGCCTCAACCTGCCTATGCCCTCCCAGGTAAATGGAACAAAGAACAAAGAAAATTTACAGCACAGCAACAGGCCCTTCAGCCGTTCAAGCCTGACCAAATCCAAATCCTGCATATGTCGATATCTATTGCCCAATTCTTAAGCATGTGTATGCCTCTGCTCCTCACCTACTCATGCATCTGTCCAGAGGCACCTTAAATGAATCTACTATACCTGCCTCTACTACCTCTGCTGGAAAAGCGTTCCATCTACCACCCTCTTGTGGGTGGCACAGTGGCTCAGTGGTCAGCACTGCTGCCTCATAGCACCAGGGTCCCAAGTTCAATTCCAGCCTCAGGCGACTGTCTGTGTGCAGTTTGCACATTGCCCCCGTGTCTGCGTGGGTTTCCTCCGGGTGCTACGGTTTCCTCCCACAGTCAAAAGATGTGGACTGCAGGTCAGGTGAATTGGCCATGCTAAATTGCCCGCAGTGTTAGGTGCATTAGACAGAGGGAAATAGGTCTGGGTGGGTTACTCTTTGGAGGGTTGGTGTGGACTGTTTGGGCCGAAGGGCCTGTATCCACACTGTGGGGGATCTAATCTCTGTATAAAGTACTTGCTGTATATATCCACCTAAAACTATTCAGCTCTCACCTTGAACACATGACCTACAATTATTGAATCCCTCACCCTGGGAAAGAATATCTATTTCCCCTGTCCTCACGTTCATGATTTGTAGATCTCAATTGGGTTCCCCACAAATCTGCTTTTTTTCTAATGAAAACAATCTAACCTACTCAACTTCTCTTCATAGTGAGCACCTTCCACACCAGATAAGATCCTTGTAAACTTTCTCTGCACACTCTCCAAAGCGTCTACATCCTTTTGGTAATGTGTCGACCAAAACTATATACAGTACTCTAAATGCAGCCGAACCAATGTGTTGTACAATTTTAACATGATCTGCCAGCTCTTACACTCAATACCCCGTCCGGTGAAGGCAAGCATACCATGTGCATTCTTGACCAATTTATCCACGTGTGCAGCCATCTCCATAGTACAATGGATCTTAGCTCCAGGGTACAATGGATCAGCAATTTTTTCCAAGGCTCTTGCATTTGCAATATAGTTTGCTGTCGAATTTTAATTCCTAAAATGCATCACCTCACATTTTGCTATGTTGAACACCATCTGCCACTTCTCCGCCCAACTGTCCAGTCTATCTATATTCTCTTGTATTCTTTAACGTCCCCTATGCTTTTTGCAACTCCACCAATCTTCATGTCAACTGCGAACTTATTGATCAGACAAGAAAGACCTCTTCCATATCATTTATATATATTACAAACAACTGTGGCTTCAGAACTGACCCCTGTGCAACACCACTGGTCAGCTTTCTCCATTTTGAGAAACTCCCATCAACTACCACTCTCTGTCTCCTGTTGCTCAACCAGTTCTTTATCCACCTCGCTAGAACACCCTGCACACCGTGTGACTTCATTTTCTCCTTTGACTTACCACGGGGAACCTTATCAAACGCCTTACTAAAGTCCATGTATATGACAACTATAGCCCTTATAAATGCCAACACACTCCCCGGGATTCCCTGTGAATACAGACACAGTTGCTGGGTCCTACGTCTAAATACCGACAGACTCACCAGGACCCACTTGTAAATACTGACACAGTCCCGCACCCACTCCTCTCCCGCATATGTCATAATACAGTCGCCTGTATTCCTATAAATGCCTACATAGTTTCCAGTATGGACACACTGCCAGGAACCCCTGTGACCACCTATGTAAATATCGACACACTCCTCGCACCCCGCCTTTGAAAACTGGTGCATCCCTCTGGATCCCCTCTAAATACTGACACATTTCGCGGGACACCTCCTGTAAATGCTGACACACACCACGTGGAACTCCTTCAAATACTGACACACTCCCTGAACAGGGAGTTCCTGAAGAAGGGCTTATGTCCGAAACGTCGATTCTCCTGTTCCTTGGATGCTGCCTGCCCTGCTGCGCTTTTCCAGCAACACATTTTCAGCTCCACACTCCCTGAACACACCTGCACATACTGTCACAGTCCCCTGGACACTCCTGTAAATATTGACACACTTCCCATGACGCTCGCTGTGAATACTGACATTCTGCCCAGGACCCTATCTAAGTACAGAGTTCCCTGGGCACCCCACTTAAATACCGCCAAACACCCCAAGTCGCCCCCTATAAATAGCAACACGTTCCTCGTATCCCCCGTCAATGCCGACAAATGGCCAGGGACCCCACACCACCTCCCAGGTAAATAATGCCACACTCACTGGACGCCAAACATAAATACTGACACACTCCCCGGGACCCCCATTATAAAAGCCGACGCAATCCGCAAACCACCCCTGAAAATATTGACACACTTCCTGCCATCTGTCCTATAATTACGACACAATGCAAGGGATGTCCACTTTAAATCTTGCCTCTCTCCTCAGGACCCCTCCTTTCAAACGCTGACACACTCACTGGAACATCCCTGAAAGTTCTAAAACATGCCCCGGAAACCCCGAATAAATGCAGACACGTTGCCTGGGAACACCCCTGCAAATGGCAACACACAGCTTGTAAATAACAACACACACAGTCCCCAAGGACAATCACTGTGAATATTAACAAACTTCCTGGACACCCCTGAAAATATCGAGACACTGCCCAGGACCATGCCTGTATCAAATTACCCATTTCCCGGGATGTCTTGTAAATA
This sequence comes from Chiloscyllium plagiosum, assembly GCF_037043375.1. Classification (NCBI taxonomy): domain Eukaryota; kingdom Metazoa; phylum Chordata; class Chondrichthyes; order Orectolobiformes; family Hemiscylliidae; genus Chiloscyllium; species Chiloscyllium plagiosum. The sequence goes on from NW_028270146.1 coordinate 112,490,364, forward strand.
CTGACACATACCTTAGTACCTACCCTCAACACACGGACACACTCCTCGGGATCCCTCTGTGAATGCAGACACAGTCCCGGGACAGCCTATGTAAATGCTAAAACACACGACTCCCTTGTGAATACTGACACATTCCCCGCTGGTCTGCTTTAAATGCAGATACAGTCCCCAGGAGCCATCCGGTAAATGTATTTACACTTTTTAGAGCTTTCAGTAAATTCTGAAAAACTCCCGGTGCACCCAAATAAAAGTTGACACACTCCCTGGCAACCTCTGTAAATAGTGACACACTCCCTGGGACCACAGTGTAAATAAAAACAGACTCCCATGACCTGCATTAATATTGGCACAATCCCTGCGACCCCCTGTAAATACTGAGTCAAGCCTTGACATCTCTCCTCTAAATGCCAACACAATCCCTGGACTTCTGCTGTAAATTCTTATACAGTATCTGCGACACCCCATAAATACCGACGCACTCCCCAGGACTCCATTTTAAATAATGACACCCGGCCAGTACACCCCTATAGATACTGACACACACCCGGGAACCCCTGTAAATACCGACACATTCCCTAGTACCTCCCCTCTAAATGGAGTCACACTCCCTGGGACACCCCATAAATGCAGAACCTCTCTCTTTTAACTGCGGGGAAATTATGAACACAGCCCTGGGACACCCCTGTGAATACCAACACACTCCATGGAAACCCCCGGTAAATATCGACACATCGCCCACCGAAATTCTGTGAATACTTACACATTCATCAGGACGTCCCTATAAATAATGACACACACCTCAGAACACCCCTGCTAAGGACCGCCCTGTAAACTCTGACACACTACCCAGAGCCCTCTTGTGATTACCGACACACTCCACATGACATCTGGAAATATTGACATGTTCCCTGGGACTCTTGTAAACATTGGCACACTTTCTGGGACCCTTGTAAATAGCGGCACACTCACTGGGACTTCCCTGTAATTACAGGCATACATCCCTGTGTCTCCCCTGTAAATAATGGCATGCTACCCAGAACACCACAAATTAAACTGACACACTCACCAGAAGCCCGCTGTAAATATCAGCAAATATCAGCAAACTCCCTATGGGCCCCCCAAAATGCCGTACATTCAGCAGGACTCTTCGCAAATACCGTGATACATACCGACATCTTCCCACACTCACCAGGACCCCGCTGCAGATATCAGCAAAATCCCTATGGGCCCCCCAAAATGGCACACATTTCTCAGGATTCTTTGTAAATACCGTGATACTCCCCGATATCTTCCCTGTAATAACTGATAGAATCCATGGGATCCACCCGTAAGTGCTGACACACTTCAAGCGACCCTCCTTTTAAACCAAAACAATCCCCGGATCCATCCAGTAAATACCGCCACGCTCCCCAGGAAAACCCTGTAAAATTTTGACAGGTGCTCTGTGAAGTCCAACATAGTCCCTGGGACCACTGCTGCAAATACTGACACAATCTCTGGAATATTCCGTAAGTACCGATACATTCCCCTAATCCCCCTCATTTCCCACACATTCCCAGGGACCCACCTTTAAATACTGACACACTCACCAGGGCACCTCCTGTAAACATTGACACCCCCCCGGACATTCCTATAAATACCGGCACACTCACCAGGACCACAGTTAATACTGACATCCTGCCTTGACACCCCTGTTAATACTGACACACTTTCCGGGACCACACTTAAAATGCTGACGCTTTGCCTGGACTCCCCTGAAAACACTGACACACTCCCCATACCTTGCTCTAAATACACACACACTTCCTGGGACCTGCCTGATAATGTTGACACGCTCACTGGGGCCCCCTTGGAAAAGCAGAAACATTTCCCATGACTCCCCCTGTAAATACCAATTTACTCCGTCGGACACATCTGCAAATACTGACACACTCACCGGGACCCACATGTAAATACTGACACACTCACTGCGATCAAAACTGTACATAACTCAACAGGACTTATCTGTAACTACCGTACACTCCCTGACAAAGAACTGCAAATACTGCCCCATTCCCAGGACAATGCTGAAATGCAGACACAGTCCCCTGGACCACCCTTGTAAGTACATACACACTCCCCAGGACCACCTCATAGATACTCATGCACTCCACAGGACCCCCCTGGAAATACTGACACCTGCCCCGGGACACTCCCCTCCAAATAAATACCGACATAGTATCCAGGAACCCCCTGTAAATATCGACACACTTATTGGGACCTCCCTGGAAATGCCAATGCACTCCCCAGGATCACTTTGTAAATACAGACACACACCTGGGAATATGCCTGTAAATAATGAGATACTCCCCGGGACCTCCCTGTAAATAACAACACACTCACAAGTAGCCCCTGGTAAAAATAGAGACATTTGCTGACTTCTCCCCTGTAAGTACTGACACAATCCCCGGGAAACCCCTGTAAATCGCGAAACACTCCCTGAGACCACCTCCCTTCAAATATTGTCACAATCCCCATGTCTACCCTATAGTTACCAACACGCTCCGCACGACTGTTGTGGAAATACTCACACGTGCCCCAGAACTCCCCTGTAAACACAATACAGTTCCCAGAACCTCCCTGTAAAGACCAACACTGTCCACGGGACCTCTGCTGTAAACACCGATACACCCTGGAGGACCTAATGTAAATACTGACGCATTCCCACGTTCCCCCATGTGAAGACCAACAAACTCTCAAGGACCCACCTGAAAATACTGACACAATCCCCATATCTACCCTGTAGTTACCGACATGCTCCACATGACTGTTATGTAAACACTCACACGTGTCCCAGAACTCCTCTGAAAACACCAATACCGTTCCCAGAACCTCCCTGTAAAGACTAACACTGCCCACGGGAACTCTGATGTAAATACTGACACATCCTGGAGGACCTAATGTAAATACCGACACACTCTCACGCTCCCCCATATAAATACCAACAACTCTCAGTGACCAACCTGAAAATACTAACACACTCCCCGGGACACCCTCTGTGAAAACAGGCACACTCCCCGGGAACCCACTGTCAATACTGACTTACTCCCCTGACATCCATGTAAATGCTTATACACTTCCCAGGACCACATTGTAAGTAATAATGCACTCCCTGGTCTTCCCTGTACTTGCTGACACATTCCCTGGACGGCTCCCTGCAAATGCTGACACACTCACCAGGACCTCCTATAAATAATGACACACTCCCCGGAACCCCAACACATATAATGCCATACACACAGGGACCACCCTGTAAATATCAACAAATGCCCTGGGACACCCTTGTCACTCCCCGGACCAGCTCCTGTGAATACGAACAGTCTCCCCGGGACCCCTCCTTTAAATACCCACAAACTACCCGGAACACCCACCACCAGTTAAAACTGGCACACTCACCGCCCCGACGTTGAAAAACTGACATACTCCACAGGAAACCCATGTAAATAGCGACACACTCGCCAGGATCACCCTTTTAAATGGAGACATACTGCAAGGGCCCCTCCTATAAATACTGACACACATCCCCAAGACCCACCTGCAATTACTGACACACTCACCGGGACTACCTGGAACTACTGGCACTACCATCATGACCACCCTTGTGTGAAACTCCCTGGGACACCCTGTACATATCAATGCAGTCACCGGTACCTCCCATGTGCATACCGACGCACTCCAAGAACACCCCTGCAAATACAGGCACTCTCCTCGGGACACTATCTGTAAATACAAACATACTCACTGTGAAGAACATGCTCCTCGGACTCCCCTGTGAATACTAACTGCGTGGAAGACCCATGTACAGACTGAGGCACTCCCTGGGACCACCCCCATAAATTGCAACATGATCCTCGAGACTCCCCTCTGAATACTGTCCCACTTCTCGGGGACCGGATGTAAATATTGAATCACTTCCTGGGATCCCTGCAAAGACTTGCACATTCCCCAGGGACCCGCTTGTAAATACAAACACACTCCCAAGGACGACCCTGCAAATACCGCCACATTCCCCGGGACCCCTCTATAATGACGGACACACTCTCCAGGGACACCGGCATGCAAATGCGGACACACCCCTCATGACCTCACTGTAAATACTGACACGCTGGGAAACCCCTGTAAAATCGAGCACACTCCCGTGATATTCCCTGTTAATACTTTCACATTCCCTGGGAACACCCCCCGTAAAATCTGACACGGTCCCTGGGACCTCCCTCGAAATACTGACATACTCTTTTGGACTCCTGTCCAAATTCTAACGCGCTCCCAGTCAAACCCCTGTAAATACAGACACACTCCCTGGGATCCCCGTGCAAATACTGACACTATGCCTGGGCCACCCTATTAATACAGTCATCGTCCCAGGAACCCCCCTGAATACCGACACACTCCCCGAGGCCCCCTAAACAAATAAACACACCCTGGAACCATCTATATACACCAATACACACCCCAGGACCCCCTGCAAATGTCAGAACACTCCCTGGGAACCAGTTGTGTTCCGACACACACCCCTGTACTACTTCATTTTTTCCATCCCACTGACTCCCCCCTCACTTTCTACCACCCTCTGACTCTTTCTCGCTCTACCCTATTCCCATTCTTGCTCTTTCTGCTCCCTTCACTCTTTCTGTGCTTCCGTCCCACACTCTCTGTCTGTCTCTTTTTGCCCACACCCACTATTTCTCTACATCTCCCACTCTCTCTACCACCCCGCCAGTCTCTCTCTCCATCCCTACTGTCTCTCTCTACCCAGAACCACACTGTGTATACCCCCGCTCCACTCTCCCTCCCTCCATCTATCACATTATCACTTTTGCTTAACCCTTCACCCACACTCTCCCCACCCTGCTGCAAATCTCTCAGCATCCCGCCATTCTCTCTCCCTCTGCCCCTTCCACACGCACTTTTCTTTTCTTTAACTTCCTCTCCCTGTCCCCACTCCACACTCTGCCAACTCTCTCTCTCCACACCTCTCCACTCCACAACGCTAACTACTTCTTTCCACTTAATCTCCACGCCCTCCCCTCCCTCTCCCTCGACCCCTTCCAAACTCTGTATCTAAACTCCTGTACATTCGCGCTCTCTACCCCTTCCCATTTTCTCTCTCTTCCCCACGACGTCTTTTTGACTTACTCGCTCTACCCATACCACGCTCTTTTCATCACCACCCCTCTCTTTTCCCTTCCCTCCCCACCGGCACTCTATCTGCCCCTATCTCTCCATGTCCAACTGTCTCTGTTTACCCTTCTCTCAATTTTTCTCTCGGTATATCTGTCTCGCTCTCTCACCTCCCACTCTCTTTCTCACTCTCTAGCTGCTCCCAATCTCTCTCCATATACCCTCATCCTCTTTCGCGTTAACCACCTCCTCTCTCTATATATATACACCCCACCCTCTCTCTCACCACCTCACAACCTCTGTTTCCAGCCCCTTCCCACACTGTCTCTCGCCCCTACCACTTTCTGTTTCTCTCTCCACTGCACTGTCTCATCCCTCTCCCTCTGTCTGTCCACCCTCCTCACACTCAGTCTACAGATTAGATTAGATTAGATTCCCGACAGTATGGAAACAGGCCACATGGCCCGAAAAGTCCACTCCTACCCTCCTAAGAGCATCTAAACCAGACTCATCTCCCTTTGACTAACGCATCTAACACGATGGGCAATTTAACATTGACAAGCCACCAGACCTGCACATCTTTGGATTGTGGGAGGAATCCAGAACGACCAGAAGAAAAGCATGCAGACACGGGAAGAATGTGCAAACAACACACAGACAGTCACCCGAGATGAGAATCGAATCCAGTTCCCGAGTGCTTTGAAGTTGCAGTGCTACCACTGAGCCACTGTGCCGCCCTTCCAAATTCCCCACTCCAATTCTTTCGCTCTCCCCCGCTCGCTCCCAATCGGTCGGTCTGCCTCTTTGTCTCTCTCTCTCTCTGTCTCTAATCCATTCACTCTCTCTCTTTACCCGGACCCACCTCTACAGACCTCTCTCTTTCTCTCTTTCCCCCACTACAACTTTATCTCTCCCTCTTTGTCTCTGCTCTGTTCCCACTCTCTCTGTCTCTACATACTCTCCCACTGCCTCTGTCTCTCTACCCCTCCCCACTCTATATCCCCTCCCACTCTCTCTACACTACTCCCCTTCTCTGTTTCTCGCTACCCCACTCTCTGTCTCTCTCTCTTTCTCTCTCTCTCTATCACGTTACCTCCCTCTCTATTTACCCCTTCAGCTCTCTCGCAACCAATTTCCTCTCTCTTTCGCTCTAACCCCTCAAGCTCTATCTCTCTATACCCCTCGCACTCCGTGTCTACCCCTCCAACTCTTTCTCTTTCTCTGTATACCCTTCTTCCTCCCTCTCTCTTTGTCTCTCCCCGCTCATTCTCTCTCCCCACCCCACTCCCACAGACTCTCTGTTTCCTCACTCCCTTTCCTTCTGACTGAATCTTCCTCCTCCCTCGCTGTCTGACATACTCTCTCTCGCTGGTCCTTCGCTCTCCACCTGACCCAGAGACGAGAGATGTTAGAGAAGCTGCGCGGTGAGGGGGGTGTGTGGGAATGTAAAGGAAGGGTGTGGTTGGAGCAGTGAGATAGAAAGAGGGTGGGAAACAGAGACAGAAGAAGAGTCAGAGAGAAAGGGAGGGAAAGAGATAGAAGAGTGGAGCCAGATGGAGAAACAGAGGGTGAGAGAGTGAGAGAATGGGAAGTGAGGCAGTGAAAGGGAAAGGCGGTGAGAAAGAGAGATTGTGCAGTGGCGGGGAGAATATGAGAATGTAGAGCAGGGAGAGGAAATTGGGAGTGATTTCAAGAAAGAGTGAGTGAGAGGACTGATAGCGAGGAATGGATGGAGGGAGGGGAGAGAGAGAGAGAGAGAGACAGATGCGGTCTGGTGGAGATTTGTTGAACGAGGTCGCCGAGATGAATTTTGTTGAGGCCAGATCGGTGTGGGGGATGCAGAGGTGAGAGCAAGGAAGAATGACTTTCCTGCAAAGATTGAACTCAGGCCACGGTCCACTCCCCTTCACTGAGAACCACGACTTGGAGCTGAGTCTGTCTCTCTCCAGCTCAGCTTCCTCAATACAAATAAAAACAACATCTTTCACTCTGCTGCTCGGCACATTTAGATGCAAAGTGTTAGTCTTTACAAATTAAAGTGACTGATGCAGTCAGTGGGATGGGTGCCTTTTCTCGCTGGCCACTGAGGTGTGAAGAACATTGAAATGTGTCCTTGTAACCCCCTGTGGGATAACGTTGAACGAACAAGCACTGCCCTCAGTCTGTTACCATAGTGGCAGGCTGCTTCATCGCTGAAAAACTGAACTGAGGTAAGAAAATGCCGGATGAAATTATTAATGAGTGAATTTGATTGATGAATTTTGGTAAAGAGATAATTTCGGCACATTCTTCAGCTGCTGTCTGAACTTAGTCTGGGTCACAACATAAATCGTGGTGATTGTGCAGCAACTGAGGAGTTGCAGCCTGAAACCCAATGCCTGCACGAATCAATCTAGATGGCCAGGGGTATCCAAAACCCAATACATCCGCTACCATATGGAATAAACTATTAACGTTGACCATAACAGGATGATCTTGGCGAGATCACGAACTGTAAAATGATGGACCTTTCTGGCGATGTCTATTTTCTGTGTCAACTGAGCGTCGCCATTTGTTTGAACCCGGAGTCTCCTGCGGGCTGTGCTTGTCACTAAAAATGGATCTGACTGTGAAAACATTGAGCAGCAGATTCAGGAGAAACGGGAGAGTCGGTGTTAGAATGTGTTTGAGGATCTCGATTGTGACCCAGACTCAAGAGAATAGAACACTGTCTGTTTCCTGACAAAACCTGGGCGTGTTCCACATCCAATACCAGGTTGTGAATGTAAACTACCAGGAAATAGTCTTTAAATAGGTCAGCATATTCGCTACTCCCAGAACCACCGCCGCATTTTTCTCACTGCAATATTTACTTTTCAGCTTCTTGCTACAAATGGCCACAAACCGATCAAAGGTGAAAATGACGGTGAACCAGACAGAAGAGTCAATGGCTGCATAAAGCAGGACGGTGTGGATATTACACACGGGGATGGAATCCCTTGAGAAATAAAACTGTTCCGGATAAACAATGGGAATGTGTCTCAATATCAGGTCGAGGATAATGACCAGTAGATCCTCCGATGTAATGGCGCTCAGGTAACGTCTGACAGATGGAGACAGTCCACAATCTTTGTAAAGCATGACATAGGTTGTCACGACATCAACTTTGAGGATAGAAAACAAACACATTATCCATCTGACTGGAGACAAAATGACCAGTTTGACTGCGGAGCCAGTGAAATATTTAAATGTGTCACAGTCTTCATAGATTTATTCAAAAAATTGGAACTGAAATAAGAAATGGCAAGGTCTGAACTGTTTATAAAAAATGTGTCATGAAACACAAGAATCCCTCCCTCCCCAAACACACAGAGACACATCAATAACTGTATCTCAACTACACCGGCACCATTCCCCAAAATTTCCTCCGCTGTATTGATGACCTCTCCCTGCCACGGGGTTTTTGAAGAATTCATCACTTCACCAGCACATTACATCCCGACTTCAATTTGATCGGGACCATCTTAGTCACGTTCCTCTCTTCCCTGGGCCGCTCCATCTCCATCTCCAGCGACTGACTAAACACGGACATTTAAAACAAACCCGCAAACTCCGACAGGTACCTAGATTACATCTCCTCCCACCTTGCCTCCTGTAAAAACGCCATCCCGTATTCGCAATCCTACCACCTCCACCGCATCTGTTCCCAGGATGACCAATTCCAATAAAAAAAATGCCAGATGGCTTCCTTCTTCAAATACCCAAAATTTTCCCTCCTATGTAGTCGACGATGCCCGTCAACGCATTTCAGCCATTTCCCAGACCTCCGTCCTCACACTCCTCCCCTTCAACCATAACAAGATCACAATCTCCCTGTTCCTCACCTTCCATCTCTCCAACATCCATACACATCCCCTCATCCAGTGCCAACTATAAATCTACCCCACCAACACAGCCCAAAACACCCTCTCACCATCGTACAGGGCCCCAAAGGAAACTTCCACATCCGACAGAAATTTACCTGTACTTTCATTCATGTCATGCACTGTATCCGTTATGGTCTTCTCTACGTCGGGAAGATCGGACACCAATTTGCTGATCGTTTCAGAGAACATCTCTGGGACAACTGCACAAACCACCCCCACCGCCCTGTGACTGCACACTTCAAATCCCCCTCCTAATCCAACAAGATCCTGTAGGCCCTGGGGCATCCTACATCGCCACATATTAACCATCCGATGCATGGAGAAAGAACACCTCATATTCTGGCTTTGGACCCTTCAACCACGTGGTGTCAACGTGGATTCAACCAGTTTCCTCATTCCCCTCATCCCACATTATCTGAGGTGCCAGCGTCCAACTCAGCTCGAACCTCTTGAACTATCCATACATAAGCCTTTCCCATATATAAGCTCCACCCTCTTTTGAGACCTATCACCTTATCCCCCATATTCATCGACCTACCCCATTCCCAGCTAGCTTCCTCCAAGCCCCACTCCCCTCTCATTTATGTCTCAGCCCCTTGGCACACGGACCTCATTCCTGATGAAGGGCTTTTGCCCGAAACATAGATTCTCCTGCTGCTCGGATGCTGCCTGACCTGCTGTGTTTTTCCAGTACAGCACACTCTGTCAGGAAATTATCTGACACAATCATACTCACAGACGCAGACCTGAGGGATAATGTTTCATGAAGCCCTATCACCGTACCTGGCTCTATCCTGTCCCGCTGCCAGGACAGCCCGACTAGTGTTGGCAAAACCCTGCAATACTGTCAGGGAAGGACTTATCCTGGAATTGGCCAACATTGATTCCAGAACACGGGAAATCTCATGGTAACAGGGCAAAAATGTTCAAGGAAAAGGCCTGATAGACATCCACTGCCCTCCGCTGCATGCCTTGACGATAACTCAGTTCCCTCGATGTTGAAAACAAATGAGTTTGATAAGGACACCGAACGTACTCTGGGTGTGGGTCCACAATGTCCATCATCAAGATTGTCTCCACATGCCCAGCACTGACTGAGCAGGGCGAGGCCTCAAATACACAGCAGCCAGACTGTGGAAGTGATGGATGAACCAAGGGATACATTCTCACCAAACCCCTTGTCATTCATGGATCTGTCCCTCAAAGCATCTGTCGGAGCACGCAGCACACTATCCTGCAGAGGGCAATTCTCAGCCTAATGTTGAAGAAACTATCCACTGTGTTATGTAGTACTACATCCTCTGAAGTAGACATGCTTGTAAATGACCGACTAAGTGGAAACTGGACATCCATGAGGCACGGTGGACTATCAGCAGCTGTAACATCAATAGCCCTCCCGCCATCATAAAGTCAGAAGTGATTTGGAGATGCCGGTGTGAAGTGCAAAGTTAAAAATTACGCAACACCAGGTTATAGCTCAACAGGTTTATTTCGAAGCACTAGCGTTCGGACCACTGCTCCTTCATCAGGTGGTTGTTGAATATAAGGTCGTAAGACACAGAACGTATAGCAGAATTTAACAGTGTGATGTAACTGTCATTATATTTTGAAAAAAAAGACCTGGATTGTTCGTTAAATCTCTCATCATTTAGAATGAACATGTTGTTTTCAGTTCTTTTATATGTCAATTGGAGAAATTTTTTAAAAGTTACATTCTCAAATGAACTTGAATTGGTGGCATGGGTCTGAAGGAGCCTGTGTGCATGTACGAGTGTGTGTGTGCGCCGGAGTATCTATGTGTCGGACTGTGTGTAGTAGTCTTGTCCGTGTCTGTCAGTGTGTTTGTGTGTCTGTGTCTGTGTGTGTATACTGCAGCGTGGTCACCTTTAGCGTGACATGAATCTAAGGGCTGCTCACATATGGTTCCACATGTGTCAGCCATTCATAGCGACACCGACACTGAAACAGACTATTCAGCCCATCAAGAGTTTTGGATAGGAACAAATGAGGCCATTCAGACATTCGATGCTTTTACTCAACGAGTGAAGTCGATCTTCTAATTTCTTATGCCTGTTACATAAGAAATGGAAGGGAGCATTCAAACTTTCAAAGCTGCTGCACAGATATGCAGGTAAGACTCGTTACTGAACAGCGAGCAGGAATAAATTCGGGATAAATCAGTTTTTAACATTTAATACAAATTTACTACTGCACTGACACAGTGACTAGTGCTGGGGCCGTAACCATTGGCAACCAATAGCAAATGTTTAGATAATTGGAACAAATGTATTCTAACTAGGATAGGCAGGGCATTACGTTATCGAGAGGAGGTATATTGGGCAAGCAATGGACAACAATTCAGCAGCTGTAATTTAACGTGCGTAACTGTGGACCTTTGAATTTTTCAGGAAGAATAGAAGGCTGTTTATTATATAAACGAAGAGAGATTACAGAACTTACTGGCCCGGTGAGTACTGGAGGATTCACTCTGACCCATTCAGAAGTGGTAAGTGTTGTTCCATCTCCCTGATGGTCTGCTCTCTGATGCTTCCAGTGGTCCCGTTGCTTACAGTACACATGAAGTTTCTGATGTTGTTGGTTGGCGGTGGAGAGTGGTGACGGGGAGGGTGTTTTGATCGTGTATCAAGTGCATGGCCTTTATCCAAGAGGGCATCGTTTCTTTCTACATGGAGACCAGAAAATGATGGGAATGTCGAACTGCTTCTAAATGAAGACGCTGTGGCTGTTGCCAGGAGACTGTATTAACGAACATGATATACTGAGCATGGTTGCACACGATATTAATGACGTGAAAAATGGAGTGTCCAATCATAAGAATGAGAATATCTTTTAATAAAATATTACAGAACAGCTGAATGAGTTAGTTATATCACATTCTCAATCCACCACAGAGGTGAATTAACACAGAGGAGATATTTGTTCAGCACAGATCAAGCCGTGCTCGGTCTAGCCCAACAATCTGTTGAGTGCAGAAAATGAGCAGACCACAGCAGTACGTTGATCTATGAACCCAGTCTAGATATCTGTCCGGCACCGGAAACTGTGCAGACCACAGACGTGTATTGGTCTATAAAAACGGATTGGATCTCTGTTCATCACTGGGAGGGATGCAGACCACAGCAGTGCATTGATCTTTAAATCTGGTCTAGATAGCAGTCCTGCACGGGGAGCTGTGCAGAACACAGAAGTGCATTGACCAATGAACCCAGACTGAATATTTGTTCATCACTGGGAGCTATGCAGAGAACAGCAGTACAATTGTATTCAGGCCATTCTGAGCGAAGCACTTTGTATGATGTTGAAATAAATTTTATTTCATTTTCTCCCGTTTTCAATTTTTTTAATGTACTCTTCCAAATTATCGGGTGACAATAGTTTGTAAAGGCTTGAACCAAATGAAATGGCAGCAATGGACATGTTCATCTCCTTCTGTTAATATCTCAGGGACTGAATTGCAAGGAATCGGACAAAATATGTCTGAGACACCAAAAGAAATTCTTCGAAGAAGGAAACCGTCATGAATTGTCCGAAAGATGGCGGCAGGGTCAGAATCTTTCCAGGCGGCGCTCCTCTGCTTCACCCACTCACTCATTGTGTGTCTCCATTTTTAAATCCTTTATTCTTGAGGGTCGTTTTTCCCCAAACGTTAACATTTTTGAAGGTACTCCGACAGGAATGAAGGAATTGAGTCTCAGGATGGAGGTTGGTGTTGGGAGGGCTGGTCGTGAGATTTGAAGTACAGAGCAGTCTGGAGAGTGGGCCTGGCATGGTCTGGAAATGGGGCCCGGCATGGTCTAGAGACTGCGCCAGTGGAGACTGGGCTGACATGGTCTGGATTCTGGGCCCGGTGCATCCAGGAGATCGGACGAATATGATCTGAAGCTGTGCTTCGTGCAGTCTGGAGACAAGGCCCAGTAAAGTCTGAAGACTGGGGCCGGTGCGGCTTGGCGACTGAGTGTGATGCTGACTGGGGACTGGGCCGGGCACGGTGTGCAGACTGATCCCGCATGTTCTGTAGACTGTGCCCATTGTGGTCTGGAGACTGAGCCCGACGCTGTCTACAGACTGGGCTGTGTGCAGTCTGGAGACTGTGATGCATGGAGCTTGGGCTCATTGTAGTCTGAAGACTCGACTGGGCATAGCGTGGATACTGGGCTCGATGCGATTGGTGGACTGGACTTTTGCAGCTGGAAACTGGGCCTTGCGCAGTCTGGAGACTGGGTCGTGTGCTGCCTGGAGACTGGGCGTAGTTTGGCCTGCAGACTGGGCCCAGTGTCGCCTGGAGTCATGGCTAGCTTAGGTCCAGAGATTGGGCGCCATGCTGCCTAGACAGTGGGCCCAGCGTAGTCTGGAGACTTGTCCCAGTGAGGTCTGGAGACTGGGTCCGGTGTGGTCGGTAGACTGGGCCCAGTGCAGCCCAGTGCAGTCTGTGAGAACTCGGTGTTCTCACAGACTGGAGTATAAGCAACTTTAATTCGATTCGGTTCATTTTTCATTTTTATTCTTCTGCTGGACTTACATTTATTATTCTTTAAATTTCGTATCGATCACTCAAGAATCTTTACCGAGGTGCCTTGTAAATACGATATCCCATAAGCGAGGACATTGCATGGTTTGTAATGCATTTATTAGAGTGCACGTGTCAATGAAGCCAATTCAACTCAAATGTGAGAGAGTCGCCGTCTTTGATGCTTTTCCCAACAAAGCTGCTCGTTCTGCACTGGCCTGGAGCAGCATGCAGTGGGTGGCCACTTCAAAAACACGGGTGACAGATTGAGAACGAGTGAGAGTGCGAAGATTTTCATCCCCATTTCAATGGATTCACTCCCAAAACAACAGGAAGCCAAATGCTCCGAGATGTAGATGCATTAATACATTGAAGCACTGACACAAAGACACATGAAAACACACACACACACACACACACACACAAACATACGTGCACACACACACACACACACACAACTATAAACACCCATACACAGATTGACACACATACACACAACCATAAAAACACAGGTATATGCAGACATTCGACCACTCATGCCTGCCTTCCCAATCAATAAGATCATGGCTGATCTGATCCTGGCCTCGTCTTTATTTCCTCTTGAGAAATAAGGCAGGACAAGTGACTGACCTGTCACACTTTGTGCACATTGGAAGCTGTGACTGAAAGTTTATGAGTTTGAAAATAGTTCCGGAAAAGGATACGCCTCTTCCACAAAGTAATTTTATAAAGTGGGGCAAGGCCAACTGTGATGGTATTAGACAGGAACTTTCGTAAGATGTTTGCGGGAAAGCTGGTCACAGGTAAAGGGACGTCAGGCAAGTGCGAGACTTTCAAAAGCGAGAGTGTTAAGGGACAACATGTTTCTGTTAGTGTGAAGTGGAATGCCAGCAGTAGTAGGGAACAGGTCATGACAGGAGATATTGAGGCAAAGAAAAAACAAGGAGGTTGATGTCAGATACGGGCTGCTGGGGATCAAGGGAATTCCTCAAGGAGTATAGGCGGTGTTGGAGAAAACCCGAGGGAAATCAGGAGGGGGAAATGAAGCATGCGATAGCTTTGGCTGATAGGGTTATGGAGAACCAAAAGAGAATCTGCAATGATATTACGGAAAAAAAAGAGTAACTCAGGAGAGAATCGCGGCCCTTAAGTATCGAAGAACATTCAATCTGTGGACTCACAGACGATGAATTCGATTAACTAGGGGCTCTGGTTGCTTCGGTTTCCTCCCAAAGTCCAAAGATGTTCAGGTCAGTTGAGTTGGCCACCCTAAATTGTCCATAGTGTTAGATGCATTAATCAGAGGGAAATGGTACTGAGTGAGTTACTCTTCGGAGGGTCGGTGTGGGCTGGTTGGACAGAAGGGCCTGTTTCCACACTGTAGTGAATCTTATCTAATCTAGGTTTAATGTCACATGTACTCACATCAGGACAGTTACATTTCTACAATAACCTCATGTGACACATCTTCAATAGAAAGGTAACCACGCACAACCCCCAAGTACAGAAACATTGTGCAATGTGGAAAAAAGAAAACAATGTTAAAATTTAAAACATTTCATCCATTCCTGCAAAATTGTAAAAGCACAGAAATAGTTAACCGTCCAACAACACAGTCCATATGTGTGTGGCCATGCTGGGTTCACACTCCTCACAAAGACTCGACCTCCTCTTACTCCGCTGCTTTACCGCCAATTCGTCCTCATTGGATGAGATTCTACATGAATATATCGCGTCAGTATTTACTGCGGAGAAAGTCATGGAAGCGAGGGAACTTGTGGACACCAAAAAGAAGGCGAGGTTTTGAAACGAGTCCTCATTTTAAAATAGGAATTGCTGCAGGTGATAAAATGCATAACCGTTGGTAAATTCCCAGCACGTGTTCCGTTGTATCCCAGATCATTGCAGCAAGCTGAGAAAGAAACTGCGGGGCCCTTAGCTGAGATATTGAATAATCGCTTAGTGCTATGAGGATGCATCACTGGATCCAAAACATTAACTGTGATTTCACTGCACAGATGCGGCCACACCTGCTGAGCTTTCCCAGCACTTGCTGTCTTTGTTTTTAATTTATAGCATCCTCATCTCTTTTAGTGTTTTATTTGCATCATTGACAACCACAGATGAGCTGCTGGAGGACTGGATGACAGCTAATGTAATCACCTGTTCTTTTTAAAAAGGAGACTGCAAGGAAAAACCAGGGAGCTGCAGAACGTTGAGGTTGATGTCGGGGTGGACAGGTGTTTGGGGGAGATTTTAAGAGACAGGATTGATCAGCATTGGGAAAGGCAGGGACTGATTAGGGGCTTTGTGTATGGTAAAACGTGTCTCACCAACTTGATTGATAAATTTCAGGAGGTGGTAATGAAGTTAGATGAAGGCAATCTACGTGGACTTAGTAAGGCTCAACAAAAATTCCTCATGGTAGCCTGGTTAAGAAGGTGATTTCACAGGGGATTAGGGAGGGCTAGTTAATTACATGCACAGGTGGTTTGACAGTATGAGACAGAGGGTAGTGGGAGAGATTTGTTGCCACAATTTGTTGTCAATGATGAGTCATTTGCCACAAGGACTAGTCTGCCGTTTTTCGTTATTTTTTAGTGATTTGTATGAAAAGATAGGAATGATGAATAGTAATTTTGGAGACGAAACCAAAATTGGTTTTATAGTGGACAGTGAAGAAGGTCACTTAAAAGGACAGTGAGATCTTGAACAACTGGGTCAGTGGGCTAATGAATGGCAGATGGAGCTTCATGCAGATAAATGTTAGGTGTTGCATTTTGTGAGATAAACCAGGGCAGGATCTGCACAGTTAAAAGCAGGGCTCTGCAGAATGTTGTTTAATAGACTGACCCGGGATTGTAGGTAGATAACTCATTGAAAGTGGAGTCGCAGGTGAGGAATGCCTACGTTCATTGATCAGAGCATTGAGTATATGAGCTTGGACATCATGTTCCAAAGCTCCACATGGAGGTCTGAATATAAATCTTGTCACTCTGCTATATGAAGGATATTATGAATTGGGAAGGGTACAAAATATTTAACATGATGTGAGAGAGACAGGATGTTTTGAGATACAAGGCTAGGCTGGGAATTTGTTCCCTTTGAAGACTTGATAAAGTTACATCAAGCCATGAGGGGCATGAATATGATGCATAGCCAAGGTCTTTATTCCACAGGTTGGGGTGTCCAAAACCAGAGAGTATAGGTTTCAGGAGAGAGAGATCTAAGAGGTAGTTGTTTCTCACATATTTTCAATATGTAGCGGGCTATCAGAGGAAGTGGTAGCGGCAAACACAACTACAACATTTAATAGACAATTGGATGGTGCATGAATAGGAAAGGTTTTTAGGGATATGTTCCCAAAGCAGAAAAATAGATCTAGTTCAGTTTAGGAGACCTGGTGAGCATGGACGTGTTGAGTCAAAGGGTATGTTTGCATAATCTATGACTCAAAGAGATTATGACTCTTTCACACCCCTCTCATCTCCGTCATTACCCTTCAATTTATTTCCAGGTAATAAACACTATGTAGATACTTCCAATGATCTAGTTTTCTGATTTTAATAGAGAATTCCTAAAATAACATGGTCCTGCAGAGCATAGCTGAAGCAGAATTGTATTCAACCACAGTTTGTAACTTTTTGCCGAGAATGATCCATTAGTCTACCGTTACCATCAAGCCGATCGAATGTTCAGAGACGAGTGAGGGTGAAAGTGCCAGAGTCAGAAACATGTGGACCTAAAACTGAACACAAACCATTAAAGCGACGGCACTTGAATGGTTACATTTCAATGTGCAGGTTTAACATCTGATGGAGAGGGCGAAATGATCCCAAGACCAACAGATCAGCTCAAATCTCTGCTGTCCCGCCTCATCCAATGTTAAATGATGATGGACGATTGAACAACTCACTGGAGGAGTTGACTCCATAACTATCCCCATCCTAAATTATTGAATATCTCTGCACATGATGGTAAAAGACAAGTATGCAGTATCTGCATTATCCTCAGCCAGAAATGTTGAGTTGTTGATCCATCTCACACTTGCCATGATTTCAGTCTTCAACCAATTTGATTCAGTGCACATGACAGGAAGAAACAACTGAACACAGTTTTTAAGACAAAGGCAATGATCCCTGACAGCATTCCTGCAATAGGACTGAAAATATGTGCTGTCCAACAAGCAGGGTCCATGGGGAAGCTGTTTCATTCCAGTTCCAACTCTGACAACTATCTGGGAAGTGGGCAATTACTCAACTATATCCAGTCATACAAGAAGAGAATAATTAAAATCTGACCAATTAGTGACCCGTTATCCTCATGATGATAGTCAAATTGGTGGAAGTTCTTTTTTGACGGAGCTGTCAGGCAGCACAGAAATAATCTACTCAGTGTGGTTTCTGATAGGTCCCCATGAAAAGATGGTGCCGTTGTGGAAATGTCACTGGATTACTAATGCAGAACAGGCTGATGCTCTGGCAGATGGTACGAGTTAAAGCAATTAATAAAATATCAAGATCTAAAATGTGGTGTCAGTAATAGTGCCCTTGAAGCCAATGTCGATTTCAAACAACGATTTACATTCCCAATGTATTTAAAGAAAGCAAATCTCCAGTGGTTTCCAGGTCAGGCCGAAAAGTGATTCCAGACTCACAGCCATGTGATAAACTGTTCAATGGTCCCTCAAACAGCCAAGCAAGACACTTAATTCTGTCAAACTGCTCCGAGGTCTTTAAGAAAAAATCCGGGCAGAATACTGGCACCAACCTCGGTATCGAAAAAGGAATGGGCAACACAGTCCTTTCGACCCTGCAGAGACTTCCTTCCTAACATCTGAGAGCTTGTGACAACATTTACAGAGCTTTCCCACAGACTGCACAAAAACATCGGGAACGGGGTATGCCATTCAACACAGAGAATCTCCCCCATGCTGGTTTTCTCTTAATGGCCATATCCCTTAATGTGATCAACCATCGTGAAATATAGGATATGAATTGCAATTGTCCCTTTTCTCCATTGATTTTTCTCCCCATTCAATTACAGGTGGTTCTCAAATGAAGCGAGTTTATTAAACAGATTTGGCTGTAACGTAATTAGTAAATTGTGGATCTTATTTTTATAAAGCAAACGCTCGTTCACTGTTACGCGATTCCATCCCTGATGCCAGCTGAACAGCAAAACCCTGCCTCAGGATTCTCGGTCGGCAAAATATACACTCAGTGTGTTCAGTTCCAACAGGAATGCAATCCGTTCTGTGAGGCTTTAAATTGAGCCTGAACTGCGAATTGAAGTCTACACTTAGAAGGAACGCTATTCCAACCAGGAGGAGAATCTTCGGGAGAACTGGAGAACCACGTCAGCGTTACGTGTTCAATCAGCTCACGCGCTTATTTGTGAAGAGCTTGATAAAAGGTAAACTGCTGTAGTCAGAGAACGCTGTGTTAAAAATATAGATTTCCTGTACTATTTCATTATAATTTATGAAATTATGAGGTTGACTTTGACTGTGCTGTCCGTTGTATTAGGCTAACTATTAATTTTGTTTTGCTTTTTACTGATATTTTTGTAATTGCGCCGAGAAACCTGCTCTTACACCGGCCCCATTATTTATATAGAATGATTTTCTATAACACTATGTTGCACGGGAAGACAACTATTGTGTTATAGAAGACCTACCGCTAATAATGCCTGATCTTTTATCTCCACAGCAAACTACTGTCTCTCACGATCCCTTCACTGTCTAGAAATCCTTATTGATACCCAATGCCTTGGCTTCCACAACCTGATGTGGGAGAGAATTTCCCAGGTTCAACAGTCTCAGGGTGCGATATTGATTCTCAACTCAATGCAGATTGGCCTGCCCGTACGTAATGCTGTGGCCCCTTGTTTAAGGCATTCCAGCCAGGGGAGTTATCACCGTTGCTTCCAATCTATCTCGTACTGTCAGAGTTTTAGATATTTCATTGAGATGTCCTCTCACTTTCATAAACCCCATGAAATATAGAATCAGTCGACCCAAACTCTGGTCTCACAACAAGTCTATCATCTCGGGGATCAGTCTGATCATCCTTCGGTGCTTACCCTCAATGTCAGTTTTGGCCTTGATTGGGTAAGGAGATCAAAATTGCACACAATACCACACGATGCCCGGGATGGATACTCACCAAGACCACGCACAGCTGCAGTAAGACAACTTTACTCCTGTACTCAAATCCCTTTGAAATGAAGATCAACACATAATTTATCATCCTAACTGTTTTCTGCCCGCGTTGTGTTGGTTTCAGTGACTTGTATACAGGGAGATCCAAATAATTTTCAATGTTACAGCTGCTCACTTGGTGGGTCTATGCACAGTGGTCAGTGAGAATTGCCATTCCCCTTATTGACTTTTAGCTTCGGACCTCACTGCCCTGGAGGTCTGCGCAGAAGAACACAAAAAAGGGGCATCAGTCTCTTGAAAGATCAATATATTTCAACCAATACATTTCAAATGCTCGGCTACCATTCTCTGATTAACACCAAAATGCACAACCTCATATCTTCACAGATTGCTCCTTATCTGCCACGTATTTGCCCATTCACTTCATTCATCTCCATTTACCCGGGTTACATTCGATCTGCCATTCATCAGCCGATGTGGCCATTCGATCTCTACCTTCCTGGAACAAAGGATTTTCCTCCTCGCTGCCAACCACCCGGCCAAGAGAGGTGAATGCAAGGGCTTAGGTAAGAGCAACTGGCCTCGACATCAAGGCTGCATTTAACTGAGGATGACATCAAGGAGCCTGAACAATATTGCACTCAATGAAAATTGTTTGTAACATCTCCACTGTTTGGAGTCATTAATACCACAAGGGAAGATTTTAATAATCGGTGAATATCAATCATCTCAGCGATGGGACAGCGTTGCAGGAGATCCTCCGTCTAGCTTCCTCAGCCCAAACATCTCCAGCTTGTCAAAAAGAATCTCTACAATGTGGAAGCAGGCCATTCAGTTCATTGAGTCCACACTGATCCGAAGTGGGGATATTCATTGACGATCACACCATGTTCAGAAACATTCCCCGCCCCAACACCAGCACTCGCTACTGAAGAAGTCAGTGAGCATGTGCAACAAGACCTGGGGAATATTCAGGCTTGCGTTATGAACATGTCGGTAACATTTATGTAAAAGCGCTGCACATTTCAACAGTAAATAAGCTGCATGGTGACTCAGTGGTTAGCAGTGCTGCCTCACAGTAATAGCGTCCTGAGTTCGATTCCAGGCTTGGGAGATTGTCTGTGTGGAGTTTGCACATTCTCCCCCATCTGCGTGGGTCTCCTCCAGGTGCTCCGGTTTCCTCCCTGAGTCCAAAGATGTGCAGATCAGGTGAACGGGCCATGTTAAATTGCCCACAGTGCTAGGTGCATTAGTCAGTGGGAAATGGGTCTGGGTGGATTATTCTTCGGAGGGTCGGTATGGATTGGTTGGGCCGTAAAGCCTGTCTCCACACTGTAGGGAATCTAATCGAAGTGAAGGAGATCATTCAGTACCTCAATCTGGTTTGACAAGAAAGCCATTCAACCTATCAGGACAAGGAGATGGACTGCCCATTCAGTCCCTGCTGTCTGATACACAGGAAGACAATAAGTCTGCTCACTCCCATTCGTCACTTACATGGGATCGGGAAAAAAACACATTTCAAACCTGGAATCATTTACAATGAAACAGGAAGAGGTGATCAGCTTCTAAAATCACAAACATGGTCCAGGAAGATGTCAGTGATGCACCAATATCGTAAGCTAATGGAGTAACAAATGCACAGATGGATTGCTCCATATTATTCCCCGTAGCTTCATTACTCATAGGGCATATGTCATATTTTGACATGGTGTTCTGGCACTATGAATGGAACCTTTTTTCATTAATTTCAAAGGCATCTTCCAACCCTGAGAGAGCTGGCCCATGGTCTCTCTGCAGGTCACAAGCTGGCGGGGAATGGCAAACTATTTCAGAATGAATGTATTCCGGCTGCTCACCGGATTGTGAATGATATAACGTTAAGTGCAGGGTCCCACAGTAACTCTGCATTAAAGTATTCAAAGTTCATTCAGAGCCTGTATCTCTCTGTCAATCGACATGAGGTCTCTGCCAGGCACATAAATTCCCAGAAAGAAAATATCCTGCAGGAAGTATGGAATTTCACACCTTATTAATGGCTGTTTCAGACATAAGGAGTACGTTTCCATAACCATCAATTGTTAACTACTTATTCTCTCACAGATCTACAGATTAAACACATTGTTACTGCACACTCTCATCATGGTAACACGATGTCAGGGTTTAATGGCACGTCTCCAATCGTGAAGTTCGAGGTGATGGAGAGAGATGACGCTTTCTCTTAACATTACGATGATTCTAGTGTGTTTTGGCAGGCTAGGAGGTGCTGGGCTCCCGAGGTTGCCTGCTACTGAACAACAAGCTTTCTGAGTCTTCTTGTTTTGTTTCTTTATGTTTCACTTCAACATTTATTTTACTATCATTTAACGGCTTGAGTGGGCATAGGGCATTTTTGAGCAGCTCCATTAGTGGCGTAGGCGGGGTGAGTACGTTCCCTTCCTTATGGGCATTATGGTCTGTGGAGTGGTGCTCTGCTTCAGTGGAGAGATGGTAAAACTGATTCACACAGAATTCTTAGTTTGACAGATCGCCAGTTATCGCTGGCATATAAGCAGGGTTGTGTGGCAGTAAATACCTCTGGTCTGCTGTACACTCTCTTTATGATTTATCTCAGAATGGCCTTTTGATGATGTGCAGTGACACTTGGTTGATTATTTAATTCAAATTCAGTTAGTTCTCATGGTCAAAAGAGTGTGATTACAAGTGAGGCAGGTAGGGCTATTCAAGAATTCAGAAATGGAGGAACCTCAGCTTTTGACTTTATCCAACAGGTATGAGATGCTTGGTCTTTGTGTGGATGAATAAAAGGGCTGCAGGGAGTATGAGCCAGCTGACGATGGCACCGTGTTGCAGAAGGCCATTAAAGAAGGTAGTTATAGGGTATCTATAATTAGGGTGATAGATAGTATCCTTTGCAAGTCGGATCGAGAGTCCCGCATGGGACATTGCATTCCCAGTGCCAAGGTGCAGGGCATTTCTGCAGGATCCAGTTGTTGTGGTCCGTGTTGAGACTCAAACAATGGGCAGCCGAGAATGGAGGACCTTTTTGGGTATTATCAATCACTCGGAACAATATTGAAGAGGTTTATGGTGTCTAGATTACTGTTCGAGCACATGCAAGTTGGTTTAGGGATACGGAAATTGGGGAACTCAACACCTGGCTAAGGGATACGTTGGGAAAGTGGGGTTCCATTTACATAAATTACTTACGTTTTCACTTAAATTACTTACTTAGATTACTTACTTACAGTGTGGAAAAAGGCCTTCAGCCCAACAAGTCCACATCGACTCACGGAAGCGCAACGCACCCAGACCCATTCCCCTATATTTACCCCTTCACCTAACGCTACGTGCAATTTAGCATGGCCATTTCACCTAAACTGCATATTTTTGGATTGTGGGAGGAAACCTGAGCACCCGGAGGAAACCCACACAGACACGGGGAGAATGTGCAAACTCCACACAGACAGTCACCTGAGGCGGAATTTGAAACCAGGTCTCTGGCGCTGTGAGGCAGCAGTGCTTACCATGGCCGCGGCATTGGCATCGGTTTTGGAACTGGGATGTCTGCAACGATGGAACGGTCTCCACCAGAACCAATATAGAAGCAGTGTTCCAGCAAAAATGATAAATAGTGTGGTTATGAGGAATCTAACCTCGTCAGTCGGAGTGAAGGGAAAGGGAAAACGACAGGACATATGATGGTCAATAAAAAGGTATGCAGCAGGTGAGCGTGCGTGCAAGAGGGTTTCGTTTCAAGGCCGACTGTGAAAGAAGGAAAAAGGTAGGAGATATTCTTCGAGATGTTTTGGAAATCATGAGGGTCAGAAAGCTGGCATAACAGCTCAATACCTGAATGCTCGTAGCATTCATAACAAGGTTCATGAGTTAACTGCACAAATCATCGTGAACGAGTTTGATGTAGGAAACATTTTGGAGACATTGTTACAGGATGGTCACAACTCGGAGTTAATTATCCAGTGGTACCAGACTATTTGGAAGAACAGACAAAAAAAGGCACGGGGGGTGGTGTAGAACTGGTATTCAAGGACAACATCAGGACGTTGCTGAGAGTATGAAAATTATTCTGTCAGTTATGTAGATAACTTTGTGTCTAATGCATGTCTGGGAGCATATTCCAGGACTCCAGTTACAGTTAATGGTAGTGTATTTTAATGGAGTACTTAAATCACTGTTGGATGACTTAATGCTGAAGACGATGTTGTTGTAATGTGGTAGGTTAAGTGTAATGTAGGAAATCAGTGTGGCAGACGATGATTAGTTTAAAAAGACAAAGCAAGCCAGCATGTTGGTTAAGCTAATGTTATCTGATAAGCGTGGGAACAACAAAAGTATGAACTGTAGAAGGACGAAGAGATTGGCGATAGTCAGGGAAGACATTTTGCTGGCTGCCACAGCTTTGATTTTGCAAGATTAAGGTTTTAATTTCGTGAATGACTTTCTGCGTTTCCTGGCTATTTTAAATAGAACATTGAGTGAATTTTCGACAATAAGTAATAATTTAAGTTCTAAGAAGAATGAGGTTTAATCCAATTGAGTGGAATTTGAAATTCTTAGAAGAAAAAGCCACTGATAGTCGTCTGTCGGCCATCAAATTAAAGATAACATTGGGGCGGGCAATAAACAAAGCAATATCTAATGCCTGTAAAAACTAGTAATGCAATTGCCATGGGGATTTTAATCGACATAGCGATTAGTCGAACCAACTCGTTCAGGCTATCCTTGAAGGAGGGAATCTTTGAATGTGCCCGCAATAGTTGTCTTGAACAGTTTGTAATGGAAACGATGGGGGAGCAAGCTATCCTGAATCTGGTCCTATGTGATGAGACGGGTATAATCAATGGTCTCATTGTCAGGAATCTTCTTGGAAGGAAGGGTGACAATGTGGTTGAATTTACGATACAGATGGAGAGTAACAAAGGAGACTAGAATACAAGGAGGGTGGATTTGGATAAAGTAGTCTGGAGATTAAGACTTTATTGTGGGACAGATGACGAGGAGTAGAGGACTATCAAAGCAATTTTTCAAAGTGATCAGCAAAGGCATATTTGAATGATAGACCCGTTAACTGAACCTCTGTAGTGGGGAATATGCTTGTGTTTATTACCAAGAAAGAAAGAAATAGCATGGCATCTCGATTGAAATTGTCCCATTGGACAGACGCACTATGGATCATGAAGAGCAGCACATGCTTAAAGATGTTTTTAGAATTCTATGAAGAAATTACGACCATGGTGGACAACAGTGTATCAGTGAATATGGTGCACCAAGATTACCAAAAGGTCTTCGACAAGTTGCTGCACCAAAGGCTGCTGCAGAAGATGTGGACCCATTATGTTATGGAAAGAGTATTAGGCTGGATAGAGGATTGACTGACAGGAAGCAAGGTATGGGGATGCATGAGTGCTATTCTGGCTGACAAACAATGACTAATATTGTGCCTCAAGGATCAGTCTGGGGAACGCAATTAATCACAATTTATACAGACGATTTGGAGTTGGGGACGAGGAGTCGTATGTCAAAGTTTGCACATGACTCCAAGATGAGTGGCAGAGCAAAGTGTTCAGCGGACTGTGAAACTCTGCCGAGGAACGTACATACTTTAAGTGAACAGGCAGGTGGAATACAATGTTCAGAAATGTGAAATATTCCATTATGTTGGAGTAACAGTAAATGGATTATTGCTTGAATGGTAAAACGTTGCAACACGCTATTATGCAGTGGGACCTGTGTGTCCTTGTGCATGAAGCAGAGAAGGTTGGTCTGCAGATACAATAAATAGGAAGGCAAATGGAATTTTGTCGTTCATTGCAAAAGGCATTGAATTTAAAAGCAAGGTGATTATGTTGCACCAGTACAGGCTGGTAAGACCACAACTTCAATTTTGTGCGTAGTTTTAGTCTCCTTATATGAGAAAGGATGTATTGGCACTGGAGGAAGTGCAGAGGAGGTTTACTAGAATGATTGTGGAGTTGGCGCTGTTGGCTTATGAGGGGATTCTGAGTAGAGAAGGATCATATTTATTGGAAGTAAGCAGAATGGGGATATCTTATGGAAAAAAATGATATTACGAAGGAAATGGATATTTTAGAGTAGAGAGTATGTTTCCATTGGCAGGTGAACCGAGAATAAGAGGACATAGCCTCAACATTAGGAGGAACATGTTCAGGGCTGCATTGAGAAGGAACTTCTTCCCCCAGCGGGTTCTTCTTCTATGGAATTCATTGCCTACTCAGGTAATTGACGCTAGTCCACTGAATGCTTTTAAAGCTAAGCTAGATATTTTGATGGTTACAGTGAAAACGCGATTAAGTGGAACTATGTCCACACAATTATCAATCATTATCTTACTGAATGTCGGAAAAGGCTTGAATGTCCAGATGCTCTACTCCTGCTTCTGTTGTTATGTTCTTATGAGCGCAAATGAATTCATCTGTATAGCAGGGCCAGTTATCCTGCCAGCACGTATAGCTGTATGCACCACACCATTACATTGTTTAATGGCAGACCTTTGAAAAGAGGCCGATTGGAACGTAGGAGTACAGTATAAAAACGTATCTGGTATCTAGGCAGAGCGCACGTTAAGCAGGAGGAGACACGGGACTGCTGGGAAAGTGAGGCTTTACAATTGGGCGATTGCTTTACTGGAAACTTTGCTCGGGTAGTTTCCCCACCCATCCTCCTCCTCTTACCAAAATATAAGATTCTGTGCATCGTATTGATAAGGTGACTTTCTTTTTCATCTCTTTAGTTTTCAATCGGGCCTTGGGAATTTCGAATAGTGAGAATGGAGTTAGGGCAGTTGAATATTCCTCCTGCAGAATGTGGGAGCAAAGAATCACCACTTATATCCATGCTGACTGCAGGAAGGTCAGTCAACTCCAGCTTTTCAAAAATAGAGTTCGAGAACTGGAGCTGGATGAAATTCGGATCATTCAACAGGCGGACGGGGTTATTGAGAAGAGCTACGGCAGGTAGTCATTTCTCAGGTTGAAGAATAAGGCATATGGGTGGCTGTCAGGTGACGGAAAGTAACCAGCGGGCAGTAGAGGTGTCCTCTGTTGCCGTTCCCCTCAATAAAAAGTATACTGTTTTGAATACTGTTGGGGTGGACGACTTACCAAGGGAAAGCAATGAGCGGCAGGTTTCTGGCACAGAGTCTTTCCCTGTTGCTCAGAAGGGAAGGTAGAAGAGAAGCAGAGAATGAATCATTTGGGACTCCATAGTTAAAAGGACATAGGCACCAACGACACAGGTAGGAAGAGAATTGGTGACTTAAGGAAGACATTCAGGGAGTTCGGGTGAAATCTTAGATCTAGAACAAAGAGTGTAGTTATCTCTGGTTTGTTGCTCGTGCCACGTGCTAGCAAGGTGGAGAATTGGGGAGAGAGGGCTTCAACACGTGGCTACATGAATCGTGAAGAAGGAAAGGTTTTGAACGCCTGGATAATTGGGTTGCTTTCTCGGATTGGTAGATCCTCTGCAAACAAGATGGTCTTCACCTAAGCTGGGCTTCACCTGAACCAGAGGGGTACCAAGATCATGGGGAGGATATTTGCTATTGTTCTTCGGGTGGGCTCAAACTAATTCAGCCGGGGGATGGGAACCTAAATTGTAGTTCAAGTATAGAGAAGCTTGAGAGTAGGGAGGTCTGAAATATAGTTCCAGGGTCGCAAGACAGCACCGACAAGCAAGAAGTTGGTTTGAAGCGCGTGTATGTCAACGCCAGGAGTATCCGGAATAAGGAGGGTTAACTTGCAGCAAGGGTCGGTACCTAGAATTGCGATGCTGTGAACATTTCAGAGACATGGGTAGAGCACGGACAGGAATGGTTGTTGCAGGTTTCAAGACGTTGTAGATAAGAACAAAGACGATGATAAAAAGATGGGGATGTCGCATTGTTAGTCAATGACAGTATTAAACCTGCAGACAGGATATGTGAGGACTCTTCAACTGACGTAGAATAGGCTGAAATTAGAAACAGGCAAGAAGTGGTCACCTTGTTGGCAGTTTTTGATAGTCCTCTGAATCGTTCCAGAGACATAGAAGAAAGGATAGCAATTATGATCCTCGATAGGAATGAGTCACAAGATAGTTGTTATTGCGGACACAAACTTTCCAAATATTGACTGGGAATGCATTCAAGTATTCTAGATTGGTCCGTTTTGGTCCAATGTGTGCAGGAGGGCTTTCTGATACCGTATATTGACAGGTCAACAAGGGGCAAGGCTACATTAGATTTGGTACTGGGTAATGATCCCGGCCTACTGTTAGATTTGGAAGTCGCTGAGAACTTTGGTGATCATGACGACAATTCGATTACGTTTTACTTTAGCAATGGCAAGGGATAGATATATACCGGAGGGCAAGAGATACAGCTGGACAAAAGGCAATTATGATGCAAAGAGACAAGATTTAGGTTGCATAGGATGGGCCAAGAAAAAACAGCAGAGATGGGCACAGCAGAAATGTGGAGCCCTTTCAAGAAACAGCTACTGTATGCCTTGATAAGTATGTATCTGTCAGATAGGAAGGAAGATGTCGAGCGCAGGGGCCGTAGTTAAATAAGGAAGGTAAATCTCTTCTCATGATGTGGAAGAAGGTTTATGTTCGGAAGAGACGTAAAGGCGCTGTTTGGGCGATTCAAAGTGACACGGTAGCCAGGAAAGACCTCAGCTGTGAGCTAAAATGCGCGAGGATGGGACATAAGACGTTTTGGCGGATAGGATGATGTAAAACCTGAAAGCTTTATCTCATTATATCAGAGTTAAAAGAATGACTGGAGTAAGATTAGGGCCAATCACGATTGTAGTGGGAAGTTGTGCGTGGAGTCTGAGGAGATAGGGGAAACGCTAAATTCATATGTTTTCGACTGTATTGACACTGGATAAAAATAATGTCGAGGAGAATATTGAGAAACAGACTACTAAACTAGATGCGATTAGGGTTCACAAGGAACCGGTGTTAGATATTCTGGGAAGTGTGAAAATGGCTAAATCCTCTGGGCCCGAAGGGGTTTATGATAGGATTCTCTGGAATGCCAGGGAGGAGATTGCTGAGCCTTTGGCTTTTAACTTTGCGTCGTCATTGTCGATAGGAATATTACTAGACAACTCGAGAATAGCAAATGATTTTCCCTTGTTCTAGATGAGATTAGAGACAACCCTGATAATTAAAGACTTGTGAGCCATACTTCCGTTGTGGGTAAAGTGTTGGAAAAGGTTATAAGAGATAGGATTTACAATAATCTTGAAAGGAATAAGTTGGTTAGGGATAGTGAACATGATTTTGTAAAGGGTAGGTCGTCCCTCACAAACCTTATTGAATTCTTCCAGAAGGTGACCAAAGAGGTGACGAGGGAAAAGTGCTTGATGAGGTGTATAGAGATTTCAGAAACGGCGTTTGATAAGAATCCCTGTGGTCGGCTACTGCACAAAATATGGAGGCATAGGATTGAAGGATATTTCGTGCTTTCGATCAGAAATTGACTCGCTGAAAGAAACAGAAGCTGGCAATGGATGGGAAATGCACATCTTGGACTTAAATTGCCCGTAGTGTTAGGTGAAGGGGTAAATGTAGGGGAATGCGTGGGTTGCGCTTCGGCGGATCAGTGTGGACTTGTTGGGCCGAAGGGCCTGTTTCGAAACTGTAAGTAATCTAATCTTAAGTCGTGTACCACAAGGATCTGTTTTGAGTCCATTGTTATTTGTTATTTTTGTAAACGCCCTGGATGAGTGCGCCAAAGGAAGGGTTCAGTAGGTTTGCGGATGACACTAAGGTTGGTACAGTTGTGGAGAGTGTCAAATGATGTTGTACGTTGCAGAGGGGCATAATTAAGCTGCAGAGCGGGGATGAGAGGTGACAAATGGAGTTTAATGCAGAAAAGTGTGAGGTGATTCAGTTTGGTAGGAGCATCAGGAACCCATGGTACTGGGCGAATGGTAAGATTGTTGGTAGTGTAAATGAGCAGAGAGATCTCGGTCTTCATGTCCATAGATCCTTAAAAGTTGCCACTAAGGTTGAAAGGTCTGTTTAGAAGGCATACAGTGGGTTGACTTTTATTATTCGACGGATCAAGTTTCAGAACCATGAGGTCATGCTGCAGCTGTACAAATCTCTGGTGCGGCCGCACTTGAAATATTGCGTACAAGCATGGTGACCACAGTGTAGGAAGGATGTTAAAGGGTCTGAGGGTTTTTTCGAGGAAAAGTACCTGATATGCAGGGAAGGTCTTACAAGGAAAAACTGAGGGACTTGAGGCTGCTTCGTGAGACAAAAGTTAGAGTGGTGTCTTAGTTGAGATATATAAATAATCAGAGGGTGAAATCGGGTGGACAATGAGAGCATTTTACCGAGTAAAATAACGAGGGGTTACAGCTTCAAATTCAGGGTTGATAGATACAGGACAGATGTCAGATGTACTTTCTTTACTCAGAGAGTAGTAGGGGCGAAGAATGCACTGCCTGCAACAGATGCAGACTCGCCAACTTTACGTGCATTTAAATGGTCATTGTATAGACATATGGCAGAAACTGGAATAGTGTAGGTTAAACGGGGTTCAGATTGGTTTCACAGGGTGGCGCAAATTCGAGGGCCAAAGGGCCTGTACTGCGCTGTAATGTACTATGTTCTAACATTGTGTTATATTGTTGCCCAGCGTGGGGAAACTTGCAGCCCAAAGCCGAAAATGACAGGATTATAGTTCCAGTCCATTTAAAGTTGAATATGCCCATTGTGCCATGGCAGGGGGCGCTGTAGGTGTGAAAATCACTGCCAGGGAGAGATGGCGGGGAAGTAAGTTTAAATACCAGCAAATGGGAGGGAATTGGGAAGTACAAAAGGAGGGGGAAAGAAGAAACAATGTCATGGAAGGAAATGTTCACCGGTTTCAGAATGCTGAAATGAAGACTTTTTGATAGAATTCTGCAACGTGAGCCAATGTCTCGAGGAATGGTGACCCTTATGTCTTGTTCTAATCTTTAGTCATTTAATCGTAAAATATCTGCGCCATATTGAATAGCCAACCCTTGGTAAAAGACACCTGTCATTCAGCATAGCTGTACCCTTCATGATATTATAAACCTCTTTAACGTCATCCCAACCTTCTACTCTCCAATGAAAACGTTCCAGCCTATCCAGCCTCTCCTTATACCTCAAACCCTCCACTCTCAGTAACATCCTGTTAAAACTATTTTGAATCGTCTCCAGCTTAATAATGTCGTTCCTGTAACAGGGCAAGCAGAGTTGGACACAGTCGTCAGAAGAGAACTCACCAATGTCTTGTAACATCTCAACACAACTTCACAATTCCTGTATTCAAAGGACTGAGTAATGAAGGCAAGTGTGCTAAATTTACTAAACGTCTTCTGCAGCACACTTCTATATGTGATGCAAACATCAAATAATTCTACCTGACAATTTAACTATTTGTTCCATCCGACCAAAGCCTAGTTTTAATTGTATAAGTCCTGCCCCTTGTTTATTTTACAAAATCGAATACCTCGCGTTCATTCACACGAAATGGCTGTCACTCCTCAGCCCAGTGAGTGCCGTTTCAGCCCCTTATCCTCTCCCTTCAGTTTTAATAGACTCTCTCTCTGCAGGAGACTTACACACAATTGCCTTGATTACGTGAAGACCCTGAGCATGGTATAGCTTGTGCGGGCAGAAGGAGGAGGGAATGGATTGCAGACCCAGTCAGCGGGGAGTAGAGGCTGGAACGAAATCAGCTGTCTTGTATCACTTCACCGTTTCAAAAGAGGGCGTTCACACTTTAGTGGTATGAAGTTGTGATTAGTGTTTGAGGCCAGAAATTATTCTCTTCGGTTTTCCCTTGTGTTCAGTAATAATATTTATTCGAGATCCTTCAAAGCACAGGATGTGTCTGAAGTATTTGTTTCCTTAATATTGCAGTTTACAGAACATAGCCATTTACGCTGAAAGTTATACTCAAGCAACTGCAGTTGTTAATGGAACATAGAACATAGAACAGTATAATACAGTATCGGCCCTTCGACCCTCGATATAGTACTGATCTAAGTTTGTGCGAAGATTTGTAGCTCGGGTGCTCGTTGCTGTGGTTCTGTTCGCCGAGCTGGAAGTTTTTGTTGCAAACGTTTCGTCCCCTGGCTAGGCGACATCATCAGTGCTTGGGAGCCTCCTGCGAAGCGCTTCTTTGATGTTTCCTCCGGTGTTCATAGTGGTCTGTCCCTGCCGCTTCCAGTTGTCAGTTTCAGCTGTCCGCTGTAGTG
The DNA here is from genome assembly GCF_037043375.1 of Chiloscyllium plagiosum. Classification (NCBI taxonomy): domain Eukaryota; kingdom Metazoa; phylum Chordata; class Chondrichthyes; order Orectolobiformes; family Hemiscylliidae; genus Chiloscyllium; species Chiloscyllium plagiosum. The sequence goes on from NW_028270146.1 coordinate 112,522,392, forward strand.
GTTGGTATATTGGGTCCAGGTCGATGTGTTTGTTGATGGAGTTTGTGGATGAATGCCATGCTTCTAGGAATTCCCTGGCTGTTCTCTGTCTGGCTTGCCCAATGATAGTAGTGTTGTCCCAGTCGAATTCATGTTGCTTATTGTCTGCATGTGTGGCTACTAAGGATAGCTGGTTGTGTCGTTTCGTGGCTAGTTGATGTTCATGTATGCGGATTGTTAGCTGTCTTCCTGTTTGTCCTATATAGTGTTTAGTGCAGTCCTTGCATGGTATTTTGTACACTACATTTGTCTTGCTCATGTTAGGTATCGGGTCCTTTGTTCTGGTGAGTTGTTGTCTGAGCGTGGCTGTTGGTTTGTGTGCCGTTATGAGTCCTAGGGGTCTCAGTAGTCTGGCAGTCAGTTCCGAGATGCTCCTGATGTATGGTAGTGTGGCTAGTCCTTTTGGTTGTGGTATGTCCTCGTTCCGTGGTCTTTCTCTTAGGCATCAGCTGATGAAGTTCCACGGGTATCCGTTTTTGGCGAATACCTTGTATAGGTGTTCCTCTTCTTCTTTTTGCAGTTCTGGTGTACTGCAGTGTGTTGTGGCCCTTTTGAATAGTGTCCTGATGCAGCTTCGTTTGTGTGTGTTGGGGTGGTTGCTTTCATAGTTTAGGACTTGGTCTGTGTGTGTGGCTTTCCTGTATACTCTTGTAGTGAATTCTCCGTCTGGTGTTCTCTGTACCATCACATCTAGGAATGAGAGTTGGCTATCCTTTTCTTCTTCTCTTGTGAATCGTATTCCTGTGAGTGTGGCGTTGATGATCCGGTGTGTTTTTTCTATTTCCGTGTTTTTAATGATTACGAACGTGTCATCGACATATCTGACCCAGAGTTTGGGTTGAATTTGTGGTAGGACTTTGTGTTCTAACCTTTGCATAACTGCCTCTGCTATGAGTCCCGAGATTGGTGATCCCATGGGTGTTCCGTTGATTTGTTCGTATATCTTGTTGTTGAATGTGACGTGTGTTGTGAGGCACAAGTCCAGTAGTTTAAGTATACCGTCTTTGTTGATAGGTTCAGCGTCCCGTTTTCTGTTCTGTATGTCCAGTAGGTTGGCTATTGTTTCTCTGGCTAGGGTTTTGTCAATCGAAGTGAACAGTGCCGTCACGTCGAATGATATCATGGTTTCTTCTTTGTCTATGTGTATATTTCTGATGATGTCCAAGAATTCCTGTGTTGATTGTATCGAGTGTTTGGATCCGCTGACCAGGTGTTTCAGTTTCTGTTGTAGTTCTTTGGCCAGTTTGTGTGATGCTGTCCCTGGTAGTGATACTATGGGTCTGAGTGGGATGTCTGGTTTGTGAACTTTAGGTAATCCATAGAATCTGGGGGTGTTGTTGCTTTCCGGTTTCATTCTTTGTAGATCGGCTCTGGTTATCTGTCCGTTTTTTTGTAGATTCCTTAGTGTGTTATTTATCCTATTGGTGAGCTGCGGGGTGGGGTCAAAATCCCTCTTTTGGTAGGTGTTGGTATCTTCAAGTAGTTGTTGTGCTGTTTGAATGTAGTCAGATTTATCTAGGATGACCGTCATTCTGCCTTTATCTGCTGGTAGTATGATTATGTTCTTATCGTTTCTTAGTGATTTCAGTGCTTCCCTCTCCTTGGTGTTGAGGTTATGTATTTGTCTTTTCCTTATTTTCATAGGTACGACAGTTTGTCTCACTGTTTGTTGTGTCTCTTGTTCATTGTTCCTGAGTGTGCCTTCTAGTGCTGCTAGGAAGTCTGCTGTCTTGGCGTCCCTGTGGATGTAGTTGAGCCCCTTGGCCAGTATTGTTCTTTCCGTGTCTGTGAGCTGTCTGAGGGAGAGGTTTTTAACCCAAATGTGTGTTGTGGTGTCCTCTTTGTTGTGTGTTAGTTTGGCCATTTTTTCTTTTAGTGCCGTTTTTTTGCAGAGTGTAGTCCTGTTCTGTCCTATGGTGACAGCGTGTTCTATGGTCCGGGTCCATTCCTGATTCGTGGTTTTTGAAATTAACGACTTTTGGCGCGCAATTTCTTGTCTGTATCTGTGAAGTCTGTTGTGAGCGTCTGTAATCATTACCTGGATCATCCTGAGTCCGTTCTGTCTGGCTGTGTCCCTGGCTTGTGGATTGTTGACTGGCGGTCTGTATCTGACACATTGTGGAAGGATTCGATTCTTTCGGCATTCGTGTAGGAACGGGAGTTGTTCGTATGTGGCGCTTAGTCGGTTAGCGCAGGATTCCCATTTCCTGGCTTGTCTCAGCGTCTCTCGCCCGTAAGTGTTCAAAGTTTGTGCGAAGATTTGTAGCTCGGGTGCTCGTTGCTGTGGTTCTGTTCGCCGAGCTGGAAGTTTTTGTTGCAAACGTTTCGTCCCCTGGCTAGGCGACATCATCAGTGCTTGGGAGCCTCCTGCGAAGCGCTTCTTTGATGTTTCCTCCGGTGTTTATAGTGGTCTGTCCCTGCCGCTTCCGGTTGTCAGTTTCAGCTGTCCGCTGTAGTGGTTGGTATATTGGGTCCAGGTCGATGTGTTTGTTGATGGAGTTTGTGGATGAATGCCATGCTTCTCGGAATTCCCTGGCTGTTCTCTGTCTGGCTTGCCCTATGAGAGTAGTGTTGTCCCAGTCGAATTCATGTTGCTTGTTGTCTGCGTGTGTGGCTCCGAAGGAAAGCTGTTTGTGTCGTTTCGTGGCTAGTTGATGTTCATGTATGCGGATTGTTAGCTGTCTTCCTGTTTGTCCTATATAGTGTTTAGTGCAGTCCTTGCATGGTATTTTGTACACTACATTCGTCTTGCTCATGTTAGGTATCGGATCATTTGTTCTGGTGAGTTGTTGTCTGAGGCGTGGCTGTTGGTTTATGTGTCGTTATGAGTCCTAGGGATCTCAGTAGTCTGGCAGTCAGTTCCTAGATGCTCCTGATGTATGGTAGTGTGGCTAGTCCTTTTGGTTGTGGTATGTCCTCGTTCCGTGGTCTTTCTCTTAGGCATCTGCTGATGAAGTTGCGCGGGTATCCGTTTTTCGCGAATACCTTGTATAGGTGTTCCTCTTCTTCTTTTTGCAGTTCTGGTGTACTGCAGTGTGTTGTGGCCCTTTTGAATAGTGTCCTGATGCAGCTTCGTTTGTGTGTGTTGGGGTGGTTGCTTTCATAGTTTAGGACTTGGTCTGTGTGTGTGGCTTTCCTGTATACTCTTGTAGTGAATTCTCCGTCTGGTGTTCTCTGTTCCATCACATCTAGGAATGGGAGTTGGCTATCCTTTTCTTCTTCTCTTGTGAATCGGATTCCTGTGAGTGTGGCGTTGATGATCCGGTGTGTTTTTTCTATTTCCGTGTTTTTAATGATTACGAACGTGTCATCGACATATCTGACCCAGAGTTTGGGTTGAATTTGTGGTAGGACTTTTTGTTCTAACCTTTGCATAACTGCCTCTGCTATGAGTCCCGAGATTGGTGATCCCATGGGTGTTCCGTTGATTTGTTCGTATATCTTGTTGTTGAATGTGACGTGTGTTGTGAGGCACAAGTCCAGTAGTTTAAGTATACCGTCTTTGTTGATAGGTTCAGCGTCCCGTTTTCTGTTCTGTTTGCCCAGTAGGTTGGCTATTGTGGCTACGTCCTACCACAAATTCAACCCAAACTCTGGTCAGATATGTCGATGACACGTTCGTAATCATTAAAAACACGGAAATAGAAAAAAAAAACACCGGATCATCAACGCCACACTCACAGGAATCCGATTCACAAGAGAAGAAGAAAAGGATAGCCAACTCCCATTCCTAGATGTGATGGTACAGAGAACACCAGACGGAGAATTCACTACAAGAGTATACAGGAAAGCCACACACACAGACCAAGTCCTAAACTATGAAAGTAACCACCCCAACACACACAAACGATGCTGCATCAGGACACTATTCAAAAGGGCCACAACACACTGCAGTACACCAGAACTGCAAAAAGAAGAAGAGGAACACCTGTACAAGGTATTCGCCAAAAACGGATACCCGTGCAACTTCATCAGCAGATGCCTAAGAGAAAGACTACGGAACGAGGACATACCACAACCAAAAGGACTAGCCACACTACCATACATCAGGAGCATCTCGGAACTGACTGCCAGACTACTGAGACCCCTAGGACTCATAACGGCACACAAACCAACAGCCACGCTCAGATAACAACTCACCAGAACAAAGGACCCGATACCTAACATGAGCAAGACGAATGTAGTGTACAAAATACCATGCAAGGACTGCACTAAACACTATGTAGGACAAACAGGAAGACAGCTAACAATCCGCATACATGAACATCAACGAGCCACGAAACGACACGACCAGCTATCCTGAGTAGCCACACACGCAGACAACAAGCAACATGAATTTGACTGGGACAACACTACTATCATAGGGCAAGCCAGACAGAGAACAGCCAGGGAATTCCTAGAAGCATGGCATTCATCCACAAACTCCATCAACAAACACATCGACCTGGACCCAATATACCAACCACTACAGCGGACAGCTGAAACTGACAACCGGAAGCGGCAGGGACAGACCACTATAAACACCGGAGGAAACATCAAAGAAGCGCTTCGCAGGAGGCTCCCAAGCACTGATGATGTCGCATAGCCAGGGTACGAAACGTTTGCAAGAAAAACTTCCAGCTCGGCGAACAGAACCACAGCATAGTACTGATCCTTTTTTAGACTCTGGGATCTGACTACGTCACATCCCCTTCATTTCTCTCTTCCATGTGCCCATTGAAGAGCAACTTAAATGTCGCTAATGTATCTGACTCGACTACCACTGCTGGCACGACATTGCACGCACCCACCACTCTCTGTGTAAACATGCTATGTCTGAAACCTCCTCTAAACTTTCCTCCTTTAAATTATGCACACTTATGCTAAGACATTTCCGCCATGGGAAAAAGTTCCTTGTTATCTACTCTCGCCATGCCCCTCATGATCTTGTACACAGCTATCAACACACCACTCATCCTTCTTCGTTCCAGTGAGAAAAGCCCGAGCTCCCTCAACCTTTCTTCATAGAGCATGCCCTCCACTCAAGGCAGCATCCTAGTAAATCTCCTCTGCAACCTCTCCAAAACTTCCACATCCTTCCTATAATCAGGCGACCACAACTGAACACAATTTTCCAATTGTGGTCTAACCAGGGCTCTGTAGACCTGCAGCAAAACCTCATGGTTCTTAATCTAAAACCCCTGAAAATGAACGCTGTCACACCATAATGCCTTCTTAACAACTCTATCAACTTTGTGGTAACTTTGACATATCTATGGACATGGATCCCAAGGTTTATTTGTTCCTCGACTCTGCCAAGTATCCTGCCTTTAGCCTTGCAAACTGCATTGAAATGTAACTTTTCAAAGTGAATCACTATCCAAGTTGATCTTCAACTGCCAATTATCATACCAGCTCTCCATCCTTCTTGTCCCGTTGCCATTTTTAACACCTCTCCACACTTACCACAACTCTACCAACATTCGTTTTATCGGCAAACTTACTAAACCACTCTTCCACTTCCTCATTTCAGTAATCTATAAAATTACAATGAGCAGAGGTTGCAGAACGGATCCCTGCCGAACACCACTCGCCACTGAACTCCAATCTGAATATTTCCCATCCACACCACACTTTGTCTTCTATGATCTAGCCATTTTTGTATGCAGACAACAAGATTTCACTGTATTGCATGCCCTCTTAATTTCTGAATGAGTGTACCATGGAGAAACTTATCAAATGCCTTGTTAAAATCCATTATACAGCACTTCACTACTCTAACTTCATCAATGTGTTTTGTCACACCCACAAATAATTTAATAAGGTTTGTGAGGTATGTCCTGCCCTCACAAAGCCATGTTGATTACCTATAATCAAATTATGCTTTTCCAAATATTCATAAATCCTGTTTCTCAGATTCCTGTCCAATAATTTGCCCACAACTGACGTAAGACTGACGTGTCTGCAATTCCCAGAGTTATCTCTACTCCCTTCCTTAAACAAGGGGCTAGCATTTACCACCCTCCAATCATCTGGTAATACAACAGAAGGCCACTAAACACAATGCAATAAGGGGGTACGGGAGTGCAGTGAAGATGAAACATGTGGGTAAAACAGCAATTCATATAACAGATTGAAAGACTTTCTTTTCCTTTAAAGTTATGTAAAAATGAGAGAAGAACGGATAGACATTGGTCCACTGAAAATTGAGTTTGCAGATTTAATAACGGAAAGCAAATACATGGCGTAGGAAATGAGTTGCTCGTTTGCGTGGGCCATCAAGGTAGAAGACCCCAGTAGTGCATGAGAACATCAAGAGAAGCTGGGGTGCAGGTGAGTGCAGTGGCCATCCCAAATGAAAAGATGCTGGAGACGTTTGGGAGGCGGGTCGATCACCCACATGAGATGCACAATATTCCAGAGTTCTGAAGGGCAATGCTGAGGAGACTCAAGATGCATTTTTGCTGATCATTGAAGAACCAGTTGAGTCAGGGCGGGTGTTAGGATGGAATGCCGAAAATATCAGCCGAGTGCCTGGAATTCACTTCGAGCATCAAACAGTTTATTATCATGATAATAATGGGGTCAGATCCTCTAAAAATCCAGATCATTCTGCAATGAAGAAAAAAACATATATTACTGCCCACTTCTAAAAATTACAGAACAAGCATCATATTATATAGTTCCATACACTTCCAACTGAGCTAATCATATGACTGCACGGATAGATACGGACAGGCTTGTGGTGAAGAACGGCATTGCATGGTGTCATGATGTTTCCCAGTCTTCCTCCTTTTCACTTTTTGGGGATTTTCACAATGGACACTACATTTGAGTACACTCCTTCCCAGTTATTTGCCACATGCACTATGTTAAGTGCCAACAAATTGAATAGTTGCCCATCACTTCATAACTTTTAATTCCTTCACATTGTTTAATGATCTAACTCCAATATCTGCAAAAGGATTTCATTTTTACAAATTGTTATAAAAATTGTGACATTAGTTCCAATAAATCTATAGTTAGAACTGACGTTAGAATTCTGCAGCTACCAAGTTATCTGCCGTTCTTTATTGCCGTTTTTAATAGAAACGCTCTATTTTTATTGAAGTGTACCACAAAATGCAACCATTAAACCCACATTCCACTGCCTGCTAGTTTCTATACCTATGATTCAATTATCGCAAAAAAATGATCTGGAGAATGCTTTTACAGTCTGAGTCCGGCTTGTTCATGCAATTCTTTATGATTTCCCCCCTCTATTCTATTACTTTGAGCCTGCAGAAGTATAAAGAAACATTGAAACACCGACAATAGGAGCGGGAGTAGGTAATTTGGCCCTTTCAGCCTGCTCCTTCATTCATCCCCATAATGGCTAACCTTTCAACTCAACAGCCTAATCCTGCTTTCTCCCCATGACCTCTAATCCCTTTCGCCCTAAGTGGCACTGTTGTCCTAACTTATGCAGGTTATATAAAGCAAATGTATTTCCACACTTAATAAGAGTACTGTCAGTCATGTTTCGACTGCTTTTGCCAGGGCAGTCTGCCGCCATCATGCTCTGACTCGTTATGGATAGCCATAACAGGTGATCATTCCAACTGTAAAATAGCGACATTAATAACTCTGGTTAAGAAGCGCAGGAGGTTGAAGACAGGAAAGTACTGGCTAGAAGCTTCTTGGATGCTACCTGAACTGCTGTGCTCTTCCAGCACCACTAATCCAGAATCTGGTTTCCAGCATCTGCAATCATTGTTTTTACCTGGCTAGTTAGCCTTACCGACGCTATTGTCACGATTTCAGAGTGTATTATTGAGTATGACATTTGAAGTAATTTCGTAATGCATGGTTAAATATGGCTGACATATCATGGCTTTGTCAATGGAAAGTGAAGCATGACAAATGTTTGCGAGGAGGTAACTTGCATTTTACGTAAAAATGGCGACTGAATGTGATCTCGTCGGATCTCCAGAAGTATTTGACAATGTCCTTCCCAGGAGACTGCTGAATAGGTTAATAGTCTATCGAGTTCGGTGGAAGGTACTTCCATTGATGGAGAAATGGTTGAAATGTTGAGGGCAGAGACTGGAGTTCAAGCCATCTTTTTGTCAGAATTGAAGCCAGTTACTCTTGGAGTTCTCTGGGGATCCATGTTCGGATCATAATTATTCATGATATACATTCATTATCTGGATGACGGAACTCGGCGCATTGTTGCTGTAATTACAGATAAAACAAAGATGAGTGGATGACAGATAGTGTTGAGAAAGCAAGTCAGCTTCAAATGCAAATGGACGGAAGACGAAAGTGGGCAAAGATGTAGAATGTGGAAGAAAACATGGAAAAAGGGTGATAAATTCAGGTGAAATAGTGACCTGCAGAAAAGTTAAGATGAAAACTTATAACATTAATAGTCGAATAATATAGATTGGGAAACTGATAAAATTAGTGCAGCACTTGGTGGAAGGCTGCTGTGAAGACTCGTAATTACTTTATCTGGGTCAGCACTTGTCTGATGCTTCTGTTTACAGAGAGCCGATCCAAACCAAAACAACAAAATATATCCGAGATGGTCATTGGAACGAGACAATAAAGGTCATTTAACTCATACAAAGACACAAATAAGTATAATCATGATGTTTTCAACTCAGCAACTCATTTCGAAAACATCCGTTAAGTCAAAGAAGAATTTTTTTCGTTGTGCTAATGAGTTCAGCTATGTGCAATTGGGCAATGGACGAAAGGCATTGATTTGACCTTCTCACACACACACAAAGTAAATTACTCAAACTCTATGACTGTGAGTTGAGTAAACAGATACATTGCAAGACAATGACAAAATGAGAAGATGATGATCAAGAAATCAGAAAACCCTAAGAGATAAAATATGTCTTAACTGCATGTCCGTACTAACTATCAGCAGGTTGAAGTTAAATTTTCCAGGAATATATTCAGAATTGCTGGAGGTAATGTTCATACTGATAGTATAAACATACTGATCTGAAACTGTACAATTGAAATAAAACATTTTGCTATCATTGTAAGTATGCTGAACAGGAAACATTCACACGATATATTAGTGGTCTGAAATGCACGTCTTTATAACGGTCATAAAGGTTCATAGCTAGATCTTTGCATTATAAGTTTAAACTACTGTCTCTGGAAGTAATGACCATGGTATCGCGTAGTTTGAAGCCATGTTCCATATGAACTATCTTTACATCGATTGAATATTAATCTGAGGAGGAAGCTTGTTTGTGTTTGCCTTTTGAAGCATAAAAAAAGCTTTAGACGGTTCATATCTTTTCGTGAATACAATGAAAAAGATCACAGAGCAGGTGAAAACGAGCAATTTCTCATCTGCAGCTGTTTTTGATTTCATTGTCTGAAATATGCATAATTCCATACTTTCTTGTTTTCTTTATCTCTCATCTTACAACTGAATATAACGCCTTGAGGTACCTTCACCTCTGTGAAAACAGGCCATAACAACTGCAGTGCCCCTCTTTCGCTCATTAGGATAATTACTGAATAAAGCAAGATGAAAAAAGCTAATTATCTCCCTGGAGCCCGACATACAGTACAAATCTGACAATCATTCAGTGCAACGCAAAACGGATGCAGACTATCTAAACGAAATGCATGGAACACCAAAGGGTTTGCTCTACGCAATTTACTATCCAATCATTGCAGCTATTGGTGTTCCAGGTAAACACGCTTTTTGATATTAAATTGAATCATGATGATCTGTATAAATGTTCCAGTTTCCCAAATGAATTTTGTGTTCTGAAGAATTTCTAACCTCCAAATTCATGGAAAAGGTTCCCGCTTATGATGGGATTATTTGGTCTCGTAACTATTTATGCAAGATTTTCGGAATCTGCATGATATCCCATAGTATTCCTGACTGTGTCACTGTTAATTTTTCAAAAAAAAATATTTACCCGATAAGCACAATGCTGGATCAGCCAGTCCTTAATTGTCCAGAGGACAGTGAACAGTGAAACACGTTGCTTGGGTTAGGAGTCACATGCAGCCTCCAAACACTCGGTATGGTAAGAATGGCAGTTTTCTTCTTTTAAAGATGGAAATAGACCAGCTGGGGTAGCCGACATTACAATTGATTCATGCTTATCACTCGATTCGTGATTCCAGATATTTGCTGAATTAACATTCCACTATCTGCTTTGATGGGATTTGAACTTGAGTCTCAAGATTAATACCTCAACCGCTGTGCTAATATTTCAGTGATAATGCCACTCAGACATCGATGCCCCAGTGCATCTTATTTTGTGTTATTGAAATTAATTCTGCCTCGAAATTGTTCATGGTGTGAACCGAAGTGTACAGTGCTTTTGTCACTGTTACTCTTTGAGGATGCTCGGGAGCGTGGAGGAACAAACGGATCCTTGGGTCCATATTTTCCACTGAAGTTGAGACTGTTGTCAAAAAGGTACGTGGTGTGTTGGCTTTCATTTGCAGAGGGATTGAATTTAAGAGCTGTGAGGTTATGCTGCAGCTCAAAACAACCCTGGTTTGACGACACTCGGGATATTGTTTCCAGTTCTGGTCGCCTCGTTAGAGGAAAGATGCGGAAGCTTTAGAGAGGGTGCAGAGGAAATTTACGAGGATGTTGCCTGGATTGGAGTGTATGTCTTGTGAAGAATGGTTGAGGGAGGGAGGGATTTCCTGTTTGGAAGGAAAAGGGATGAGACGTGAGTTGATAGAAGTGTGCAAGATGTTAAGAGGCATAGCTAGAGTGGATAGTCAGAGATTTTATTTTCCCATGGTGGGAATGTCTATCGTGAGCGGGCATAATTTTAAGGCAATTGTAGAAAGGTTGAATGGAGATGTCAGAGTCAGGTTCTTTGCACAGAGAGTGGTGGGTGCATGGAATGCACTGCCGGAGTGGGAGTAGTTTCAGAAACATTAGGGACATTTAAGCGGCTCTTGGATTGGTATGTGGAAGAGAGTGCAATGTAGGTTATGTAGTTTCGTCCGAACTTGGAGTGGTAAAAGACGCTGGCCGAAGGACATTTATTGTGCTCTGTGGTCTCTGCTCTTCTCACATTCTAAAACGGTGTAGTAGTTTGACAATTTTGGGAATTAGCATTTTCTGTGTTTGCAGTATTAGATTGTCCTACAGATTTGGATTTTGCTGTCGTTTTGGGTTAGCGAATTTACCTCTGCTACCACAGCCTATTTCAGACCTATTGCCATTTGAATAGTTACAGTGATGGATTAATTTCTGGAAACAGTTAATTAATTAGATGCTTCAGCGATTAGATGATTTTTTCATGGATTTACTAAATTAATTGAGTGAATGGATAATATGCATCGAATGGCTTTCACATAAAACCAGTAATTTATTTGTGACCATGAATATAACCTTTCTACTGTAAGAGTTTGAGACATTGGATTCCCACTTCCTCCTCCTTCACATTATTTGATGAAGACAATTTGGCAATTATCACTATTTGCATCTGTCTTTTTTACCTTCTTCACCTACCATCTGCCAATACATGTATCTTACTTTCTTCAACATTTGTGAAGTAACATGGACATTAAAAATGTCACTCGCATTTGTGGTCTAATATTCACCACTAAGTATCTATTTTCTGCACACAATTAGTTTTCATTCCTAAGCATCGGGCAGTACTGAGGGACTATGCTATTTGGAAGGAAACGTTTATCTGTGTAAATCTGCAATGATCTCAATCTTCCTTGTGCCAGATGGGCAAGTTAACTCTCAAACTACTTTGGATTTATCACTTCGACTAAATCAATGCCCCTCGAATCAAACACCATTGAAGCTCCTGCATAATGATGCTTGATTAGTTTATGTTATTTTCCAATCAAATTATTTTGAGAAATATACATGTTTAGAGTGTACAAACACAAGTATTCATCTGAAAGCAGTAAACCTGATACCAATCTAGTGGAAAGGTAGATGTTTTACCATATTAACCCACCTTTTGATTTCAGGATCCAAGGTTTCTTCTTTCGATAAACAGAGCCTTACTGAGACAACACCTGGCCAATTGTTTCCCGTCCCAATTTCCATGTCTCCATGTTTCATATTTTCACTGTTATCACTTCCTCTTTCACCTTAATTCATACAGATATGTGTTCTTACAACATCTCCTCTTCTCTCTTCCTATCTGTTCTACAGCAAACATTGCCGTTATTGTTATCCTGGTTCGAGGACGGTGCGGACTCTCCAAATGTATTACCTCCTATCTGGTGTCCATGGCAGTGGCAGATCTGTTACTCATTATCACCGCTGTCGTACTAAGTCGGATTTTTGCGATTTTCTTGCCATTTAGTGTCTTATCTCTAACACCATTATGCAGAGTCCGTATTGCATTTATCTATGCTGTCATCGATTGCTCTGCCTGGTTAACAGTTGTTTTTACCTTTGATCGATTTGTTGCCATTTCTTGTCAGAAGCTGAAAGCAAAATACTGCACCATGAAGATGGCTCAGCGCGTCATAGGAATAATTTATATTCTTAGCTGTCTGAGGAATACGTTTTTGTATTTTATATATGAACCTTTATACATCATTGACAATGTTCCCTGGTTCTGTGCCATTAAGTTAATATTTTGTACGTCAGCTGCATGGGCCACATTCGACTAGGTTCTTGTTTTTTTTTTACTCCTTGTCTCCCTTTCATTCTAATATTGTTGCTCAATGCCCTGACCGTCAAGCACATTCTGTTCGCCAACAGAGCTCGCAGGAGACTCCAGTTCCAAATAAATGGAGGAAATGAGAATGATCCAGAGGTGCAGAAGAGGAGAAAGTCAATTGTTTTACTTTTTGCTATCTCTGGCAGTTTCATCCTGTTATATCTGTTATATTTTATAACTATTGTCTATGTTCGGGTTGTCGATGTTACTTATTTCTCAGGGGCTAATTTCAGTGACACAACATTCCTTTTGGAAGAAAACGGATACATGCTTCAATTTTTGAGTTCCTGCGTTAATCCATTTATTTATGGAGGAACACAGAGCAAATTCAGGGACGAATTAAAATATGGGTTAAAATATCCACTCAGACGTTTGAAACAGTTCAGTAAAAATTAAAAATGTAAGACAAAACATTAATTCTCTCCTAATTTCTGCATCTCGTAATTCTTATAGGTCTCAGAAATGGCTCAAATTGCAACATGTGTAATTAATTGCTTTGGGATCTTTAACGCCCTGAATTTAATAATGCGGAGCATAGCATATTCTAAACACAATGTGGAGCCATAACTTCAAATAAATTAATTTCAAGTTCCAACCATGTTGCTCATGGCGTGCTTGTTGCACATTGCCGTAAAAGTTATGCTTTCCACTCGCAGTCTGACCTTTAATTTTTCATGAAACAACAAATACCTTTGGCTAAGGAAGGATCTCTAATTTCTATCTCCATAAACATCCCATTAGTGCATATTTGTGTCCTATTTTTAGGTGTATGCGAAACTTTTTTAAAAAATATGTGCGTTGTTCAATATGCAATGTCCAAAGATCACGTATCTATCACCATAACTTATGGCAAAGAAGAAGCCAGAGGTGGAGTGTGGAGCGTTGCGGAAAGTAATTACTGTGCATTTTACTTGTCACTGATTGCAGTCAATTCGTATTAATTCATTGGACAATCAAACGGTTCCCAATATATGGTTAATTATGTTGAAATATGGCAAAGTACAATTGCAAATTGGGCCATCATGAAAAGCACAATGCATTTCTATAATTAGTTTTAAATTTATTAGCAGTGAACGGTACAAAAACTTTACAGGGGTGGAGATCAAGGGCACTCAATGAATTGCAGGAATGCAACCCAACCTGTGGGCTGGAACTTCCGAACCCAGACAACCGTCTCTGAAACACAAGTCTGAATTCTGCTTACACTGGTGTAACAGTGCATCTTTGGAATTCCAACTGTGTGCAAACTCTGAAGAAATTGCACATGAAATTGAATATTTCCCATGCGACTTTTCTTTGCCTGAAATTGTATGAAAAATTCATATCAATCGTAAATCCCACGAGGTCTATTGAAATGAAATAAATCGTTATTCAGAAAAAGTCAGATACTTAAGAACATTATATAAACATCTCTGTATATAGTCAACACGCCCCTTCCTAATCTAACACACGACGACTAAAACCTCCATTGGATCCTTTGCAGCCATCGGTAACTGCGAGGGCCGCAATGCTCCACCGTGTTCTCCAGCATATGGAGTCCCTACAATCTCCCAGTTCATTTTAAAACTCCTGCGAAGCCTCTTCCAATGATGCCTACCTTGTAGAAGTTCTCCTCCCTCTCCACAAGGATACCAGTGAGTCTCTCTCTGCCTTGAGGTTCTTCAGGCATGTTTCAAGCAGACTCGCTACTATTGCCACATCTCCTTCCCCAGTACTTGCCGACAGAGTCGACTAATCACGCATGTACTCTTGAAAAGTACGATTTGGAGCTCAACAGGACAACAAGTACATATGACAAATCTGAAAAATTCAGAAATGGTTTTTCTTTTGGATCCTCCATTCTGCACTCGCAACTATGTGCTGCCAATTCCCCTCCTTACTGTCATTACTGTCTCCCCACAGGGCCACAGTATCACAGACATGCAAAGGACTTCTACTGTTTTACATTCTCAGAAGTATTCACACGTTAAATAAATGTTTTTTCTTCACCATATCCGCCATAAAAGAACGTACGTTAAACAAACGTTCATGAACTTAACTCGAAACTCGGATTTGCTTGACCATCCCAGAACCTTCTCTTGGCTTCTTGAACCAGTCAGATGCAATTAGCGACTCAGCCGCTTCAGGTACGACGCCGTGGAGAATTATGACGCCACTTCCCCACCCACTGAACCAAAGATCGCAGCTATTGCCAATGCGCCTCCTTCACGATCGCCATCCAGACAACAAACTTCATTATCATTGGGAAGATGACCCCCTCCGCGACCGTCGCAGGATCGCCTTTTCCTCCGCTACATCGATGTCTGTATCGGCGTTGCCTCGTGATCCCACGAGGAGGTTGAACAATTCATCCACTTTACCAACACCTTCCACCGCGACCTCAAATTCACCTGGACCGTCTCAGACTCCTACCTCCCCTTCCATGACCTTTCCATTTCTATTTCAGGTGACCGAATCAACACGACCGACTCCCACAGCTACCTAGTCGACACCTCCTCCCACCTTGCCCCTGTAAAAATGCCATCCCATATTCCCAATTCCTTCATCTCCGCCGCATCTGCTCCCAGGAGGAGCAGTTCCAATACCTAACAACCCAGATGGCTTCCTTCTTCAAATACCGCAATTTCCCCCAGACGTGGTTAACGATGCTCTCCACCGCATTTCCTCCACTTCCTGCTCCTCCACCCTTGAGCCCCGCCCCTCCAATCGCCACCAGGACAGAACCGCACTGGTCCTCACCTACCACCCACCAACCTCCATGGACAACATATCATCCGTTGTCATTTCTGCCACCTCCATACGGACCCCACCACTAGGGATATATTTCCCTCCCCTCCCCTATAAGCATTCCGAGAAGACCATTCCCTCCGTGACTCCCTCGTTAGGTCCAACCCCCCAGCAACCCAACCTCCACTCCTGGCACCTTCCCCTGCAACCGCAAGAAATGCAAAATTTGCACCCACACTTCCCCCCTTACTTCCCTCCATGGCCCCAAGGGATCCTTCCATGTCCACCACATATTTACCTGCACCTCCACACACATCATTTATTGCATCCGCTGCACCCGATGTGGCCTCCTCTATATTGGTGAGACAGGCCGCCTACTTGCAAACGTTTCAGAGAACACCTCTGGGACACCCGGACCGACCAACCCAACCACCCCGTGGCTCAACACTTCAACTCCCCCTCCCACATGCAGGTCCTTGGACTCCTCCATCGCCAGACGTTAGCAACACGACGGTTGGAGGAAGAGAGCCTCATCTTCCGCCTAGGAACTCTCCAACCACAAGGGATGAACTCAGATTTCTCCAGTTTCCTCATTTCCCTCATTTCCCCACCTTGTCTCAGTCAAATCCCTCGAACTCAGCACCGTCTTCCTAACCTGCAAGCTTCTTCCTGACCTCTCCGCCCCCACCCCCACTCCGCCCTGTCACCCTCACCTTGACCTCCTTCCACCTATCACATTTCCAACGCCCCTCCCCCAAGTCCATCCACTGTACCTTTTATCTTAGCCTGCTGGACACACTTTCCTCATTTCAGAAGAAGGGCTCCTGCCCGAAACGTCGATTCTCCTGATCCTTGGATGCTGCCTGACCTGCTGCGCTTTTCCAGCAACACAGTTTCAGCTCTGATCTCCAGCATCTGCAGTCCTCACTTTCCTGACGGAAACTGGATGTCTAAAATATGACAAAGGAAAGTCAATATTGTCAATGAAAAAAATTTCCTCCAATAACTATAACTTTACAACATTTCCCAGGGATTAATTTTAAAAATTGCATATCTTAGAAATTGGGAAATATTTATAGTCTTCAATGCAAATGCATTTCAAGAATGACCATGCCATAGTAAACGCATTGGAAATGCTGAAAAATCCGATTTCCTCTCAGACGAATTTTTTCTTCGGCCAAATAAATCCCATCCACCATACTATCAAACATAACTGGTAGCCTTTACTTACAAGATACGCCTTGAATATGGAGGGGACAGTTATACCTGATTTTGATTGTCTTATTTTCTGACACAGGTTAAAGTAACACTATCAGCAATTGGTGTAAAAAAATACTATGTTGAAGTTTCCTGTTCTGATTTAGCAACTAACTTGCGTCGTCAAATCTATACAATATAAAATACAAAGAACAAAGAAAATTTGCAGCCCAGGAACGATCCAAATGTACTTTCTAAACCTATCGGTCAATTCCTAAGATTCTGTATCCCTCTGTTCCCCACCAACTCATGCATCCGTCCAGAATCGACCGTGTCTGCCTCTGCAACCTGTGCTGGCAACACGTTCCAGATGCCCAACACCCGCTGTGAGAAGTACTTGCCTAGTTTATCCCCCTTAAGTTTTCCAGCTCTCACCTTGAAAGCGTGACCTCTTGTTGTGGAATTCTTCACCCTGGCAATAAAATCCTTGTCTCTATCCACCCAGTCTATACCCTTCATGATTTTGTAAACCTCAACCAGGTCCCCTGTCAATCTCCTCTTTCTTAATGAGAATAAACCTAACCTACTCAACCTATCATCATAGCATCTTCCCCACGAGGCAACATCCTTGTAAACCTTCTCTGCACCGTCTCGAAAGCGTCCACCTTCTTTTGGTAATGTGGCGACCAGAACTGTATTCCAAATGCGGCCGAACCAAAGACCTGTAAAATTTTAAGATGACTTGCCAGCTATTATACCCCGTCCAATGAAGGCAAACATACTATATGTCTTCTTGATCACTCTATCCACCTGTGCATCACCCTTCAGGTTACAATGGACCTGCATCCCCAGATCTCTCTGCCCATCAACTTTTCACAAGGCTCTGCCGTTCATTGTATAATTCGCTCTAGAATTAATCTTACCTAAATGCATCACCTCACATTTGTCTGGATTGAAATCTATCTGCCACTTTTCCACCTAAATCTCCCGTCTATCTGTACCCTCCTGTATTCTTTGACAGTCCCTTATGTTCTTTGCTACTCCACCAATCTTCGTGTCATCTGCAAACTTGCTGATCATACCAACAGTACCCTCTTCCAGATCATTTATCTATATTACAAACAACAGTGGCCCCAGCACTGACCCCTGTGGAACACCACTGCTGACCTTTCTCCATTTCGAGAAACTCCCTTCAACTGCTACTCTCTGTCCCTTTTTGCTCAACCAATTCTTTATTCACCGAGATGGAACACCCTGCACACCATGTGACTTCACTTTCTCCATTAGTCTACCTGGGGAATATATCAAACGGCCCCATCTTTGTGTAAAATGTTTTGCAACATACATATTCTGACTTTTTTTGTTTTCTTCGCAAGCATGGTATACAGCCAATTTGTACTGATTCATCTGAAATTTCCTTTCATAAATAATATTGGCGGTTCACGAATAGTGTTATTTGAGCCACCTGAAAAATAAATTCTTCGGTTTCATTTTCTACATCTGTAACTCAATCCATCTTTTCGTAAAAGTAGTTGCAGAAATAGCTTTTCGGGACTTTTGCGTACTGTGTATCATCAGTTGTCATTCCGAATTTCTACAAACTCTAATCATACTGTTACGAACATAATTTCCTAGTTGAACAAAATATTCTTCCAAAGATTGTTATATTTTCATCTTCTGTTGTAATCAACTCCCCAGCTGGTCTTCCTTATTTGTTCAATTAACAAATAACATCCATGCCAGTTTTCTTTTCTATTAGCTCTATACACATTGTCATTTATCCATGAAATGTGTTATAGGTAAATGTGCAAATAAATTCCAGCTACTCCTTCACCTCGTTTGCCTTTGCGTATTGGATCTCTTTAAAATCTGCTATGGTATTTCAGGATCATCTATGCTCCTTCCATTAACTTTACATATGGCAGCAAGAAGTCGCAGGGTTAAGGCGCCATTCAATCCTTCACTACATGTCAACCTGTAGTCACGAAGGACGATCGCAATTTTTGTGGTATAAAGACATGCCCGGACTGTAAGTTAGTTAATTAATTATCAATTCAAAGAAACCCTACAGGCTGGAAACAGTCGATTCGGCCCAACAATTTCGCATCGAGCCTCCAAATCCCAAACTACAATGACTCCCATCACTCTACACCTATCACAGAAGAAGGAACCAAACCTACACATCCTGAACACTACGGACAATTTAGCTCATCCAATTCACTTAACATGGACTGTGGAAGAAATTAGAGCATTGGACGGAAACCCACGAAGACACCGTGAGAATGTGCAAACTCGTCATGGACAGTCGCCCGAGGTGGAATTGAACCCTAGTTACTGGCGCTGTGAGGCAGAAGGCTGCTCACTGAGCCACTGTGGCAAATTTTCAGCGTGTTTGGACACTGTTTGCAAATGTTAAAAATCATCATAAAGTAAGGATGATGGACCAAATGAACGGGGTGGAATGGAAATTTGACTGGTTATTCAGGGAGGTGTTAAATTCTTGAGGGCATATGTTTGTAAAGAAAAGCAAGAGGCGATGAGGCAAGTGTATTAACTTCCTATGAAGACATAAGTTTTTACAAAGACTGATTAATTTATGAAGTGGCACCTTTGTTAAGGAAATAAGAAATGGAAGTATGTTACGAAATTGTGTGGAGTGTGTTTTTAGTGGCAGGCTGTAAGCCAGAATTTGTCAGTAAAAATGAATGGAAGGGAAGAGTGCGCTGTCAGTAAAAGAGGTGATGAGCTTTTCAATAGTTGGAGATTTTTTTTTAAATTTGTCTACAAACAACTGACATTGCCAAAATGAAACGTATGCATTAATTGGCTGAGTGCTTGGGAACCTCAGCTTGTTTTGGTGTGCCGGCAACTGGTTTGAATATTAGCCAACTAATTTAAACCAGGATCTCGAAAACAAAACCATTTTATATTTAAATCTGTTAGTTATCACTGCCTGAAGCAATCGCTTTTAAATAAATTAATATGTTAGCTGTTGAAATAAAGTGAAATTTGAAAATGAGAGGGAATGCCAACTGCCACCTGAGGTAAAAAAAAGAGAACATCTCGTTCTGACATGAATTTTTCAATCTCTCTAAAAATTGACCATCCGGCCATGAAGGTGTATGGTACATAAAGATAATATTCCTGACACCATAATTCAATGAGATACGCTTCCAGAACAGAAAACAACGTCCCATAGAGAACATCCATGAAGGATGAATCAGCTGAAAGAGAAGCGTTTCTGACTGGAGAGACAGAGAAACATTCCAGAAGACATATCCAGTTTGGAATTTGAGATTCTAAGTTTTAAATCATAATTTTATTCCTGCCTGGGTGTACTGGAACAGGATACCGCTATAATTTATTTAATATAACATGGAACATAGATCGTTACAGCGCAGTGCAGGCTCTTCAGCCCTCGACGTTTCACCGACATGTGAAATTAATCTGATATCCATCTAACCTACACAATTCCATTATTATCCATATGTATGCCTAATGAACATTTAAATACCCTTAACGTTGGCTAGTGTACTGCTGTTGCAAGCAGACCATTCCACGAGCCTCTTATTCAGTGCATAAAGATACCTCTGTTATGTATCCTAAATCTATAATCCCGCAATTTAAAGCTATGTCCCCTCGTATTAGCCTTCACAATTCGAGGAAACAAAACGGTCTCAATGTCCACTCTGTCTAACCCCCTGACTTTTTCATACGATTCGATTTAGTCACCTCTCAACATTATTCTCTCCAACGAAAACATCCTCAATTCTCGCAGCTTTTCTTCATAAGACCCTCTATCCATACCAGTCAACATCCTATTAAACCTCCACTGACCTGTTTCCAAAGCTTCCACAATCTTCCTCTCACATGGTGACCTGAACTGTACGCAATACTGCAGGTGCGGTCTTACCAGTGTCTTGTGCAGCTGAAGCATCACCTCGTGGCTATGAAAACCCCTCCATCCTTCCAATGAATGTCAATGCACCATATGCCTTCTGAACATCTCGATCAACCTGAGTGGCAACTCCCAGAGATTTATACACCTGGTTTCCGAGATTTCTCTGTTCACCTCCACTGTCTAGAATTTTACGATTAACACAGAACTGTTAGATCTTCTGAAGTGAACTACCTCACACCTTTCGGCATTAAACTCCATTTGCCACTTCTTAGGCGAGCTCTGCATCATATCCATGTCAGTCTGGAACCCACACAAACCTTCGGCATTTTCCGCAATGCATCATTCACAAATTTACTTACCCTTCCTTCTGCGCTTACATTGAGATCATTTATTTTAAAAAAGTGGTCGTAAAACAGACCCTTGTGGCACACCACTGGTAACTGTGCTCTAGGATGAACATTTCCCTTCAACCACCAACAACTCTCTTTTTTCAGCTCGCTAATTTCTGATCCAAATCGCTCAATCGCCTTCAATCTCAAAACTTCGTATTTGGTGCAAATGCCTAACCTTAGCAAAACCTTACTGAAGTCTATATACACTACATCAACCACTTGACTTCCATCCACCTGTTTTGCAATCTTCTCGAAGAACTCAAGATCGTGGGTGAGGCACGACTTACACTTCACCAAACCGTATTGACTGTCCCTCATCAAATTGTTCCTTTCCAGATGATTATAAATACTATCTCCCAAAACCTTTTCCAGCACCTTACCCACAATCAAAGTAAAGCTCACGGGCCTCTAACGTCCTGTCCACAATTATACATGAAGGTCAAATCAAAATGTTCTGTAATCTCCTGCCTGGCTTTCCAGAGATTCCGATGTAAGTCCCATTTGGCTCAGGGGTCCCCTCTATTTTCAGATCTTCCAAAATTGCTAATTCCTCCTCATCTTTGTCAACTGCAATCCCATCTAATCTTGTCGCCTTTATCTCCGTATAACTACCAACATTGCCGTTTTCCAATGTGAATACTGACGAAAGGTGTCATTAACAGTTTCCAATTGTGCAGAGGTGCCACATACAACTTCCCTCTACTATAGTTGATTAACACTAATCTTACTCAAGTCATTCATTTATTCACGATATACCTATAGAAGGTACTTCTCATGTACCCTCTGGATGTTCTTCCCCCTCTCTTCAGATCTTATTTGGCTAACTAATAAATCTCGACATTTGCCCCCCACCCCCCCAACATGAGTTTTCATTTCTCCTCCTCACATAAGCGTTTTTCTTCCTCTTAATAAGAGCTTCAACTTCTTTATTTAACCGTGGCTCCCTCTCTCGACAAATCGACAAATACCTCCCTGCCTGATAGGAATATAATTATCAAGGACCCACACTAGCTGTTCCTTGAATACACTCCACATTTCAATTATTTACATCCACTGCAGTTTCCTTCCCGATCCTGTGCATGCTAAATCTTGCCTAATCACATCATAATTCCCTTTCCCCCAGTTATACCTCTTTCCCTGCCATATTGCTGTTGTAAATATAACTGAATTGTTGTCATTATCAACAAAGTGATCACCTATCTCCAAATGGGCGGCACGGTGGCACTGTGGTTAGCACTGCTGCCTCACAGCGCCTGAGACCCGGGTTCAATTCCCGCCTCAGGTGACTGACTGTGTGGAGTTTGCACGTTCTCCCCGTGTCTGCGTGGGTTTCCTCCGGGTGCTCCGGTTTCCTCCCACAGTCCAAAAGATGTGCAGGGTCAGGTGAATTGGCCATGCTAAATTGCCCGTAGTGTTAGGTAAGGGGTAAATGTAGGGGTATGGGGTGGGTTTCGCTTCGGCGGGTCGGTGTGGACTTGTTGGGCCAAAGGGCCTGTTTCCACGCTGTAATGTAATCTAATCTAATCTAAAATCTAACACCTGGCTAGGTTCATTCCCCAATACCAGATCCAATCTGGCATCGCCCCTTGTTGGCCTGTCTACCTACTGTGTCAGAAAACCCTCCTGCACACACTGAACAAAAACTGACGCTTCTAAACTACTCGAAGTATATTTTTCACAGTCAACATTGAAAGGTAAAGTCCCCCAAAACAACTATCAATCATCATCTTTGTTATCCTTTCCTCTACATCACTGAAACAATTCGGAGGCTATAGAAAACTTCCAACAGAGAGACCTATCCTTTTCTGTTTCTTACCTCAGCCCAAACTATCTCAGTAGACGAGTCATCAAACGTTATCGCAGCTGCTGTAATACTAACTTTGATTAACAATGTCACACCATCACCCCCTTTTACTATCTTCTCTGCTCTTATTAAAATAACTAAATCCAGAAATCTGTAACAACCACTCATGTCTTTCGTATATCCATGTCTCTGAAGTCGCCACAACGTCGAACTCCTTGGAAGCAACCTATGGGCATGTTCAGCCAACATATTCTGGATGCTCCTGACATTGAAGTACATACATTTCAAACTGGTGCCCTTTCCTGACCTTGGAAACCTGTCCCTAATCTCACTACCCTCAACCTCTTTTCCACTGGAATTAAAATTCAGGTTAGCATCTCCATGATGCATGAGTTTAAAACCCCGCGAACAGCATTAGCAAAGTTCACTCCCCCACAATTTTGGTATGCCTCTGATTCAGGTGAAGACCATTCTGTTTTTCGATGACCCATCTTCCCCAGAACGAAGTCCCATTATCCAAGAATCCAATGTTCCCCCTCCTGCTCCATCCCTGCAGTCACGTGTTCGGTTCCACACTCTCTCTCTCTGTTCCTCGAATTACGAGCACGTGGCACGGGCAATAAAACTGAGATAACAACTCTGTTTTTTCTAGCTCAATGTTTCAATCCTTGATCCCTGAATTTCTGCCTTAGATTCCCACTTGTTTATTGTATAGCTGTTGTGAGGTAATTTTGATTAGCACAGTCGGACATGCTGATAAGCTAGCAAAAACATAATAAGATTGATATAAAGAACCACCGACTCTAAAGTTCGTCGAGATTCAAGAATTTGGTTTCTAAGCGTCACAGTTTTTTCTTTGCAAATACTTCCGACCTGTGTCGTTGGTGCCTATGTGAACCACGACTTGGGGCTGCCCTCCCGTCCCCGTCAAGGATCCCAAAATCTCCATCAGAGACATCACGAACCTTGCCACTTTTCTTGAGGAGCTGGAATTCGGTGCAATTCCCAAAATGAAGTCAGTAGGGACGAGGGGTGACGCTTACTTTCCACATACTGCAGGAGGAAAACACAATTGACCCAACATCCATTCCCACTATTCTAAATCCCCAAGTAAGAGCATAAAACCATAACGCATAAGAGTGGAAGCAACGACATTGGGCTAATCGACTTCACTCCACCGTTTGATCATGGCTAATGGGTGCTTCAATTCCACTTACATGCAGTCTCTCCGTAGCCCTTCATTTCTTGTGAGATCAAGACTGTATCAATCTCTGCCTTGAAGATACCCCTCCTCCCGGCCTCTTCTGCGCTCCATGGCAATGAATTCCAGAAGCCCGCAATTCTCTGGTTGATCATATGTCTCCTCATTTCCATTCTAAATTGAGCCCATCTAGTTTTAAGGCTCTGCCCACGTGTCCTAGCCTCCACACCAAATGGAAACATCTTTAGAGCGTCCTCCCTTTCTAAGCCATGCATTAATTTGTACGGTTCTATTAGATCTCCCGCACCTTCTAGACTCTAATGATTGCAAACCCAGGATCCTCAACGAACCATCACATGTTAGACCCACCATTCCAGGCATCATCCTTGTGAATCTCTACACCAGACGCCCAAGTGCTAGTATATCCTTCCTGAGGTGTGGAGCCCAAACGTGGACACAATATTTTAAATAGGGCCTGACTAGAGATTTATAATATCTCAGAAGCACGTTGCTTTTTTTTATTCACATCCTCTTGAGATATGTGACACCATTACGTTTGCTTTCTTAGTCACGGACTCAACCTGCAAATCAATCTTCAGAGAATACAGGACTAGCACTTGTCGTGGATGAAATGTAGGGAATCACCAGGAGACGCGGAAAGTACTTCAAGGCGAAGGTCTTTTATTTGCAAAGAAAAAACCGTGACACTTAGAAACCAGATTCTTGAATCTCGACGAACATCAGAGTCGGTGGTTCTTAATATCATTCTTTTTATGTTTTTGTTAGCTTATCAGCACGTCCGACAATGCTAATCAAAATTACTCACACCAGCTATACAATAAACAAGTGATGTTAGTTCCCATTATCTCTTCAGTTGTGCCACTGCAGTTTCTCCTACATTCTACTTAATGTCATTCTAATGTCAAGAATTTTACTGTCAAGGGTCTCAAGCACGCTGACTCTACTAACTATTAATTAGATATTTATTGTCAAGGGTCTCAATCAGGCTAACTCCACGAATTTAATGTCGTGTTCCAAACATTTATTATTATAACCTTTCCAATCCTACCATGATTAAATTTGGCAGGCGAGGTTGACTTTGCTAATTCTGTTATTTCATTCCGCTATAGTGAACTGTCAGTATCCACCTTACTTTGTTAATTGGTGTAAGAGCAGTGCCCTATTCTTATCCCATCATGCCGCAGCAATAGAACATAGAACATAGAACAGTACAGCACAGAACAGGCCCTTCAGTCCACGATGTTGTGCCGACCATTGATTCTCATGTAAGGTAAACCTAATGTACGAACCCTCAAATTTCTGTGACAATATGCATGTCCAGCAATCTCTTAAATATCCCCAATGACCTCGCTTCCACAACTGCTGCTGGCAACGCATTCCATGCTCTCACGACTCTCGGTATAGAGAACCCGTCTCTGACATCCCCTCTATACTTTCCGCCAAACAGCTTAAAACTATGACCCGTCGTGTTATCAATTTCTGCCCTGGGAAAATGTCTCTGGCTATCAGCTCTATCTATGCCTCTCATTTTCTTGTACACCTCAATTAGGTCCCCTCTCTTCCTTCTTTTTTCCAATGAAAAGGAGCCAAGCTCAGTCAACCTCTCTTCAGAAGATAAGCCCTCCATTCCAGGTAGCATCCTGGTCAATCTCTTCTGAACCCTCTCCAAAGAATCCACAACTTTCCGATAATAGGGCGACCAGAACTGGACACAGTATTCCAAATGCAGTCTAACCAAAGTTTTACAGAGCTGCAACAAGATCTCACGGCTCTTAAACTCAATCGCCCGGTTAATTAAAGCCAAAACACCATATGCTTTCTTAACAATCCTGTCCACTTGGGTGGCAATTCTAAGGGATCTATGTAGCTATATACCAAGATCTCACTGTTCCTCCACACTGCAAAGAGTCCTGTCTTGAATCCTGTACTCAACTCTCAAGTTCGACCTTCAAAATGCATCACCTCGCATTTATTCAGGTTGAACTCCATCTGCCACCTCTCAGCCCATCTCTGAATCCTGTCAATGTCACGCTGAAGCCTACAACAGTCCTCTATACTGTTAATGACACTTCCAATCTTTGTGTCGTCTGCCAACTTGCTAACCCATCCTTTAATCTCCTCATCCAATTCATTAATAAAAATTACAAAGAGTAGAGATCCAATAACAGAGCCCTGTGGAACACCACTCACCACTGACTTCCAGGCAGAATACTTTCCTTCCACTACCACTCGCTGCCTTCTGTCGACGAGCCAATTCTGTATCCAGACAGCAAAGAATTCCCTGTATCCCATTCCTCCTGACCTTCTGAACGAGCCTACCATAGGGAACCTTATCAAATGACTTGCTGAAGTCCAGATACACTACATCCACCGCTCGACCCTCATCAACGTGTCTAGTAACATCCTCAAAGAACTCAATAAGATTTGTGAGGCATGATTGGCCCCTCACAAAGCCGTGCTGACTGTCCTTAAGCAAGCCATGCTCTTCCAGATGGTCTTAACACCAATCCCTCGGAATCGTTTCTAACACCTTGAAGACTACAGACGTGAAACTGACTGGTCTGTAATTGCCGGGGATTTCCCTATTTCTTTTCTTGAAGAATGGAATTACATTTGCCTCCCTCCAGTCCTCAGGTACGGCTCCGGTGGAGAGCAATGATGCAAAGATCTTCACAAGCGGCGAAGCAATCACATTTCTCGCTTCCCAAAGCAGCCGAGGACAAATCTGGTCTGGCCCTGGCGACTTGTTAATCTTAATGTTTGTCAAAGGTTTCAGCACATCAGCTTCCTCAATCTCTATCAATTCTAGCATGCATACTTGCTCCTCAATGGTTTCATTCACTACAAGGTTGTTTTCTTCAGTAAAGAGAGAAGCAAAAAACTCATTTAGGGCTTCCCCAACCTCCTCAGATTCTATACACAATTTCCCTATGTTATCCCTAATCGGCCCTACTCTTTCTTTGATCATTCTCTTATTCCTCACATACACTAATCTTTTGATTAGTGTAACATTCCACAGACCCTTTGCAACAGACCACCAGTGGTCTGCATGTTTTAACTCTTCCCATGCTTTTATGCTCTTTATTTTTACGTATTCCCCTCTTTGAGGCCAACTAATCTCACGGAGAGAAAGAAGACAATAATTTGAGCCACTCTGGTGCCCAACACAGGCAATGTAGTTCCCAACACGGTCTAAATAATTTTCGCTGTCCGAGTCGTAAAGAGTTCTTTCTCCGTTCGTGGAGTCCCTTGCGTGAAAACTTCTCCTCGAATAACCTGAACTGGAAACATGGCCAAGGTCCCTCATAATCTAGGACCTGCGCATTCATCACAAGTATAATCAATGTCCTCATGTGGACATATTCCTTGCACTGTGCTGGTCATGAGATCATAACAGCAGAGCCGTGGGGTTCCGTCAGAGGACGAAGCACTTCCTGGGGTCGTTGAACTGACCACTCGTTGCCGTGTCGTGACACGAACTAAAAAAGACTTAATAAAAGGTAAGACACAACAAAAGACGAAAGCAGCAAGAAGTAAAACCGTACTTATAGTGAGACCAATCTTGACAACCATGCTCCCCAAGACCCTAATATATTATTCAACCAATCAAACGCCTGATGAACAAACCCTGCATTGTCTTCTAGCTCCTGTCTTAGATTCTTTCGTTTGTCCATCCCTTTAGTTAAAGATACCCCAGGGCTTGTGTTGTTAGGTACAAAGCGATGACCCCAAACATCACACACACCCCGGTTTTTCTGCCAATATCTAATCTGATACCTGTCTGTTTTGCCATGCCATTTTTTCAGGAGCATCCAATTTACTTCAAGTCCACAAGGGCATCATTAGTATAATTGATAAATCTCTCCTGTTTGTAATAAATGTATTTAACCCATTCACAATTCTTGCTCACCTCTATCCCTGGATTGAAAGCCTCCCAGGATGACATTGGCAGGCAGCAACTCCAATGGTGCTGTGGTTATAGAACCCCGTAGTCCACCACAAGAGTGCCTGCGGCAAATTCATTGCGAGCATTTAACTTATTAGGAATTCCTCTTGGCTGTCCTATGCTATGAATCTGAATCATTGTATCAGGAACATCCCGTCGCTCAGTTCGGAGCAAAGCTGACTGTAACATAAAGGTGTGCATGTGATGATATGACTATTTCGTGTTGGAGAATTACACGGTACAGCTGCCACTCCATTCAGCAGGCAGCGGCGCATGCAACCGTCCTTTCCTACCACACATACAGCAAGTATATGCCAGTGGGACGATTTGACAATTTTAGATAGGTCCAAATGTGGTGTCTACCTCGGGTTGAATCGTATTCCCGTAAAGACCCTTAAAATAAGATACTGGTGTGGAACCATTTTGCTTTAAACATTGAAAACTTAACTCTTGCCGTATCCTGAAAGCAGCCACGGTGAACGTGTAAGTAATCTTGCTGGTGGACCACGGGATACGATAGCTGCAACACTATTGGAGTTGCTGCCTTCCCACATCATCCTGCTGGTAGAACATAGAGGCCTGAATTAGGAGACACAAAAGGGGGCAACGTGATTGCATGTAATTTGATGAATCATCCGGATTAAGAGGTCAGCTAGAGTGCTGCAAATGCCATTGAGTACAGGTAATATAGTTATAGGGCATGGCGAGAACAGAGTATGAGGTGGTCGCCTTAGTGCACAAGAAACAGTCTTATCCAGCCATTATTACGGCCGTGTAGTTTGCCCATTGAAACCAATGATTGTCACGGGCGTGTACCCATGTTAGCGCAGCAAGGTTCAAAGTTTGTGAGAATACTTCTGGCTCGGGTGCTCGTTGCTGTGGTTCTGTTCGCCGAGCTGGAAGATTTTGTTGCAAACGTTTCGTCCCCTGTCTAGCTGACATCCTCAGTGCTTGGGAGCCTCCTGTGATATATTGGGTCCAGGTCTATGTGTTTGTTGATGGAGTTTGTGGATGAGTGCCATGCTTCTCGGAATTCCCTGGCTGTTCTTTGTTTCGCTTACCCTATAATGGTAGTGTTGTCGCAGTCAAATTCATGTTGCTTGTCATCTGCGTGTGGGGCCACGAGGGATAGCTGGTCGTGACGTTTCGTGGCTAGTAAATGTTCATGGATGCGGATCGTTAGCTGTCTTCCTGTTTGTCCTACATAGTGTTTTGCGCAGTCCTTGCATGGTATTTTTTTGCATGGCCACTACAGCGGACAGCTGAAACTGACAACTGGAAGCGGCAGGGACAGACCACTATAAATGCCGGAGGAAACACCACAGAAGCGCTTCACAGGAGGCTCCCAAGCACTGAGGATGTTACCTAGACAGGGGACCAAATGTTTGCAACAAAAATCTTCCAGCTCAGCAAGGTCTACATTTCTAATTTTTGTCTCCCTGGTATTAGAAGTCCTGGTCTGCCAGGTTAATAACCTCCAAGTCTGCGCATGCTGGCCTGGCATCAGAGAAGAGAGTATCAGGGACTTCTCCCTTGTCTTCCCTATCTCCGCTGCCAGGAGAAGAGCTATGCTCCACATCTACATCACTATCATTTCTGGAATGGTCAGTATCCCCAAGACCTGCACCTGTACCCTGTTTGGAACCCTGCTGAGGCGTTGTTGCCTCCTGTGTGCCCGCCCCGTGTCCACGTTCCTGGGCCTCATTTCCACTTCCTCAATGTCAGAGTTAATTTGTGCTGGAATGAGAGCTTTAGCATTATGGTTAAGGTCGTACCATGCGTGTTGTCCTGTCACTTGGATGGCTGCAGGTGATGCCTTAGTCATGACGAAAGGTCCTTCTCTCCTAGGCTCATTCCAGCATCTTCAGAAGCCCCGCACGTGCACTCAATCCCGGCCTTAATAGATCCTTCTTCGTTGTCAAGTATTGGCTCCCTTTGCGTTTCCTGCATGTGGAAATTCTCATGCAGCACAGTTAGCTGCTGCATATATTGCTTAAGTTCTAGGCTTAACTGCTCGAAACGAGGCACTTGGTCGGGGCCTCTACACTTTGGCACTGGCATAGGTCTACCTGTGAGCATCTTATACGGCGTTAAATTGGACATGCGGTTATTCTGCATGTGATAACCCATTGGCGCCAGCGGTAGCGCATCGACTCAATTAAGGTTGCTGCTTGTTCAGATCTCGTTTAATTTGCATTTCAATGTTCCATTAATCCTTTCCACTATACCCTTTGACTGGGGGTTGAACATGCACCCAAACATCTGATTCTCAATAAGTGCAGAACCAACTTAACTATTTTCTGAATGAAGGCAGGCCCATTGTCTGAACCGATTTCTGACGGTGCATCAAACCTTGGGATAACTTCCTTCGTCAGAAATGTCACCACTGTCCCAGCTCATGCAACTTTAGAAGGGACAGATTCTACTCGTCGGCAAAACTTATCAGTCACTGCTAACATGTATCTTTTTCCTCTCACCTTTTTTTTTATCATGTCCGCATCGTCAATTACGAAATAGTTAAATGGCCTTTCAGGTCATGGTATGTTGTCTGTAAGTGTCGTTATCCCCTCCTAACATTATACTGTGCACACATTGTGACAATAAATAGCCCACCAAAGCCTGCAGATACGATTACCAGAAACCATCCCGCATTATCTTCATTAACACTTCCCCTGCGCGCACAGTGATACAATCCGTGCGTCTCTGAAATAGGAATTGTCAAAGACGGGGTGTGTCCTACTCATACACCTTCCTTTGTGGTCCATAAACCTTTTTGATTCTGTCTCACACCCCTCTGAATCCATAGGGTTTGCTCAGCCAGGGTAGCCCTCCCTTGTATTTCAATGAGGTACCTTGGTTCTGAATCTAACTGCACCTGAGGCGCAATAACAGATGAACAAGCTATCCTAGCTGCCTCATCTGCTGCCTGATTACCCCTTATCACCATGTCACCGACTTTTCTGTGTGCCTGGCACTTAATAATACCTCGTGCCTTTGACTTCATCATTTCAGTCTTCTGTTCCAAAATCTGAGGGCAGTTTTGCATGTGATCCCCATTACTCTTCGTCAAGTCTCTTTACGTCCACACTGCCTTAAATAGGTGGCATAAACCATGTGTATAAACCGAATCAGTATAGATGTCAGTTTTATTTTACGCTCCATTATTTTACAGACCTCCATCAATGCCTTAAATTCAGCCAACTAAGCTGAGCACGGCTGTTGTCAAGTTTCCAGTTTTATTGTCCGATACTGGGACTGGTCCTGCCTTACAACCGAATACTCTTCATGATTCCCGTCATAATCCCTATAGCAAGAAACCTATCATCATCAGGCAGTGGCTCGGACTCAAAATCAGCTTTCAGTTTGAAAAATGCAGTTATTTCTTTATACAGTCATGGGGTCTCCCTCATACTCAAATGAGACATAGTCCGCTATGGTCCTTGTTGTGCACCTCTGTATGGTTATGTCGGGAAATGTCAGCAGCATCCGATATGCTAATCCTCTAGCTGGCGTCAGTACAAATTTTCCGTTCCCCAATAATTCCGCCACCTTAGGATGCATATATAGGATGACTGGGTAACCCATTGTTACTGAGGATGCTTTTTCATACTCAAGATAGGCAGCCGCCAATCAGTGATAGCACAGTGGATGGCCCTGAACTACTTCATCTCGTCGGGTGCAAAAGGAAGCAATCGGCTACACAGTTCTCTCTACACTCAACCTCCTGCATCAGTACTGCAACGGTGTATCCTGTCCACCTATTTGACATATAAAGGTAAAAAGGTTTGTCGTAATCAGGCAAGGCTAATGCTGAGGCTGGCCTCAAGGCTTGTTTAAGGGTATTGAAAGCTGTCATAGCCTCTTCATTCGACTGCAAAACGCACCTTCAACATGGATGCCCGACATCCTTCATCATCTTCCGTAACGGTGCCACAATCTCAGCATACTCCTCAATCCAATCTGCGCTAAATCCTGTGATGCCCAAAAATGTTATCATTTGCCCTATTGTCTCTGGTCTAAGAATTGTACCATTTGCTTCAATCTGACTTGGTGCAATTGCCTTCATTCCCTTAGAAACCAGCCTACCCAAATACTCGACCTGCAGCTTTTTCCTGGATACTTTATGCCCTCCATCCGCCAGTATTTTCAAGAGGAAAAGGGTATTTTGCGCACACTGTTTCTGACTATCTCAACAGACAAGCAAATCATCAACATACTCTTCAGCGTACTTTCTAAAGACGTACCCTCCAGTTCTGACTTCCATACTTGCTTGAAGACGTGCAGTGAACGCTTAAAACAATGGGGCATTCTAGTATAAGTGTATTGTTGACCTTTGTATGTAAACGCAGCAGATACTGGCAGTGCTCTGCTACAGAAAGCATAACATAAATCTACAACCGAGACCAAGCTGCCTATGGAGGCATATTAGTCAGCAGTATGTGCAGATTAGGAAGAACTGCTGCCCAATCCTCCACAACCTCATTTATTGCTCTTAAATCATGTACAAATCTCCATTTTGAGCCGTCTACCTTTAAGAATTGTAACAAAGGAGAATTGCAGGGATGACAAGTTACTTTAAGTACCCCTGCCTTCAGCAATACTTGTATTGTAACTGCTATTCCCTCTACTGCCTCTGGTTTTAAAGGATACTGCGGTCTCCTAAGCAGAGTAGCTCCAAGTTTCAATCCTTTTTCCACTGGGCTAGCTGATTTCACTCTTCCCACATCTGTCTATTGCTGTTACCCCCCACAAAGTGGTTGGCAATGTATCCAATTGCTCATTACCATATTGACTATCTTCCTGCACTGTCACTGGCATTCTCCGCTGGGGTGTTACCTTGACTTTCTTCGGAATCCCTGTCATGTTGCAGCATGCTAGGATTTTAATATAGCTGCCATCCTCGAATTCCAAAACCACTGTCATAAGTATATGCCATTCCCGAACTGTTTCTACATGCCTGGCCAGAGGTACTAAATTTTTATTTTGATATCCTTCATTTACCAGTGCGGCGCCTAGCACACTGTACCATTTTTCCAGGAACACACCTCTCTTTATTTGCAGAATCACTAGTGGCTCCACTGATACTATTGCTTCACGTCTGAAATGTTGTGGAGCGGTGACTTCCAGCTGCCACTGTCTCTCGAATGCCTCATCCTGAGGCTTATCAACTATCATGTACAGTGGACCTCAGACTAAGGTAGTCATGCTCTAGGCAGCATCGTCAACACTTCTGCTTCCCATATCTCCCAAATGTCTTGAATATCACTTGCTATATTCCCTATCCAATAAACATTAATATCTCTAACTTCTTGCATCACTAATTGTGTATTAGCCTTTTCTACAACCGAGCCCTGCTGTTTGCATTCCAATCTTACCTCTAACGAGAGTAACGTATCCCTACCAACAAGTTAATTGGCGTCTGTTTAGGCACTAATATTATTAATATTGGCAGAACATTTCCCTAAGTGCCATTTCTAACCTTACTGGAGCTGTAAATCGATTTAACCGTGATTTCCCTGAGACCCGTACAGTTTTAACAAATTCGCTGGACATGGGAAAGGGAGAGGCATATTGCGACTGTACACAAGTGAATGTAGCTCCAGTATCTATCATCACCGGTGCCTGCTGCCCTTCCATATTAACTTGTACTGCTAGTTCTTGATCAGCCTCCAATGCTACTACAAGATCGTGCCACTGCCCACCCAGGTTCTCAGGGCATCCAGAGCATATCTCATTCGTGTAAACAGGTTCTGCTGGACCTACAGGTATCTGGTAAGTGGACTGGGGACTCCCGTCATCTAGGCCTGTTCTGGGGCAGCGAGGGCCCAATAAGGGCAATTCCTCCTTATGTGGCCGGGTTGATGGCATCTCCAGCACATCATTTCGGCCTCTCCCCTTGAGCCTGAGTATTTATTATGACCTTAGTCCCTTTTCCTACGCCGCTGTCCTTGGGGATCCCAGTTCTGTTTTGGCTGCTCTTTAAACGTGCCCTGCCCTGGATACATCACCAGCACGAACGTTTTTCAAAAAACCTCCATTGCTGGCATGGGACTTTCTGGCCCATGGCCACCTACCTGGTGGAACACCCCTTGCACCAGCACTTGGTTCAGCCAGTGTTCATTACTGTGTCGGTTCTTACTGGCAACACATTGTTAGCCTTCTCTTTTTCTTTCTTTTGAAGCTCTTCAAGCTGCATTTGCCCCAGCTGCATTTGCACCTCCTCCTTCTGCTCAGATAATTTCTCTTGGTCTTTTTGAAAGCTTTCAACTGCATGAACAAGGTGATTACTAAATTCCTCATGGCTCAATGATGACGTCACACCCTCAACGTCCTCCCAATGGATCCGCTCTTAACGCCTGAGGGCCGATGTTTGGTGGATTACAGTGTCTTTAGGCCTGCCATACTCGATCAAACCCGACCCTGTCAACCATTGGATTGTCTGCCACATTTTCAAACGGCCTCGGACCATTATTTCCTTTAACTTATTGAGCCATACTAACCTAACCAGCAATGCCTTCAAGACTCCTATAACCAGCAATCGCCCTGTGGTTTCATCTTCAGACCCCGATGCACTTTTCCGCTCCCTCATGTAAACTGGGCAGTGCAGTTTCCAGCCGTTCCAGATCCTGAGTTCTCCAAGGAATGTATTGTGGCATTCTCGCCTATTTAAAAAGCAGCGGTAACATCTTTCCCTGTTGGTCGTTTTTCCCTTTATCTGTCCTACTTCTCAATAATTCCCCCTTGGACTCTGAGTCCGATGCTATTTCCAATTCCTCCCATTCTTTAGGCACTCGGTCATTTTTCTTTCCTTGTCTCTCTTCATCACTTTCGACTTCCTTTGCGTCACCTTCTCTTCTTCTCTCCTCTGCCTCCCTTCCATTAAGCCAGTATTCCACAACTGCCTTTTGTTCCCTTACCCCAAGCAGTACCTCATGTTTCAGTTTACCCCTAACCTCATGTTTCAGGTTTTCTTGCTCTCGTTGTATGGCTTCCATTTGCTCCTACCTGTACCTTTTCTTCCTTTCTATTTTTTCCCCTTAGTTCATTTTTGTCTTCTGCACATCCGTCCCACGATTACTCTCCATCTATTTCTGCTATTCCGTTTATTACTGGGCACTGCTTCAATGCCTCTTCATTCGAGTAAGGAGGGGGTCTATTCAAATCCTCCACCTCTCTGTATAAGGCGGTGTGTGGGGGTTGGTGCTGATTCCTGCTTTTCTGTTTCCAATAACTGCTCAGCTTGTTCTTTTGCAGCTTGCTGAGCCACCACAAGTGCTTGATAAGCTACATTCAGTTCCTCACCCTCTTTCCAAAAAACGTTTCCGAATGACCATGTCCTGATCCTTCCTTTGGTTCCTATTTTATATTTATCTTTCAGCTTATAATTCTTAATTAGTCCTTCCATCTCATTGCACATGTGTGTATCAAAGTCCCTTCTTTTGCCCCATTTAGTCAATAACTCATTAGTTCTTTCTTCCTATTTCTCAGAAATGTTTACAATATCATTACTTGCCACAGGAAATTTCTTACTCAGTACCTCAACTGCTGTCTATTTATTCAACCGAACATATATGTCTTTCCAGCTAATGTATTAACTCTGCTCTCACACATCACTTCCTCATGCCCTTCAAGTCCGGTAGGGCTTCGTTAACAGTATAAACAACCCCTTACTCTATAACTAGCAATGGTTCCTTACTAATCGATCAATTCCTAAACGTCCTTAATTGCAGCTAGTTAATACAAACAAGCTATTCTCATTCGTTCAGCCTAAACCAATCAAGCACTGCATCGGCAAAATACAATAATCACTAACAGTTTCTTGAAAAATCTCTCTCTCTAAAATAAAACTTAAATTCTTACATTACAAAATAAAATCAAAATACCCAGGATTTGAACTCAAGGGAAACAAAGAATAAACATTTAACTATCAACAAACAATTATGCATACAAACAAGGACACAATTATTAAACTAGAGTCTCTCTCTCCCAGAAACATACAAATGCAACCTTTCTGCACGCAGCCAAGAACTCAGTGTTAAATCACTATCTCTCTCTGTCAGACAGAGGCTTGCTGCAAGCGGACGCTTTGTTCATTTCCAATAGTGCAGTCTAATTATCATACAGGCCTTGTCTTAGGCATTCAACATTCTAATAAAACTTTAACACTATGAACATTCTCTACTACATTACATTTAATTATTCTCTACCATTCTGCTGGATTTCGGAATAGGTCTATTAGCGCTTTTAATAAAACAAAATCCCTTTATTTATTTTGCCCTACCTGTTCAGGCCCTCTTTTCCTGCGAAGCGGTATCGATTGGGTCTTACGTTCTCCACGTGGAATGTTTACTAACACCACGTGGACCTTTTACTAACACCACGTGAACATTTATTAACAACACGTGGAATTTTCACTACCACCACGTGGACTTTTATTAACACCAAGTGGAATTTTCAATACTACTATATGGACTTTTATTATCACCACGTGGAATTTTTACTCAGGCAATTGCTACGTTCCATTCTTGCTCACCTCTTAGCCCACTGACCAGTTTTCTTGAACAATTCGCACGTCCCCGTCAGCTGTAATTTATCCCTCGCTTTTGGATCTTGGATCGGAGACACCCTCCACCAGATTCCCGCACCTCCGAGCCCGCAAGGACCACCCCAAACCCACAGAATATACGCCAAATATCCTAATCATTTTTTGTTTGTTACCCTCATTCTGTCAGTCTCAGGACTGCCCCCCGTGGACTGAGAACCGCCCTATTATTGCTGTCCTCGTTCCAGGTAAGTCTCTGCACGACCCAGCTCGCTGCACCAAATCTGTCATAGAGAAACTGTAGTGAATCACCAGGAGAGGCAGAGAGTTCTTCAAGGAGTAGATCCTTTATTTGTAAACAAATAATCGTGACAGTCAGAAAGCAAAATCTTGAATGCCCCCGAACCTCAGAGTCCATGGTCCTTTATATTTTTTAATCATGTTTTTGTTAGCCTATCAACATGTCCATCTGTGTTAATCAGAGTTGCCTCACTGCAGCTATCCAATAGACCAGTGATGTTAGTCCCCATTATCTCTTTAGCTCTGCCACTACGGTGTTACTTAAATTCTACTTAAAGTTATTCTAATGTCACGATTCAGCATTTGGTGTCACCTCTGAACCTCCATCTCAGACTAACCTGTCATGAATAGATATTTAGCTACCCCATCTATTACAATGGTTTCCTTTCTCAAGCTGACTCTGCTAACAGCTGATTAGATACTTACTGGCAAAGGTCTCAATCAGGCTGACTCTACTAACTATTAATTAGATATTTAATGTCATGTCCCAAACATTTATTTTTATCTGCCTGTCCCAATCCTGCCATGATGATATTTAGCAGGTGAAGCTGACTTTATTAACTGTGTTACCTCATCCTGCCATTGTGACCATTTTGACTAGTGTAGCATTTCACAGTCCACTTGCAAC
Source organism: Chiloscyllium plagiosum (assembly GCF_037043375.1). Classification (NCBI taxonomy): domain Eukaryota; kingdom Metazoa; phylum Chordata; class Chondrichthyes; order Orectolobiformes; family Hemiscylliidae; genus Chiloscyllium; species Chiloscyllium plagiosum. Next base: position 112,559,758 of record NW_028270146.1, read on the forward strand.
ATATCGCTAGTTGTCGTCATGCTTTAACCCTTCCCATGCTTTCTTGCTCTTTACTTGTCATAGTAACAACTTTGATGGATTTATGCACTTTAACACCAATGTCCTGCCGTTCTTCCACACTGCCAAGAATCCTATTTTTAATCAGCATTCAAGTTCGCCCTGCCAAAATGCATTACTTCACACTTATCCAAGTTTAACTCCATCTACCATTTCTCAGCCCAACTCTGCATCCTGTCTATGTCACACTGCAGCCTTCAACAGATGTGGATGCCATCAAATGTACCTCCAACCTTTGTATCATCGGCAAATTTACGAACCCACCTGTCAACATCCTCATCTGAGTCATTTATAAAAACTGCAAAGAGCAGAGGCCCACGAATATAGCCCTGCAGGATACCACTCACCAGTTACCTCCAGGCAAAAGTCTCCAACCACTCTCTGCCATCTGTCGGCCAAACAGGTCTGAACACCGGCAGCCAAATCTCCCGGTATCCTACAGTTCCTGACTTTACGAATGAGCCCACCGTGGGGAAACTTACCAAATACCTTGTTGAAGTCCATATACACCACATCCACTGTTCGACTTTCGTCAACCTGTTTCGTCACGTCCCCAAAGACCTCAATGACATTTGTGAAGCGTGACCTGCCTGTCACAAAGCCATGCTGACTACCTGACATCACGTTATGGTTTTCCAAACAGTCTTAAATCTTTTCGCTTAGAATTCTTTCCAAACCTTTGCTGACTGCAGACGCAAGGTCGGCTGGGCTGCAATTTCCAGGGATTTCCCATTTGCACTCCTTGAAAAAACGTTCAACATTCGCTCCCTCCAAATCTCCATTACGACTCCCATGTAGAGTGGTGAAGAAAAGATCTTCGCCAGTGGTTTCGCAGCCCCCTTTCTTGCCTCCTGGTCCTTCCTAGATAAATCTGATCTCGCCCTGGGGACTTATCGAAATTAATGTTTGACAAAATGTCCAGCTCATCAATTTCATCAGTCTTGATCTGTTCAAACCTATTTACCAGCTCCTCAAAGTTCTCATTCACAGCACAGTCCCCCTCCGTAGTGACAACCAAACCGAAAAGCTCATTTATGGCTTCCCCTACCTGCTCAGACTCCACGCGCAAGTTTGCTCTGCCACCTCTGAGAAGCCGTACCTTTTCCCTGATCATTTTCTTATTCCTCACGTATGACTAAAATGAATTTGGGTTCTCCCTAATCCTTCCCGCCAAGCTTTGTTCTTGCTCCCTGTTGGGTCTCCTGAGTCCACTTCAGAAGTACTTTCCCGCAAGGCTGAAATCGGCCCAAGCTGTGCTAGACCCTTGCTTTGTCCACCTTACATAAGCTACCTTCTTCGGTTTGACAAGAAACTCCTCTGCTCTCGTCATCCAAAGCTCCTTACTCTTACCCTTTCTTGCCTGTGTCAGAGGAATAGAAATGGAAAAGTCACCATAGACGTTGTGGATTGTTATTCGAGAGAGAGGATGAGTGGTGGTTTACTCTGAGGAACACCATGCTCAGATGAGCAAAGAAGTTGGAAAGGAGAGTCATTAGCTGTACATGATGGTTTTAAATCCCGGGTGATGGCATTGTAAGGTAAAAAGACACAAGGCCTTGAGAACGCTTTTGCCTTTCAGAAATGTTTTCAAGGAGGAAAACGTAGAGTTTCTGTTCCAAGAACTGACAATATATCCTATCATTGGTTAAAGAAACTGTGTTTTTTTCCATTGAAGCACTCAAGACATGGAATAACTATTTAGATGAGCATTTAATGCCTTATAAAACACCAGGCCTATTGGAAATTGCGTTTAGTAGTGCGATGCTTGATGACTGAAGGGACTGACCCATTCCTGTTAAAGCTCAGTAACTCGATAATTTTGAAACTGAACAAAAAGCCAAAAACCGTGTCAAGAAGAAACGTTGCAAGCATTGTAACCCCCAAGTTGTTGGGCTTCAGTCCTCTCAATGATGATTCCGGGTTTTGATTCCAAGTCAGGGAATGAGGATTTATTGTCAGAGTAAAAACTCTGAACACATGAATTCCTGACATTAAAACCAGCAAAGGGAGTAGCTCCATCAGACTCGGTGAGAGTTTCACATCAGAGGTTAAAGCAAATGGAGATCAAGCTGAAATCCATTGCCTTGCCTTGCTTAGACGCAGTCCAACAACAAATGCTCCTTTTTAAAACATACAAGTTCTTTGCAGAGTTAACTTCATACATGCAGAAAGGTTTGATCCTTCCAGGAGAGCATAGTAACAGAGAGCCTAATATCAGAACGGGGGTTATACATTTAAGATAGAGATGAGAAAGAATTTGTGAGCAAATTACTGATGCTGCTGGAATCATTACTGAAAACAAAAAAGAAATGCTTGAATTCACAACGGTTTATGGCACCGTATATGGACAGAAAGGAAGCGACTGTTTTCAGTCTTGGTGATACTTTATCAGAGCTGATGTGAAGTGAGGAGGTGGCAGTATTTTTGCAATAGTGCTGTCTGCTGCGGGAGAAAGAATGCTAATACTTCAGATTAAGTAATTGGAATGTGAGAATGGAAGAACATCGGTGTGATTATGAAACCACTGCCACATCTCCTCCTTGCCTTTCTTTTAACTTTACCTGGTACAGTGTCTCTCACCGTGACCTCTCCCCTCCCCCACCTTCCAGTGTCTCTTTTTTCCAGTCTGGCAGTTAGACACACCATCGTTCTACCATACTGATATTTCAGTAGAATTCTGCACATGGGCTGTCGGGTCTGGGTCATTCAGTATGTGCAAGGCTGAGATCGACAGAGTTGTAAACCGTACAGGCACGAAGGTGTTTGAAGAAAGGCAAGACCACAGTGAGCTTGTCAGAACGGCCACGAGCTCATTGAGTAGCGGAACAGACTTGGGCTGAATGACGTTTTCTATTTCTTAAAATTAAATATGTTAAAATGAATCTGCAGAACTGCACGGAGTGACGTTTGTCAGGTTAAAATGCATGGATCCGCTCAGTGGACTGATCCATCATGAGATGTGCAAAGGACAAAACACAAAGGACAGTCAACGTGGATGATTGATCCAGAGTGAATTGTACATCAGGGTAAAAAGGAAGAGTGGTCTTCAGCACCACATTAAGCCTGGCTGCCCTCTGCCCACAGTCATTTCTCACAAACAACCATCGCCCTTCCCTTTTACTTACTCTCCTCTGTTCTTGTTTAGAACTGATTGCAGGTCAGCCAATATCAGCTGACATTGGTGATGTGGGACTGAGTTATGTAGGGAAGCGATTCTAATTGCTGCAAAGCATCATACTGCTTCTAAGTGTCAGTGAGTAATTAATGTTGGTCTCTGTAAATGTTTGCCATTAACAGGCTATGAGAGTGAAAGTTTTGAATCCGAATGACTGACGACCCGGGAAGAAATCTCTTTATATCAACCTGGTCAATGTCTGCATTCTCCAATTTGCCTGCGTTTGATCCACTCGACTCTGTATCATTTTTGTTATCTTGACTTGGTTTATGACATAGGCCATCCATTCATCTATTAACTTGCATGAGATCTTTTCTGTCAGATGGTAATGTGCTGGGTCAATCGCTCAACGGTTAGAACACTGGCCTTATAAACCAAAAGTGCTGTTGAAATATCCCATTCCTGTTTGTCTTTCCAGTATTTTGAGGAATACCTTTCGGAAGGAGAGGAAGCAGCTGACGAGTGTAAAATTCTAATTTGGCAGAAAGAACAAGGTGAGACAGTATGAATTGCAGAGTGAGGGGGAATCAATTAGGAAGGAACACGCGCAGGAGAGTGACTATATGATTTCTTTCCTTGCTGTAACAACACTCTGGTTTTGAAGTGTGAAATTGGACAATATAAGGCAAGTGGGTGAAATCCTACTTTCTGAGCATTGGGACCTCTGTCACTCTCGGGGCAATGTGACTGATTGATTCCGTCTGTGGGTGAAAATTAGGTTGAATTCATCGAAGGGGTGCGTGTACAATTTTATCATATGAAACTTCAGTCCCATACATTGTGCAGTTTTAGATTAAAACGTGGCAGGGAACTTATGATTGGGTCGAACATTTGGAACGTCAGCGTACATAAGGCTACAGGACAGATTTGGAAAATTGGGATGATGTTCCTTTTTCCATGCTGTAAACACTCGATGACTCAACCATTTTGGAGGAGAAACTTAACTCCGGTGAAAAATGAAGTCAAAGGCTGTGTCATGAAGAAATGATGCAGTGATTCGGATTCGCCACTGGTGATTAGATTCCCTGCAGTGTGGAAACAGGCCCTTCGGCTCAACCAGTCCACATCGACTCTCCGAAGCTTACCCCACCCAGACTAATGCACGGAGCACCATGGGCAATTTAGCATGACCAATTCACCTGACCTACGCATCTTTGGACTGTGGCAGTGATTGACAGAGCATAATTTCCAGGAATTCAGTTTGTTCATGGGAATAATTTGGCTGGACCAAAGATGGGAGTGGCACACCTTGTTGTGGAGAAGCCCAAAGAAGACCACGAAACTGAGGCGTTAAAAGAAAAATATCCTGATATTGTCCCAGATTATGTAGTAACCAGATCCCACTATCGTAAGTCACAGCAGGAATTGAAAAGTAAAGAGAAAAATGAAGGTGTTGAGATCCACTGAGCAGATACCTTGCTTGACTTAATGGTGCAGGAAAAAAATAACTGAGCAGGCAAAGGGTCCGACAGAAGTGTTTAATCTTGAAAGGCTAAGAGACTTGCAACAGCAAGACAAGACTATAAGAAATACACATGTGGATGCATGAACTGACATGGAGGCAGAGAATGTTCCGGAGGGTATTTTATCCAAAAGATAGAATCCTCAGACAGAAATGGAAACCACGGCAGGTTCGTGCAGAAGAGAAATGTGCTGTAGTGCATTCGATTGTGTTGCAGGTGGATGAAACACAGAGAGCATTATGCGTAACATCTGAACTATCACCGAAGGTTGTGAAAGACTCAGGCTAAGATACAAAACATTTTTGTTGACCAAGACTGCACAACAATGTGGTCAATTTAAATCATACGAGTCTTACTTGCCAAATAACAGGTAAGCCACAGGCGATAATGAAACCAGCACCTCTACTTCCAATGACCACATTTGAAGAACCTTCCACGTGGCTGATATTTGATTGTGTAGGTCCCCTCCAAATAACTAAAAGTGGGAACTAGTCCTTGTTAACCGTAATGGATGTGTCTACCAGATTTCGAGAAGCAATTCAAATGCAGATTATTAACACAAAAACGGTAGAAGTGCAGTTAGCAGTTTTGATCACACGGTATCGGCTGCCCAGGGAGATTCAGACTGACGAAGGGTCAAATTTTAATATAAGGCTGTTTAAGAAGGTTATGGATAGCGTAGGTGTGCAGAACTTTAAATCCAGTGTTATAATCCTGAATCCCAGGAAGATTTAGAAAGATGGCATCAGACCTTGAAGATCATGTCAAGAACATACTGTTAGGATTGCCCGAATGATTGGGATAAAAGTATCTCATTGGTATTATTTGCCATAAGAGATGTCACAAACGAATCTACTCAGTTCACTCTCTTTGTGTCGATCATGAAGTGAGAGACCCTTTGAAATTAAAGAAAAATTGATAGGACCAAAGTCGGAGATCTCAGAATTCGATTATGTATCTGACGTGATGGAGAGATTAAATTGAGTAGGAAAGTTAGCTATACAGCAGCTAAAGAGGGCTTAGCGCAGATTGAAGCAGGTGGAAGATTAAAACTTCTGAGCCTTGGACGTTTCCTCAGGGGATAAATTGATAGTACTGTTTCCAATGATAGCAGATATCTTCAAAGCCATGTTTAGTAGTCCCTACCAAATTGAGAAAAAAATGAGTCAGGTGAATTATTTAGTAAAGATGCTATCAATGAAAAGTGGGTATCAAGTATGTTGAGAGAAGACGTTGAAAACATACAGCAGAGAGACAGAACTGGCGAAACAGGTGTTAGTTACTGCCCGCAGAATGAGGAATCAAATCCAGATGATATGGATTTTGAGGTAACTCGGAATAGATTCAAAATGACGAAGTCCTTGAGGAGTGGGATAGATTGCTAAGCTATCTGTCTCAGGAACATAGAACGATGTTGAAAGAGTCGTTACTATAGTATAAGGAACTACGTAAGAATCATATGAGGAGGACGAATACTATTATACATGAAGTAGATGTAGGGAATACTGTTCATATAAAACAATCGGCTTAATGCTTACAAAGACAGGCAGGTCCAGATGGAGGTAGAGGGCATGCGCGATTAAAACATCATTGAAGCAAGCCAGAGTTAGTGGAGTTTGCCGATCGTCTTAGTAACCAAACCGACGAGACCCAACGAGTCTATATGGATTATTGGAAGGTCAACATCATTACAAAATCTAACTCATATCCAATTCCGACGTTGGGGGACTGTATGGAGAATATCTGACAAGCCGGTTACACTACCAAAATTGGACTTAATGCGTGGTTACTGGCTGCTACCTTTCGTAGAGCCGGCAAAATAAATTTCTACATTTGTAACGCCAAATTGGCGACATTAGTTTAAAGTGATGCCCTTTGGAATGAAGAACGCTGCTGCCACATTCCAAATATGCAGGAAGAGAGTTTTGGCTAGGTTATCGAGCTGTGCAGTCTATTTGGACAATGTAGTGATCTTTAGTAAGTTCTGGAAAGATCACTGGGCACAGTTGGCAGAGCTCGTTGAATAACTACGAGACACAAAACTGGTGGTAAACTTAAATAAAACAGAATTCGTGGAAATGGAGGTGATGATCTTGGAACATAACATCGGTCATGGAATGTTGACCCCCTTCCCTCGGAAGCCATAAAGATGGCTATCGATACATTTCGATGACCAACTCGAAGAAAGAGGTGCTTAGATTTTTAGGACTCAGCGAATTCTGTCAGAAGTTTGTTCCAAACTTCAGCAGCGTACTGGCACCACTAACAGATTTTCTGTTTCGGTGGACATAACCATGCCAGGAGGCATTCAACCATTTGAAATCGATATTCACCACCAAACAAGTTTTAGCAACACCAAAAATTTCATAACTAATAAAGTCGCCATCAGTGGGGCTTGGTCACAAACCCATTTCCTGATTGGTCACGACTCAGACCACGCCTCTATCTTCCTGATTGTTTGGACGATCAGCAGCTCAAGCTCGGTCTGCCAACTCTGTCTCTCAGTGTCGCTTGGAGGAAGACGAGCAGCTCCAGTTCGGTCCTTCATTTCTGCTTCTTGCTTCCGACGAATCTGTGACATCATCGGGCGTGAGCGGCTGGTACTGGAGCATGCGAAGAATTAATGGGGATTGTGCCTCCAGTAAACTGGAATGAAGTGCTGCTCTCTCCCAGCCCCAGGCGGTGAGTGATAGTTAAAAGGGAAGTCAGCACGACGAGTAATATTCCGGTGAGTGAGGTTGAGAGGGAAGGGCTGTGCGAGTAGCTGTATTCTGGTGAGTAAGAGATGAAGGAGAGGGCAGCGTCAGGAACTATATTCGGGTGAATGAGGTTTAAAGGGGACGTCAGCGCCAGGAGCTATTTTCCGGTGAGTGTGGGCTAAAGGAGATGGCAGCGACAGGAGCTATATTCCAGGAAGTAAGGGTTAGAAGGGAGGGCAGTGCCAGTAGCTCTAATTCAGTGAGTGAGAGTTCAAGGGGTAGGCAGTGTGAGGATCTATGCTCCGGTCAGCAAGTGCTGCCTGAACTACTGTGCTTTTCCATCACCACTCTAATCTAGGCTCTGGATTCCAGCATCTGCAGTCCTTGTTTTTACCGAATAATCGTTAAAGGCATGGGCAGCGCCAGGTGTTATATTCCGGTGAGTGAGTGTGAAAGGGGAGGACAGCACCAGGACCTATATTCTGGTCAGTGAAGGCTAATGGGGAGAGCAGCACCAAGAGGTATATTCCAGTGAGTGACGGTTAAAAGGGAGGGAAGAGCCACGAGCTCCATTCCGGTGAGCAAGGGTTCATGGTGGGGGTAGCGTCAGGAGCTGTATTTCAGTGAGCAAGGATTATAGGGAAGGGCATCAACAGGACCAACATTCCGCTGGTCGAGGGTTACATCGAGAGCGGCGCCAGGAGCTACATTCTGTTTAGATGTTTCACGTTTGGTCAGTGCAGGGTTTGAGACCCAAACATGGTTTTGCCCGGGCTGCGGTTTAAGTCACAGAGAGCATCAACTTCTTCCTTGAAAAATGTCCTTGGCAGGAGCCACTATTCTTGGTTGCGTTTTATTTGGCTTTTTCTTTATTTAGCGCTTCACCCTTTGTTAATCTCACTTTGGTGTTAATGGGATGAAAACAAAGGTCATTAGGTTAAATCATTCCGTTCTCCCTGATGCGTATGTGCTCTTGGGAGACCGTTGTGTATGCTTTGGTGACTGATATTGATGGGAGCATGACACCATATGCATCTCTGTCACTGAGATGTCGTCAGGGAAACTGATGTGCAGTTCCAGTGCACAGGAGGTTGAGAGTAGGGAGGGCATGGACAGAATTTCATGGCTACGTGAGTGTGCGGCAGACAGTAAGCTAGTTTAAATTGTGTTTACTTCAACACCAGAAGTATCCAAACTGAGGTAGGTGAGCTTGCAGCATGGACAATTGCCAGGGACTTCGATGGTGCGGCCATTTCGGAGACATGGATAGTGCACGGTCAGGAATGGATGTTCTAGGTTCCACGATTGATGTCTTTCATTAAGAAGAGGCAAGGCGTTAAAAGGGGGGAGTTGTGGCCTTGTTAGTCAACAACAGAATAACGGTGGCTGAGATAACTTTTGCTGACCCGTCTACTGAGATCGATGGGCTGTGGTTCGAAACGGGAGAAGAGAGGTCACACTGACGCGAGTTTCTGAATGGGCTCCCGGAGGGTTCCAGGGATGTGAAGGAGTGGATTTTCAAAACGATTCTAAGTATGAGTCAAAGGAATAGGGTAGTCATTATAGGGGACATTAACTTCCCCAACATTGACTACAAATGTTATAATTCTAGTACGTCGGATGGATCAGTTTTTGTCTAATGTGTGCAGAAGCGTTTGCTGAAAAGTATGTCAAAGGGCCGACAAGACGAGAGGTCAAACTGGCTCTGGCGCTTGATAATGAATCAGGCCAGGTGTTTTATTTAGCGTTGGTGTGCATTTTGGAGAGAGTGATCATAATTATGTTACGTTTAATTTAGCTATGGAACTGGATGGGTACATGCCACAGGGCAAGAATTATAGCTGGGGACAGGCAATTATTTTGCGATCAGGCAAGACTGAGGATGCATAGAATGGAGTAGCAAAATGCAGATGTGGGGCCAATCGAAATGTGGAGCTGGTTTAAGGAACAGATATTGCGTGTCCTTGAATGGCATATCCCTGTCAGGCAGGGAGGAAGTGATAGGATAAATGAACCGTGATTTACGAAAGAAATTGCATCTCTTGTTAAGCAGAAGAGGGAGACTTATATGAAGTTGAGTCGAGATGGTTCAGATGAGTCGATGGAGAGTTGCAGATTAGCTAGGAAGAATTTAAAGAGGAAGTTAAGAAGTACAAGGAAAGCACATCAGCAGTCTTTAGCAGGTAGATTGGAGGAGAACCCTGAAGCTTTCTATAGGTATGTGAGAAATAAAAGGATGACTATGTTTGGAATAGAAAAGAAGAAGTGGGAAGTTGTGTGTGGACTCTGCGAAGACTGGAGAGGTGCTAAATCCATATTTCTCATCTGTTTTCCCTCAGGAAAAGGAGAGTAATATGGAGGAGAAGAATAAGATACGGGATATTAGACTAGAAATGACAGAGGTGAGTGAGGAGGAAGTGCTACCAATTCTAGAAGTCTAGAATGTAGACTGGTCCCCTGTGCTGAATGGGATTTATCCGATGTTTCTCTGGGAAGTGAGGGAGATGTTAAAGCATTTGGCCTGGATCTTTGAGACGTCATTGTTTACAGGTTTAGTACCAGAGTACTGCTGGATTGAAGATGTTGTGCCATTCAAGAAGAGCAGTAGAGATGACACAGAGAGTCTTCCATTTGTTGTACAAAATGTTTTGGAAAGGATTAACAGAAATAGGATTTATAATCATGTAACAAGCAACAATTATATTGCAGATAGTCAACATGGTTTCTTCAAGGGCAGGTCATGTCTCACAAACCTCATTGAGTTTTTTCTGAGGATGTGACCATGCATGTGATTGATGTTAGGGCAGTTGACGTGGTGTACTTGGATTTCAGTAAAAGCTTTTGATAAGATTCCTCTCAATTGGCTTTTGGAGAATATCCAGAGGCATTGGATAGAGGATGATTTAGCATTTTGGATTCGGAACCGGCTTTCTGTAAGAAGACAGCAAGTGTGGTTGATGTAAAATGTTCAGCTCGGAGTCCGTTTACAAGTGGTGTGCCACAAGGATCTGTTTTGGGGCCACTGCAGTTTTTATTGTTATAAATGTCTTGGACGCAGGCATAGGTGACTGGGTCAGTAATTTTGCAAATGACAGTAGTGTAGTGGACAGTGTGGAAAAATGTAGGTTGCAGGGGGCTTGGATAAAACGCAGAATTGGGCTGAGAGGTGATACATGGAATTCAAAGCAGATAGATGTGAGGTGATTCCGTTTGTAAGAATAACAGGAAGGCAGAATACTTGGTCAATGCAAAGATTGTTGGTCGTGTGGATATGCAAAGGGTTCTTCGGATCCTTGAACATAGATTCATGAAAGCTGCCAAACAGTTTGATATTGCTGTTAAGAAGGCATAATGTGTGGTAGGTTTTATTGGTAGCGGGAATGAGTTCTGGAGCCTACACAATTGCTAATGCGGCCACACTTATAATATTGTGTATAGTTTTGTTTGACCCATTGCAAGAAAGATATGGAACGATTGGAAAAGTTGCAGAGGGGATTTGCCAGGATGTTATCTGGTCTAGAGGGAAGATCTTATAAGGAAAGCTTGAGAGACTTGGCTCTGTTCTAACGGGAAAGAAGAAGGCTCAGGGGGATTTGATAGAGACATACAAGGCGAGAAGAGGTTTAGATAGGGTAGACCGTGACAGTCTTTTTCCGAGGATGATGACCTTAGCTTGCAGAGTGCGCAAAGCTCCAAATTGAGTGGTGATAGATTTAAGACAGATGTCAGAGACAGATTGTTTACTCAGAGCGTGGAAATGGATTGGAATACCCTGCTTGCCAATGTCGTCGACTCATCAACATTATGGGGATTTCAACAATCCTTGGATAAGCATATGGATGTTGATGGAATATTGTAGGGGGATGGGCTTAGAGTAGTTCACAGGTCGGCGCAACATCGATGTCCAAAGGGCTTATTCTGTGCTGTATTGTTTCATGTTCTATGAGCTTGCTGTCAACGTGACAGAGGCTGAGAGAATCTAGCATGATTGGGGGTGACAACTCGTAGAATTGCAGCTTTGCTGTTGGAAACTGGGGGCGTTATTCACCCGCTAACCCAGCACAAATTTCAAACGTTTTTTCTCTCATTGCTGCTCTTCCCCACATTCTTCCCCTTCCTGTCCCGCTCACACTTCCATTAGATGATTTCCAAAGATTACTTTCTTACACACTGCATTGCTTTTGTCACAATTAGCAAAAACTTGAAAACGGGATCGAAAATTTGAGACATTGCAGCCAGTCCAAAAGCTTTTAATGTGACTCTGCATCCTATCGATCACCTTGAACTGCTGCAGGCTGTGTGGTAAAGCTGTTCACAGATTGCCATTCCGTGATGAGCTATAGGATTTTTATCTAGTCTAGGTAAGTTAGTGCTGATATCTGAGTCAATTACAATCATTATTTTTTCATATCAAATTTACACGAAAAAGAAACATTCAAAATAGAAACAAAAGTAGGTTGACGTTGTATTCGCTCCAGCTCTGATCTTCAATGTGAATACTGTTGTTCACACTATTCAGTAGCCTGCTACGATTTGAGACTCATTACGTTTGATCCCTTTACCACTCAGAATTATATGGACTGCTTGGAAACATTCCATGTTTTGGCTTTAACATCTTTCTGTAGCAGAAAATTTCACAAAGTCACCAGTCTGAGAGTGCCGTTTGACTGGCCGCGTATTTGTAAATTGTGATCAAACACCCCGCTTCTGGCCCCCCGGTAATTGAGGGCATCGTTCCTCCAATATCCGTATTTATCCTGATGGAATTTCAATTGTTTCTGTAACATCCGTCTTAACTCTTCTAAACGCCAATGGATTTCATCCTAACATATCCATTCTCTCAAAATAGGTCAGTCCTGCCAATAGAGGAATTGGTATGGTAAACCTTTGCTGTGCAGTCTTCATAGCCAACACTGCGAACAACACTTCAGATATGGCCTCACCAAGACACTGTACAATTTCAGCACGACATCCCTTTTACTGTGGTCAAGTCCTCTGGCTACGAACGGCAACATACATTTTGCCTCCTTTACCTCCTCTTGCACCTACATGCTTACTATCAGCGATTTGTGTACAAAGGCGCCAGGAATTGTTTCTCATTTCCCATTCGGAAATGCTTCCTGACTGACTCTGTCCAATCCTGTCACCGTTTTCTAATATTAGTCTAAATCGTCTATTATTCCATGTTGCAACTCCACCTCCTTTTTTGAATCGTTTCGTCAAATTAGCTTCCTTCCAATCCATAAACATCGTTGCAGTATCTATAGAATCATGGAAGATGGTCAGATGACTCTTTTTTCCAGTTCAAGCTTCTTGTTTCAGATTGCATCCATTAACTCTTCGCTCACTTTGTTGAGTACTGTTGAGTGGAGGTTGCGACCTGCTGTGCTTTGTTTGCTTTTAATCCCATCAATTTCTCAAAGCCATTTCCCAACTAATGCTTATATTCTTCAGTTCCTCCCTCTCATGTGCTCCCCAGGACTTCAGGTATATTGTTTTTCATCCTTTGTGATAAAATAATGAAATTCTCCCTTTAATTCGTTTGCAAATCCTTTACTCCACATTATAACTTCCCCTCTGTCTGCTTGTAAGGGATTCATTTCCATTAATATTTTTGTCTCTTCATATACCTTACGGAGTTTTTACAATCAGTTTGTATTTTACAATCTTCCGCTTATATTTTGTTTTCCCTCTTAATCAAGCTCTTAGTCGTCTTGTGCTGAACTCTGAACTGCTCCCAGTCTTCAGGTCTGCTGTTCTTTTCAGCTAATTTGTACGCCCTTCCCTTGGATCCAGTATGATCTCTAATATCAATTATTGGACATGGTAGAGTCACCTTTCCCGTTTTAAGCTGCAGCAGATAGGAATGAACAATAGTTGTACTTCCTTCAAAGTTTGTATAAATACTTGCCATCCATTTAAGTTGTGCTCGCTTATCTATTGTAACCTGCTCGTGCTTCATATCATCATAATTTCTTCTATTTAGAATTCGTTCCGCTCTTTCAGAATCAACTGCCCCTCTCCATCATAATGAAGAGTTCCATCACTGTATTCTTCACTCTTTCAAAAGGGGCCTCACGCAGCTTGTTTACCAATTATTTATTTGTCAAGACACAAATAACATTATGAAATTTAAGTTGCAGTCCCCAATAGACCATCGGAATGCTGTCTCACCTGAGTGAAAGAGGGAGAGAGAAGAGCGATGTGGTCACTGCTCCTCAGGCAAGTGGCAACTTTAAGAATGTTCGACCTTCATGGTGAGCTCAATCAGTTCAGGGATTAAGCATGTGCATTCGGATCGAGCCATCCATCCATCTGAGCTAACCGACACCCAGCATTAAGTAATATTCAGTCAAGGCTGGCCTGCCCTCCATTAGTGTCTTTGAATTATTGGTCAATAAGTCTATCTCGTACACACCCAAGGAATGTGCCTTAAATGGCATTGTTACTGATATGATTTCCTGGATCTATATACAGATTGAAGTCACTCATAATAACCATAATTGCACAAGATATCGGACGGAAATGACTATTCGGCCCACCGAGTCTGCTCTGCCATTTGAAAGTGAATGATATGTTTCTCATACTCAGTCTCATGCAATCTCCCTTAACTGTTGGTCCGCTTACTAATCAAGAAACAATCTATTTCTGTCATAAAAACACTCAATGACTTGGCCTGCATAGCTCACTATGTCGCCATGAGTTCCATGGAATCACCACCCAATGCCTGGAGAAATTCCTCCTCGTCTCAGCTCTGAAGGGTCATCCCTTATTTATGACGTTGTACCTTGGGGATCTCGTCTCTGCCGCCAATGGAAATATGTTCTCCATGTCCACCTATCCAGGCTCTCAGTACACTGCAAATTTCAACCACATGCAGAATCAGACAGCATGGAAGCAGATTCCTTGGGCAAACTACTCCATGCTGAACGAAGTCCAAAACGAAAGTCGTCAAATCTGCCTGCACTTGGACCGTATCTCTCAGAATATTTGTTCGTAATATACTTATCCCTAAATGGCTTTAAATTTTGTAACTTACCTGTATACCTGACTTCCTCTGTTCATTCCACACACAACTCTCTTGTTAAAGCAGCTATCTATCCTCTTATTTTCAACCTTTCTCCTCCCATATTATATGCCCCACACGAGTGAAAAGGCATCTGCCGTTCACCTTATCTGTATCTCACACAAGGGCAGTACTTGTGCAATTAATGGTAGGGTCCTGGGTGGTGTTATACTTTGGAACATTTGTACCTAAGATGGTGCTGTAAGTAGCGACTTGTCAGCTTTTCCTTGTATTCACGTGAGTAAATGTGACAATAAGTTATTTCATTCAATTACAAATATACCCTCGAGGATTGAAATCTCCACACTAGGGAAAACATACCTGTGGTTTCCTACTATCTGTAGCTCTAAGAAAATTATAAACCTCATCAAGGCAACCCTACCCTACTATGCTCCTGTGAAAGAAGTGCAAGCCCTTCCAGTCTTTCCCTTCAACCCAAACCTTCTATTCTCAGCCGCATCCTGTTAAATAATTTCAGAATTCTCTCCATCTTAATGTCCTTTCTATAACAGAGCGATTAGAACTGGACACGGTACTCCAGAACCGGCCTCACCAATATTCTATACAACCTAAACATGACGTCCCAACTCCTGTACACAACGGTCTGAGCAATGCCGGAAGTGTGCTGAATACCTTAACCACCCTGTCTAATTGTGACACAAACTTTAAATTCAGTAAGTCCTCCCCCCCCCCCCGTTTGTTTTGCCAAATGCAATACCTCATATTTATTCAATTTAAACTTCATCTGTCATTCCTTCTCCCATAAATTAAAATACAGAGTCAGAGAGTCATAGAGATGTGCAGCACAGAAACTGACAAAGTTTGTGAGAAGATTTGTAGCTCGGCTGCTCGTTGCTGTGGTTCTGTTCGCCGAGCTGGAAATTTTTGTTACAAACGTTTCGTCCACTGTCCCCTGTCCCCTGTAAATCTTCTCACAAACTTTGAACACCTACGGGCGAGAGACGCTGTGACAAGCCAGGAAATGGAATCCTGCGCTAACCGCCTAAGCGCCACATATGAACAACTCCGGTTCCTGCATGAATACTGAAAGAATCGAATCCTTCCACCAAGTGTCAGATACAGGCCACCAGTCAACAATCCACAAGCCAGAGAAACAGCCAGACGGAACGGACTCAGGATGATCCAGGTAATGATTACAGACGCTCACAACAGACTTCACAGATACAGACAAGAAATTGCGCGCCAAAAGTCGTTAATTTCAAAAACTACGAATCAGGAATGGACTCGGACCATAGAACAGGCTGTCACCATAGGAAAGGACAGGACTACACACCGCAAAAAAGGCACTAAAAGAAAAAATGGCCAAACTAACACACAACAAAGAGGACACCACAACACACACCTGGTTTGAAAACCTCTCCCACAGACAGCTCACAGACACGGAAAGAACAATATTGGTCAAGGGACTCAACTACAACCACAGGGACGCCAAGACAGCAGACTTCCTAGCAGCACTAGAATGCACACTCAGGAACAATGGACTGACAGAAGAGACACAACCAACAGTGAGACAAAGTATCGTATTCCTGATAACAAGGAAAAGACAAACACATAACCTCAACACCAAGCAGAGTGAAGCACGAAAATCACGAAGAAACGATAAGAACATAATCATGCTACCAGGAGACAAAGGCAGAATGACGGTCATCCTGGACAACGCAGAGTACATCCAAAAAGCACAACAACTACTTGCAGATACCAACACCTACCAAAAGAGGGAGTTTGACCCCACCTCACAGCTCACCAATAGGATAAACAACACACTGAGGAACCTACAAAAAAAAAAGGACAGATAACTAGGTCGGACCTACAAAGAATGAAACCTGAAAGCAACAACACCCCCAGATTCTATGGACTACCTAAAGTGCACAAATCAGACATCCCACTCAGACCCATAGTATCACTACCAGGGACACCATCACACAAACTGGCTAAAGAACTACAGCAGAAACTGAAACACCTGATCAGCGGACCCAGACACTCTATAAAATCAACACAGGAATTCTTGGACATCATCAGAAATATACACATAGACAAGGAAGAAACGATGGTCTCATTCGACGTCACGGCACTGTTCACGTCTATTGACAAAGTCCTAGCCAGAGAAACAATAGCCAACCTGCTGAACAGACATAACAGACAACAGGACGTTGAACCCATCAACAAAGACGGCATACTTAAACTACTGGACTTGTGCCTCACAACACCCTTCACATTCAACAACCAGATATACGAACAAATCAACGGAACACCCATGGGCTCACCAATCTTGGGGCTCATAGCAGAAGCAGTAATGCAAAGGTTAGAACAAACAGTCTTACCACAAATTCAACCCAAACTCTGGGTCAGATACGTGGATGACACCTTTGTAATCATTAAAAACACGGAAATAGAGAATACACACCGGATCATCAACTCCACACGCACAGGAATCCGATTCACGAGAGAGGAAGAAAAGGACAACCAACTCCCATTCCTAGACGTGAGGGTACAGAGAACACCAAACGGAGAATTCACCACTAAGGTACACCTGAAAGCCACACACACAGACCAAGTCCTGAACTATGAAAGCAACCACCCCAATACACACAAACGAAGTTGCATCAAGACACTATTCAAAAGGGCCACAACACACTGCAGCACACCAGAACTGCAAAAAGAGGAAGAGGAACACCTATACAAGGTATTCGCAAAAAACGGATATCCGCGCAATTTCATCAACAGATGTCTAAGGGAAAGACAACAGAACGAGGACATGCCGCAACCCAAAGGTCTAGCCACACATACCATACATCAAGAACATCTCTGAAATGACAGCCAGACTACTGCGACCACTAGGACTTATAACAGCACACAAACCACTCTCAGACATCAACTCAGCAAAACGAAAGACCCGATACCCAGCATGAGCAAAACTAATATAGTGTACAAAATACCATGCAAGGACTGCACAAAACACTATATAGGAGAAACAGGAAGACAGCTAACGATACGCATCCACGAATATCAACTAGCCACGAAACGACACGACCAGCTATCCTAAGTAGCCACACACGCAGACGACAAGCAACATAAATTTGACTGGGACAACACTACCATTATAGGGCAAGCGAAACAAAGAAAAGCCAGGGAATTCCGGGAAGCATGGCACTCATCCACAAACTTCATCAACAAACACATAGACCTGGACCCAATATACCGGCCATGACAGCGGACAGCTGAAACTGACAACCGGAAGCGGCAGGGACAGGCCACTATAAATACCGGAGGAAACACCACGGAAGCGCTTCACAGGAGGCTCCCAAGCACTGAGGATGTCACCTAGACAGGGGACGAAACATTTGTAACAAAAACTTCCAGCTCGGCGAACAGAACCACAGCACAGAAACTGACACTTTGGCCCAACTCGTCCTGGCCGATCGTATATATTAACCTAATGTTATCCCATTTGCCAACACTTGGCCCATATCCCACTTAATCTTTGCTGTTCAAATACCCATCAAGATGCCTTTTAAATGCTGTAATTGTACCATCCTCTCCCTCTTCCTCTGGCAGCCCATTCCATAATGCATCACGCTCTGTGTGATATAATTGTTCCTTCGGTCTCTTTTACGAATTTCCCCTTTTACCATAAACGTATGCGGACTAGTGCAGGACTCTACCACCCAAGGGAAAAGACGAACCTAGTTCGATCGATCTGAAATATTTACTCTGTCTCTCTCCACAGATAGTGCCAGTAAATTCTCTATCAATTATTGTTTTTGGTTCATATTTCCAACGTCTGCAGCTCTTTGTTTTATGTTAACCTTAATAACGTTTGCTTCGGAAGATCAGTCAGTAATACTGGTACAAAGATAGGTTTGCAAAACAAACCTCCCATTCCCTGACCAGGAATACAACCCTTGCTGTGGCGGTGAGAGCGCTGAATAGATTACAAGGGAAGGTGACAATTAGATTCACTGCAGAAATTGTCTTCTAGTTTTTCCAGAGTGGAAGAAGACCATTCAGCCCAACATGCATGTGGCTCATCCTCCATTTATTCTAGACAGATTTTCTAGACAGAACTTATGTGTTCTGATCTTTACAGTGTAACTTTTAATGAGGTTCTCCCTGTGATCTTAAGTGTCACAACAACTCGACTGAAGTTTGTCATGCATGCACTGTGTTGTAACCCGCTTGAGGAATTCATCCTCATTTTCATAAGCAGTGTAAGACGGAGACATATACCCTAGGATACAGTGTTGTCAGGACTATATCAGATTGTTGTGCTTCACTTCCGCTCTCCGTGCCCACACGCAAGTTTCTCCCACAAAAGGCAGCTTTCTGTGGAAAGTAAGCCTGTTCTGCCGACAATGACAGCCGTTGTGCTGAACTGAGATTTAAAATGGACAATAGACAAATATGTAACTTCGAATATCCATTGATCCAAACTCTGCATGTCCAAACAACAGGTAGCGGGGACAAAGCATGACATTGCACTCGAGCTCGGTAGGATTTAAACGTGCAAGCATCAGATCGGAGATCTGACGCGTTATCTATTAAGCCACTGGCCCAATGCTCAGCGAGGAGTGTGACAGCTTGTTGATATGAAATGTAAACATGGTCATCGTGGGAAACATCATACACAACGAACAAAGGCAATTACCTCCCACTACTACACTTTGAAGACCCACTTTGTGAAGCGGTACCTTTCGCTGACAAACATGTTTGTCCTCAGGTGTCTCCATCAGGGTCGCTTGCGCCTCTACTGGAAGGTTCCAAAGTTTTCAACACACTCGTTGCGCGATTTCATGATCCACTCCAGTGAAATGTACATTCATATTTTGATTCATTGGCTTTTCCACTCAAGACTCAGAACAAATTCAGCGAGAACTCCCTGCTCATTTCTCGACCGGGATCTAGAATCAGACGAGTTGAACGATGCCTTTGTATATGCCGCCCCTTCACCGCAACCCATCTCCTCAAAACGAGCCCCGGTTAAGTAAACAAGCATCAACCTGTTCGTACATTCCTGCTGTGCATCTGCTGAACAACACCAAGTTAGCATTGCTGCCATAATGTGGTTATGATGCAAAGGAAAGGCACAAGAATGCGGCTAAGTCAGGTGGCAAGGGTTTCTGTCAGCATCACTTGGGGGCTTTGCTGCTTAGGAGCCTGAGTTTGCTTCACCCAGACCTGGATACATTTACTATCAGGAAATGAAGAGTTATTTCTCTTCCTGTGAATTGTCTGAATGAAAACGAGTTTCTGATTAAACACAGAAAACACTCCCACATCCTGCTGGAATCAGTCCAGTCATTGTTAGCAATCGTCCAGAAGGACAGCGGCAGCAGAGACTGGGGAAAATCACAAATCAAATCCCAATACAGTCATCTCAACTTTCTGAGTTGTAAATATCTCGCTGTTGTTTCAGTGTCACTTGGTGTAAACCCTGGATCTCCCTCCCTCACGGCCTCATGGCTGCACCTCCATACCCAGGAGTTCAAGTTTTCAGGAGAGGAAATCATATCTCCATCTCTGGGATAATTAATAATGGGCAGCGAATCTTATCCTATTGAGTGAAATCTAAATCCCAGGAATGCATTTGTAAAAGTTGGGCGTTCTACTCGGACACCTGCAATCAGTCGGGAATAAATTGAGACTTGGAGCAGGGGAAGGAAGTAAAAGTGAAAGGCATTAACGACTGGGAGGCCGGAAGTGAGGGTGGCACTGGTGGAACAAGGCTCAGAGTCGGTGCTAATGGTTCAGCCTTTACTGCCCCAATGTTTACATTGACTCATACACCAGTCCTGGTCAATTCACCACAATGACTCAGCTACTCTTGGTGTGAGGCTCCTTCTATATGTATTGAAGTGATTATTGGGCCCCGACAGAATGAACATATCCTTGTTATCCAGTCTGTTTAAAAGAGTAAAGTAACAGTTTGAAGCCGTTACAAGCGGATATATTCTTTTTTCTATATTTTCTGTAGGGCAGGCTAAGCCATGAAAAAACTGTTTATTTTTGCAAGAGCGGTATTGATTACAATTCCGATCGAGCAACATTAAGTTAGAAAATGCATTTCCGAATTACTGTGACCAAATAGGTAAGAAACTGCCCGTGTGGATAAGTAAACCTGGTTGTTGCATGGCGCCATGGCTTAGTTGAGTAAAGTGCCTGTCCAATAAACAGAAGGCCAAGGGTTTAAATCACCGTGGTGTCGACTGGTTGAACCGAAGTGTCTTTACTTCACCTTCTCGTGAAACTCGGTTTGCTGATCAAGTAATTCCCCGCCCTTTTTGAGTTTCAGCGTGTTATGATTGGGTGATCCCACTTCTGGTTCCTGGTTTAGCTCCAGCAGAGAACGTTCCTTCTTTCTAATGATTAATTCAACCAGATGGTTCTCTCCCCTGTGCCACATGCACTGACACTTCTCCTCCTCTTTCATTCTCCCTCCTTCATTCTCAGTTTGACAGGAATAATGATGTGAGGCAAGAGAAACTGCAGAATGTCCGGAGAATATTGTGGTAATGACACAGGCACCTACAAATGATTGCCCTCACTCTCTGCTGTCACTGTCCATTTACAATACAAAATATAGACATTTTGTTCTCCTATAGTTGTAGTTTAATTGCGTTTTTTTCCTGATGGTGGGAAGAAGTTAAGGTGAATACATACCGATAAAGACAGCCAAATGAAGACTCATATTGAGATAGAAACTGAAAGATGCAATTCTCCCTTCGACATGGCTGCTAACTGACAGAAAGGAAAAAGAAAAAGGCAATCATTTAAGCACAGCCTTTCACCAGCTCAGAACAACGGATGCAGCCAATGAAGTCGTTTAAGTATGTAAAGGTAAAGGTTGACAGCAAATATCGGATTTTAATGAATAGGCTAAATCCACACATAAAGCTAATTGTTTCCCTGGCATTATAACACAGAGATACATAACTAACCTGGTTCTATCGATCTGAAACATTAACTCGGTTTCTCTGCACAGATACTATCTGCCGTGCTGAGTTGCTCGATCATTCCTTGTTTTTGTTTTAGATTTCCAACATCTGCAGTTCTTTGTTTTATGTTCACCTGAATCATGTTTCGGACAATACATTGATCACTTCCTAGCTAGGTACTTCATTTCCTGCTTCAGGGATGTCGTTATCACGATAACCGTTTAATGGAAAATTCCCATCCTGGTCGATGGAATGGACAATCAGCTAAAAGCAAAAGCAGAGCTTACGGGAAAATCTCAGCAATTCTGGCAGCCTCCGTGGAAACACAATCAGAGACGAGTTTCAGAAATTCTGCAGAACTTTATCAGAACTCCATTTTCTCACGCAGGCACAGCCAAACCTGCCACATTTCCCCAGCAATCTTGGTTTATGTTTCAGATTTCAACATGTTCAATATTTTCCATTAGCCTTTAAAATCTCTTTGTGGTTCTGGATACGTTTTCTGCTTGGGGAACATTTTCCTGACCCAAGTAAAAACCTGGAATTGCACAGAATAGAAAACAAATGTAGCGAGAGCATTGGCAGCGCCGTCCCTGGGTGGCTCCAAGCAACGCAACTCACTTTAACAAACAAACACACCGACCCACTGCACGATGGAGTCTCATTACATAGCCCTTGCACGATCCCCTAAAGCAGGCTTTTAGTGAATTCAAGCTTCAGCCAGTCCCTACTAGAATAATTATTGCTCCAAAGCAGTTTTACTTTACCAAAATAAAGCCTGGGGCATTCGTTGTGGAGAAACACAAAGAGGGCGGGTCTCTCGCGCTGTGAGCCTCAAGCGACTCTCAGTGTGGAGTTTGCACGTTCTCCTCATGTCTGCGTGGGTTTCCTCTGGGTGCTCCGGTTTCCTCCCACAGTCCAAAAATGTGCAGGGAAGGTTAATTGGCCATGCTAAATTGCTCGCAGTGTTAGGTGAAGGGGTAAATGTAGGGGAATGGGTCTGGGTGGGTTGCACTTCGGCGGGTCGGTGTGGATTTGTTGGGCCGAAGGGCCTGTTTCCACACTGTAAGTAATCTAATCTATTCTAAAAAAAAATAGCCTGCTAGCAAACTGCTATTCCTCTGGCTGAGGAATTCTGTTTCGATTGCCTAACCTTGCAGCTGCAGCCTGTCGCCGCTCCTAAAGCCATTAGAGAGTTCTGCTTCATAGAATGATGTGCTGTTTCTTTCCGGCCTTTCTTGGCTGTTCTAGCTGAGATGAATCTGCAGTATAAAGTAATATTAAGTTTTAGAGACATTAAGATGTGCAAATCCAGACAATGACTGTGGACGTTACGATTGCCGTGAGGTTGTGAAAGTAATGGGAAGTTGGCTTGTGTTTTAATATATAAGTTGAAACGTTCTGTATTTCATTGGAATATCTTGGACATCTTCAAATAAAGAGGTATTTCCCTTGGCTATGAATAAAAAAAAAACAACAGAAAATTGCTCAAGGTCTCCTCTCCTGACTACTTTATTTGAAACGACACGGCATTTGACTCACTTTTTTCCAACACTTTGGGACAGTCTGACCCCATCTTCTGCAAACAACTTCATGTCAGTGGGAATAAGCTCCCAATCAAACGGGACCGTCTCCCTTCACGCCTGTCCATTCCCGAGTTTTCTCATTATCCTGGAGCCGAGGTGAGATTTGAATTCTCGATATACAGGAACGTTTATCCGTTCAATATCTCAGGTCACTTCATGTCTGTAGAATATGTAGGTCAAGATCCCAGCCTCTTTAAAAATTGGAAGGTGTCTTGACGGTCTCTTTTCAGTCGGACAGTTCACCCTTCATTCTCCTCTGATTCGGCTTTCGAAAGACTTTCTGAAGATTCCCAAGGGAGGAGGCTGCGTTTTATGGTTTTGCTTCCATAACATTTTTCCACCTGTCAATTGACGATATTTTCTTCACTGACAAATCTCTTCATCAAGCTTCACATTTCACCATGTCCAGGGATGAGGAAATCCCAATTTGTGGAGAGATTCCTGAGACTGGGAAGGTTGTTTTTGGAGCACCGTACTTTAAATGGAGATTTCCTGGGGCTTCTTTTAAGGAAGGGGGATGGATCGGAGCGGGTTGATGCTGCTTTGCTACTGACCAGACTCAATTACCAGAGGAATGGGAAAGAAGATATTTAAATAAAAAACAACATTCATGTCGAATAAGTAGAGCTTGATTTCAGGGGACAGGGCTGCTTCTTTAAGAGGCAGATGAGGAGGATATGCTGTTCCTCCGAGCAAACCAAATCTGTGGAATTCATTACAACACAGTGTTGTCCACTCTGGGGATAACCAGGAATGAGATAGACAGGTATTTTGTCACTTGGGAAAATGAGCGGCGAGAGTGACATGGCAAACACATGGAACTGAAGATCGACCAAACCAGCCATTATCTCATTTAAAGATGTAGCTGACTTGATGGGCTTTCCCTCTGATCCAATATCTTTTCTGTCCTTTAGAAAATGCTCGAGACCATTGCGAAGAAAACAAAAAAAAAGTAGACCGTTTACAAACGATGATGGCATTCAAACTGAGTCACCATCGTGGGCTGGGAGGGAAATCACACTTGAAAGTTTTTCCAGAGTTCTTTGCTAATATTACAAGCAAAGTAATTCAATGGAGACCGCAGACAAAATCCATTTGAATTTTTGCTGGGCATTCAATAACGGACCATATAAAATTAATTGGACAAGGGCAGAGTTCATGGTGTGGGGAGAAATGAGCGTGGGTTACCCAGTCATTATTTATTGAATGGAAGTTACAGAATCGGGATAAATACGTATTTTCCAAGGTGGAAAGATATTATTAGTGGTCAGAATGGTCAGTCATCGGGCTTCAATGCGATTTCACTGAATTAATAATGTGGAGGAATGGCAGATTGAAATGTATCAAACTTTACTGACGATACAGAGTAGGTGGGAGGTCGTGTTGTCATGAGGACAGGGGAATCTGCAAAAGGATGCAGGTTGATTTACTAAGTGCGCAAATGCTAGGCAGGTGTCGTGTCATGTCGGGAATGTGAGGTCATGCATTTTGTTAGGAAGAATCACAAGGCAGACTGTTACTAAAATCAAGAGAAACTTCAAAAAAAGGGCGGTGCAGAGGATTATGAGTGTTCTTGTGCATGGAGCACACAAAGGTTAGTGACAAATTTATTTTTCTGGCAAGAAGAATTGTCCGTTTTTTAAAGCTCGCACAGAAAGAGATGGTTCCCGAGGTAAAGACTGAAACTAAGGAGACTCTAAATTAATCAAACCAAAGATATGTATCGTGTTGTTCCGATTTTCTAAACTTTACTTACAGTGGAGTCAGCAGTGGGAGAGAAGAAATGAAGGTCAGCCAGTATTATTGCCATCCTTTAACTCTTGCACACAATATTGTTTTCCTGTATGCACAATTTTACATTGTGTTTACGGTTGCTGAGCTTGGAATCGACACGGCCTAGTAAATTATTCCTCCACTGTTCCTCATATTTATCCAAATAGATTCATAATGCTTATCTCCTGACTCAAGCTAATGTTCAATAATTGTACAAATTTTATCACAGCCTCGCCATTTCACGTACCTCTATCCGTTTTGTTGCAATATTAATTGATCATTTACTGTGTTACTGCTGCACATGCAAAGAGAAAACAAAACAAAACAGCAGAAATCGCCACGGGTAGGATTGGGTATCGAACGCAGATTACTACAGCCACAGCGCAGCGTATTGCCTCCAATCGAATCACAGAATCACAGATTGAGCGGACTCGAACATCAAACTGAGTACAGTGCAGGAGTGCATGCAGGAACAGCACCAGAATTGCATGAGAAGTGGTTTTATCGGCTAGCATATTCGATTTACTTATTTCTAACTCAGTAATTGAGTTTTACATCGGTTGCTTCGCCAGTTACACCACATAAGAACGTAACAACTGCTGCAGATGGCAATACTCCTAGTTGGACAGCCCCGGAATCAGAGACACTCAGTGCCCTGAATATAGCTACGAGGAACATCTGGCCATGGCATTTCGTGTCTAGTTGGGGCTCATGGATGCAGATCGTTAGTTGTCTGCATGTTGATCTTATATAGTGTATGGTACAAGTCTTGCATGGATTATTAGGGGAGAAAGTGAGGACTGCAGATGCTGGAGATCAGAGCGGAAAACGTGTTGCTGGAAAAGCGCAGCAGGTCGGGCAGCATCCAAGGAACAGGAGAATCGACGTTTCGGGCATAAGCCCTTCTTCAGGCAGAAGGGCTTATGCCCGAAACGTCGATTCTCCGGTTCCTTGGATGCTGCCTGACCTGCTGCGCTTTTCCAGCAACACATTTTCAGCTTGCATGGATTATTGTACACTTGTCTGTCCTGCACATGATGGGATTTGGGGACTTTTGTTCTGTTCTCAGTGGAAGTGTGTGGTGCAGCCCCGAAGATTCAACTGGAAATGGGGATGGGAATGATTACGTGGATGTGGTTCAGTGATGCAACCACGAAGCACAAGGTCTTTATCTGATGGTACAGAGACGCATGAGGTCCCAGTGCAGGGGCTCTAACCGCACCTGGAGCAGCTTCGGGATTGACAAGGAGCAGGGAACATTGGGACACCAGTTGTTGTTGTCTGAGCGTGGCTGTCGTTTTATGTGCTGTCACGAATCCAAATGATCAGTGGAGTCTCTCTGATAGTTCTGAGACTTCATTTTCTATAACTGTTGTGGTTAGTGTTTTGGGTTGTGTTTTGTCCTCGTTGCGTTGTTTTTCGGCTTGTTATCTGTGGATGAAGTTGAGGAAATATCCGTTTTTGGTGAAGAATTTGTGGAGTATCCACTAAACCAACGGCCAGCTGTACCTACTGACCATACACTGACGACAAAGACCACACTTTTGACTGGAACAACACAGCGCTCATAGGTCAAGCCAAACAGGGGGCAGTCAGAGAATTTCCACAAGCACGGAAATCATCCAGAGACTGCAACTTCAGATACATTGATCGAGATCCAATACACTGACGATTGCAACGAACAACTGGAAGCAGCTGGAATGAAAACAAATCAATTCAAACCACCACAGGAATGCAGCACTTCACAGGAGGCTCTGCAGTACTGAGGATGTTACCGAGAAAATGGAGGAGACGGCTATAATCCAATTTCACAGATACAGCGAACATCCACTAAACAGCTACACTCGGACTACAAATCATTGCACAAAAGATAAAAACCCACAGAACTCGTCGATGAAGTGAACCCCAGTCCCCCGGCGCTATAACTCAGTCATTAAAACGTCCCTCCGGTCTGTTCAATTAAAAACAGGGATGGACACATAAACACACATAGAGGTACGGACACACAAATGGAAACAAGCATCAAAATTACTGTTGCATCACTTTAAACACAAGACAGTCAGGAACAAAGAAAGAGGGAGAAGGGATTGATCCCAGTTCATAAGATTCACCGCATTAAAACCGGGTGCCCACTGCTCAGAGAGAGGCAGGTACAGTGATTCACACAAAGGAAAACACACTAACACACACATTGCTGCAAAGACACATAAAATAGAGCTGAATTCGACAAATACAGGAATACACAGGCAGGCATGCATAGACTGAGATGCACAGAGAAAAGCGTACATACAAATACAGAACCTTTGAGCAATAAATGGCATCCCCTGAGTTGAATAGTGAGCACAACGTGTTTCAATCAGATGTTTTCCAGCTTGATGATGAAATATGGTTGAGAAAGATGGGCAGCAATGTTATCTCCCTCGGATATTGTGAGTGAGGAAGTAATTAACATAACACACTCATGATCACTTATGCAATTAAGAAATGCTCAGTCATACAAACACGTGCATGTAATCCGGTGCATTTCATCTGTGGAATGGATTAATGTTCATTCTCAGAAACTCTTTAAACGTAAACCCGCTAATTCCAGTCCCACTCACATCTTGCGTTGGTTGGTGTGAAAGTAATGTATTGAGCTCTAGAAAATCTGATCTCCCTTTTCCAAATAGAAACGGTTTGTAGATGGTTTGAAATTGCAACTTTGTTTCTGTTTGAATTTAAGTAAAGTGCAGGGGAGAGGTTGGGCATAAGAGAGGCTACGCATGATAGAGGCTGCGTGGGAAAGCGATACATGGGAGAGAGTTTGCACGGGAGAGTAGCTGCGTGGGAGGGTAGCCTCGTGATGTCATAGTGGAAGAGTTGAAGCACAGAGCCTGTGGAGGTGTAACGGGGGCTGAATTGGTCTATTGGAGAGCAAGAAGTGGAGGGGCCTGGAGGCCATTCCTTTGGACATCCATAGTGAAGATAAGGTGCCGAAGGCCGGGAAATTGGAAGTTACTGAAGAGATGGAGGGTGTCGTTCGTATCACTTGGGAAGTGCCTGAAACAATAGGAAGAGGAAGGAGTCGAGGTAGGAGATCAGACATTCAGCGGGGCAGGACGATGCTGA
The DNA here is from genome assembly GCF_037043375.1 of Chiloscyllium plagiosum. Classification (NCBI taxonomy): domain Eukaryota; kingdom Metazoa; phylum Chordata; class Chondrichthyes; order Orectolobiformes; family Hemiscylliidae; genus Chiloscyllium; species Chiloscyllium plagiosum. The sequence continues at coordinate 112,587,638 of NW_028270146.1, forward strand.
GACAATGCGTTGGCCAGTGTCGTTGGACTTCTGGATTTTGGGGAGCTGGCAGAGCCACGAAATACAGGGCTGCGGGATGATATGCTTTGGCAGCAGAGGCAATGAGGGTATGTATGGAGAGTGAAATCATTTTGGTCTGATGGGTCGCTGTGGGGACACGGGAAAGTAGGAGGGAAGACGTGGTGCAACATGGAAATTCTTCAACATTTATAAGCTGGTTAGATGATTAACTGATTGGTGTTGTGAAGCGAGTGAACTGCTGCACCTTCCGAGGGTGTGAGGTTAAGATGGGTGACGGTGATGGAGAATTTGAGGCGGCCGATATCACATCAGCAGTCTGCATTGAAGTGGTCTATGCGCGTGCAAGAACTTCATGTGGTGACCAAGTGGAGGAGGAAGGTTGGAGGTGGGTGAAGGAGTTGTCCGAGGTAGGTTGGAGCTTTTGTCAAATTGAGGGCCTTGAGATTGCAGAAATAACGTTCCATACCGTGGCGTATCTTGGTTATGTTGAGGTGGTAGCAGAGGAGTTCAAATTTGAGCCCTTTGCTGACCACAGACCATTCAGCCTCAGAGAGTTTGAGGTCTGATGAGACATGATGGTGTGGCATAGCCAGGGACTGGGGTTTTAGGGGAGCTCCATGGTAGCTGATCGAATATAGGGGAAAAGCTGAGAACACAGGGTGGGTGAGGTTTGAATGCGGTGTGAGAGTGACTCCATGTGGGAGAGAAAGAAAATTGGGAGGTGAATGGGTTAGTAGGTCGTGGGTCTGGGAAGGGATGCAGGATGAAGAGGAAACGAGGGAGAGGTGGAGGGGTCAGATGCATTGCGGGGTTTGTTGGGTGTGGAGGGCGAGCTGCTGTGTTGACTGCTGCAGATCAGCAGTAGGAACCGGGGTAACCCTTGCGAATGTAGTCCGAGACATGCGTGCAGAGTGACACAAGCCAGAATTGGAAGTGGAAGCTGAAGGGAGGTCGAAGCCTGTCCGAGTGCTTTTGTCCACAGAATACAGGGTTAGTCTTGTTGGAGACATCCAGAGTGGAGGCGGATTGATTCCTCCCATTGAACCAGCACATCGTACATTGTACCTGTCTTCATCTATCCCCACCTGACCATCCTGCTCTCTCTAGAACTTTAAAGAGCAGCTCCACTGACACACGCCCCAGCATTGAAGAAGGGTTTCACACGAAACGGCGTTTTCTCTACCTCGCGATGCTACCTGGCTGTGTTCTTCACGTCTCCTGCCTATCCATTGTAGTTGAATTTAGGGCTGAATAATGTGGTCCTTTTCCTATTTCCGATGCTGCTGTGATGCCATGGTACTGAAATTGACTGATATTTTATTTCCGAGTCTAAAGCTGGGAGATGATTTTGATGCATGCCATAGGACATTGTGAATCGTAATTTCGCTGATTAGGGAATGCAGCACTTATTTTCCCGTAAGGAGATGATAAATTGACTTATTCTCTGGAGTACAGAAAAATAAGAGTTAGATTTGATTGAAACACAAAACCCACTCATCTCCCAATCTCCCTTCGCTCCCAGAGTCCAACCTCTCACCACATCCAACCCTCACCGACCACATGCTATCACCCTTTCCCCTCTACCCCACCAGCTACACCGGAGCTCCCCTGAAGCACCATCCCCTGGCTATGACCCACACTCAGTTTGCCTCCCAGACCACGAACTCTCTGATGCCGAATGGGCGATCCTCATGAAACGGCTTAAATTCATGCTCATGTGAAGGAGTGGGTAATATCAATGGGCTCAGAAAATTAGGCTAATGTTCCAGCGGCACAGGCTCAAATCACATGAAGGCTGATACTGGTGACTCTACGAATTCTGGGGGCTGCGGTTTTTGGAGTGGGTTAAGGGACAGGCATAATTGTATATGTTTAAAACTGTAGGAAAACATATAAGTTTGGCAGGACAGATTATTCTACTGTGCTGAAGGGGTCAATGACCGGAGGCATGGATTTTCTGGAGCAGATGGAATTGAATGCAACTGTTTTTCAAACAATGTGTGGTTGAAGTCCAGAGCTCAGTGCCTGTTAGGTTGGGAGAGGCGGAAACATTCATTAATTTCAAAGAGTAAACACATGTGTGCTTGCGATGTCAAGTCGCACATGGTTATGAGACATGTGCTGGAAAATAGAATTTAGATAATTAGCTGATTGTTTTTAACTGGAACAAACTCGAAGTTGCAAAGGGCATTTTCCTGTTCTGTTGACTTCGACGATTCTCTGAATATGTTCCGAGACTCAGTCTCCAATTCTTTTGCTCAAACTGAGTTCCACAACTTCGTGAGGTAAGGACATGTCTCCTCATCACATTTCGAAGTTGTCTACTATGTACAGAGAGTCTGTTCCCTGGTTCGAGACTCTCCTGCTGGAGGAAAGATTCTTTTTGCATCGAGCATATTCATCTTTTGAATTTTATACGTTTCAATCAGATCCCACTCACGGTGTTTCCTGAACTCCAGAGAATAAGTCGAATCAACATCTCCTTCTGGGACAGTGCTCCCATTCCTGCTTTCAGCCTAGTGAACGCTACCACACTGCAGTATTCGAACTGATGTTCTTTCGAAGGTGGGTCGAGCAATCTATCGCACAATACACATACAGACGTGCGCAGTGAAAAGACATTGACAGTGACTTTCGGAGTTGAGACATCATATTGCTGCTGCAGAGGATGGTGATTAGCCCACTTTCAGAATGCTGCTTGAAATTCCACTTTCCTTTCGAGCGGAAGGATTCTGTTAAACTTGAGATTGTCAGTAAATTGAAAGGGATGTTGCTCCGATTGGAGAGCTCGAATTATCAGTGAAGGGGCAGGTCATATAAGGATAAGCAACTTATGCTTCCACTTTGTAGAAATTCTGTTAGCTCACACTTGGAATATTGTGCAGCGCTCTGATCACCACGCTAACACACGGATATGGATGCTTTCGTCAGGGTACAGAAAATGTTTACCAGAGTGCTGCCTGTTCTGGGAGATTTGTTTAGGAGTTAGGAAGCTAGGTTCAGGTTGTCCAGGATGTTGATGAGGCGTCTTTCGGAATACTGTGTTCAGATCTGATCACCCCGAGACAGGAAGGATATTATTAAGTTGGAGCGCGTTCTGAAGTCATTCAGCAGTATGTTGCCACGTATGAAATGTTTGTGTTAGAAATAAAAGCTAGAGAGACGAGTACTTTTATGACCAGAGCACTGGAGGTTGAGAGTCGATGTGAAGAAGCTGATGCAATATTGACAGTTATGGACAGAGTTTGTGGTAATTGGGTTTTCCCTCGAATCAGGGAATTCAAGACTATGAGCAACAAGTTTATGATGAGAGGAGAAAGATTTTTAAAAGACAAGTGAGGCTACTTTTTTACACAGATGGTGTTTCACATGTGGAATGAATTCCCGAGAAGTAGTCGATGTCGGTATAATTATAACTTCCAAAAGAGATTTGAATAGGGACAGGATTCGGAAAGGTTGGGAGGGTACTGGGCAAGGAGCAGGTCGGTGGGACTAATTTAGTTAAGGATTACGGTCAGCATGAACTAGTTAGACCAATGCGTCTGCTTCTGTGTTGTATGAGTCTATGACTCCATAATTCTATAAGTAAGTTGAATAGATTGGTTTTGTTTACACATGAATGCAGAAAGTTGAGGGGCGACCTGACACAAGTTCATAAGTTTATGAGTGGTGTAGATCAACTGGAAAGAATGTGTCTGTTTTCCCTGGGTGGAGAATTCAATTACTCGGGGACACAGGTTCAAATTGCGGGGAGGATTTTGAAAAGAGATGTACGAGGCAAGTGTTTCACATAAAGGCTGGTGCGTTCCCGGAACGTCTTGCGAGAGGAGGTGGTGGAACTGATATCAACATTCATGAATCACCCGGAAGAATACTCATTTGGAAGGTAATGGAGTGATACAGATCCTGAAAGTGAAAACAGTTTTAGTACGGAAGTGCAAAGTATATTGGTGCAGGCTTGGAGGGCTGAAGGACCTGTTCCTGCGCTCCATGCTTTTCTAATCTTAAGAGGTTATAACTTGTTTCACAACAGCGGAGACTGTGGGTTGATCTTATAGATATTTATAAAATCACGCGAGGCATCAATTCAGTGAATAGCTAAGGCCATCTTTCCAGACTATGTGAGTCCAGATACGATGAGAGGGCAAATATTTAAAAGAGCCTTGAGGAGTAACTTTTTCTAACAGTGATCGGTGCGTGTGCAGAATTAGTTTGCAGAGGAAGTGTTGGATTCGGGTACAGTTGCTCTATTTCACAAACATTTAGATCCCTTCATGATTAAGAACTTTCCGAGGGATTTTAGCCAGTTTCTGCCAAATGGCATGAGTTCATATTCCGTTAATTGTTGGCGCTGTCGAGTTGGACTGAACAGTCTGATAACATGCTTTATGACTGTATAACTCGATTCATCATTTCAGTCATTGCTGCATTAGCAGAAACTCAAGCATTTTTGACCGTGAGAAACACTCGAGCGAATGTAAATCGAATATATGAAGTACCTGAAGGAAATTTTCGGAGTGGATCCTGACACGATATCAGCTGAAATAGGCTAAAAAAAAGTCATGACCAGTTTCTGAGAAAATGCAGAAACAGAGACGAAAGCTAGCACTGCGTTATCTTCTACTAGAGAAACTGGAACACATTTTCAGCTTCCCCTTGACGCTTTGGAACTGAACGAGAAAGTGAGGGCAGAGGGAGGTGATGGAGGGATGTAGAAATTGTCTGTGGGACAAAGACAGAGTGAGTATTAAAAATGCTGATAAGAACGCTATCTCAGGGTTTGAACATTTGAACGAAAGGAGACAAGAGAAAACTGAGACTTAATTGAAACTGTGAGGATAAGTGTACAGAGGAACTTAAAAAGCATACAGCTGCTTTTGCTTTTTTAATAGGGTGCCAGACGCCACGAGGAGGGAAATTATGTTAACCATGTACAGGATACCTGTTCCATCACAGCTAAAATATTGTATGCACTTGTATGTGTTGTATTATCGGAAATATGTGAACGCATTTGAGAAAATGCAGAAGGGATTTACAAGATCAGTTTCTGGGGCGATGAAGTTAAGTTCTGAGCACAAAATGAACAAGTTGGCGTGTTCGCCTTGGATAGAAGAAAACTGAGGGAGAAGATCTGATGGAAGTTTTCAAAGTTGTGATCAGGCTGGACAAAGCAGATAATGAGAAGATGTTCCGACTCGTAAAAGGAACATGAACACGCTGGAACAGTTCGAAATTTATTGCAACACAAGAAAAGCTGACATGAAGAAAGACATCCATTTATCCATTGTGTTGTTAGGGGTTGGAATGCATTATCTAAAAGTATGATGAAGGCAGGTAAAGGAAAGGGTTATGAAGCACATTCCTATACATTCTGAAATCTGTACTGGAAAACCAAAAATGCTGCAATTCCTAGCTGGTCAGGCAGCATCAGTGGAGCGACAGCAAGCTGACTTGTCGAGTCTTGATCACCTTCCATCAGGGTTCTGCATGAATAGTCCGCTAGAGTCAAAGCATCAGATTGATCTCTCTCACGGATGTTGCCTGACCTGAATTGATTTCCATGATACTGTCTGTTCAGTTCATGGTAAAGAAATAAGACTGCTTCACTGGCTCATTATTCACCCTCAGGGCACTCACTGACAATGTCAGATTGCCTCCCTTAGTTATTGTTTTTCATCTTTTAAATTTGCTCATCTGTTCTTCCTCTAATCTCTCCCACTAGTCTCGACTTCTGTATCTGACAATCTCTTTCTCTCTCTGAAACCCTCTCCCTATCGCTTCCTCCTTCTCTGTCACAAAATACTCGACTGCCTCTTCAATATTACATTGCTTCCGTCTCTTCGATCTCTTGGAAGCAATTTGGAGTATTTCACTTGGAGAAACGCTCTGAATCACCTCTGGTTTGCCTCTCGTCTGAACTCACGAGAAGGGAAATTCTCGGAAACCACGGCTAATGCAATATGCTATATTTCCATCGGGGCTCTTACTTCTCGTGTCGCTGGCGTATTGCGCCGGGAGCTAGAGAAACCCCGAATGTGTGAGCAAGGTACTTAAGGTTTTTGGATCTCGGGTTTCAAAACTGATGTATTTTATTTCCTCCTGTGAGGGATTTTGCTTTTTACGACAGGAAGAATAAGGTCAGACATTCTTTCCAGAACAGTAATCTCACTGCAAAATTTGGGTGAGAACTTAAAACAAAGTTCCTCTGGTATGAGTGGAAACTTCATAAACTTCATTGTCACGTGTAATAAAGCAAAGGGATCATGAATGCAGTGAAACGTGCCATTCTCTGGCACATTCTTTGTCACAAAAACAGAACTTAAAAATAAACACAACAGGAAGAAAAAATACTAATAGAGCCGGGGGGTGGGGGGTGGGGGGGAGGGCGGGGGGATGGGAAGCAACATGCATATCTTAAAATCTGAATTATTACATCCATGAAAGTGTTTGGAATTCTCAACCCCTGCCACATGCACTCAAACCTAAGATGTTTGTTGTGATAAATCTGTGACAATTCATGTCAACGTTTAAAGCTTTTTTTTAGTTTACAATAATCTCTCGAAAGTTATAATTCATGCTTTCTCCATTACACTACCAAGAATGCATTCTGTACCCCAAATCGATGCTGCGCAGAACCAAAAAAATTCCTCACTTCATATCTGCATTGATGAACGTCAGTTCAAATCTGCACCGACTCGTTCTTCTTCCATTAACAAGCAATACAATTTCTGTCGGTCCACTCAAATCAGCGCACACAATGTATTGAAAATCTGCAAAATCTATACCACAGAAAAAAGTCCCTTTGTGCAAAAGAGCAAATCCCCACATAATTCGCAGCATGGTGGCACAGTGGTTAGCACTGTTGCCTCACGGTGGCAGACACCCGGGTTCAATTCTCGCCTCAGTCAACCGTCTGTATAGGGTTTGCACATTCTCCCCGTTTCTGCGTGGGTTTCCTCCATGTGCAGGCTAGGTGAATTGGCCATCCTAAACTGCCCGTAATGTTGGGTGAAGGGTTAAATGTAGGGGAATGGGTCTGGGTGGGTTGCTCTTCGGAGGGTCGGTGTGGACTTGTTGGGCCGAAGGGCCTGTTTCCACACTGTAAGGAATCTAACAATAAAGCTTTGTCACTATTCAAATCCCAGAAAGTGGCCCATTGCCTTGTCTGACGTCGCATCACACCCAAAGCTTTCTCTCCAAAATATTCATTATGAAATCCCGCTAATTTGATATCATGAAAGGTCAGGAACAGAGTATTTTCCCTGAGTGAAGACTATACCTAGGAGAGGGGAGGAAGGGCTGGAAAATATGTATGTGTGTGTGTGTAAGAGAGAGAGAGAGAATAAGCGACTAACATAACGAAAGAGAGAGATAGATAGGCAGTGTGAGAGAGAAAAGTAAACAAAGACAGCAAACGAGACAATGAGAGATAGACATAGTGGGACAAAGGCAGAGCGAAGGGAAACGCACTAGAAAGCAGAAAGGGAGAGGGTCAGAGCTACAGATGAGAGAGCAACAGAGATAGAGAAAATGGGAATGTGGGAAAGATCAGGGCAGAGTCAAGCTGTAAAGAGGGAAACAAGACAAATGTGCTCAAATTCACACAATTGCCTGGTCTCTAACCTTGGAGGTTTAGTCCAGGGACGGCGCTCATTCTTGAAAACGGTGCATGAACTGGCGGATGAGATCCTCGACACTGCTCCACCGATATTGAAGTTGAGATAAGCCTCTGTATTAACGAATGGCTCATTGTATCTGCCAGGGCACGAGGTCAGAGCCCTTCCTGCATTGTGTCAGTGGCCGAACTGAACAAATGAATTTGTTGCATCCATCTCTGCGCCTGTGGGGACGCTGGCGAAAGCACTCAGTGTAGGATGGAGATAACGTTGTTGAATCAGAGAAATTGTTTTCAGATATTTCAAATTATTTCTTTGAGCGTCTGAAGGTCCGTCTCTCCCTGGGCTCTCCACTTCACTCTTGTTTCATGCAAAAGAACAGGACAGGATTGGAGGTATGTTTCACTGTGTGTTGGATCTTACTGTGCACCAGCGGAAACGTGGCAAGGGGGCTGGGCTGCCATAAATCATCCATTCCGTCGAGATATCTGAAATCAACCTCGCCTCATTTGCATGTAGCCCAGTTCACTGAAGTCCTTTCTATTCACATAAACATCCAGATGACTTTTAAATGTTGCGTTTGTGGTCTCTTCCACTTCCTCCACACCATGCGTGATAAAGCTGTCCTCAGTTCCCTTTAAATCTTTCGCCTTATCTTTAATTTATGCCCTCTGGTTTTCGATTCCACTACACTGGGAGCATACAAATGCTTCTGCATGATTAAAAATACTTTGTTCTGCTTCCAAAGCTCCCAGGAGAATAGACCCAGCCTATTCAGCTTCTTTTTACATCTCAAATCTTCAAACCCTGGCAATAATTTGCGAATCCTTTCATCATCCTTTTAAGTTTGCCAACATCTTTCTTTTAGCAGGGAGATCAAACAAAAAGCAGTATTCTAAAAGCGGCATAACCAATGTGCTGTATGTTCACAACATGAAATTCCAATTTCAGAACTTATTGCATAGATCAATAAAAACAAACGCACTAAATGGCTTCTTCAGTAATTTGTCTACTTGTTACTCCACCTTCAAGGAATTGTGAACATGTACCAAAGGTCACTTTGCTTGGCAAGACTCCACAGGGTCCTACCATTTATTTTATACATTTTTCTGATTTACTTCATCAAAATTCAACACCTCACACTTATCTAAATTAAACCTCATGTGCCATTGCTCAACCCAACGTTTCAACTGAAGATTATATCGTTTTTCACTGTCCACTACATCGATAATTTTGTGGCATCTGCAAGCTTAATTATTTAAATTCAAATCATAGATACAGAGATCTTTAGGGTACCTTCTGGGGAAAGAGGGACCTGTACATGAAGGACGGATTGCACTTAAACTGGATGGCGACCAATGTACTGGGCGAGAGATTGGCTCGAACACTTCGGGACAGTTTGAACCAGTTTGGCAGGGAGATTTGAACCAGAGCTACAAATCAGAGGAGAGAGCTGTTGTTGAACTGGCAGAATGAGAATGTAGAGAGTCTGTCAGGAGTACACATAGTTGAAAGGCAAATGTATGGGATAAAGTGCGTCTGTTTCAATGCAAGGAGTCAGAAATAAGACTGATGAATTTAGAGCGTGGATAAATACTTGCAAATACGATGATGTGGTCAGAACGGAGGCAAGACTGCTTTTTGGATGTTCCAGGGTTTAAATCTTTTAAAAACAACAGTGAGGGGTGTAAAAGCGTCGGAGCAGGATTGGTATTTAGAGAGTGATTCACAGCTGTCGAAAATGAGGAGGTTGTTGAAAAGTTTTTATAGACTTTGTCAGTATGGGTGGAAACCATAAGCAGGAAAGGAGCAGTCAATTTATTTGATGTTTTCTACAAACACTACAGCAAAAACAGAGAGATTTAGACGAACAGACTGGACATCAGACCATTGAAAGGACTGGGAGATGTAACAGCGTTATTGGTATGGATGATTTCCCGAATAAAAACCTCATGAGGACTGACAGTGCTGAAGGAGTCGATTTTCTCAGCTGTGTCCAGGAAGTATTAGAACATAGAACATAGAACATAGAAGAATACAGCGCAGTACAGGCCCTTGGGCCCTCGATGTTGCGCCGATCCAAGCCCACCTAAACTACACTAACCCACTATCCTCCATATACCTATCCAATGCCCTCTTAAATGCCCATAAAGAGGGAGAGTCCACCACTGTTACTGGCAGGGCATTCCATGAACTAACGACTCGCTGAGTGAAGAACCTACCCCTAACATCAGTCCTATATCTACCCCCCCTTAATTTAAAGCTATGCCCCCTTGTAATACCCGACTCAATACGCGGGAAAAGGTTCATACTGTCGACCCTATCTAACCCCCTAATGATCTTGTACACCTCAATCAAGTCACCCCTAAACCTTCTTTTCTCTAGTGAAAACAGCCCCAAGTGCCTCAGTCTTTCCTCATACGATTTTCCTTCCATACCAGGCAACATCCTGGTAAACCTCCTCTGCACCCGTTCCAATGCCTCCACATCCTTCCTATAGTATGGCGACCAAAACTGCACACAATATTCCAGATGCGGCCGTACCAGAGTCTTATACAACTGCATCATGACCTCAGGACTCCGGAACTCAATTCCTCTACCAATAAAAGCCAGTACGCCATATGACTTCCTCACCGCACTATTTACCTGGGTGGCAACTTTCAGAGATCTGTGTACATGGACACCAAGATCCCTCTGCTCATCCACACTACCAAGTATCCGACCATTAGCCCAGTACCCCATCTTTTTGTTATTCTTCCCAAAGTGAATCACCTCGCACTTAGCTACATTGAATTCCATCTGCCACCTTTCTGCCCAGCTCTGCAGCTTCTCTATATCCTGCTGTAACCTGCCACATGCTTCCTCACTGTCAACAACTCCTCCGACTTTCGTATCATCCGCAAACTTGCTCACCCAAACTTCTAACCCCTCTTCCAGGTCATTTATAAAAATGACAAACAGCAATGGTCCCAAAACAGATCCTTGCGGAACACCGCTAGTGACGGCACTCCATGAAGAAACTTTGCCATCAACTACTACCCTCTGTCTTCTTCCATCCAGCCAATTCCTAATCCAAACCTCCAACTCACCCTCAATGCCATATCTCCGTATTTTCTGCAGTAGCCTACCATTGGGAACCTTATCAAACGCCTTACTAAAATCCATATATACCACATCTACCGCTTTCCCCTCATCAACCTCCTTCGTCACCTTTTCAAAGAATTCAATAAGGTTTGTGAGGCACGACTTGCCCTTCACAAAACCATGCTGACTATCCTTGATCACATTATTCCTATCCAGATGTGCATAAATCCTATCCCTTACAATTCTCTCTAAGACTTTGCCCACAACAGAAGTGAGACTCACCGGCCTATAGTTACTAGGGCTATCCCTACTCCCCTTTTTGAACAAGGGAACCACATTTGCTATCCTCCAGTCTTCTGGGACTACTCCTGTAGACAAAGAGGACATAAAAATCAAGGCCAATGGCTCTGCAATCTCCTCCCTTGCTTCCCAGAGAATCCTAGGATAAATGCCATCAGGCCCAGGGGACTTATCTATTTTCACCTTTTCCAGGATTTCCAACACCTCTTCTCTACATACCTCAAAGCCATCCATTCTACTTATTTGTGCCTCAGTATTCTCATCGACAACAATGCCCTGTTCCTGAGTGAATACTGAAGAAAAGTATTCATTCAGTGTCTCCCCAATCTCTTCCGCCTCCACACGCAACTTCCCCCTACTATCCTTGACTGGACCTATTCCTACCCTAGTCATTCTTTTATTCCTAACATACCTATAGAAAGCCTTAGGGTTTTCCCTAATCCTATCTACTAAGGACCTTTCATGTCCCCTCCTTGCTGCTTTTAGCTCTCTCTTCAGGTCCTTCCTGGCTACCCTATAACTCTCAATCGCCCCAATTGAACCTTCACGTCTCATCTTGAGATAGGCCGCCCTCTTCCATCTAACAAGGGATTCCAATTCCTTATTAAACCACGGCTCCCTCGCACGACCCTTTCCTTCCTGCCTGACAGGTACATAATTATCAAGGACACTCAATAGTTGCCCCTTGAACAAGTTCCACATATCATTTACACTCTTGCCTTGGAGTCTACTTTTCCAAGCCACACATCCTAAGTCATGCCTCACCGCATCATAATTTCCCTTACCCCAGCTATAATTCTTGCCCTGTAGTACACACTTATCCCTCTCCATCACGAGTGTAAAAATCACCGAATTATGGTCACTATCCCCAAAGTGCTCACCTACCTCTAATTCTAACACCTGGCCTGGTTCGTTACCCAGAACCAAATCCAGTATGGCCTCACCTCTTGTTGGCCTGTCTACATATTGTGTCAGGAAACTCTCCTGCACACATTGAACAAACACTGACCCATCTAACGAACTTGAGCTATAGCTTTCCCAATCAATATCAGGAAAGTTAAAGTCCCCCATAACAACCACCCTATTACTGTCACTCATCTCCTGAATCACCTTCCCAATCCTTTCTTCAATGATTCTAGGACTATTAGGAGGCCTGTAAAAGACTCCTAACAGGGTGACCTCACCTTTCCTATTCCTAACCTCAGCCCAAACTACCTCAGATGGCAAGTCCTCATCCATCGTCCTTTCCACCGCTGTAATACTATCTTTGACAAGCAATGCCACACCTCCCCCTCTTTTACCCCCACCTCTGACCCGACTAAAACATTTAAATCCCGGAACCTGCAACAGCCAATCCTGTCCCTGTTCTAGCCATGTCTCCGTAATAGCCACAACATCGAAGTCCCAGGTACCAACCAACGCTGCAAGTTCACCTACCTTATTTCGTATACTTCTTGCATTGAAGTATACACACTTCAAGCCACTTCCCTGTTTACAGGCACCCTCCTTGGAAATTGATGCCATGTTCCTCACCTCCCTACACTCCAGGCCCTGCACCCTGAAGCTACAATCTGGGTTCCCATGCCCCTACCGATTTAGTTTAAACCCCCCCCAAGAGCACTAGCAAACCTCTATTCCTGACTCAATGTGCAGGTAGGGTGAATAGTTGGAGGGGTTGGGGGTGGGGAGACGGTATTGGATTTTGTGTTAGTCATAGAACCAGGCCAGGTGTCATATCTCTCACTGCGAGAGCATTTCCGGGAGATTGACCACAACTGCCTTTTCTTGAGCATAGTCATGGCGAGTGATAAGAACAGGCTGCATGGTAAAGAGTTTAATTGAGGTAGAGGATATTATCCTGGTATGAGACAGGAACTGTAGCGTATAAATTGGGAACAATTCTACTTCGGGAAATGCGTAACAGAAATGTGGAGGCTTTTTAAGAAGCTCTTGCTGTGAATGTTGGCTATTATGTCCCACCGAGACAGGCAGAGAATGGTAAGGAGAAGGAGTATGTCGTGAGAACAGAAGAGGAGCTTCTTGTCATGAGGAATAAGAAAACATACTGAAGCTTGAAGAAGCATGTACCTGTCACAGAATTAGAGGCTTTCCGGGTAGCTATGAAAGAACTCAAAAATGGACTGAGTCGAGCTACGAGGGGTCATGTAAAGCTTTGGCATGAAGTATTAGGGAAAACCGAAAGGCGTACTACATCGGTGTGAACAAGAAGAAATTGATCAGGAGAACCTGTGGCCAGAACATGAAAAGATAAGGGAGGCATTTTTTTTTTTGTTTTGTTTCAGTATTCCCTGGAGAGAGGGATCTTGTTGATAGTAAGTATATTGTGGATCAGGTTAATGGGCTTGAACAGATTGTGGTTAAGAAAGTGGATGTGTTGGAAATTCTGGTAAACATCAAGATGTTTGAGTCCCAAATGCCGGACGAGGTATATCCAAGGTTACTGCTGGAGAAAAAATTGGATTGCTGCGCCTTTGGCAATGATTTTGGCATCCTCACTTGCCACGACAGCATGAGTGGACGATTGGAGGGAGGTGGAAGTTCTTCTGTTCATGAAAGAAAATTCGGAAATCCGTGGGAATTTCGGACCAGTCAGTCTGTGGTTAGTAACATACAATGCAGTATTCTGCGGATTAGGATTTATGAATATTTGGTTTAGAAAGTTACATAAATCGACTATAGATAGTTATATTGGCTTTTTTATGGTCAGGTCGTGCGCTACAAGCTTTATTGGTTTCTTTGAGGCTGTGACGAGACAAGTTGATGAAGGTTGAGCAGTGGCTGTAATGTATATGGATTTCGCTAAGGCATTTGAGAAGGTTCACCATGGCACGCTCATTCAGAAAGTTAGGAGTTATGGTATAAAGGGTAATTTGATTTTTTGGATTCATAAATGGCTGGCCATAATAGATCAGCGGGTGGTAGTGGATGCAAAGTATTCTGCTTGGAGTTTGGTGACTAGTGGTCTCCGACCGGGAACTGCCCTTCGGCCTTTTCTCTTTGTAGTTTTTTTTAATAAATTACTGGAAATTGAAAGGTTGGTTTCGTAGGTTTCCTGATTACTCAAAGTTCGGTGGTGGTGTACATAGTATCGTGGGCATTTGAAAGCTAAGACGTGCAATTGACAGCATGCAAAGCTGGGCTGAGAGGTGGCAGATGGAGTTCAACCGGGATAAATACGATTCATTTTGGAAGGTCGAATTTCAATGCTGAATACACAGTTAAGGAGAGGATTCTTGGCAGTGTGGAGGAACAGCGGGGTTTTGTGGTTTATGTACATAGATCCCGCTAATTTGCCACCACGTTGATATGTGTGATAGGAATTCGTATGGTGTTTCGGCTTTCAGTAACACGGGATTAAATTGAAAGGCCATAAGATTTTGCTGAAGCTCTATAAGTTCCTTGTGAGACCCACCTGAAATATTGACTCCAGTAATGGTTTCCTCCTGAAAGGAAAGATGTGGATGCTATGCACAGTGTGCAGAGCTGATTTATCAGGATGAGTCCGGGATTGGAGGGCTGGCAGAGCTAGGTCCAATCACTCAGAAGAGAAGAACGAAGAGAGGTGTCTTGGGAGAGGTGGACAAGGTAACGAGAGACACCAATGGAGTGGATAGCCAGAGAATTTTTCCGAAGGTAGAAATGGTTTTTAGGAGTTTTCATAATTATAAGGTATTTGTAGGAGGGTATAGGGGAGATGTCGGGGTAAAAGAAAATGTTTAATGGTTGGAATACACTTCCATCGTTGCTCATAGCTTCAGAGACATTAAGGATATTTCAATGAGTGTTGAGCAAACACATACACAGCAATAAGTAGAGGACTGGGAATTTAGTTTAATCTTCTAAAAAGATAATTGCTCAGCCGAAGGCCCAGTACTGTGCTGTATTGTTCTATATTTCATGCTTCATGTTCTACCCTGCATTCATCCTCGGCTGGTCTGCAATTCCTCACGCATAAGCGGATCTTTCTCTGCCAGTTCTTCCTTTACCATTAATTCCACTTCCACATTTTGCTCTTGCAGCTTAATTTGCCCGCTCGGAAAGGCTTTCTGAGCTCATATGTTCTAAAAACAAAGACAGATACAATTTACGTCCGAGATCTCGAGCAACATTTGTTTCTTTTTCAATGAAATATTGAGTGCTAGAATTTTGGTGCAAACAACATCGCCTTTCCTTGAAAGTCAGCAGATTCGGCAGCTACTGTGGAGAGACAATACAGAGTTAATGTCTGAATCCAGTGCGACTTCTTTCATTCGTAAAGGTGTTCGAAAATATCTTTATACATTACTTCACGCAAATTCAGAGAACGAGCTGTGATTGATGTAGAGGGGAAGGGCAAAATGCAAAGCGATTGTTATTGGTAGTGAAAGGAAAAAGGAGAAAAACAGTTTCATCCCCCTGTGAAAGGTAGAGAATGGGTTCGCTGAACAGCTTTTCTGTTATTGTATCCCTACAGGTTCTATTTTTCTCTTAAATACATCAACCATGTCAGATTTTCTGCATTCTAGGGACATAATCTGTGTTATTTCACCCCATCGCCTTTGACAACGTCCTGTCCAATGTACCATCTGATGAATTTGCGCTGCACTTAACTATAGATAGACTCCCAAGTCTCCCTTCTTTCTTAAATTTCCTAATTTAGAAAGTCGATGTTATTGCTGTGCTTACATGAAATGGCTGCCGTGAACTAATCAAAAATGACGGACGGGCTGGCACTATGGAAATCATTTGACTGCATTTTGATAATTAAATCATTACCACGTACTTTGTACATCAACATCTGGCAGCCTGTTGCAGATAAAATGCAGTGACTTGTGAACTAATGCTTGTCGAATGTTAGACTGAAGAGGGACAAATAAA
The DNA here is from genome assembly GCF_037043375.1 of Chiloscyllium plagiosum. Lineage (NCBI taxonomy): Eukaryota > Metazoa > Chordata > Chondrichthyes > Orectolobiformes > Hemiscylliidae > Chiloscyllium > Chiloscyllium plagiosum. Next base: position 112,603,537 of record NW_028270146.1, read on the forward strand.
GTAAAAAGTACAATGTTAACCTGGGTACAGGGACAGAGAAGATTTCAGTTTGGGGCTGGAATTCTATCAGAACAGGAGAGGAAGAAATATGACAAAAGATGTTTTCATTCATGTATTCCAATTTGTAGAATTTTAAGTCGCCTTGCTGAAGCCGGTTACGGAAAATTCCCACTCTTTGACCTGAGTCAAATATCATCCACACAGGAATAACTGAACGCCTCTTCACCGATCTCACTACCTGGCGCTCTTCAATGAATCTGACTGAATGATTCACCGACTTGCCGACTACCCTCCATTCTCCGGCATGGCTACACCCGAAATTGACTACCCCAACATGAATGCCCCTTGACACGATTCCACCTGACGTGACTACCGCCCAAACACGACGAGCCCAAAATACTGTTACTGCATCACAGATATTTCCTGACGTGACAACGCTGCAATATGATCATCCTTCAACATGCCCATTCCCTGACATGACTAACTTCCCAATTGATTACCCAATGATAAGACTGCAATCATTCACCACTTTCCCGGGGAAGAGTAATCCCCAGCATGACTACTATCTCACATGGCTGCCCCCGATACAGCTAACTGCCAACTTTACTGCCCCACACTGACTTTTCTGGACACCGATAAAATGCCCTTCTCACTTATATGCCCCTGACAGAGTTGTCCACTGGCTAAAACGCCCGCGACCCAGCTGACCTTGATATGGCTACCTCCAGACAAGACTGCACTGTGACCTGACATCTCCAGATCCGATTATCGTTTCTGAGAGTTTGCTGTTGGATAATCACAGAAGGTTTGGAAGCATCCAAGGAGCCGAAGAATCGACGTCGTGCATAAATCCTTCATCAGGAATGGCACCCCGGATAATGGCTTATGACCAAAACATCGATTTTCCTGCTCCTCGGATGCTATCTGACAAGTTGTGCTTTTCCAGCACCTCACTCTCAAATCTGATCGCCAGCATCTTCAGTCCTCACTTTCTCCTAGTTGATTTAAACCTGATCCAATTATCCCCGACACCATGATCCCTGACAGACATGTCACTGCAGCTGTCCCAGAACCTCATTACATGACTGCCCATATTATAGCTACGCACAATAAGTGTTCCCTGGCAAGACTTCCCAATACATGACTGCCCACAGACCGGAATACCCCAACACATCTAATGCATCCTAATTAGCCCTGATGTGATTATGCTCTGAGGTGACTGTTTTCCAAAGTGACTATTGCTCACTTGATGAACACCTCAACATGTCTGCCTCCAACATCATTTTTACGACATGACTATGTCCTGATGTAACTACCACAACATGCTTAACTTTTGAAACGATTATCCTCCCGAACCAATTATCTACTGAAACGACAAGCCTCTATACATTATTATGACTCGCCCCAGACAGCACTGACCACTGCCACGCCTACTCCGAACAAAACTCAATGTTGCCTGTCCCAAATACCGCCTTGGCAGACGGTCCCCCGAAGGTACAAGATCGAATATCTTGGACAGCTGAAGTTTTCTGTGACTGGGAGGGAACAGTCGTTTCTTTTGATTGTTGTGCAGTGTCCATTCATCCGTTGCCATGTCGATGATTGGCCTCAACAATGCACCATGTCAAAGGGCATCCTTGCCCGCAGTGTATGAGAGAGACAACTTGGGCTGAGTCACATGAATACATGCCATGTACATGGTGGGTGGCGACCCCACGCGTCATTGTGGTATCAGTATTGATACTCTGACACATCTTGCAACATCCACCGTGACAATGTTGTCCTAATTGTGTTGTCCTAAATGCCGGACAGTTTGCCATAAACAATGATGTGTTTGAAGTTTGGTGGTGATTTAAAGGTGAACATTGGAGGTGTGGGAATTGTCTTAATGATTGTGCGCATTGTGCGCATCATCAATGAAAATATGGTACATGGTGAGACGAACATGGCAGCGTTTTTTTGGCTCATAGCAATTACTTGACAACGATGTGTACCCTGTTGATGGCAGCTCGTGTCTGTCTCCTGAGAGGGTCATTAAGGTTTCTCGCTGGGCACATCAGAACTGGCGGTCGATGAGTTCAGCATCATACCCCGTTCTTCTGAGGGTATTCTTGAGTACCTCCAGGTACCCTTCACATTCCTCCACATCTGAACAGATCCTATTCATGTGTAGCGCTAATTCATAGAGGATGGCTGTTTTAACATGTTTCCATTGAAAGATGTAGAAATATAACAACTTCAGATTATCTGTAAGTTTGCGTTAGAGGAGGGGCTGAGATGCCCATCCTTGATGGAGATACATGTGTCCAAGAATGAGTCAGATAGTAGAGAGTTGTCCATAATGAGTGTAATGGTGGGTTGAAGCTCGTTGATATCACTGTTTAGTTGTGTGAGTGACTCCTCACTATGGTGCAGAAGAAGAAAATGTCGCCAATGTGCCTGGTGTATAGCGTTGGTTGGAGGTCATGTGTAGAGAATAAGTCTTGTTCGGACTTGTGCATGAAAATGTTGGCACATTGGGAGCAAGTACAGTGCCCGTGGCTGTTCCGTGTCTCTGGACGAAGAACTGGTTGTGAAACGTGGAAATTTTATGATCGAGGAGAAAGCGGTTGAGTTGTAATGCGGTGATGAGAGACTTAACAAACAAACCAGATCTTTTTCAATATTTCATTTCCGTGGTTGGTGTTGAGTACTGAAGCTGTATCTGCGATTCAGTCATCGCGGGTGATGCTGGTATGGAGTGCTGAAACGTCCGTTGTGACGAGGAATAATCCGTTTTGACTGGTCCGTGTGTGCTGAGTTTCTGAAAAGGAATCTGTGCTATCGTGACAGAAGCTGGGGATCCCTTGTCCAATGGGTTTCAAGATGCACTATACACACACACACTGGCAGACGCAGACACACAGACAGACATAGGCACTCCTACACACGCTCCTACAGACACACACACTCTCCTCGGGACACATAGGCTCACGCAGACCCTCACTCAAACGCTCATACATACACTCCCCCGCTCACATATGCACACTGTCACAGACTTATACTCCTTTACACTCTCACACACACACTCCCACACTCATACTTGTATCTATCTCATACTTATAAGCCTTTACACTCGCACACATACACATACCCTCTCACAGACACTCATCATACCGGACCACCACCCACAAAACACCCGATGCGCACATGCAAATATAAGTTTGTAGGGTGAATTTGTTCATGCAGAATTACATTTCACTTTGCTCAAAAACTGCATGAATCCATATAAAATTCTGTATTTTTTTTAGATTAGAATTAGTCTGGCCGTTGTGGCACAGACAGTTTCACACAGGGCAGCTCATACCTTCAATGCATTATCTGGATAGGCCTGACACCAACTGTTAAATTTCACTTGGGAATGTAAATTTTAAATGTTCTGCGATTTACATGTGAAACAACAGAAACCGAAATGTTTATTCTAAATGATGAGAGACTGAACAAACAATCCAGGTATTTTTCAATATTCCATTTCATTTTCATCACATCGTATACTTTTGCTGTAACTTCTGTGTCTTACGACCATACGCTCCAGAACCGCCTGATAAATGAGCAGATCTCCAAAAGCTAGTGCTTCCAAATAAACCTGTTGGACTGTAGCCTGGTGGTGTATGATTTTTAACACAATAAATGCATCGTTTCTCGTCTACTCATTAGGACTAAAATTATAGACGTCCACCAAACCAGAGGGCATGAGTGAAAAAATCAACACTGCGAGGTCATAAACAATGGAAAATGGAGCTTTTACTGTGAACTGTCAGTGGCGTTTCCTCTCGGAATGTGTAAGATGCCCACAAAAGGCAATCAATGTCTTGTCATCTGAGTGCTGCAGAAGTTGAAATTACCCTTAATTTGCACGGCTTCCCATTTTACGTCGCGGGTTCCAAATCAGAAGTGGGAGTATGTTTCGTTTGGGTTCAGGCAAGTTGCACTTTCTTATATTGATTCCCTGGACAACTCTTGTTAACTCGCTGTATGCCCCTCAGTGTTCAGCTTTTGCGGACGGATTTGCAATATGTGACCATCTCCATGTCTGCTCGTGGACCTTGACGATACCTTGGTGGCAAAGGATTGCAGCACTCTGTAAGAATGGGGAACAGCGGTTAATATGATCACAAGAGGGAAAGTAAAGAGGGAAATCGAGAAGCAAGAAACAGACCGATTTATGTGGTAGTGGCCTATAAAGAAAGAGACGGATAGGATGAGGCAGTGGGCACTTTTACATAGAGCAGACAACAGATGAATAAAAGGAATTGGAGCACATTACTGGATCTACCTTTTGATGTTTGATGACTTGGTGATCGACCTGTTTGTAGCCTCGACACACTTTCCAGACTAACTCTTCATAAAACTCGGACTCTTGTCAATGAAGCTCTGTCTCAGCACACAGGACATCTCACATTAAAGTTTCCACTAACCTCTGGACAAACAATTCCAGAGCCTGACGATCGCCTCAAAGAAGGACAGCCCATTTTCTTTTGACTGTTGAGTTGATGAACATTCATTGTGACACTGATCCCCGATTTGTAGCTTCTCCCGCAAAGAGTAAAAAAGACACAGCGTCCATACTTACAAACCATTTATTGATATTTTCTATTTCATTCAGATCACATATCATTTTTTCCAATTAGAGGCATAGAGTCAGAGAGATGTACAGCATGGAAACAGACGCTTTGGTCAAACCCGTTCATGCCGACCAGATATCCCAGGCCAATCTAGTCCCACCTGCCAGCACCCGGCCCATATCCCTCCAAACCCTTTCGATTCATATACCAATCAAAATGCCTTGTAAATGTTGCAATTGCACCAGCCTCCACCACATCCTCTGGCAGCTCATTCCATACACGCATCACCCTCTGCGTGAAAAAATGCCTCTGAGGTCTCTTTCATATCTTTCCCCTCTCACCCTAAATCCGAAACCTATGCCCTCTAGTTCTGGACTCCCCGACCACAGGAAAAGGGTGTCCAGAACTATTTATCCTATTCATGCCCCTCATAACTTTGTAAACCTCTATAAGGTCATCCCTCAGCCTCCGACGCTCCAAGGAAAACAATTCCAGCCTGCTCCGCCTCTCCCTATAGCTCAAATCCTCCAAACCTGGCAACATCCTTGTAAATCTTTTCTGAACCCTTTCAAGTTTCACAACATCTTTCCGGTAGGACGGAGAACAGAATTGAACACAATATTTCAACAGTGGTCTAATCTATGTCCTGTACAGCTGCAACATGACCACCCAACTCCTGTACTCCATACTCTGACTAATAAAGGAAAGCATACCAAACGCCTTCTTCCGTATCCGATCTAACTGTGGCTCCACTTTCAAGGAGCTATGAAACTGCACTCCAGGTCTCTTTGTTCAGCAACACCCCCTAGGAGTTTACCATTAAGTGTATAAATCCTGCTAAGATTTGCTTTTCAAAAATGCAGCACCTCGCATTTATCTGAACTAAACTCCATCTGCCACTTCTCAGCCCATTGGCCCATCTGGTCCAGATCCTGTTGTAACCTGAGGTAACCCTCTTCCCTGACCACTTCCAATTTTGGTGTCATCTGCAAGCTTACTAACTGGACCGACTATGCTTGCATCCAAATCGTTTATGTAAATGACAAATAGTAGAGGGCCCAGCACCGATCCCTGTGGCACTCCACTGGTCACAGGCCTCCAGTCTGAAAAACAACCCTCCACCACCACCATCTGTCTTCAACCTTTGAGCCAGATCTGTATCCAAATGGCTAGTTCTCCCTGTATTCCATGAGATCGAAACTTGCTAATATATCTCCCATGGAGAACCTTGTCGAACGCCTTAGTGAAGTCCATATCGATCACATTTACTGCTTTGCCCTCATCAATTTTTTTGTTACTTCTTCAAAATACTCAACCAAGTTTGTGAGACATGATTTCCCACGCACAAAGACATGTTGACTATCCCTAATCAGTCCTTGCCTTTCCAAATACATGTACATCCTGTCCCTCAGGATTCCCTCCAACAACTTGCCACCACAGAGGTCAGGCTCACCGGTCTATAGTTCCCTGGCTTGTCTTTACCGCCCTTCTGAAACAGTGCCACAATGCTTGCCAACCTCCACTCTTCCGGCACTTCAACTGTGACTATCGATGATACAAATATCTCAGAAAGAGGCCCAGAAATCTCTTCTCCAGCTTCCCACAGAGTTCTCGGTTACACCTGATCTCGTCCTGGGGATTTATCCACTTTGAAACGTTTCAAGACATCTAGTACTTCCTCCTCTGGAATCTGGGCAGTTTGCAAGATGTCACCATCTATTTCCCTACAGTCGATATTTTCCATATTCTTTTCCACAGGAAATACTGATGCAAAATATTCATTTAGTATCTCCCTCATTTTCTGTGGCTCCACACAAACGCCACCTTGCTGATCTTTGAGGGGCCCTATTCTCTCCCTAGTTACCCTTTTGCCCTTAATATATTTGTAAAAACCCTTTGGATTCTCCTTAATTCTATTTGCCAAAGCTATCTCTTGTCCACGTTTTGCCCTCCTGATTTTCCTCTTAAGTGTACTCCTACTTCCTTTTTCCCTTCTAAGAAATCACTCGATCTATCCTGTCTATAACTGACAGATGCTTCCTTCTTTTCCTTAACCAAATCCTCAATTTCTTTAGTTATCCAGCATTCCCTATACCTACCAGCCTTCCCTTTTACTCTGACACGAAAATAATTTCTCTGAATTCATATTATCCCATTTCTGAAGGCTTCCCATTTTCCAGCTGTCCTCTTACCTGGGAACATCTACCTCCAATCAGCTTTCTAAATTTCTTGCCTGATACCGTCAAAATTAGCCTTTCTCCAATTTAGAACTTCAAATTTTAGATCTGGTCTATCCTTTTCCATCACTATTTTAAAACGAATAGAATTATGGTCGCTGGCCCCACTGGCACCTCGTCACCTGCCCTGCCTTATTTCCCAAGAGTAGGTCAAGTTTTGTACCTACTGTAATAGGTATATCCACATAATCAATCTGAAAAAAATTCTTGTACACACTTAAGAACTTCGTCTCCATCTAAACTTTTAACATTATGGCAGTCCCAGTCGATGTTTGAAAGTTAAAATCCCCCACCATAACTACCCTATTATTCTTACAGATAGCTGAGATCTCCTTACAAGTTTGTTTCTGGATTTCCCTCGTACTATTGGGGGGTCTATAATACAATCCCAATTAGGCGATGATCCCTAAATTTCGCAGTTCCACCCAAATAACTTCCCTGGAGGTATTTCTGAGAACAGCCTCCCGCAGCACAGCTGTAATGCTATCCCTTAACAAAAATGCCACTCACTCTCCTCTCTTGCCTCCGTTTCTACCCTTCCTGTAGCATTTGTATCCTGGAGCATGAAGCTGCCAGTCCTGCCCATCCCTGAGCCATGTTTCCGTAATTGCTATGATATCCCAGTCCCATGTTCCCAACCATGCCCTGAGTTCATCTGTCTTCCCTGTTTGGCACCTTGTATTGAAATAAATGTGGTTTAATTTATTAGTGCTACCTTGTCCCTGCCTGCCCTGACTGTTTGACTCACTTCTGTTCTCAGCTGTACCCGTCTCAGATCGATCTCTTTCCTCCCTGTCTCCCTGGGTCCAATACGGAACCCCCACCCACCTATCTAGTTTAAATCGTCCCATACAGTTCTAGCAAATTCCCTGCCAGTATATTAGTCCCCTTCCAATTTAGATGCAATCCGTCCATCTGGTACAGGTCACTTCTACCCCAATGAGATTCCAATGATCCAGAAATGTGAAACCTTCTCCCATACACCAGCTCCTCAGCCATACATTCATCTGCTCTATCCTCTTGTTCCTGCACTCACTAGCTCGTGGCACTGGGAGTACTCCAGATATTGGTACCCTTGAGGATCTCCTTTTTAAATTTCTGCCTAATTCTCTGTAATCTCCCTTCAGAGTCTCAACCTTTTCCCTTCCGATGTCGTTGGTTCCAATGATCCTTTCCCCGGTGAGAACATTCTGCACCCTCTCTGAAACATCCTTGATCCTGGCACCAGGGAAGCAACACAACATTCTGTATTTTTCTCTGCGAGACACAGAACCGTTTGTGTGTATCTCTGACTACAGAATCCTCTTTGAATTAGAGCCAGTTTCAATACCAGAAACGTGGCTGTTCGTGCTACGTTCCCCTGAAAATCAATCACCTCTGACATTTTCCAAATCTACAGACGTGGTTGAAATGGGTATATTCACAGAAGACTCCTGCCGTAGGTGCCGATCTCTCTCACCCTTCCTGGAGTTAACCCTTCTTTGTGACTGTATCTGAGACTTCCCCCATTCCTATAACTGCCATCCAATCATACTGTTGCTGTTGCAAATTTCCCCTCGCTTCTATCTGTTTCTCCAAACGACCCAATCGATCTGATTAAATTCGCATCCAACAGCATTTATGGCAGATATAATCCGCAGTAACCCTTAAACTCTATTTAAACTCCCACATCTGACAAGAAGTACATATCACTTCAAAGGCCATTTTTGCTCCTTCACAATCTACAAACCCAGAAAATAACAAAGTCTTATTCCTCTACAAACACTGCCCCAGTTTAAATTAATAGCTATGGCTTATATTTTAAGTTTAATCAAGAGACCTATCTGCGAAACACCTAATCAAGAAAGCATCCACTATACTCACTATGGCAGACTTTCTCTTGGACAGTCTTAAAACAACAATGAATTTATCTGATTCTGTGCTGTGAACTTCTCCCAACAGTTCCTCCAAGTTTAGTTGTGATTTTCAGTGTTTGTTAGTTTTCCCAGATGCACTCCGATGTCCAGGGATACACGAATTTAAACAGTAAAGGCGGTAACTGTGCAGGTTCTCTCTCCCTCTCTCTCCTGCACTGCCCTCACCATGTGTTTCCTTTGTCGTCTCTTTTCCCTTTTAAAGTGCTGTTGTTTTGACTTTTTCCCCAAAGTACCAAAAGAATGCAACAGCATATAAAACAGTAATTGCTGCTCCTGGAATTCGAGGAAATCACCTCCAACACCTAAAATACTCCAAAAAAAGGAGCCCCTCTTACAGACAGAATTTTTTTCCGTCCTCCACCTTGGATTTTCTTTTGAAAGTCTTTCCGTCCATGAAATGAACTTCATGTTCTTTTCTGAACAACCGAAAATGCATGTGTCTCCTTTATGGTTAAAGAGAGCAACATTGTACTCAGCTGCCTCTGTGTGTTCTCCCTATGGCTCAGCTATGTATCGAAAGCTAATTTCCCCATTTGCTCCCCTCCATCAAATTTCTCAATATGTAAAGAGATGTGCACTTGTTATCCTAATGGTTCGATTTTGACAATGTCAAGATCATCTATTCGTCTTGAGACGTTCCTGTTATTTTGTCAAATCTGTGAGAATGGTAATACTGTCGAGCCAGAAGCATGAATTCCTAACTTAAGCAGAGCCAATTACTTTGGCAATTCTTTGAAAACTTCTCATTTGTTCATTCCATTTGCTGGCCACCCCGCCCTCTTTGCTGACAGTTGCATAATAATCTCAATGATTGGGAAATTAATGGGATGGCCCAGGATAGGCAATGACAAACATTCAAAGATTAAATAGGTGAAAAACAAAACTGATATTTTCCTATGTGGAACACGAGTGCAAGGAAAATAGGGACGAAACCCTTTCATAGAAGAGAGTTTCGAGACAGCATTCTGTGCAAAAAGGAGGTTTCCATATTGTTAGGACACGCTGAAGCCCTGAGTCTTAGGAACTGTTGAGAAATCAGCAAATGTGGAGCAAGGGAATAACATAACAAGAGATTAAGATCGCAGGAAATCTAATATCAGTTTGTAGAAGTGTGCATCAGCATGTTAAGAGAAAATGCTTTAGAAAAAAACCAATGTACATTGTTTATGACTACAGTGTTTCTAATTGAAGGATAACGGTTATGTTAAAGATGAGACAAGGTGACATTATTGGTTAATAGAGCATAGCACAGCCCTTAGTCCCACGACGTTGTGCCAAGATTTATTCTTAACGTAAAATATAATAACTTAACCTACACACCCTTCAACTCACTGCTATACATGTGCATGTCCAGCAATCACTTAAATGTTAATTCAATTCACAAATCATCATAGTTTCCCTTCTTTAGATTCAGGATCCTCGTCTCAGAATCAACTACTCACTTTCAGGCTCAACGATTTTTTTTTTCTTATGAGAACTCATCCCTCAGCGTTCTCTCAGAATTATTCCTTTTTCGTTGAATGATGTGCAGGTTAACGTGGATTGTCCTCCAGTTGCTTCATCAATATATTGTTCCAGAAAACCAGACAATATACTCAAATGTGACAAATTTTATTTGAGCAAAGTATATGCAGATTAATGTCACCCATCCAAATAGGCAAGAAATTCCTAATTTCCGATTCAATTTCATTACCAAATAACACTACTACACTTCGGTGGTCTATACTCCAACCCATAAACTTTTTAAGCTCTGAGTGTTCCTCAATTTTCACACATAGTTTCTTCATTGTCCGAGCTAATGTCTTTCTTCAATATTATGTTTAACTCCTCCTTAAACAATAACTCAACTGCAACACCTTTGCCTTCTTGGGTGTCCTTCCCAAATACTTAATAGGCTTGGATACTCATTTCTCATCCCTGGTCCCCAGCAGCCATGTCTCTGATCCCAATATTATCAACTGCATTTGCATGTATTTGCGTGATTATCACAGTCTTTTTATATTGAATGCACCCTGTCTTCAGAAAAAGAGTCATCAGGCTTGCCTTTCACGTGTCCTCTTCGCATCATTTTTGACATTGTCCGTGTTACATTATGAGCCATCAGTGCTCTGCCGATTGCTCCACTATTACCCCCTTTCTGTCTTTCGCTTGCTTCCATAGTTCCCACCTATCTGCCAAATTATTTATACCCTCCCTAGTCCCTCGAACTCATCGTCCCCCATGGTCATCAGTCTTGGTTCCTATCAAGTGGAACCAATCCAGTTTCTGCTGGTCCCACCGCCACCAGAACGCCAAAATCTGGTGAATTCTGGAAACCACAGCCTCACACCATCTCTTTTTCTCACGTGTTCGTTAGTATATCCTGTTATTTCCTCTCTGACTAGAACGTTGCAATTCTGTCAATACTGTAATCATCAATTCTAAAGTCGACGTTTGAACTTGTTTCCTAACAGCAAATTGTTTTCATTTAGTACTTGCCACATTTGCTTTGCATGGAAGTCATTGATATAAATGTATACCATGACCACTGCCGATGCATTCTCCCTGTCCAGAAGGTCCTTTAGGTGTTGATCCTTACACCTCAGTCATAATACAATCCTGGAGTCTTGATTGTTGTCACAGAAATGCCTATATGTTCTTCTTATAACTGAATTATGACTATATTTCCAAAAGTTCGGCTCTCCCCTGTTTAGCAGAGCAATGAACATGTCTCACACATGTTTATTGATGCTTTCCCCTCAGAGGCCATTGCCATAAGTAGTATCCAAATGCTAAGACTGGTTCGGAAGGGAATGGAGACAAGGGATTCCTGCATTGTCTTTTGAGTCCCCGTAATCTGAGTGGGTACCAAGCGTACTCTTGCTGCCTGCGGTATTTTGTCCTGCAGTGTGCCCACATTCCTGTATGTACTATCAACGATTCCTTCAGCCTCATGATAAATCAGTCGTGTGCCTCTCCTCCAGTCCAGGTACAAAATCTAGGCTTCCAGAAATTGGAACTTGAGACATTTCCTGCTCACATCCAGAACCCGGTCCTGGATGCTTGCCCAACTTCCCAATCTAATCTGCCCTAAATTATCCCTTTGGAAGATGAATGCCATCCGATCCTCCAGTTTTCTGATTCACCGGGACTTCCCTGCAACAAACGAATTTAGCAAAATCACAGACAATATTTCACGAGTTTAGCTATCCAATATTTAACTATTCTGCAGTGCAAAGTTTCATGTGTCGGTAACTAATACACTTTAGACCGCTTTGTTTTCCTGATAGAATCACAGAATTACTATAGAACAGATGGAAGGCAATCAGACCATTGTGACATAACTGATTGTTCAAGGGTATCTTTGCCCTCCTGCTTTCCCCAATATTCTTGCATTACATTTCCTCATTACAATGCAGTACAATACATGCACTTCACAAATGGTGCGCAGATAGTTCTCAATCTTTTCTACCTCCTCCTGATTCTTTTGCCACATTTTCTACTATTTTGAACATTTTGAATGCCTGCATGGAGAAAAAGATATGCAAACTGTTTGTTCAATATCCATATCATTTGATACTTTGTCATTGCTCATTTGCGAGTTCCATTCCCACAGGGATGAATATTTCCTTTCATTGCTGCCATCACCTTATATCTCTTTTAGCTGTTCTTACTATCGTCTGTCCGAAACACTTCTTGGTAATGCAAAGTTTCCTTCTTGCTTCCTTTTCTGAAAAATCAGCTGATGCTGATTTTAAAAGAAGTCCCGATCATTGCAAGTCAGCTTCACAGGATGAATCAATTGCATGCACTTTAACGAATGGAACACCATTCTCACTCATGTGTGTTTGACTGAAATCTATCCTTTTTGAGAGTTACTAAATGAGTCCTTAAAAGTCTCGTACTGCTTACTTCCCATGCTTGCATTTCAAACGTTGATTTTTCTTTGCAATCTACCATCACCAACTGTGATTTCACCTGTTTAGATTTATTGTATCTAGGTATAAGGGTCAGGTTGATTTCCATGTTTATCATCCTCAACTTTGACGGCATTTCATTATGTTCTCATGACTCTTGAGTAGCACATCTGTGACTGCACATCCCCTCTATCTATCTATGTTGTGCTGAAAAGGCATGTAAAACACACACATACATGCATACACACACACACAAAATAGTGCACCTGTACAGACTATCAGATTAGAGGAAAACTAACTCATTAAAAGCGCTGGATACACAAGTTGCTTCAAATGTGTCCAGGACTGGACACCGCAAGTGTGGACCACACGGAAACGATGCAGCTTTGACTGCTGATGGCGTTGTTCCTCAGTCAGTCTAAATGTCTAAAATAATAAATAATCTGAGTAAATGAAGATTTCACTATATTCTGGTGCTCCGGTTTCCTCCCACAGTCCAAAGATGTGTAGGCTAGGTGACGTGGCCATGCTAAATTGCCCATAGTGTTAGGTGAAGAGAGGAATGCGTCGGGCTGGGCTTGTTGGGCCGATGGGCCTGTTTCCACACTGTAAGTAATCTAATCTAATCTAGTCTAATCGAATCGAATCTAATCTTCAACTAGTCTCTGAATTTAGGATGCCGCGCAACACAAATCGCAGTGTGTGTGAAGCAACTGAGCTTTTGGAGCATCTAACTCATTTCCATTACATAAATAGTTAGATTTTGAGAGTGATATCCAAAAGGCTTTATTCTAAAATTTACGGAATGCAGTGCTGATGCCGACCATACTAGTAAATAATTCCCTGTGACAAGAAACTACAAAATAACGGAATTCCTTTGATTCATCATCAATGGTTCACCGGTGCTCTTCTTATTGCTCTGCAAGTGGTTTGCTTTCGGACTTTGTTCTCACTATTATGTGTCAGACCGTTAACATAACGAGAAGCAGAACGAGAATATAGGCAAGTCCCGGGTCTAATATATCGGGATAAAGATAAATAAATTGCTCACCAAACTGGAGATAAACTGACGCATCGTTTCCGCCAATAAAATCAGGGTCCTTTCCTCCTGTAATACTGACCTGGAAACATAAATATCGGAAATTCTTTTTTTCAGCAGCTCAGTCCAGTTACTGTTCTCAGAACTACAATCGTTGTTTTCACGTTGCAATACTTAATTTTCAGAATGAGGCAACAAATGCCACAAATTGATCAAAGTTGAAAGTGACAATGAACCAGAGAGTACAGACAGTGGCTGCATAAATCAGGATAGGATCGATATTACACACAGGAGTGCCTTCTCAGAAAGTATGTCCTTCATAATAAACACACAGAATTTGCCGCATTGTGAGTTTAATCAGGGAGTGACTGATGCATTGGGCGAGACCACAAGCTTTCTGAGGCAATATCATAATTGTCACGACATTAGCTGTGAGGAAAGCAAACAACTAATTAATAGATTCTGCTCAGAATAATAATAGTTTTACTGAGCAGTGATTGAGATGTGCAACTAGCATTGTGGATCCATTAATCTTTGCAAGAGATTGACTCAATGCTTAGGATATTTGCTGTATCCAGCTATTTCCATTCCATTAATCGAGCATGGAGCAGATAAATAAAATGAGGTAATAATTCCTAGCACTGTAATGTGTCTTGTTGTTTTGTTGAATTTGCATCATAGTATAAACCACAGGAGCTCAGCTTCATTTTGGGAAAGTTGTATCTAGGTTGGTTAGTGTGAATTTCTGGCCCAGCTTTGACATGCACTAATTTTCTGGTCAATGTGTGGTTGACAGAGATGACGTTTCCCCGATAATAACCGGACACTCCTGGATTAATGGAGAAAACAATTCAGAATATATTTATCCATACGATTTTAACCCAAATGAAACACGTAATATTCACTGTATCTGCCATTTACAAGTTGCACTGCATCACGTCTCCAAGGCTCAATGGCTTAGTCCGGCTACTAATTCATGTATTCCTGTATAACACAGTTCCGCTTTAGGGTAAAAATTGTCTTCAGTGTTCAAGCTGTTGTGTCAAAATGTATGCACGTGATAGAAGAGGTATTGTCAAGATACGGACCAGTGATCATATCGGAATAGAAGGTTAATCTATGTTTCTTGCTGGAAATGTCAGCAGAACAGATGGGATATTATAACTCTTTCTGCTGTTATTGAAAAGAATGAAATGAGACGTCCGGAACATATGGCCTTGGCGGAGCAATGAGGCATGTCAGGCCAGATGTATGACCCAAAGCATTTTTGAAATGGAAAAAAAAACTCTAAGAGAAGCTACCCTAATGTCAGAACATGATTCGGCCAATTATTTAAACATGATGTTTGAAATGAAACAAATATTCTAGATGACATGGAGGTAAATTTTGTGAATATGTGGTATTAAATCAGTGACTACTCAAGAATAATGTCAAATAGCGAGGATTACACGCGTAACATACCGTCATGGATGGAGGCTAGAACCCGCAAAATTAAGAGAATAAATTCCCAGAGCTGAAGAACCATAATACCAAAATAAAAGTGAATAGACAATCTGTCATCCAGCTTGTTTTGACTTTCACATGACACTGACTCACATTCACCTCACTGACCTTACCCTGATGTCTTGATTCTTCAATTCGTCAAAATTATGTCAGCGTTAAAGATACACAAGAACAAAATTCTCTGTGGCAATAAGTTCCAAAGACACTGAAATCTCCGAGAGAAGAAATTACTCTTCATCTCAGCTTTCAAATGGCGCTCCTTTACAATGAGCTTATGACGTCTGGTCCTATTTTTCCCATGAAGGGAAACAGCTTCTCAGCATTCACCGGCTGAAGCCCCTTAAAATATTTCAATTAGATCGACTCTCCTTTCTCTGGACTCCAGCGAAGAGAGACCTAAACTCTTTAGCCATTGGTCAGAAGCCAATCCCCGCACACCAGGGATCATTCTAATGAACCTTCTCTAAAATGATCCATTGAAATAATACCTGTGCAGAAATAAGATGTTGGCTAAGCAGCACCTTTTACATTTCGAGAAGAATTAAAAATCTCTCATCATGACTCGTGAAATGAGGACCAACACTCTTTGCCTTTCAGATTTCTACCAGATTTTTGTGTTTTGCGCACAAGTCTACCACATCCAACCCCATCCCAGATGTTGTCACTTCCTGCACTCTTTCTCAATTTAAGTTACACTGCTATGTTGTTCTTCCTTTCAAACTAAACGACTTCACATTTCCCCATCGACAGCGTGGGAAAAAGAACTGATGCTGTGCTGACGACACTTCGAGAAGGGCCAACCAAATTGCAATAAAAACCCTCAGGACGCTCAAGGTCAGAAACCAACCAGTTGCACTCACTTCTGGAGCAGGATTTTTTTCCTATTTCAAATTTGCCCTGTCGTGTTGGCCAGGAAAGACGATGTTGGCAACAGATTGCTCAGTTATTCAAACCGACGGGGTTAACAGTGTTGAGGATTACCTTACAATACATTGTGTCCCTGACGATACATGTCGTTATTGCAGCTTTCACTCAGCAGATTATTCTGAGGAATGGACAGCAAGTTTAATAGACAGATTGAATCCTTCCTGACCGTCGATTCGATCGCCAAACATGCAGACTACCACCCAATTTACAAGTAATATTCAAGAGGAGGCGATTCCGCCCAACAAGCCTGCTCTGCCAGCGAACCATACCATGGTTGATCTGACTTTCACGTTAACTCTGTATTCCTCTTGAAAATTAATAATCGTATTACATCTCGCTCAAATACATTTAAATATTCCTTATCAACTGCCTTTTGAAGAAAGAAAATTTGAATGAATCAGTACCCTCTCAGAGTATAAAATATTTTCTCATTTATGATTCCATTGGGACTGCTTTCCTTTTACACTGTGACTGCTAGTTTTGGAATTTCTAACAAGGGGTAAAACCCATTCCATATTCACGCTTTCACGAGCGTCTTACAAAATTGTAATTATGTTAACACAGAAGCAGAGAGTTTTAAAATGTCTCTGAGACATTTTAGACCTCTTTTTACTGAAGGTACCAGATGCTTCAAGACGAATACAATTATTGAACTGCTGAAGAAAATTCATGCAGCGTACCTCATTGATCACCAAACAGTGGCTCTGCCATTTTGAATTATGAGATTCTTCAAAAGTTTTGTGATAGGTCACTTAAACTACCCAATTGTCTTGATTATACGTAGCTCTCCTGTCTGTGCAACAGATCCATTGAAGGTGTCATCTCCTTGGTCCTGTACTGATCAATGGGATAACTGGGCAAGAAGGATCCATAAGGCAGGCTCCTACTTATTGACTACAGCTCTACCTTCAATTATAAAATTCCAAACAAACTCATTCTGAAACTTTGGGATTTTGGTCTCTTCTCTTCTCTCGATGAATGGATTATTAATTTCCTGACAAACTGGACACAGTCACAGTGCAGGTGACAACATCCCCTCCATGATAATCCTGAAAAAAAAAACACTGCCCCGCAGTTGCTTACTCAAAACCTGGCAATGTTCCTTATGCGCAGGATTGTGCGGCCAAAATCCGCACCAACTCCATTTACATGTTGGTGACACCACTGCTGCAGGTCGGATCACAAACAACGATGCAAAGCAGTCCAGGGTCGAGATCGAGTGTTTGGCAGCGCTGAGTCATGACAACAGTCTCTCCATCGATGCCAGAAAAGCGATAGAGCTGATCATTAATTGTATGTAATGCAGTGAAGGGATTACCCCTGTCTGCATAAATGTTGCTGAGATGGAGAACGCAAAATTCCTTCGAGTGACAATTGGCAACCACATGTCCTGCTGCAACCATTTGACACGATAGCCAAAAAGCAGAACAATGCCTCTTCACTGTCAGAACTCTAAGGAGCCTGACAGTTTTTAAGGGATGTATCATATCGCTTATTTAATTAATTTTTAAATTCTTACATTTCAGGTAGATTTGATTCTGGCTGGTGTTGTCTCCATGTACTGTGCGCTGTTTCAACCTCCAGCTGGATGCATTAGGACAACAGTGGCATCATTATTCAGAGTAAATATGAATCCACAGTATGTGCATTGCGTTTGGCAAATACTACACTGTATCATGAACAAAACGTGTGACGCCTCTGCACAGCTCGCTCAGGTACGTGAAAAATAATATCTTACATGACGAAATTTTCAGTATCAACAAACTTCTTATCCTCACAATGCAGTGAAACTGAATGGAAATTCTGACTTGGAGGATGCCATCCAGTTGGAACTCAATTGTGTTATTAAGGAGAAATGGATCATTTTCTGAGGTGAGAGTATTTGACTGGCTGAGAGGGACAGGGAGAGCTGAGAATTGATTACACGCAATAATCAGATTGGGGTTGTGTTGTGATGTTACATCAACTGAGTTTGAATTTAACCAACTATGCTAGGATTCGAAATCCCAAACTCAATTATGCTAGGATTCCAAATCACAAACTGAAGATGAGTTTGGTTTTATTGACAATATCAGACCAATGAGCGTCTCAGACTTTGGAGGTTAGTAAAGGATGGGAATTTTGAAAATTCTTCAGCGCTGACTGCCAATCGAATATGACCGTACATGCCATCTGAGACGGCCTCTGAACGCTATCAAAGAAATCTCCTGGAAGGCGCTATCTATCAAAGTACTTTTTCCTGTCAAACAGCAAAAAAGTCAGAAAAGGTGATCACAGTGAGGACAGCAGATTTGGAAGATAGGAAAGAAGAATTCATAAGAGACTGTACAGACTTTAAGCGATGAAATATTTAGTAATGGCGTTATTGGAATAGCATTCCAATATAGTTGAGGTCAAATTTGATTTAAAACGGGGCATGGAATTCTTCATATTTCCTGTTTTGCGTTCAGTGTTAGAATTAGGGAAAAATGTTGTTTTTTTTTGCAACCGTGGAAATCACGAGTTTCCTTTCAATAATTCACATTTTATAGCAGATTATGAGAGGAGCTTAGCTTTTTCAGGTGCTTTAGGTTTAATTAGAAGAAACATTCGAACTCCAGGTTGTAACACCGGACTACTGTATTAACATCGTACAACCATTCCAAACAATCTAATAGTCACACATAACAAATTAGAATGTAAGAGAAAATTGTCTATTGAGACATGTACAGAAATACGCTGAAATGTTTACAATGCTGGTTGTCATGACGCCAGATTCGGTACAATGCACCGAAGAAAAATGTTTCCTTTCCACTGATCACCCATGCAAGAAGCCAGCCGAACAAGTGTCCCAGCTCAGCTCCATTCTTACAGCATGCTTTGCTCTGCGCCACTCCTGACCGACAACCTACATCGCATCGGGTCTCAGCTGCTCCGCGCTGCGTTCTTACTCACAACTGCAATAGGTACGTTTTCTAAAAAGAAACACCTTTACGTTTCGGGAAAAAAATAGCCACAGGTAGAAGAGTTGAAAATGAAAGCGGACAGATTTACGTGTTCGGGGCTAAGGAGCTGGAATTCTTCCTAGTTGGGAAATTGAAGTACAGAGGGAAGTGTTCACTGATGTCATCACTGATAGTTATCCTTAAATTAACTTAATCTGAAAAGGCCAACAATGTTTCTGGTTGCTACTCCATTAGGTTGTTGTCGGATTTACCTTTTTCCACATTTGAACCTATGGCTTCTGCATTCCGAAAATGAATTTAACATGAATGATGCTTAATTAAATTTGCAAGTAAGTTTCATTCACATTTTACTTCATGTCAACCCTCCAACAAAGCTACAACAAAATTATGTACAATTTCTTAGTGTTCACAATTCTCAAACGAAAACAACAGCCTTAGGGAAGGAATTATTCAGCGTCTCAGCCCATATTTCTGAATCGTCAACATAGGTGTCTGAGCCTTAGTTCAGGATTCTGCTACTAAGGGAAAACCAATCCCTCAGATTTAATATTGCCAATATTTGGAAGAGAAACTTACTTCTCTATGATCCACAAATCACAAATCTTCTTCACCATTCCTTCTTCGTCAACACTTTCATATTGACTGATTGGGATATATGACGATAGGGTGCCTTTAAGATAGGTTTCCATCTTGTTTCTCCTGCAGACCAGTGTTGTCACAGTGGTAATAAAAGGTCGCATTCAGACAAAAAAAAGAAAAACAGTTTGATTGCGCCAAATGAGCTTGTTTTTCTTTTCCAGTAGACAAAATGATCATGAGGAAGCATGATAAGCTTCCTAGACCCAAAAGCTTTGTTTTGACTTAGTTGAAGGTTTTTACTGGTTCCTTGAGCAGAAAGGTTGAATATCCTGTTGCTGGAGTGAGAGTTTAGACAGAGACGCTTGTGCTTCAACATCACGAGGCGGCAAGGTTTTTTCTTTTTTTTTGTTTCCTCCTGGAGTGGAGAGGCAGAGCACGTGAGAACAATAATGGTATTCTTGAATTGCCTTTAAATAAGTACGCGCTTATGGGATGATGCTACATTAAAAGAGCTGACGATTAAAACTTGTTAAGTATGTTAATGGTTCAGAGTGATGCCTAATCCTTTTTTTCCTGTGTTGTAAGAAAAATGTATGTTATCTCAATGTTTCGTGATTGGAATGACTCAAACTGGCTTTGATGGTATCTCCAATCACTCGTGACAGTCCGATTCTCAGGGTTATTTTCTGCCAAATGTTTCATTCGCAACTGTTCCCACTTTAGGTACTGTTCAGCTAATTCACCAACTCGAGTTAATCTTTCCCTCACTTCCAAAACATAGTCTAAGGTCGAGATCTCCGACTTTGCTCCTGTCAGTTTTTATTTAATTCATTTCAAAGCGCTTCTCACTTCATGCTGCATATTAACTCGAAGGCAGTGAACTGATCAGATTGGTTTGGGGCATCACTAATAGCAAACAATACGAATGGGATAACCTTATCCGAATCATTCGGTCAACCCTGACAGTATGCTCTCAACATGCTCTTCAAAATCTGATGTCATCTCTCTGAAGCTTGTGGGATTCAGGATGATACGCACCCTGTTTACAGTGCTGCACATCTCAGCTATCCGTAACACTCTAAAAAAGCCTGTCAGTAAAACGTGACCCTTGGTGCAACTGAATCTCTTTAAAAAATCCATACTGTGTGAAAAATCCTACTAACTCCTCTCCTACCCTTTTTGGTCTTGATTGTCATTAAAGGACTTGCCTCTGGAAACCTGGCAGACACACCCCTTATGGTTAACAAGTATTGGTTCCGACTTTCAGTTCACCGGAATGGACCTACACAATCAGCCCGCGTGAAACGTTCGTCAAATGCGGGAATTGGCAACAGAGGTTCTGGTTTGATTACCTCCTGTGGCTTCCTTACTATTGGCATGTATAACATATACGGCAAAAGTTAAAGACATCCTTCTGCATTCCAGGCCAATAAACATGTTTTTTCCACCTAAGCCTGAGTCTTTCGTATTCGTAGATGACCTCCTGCAGGTAGTTCATGTGCGACCAGTAACATCTCCTTTCTGTAGTGTACTGGCAACACAATCTAGTGCAATTCGGCATTTTCCTCCTCTGCACCGACCTGCCGTGTTCCCTATTTCCACCATTCGATGCTATCTATCAGATAATGACCCTCCAGAGGATTCGCTGCTTCCTTTTCCGAGTATGCATCCACATATACTTCTTTTATCGTCTTGACCTGCTGTTGCAAGTCACTTCGTCTTTCAGCAGTAAACACTTCTGTCTGACACTCTGTCGGTTCAGGTTTTGCCTGCACCATTACATCAGACAGGGTATCCGCTAACTGAATCCCAAATTCTTCATCTTTCTCTTTACTTTTCTCTTCGTGCATTGATTTATGATAGTGGGATCTGATCACAACACCGTCTGGGAAAATACCAGGATATTTCTGATATTACTCCTCTGTTTCTTGATCTTTCTTGGTGTTCTCCACAATAAGGGGTTTCACTCCCACTTTGGATCCTGCCAAATAATTCACAAGAACAAACTTAATTCCTGGAACTGACAGTCAGTCAATCACGCCTACTGTAACTTTCCCAGTCTTGAGTTGGCACTCCAACGTGATCTTAGATAGGGGAACGCTAGATTTCTGTCCATCCATCCCAAAAATTAACAACCTCTCGGTAACAGATCAGAAAGTGTGCATATTCGCTCATCTCTTCCTATCAGTGACTGGCTAGGTCCTGTATCGTGTCCTTCTCCTCCTGTTCCTTCTCATTAAACTTTACCAACAGGGGCGAATTCTTTGCAAAGATCAGGTGTTTACTTCATACCAATCCACTGCCTAGGCTGTGCACTCTTCTGCAGCTCCTCGATTATTCTTGTGCTATCCTTTACTATCTTCACGAATGCCTCTGGGTTAGCTACTTTTACTAGATCTTTTCCCACAGTGCCTTTCTTTAACGATCGGCACTGTGACAGTACATGACCCACTTTCTGCAAATGAAAGTACCTTTCCCCAGTGCCCTTCTGAACAATCTGGCAGTGTATTTTTTCTGTGTCTCGCTCTATTACAGTGAAAGTACCTGAGGCCTTTCACCTCATTTCCACTCTCTTGGGATTCTTCAAACTGCGGTAAATTCTTGCTGGTGTTCTCTACTCTTTTTTTCGGAGTGTCGGATCGCCCCTTCTCACAACCTGTATTCCTCACAGGACGGTGTTCTGGCCGGAAGCTTGTATTATGTATTAACATGCATTCATTTGCCAACTCTGCTGCCCTTCTCACTTCCTGATCTTTCTGTTCCAGCACTTCAAATGCCTACCATCACTGAAAGTGTGATTTTAATATCCTCCAGTAGAATACTCTTCAAGCCTCAAATGGCTAGTTGAAGTTCATGTATCCGGGTGACTAGGTTTCTACCTGTTTGTCCAATGTAGTGTTTGTTACAGTTCATGCACGGTATTTTGTGTCATTCAATTGCAAAAACTAATTTCATTTGCATTTGGAATACTGCATACAGTTCTGCTTGCCACATTAGGACAGAATATGGTT
The DNA here is from genome assembly GCF_037043375.1 of Chiloscyllium plagiosum. Taxonomy (NCBI): domain Eukaryota; kingdom Metazoa; phylum Chordata; class Chondrichthyes; order Orectolobiformes; family Hemiscylliidae; genus Chiloscyllium; species Chiloscyllium plagiosum. Next base: position 112,626,194 of record NW_028270146.1, read on the forward strand.
GCTATGGCGATGGTGCAGAGCAGTTTCACTCGGATGTTGCCTAGCTTGGAAGACACTACCTGTGAAGAGAAAGTAGATTGGAATTATTTTCATCAGAAAGACAGGAGTTTGGGAGGGAACTGCTTGAAGTCTAAAAAATCATGAGAGTTCTGGACAGGTTGCATCGCAAGAAGCTTTTTGTTTTTTCAGAGACAGACAGATTTTTCATCATGTTTGGGGGGGACCTGATTGAAGTCTCCAAAATCATGCGTTTGTGTATGTGAGTGTGAGTGTGTGTGTCTATATTTGTGTCTGTGTATGTGCAGTAGAGAACGTGTATGTAAGCGTCCTTATGTGTGTCTGTGGGTGATTGTGTGTGTACGTATGTCTGTATGCGTCAGACAGTGCAGGAAACACACATTTTCATGGAATGGAAATGGCAATCTTCGATTATCTATCTGATTTTAACATAAACCTGATCAAAGTCTTCCCCTGTCCCACTCAGAGGAAGCATCTCTGCTGCTGACAATCAGATACGCTGCTCATGTGTATTTGTATTCTTTTTTTCCAGATGATCACGTTTTATGAAATGAATAGATGGAACGGTTCTGAGCTCCAAAATTGTAAAAGGAAAATCTCGAATCAGATATAGCTGGAAAATAACCTTTGGCAACATCTTTTTTTCAAAATGTCATGCGCGTTCAGTGCAAGTTGTTTTGCATCTTCTGGAATCCAAGAATTTAACAAGATAGAAGGTGGTCAGTACAAGTGCTGCGTTGGTGCCGGCTCGTGAAACGGTTGTTTTTCTGGTGTCTTCCTGGAGGAGAACCCATTGTGATTCAGTTCCTGGAGCAGCTGTCTGTCTGCGCTCTGCAATAACTCTCTGATTCCTTATCACTCTGTCACTTTCTCCTTCTCTTCCAACGTCAACCCTTTCCATATTTGTCCTCCTCCTCCTCCCCGATGTTTTGATACACATTCTCCCCGTGTCTGCGTGGGTTTCCTCTGGGTGCTCCGGTTGCTTCCCACAGTCCAAAAATGTGCAGGTTAGGTAAATTGGCCACGCTAAATTGCCCTTAGTGTTAGGGGGAAGGGTAAATATAGGGGAATGGGTGGCGGGTCGGTGTGGACTTGTTGGGCCGAACGGCCTGTTTCCATACTGCAAGTAATCTAATTTTCGGTCTTGCTTCATCTCTGAGGAAGGGTCATCAGATTTGAAACTTTACCTCTGTGTTTTTTAAATCCTTCCCATTACTCTGCTCTTCAGGAGTTTTACTTCCATCATTTGAAAATCTGCTCACTAATTATTTGTTCCCCATACCGTATAGAACGTAAAAAATACATTGCATCTGTCACAAATACCTGTGGGAGCACACTCAACGCATCCAGGCAATCCGGAAAAATCACAAGGATCCATCCTTTCTGTTTTCCATTACAAGCAAGTCGTCAATCTCTGCTAGTGTGTTCACCTAAACATTATCAGCTCCTCCTCCGCACAACAACATGTTATGAGGCAGCCCTCCAAATCCTTGGTGAAAACCCGAATGCAGTAGGTCAATCGGACCCACTTTGTCCACAACCCTGATGTGCATTGACAGTTAGCCTGGAGACCTTGGGTAAATTCTGGGGTGACCCGATTGCCTACATGCGATTCTGGACCCATACCCATACTAGTGAGCTATTGGATCGTTAACGGCGACCAATAACAAATGTCTCGACCGGCGATGCCACCATCCTTTGATTGAATAACGAAACAAACTCTAAACACATCATGCAACACCCTCCCCCTCAAGGATATCTTGACAGATGTCACCTTATCACTGTTGTTAATAGAAAGATAGAAACTTCGCATTCCTGAAAGAATTTCGGCTCATTCCTTGATGACAAATTGAGGTCGGACATTTCTGTCTGTTAGTCGAGTTTGTGGTCAATCCTTTCCATAAGAAAAAAATCAAAAGTGAGAAAATTTATTCATCTATTTCATTAAGTTATCGTATTCACAGCATATTCTCGTTCTCTATGGAATAAACCTGTTGTCTTGTGTCTTTCTTCTCTCCAATTACATGACATCCACACTTGTAAGTTATTTATGGAATATTCCAGGGAATATTTTTTTTTTTTTGGATGGTTCTACAAAAAGTTTGTTATCGGAAGTTCTGGAAAATGTCAATGCAGATTTTTCGAGTGAATATGCACAATAGAAGATTCTACATAATGTTGCATATGAAATGTTACAGAGTAGGGCAGTTAAATAACGTCCTGGATAATGTTCCAGACAAGTTCAGAAGCAGGGAACGATATGATGCAAAAAAGTAAACATGGTTCACGGTGCCACATATTACAATGACCAGAAAAGAAATGGTTTGTTGCAAACAAAGGAGCATCAAAGGAATATTGTCTTGAATTGTATATTTGGCAAAATAAAATGGATTGCAAGAAACTGGGAAAAAAAAAATTCGTGGGCGGCACAGTGGCACAGTGGTTAAAACTGCTGCCTCACAGCGCCAGAGACCCGGGTTCAATTCCCGCCTCAGGCGACTGACAGTATGGAGTTTGCACATTCTCCCCGTGTCTGCGTGGGTTTCCTCTGGGTGCTCCGGTTTCCTCCCACAGTCCAAAGATGTGCAGGTCAGGTGAATTGGCCATGCTAAATTGCCCGTAGTGTTAGGTAAGGGGTAAATGTAGGGGTATGGGTGGGTTGCGTTTTGGCAGGTCGGTGTGGACTTGTTGGGCCGAAGGGCCTGTTTCCAATCTGTAAGTAATCTAATCAAATCTAATGCATAAAGGTACATCAAAGGGCCATTCAGCCCCTCACATGGGTTGCACGATTCAAAATGAGTCTGGCAGTTTTATTTGTGCCCAAAGCAACAGTCTCGCACTTCAGAAGCCATTGCATACTATGTTATTTATCGATCTACCTCTCTGTGCTTCAAAATATTCAATGATGCTGCCACCATGTCTCTCTGGGGAGGAGATCTCCAAAGATTCACTACTCTACTAAAGATTTAAAAAAAGTCAAAACATCTGCAAATTGAATTGCGTTACAGTTTTTTTTTTTAAAAATGCATTTCTCGTTATCTAATCTGAACTTGTGCATTTACTGCAAGGAGTTAACTGTGAGGGAAGGAACAGCTAATACGATGTACCCAGTCTTACTGAGATGACATATAGAGGACTTTGGGGCATGATTTTGTCTGGGACCTGAGAAAGAATAAAAATAAATTTGAAGTAGTTCAGATAAGATTGACTCAACTGATTCCTCGGATTGAGGTGGAAACGTTTGTGGAAACGTTGAACACTTTGAGTTTAAACTCACTGTACTTGAGAAGAATAAGTGGCAATCTTATTCAGACAAAACTGACACTGCAGAAACTTGTAACGGTGAATGCCGTCAGGATGTTTCCCAATGTGGGATAACATGTACACCATGTACAGCATTGGCTGTTCCGTTTCAGACAGCGATAAGGACGCATCTGCGAATAACTACCAATAGAGTTTTGAAGGCTCAACATATTAAATATTCCATCGTATACGAAGTTAACCGTTATGTAAAACTGGAGCACACCATTCTGCCTTTCAATACCGTTAAAATGAGGCAGGAGGAGTCAATTCGACGTATTCAACAATTTATTCAGACGCAGGATGAGTCATGCAGCCGTTTGTGTCCATGACATTGTCTAGAGAATGTCATTCAACACTTCCAAGCTGTTATGCCAGAACTGCGGAGCTCTGGTTAACGATCAAGAATTCTGGAGTCAAGGTAAGTCGTTATTTTCAGATTAGAAAGCTGAAAATATTGGAATGTATTAGACATTAATGTGAGACCGTCAGCTAGTTATAAGTTGTTTGGCTAAGGAGACTGATGAATTAGAGTTAGAGGATATAATACACATATATAGTCGTTCAAACGTTTGTCAATAAGTTGGCAGGGTTTAAATGGAACGTAGGCAAGTGATAATAGTGAGCAAGTGTTCGGCAGAAAGCAAATGTATAACTGGGGTTTTTGGAAGTTATCCATTTTAGAAGGGACAATAGAAAGAAACAGGAACGATTTCAATGGAGAAAGATTTGAGAAAATAGTGTTACAGAGGGGTTTTTGTCTCTAGATATGGTAAGCGCAAAATGTTAGTATGCAGCTGTAGTAAGTAATGGAGAAATTAAACTGAACAGTGTTGTTTCTGACAAACCTGGTCTGTATAAATAAAAGGCTGAGGAAAGCAATGTTAGGAATGATTTACTGCGTCACTGTAGGGCATTGTAGAGTCAACGTCTGATGCACTGCAAAGCAAGGATGTCCTTAATGAAAAGGGGGCATAATTGCATTCGAACCAGTTAAAATGGTCCAATCATTTACCATAATCCAGTTATGCTTCCCTTATTTGTTTTTCACTGCTGATCTGTAATTTGTTTCGTCATGTTGGAATTTGAAATGTATTTTTTGACTGTCATAACAATAGTTTTATTTATGTGTCTTAATCTATACCTTTAAACCATCCATTCCAGCGGGTATACATTTATGTTCCCAATTCCTATTCCCCAACTAAAGTGATGACACCTGCGATTTTTCCCGTGCTAAGTTTTAGCCATTTAAGCAGCAAGGCTCCATTCCTGATGTGTTGTATTTGGCTTTCACACACTTCATCAATGGTACTTTATATTGTGTATTTCTTCTGTTCCCACTGTCATTCTAAATTGCATTTATTTCTATTACGTTCTCAACAAAACCTTACAACGTGGCTTCTCGCCAGTTGTGATGGGCACGTATCTTTGTTGAAAAAAACATTCCTGAGAAAAACATTTGATCACTCAGGCTCACTCCTTCCTCAGAGTTAAGCACAATCCTTTCAAACTTGTCCCATTTCCTTGATCCTTATGTTCAATGAGAAAGTGAGGATTGCAGATGCTGGAGATCAGAGCTGAAAATGTGTTGCTGGAAAAGTGCAGCAGGTCAGGCAGCATCCAAGGACCAGTAGAATCGACGTTTCGGACATAAACCCGAAGAAGGGCTTCCTGAAAAAGGGCTTATGCCCGAAACGTCGACTCCCCTGTTCCTTGGATGCTGCCTGACCTGCTGCGCTTTTCCAGCAACACATTTTCAGCTCCTTATGTTTAATGTAAAGTAAGTCACATTCCATGAATAGTGACTCATTAAATTCCAGGCTTATTTTCACAATCTTAGGCATTCCGTGAATATTCAAAGATTCACGTCATTCTGGTAATTAAAGAAAAATATCGTGCTGACGAAGAGTAGCAATAAACTAGAAACTTCAACGTTTTCATTGTGATTAGTGAATGTCCATACTCTAATTTGGCAAGCCCTGAAGCAGCATGAGATATATAGTTAAAGCTGCATAACACGCCAGGTGGTAAATTATAATTAAAATAATCACATAATTAATTGTTGTGATCAGAATTCTGCAGCTGCAGCTCTTTACTATTATGTTATATCCCTACAGGGAATTGACAGGCATGTTCCTCTTTATACTTCATGATGTAATCTCAACGTTATTGTCGAGATCCAACAGCATATAACGGATTCAGAGTTGAACACAGTGCGATCTTCTGCTTCAAAAACATAAAATCCCTTGTAATAGAAATGCATTATCCAATCGACAATGTCTTGGAAATATATTACACTACACTTGCTGTTTTTGGCGGACCTGGTAAGTGGATCATAAACAAGCGAATTTCTGACAGGTTGTCTGAGAGCTGGCTCCTGAGTTTCATTCTTTCATTAGGTAACGTGATATCTGGTTTGACTATTTACATTTATGTGTGTCCCAATCAATGACATTGTTTTCTGGACGAAATGACGTGAATTCCTTTTAGTATATGATTGTTTGACACCAACAATGAAAATGCATTTTCAGCTCACGGTCCGTCTGAACCATCAAGCTACTTCATTCCTTGAACTTCCGTGTACACATTCGATATTGGGAGAATTATCAGTGGCAGTGATGTTCTGTCAAGTATATATCACTAACATGTGCGAGTTAGCTAATGTAAATGGCATATTTGAAAGGAAAATCACTCTCTTCAAAAGTGCAGTGAGGAAATTGCATAGTTGAGGTGGAGCATCTGTCACTGAAGCATTTTGTTGAATGTAGGTAACGAACTGGAATTAAATAATTAGTTCTAATTCACCATTAATCTTTACTCCCTCCCAGTCATAGTAGCTGCATCTGTGTTTTTTAAATTATAAGCATTGAAGAGGGTTTAGCATTTCTGTTTTTCTCTTGTAAATATAGAAAGTGAAATGCATTCCTTCTTTGCTTTTGTACTTTTCGCTGCACTAAAAGTAGCTGATTGGCTCTGTATTATCTGGTAAACAACAAGGTAGTGTGTTCTTTCACTAATGTGTCACCATATGATCTGAGAGCGAGTGCGCTCGTTTCCACCTGTGCGTAGATGCACCAGAGCAGAGATGGCCAGGTCCAGAGCGAGATGATAGGTGATTGTGCACTGTGCGGTGCAAGAGGGCCAGTCCGGGTCGGGCGGAGAGGAAAGAAAGCCTTTTCATGCCTGGGAGTTATACGTTGTCTGAGGGAAGTATATTTGCGGCTGTGCGATCTATGTATCGAGTCGATTGTACAGTTACAAAGGAATTACACTATGTGTTTAACAATCTAATATTCGTTGACCAACTTACTTTCTGGTAAAATACCCAATCCATGTACTAACATGTTTTTGCAAGGCGTGCAGCACCATTCGAGTGGAAAATTCGATTTCTTTAGCAGTGTCGTTACAGTGAGGTGGATATTTACTACTCAACTTCTTGTCAAATTTATCGAACACTTCAGGAACAATTTCGACTTGAACATGGGCCCGCTAGAGTTGGGATAGTACCACTGCACAAGATTTTAGAGTGTGCTGCTGCTGCAAAATGTGCTATGATGAGATAACTGCAAGTTTTTCAAGTACCATCCCCCGTCAGTCCAGGCAGAATATCGGTCCAGTAAATGGAAAATCGTCGTCATTAAGTCCAACAAACAAACAAACATAGCACATAGATCATAGGACATTACTGCGCAGTATAAAAATGTCTGCCCTCGATGTTGCACCGACCTGTGAAATCAATCTAATTCCCATCTAAACTGTAATATTCAATTATCACTCGTATGTTTGTGTAATGACCATTCAAATTCAATTAATTCTAGTGCATCCACTACTGTTACAGGCAAGGCATTCCATACTGCTGAGTAAATAAGCCGTCTCTGACATCTATTCTATATCTATCACCACTCAGTTAAAAACTTTCATTTAATGGGTAGATTGGAGTGTTGGGAAAAGAACTGGCTGATCGAGTTCAATCCGATAAGGGCGAGGTTATACATTATGGAAAATGCAAATCTGCAGCGAACTATACAGTAACTGGAACATTACAAGGGAAAATTGACATACAGAGAGATCTGGGTGTTCAGGCCCATTGTTCCCTGAAGGTGGCATCGCAAGTCAGTAGAGGTCGAAAGGCATACGGCATGTTTTCCTCCATTGTGCGGGATATCGAGTACAAAATTTGGCAGGTCATGTAACAGTTCCACACGACGTTGGTTCGGCCACGTTTGCAATACTACGTACAATATGGGTCGCCATATTACCAAAAGGATGAGGATGCATTGGAAAGGGTGGAGTGAAGGTTGACCACGATTTTACCTCGTATGGAGGGAACTAATAATGAAAAGAGTTTGAATAGAGTGTTATTTTCATTGGTAAGTAGGGGATTGAGATGGTACCTCATTGAGGCCTACAAAATCATAAGAGGTCGACAGGTTGGAAAGCAAGAAACATATTTTTCTAGGGTGGACAACTCAATTACTGGGATTCACGAGCTCCAAATGAGAGGGGGAAGCTTGGGGAGATGTATGCTGAAAGTTCTTCACGCAGAGCATGGTGGATGTATGGAATACGTTGACAGCGAAGTTTGTAGGGGCGGGAAAGTAAGCATTATTTAATATATATCTCGAAAGTTACATGAATGTGCAGGGAGCAAAGAGCAGATCCTCACAAAATAGGTGACAGGTTTAGAGAGATGATTTGGATCAGCGCAGGCTTGGAGGGCTGAAGTGCCTTTTCCTGTGCTGTAATGTTCTTTGTCCCTGCACTTTGTTCTAGCTATGCCCCCCAACCACGTGCTATCCATCAACACACGAGGAACAATGCTCACATTGTCTACCCTATCTAATCCTCTGATTATCTTGGATGCCTCTATTGCATCACCTCGAAACCTTCTCTCGAACGAAGACAGCTTCAAGTCCCTCAGCATTTCCTCATAAGTCCTTACCTCCATACCAAGCAACATCCTGCAAATTTTCCTCTCCACCCTTTCCAATGCCTCCACATCCTTCCTGTAGGATGGCGACCTAACTGTATGCAATACACATAATTGGGCTGCACCAGAGGTTTGTACAGCTGTACGTGACCGCATGACTTCAACATTCAATCACTTCACGAATAAACACTAACACACCGTATGTCTTCTTAATGATCTTATCAGCCTGGGTGGCGATTTCCAGAGATCAAGAATCAAACCATTAGCCCAGCACTTTTTTACTCCGTTTACTTGTTCCAAAGTGAATTATCTCTCACATTTCCGCATTTATTTCGATTTACCACTTCTCAGCCCAGCTCTGCAGCTTATCTATGTCCCGCAACAATCTTAAAAATCCTTTTGCACTGTTCACAACTCCAAGACTTCAGCATCATCCACGAATTTACAAACCACCCTTCTCCGCCCTCATTCAGGTCATTTATTAAAAAAAACGACAAGCAGCAATAGCCCCAAAACAGATCCTTGTGAAACACCACGAGTCGGTGAACGGGAAAATGAATATTTCCCATCAATCACCACTCTCTGTCTTCTTTCAGGTACACAATTTCCGATCCAAACACCTTCAATGGCATGTCTCTGTATTTTCTGCAATAGCCAACAGTGGGGAACCTCACCGAACTCTTCACTGAAACCTATATACACCGCATCAAGTGCTTCTCGTCATTCATTTGTTTGGTCACTTTCTCAAATAACCCAATAACGTTTGTCAGGCGCGAGCTAACATTCACAAAGCCATTGACTATCCCAAATTAAATTATTACTTTCTTGATTATTATGAATTCTACCTCTTATAATCCTTTTCAATAATTTGCCCACAACAGATGTAAGGCTCACGGATCTATAATTTCCAGGATTGCCTCTTCTCCGCTTCTTGAACAAGAGGAGAATAATTGTTTTCCTCCAGTGTTCCAGCACTATTGTTGTAGACAATAACGACATAAACATCAAAGCCAAAGGCTCTGCGATCTCGTTCCAAGCTTCGCAGAGAATCCTATCCAAAATTCTATCCTGCCCAGGGGACATAGCTATTTTCCTACTTTCCAGAATTGCAAACACACTGTTCTTCTGAACATCGATCATAACCAGTCTAATAACGTGGATCACAATACTCACCTCGACAGCATCGTCTTTTTTCCTGTGTGAATCCTGACAAAAATATTCATTTGGCAATTCTTCTATCTCTTCAGACTTCATGTGCAACTTCCCATGACTGTTCTTGCATGACTGTAATCTTACTCTCACCAGGAGTGTGCTCCTGCCATCCGTCCAACTGATAGACCTGTTATCCATAATTAGCCGTAGTAGGAAAACGCGTGACGAAAAATCAGGAAATTCCAGGTAATGGTACAAAAACTGATGGCTGGTCAGAGGATTAGAAAAAAATGCATGAAGAAAGACCCAAAAAGAACCACCGATAACTGCGTGTAGAAGATAGACAGTATTATATAAGCAGATAAGAAGAGATTTTACTTTTTTAAAAGTTGAGAGAAGAAAAACATTAGCAAGATGATCGTTGACTCGTCATAATGCGCGAATCGAGAGTTACTGTTGGAAAGTATGAAAAAGGCATATGAAGTAAATTGTTAGTTTTGTTACGTCTTCCATGGAAGAGATAGAAATTCAATCGAAGAAACAAACATAAAGCAGTCCTGGAAGAGATAGCAGAACTGAAAAATGTCTCAAACACCAGTTCAAGGGTGCAAAGTAGAAAGTACGTGCGAAATCGGTTAAGTGTTGCATTACATGTTCCAATGTTCACTTTTATGTGATGATCCCATTTTCTTAGAAGATATTGATTGTACATGGCCGCTGCAAAAGGGTGACACAAAATTGGATATCAAAGTGCGGTTGGCTCAAATCCAGCTGACAGGATTTTCTGGCATTTTAAAATTTGTTTGACCATTTACATCAGTAGACTAACAGCAAATGTTTGAACACATACGGCAAACACAGGCAGGTAGGAGTAATTTAGTTTGGGACTATCATCGACATGGATCGGTTAGACTGAAGGGTCCTTGACCACATTGTTTGAATGTCTGTTTCGAGGGAGGGATTTTATTTTGCGACGTTTATTTTCGTTGTGGCAAAAGGGAATAGGAATATGGACATTGATTTCCAGAAGGGATTTGATCAGGTGTGGCGTCATTATGTATCACCTAAATTGAACACTCATATGATAGGTACTCATATTTGCCATGGACAGATGCTTGGTTGGCTATTGGAACAAATGTAAGAGATAACCATGTATTACTCGTTGTAGCAAGATGCAATGAGTGATTTGTTACAAGAAAAAGGATCCAAACTGTTCATAACTTGTACAAAAATGAAGATATGAACAGACAAATAATATAGTCGTCAAATATGCTATCGACTGGAAGTAGATCATGTGAACAGGGCATTGGGAGGTAGGTGAGATGCGTAGGCAAGGATACAGAAATGGAGTACAACGTATGAAAGCTGCGATTATCAAATTTAGCAAGAAGAATATAAAGAGCAATAGATTATCTAAGTGTCCTGGGATATGAGTTGAAAATGTTCAGGTCTGAGTACAACGTGTGATTTGGGAATAATGTTCGGATATAAATGCATGGATGGTGTCTGTTTTTAATAATTTGTGTGTTTGAAAATTATGGTCGAAAGAGATAACGTAATATTTGTTCAAACTAGTGTTTGGAAAATTCTGCAATGGCTACAAGGTTTGTTACTTCCCATGTAAAAAGCTCACCCCTTCAGAGATTGTGATTTAAAAGTGTTGATTTACAGATGATTTGTATGTGAGGGACAATAGAGATGCAGGTTTTGCTCGAAATTAGAATCCATTGTTTTCTGGATGAAGAACAACTTATAAAATGTGGAACCACTTTTGCTTGTCACGGAAGTTGTAATCGATTCAAATGTAATTGATCAGCATGGAGCTGTGAAGAGATCGCAAAGAAAAGAAGCATTCAGTTGCTCACCAGCTCAGAGATGACATTTTTAATTTCCACTTCCGAAATTCACTGGAAATAGGAAGAAAATAGATTAGTATTTAGTGCAATGACTGCTGTAATCTCTAACTTTTAACTGATGAGGTTGGGTCATTTTATAAGTCCTCCTTCCACCGTGTCTATCTTATCAAGCAGTGGAAGTATATATGGAAACAGAGCTGTATAAACAGCTGGCCATCAGAAGAGTCATAAGGGACATCTCAAGAACAGAATGAGAGAACAACAGCAACTGAACAGCACTTACAGTTGATAACCTATTTCTAAAGTATGTGGTCTGTTGTGAATACATTTGTAATAGACAAGTCATTATTTCGTGGTTACAGTGTTAAATTATTATTTTATATAATGACTGTGTATAATCGTTGACCTGTAACTAACAGCCAATGCATAGAATGCCTACAGTAGAATAAACTGCAATTACTTCATTGCTAGTGTTTAGAAATTATCAATTATCCGATTAAATGTGAACTGCCACTTCTACAAACTCTCAGGCTATCGTCAAAAATGTCCCTAACCATGAGTAGTTCAGCTTTCAACTACTGAGTCTGGTACATTATGAATTGACCATTTGAAATTGTTTTAATGTATTTGGTTGATTCATGATTGCTGCTGGTATCTTCTTCACCAGAATTTTTTTAAGTATCCACGTTGTGATTAACCAACGCCAAGTGTTAATGCTGCATAGTTGCGACATTGAATGACTTATCAGGTAATTCTCTTGTTTCTCTTTCTCCCTTACAGTTAATTTAGTGGCGTTATTGATCCTGAGTCATGGGAAATGCAGCCTTTCTGCTTCTACCACTCGCTATCTGCTGTCTATGTCAATGGCGGATCTTCTATTCCTTATTGCAGAGGTCATACTGTGGCGGATAACGTATTATTATTTCCCAACAAGCTTCTTTCTGATCACACCTGTATGTAGTGTTATCCATGCTCTGCGTCGGGCTGCCACGGAATGTTCAGTCTGGTTCACCGTTAATTTCACCTTTGATCGATTTGTGGCCATTTGTTGTCAATGTCTGAGGGCAAAATATTGCACTAAGAGAACCGCCGTTGTTGTTCTAGCAACAACCAGTGTTTTCTTCTGTTTGAAAAACATACCTCAGTACTTTGTACAGGAACCTGCATATGTAATTAACAGTGTGCCATGGCTCTGTTATGTAAAGCCAAGTTATTACACTAATCCCGGATGGATTTTCTTTGATTATGTTGGCATGATTTCAACGCCACTGCTCCCATTCGTTTTAATTTTGTTGCTGAACGCTCTGACAATTAGACATATTTTAGTAAGCAGTCAAATCCGTAAGAGACTCAGACGTCAGAACATTGAAAGTATCTGTAATGATGCAGAAATAGAGAGTAGGAGGAGGTCTGTGATTTTACTCTTCAGCATATCCGGCAGCTTCATTCTTCTGTGGTTGTTGCATGTTATAGATCTCTTATATTATAATATTACAGGAGCAAATACAAGGGATTATAACAATTCTGAATTCATGTTACAGAGAATTGGATTCATGCTGCGCAATCTGAGTTGTTGCACGAATACATTTATTTATGGTGCAACACAGTCTAAGTTCAGAGGGCAACTCAAGAGTGCAATGCAATATCCGTTCAAGTCGCTGCTTCGTCTGATAAAGAAACATAACAACTGTCAGCTGCCTGGAAACATATCCAAGTGTGTTTAGGCCAGTACCATCCAGTACATCACAAATTCCGAAGTCAGTTCATGACAAAGAACTGTAGAAATCCACCAAAATATGATTGTCAACTTGTCAACACTTATCTAACCCGTCTCTTACCTCTTCTGAAAACTCCGTTAACTTTGAAGATACGCATTTCATTTTGGAAATCCATGCTATATCTTTCTAATGAAACTCCCATTTTCCATGTTACTAACAATCCTGCATGATAATTTGTATAAATTTCTAAAGATTGTTCGCCTATCCGGCCTGTAATTTTTGGTCTTACACTTGCAACCTTTATTGACCAAGGCAGATTCTATATTTCAGACTTCTGGCACCGACCCTACTTCTGGTGAATATCAAAGTTTGTGTCCAGCATTCCCTTCAATTTACTTGTTTCTTTTTCCAAACGCATTGAATGAATCTTACCTGGAGCAATCATTTGTCAACTTCCCGCAAAGCTTTCTATTCAACAATTCATTATCATCAAATTTTAGCCGTTCATGATAGATTGTTGCCTCCAGTCACCATGGTTTCGTTAGCATCCCAGTCTTTCATAAATCGTCACTGTACACTTCATGCAGCATGAAAGAATGGTGTCCTTCATTACAATCAAACGCAACAATTCAAATTACGCAACCAGTATGTCACAGAAAGAATCACTTCAGTTACATGCTGAACACTATACCTACCTTTAAAAAGAGTTACATGTTCTTGTGAAAGTGTAAATTAATCCTTGACCAAAACCCGCAGTAAATTAAACCAATATTCTAACTGTAACTGAAAATCCGAGTTGATCCACAAATCAGCTTTTATACAAATTGAAATCCTGTTTATAAATCTAATGTTAAGTTTGATTATTAAAACTAAGCCAAAAAAAAACAAATCTATTTCTTATTTTATCCAAATTCCAAAATCTAGGAACTTGCACAACTATTTTGAGTGCTCAAATGTTTACGTTTATCTAGCTGGCAAATTTAAATCGATTTAAAATGTTTGATTAAATTTGACCATAGCTCAATCCCCAACTATTCCCCTTAACCCATTTATATCATTGTGAATGCTAATTGGAACCGGAAAATATCATGAGAAGCTGAACGTAAACATTATCATGCTTTCACCAAACGTGAGCTTATCTCTTAAGCCATCGAAATTTAGACCTGATGCTTAACAGCAAAATTAGAGTTTTTGACAATATTCGCTCTGACAAGGTATTGAATCACTACCATTCAGGTTAAACCTGAAAGGTTCCCTCATGTAGCTCCCGTATGTTTGCTGTGGAAGTTTAGAAAGGGGTGATGGGTACAGGAGCTGTGGGCAGATACCTGGAGAAAGTACATGCTGTCTGGGTTTCACTTTACGTACACTACACACCCTGCTTCCTCACTGCTGCCACACAGGTTAGTTGGTTCACTCTCTTCAGGAATGACAATATTTTCCATGTATTGCTACATGGTTCCTTTGATAGATGAAGTAACTGACATAAAGTCTTAGCTTTTGGAACGCTGCTCTTGCATCACGTGGTTATAGATACAACCACGTGATAAAAGAGCAGTGCTTCGTAAGCTAGTGTTTCTAAATAAACTTGCTGAGCTATAACCTGGTGTGTCGTTTATAACTTTCTACAAGCCCGTCCAACACCAGGACCACGAAATCAAGATATGAAATCCATGTGAGTAAAATAATGATGAGGGCGTAAATGAGTGTCAGTTCTAATGTAAAATGGAACAGCTGCTGGATTTGGAAGGAAGGAGCAGACAGAGAGCTTGAAGGCGAGAGAGAGAGCTTTTTTTGCCAGTAGCCGAATTAGATTGAGTTTTAACTTGAATGCCAGAGAGTCGGTTGTTCAAGCAATGCGTCTCCTTACTATGGCAAATATATTTGCATTGGGAGAAAGATGAGTGAAAATTTAACGGTTCCCCTATTTCTGCTCTGGTCATGTGATCATACCTGTCTTATGAAATATGGGTGTCCTGTACTTTTAAGAGAATCAAAAGCTCACAGAATTACAGAACATCACCAAGTGTTCAGAATAATATACAATGTAACATATGGTCCGGCAGTTTGGGTAACAGGTTGCCTGGAGACTAAGATAAACTTGAATTAGACCAATAAGGTGAAATTATACACCCAAAAATACCAAACTCCAATCAAGTTTGAATTGAGTACATTGACAATATTAAAAACCAATGTCACAATCCGAGGCTTGGGGTTATAATAGTGGGGAAAATAATGAATAGCTGAGGGTGAACGGCCAAAAGTCGAACAGATCTAGGCTGCTCGTCAGAAGTCACTCAAATGTACCTGCCAAGCGAAGGAGTTTGCACGAGATAATTAACATCAACATCGACCCTGGAAATCAACTCTACAGAGGAAGATGTAGAGAATTTGACCACTGGCTGGTATCGAAATTTTGATTTTTCAATAAGTCTTAAGCGGGTGTTCATTGGACAAGTATTATAGAAGGGAAAGTAAAAGTTATGTTTGAGGAAGGAGCTGCAAATAATTAATAGTTATTTCTTCTCTTCGCGAGTTTTGAGAAGATTTGATACTCAGGCTGAGGTTCTGGAACGTTCATTTTCTGACGTTTCGTCACCATACTAGGTAACATCTTCAGTGAGCCGACAGACGAAGCACTCCTTATGATACCTGCTTTCTATTTATATGCTTGGGTTTATTTGAGTTGTGACATCCTTTATTGTGGTGATGCCAATTCCTATGGTGATGACTTTTTCTGTTCCTTTTCTTAGTGGGTAGTAAATGGGGTCCAAGTCAATCTGTTTGCTGATAGAGTTACAGTTGCAATGCTATGTGTCTAGGAATTTTCGTGCATGTCTCTGTTTGGCTTGTCCGAATGATGGGTGTGTTGTCCCACTCCAAATGATGTCCTTCCTTATCTGTATGTAAGGATACAAATACAAGTGTATAATGTTGTATTGTTTTTAGATGATGCTCAAAATATTGCTAAACCAAAATCTAATGCAACTGCGACGTGACCTGCCAACTCCTATACTCAATACCTCGTCCGAAGCAGGAAACATTGCCTTCTGTCTTACTGACCACTCTACTGACTTTGTTGACACATTCACGGGACAGTGGAGGCGAACACGCAGATCCCTCTTTTCATCAATTTTCCGCAGGACTTGTCCATTTACTGTGTCACCTCACATTTGCCCGTATTGAAGTCCATCTGCTATTCCACTGCCCAATTCTCCAATCTCTACATTCTCTACTGTGTTATCTGACAGTCCGCTTCCCGATCTGCTACTCCACTAATATTGGCATAACCTGCAAACTTTCAAATCAGGTTATCTGATTAAAGTAAACAGCGGTTCCAGCACGGATCCCTGTGGAAAACCAACGGTTACAGTAATCTATTTGAAGAAACTCCTTTCCACTACTACTTTCTGTCTTCTGTTACCCAGCCTTTCTGCTCATTGTCAGCTCCCTGCCTACTCGTCGCTCAGTCACGCTGACTTCATTATTTAGCTACTTACTGGCTTCAGTTACTACCACTTGGATGAAAGTTTGCTCACAGAGCTGGAAATTTTGTGTGCAGACATTTGTTCACCATCCTTGGTAACATTATCAGCGTGTCTGCGGTGAAGCACTAGTATTACTAAGTCACTTTCGATTTATATTTTTGGGATTCCACAGATTGGTGGTATCATTTCCTGTCCTGATATCATTTCCAGTGATGCTGCTATTTTCTCTCATTTTCTAAGAGACTGCTAAATGGCGTCCAAGTCACTGTGTTTGTTGACAGAGTTCCGGTTGGAATGCGATGCTTCCAGCAAATGTTGTGCATGAGTCTGTTTGGCTAGTCCGAGGATGAGTATGTTGTCCCATTCCTCGTGATGACCTTCATCTTCTGTACGTAAGTATACTACTGAGAGAGGGTTATGTCTTTCTTTTGCTAGTTGATGTTCATATGTTATGGTGGCTAGTTTTCTACTTGTTTGTCCAACTTAGTGTTTGTTACACTTCTTGCAAGGTATTTTGTAAATGACATTAGTTTTGCTCGTTGTCTGTAAAGGGTCTTTAACGTCCATTAGCTGTTGTTTCCGGGCTACCATGATGCCAAGTGGAATGATAAGTCTGTTAGTTATTTGGGAGCTATATTTGATGTAGGGGAGAGTGGCTAGCTTTTGTGGACGCATTCTATTCGATTGTTCGGTTAAATTGAGTTTAGTGCAACACGTCTATTTGTTGCTGAGAAATCGGCAGAGTGCAGGTTTGAATGCAATTCGAAAGAAGAGCGAGGGAGAGTGACACTGAGGGGATTCAGTGTGACAGTGTGACAGTGAGAGTGAGTGAGTGAGAGTGAATTGAAGTTATCATTGTGACAGTGGCGTATTTTGGCACTGAGTGAGTGAAAGTGAATATGAGGGAGTGAGAGTAAGAACGAAGAAGTGAGCATGACCCCGAGAGTATGAACGTGACAGGGAGAGCTGAAAAGTGTGGGAGTGAGTGACACTGAATTAGTAAATGTATCTGTGCGAATGTGGATTGGCTGTGAGAGAGTGGGTGTGTGGATAGATGTTCATCAAATGTGAATGTCGCAAAGGTGAGAAGAAATAACAAAAATGTGATAGGACCATGTATCAGCATTAAACATAAACGATTCTAATGTATGGAATCATGCAGGCATGGCAATTGTGTTATTTGAAACATTAAGTTCACTTAGATATGCTCTGATGTTATTCATCTTTGTGATGTGAAAAAGAGTTGGGCCCGCACGGGTGAGGTTATATGTTTGTTCAATGAAATATTATGAATGCGCGTGTTGTCGATCATTTGCTCCTCTGGACTTCCTTATTCTAAATAAATGAGGGATGATTTGTTTGCATCTCAGAGATAACGTGGGAAGCTTCGGGAGTACTTCGACTTTTTGAAAGACAATGCATGGCACAGCGAATGGACCAATCCTTGCCAATTGCCATCCCATTCTCATTCTTATTGGTGTCCTTGGAAAATAAAGTATCTGACAAAACTTTTTTTTTTTTGCATGTTCTTATATCTATTGAACATTCTTCAATTTTATGTTCGTGTGAGCATGTGGCAATATATATGGTTGCATTCTACGATAAAATGCAGTTGAACGCTGAAATAGAAATTAAAATCACTTGGGTTCTGTAAACATTATTCCACTATTTTTGAAGCATTGCGTTTTGATTTTTAGTTTTGTACAGCAAAATCCCATCGAAATGGACAAACACGTATCACGACGTGTATATTACAATATTTCCATTTGATGGTTGCAAGATCAAACATAATTTAGTTTATTGGCATATCTATATACGTTTTGACTACTGGACCGATGCAAATATTACAGTCTACTACATACACAATGGACATTTTCAAAGAGATGTGGGGACTTTCTTTATTCTTTCATGGCACGTGGTCATCGCAGCTTTTGCTGATCAACCATTGAATTTGGGGAAGAGCTGAAGAATTCAGTGGAAATTCAATATCTTTTTAAAAATCTATTATGCATTCAAAATATTAACAATAGAGTGTTTACTATATGGGTCTTGTTTGGGTCAGCATCTTTTACTTGTGTTCGGTGTGGTTGATACTAACATCATGAATGTTGGTTGCTTATCTTTGACTTCTATTTGAAATCATCGCATTTGACTTGATTCATAAAGAATTCCCTTAAATACGAAGGCGTCTTTCATGAGACATTAAACAAAAGAATGACATAAGGAGAAGATGGAACACAGTACACAAAACTTGAATATTTGATAACGTTACACAGATAATCAGGAATAAGAAGGAGTGATGGAGCAGTTGAGTCTGGAAATCACAATTATATGGCATGGGCAGTGGAAGACATCACTGCCACTTTTGGACATATATCAGGAATTCAAGAAATGACAGATTTGGCAATTAACTGTAAAATCCGTTGATAAGGATATATTATACCGATGGATGTGATGAGGGTATAGATGACTTGGCAAGTTAGAAAGTTAAATTGAAATGCTGTTGGATGTGGACATACGTTACGTCAGCATAAATAGTGTTGCTGGATGATGGGACATGGTATGCATCAAAACGTCGGCAGCAAATATTTTGCATTTTGCAGAAGCCTATTTTGGATAGCTAGACGTGAGGATTGGTTCATTGTCAGAGGTGGGGGCGGGGGGGCTTTGAATTTATGAACGGGCAGTTTGCATTGACTCCATGTGCAGAAAATTAATTAATCCAACATTGGATGTCAAACATTCAGCAACCGAATTGCCAGAGCCAAAACGAGGTGACTTGAGCAATACATCAGATGGATGGCATGTGCATCATAATTTCTCTCGGTCCTTATCTCTCACAGCAAACGTGATAGCAATTGTAATCGTCTCCCAAGGACGGTGTGGACTCTTCTGGTGGATCCCCTATTTCTTGGTGCAATAGCAGTGAGTGATTTCCTTGTCATCATTACCGCTGTTGCCATGAACCGCATTTACTTTCGGGACAGTTACCTGTCCACCACGCTTGCTTGCAGACTGGTCCGTTGCCACTGGGTATGCTTCAGTCTGCTTGACTGTATCCTTCTCCTTCGACCCCTTTGGAGCTGTATGTTCCCAGAGTTTGTAGACCAAATACCGCAAGGAGAAAAGGGCATTGTTGTTGATTGGAGTAATGTGTCCCTTTCTGCTTCATCTATCAACCTTTGCACTCTGTGAATGGAGGGGGCTGGCTTTGTGACGTTCGAGTGATCTTCTATACTTCGTCAATCTGACAGGTCTATGACTGGTTGAACGATACCGTTTCTGCCATTGTTGCTCATGCTGCTTCTGATCAACTTGACAGTAAGACACATGTTAGCAGCCAGCAGAGCATGCAGGAGGCTCCGTCCTGCCGATAATCGTGGTGATATGGAGATGCTAATTGCAAGAGGTCCGTAGTCTTGCTCTTCACAGTCACCACCTTCTCTTGTGAGGAAGCTATCACTTGCGTTTTCTCTACATGCGGGTTGCAGGTGAAGGCTACTTCTCTGGCCTGGATTTTAATGTCAAGAGACGGTTAATATGTTTCAGTTGGTCAGTGCCTGTAACATATACATAATCTCTCAGAGCAAGTTCCGAGAGGAGATAAAAATGTGGCTGACATGTCCTTTCAGCACGCGCACTGTTAGATTTAAACAGCAAAAGGTGAGAAGGAAGAAATGCTAGTAGTGTTCCATATCCTGCAGAGTGTGTCTGTGTGTCATCAATCTCTTAAATTAGGATGCAGTGCGACCAAACTAGGCAAGTTCAAGGAGGCAAAGTCTATAATGCAGCAAATCTGTGTAGAAGGATCTGAAAACTTCGAATATGGTGGAATGTGATGGAAAGCCGGGATCGGTGAGTACTGTCTCAAACTTAAATAAGGCGTCATGACGTTAATATTTCAAAATACAATGGGAAACGATCTCCACAGCTCCTTCACAAGATATTTGCTCGGAAATTGTCACCACTGAAACCAGTCATTTTTTCTGTGCTTTTATCAATAATTCTGAGTGATTCTGTCCATTTGTGTTTTATTGAAAATCCTGCTTAACTTCAGAAAAAAATAATCAATTGTCTGTCAAATGTTTTGTAATGACAAATAGATAATCTCAGGTAATCGAAACCGTTGGATGATCGGCTGGAATAGTAGGATTAAAACAATGGTTAGATGTTATGTGGGGAGAGTCAAAAACATGCGCTATTTCATGCAAA
This sequence comes from Chiloscyllium plagiosum, assembly GCF_037043375.1. Lineage (NCBI taxonomy): Eukaryota > Metazoa > Chordata > Chondrichthyes > Orectolobiformes > Hemiscylliidae > Chiloscyllium > Chiloscyllium plagiosum. The sequence goes on from NW_028270146.1 coordinate 112,646,868, forward strand.
AGATGAATAAATTTATATCAGTTCCACGGGCAAATATAATGCAAAAGAAGACACGTTTTACACCATTTGTAATTGGAAAATTTCGAGATTAAGTTTAGATCTGCACCTCAATAAAAATAAAAATTACAATAATAAAACTTCGCAGATCAGAAGAAGGCTATTAAACACAATGTGAATAATGTGGCTCTCAAAAGAGCGAATCAGCGAAGCCTATTCTCCAGGCCGATTTCCAGAGCCCTCTGAATTCGTCACTTTCCAACATGCATCCAATTCCCTTCTGAAACTTCATATGCAATCTTTCTTAACCACTTTCCTGGGCAAAGCACTCCAAATAAGAATAACTGTGTGAGTAAAGAACTCTCTCTTCACTTCACTTCTGGCTCTCTTGTTTACAGTCTTGATATTTTTACTCCTTTTTTTCTGATACACCGTCTTGTGGAAACATAATGTCCTTCCTTACTCTGCAAAGGTTGTCTGTAATGTTGAACTGTCCAATAAGGTCATCTTTTAATTTTCTCTGTTCCAAGCACAATAAACCTTTCTAACCTTCCCTCCCAACGGATATTTTCATTTCTGGCATCATTGTAGGAACTATCCCTTGTTCTCTGTCCAGTTAGTTGATATACTTCTTTCATTAAGGTACCAGGAACTGAGCCAGAGTCCTGGTTCTGACAAATGGTTTTTAGAGGTGGAGCAGCACTTCTTCGTTTTTCGCATTTTACCTCTACTGATAAATAAAAGGATCCAAAACGGCTTCTTAACAATTGTTTAAGCTTTAGGGTCAACTTCAGAGAATTATATATGTGAACCCAGGGGGCTTTCTGTTGCTGTACTCCCCCCAGTTTTAGAAATGTGTTGCTGGAAAAACGCAGCAGGTCAGGCAGCATCTAGGGAACAGGAGAATCGACGTTTCGGGCATTAGCCCTTCTTCAGCAATGAGGAAAGTTGGTCCAGCAGGCTAAGATAAAAGATAGGGAGGAGGGACTTGGGGGAGGGGCGTCGGAAATGTGATAGGTGGAAAGAGGTCAAGGTGAGGGTGATAGGTCAGACTGGGATGGGGGCGGAGAGGTCGGGAAGAAGATTGCAGGTTAGGAAGGCGGTGCTGGATTTGATGGATTTGACTGAGACAGGCTGGGGGGAGGGGAAATGAGGAAACTGGTGAAATCCGAGTTCATCCCTTGTGGTTGGAGGGTTCCTAGCCGGAAGATGAGGCGTTCTTCCTCCAACCGTCGTTTCGCTGTGGTCTGACGATGGAGGAGTCCAAAGACCTGCATATCCTTGGTGGAGTGGGAGGGGGAATTGAAATGTTGAGCTACAGGGTGGTTGGGTTAGTTGGTCCGGGTGTCCCAGAGGTGTTCTCTGAAACGCTCCGCAAGTAGGCGGCCTGTCTCCCCAATATAGAGGAGGCCACATCGGGTGCAGAGGATGCAATAGATGATATGTGTGGAGATACAGGTGAATCTGTGGCGGATATGGAAGTTTCCTTTGGGGCCTTGGAGGGAGGTGAGGGGGGAGGTGTGGGCGCAAGTCTTGCACCTCCTGCGGTTGCAGGGGAAGGTGCCGGGAGTGGAGGTTGGGTTGGTGGGGGGTGTGGATCTGACGAGGGAGTCACGGAGGGAGTGGTCTTTACGGAATGCTGATAGGGGAGGGGAGTTATTCTTTGGCAAGTTATGCATATATTCCACCTTGAAGTCTGACACGAAGTAGTTATTCAACGCCTCGGCCGTTTCATTATGATCCAGTATCATATCACCTTTCTCATCCTGCACGGCACTCACTTCAGTAACCATTTTCAGTTTCAAATATTTATAAAAAGAACAGTTTTCCTTCACCTGTTTATATTCTTTGTTGGTTTACATTTATAATCTAGTTTTCCTTTCTTTGTTACTTGCTTTATTCTTCTTTTTTGATTTTCTCCAGCTTCCTGTTTCCCATTACTCTTGGCTTCTTTGTAAGCCTGGACATTTAATTAGATCCCATTCATTATTTCCTTGATTATTGAAGGCTGGCTCTTCGTACAATTGTTATCTTTCTTTTAGACAAGAATATACTAACGATGAGCATCGTGAAATATCTCTTTTAAAGTCCTCCATTGTTCCTCAGATATTCCACCGTATAACTTGGTTTCCTTGTCTAATTTAGCCACCTCCTTCCTCATTCCTGAACCTACCGTGCTTTAGCATAATATACTGGTATGAGATGCCATCATTTCACCCTCCATTGCTGTCTGAAATTCGATCGTACTGTGATCTCTCTTTCCGAGAGGCTTATGAACGACAGGAAGTTATAATATGTTGAAATCTGTTATGTTATTATTCTATTATATTCTTATGTTCTTCCCAGCTATTATTCTGTTATGTTCTTATTCTCTTACTCTCATTTGCCTAATTATTTATTCTCTTCAGTTTTTGTTCCCTCTAGTTATTTTTCTCTTATTTTCTTATTCTACGATGCATTTCACTTCTTATCTGTTTTTTTTTTTTAAATTATGCTCTTATCCTTTGATATTCCCTTTCATTTATTCATTACTGTTCATTCGTGAATTTTCTTATTCTTTTATTTGATGTTATTCGGAGTTTCGGATCCCTTATATTATTCTTACTGTCTTATGCTCTTATTTTATTATCGTCCTATTTTCTGATTCTGTTATATTCTTATATAATTATTCTGTTTTGATGGGAGTAAGTTTGCTCGATAATCTTGAAGATTCGTATTCAGAAGTTTCGTCAGCGTGCAAGGTAACGACTTCAGCCATCACCATCCTAGGAAAAATGCTCTCCCTATCTACACGCTTATTATCTTGTCTGTCTCCATAAAGTTAGTACTCAGCCATCGTCTCTCTGAAGAAAACAGCCTAATGTCCCTCCGCCTTTCCTCGTAAGACCTTCCTTTCATACAGGCAAAATCCTAGTAAATCTGTTCTGCCCCCTTTCCAAAGCTTCCACGTCCTTCAAAAAACTGTGGTGACCAGAACTGGATGCAATACTCCAAGTGCACCTGCAGCAGAATTTGTACAGCTGCAACATGACCTCATGGTTCTGAAACTGAATACCTCTACCAAGAAGAACAAACACATTGTACGCCTTCCTAATAACCCTATCAACTTGTGTTGGAACTTTCAGGGATCTATGTACATGGACAGTGAGATGTCTGTGCTCATCAACACTGCTAAGAATCGTATCATTAGCCCAGCGATTTTTATTCCCGTTTTTCCTTCCAAAGTGAATCCCTTCGCACTTTTCAGCATTAAACTCCATTTGCCACCTCTCAGCCCAGCTCTGCACATTATCTATGTCTCCTGGTAACCGACAACATCCTTCGTCACTATCAACAAATCCATGACCTTTGCATTCTCCTCAAATTCATTGACCCTTTCTTCTACGCCCTCACCCAGTTCATTTATAAAAGTAGCAAGCAGCAGTGGATACAAAACAGACCCTTCCAGTACACCACGAGTAACTGAGCTCCAGGATTAATGCTACCCATCAACCAACGCCCTCTGTCTTCTTTCAGCTTGCCAAAGTCTAATCCAAACCGTTAAATTACTCCCAATCCCATGCCTCCGTATCTTGTGCAATAGCCTATCGTGGGGTACTCTCCCAAACACACTTTTTGAATTCCATACACATTAGTTGCTTTTCCCTCATCCACCCATTTGTTTACTTTCTCAAAGAACTCAATAAGTTTTGTGAGGCACGACCAACCCTTCACAAACCACATTAACTATCCCTAATCAACTTATTCATATCTAGCTAACTATTTTTCCTATTTCTTATAACCTGTAACCACAACTGAATTAAGGCTCTTTGTACTTTTTTATGGGGTGGTCTCTACTTGCAATCTTGAACAAGGAGACAACTTTTACTATTCTCTAGTCTTCTGGCATAATTCATGTCGATAATGACGACATAAGGATCAAAGCCAAAAGCTCTGCAATTCCCTCCCTGTCTTCCCAAAGCATCCGAGGACACATCTCATCCGACCTATGGGACTTATCTTTTCCACACTTTCCCGGATTGCTGGCACCTTCTCTTTGCGAAGGTGAATCCCCTCCCGGGTTAACAGGCCGTTGCTGGAAGAACCGAGTGGGATGGTTTCACAGACTGTTGCTAGGAAAGCAGAGTAGGCATTTCGATCACAGGCAGATGTTACGGGAACACAGTGGGAATTGCTTCAAAAAGCACAGCTTGTGGAAAAGCATCAGGACTGATCAACAGGCTTTTCTTATGAGAACAAAGCGTGGATGGGTTGACAGGCTATTGCTCGTTGACAAGAGTGGGAATGGGTTCGCGGGCCGTTGCTGTGGAAAAAGTGAGGGCATGGGTTTTCAGGTAATACCAGGAGAAGAAAGTTGATATATGTTAACAGGCCGATGCAAGGAAGAGGGGTTTTGTGTGGAGTCATCGGCTGATGCCCAGGGAACAGATTAGGCATGGGTTCATGGGTCGTTGCTACGGGAATGGATTGGAGATGGGTTAACAGGCCATTGTTAGGAATACAGTGTGGATATCTGGCCACAGGCTGTTGCTTGCAGAAAAGTGTCAGGATGGGCACACGAGCTGTGCTCCTCAGATTAGAATATACAGCATTACAGCGCAGTACAGGCCCTTCGGCCCTCGATCTTGCGCCGACCTGTCATACCAATCTGAAGCCCATCAAACCTACACTATTCCAAGTACGTCCATATGCTTGTCCAATGACGACTTAAATGTACTTAAAGTTGGCGAATCTACTACCATTGCAGGAAAAGCATTCCATACCCTTACTACTCTCTGAGTAAAGATACTACCTCTGACATCTGTTCTTTCTCTATCACCCCCCACTTTAAAGCTATGCGCCCTCGTGCTCGCCGTCACCATACTTGGAAAAAGGCTCTCCCTTTCCTCCCTACCTAACCCTCTGATTATTTTTATGTGTCTATTAAATCACCTCTCAAACGTCTTCTCTCTAACGAAAACTGCCAATCAATTCCCTCAGCCTTTTCTCATGAGACCTTCCCTTCATACCAGGCAACATCCTAGTAAATCTCCTCTACACTCTTTCCAAAGCTTCCACATCCTTCTTATAATGCGGTGACCAGAACTGTACACAATGCTCCAAGTACAGAAGCACCAGAGTTTCTACAGCTGCAGCATAACCACATGGTTCCAGAACTCGATCCCTCTACTAATAAAAGCTAAAACACTTTATGCCTTCTAAGCAACCCTGTCAACCTGGGTGGCAACTTTCAGGGATCTATACAAATGGACACCAAGTTGTCTCTACTCATCTACACTACCAAGAATCTTACCATTTGCCCAGTACTTTGCATTCCGGTTACTCCGACCAAAGTGAATCACTTCACACTTGTCCCCATTCAACTCCATTTGCCACGTCTCAGCCTATCTCTGTAGCTTATCTATGTCTCTCTGTAACCTACAACATCCTTCGTCATGAATCGCTTGTCATTTCTCCAGGGTGAACTCCATCTGTCACTTCTCATCATAGCTCTGCAGTCTGTCAATGATTTGTTGTTGCTTGCAGCAGCTCTCGACACGATGTGCAACACCGACAACCTTCGTGTTATCAGCATATTTGCTCAACCACCCTTCCACTTCTTCATCCAAGTCTTTTCTCTAATCAAACCACAGAGATCAGAGGCTTAATAACCGTTCCATTCGGCGCTCAAATGGCCACCCAACTAAAGGAGGAAGGGTTTCCATCTACGACCAAACGTTGCCTTGTTGTGGCCAGCACATTCTTCACTCAGACAGTCAAATTTCCCTGTATCCCATATCTCATAACATTCTGAATAAGCCTACAGTGGTGAACCTTTTCAAGTGCCTTACTGATAACTATACACAGAATTTCCTCTGCTCGCCCTTCATCAACTTGACAAGTCACCTTCTCAAAAAACTCAATAGTGCTTGTGAGACATGCCCTGCCCATGGCAAAGCCATGTTGACTAAATTATCCAACTATGTATTTCCAAAATACAGCTACGATATTTCGCAGAATCCTTTCCAGTAACTTGTTTACCACAGACATGAAACTGACTGCTCTGTAATTCGCCGGGACCTACCTATTTAATTTCTTGAACAGCGGAGCAACATTCACCTCCCTCCACTCAGCAGGTACTAGTCTCGTCGAGAGTGAGGATTCAAAGGTAATGGTTTGAGGCGTAGCGATCTAATTCCGCGCATTCTGCAGTAACCTTGGACATATCTGTTCTAGCCCTGGCGACATATCTATTGTGACGGTTCCCAGAATGTACAGCACTTCCATTTCGGAAATATCTTTGTTTAAATCTACCAACGAGGTCCACGGTGCTTTCACTATCAATAATATCCTTCTCTCTAATGAATACTGAAGCAAAAACCACATTTTAAGCCTTCCCTACCTCTTCAGACTCCAGCACAAGTTCACTTCACTATACATGATCGTTCCTACCGTCTATCTAGATAATCTCTTATTCCTCACGTACGTGCAGAACGCATTTGAGCTTCCCCAAAACCTTCCAGCCAAGGCTTTTTCATGTCATCGCCTAGCTGTCCTCAGTTCATCTTCGAGTTCTTTCTTCGCTAAAATGTTATCCTCTGAGGCTGTTCCACATCCTTGCTTTCCCAAACTTAAGTAAACTTCCCTCTTCCTTTCGATGAGAAGCTCCTCTACTCTTGTCGTCCAACGTTCAATCACCTTACCATTCCTTGCCTGCCACAGTGGGGAAAAGATATTCAACACTGGCAGCAAGTACTCCACAACAGCCTCCATATTTATTTTGTACATTTCCTGTAGAACAATTGTTCTCGAGTTATAATCTACAAGTGGCTATAAGTATCAGCATCTGTCTAATAGCCGTCTAGTTTGCACTCCTCCAAGTAAGTACTTTCCCATACTCCCTGCTCCTATCCCCCTCCATGTTTTATGGTAAATGTGAGGCTGTTGTTACTGTTACTGAAATATTCTTCCATTGAGATGTCTGACACCTAGCCTGACGCGTTGCCTAGCAGCAAGTCTAATATGCACCGACACCCCCCTACCCCCAGTCGGCCGATTTACATACTGAGTCAGCAATCCTTCCGGGACACATGTCACACAAACGGCTCCATCCAGACAATTTGCACCAAGGAGTTTCTAATCAATATTGGGGAATTGGACTCAACCAAAACAATAACTCTGTTACAGATGCACCTTTGCAAGATCTACTGCTCAACCTATACTTTCATGTTTCTGCTGCAGTGAGGGGCGGTGGGGGAGTTGGGGGCTGGGGGGGCGTTTATAGAAAACGTCCAATAAATTGACTGCTACTTTCCTGTTACTGAGTTCTAACCTTATTGGCTCAGTAGACAAGCCCTCCTTTACAAACTCATTTTCTGCGTTTGTGATGCACTCTTCAATTAGCAATGTATTCCCCTATTCCTTTAAAACCCTACCCTTCTTAGACCTAAACCCTGTAAACCTCAGCAACCATCGCTGCCCCCGTGAAATCCATAACTCCGTTATCGCACCAGCATCGGAACGTCTGTGAAGTGAAAGCAGAGTTAACGCTTTGTGTCCGGTGACCATTCTTCAGAATGAACAGAATGTTAACGGCATGAAAAAGTTCGTTAACTGTGCAGAAGAAGTACACAATTCGGACAGAGTGAAGAATCAAAGATGTTGTAACGTAGTAATGGAACTTTTAATAGATTGAATCTGTGTCAAATTTTGTTTGTGGAAGTGAGAACAAAAATTCTTGAATTCGAAAATAAATGCTGTTCAACGAGAATAAGATTCGTCTTTCCAGCATGACGTTCTGAAAATGGAGACAAGAAATAATACACTGCAGTGAACCACAAGATTAAATGCCGTTTACTTAAAATCCCTACGGTAACTTTTAACACTGATATATATCACAATTATTCCCTTCAGCAAAACTGAATGCTACACCTGGATTCCAGATCACCGCAATGACAGGGTAGTAAATGGCAAACAGCAACAGTGACTTGCTCATTTTTCATCAGGAACTCTTTTTCCATTCTCATACGTAAATTTATGAGTCATAATTATGCCTAATGGCAGTGTCCCGGAGATAATTAACTCATTTTTTTTAATTCTAAAAATAAAATGCAGGCCTTGATGCAAACAGGATAACTGTAGCAAAATGTTGCTTTTCTTTTCAATGAATATAATTATTTTCACGGGACCAAATTCATATCTGAACTGAAATTCGAGAAATGAGATCTACTTCTGTAATACAAAGGAAAATAAGATCAACAGTTTCAATGCTGAAAGTGGCCACTGTACGAGAATTATTGTCGGGGATAATAGTGATTTTGGCACATCATATTGCTGACGAGAAATGAGCAGTCCGGGCAGCAACTACATTGATGACTTGTCAAGTTGTCAACATCACTCATCTTCAACCATGTGATCACAGCTCACGAGGAAGTTGGTTCCACATTGCAGTAAAAGTGTGCATTAACCTTTGTACGATTATTTGTATTTAGTGTGGCAATTCCAGCTGAACACAAATGCTTTCTTTATCATTGAAACAACTTTACTTCTTTCTCATTGAATTCCAGCACTGATTGAAAGAGGTCATTGATATCTAAATATGTATGAAGATTTATTTAATATTGTCACTTGCACGTTGGTATACTGAAAGCTGCAAAATGTCACCATGCTGTGGCGCTATTTTAGATTATAGAAACAAAATAAATTTCAATTGCAAAAATTGAAACATTTGGAATTCATTGATAAAAAATATTATTTTACTGGAAGACCAATACAATGCTTATTTCAGCACTACAGTAATGTTGTATTGGTTTTGAGGAAGTACATTTGTCGCCTGATTTATTCGTCGTGAGCAGGCTGTGTACCTTCTGTTTGGATTACTATGATCATGTCACATCATCATCATTACCTTCCAATGTCCTGTTTCAAATCTATACTTGCATAAGCTCTTATAAGTTTGCACTTTTATCATTTGTGTTGATCTTTTCTCGTTTATCAGAGAGTAAATTAGTCACAGTCCTAAGATAACCCAGAGAGTGGTGGGTGCATGGAATGCGCTGCCTTGGGAGTGGTAGAGTCAGAATCTTTGGTGACCTTTAAGCGGCAATTGGATAGGTACCTGGATGGGTGCTTAAGCTCGGACAAATGTTCGGCACAACATCGTGGTCCGAAGGGCCTGCTCTGTGCTGTATTGTTCTATGTTCTATGTTCTATGTTCTATAAGGGCAGAAGATGTTGTGAAACTTCAGAGAAGATTTTCAAGCGTTTTTCCTGTGTCCGAGGATTTGAGATATCGGAAGAGGTTGAATAAGCTGGAACTGTTTTCGGAGGCTGAGGGCTGACCTTATAGTACTTCATAAAATCATGGGCGACATGGGTAGGACAAGTTGACAAAGTCTCTTCTTTGGGGTGGGCGAGTACAAAACTAGAGGGCATAGGTTTAGATTCAGACTGGAAAGATTTAAAAGAGACATAATGGGCAATATTTTTACACAGGCGGTGGTGCGTGTATGGAATGAGCTGCCAGAGAAAGTGGGAGAAGCTAGTACAATTGTAAAATTTAATAGGAATCTGGATGGGTATATGAATAGGAAGGGTTTGGAGAGATATGGGTCAGTGCTGGCAATGGGATTGCATTGTTTTGGGACATCTGTTCAGCGTGGACAATTTGGACCAAACGGCCTATTTCCGTGCTGTGCGTCTCTATGATTCTACAACGCTATGGCCAGGCAATTTCCTTATGAATGTGGAATATGGGTTGCTGAACCTGTCTATCGTCCTCATAATCGGTTGTCTCATAATAATTTCATTTCCCAATTACCTCCCTTTTCATAAATGAAATTCAACATCTCAGTCAACGATACACTTTACCTTTCCAGACAAATCTCCTCGGTACACGCTTCAGTAAAATCTAAACCCTCCTATTATGTGTATTCCAGAACGGCATACAATAGGTGATTTGTGAATTGAAAAACTGTCACTCAACAAAATCAAAGAGGAAGTCTTCTCAACGGTGGTAGCCTTTAAGGTCGCTTGTTCAAGGAGCAGTGAGAAAGTAACATTGGATTTATTGAGGGTGATATTTGCGACTGACAAATGTTTGAAAAGACGTTTATCAGACATCTCATGATTTTATCCAAGTCGGGAGCAGGATCAAGACACCAATCGATCTAACCCGACTTCCAATTCCATCTCTCCGTTAGCCTGCAATATTTCCAATTCTGAAAGCAAGTTTGCCTTCTGATAGACTGCATGTGTTTTTTGAAACGGATGCTACTTTATGTCCTCGGTGTTCCTATATTCTCCATTATAATTTCTAATCTGATGTGTATCATTGAGCAGTGGGAATTCTCAATAAACGAAACAGGACAGGAAATAGGGTTGATGACCGGAAAATACCATACGAGGAAATCTGCCTCCAGGAGCCCGTTCTGTCATTAAATATGATCATGATCAAACCGACATTCACCGGGTCTGCTTTCTTTTCTTTCCTGGAACCCATGAATCCCCGACTGATCAAAACATTTTCTCTCTTAGTCTTAAATATTTCCAAGTAATCTGTCCCCACAGCTCTCAGTGCCCAGCAGTTGACGACTCTCTGAGAAAAAAAAAATCCTCTTGATCCATAGTCTGGAATTGGTGCCCTGTCAATCTGAGACTAACTTTTCTGATCTTAGATTCTGTACTGATGGGAGATGTCCTCATAGTGTTTACCCGAATGCTTCTTCAGAATTGCATCGATTCAAATGAAATCATCTGTTATTCGTTGAAACTCCACTGACTACTCTCCCAATCTGTTTAACTTTTTACAATTAGATAAGTCCTCTGTAGCTTGGATCATCCTGGTAAACCGTCTCTGAACTAGAATGAACGGATACATTTCTTTATTCCAAGGTTAACAGACGTTGTCGCGTTCTGCAAGTGATTAGATTAAGCTTTAGGCTCAACACACTTGAGTCTAACATAGTAGTTGTGATACAAAACAAGGAAATTGGCATAATTGGAAACCTATCTCGATATTATAGAAAATAATTCATATTTGATCTACTACTACAATACAGCAGCAGGTACCTACGCAAAGCCAAATTCAGAATAACTGAATTGTTTGAAAGGAATAGCCGGAAGAATGAATTTTTCAGTGGAAAAAGACTTCGAGGTTGTTATATCTGCTGAGAGTGAGAGCAGGAGAGAGAAAGGTGTATGCATAACGCCAACTTTAATAATCGAACCACGGGAAGTAAAAATCTAAATATGCATCTACGTTAGCCTGAACCTAGTCACTCATGCTTCACTCAAGATCTTCAACCTCAACGTCAAACAACCAAAAAAAATCCATAAACCTATTTTGAACACACCGCTACTATGTTGTAATCTGCACCTACATGGATCCTTCATGCATACAAACAATTTTAGGCCCCCATCCCCTGCTTCATACAGTGAAGGCAATTCGAGATTAACATTCCAATTTACTCTCGATGCTGGATGCTTTCATTTGAGCCAACTTGATCAGTTTCCTAATCGAGACAATAGTTTGGTATAAATTTCATTTCACTTGTGGAATATTCTAAACGTAAATTGGAGGGTAAAGTCCTTTGTTCAAACAGAGGAGTTTAGAACTATAGGACCACGCTGTTCAGCCATTGCATGAGATAATGACATTATACACGTCAGAAATGTAATAACTGTTTGTAGACTGATTCAACACAAGATGAATGTTGACACACAGTGATAAATCTGTCTGGAATAAACTGTTAAGAAACAAAGGCAAGTTGTTACTTAACGACTCAAGGAGGTACCCATGCGTTTTTGAGATTATATGAACAAACCTGCTCTGACTTTTGCTTGATAAACTGGATGTCTTAACGCCACAGGACAATTGATTTCACTGCATAAGATGATACGGAATTAACAACAGGTAATCTATGTCTTTCGACTCTATTGTAAACACGAAATCTTATCAAGATGGAGAACGTTTGATCGGAAGACAAAGTGCAGACTTGCAATAATTTGGCTGAAAGGACCTTAAACAATAATCATCAACCTTGAATACCTTGGAAAATAATGACAAGTTTGGCAATCATCAACGTATCCCTTCAGAGGCTGAAGGACAATATAGTTATAATAACGTAAAAGTGAGCAGTAAACTTTCGAAGAATAATCCTGTAGAATGACTGAACACTGGAACTATCCGAAACAACACCACTGTAGGTTGAAGTCCTGGTCAGATTATGTCCATTAATATGGTGAAAGTAAATTGTTTCCCTTCTTTAGAAATGGCGACCCGAGGGACTTAACATTTTGTTCCTTACTTGGTCATACCGTGTACATCCATCTTACCTTAAGAAAGTACTCTGATCTATTATGTTTCAATCCAAACTTCATAAACTCTCACTTGCTTTCATTAATATCTGTATCAAATATCTAGATCGCTTGTGCCCATTCATTATGTTTACTCCTGTGTTAAGTGTATGAATTATTTTAAACTGCCCATGGGGTTGTGTAACTTTCTGTCATCGATAAATTTAGATATGAACCTGTCTACTTCATTGTACATGCCGTTATTAACCGATTGGTGCAAATGAGCCCAGATTGCAGATCTGTGCCAGACATTATTGGTCACCGCCTGCTAACTTGAGGCTTGCTCATTAGCCTGAAACAATCTTTTATCGATATCTATTGGAAATGTATCTTTACTTCTGTGAGTTTCTAACTTAGTTAAAAATCTCTGTATGTTAATTTGTTGAATCTGTACTGAAAGTGCTTATAAGCTACATCCATAATCATTCTACACCTCAATTTTCCAACTGGTTCCAAGGACTCTTCCTGCAAGAAATCGATGAAATTCAGCACTTCCGCTATCTCCGTCCCTGATCATCACGTGCAACGAGTGGGAATGTTTACGAGGATTCTTGCAAAATGGTGGAAGGTTTGGAGGTATGAGCTGTGATTAGGTCAATGTTTCAACTCCTGTCATTGTCTTCTTTACCTCCCTGTGAAAGGGCAGATGCCAAGGTGTACATTCGGATATAAAATTGGAGATGCATTAAAACAATCATTTGGAGTTTTGGTAACTTTCTGCAGTGTTGATTTATGAAGGCTATTTCTCAGAAATTTTTGGTCAGAAATGGACAACTCATTACAATTCATTTTACAAATAGTATATTTCACTTGCATAATGAGCAAGCCTTATCGTTGTTTTCATCGTGTTCTCCAATATATTATCAAAGTAGCAGAGACAGCTAATTTTTAAGTCGTTATCTGCTTTGTCTAATGGTCGAGACTGCCTTTGCAGTTGAAACAAGTGGCATGATTCTCTTCACATTTGGACACGGTTGGATGATAATCTGAAATACCGAATTGTTGAATTGGATAATGTGCTTGGATAACATTGCATCTTCAAAGACTGAACGTACTATATAACTATGTTGTTGTTGCGGAGTGGTTAAGCTCAGAGACATCAATAGCTGAAAAACCTCCTCAGGATTATATTATACTTTGACTTTACGATTGAATATTCCATACGAAGGTTCGTTCCAAACGTGCTGAGAGGGCGGCACGGTGGCACAGTGGTTAGCATTGCTGCCTCACAGCGCCAGAGACTCGGGTTCAATTCCTGCACGTTTGCACGTTCTCCCCGTGTCTGCGTGGGTTTCCTCCGGGTGCTCCGGTTTCCTCCCACAGTCCAAAGATGTGCAGGTCAGGTGAATTGGCCATGCTAAATTGTCCGTAGTGTTAGGTATGGGGTAAATGTAGGGGTATGGGTGGGTTGCGCTTCGGCGGGTCGGTGTGGACTTGTTGGGCCGAAGGGCCTTTTTCCACACTGTAATCTAATCTAATCTAAATCTAATCTAATCTAAAAACGTCGAAGTAACTAATCACAGTTGTTAGTTGTAACTAATCACAGTAATCACAAAGAACACATACTGGCATCCATTTGATTTTCACAGTAAACATTTATTGCATGTTGTTTCCTCCCTTGGTACGTCACTTTTATTTCTGTCTCTGTTGTACGTTTGAATACGGACACGCATTTCACGTAGCAAACACCACCGAGTCAGTTATCATGGATACTGGGTGTAGCATTCAATATTTGTCTTCAGCTCCAGCTACTTAATCTCTCCGCCCAGTCAACGTCAGAATTATTTTATCCTCATGTTTAAATCCAGCTTCTCTAATTTTCTAAAATGGCCTGGTCCTGGACCAGCATTATGAATTTCGACGAAATGCACATTTAACAAGTGAGAACAGCTGTTAGCGGTGCAGGCTGTTGAGCCTGCTCTCCCATTCCCTACGATTTTGGCCGAAATGGCATACCTCAGTTTCACGTCCTTGCCTTTCATCATGATCGAACAATCCCCTCCTGATTAACAATTTACAAAGCAGCCTCCAATATACGAAATGGGACAGACCCCACAACTGTCTATAGCAAGGTGTTGCAAAAAGGCACAACACGCAATAACTCTGTTTTCTTGCCCTGATTTCCAAAGTTGTAACTTTGAATATTCGTACTTTTTCTGCGATAAAACAGTGCTACGTTTTCTTAGCAAAGAGGCTTCTTCAAATCTACAGATTGCATTCGGTCGTGGCAGTTTTATGATGGCTATTTATCGGATGTATGGAATATTCAATCGTAAAGTCAAAGTATAATATAATCCTGAGGAGGCTTTTCAGCTATTGAGTCTGTACTGCGAACAATGCGATAAGGCATAACCTAATCCACAATTACGACATTTCAAGACTTATGTATGTGTGTGTGTGAGCGCACACACACACTTGTAAATGTTATTTATATATGTATACACACACACACACATAAAGACACAGTTCTTCCAATCCAATCCAATGCATTTTAAAATTAGATATATACATATATATTTTGATTATTCGACTAAATGCGGGAGGATTGTAAATTGATTTCTATAAATTTTGCACACTCCTGTCAAGATCTAATGCAACCGAATAAGATATTCCCTCAACATTCTCTGCTCCAAATAAATAGCCAAACTTCTTTTCAGTGCTGAACATGCTCTAACTTCGGCAACGTCATGGTGAGTGTCCTTGGCAACCCATGAAGTGCAATCACATCTGTCCCGAAGGCCTTAAGATATAGGGACAGGAACTATATTGTTTGGTCCATCGAGTGTTCTCCACCATTAAATCCAGGCTGAAAGATATTTCAAACCCATTTTCTGGCTACTCCCTAGAACCATTGATCCATTTGGCAATCACGAAATCTGTTTTTGCTTTAATTTTTATTAATGACCTGGACTCCACAGACTTCTGTGGCTTTGAACTCGATTGATTCACCAGTTTATGGCGACAGATGTTTCTTCTTATCACTGTTCAAAAGGGCATTCCTTTACTCTTAGCCCGTGCTCTCGTGTCCTTATTTCCGTGTCAATGGGAACATCTTCCCAATGTCAACTCTGACCACATCGTTCAGTATTCTGTAAGTTTCAATCAGATTCCCCCTCATCCTTCTAAGACCATCAACATCAATAGCAGAGTCCTCAAATGTTCCTCATATATTAAGCCTTTAACTCCTGACGTCATTCTTGTGAAGCTTGTCTGGATCAGATCGGGAACAAATCCATCTCTCCTGAGTGTAGGGCTCAAGGTTATTCACAATATCTAAATGTGGATCGTCCATTGCCTTGGAGAAAGTGAGGACTGCAGATGCTTGAGGTCAGAGCTGAAAAATGTGTTGCTGGAAAAGCGCAGCAGGGCAGGCAGCATTAAAGGAGCAGGAGAATCGACGTTTCGAACATAAGCCCTTCTTCAGGAATGAAGAGGGTGTGCCAAGTAGGCTAAGATAAAAGGTAGGGAGGAGGGACTTGGGGGAGGGGCGTTGGGAATGGGATAGGTGGAAGGAGGTTAAGGTGAGAGTGATAGGCCAGAGAGGGGGTGGGGGCGGAGAGGTCAGGAAGAAGATTGCAGGTCAAGAAGGCGGTGCTGAGTCCGAGGGTTGGGACTGAGATAAGGTGGGGGGAGGGGAAATGAGAAAGCTTGAGAAATCTGCATTGCCTTGTAAAGTCTGAGCAACATATCTTTTTTTTCCATCTTTTCGAGACAAATGGCAACATGGTATTTGCCCTCCTAACTATCGACTCCAACTTCAAGTTCAATTTAAGAGCAACCTGGACAAGGTTCCAATCCCATTTGCACGCCAGATTTCTGAATTTTTTTCCCCATTTAGAAATAGTATATGTCTCTATTCTTCCCACCAAAGTGCATAACATCACATTTCGAAACATTGCATTTCATCTGTGAATGACTTGCATACTCTCCTAACCTATCTATATCTTTCTGCAGTCTTTCTCCAAATCAACACAATCTTTCCCTCCACCTCCCTTTGCTTCAGCTGCTAACATGGCTGGAATACTCACAGTTTCTTCATCTAGATCATGAATGGATGAAGCGAATTTTTTTGGATACAAAACTGTTTCTTCTTTAACACTACTAATCACCACTTCCATCCTGAGAAGGACACTTTTTAACCCCCTTCTGCCTGCTGCAGATAGCCAATCTTCTATCCATACCAGTACGTTGTTCCTTTCACCATGGGCCTTGATCCATCTCCGCAGCCTCTCGCACCACCCCTTATCAAAGGCCTACTGGAAGTCGAGACTGATAACGTCCGTTGACTATCCTTGCTCTAAGCTGCTCGTTAACGTCTCAAATAACTCTAACAGTTTTGTCAGGCATGATTTCCATTTGATTAAACAATGATAACTTTGTCTCATTGTACCACATATTTCCAAATATTCGGATATCTAATCTTTCCAAATAGAATGCAAAATTCTACCACCAATTTAGGTCAGGATAATCGGCATGTAAATTTCCATTCCCCCCTCCCTTGTTTCCTACTTAAACCTGGGGATACTTTCGCGATTCTACAGTCTTCTGTGACGCTGCCTCACTCTAGTGATACCTGAAAAATCACGATTAAAACATTCATTTTCTCGTCATATACTGCTTCAGAGCTCGAACCTATAGCAGATTGGATTGATGTGAATTGTTTAATAGTGTGGTGATCAGAACTGCGCACTTCTCTGACGAAAAAAGTACAGTCTTCTTCAAAGATATCAACCCTCCTGTTGTAATCTATCTCTCGACTGTTCAAGGCAAGCACGCTATTTCGTGTAGATGGGCTCTTTATAGCCGCATCATTACTAGAATGGCAAACTCAAATTGGCTCTATAATACTTTCTATGTTGAAGATAATTCCTATGCGTGCAATGTGTTCAAATCAGCCCGACGGCGGGAAACCAATGTCATATGACTGAGCTCTACCCGCTAAAACATTACTTCCCACACGAATGCCTCAGGAAAAAGGAACAACCACGATGTTTCAAAAACACACCAGCTGTCAACACCCAACCAGCCAGAAACACAGCAGAACAGAATTGCCGCAGGATGCTCGGAGAAATACTGAATAATGCCAACAACCCACTCTAAAACTATGAAGAAGAACGGTCTGGGCAAGAAAATGTTCGTGACAGAACACCAGCGCTTCATCACAGGTTAACTGGCGATTTAACTTAGCATGGTGCTGATACGTCTGAGAATAGATCTACCAGGTCAGCCAAGAAACTTACAGCCAGACTCTACATATACCCCTGGTAAAATCAATGACTGCAGATGCTGGAAACCACATTCTCGTTTCATGGTGCTGGAAAAGCATAGCAGTTCAGGCAGCATCCGAGGAGCAGGAAAATCGACGTTTCGGACAAAAGCCCTTCATCAGGAATACAGGCAGAGATCCTGAAGGTGGAGAGATAAGTGAGAGGAGGGTGGGGGTGGGGTGACAGTGCAACGATTGAAACGGAACCAGCAGACAATGCTGGGATCCCCTGTGTCCGTTCCCTCATTAACAAGCATATGATCTTGGACAGTGTTGAGGGTTTCGACCGAGCGGAGGCAAGATAGAGTGGTGTGTTCACTGGCACTGAGCCTTACTGTGCGTTTCAGGAAGAAGGGATGAAGTAGGGTAGGACAGCGATCGTGACTGGAAATTCTGTGGTCCTGAAGGAAACTCCCAAAGGTATGTTGCCACCTCGGTGCTCGGGTCAGGAATGTCTCAGATCAAGTCTACAAGAATCTTAAAGGGTAGGGTGAGCAGGCAGAAGTCGTGGTACAATGATGTAGGTAGAAAAAATGCATGAGGATCTGAAGTGAAAATTGTGGCAGTCAGGTTGTCAGGTAGGAGTTAGAACGAGCAGAGAAGCGATTCCAGGATTGCTACCGGTGCCAAGAGCTAGTGACACAAGGAACAGAGAGTGGGTGCAGCTGAACACATGGCTACAGAGATGGTGTAGGAGGGACAACTTTTGATATGTTTCGATATCATTGGGATATATAGGGGGAAGGTGGGATCTGTAAAAGGAAGACACCTTTCAACTCAACTGGAACGGTAACAATATCCTTGGTGGGGGATTTGCCAGAGGCCTTGGCAAGGGGTCAAATACTTTGGCCAGGGCATGGGAGCTGGCGCAATCACGCAGATGATGAGTTAGCTGGTGAACAGGCAGATACAGAGTGCAGCGAGTCCGACAGAAAAGACAGATAGTTGAGACGTTAAAGTTGCAGTCAATGTGATAGGTTGAATTGTGCACATTTTGACGCAAACAAACTGCCAGAAATAAGGGTGAAGAACGTCGAGTACAGATCAGTAATGAGAACTGCAACGTTGTGGCCATTCCAGAGATTTGGATGTCACAAGGGCAGGATGGTTGTTGGATGTGCCGGGGTTTAGCTATTTCAAAAGGAATAGAGAGAAACATGAAACAGGTGAGAGAGTGGCTTTGCTAAATAAGTATAACATCACAGCAACATAAAGAGAGTTCATCGAGGAGGGTTTGTCGACTGAGTCAGTATGTTTGGAAGGCAGACACGGGAAAGGAGCAGTCATGAGATTCGGGGTTTTCTACAGAACAGCACGCCCATTCCCGCCCGCTCTCAATAACAACAGAGACTCGGAGGAGCAGATTGGGAGGCAGAGCTTGAAAAGGTGCTGAAATGTAAAGATTGTTGTCGTGGGTGACGTCAACGTCCCTCATAATCATTACAACCTCCTTTGTGCAACTATTTTGAATGTAAATGACTTTGTTCAGTGCATCAGAAAAGATACTTGACTTCTAATGTAGTTATGCCATCTGGAGGGATGTCTTATTTGAATTGGTGCTTGGAAATGAGCAGGTCAGGGGTTAGATCTCTGATTGAGTCGTATTTCAGCGATAATGAACAAACTCTCTGATCTTTACTATAGTCATGGAGACTGATTGGTGCAGACGATTAGGGACTAATTTTAAATTTGGGGAGGGGGATTACAATGTCATGAGATAGGAACTGTCAAGCATAAAATGAGAACAGACATTTTAAAAGAAAGGCACGACCGAAATGTAGAGGTTGTTTATGGACTGCTGGATAGGTTTGTCAAGTGAGTTAAGGAAAAAATGGTAGGGTTAAGGAACCATGAATGACAAGCGATCTGTAACATGCAGTCAAGAGGAAAAAGGAAGTTTACTTAAGATTTTGGAAGCAACGACCAGGGAGGTCTTGAGAGGGTTACAAGATATCCAGGAAGGAACTGAAGAATGGACCGAGGAAAACAAGATGGAGACATGAAAAATAAACCTTGGATGGTAAGATTAAGGAAAACGGCAAGGAGTTCCAGATTTGGCAGAAAAAGAGAAGTTTGTTCTGAGTGAGAATCATGTCTATCAGTGACAGTGAACAACAAAGATTAACGAAAAAAGAACAAAGAAAATTGCAGCACAGTAACAAGTCATTTGGCCCTCCATGCTTGTGGCGATCCAAATTATTGATAAATTATTACTTATCTAAGTATGTTGCCTATTCTGCAAGATGATGTGTCCCTTCGCGCCCTGCCCATTCATATATCTGTCTTGTTACGTCTTAACTGACGATATCTTGGCCGCCTCTACCATCTCTGCCGCTAAAACATTCCGGACACCCACCGTTCTCTGCTTAAAAAAAACTTTCCCGGCATATTTCCCTCAAATATTTTCCCCTCGCCTTGAACTCTTGACGTATAGTAATTGATTCCCCAAGTCTTGGAAAGAAAGCTTCTTACTTTCCACCCTGTCTATACCACTCATGTTTATTGCAACTCAAGCCAATTCTCCTCCACCTCCGCCTTCCTAATGAAAACAATTCAAATCTACTCAATCTCTTTCATGGCTAGCGCCCTCCATATCAGGCAACATCCTGGTGAACCTCCTCTGCACCCTTGCCAAAGCATTGACATCCTTACTGTAATGTCGTGTCCAGAACTGTGAACTGTATTCTAAGTTTGGCCAATTTGGTGTACGCAGTATTTCAAAGTCCTCTAGAACTGTAGCATGACCAGTCATATCGTGTACGCAATACCCCGTCTGATGAAGGAAAGCTCGCTGTCTGCCTCCTTGAATATTCTTAAACCTGCGTAGCCACCTTTAGGGTACAATGCACCTAAAAAACCAAATCTCTATGTGTTCATCAATTTTATCCAGGAATTTCCCATTTACTCTATTGTTAGCGCTAAGATTTGGTCTTCTAAAATGCATCACCTCCTATTTGGTCGGATTGAACTCCATCTGCCTGTTGTATGCCCAACTCTCCAATATATCTATGATCTGCTGCATTCTCTGGCTGTCCACTACACGATCTGCTCATCTACCAATCTTACTGTCATCTACACACTTGCTAATCAGACCTCCTACGCCTTCCTCTAGATAATCTATGTACATCACAAACAACAGTGGTCCCAGAACTGATCCCTGTCGAATACCACTGGTCACCATCCTCCATTTTGACAAACTCCGTTCCACAACTACTCTCTGTTTACTGTTGCATAGCCAGTTCTCTATTCATCTAGCTAGTACACACTGAACCCGATGCAAGGTGACTTTCTCCACGAGCCTACCATGGGAAACATTTTGAAACACCTTCCTCATATCCATGTGTATGACAACTACAGCACGTCCCTCGCCAATCAACCTTTTCACTTCCTCAAAGAATCCAATAAAGTTATTAAGAAGTAACCTTCCCTGCACAAAAACATGCTGCCTAACACTGATAAGCCTACTTTCTTGGCAAACACATATAGATTCTACCCCGAGTTCCTTCTTCACTAGCTTCGCTTTCATTCACATTAGATTCTCGTCTTTATAATTAACTGAATCAATTATTATTCATTTTACCATTATGAAGAAGGATGCAACATTAACAAAACTTCTGTCCGCCGGAAACTCACCCGTCTTCAAGGATTCTGCAAAGGCATTAGTTGAACGCCCAAGTATTTCCTCTCTGGTTTCCCTCAGCATCCCATGCTGACTTGGAGACTTTTGAAAATGCTGTGGTTCTGTTCGCCGAGCTGGAAGATTTTGTTGCAAACGTTTCGTCCCCTGTCTAGGTGACATCCTCAGTGCTTGGGAGCCTCCTGTGAAGCGCTTCTGTGGTGTTTCCTCCGGCATTTATTGTTGTCTGTCCCTACCGCTTCCGGTCGTCAGTTTCAGCTGTCCGCTGTAGTGGCCGGTATATTGGGTCCAGTTCTATGCGTTTGTTGATGGAGTTTGTGGATGAGTGCCATGCTTCTAGGAATTCCCTGGCTGTTCTTTGTTTCACTTGCCCTATAATGGTAGCGTTGTCCCAGTCAAATTCATGTTGCTTGTCGTCTGCGTGTGTGGCTACTAGGGATAGCTGGTCATGTCGTTTCGTGGCTAGTTGATGTTCGTGGATGCGGATCGTTAGCTGTCTTCCTGTTTGTCCTATATAGTGTTTTGTGCAGTCCTTGTATGAGATTTTGAATACTACATTAGTTTTGCTCATGCTGGGTATCGGGTCCTTCGTTTTGGTGAGTTGTTGTCTGAGAGTGGCTGTTGGTTTGTGTGCTGTTTTTAGTCCTAGTGGTCGCAGTAGTCTGGCTGTCATTTCAGAGATGTTCTTGATGTATGGTAGTGTGGCTAGTCCTTTGGGTTGCGGCATGTCCTCGTTCTGTTGCAACGAGCACCCGAACTACAAATCTTTTCACAAACTTTGAACTTTTGAAAATAGGCAACACTTCCTCCCTACTTATATTATCTTGAATATGAGTAATCAACCATCAATTCCGAACTCAACAGCTGTCATGTACCTCTCGTTTGTGAAGAGCGATGCAAGGTATTTATTAAGTGTTGCACCTTTTTCTCTCACTCCACACTTATCTTCCCTCCTTTGTCGTTGAGAGGTCAACCCCTTTCTCTATTACTTTCCATTACTCTCTATTACTCTCTTCGTTCCCATATGCGAATAAAAAAACTTCATGATTTCCCTTAATTCTGTTTACTAAAGAAATTTCATAACTCATTACTGATCCTTCAACTGATCTTTTCTGATTGGTCCTATTTTCCCAATATTCTTCCAAAATCTGCATGTGTCGCCTTAATCATATGAATGCTTCGTTTTTCCTGTTAGATGGTCTCACAATTTCAACTGTTATTCATCGTTCGCTAATGTCGCTTTTTGTATCCCTAATTTCGCTGGGGCATGTCTGTCCCACGCTCTAATCAACATCTCTTTAAAAGCCACCCACATATGAAATGCAGATTTAACTTCAAAGAGCTGCTTCAAATCCAAATGCTCAAGCTCCTGCTGAATCATTTGGATATTTGACCTTCCCCCAATTTAGCATTCTTCATTTCGGACCATTGCTGTCTTTTTCGATGAGAATTCTGATACTTAGGGAATTATGATTACTATTGCCAAAGTATTCGGCGACAGAATCTTCAACGGCCTGCCGGGTTCATTCTACAAAATCGGGTGCATAATGTCCCCTTCACGGGTATGACGTCCTATACACGGCTCTATCAAACCCTCCTGGATGCTCCTTACAATTTCTGCTTCATTGAGATCTCGACTACTATATGAATCCCAGTCAATGTTGGGAAAAGTCTGAAAGTCCCATCACCACCACTCTATTGCCCCTACATTTTTCCATTATCTGTCAACATTTGTGTTCCCACATCTCATGCTCGCTGTTACGAAGCCTATGCAACCCTAACATTCTGTCCTCACCATTCCTATTTCGGGGCTCTACCCATATTCCATCACTGTTCTAGTCATCCACAATGCTGTCCTTCAGCTCAGCTGTGATATCCTCTCGAACCAGTAATGCAACTCGCCAAATCCTTTTTCCCACCTCTGTCTCTCCCGGAGATAGGCGAAGATCTCAATCCATACTTTCCTTCTGTATTCACTAGTGAGGTGCTCTTGTCGTTTGTGAGGAAAGTGGGAAATAGACAGATAAGCTACAACAGGTTCAGACCGACGAGAATCGAGAGTGCAGTGCTGAAAAAGCACAGCAGGTCAGTCAGTATCAGAGAAGCAGGAGACTCGACACTTAGGGTATGATCCCTTCATCATGAATGATGCTTGTGCACTGAGGGGAGCTGCGAGATAAATGGATGGGGTAGCAGTGGAAGGATGGTAGCTCAGAATTCTATAGATGAGGGAAGGTGGGGGAGAATGTGATGGATAGGCGAGGATCGTGCAGTGGATAGATGGGAAGGACAAGGACAGGCCGCGTGGGTGTGACCCATATGTAGGCTTGAGACTGGGATAGGTTGGGGGAGGGGAAATGAGCAAACTGGTGAGATCCATCAATTCCGTGTGGTTGCAGGGTCCCAAGGTTGAAGATGATGTGTTCTCCTCCTGGCGCTGAGAGTGAAGGGTTAGGCGATGGAGGTGCTCCCAGGCCTGCATGTCCTGGATCAAGTGGGAGGGAGAGTTGAAGTGTTCACCCTGGAGGTCAGGGGACAAACGTGGCACGTGCCACTGTGGCTGGCCGCTCTGTCATGCTGTGTTTAAATTCTATGCTTTTTGAGTATTGGTTTTGAGTACAAACACTGCAACACTCGTAGATGTAATATGTTACTTAACTTTCTTGACTCTAATCTCCAGCATTTGCAGTCCTCCTATTCGCTACACTGATGTCCAACATCGGCAGTCTCACTTTCTAGACTCTGATCTCCACCAATTTGCAATCATGACTTTCTCCTACACAATTCTTTTACGTTTACTTTAGCACCGGAAAGGGGTTAGTAGATACCGCAGGACAAGAGTTACAGCGAGAGGAAAGGTAATTATGGGTGTGGCTTAGGATGCACAGACTGGGTAAGGCAACTTCTAGGGATGGGAATAATTGAAATGTGTGGGTTGTTCATGGAACAGCTTTTGTGTGCCCTTGATAATTATGTACATTTTAGGCAGGGAGGAGGTGATCGACTGATGGAGACGTGTTTTATGAAATAAGTTGAATCTCTTGTCAAAAGGATGAATGGAGCTTACGTAAAGAGGAGATGTGAAGGCTCAGTGAGTGCTGTTGAGAATTACATGTTCGCCAACAAAGACGTAAACAGAGAGCTAGGAAGAGCCAGAAGGGTCCATGGAAAGTCTTTGATAAGTAGGAGCAAAGAAAAAACCTAAAGTATGTCAGAACTAAGAGAATGACAAAAGAAAATTTAGGGTTAGTGAAGGACAGTAGTGGGAAGTTGTGCGTGGAGTCTGCGGAAGTAGAAAAGACACTGACTGAATGTGCATCGTCAGTTTTGCCACTGGAAAAATCTTATGTTGTGGAGGAGAATATTGAGATTAAGGCTATTATACAAGACGGGATTGAGCTTGACAAGGAGGTGATGTCAGCAATTGTGGAACGTGTAAGGATAGATACATCCGCTGAGCTGGATGGGATTTAACCTGCTTCTCTATGAGCAGCTAGGGTGGAGATTACGGAAGGTTTGGTGTTGCTTTTTATTCCGTCATTGTCTAGGGGAGTAATACCAGAAGACTGGAGAGAGGAAATGCTGTCACCTTGTTCAATAAGGTGAAATGAGACAACCCAGTTAACTATTGACCAGCGACCCTTACTTCAGTTGTGGCTGAAGTGTTGAAAAGGATCGTAAGAAACAAGACTTATAATAATCTCTAAACAGGTAATTGGATTGGGGACAGTCAACAATGTTTTGTGAAAGTTAGGTCGTTTCTCCCAAATCTTCTTCAGTTCTTTCAGAAGGTGATTAAAGCGGTTGTTGTGGTGCATTTGGATTTGCGTAAACACTTCGCTAAGGCTCCCATGGAACTCTATTGCAGAAAGTTCGGTGGTGTGGGACTGAGGGTAATGTAGCGGTTTGGATCAGTGATTGGTTGAAAGAAGACAGAGGGTGGTAGTTGATGGGAAATGTTCATCGTGGAGATCAGTTACTGGTGGCGTACCACAAGGCTCTGTTTTGCGGCCACTGACGTTTGTCATTCTTATAAAAGATCTGGATGAGGGCATGAAAGGATGGACGAGTAAATTTGCGGATGACATTAAGGTCCGTTGAGTTGTGGATAGTGCTGAAGGATATAATAGAGTTACAGAAACACATAGATAAGCTGCAGATTTGGGCAAAGAATGCAGATGCAGTTTAATGCGGAATATTGCGAGGTGATTCACTTCAGAAGGAGTTACAGGAAGACAGGGACTTCTGCTTATAGTAAGTTTCAGGGTCGTGTGGTTGAGCAGTGAGGTTTAGGTGTCCATGTACGTAGATACCTGAAAGTTGCCATGCAGCGTGATAGGTATATTACGAAGGCATAAGATTTGTAACTTTAATTGGTTGATAGATTGAGTATTGAACCATAAGGTCATGTTGCAACTATACAAAGCTCTGATGCTGTCGCACGTAAATGTTGCGTCCAGTTCTGCTCACTGCATTATAGGATGGACGTGGAAACATTGAAAAGTGTGCCGAGGAAATTTATCAGGTAAGGTCTTATGAGCAAAGTCTACGGGATTAGAGGCTGTTTTCGTTGCAGAGAAGAAGTTTAAAGGTGACATAATAGAGACATACCAGATGATCAGAACATTAGATAAGGTAGACAGTAGACAGACTTTTTTCCTCGGTGGGTGATGTCTAGCACGAAGGGACAAAGCTTAAAAATGAGAGGGGCAGAGGCATGACAGATGTCAGAGGTATTTCCTTTTCGCAGAGATTTAACTGAATGCAACACTCTGCCTGTAACAGCAAGAGAATCATTAAATTTACGAGCATTTAAATGATAATTGGATATACAAGGATGACAAGAAAATAGTGTCGTTTCGATGAGCTTCGCATTTGTATCTCAGGTCGGCGGAACATCGAGTGCCGAAGGGCGTTATGACGTTCTATGTTTTGTCTTTTATGATTCATTTGTGAACGACCACTTTTGTTCCCAAAACCACAGCAGTTTTACTTCACTGAGTTTGATGCGAATCCCTCTGAAAATTTCCCTTTCCTTTAGTTATCCAATGTGAGTAAACGTTATAAATGTACCTGGACTCACTCCTTCCTTTAGTAGGTCAGTCCACGTCCATGTGTTTGTGAAATAATATTGCCTCTGTTTTTCATTAAAAATCTTCCTCGTCTGACCTTTAAATTACTCCTTGGACTTTTTAGGTCATCCACACGTAGGAAAATGTTCTTGTTATTCACCTGGTCTTTGCCAAGAATCTTATCACAATTCTCCACGGGTGGTCTCACTCGCACTTTGCATTCTAATTATACAACCAGTTTCGTATAAGCATCAATATTCGTTTCGCCTTACTGATTGCTTGCTTTACACGTGTTAGTTTTCATTGTTTCATGCGCGAGTGACCCGACGTCCAGATGTGTTGCAAATTCCTGCAGTATTTCCACAATTAAATCATCATGATTTTGCTCCTTTTATTTTTCCACCATGGACAACATTTTTTCAAAGTATAGTCCCTTTGTCAACTTTATGCAATTTACATAACCAATCGAAATCACTGTGCAAACTTTATTACCTTGCAACTTAATTTTACAACTAATTTTTTCAATCTGAAAATTTGACTACGGTGCATTTACTTAATTCTTCCAATTGATTAATACATATTGCAAATAGTTTAGATCACGGAACCGTGTGGAATTCCACTGACTAAACGTTGACAATCCGAAAAAGAATACCTCTTGTTCAGTTCCGGTTTCCCGCATGTCAATGAATTGTCCAACCAGACTGAGATACTTCCTTCAACATTTCCAAACCTGATCTTAAGAATTCACCATGTGGGAACATGCTTTTAATCTGCTGTCACCCGTAATACTGCACGTCATTGCTTTCGAAGATTTGTTCAATTGCTTCTTCAGAGTTTCTGTTGACTGGTACATTATTTCAGATCCAAGATTTCCCTGTGCAAAACACTGACAACGTGAAATTCTGCGTTATTCAAATGTCATCACGTATCAATATTTATTTACATCTTTGCCCCATGAATTTTCTTCCTAAAACTGTCACAAGATGCATTATGTGGAGCGTAGGAACTTGACAGGTGATGTTATTAAGGCTTATAAAATAATGATATGCATAGATAATGTGATTATCAACAGTTTTTATATTCCCTCAGGCGGGGCAATTCGAAAGTATTCCGATTTTTTTAATGGAGAGGAGAAAGAATTAAAACTGAAACAAAGCCTTTTTTGCAGAGAGTAGTTAGTATGTGGATTGAACTTTCAGATGAAGTGATGGATATGGTAGAGTTACAATGTTTAAAGTATTTTTGATAAGGACACCAATAAGAAACGTGTGGAGGGGTGAGGGCCAACCACAGTCAGTGGCATCTAACTGAGTTTGGAATTATGGTTGGGCATGGAAGGGCTGGATCAAACCCTCTGTATCTGTGCTGTATGACTCGATGATTCGATAATCATTTCAGGTTTCGTGAACAATCTCTACATTTTTTTGCACTCCTCTCACAGTTCTGAATATTTCAGTTCGATCTCTCCTGTGACCCTTCTATTTTTCAAGGAGACAACTTGAGATTTCCCCATCTATTGCAGAAGTTCGAATTGTATAAACCTTGCTTCATTTTCTGTAAACGCTTCTTAACCATGTACAATACTTACTAATTCTTAATTCTGGATACCAGAAAGTGATACAGT
This sequence comes from Chiloscyllium plagiosum, assembly GCF_037043375.1. Lineage (NCBI taxonomy): Eukaryota > Metazoa > Chordata > Chondrichthyes > Orectolobiformes > Hemiscylliidae > Chiloscyllium > Chiloscyllium plagiosum. Next base: position 112,674,800 of record NW_028270146.1, read on the forward strand.
AATGAAGTATTCAGGAAATTTTGATGTAGGTACAGAATGATATGGATTACATTGGCACGTGTGATTCTGATCAAATAACTGGGGAAAGTAGGAAGTAATGTTTCTCTTCAATGCTCATGTCCTGAAATTCCTGCCAAGTTGATCTGATAATCAAGATAATCTGGCCATGGAGTGCTCAGTTATATTTCTTTCTTCAAATGCAAAACAATCATGGAAGGCAATCTCATCTGCATCACTTGTTGAAGGTGGTCCTGATTATTTCGCTTTAATGAGCAACTGCATGAGAGAAACTGAGGAGTAGGTGATTGATTTCAAGTTACTTCATTTGATTGATCCAAGATTTCACATTCTCGAATTTGAATTCCATGATCCTCCTGTAGAACTGTCTATTCTTCAAAGTCACAAACTGTTTATGCAATTTTAGAGATGCTTGTGTGGGACTGGATTGTACAAAGTTAACGATCACATGACATCAGGTTTTTTGTTCAACGTGTGTTTTTGGAAGTACAAAGGAAGCGCTGCTCCTTCGTCATGTAGCTGTTGCAGTCGGATTATAGGATACAGAAGTTTTCGCAAAATATCAATAGTATCATACACTGATGCAATATATTGAACTCACCTGGATTGCTCTTCAGTCTTTCATATTTTCCAATGGACTGCAGGTTTCAATTAATCCATATATGAATCCCAGAACCTCTTTAAGCCATATGCCTGAGATTACTGAAAGGTTCATAAAAGGAAGACCATACCTTAGATCAGAAAATATAGTAAAGGTGTGTGGCCAGAGTGTGCATATATTCCAATCCTGACCCTGACTAGTTCTATTTCTAACGTAGGATTTTATAAAATGTCTCATGGCTTATAAAAAATTAACCTGACTGCATGCGGATTTTATGCATTTTCAACAAAGTTGAATGGTTTCTGCAAATGCAATTTATCCCATCGACTTACATGTGTGTGTCTGTGGGTGTGTTGTGTGTGTGTGTGTATGTGTGTGTGTATGTGTGTGCGTGTGTGTGTGTGCATATGAGGGAGAGAAAAAGTGAGAAAATGTGTGTGGTAGCGTTTGTATGCATGCCAGATAGTGTCTTTGCGTGACAATGATGGAGGATAAGACTGCAAGATTTTGAGTGTATGTATCTGTGTGTGTGTGTGTGTATGTGTCTAAGAGAGAACGTGCATATGAGAGAGGGTCTGCGTGAGTGTGTGAGTATGTAGCAGTTTGTGGGTGAGTCTGTTTTGTTTGTGTGTAGATTTTCCTCTGTATGAAGCCTAATTAACTTGGCAGAATAATCTCGGTTTCTTTTCTTCAGAGCACAGAAATTTGAGTGAGGGATCTAATCCATTTATGGATCTATAAAGGCCATGAATCAAATAAATTAAATAAAAGCTGGTTCCCTTAGCTGAAGAATGAAGGCAGGGTGTCGCTTTGGAAACGGGCCTTTCAGTCAAACAAATGCATCCACCAACACATCCCGCTGTCTATACCTGTAACCCTGCATTTTGCATGGCTAAGTCATCCAATTTACACATCTCTGAAACCATGGGTAGTTCAGCATGGCCATTCCAGCTAAATTCAGGGAGATTAAACTAATGTAACAGGGAGATGGACACTTCAATTGTAGTTCCATTTTACAGGAGGTTGAGAGTAGTGAGGTCAAAGACAGGTTTGCAGGATGTTGTGTAAATGTGTTGCAGGATGTTGTGTTAATTCCAGCATCATCCAGAAGAGGGTGCATGAACATGGGTTCGGACCTGGCATTTCGAATTTGTGACCAATTCATAGACATGGCTCGAGGAGGGACGGGATTCGCTGTTGCAGAATCTACCTTAGTGGATTAAATGTTACCACAATAACAGCGACGATGATAAACGATAAATTTTTCCATGCTAATCAAGTGTAGTATTATAGCAGCTGAGAAAACGGTTGAAGACTCGCCCACTGAGGTAGATTGGGCTCAGTTTAGAATCACGAAAGATCAGGTCACCTGTTGTGAGGTTTCTATTGACCTCTGAATTGTTCCAGGGATGTAGAGGAGAGGATAGCAAAGATGATTTTCAAAGGAATGCTTGTAACAGAGTAGTTGTCGTGGGCTCTTTACCTTTACCAATACTGAGTGGGAATAATATAGTTCAAGTTTTTTTACATGGGTCAGTTTTTGTTGAATGTGTGCTGGAGAGTTCTCTGACACAGCATGAGTTTTAGGCATCTAAGAAGGAAATCAGTTAAATGGAATTTAAAAGAAGCAAACACCGCAATGCCTTTATAAAGGCATTGAAAATCGACCAAGTATTTGTCGCTTTTAGGCACTTATTTTGAAGCAGTTAAAAAAATCAGTTTTTGAAGCAATTAAAACTCTTGTGAAGAGCAGACAATTGAGGCTATAAGATTTGCAGTTGAACTGGAATATGATAAGGAGCTGTATCATAAATAACTTTGGTGTTCCAGCACCAATTTTGGGGAATATAAATTGGTGAAAAGAGAAATCCTCAGGTCTTAAAGGAAAAGCCGATCTCATTGAAGACAAGCTGAAAATTGGGTAAAAGAAAACTATGAGGCCCAATGGGTGGTAAGATATCTCGAGTGTTTTCACTGTAATAACGTAGCCACATGAAATTGAAGCACTGATTGTTTCGAAGAAAACCAGGTGAGAGTCCGACAGGTTTATGCGAAAACATTACCTTTCGGTGTTGTGTGGTTTCTAACTTTGTCCGACACAGCCCAACACCGGTTCTTCCGCATCATAGAAAAATACACTGGGAAGACAAATGCTGGAGAACAGGATTAATTGCAGAGTTTTATTGAATTCGCAAAGAACAGTATATTGAAAGTTAAAAAGCTGCTAGATAATATGCGAACTTATCAGGAAACTGGTGAGAAGAAAGTGACAGATCTCTTTCAAGATTTCACTTCCGTATGCAATGCTTACTCACGGGCATCAAATAAATAAGCATTTTTTAACAAGTGCTATTACAATCAATCTTTGAAAGTGTGAGATAAGGAGACATGTAATTCGGAGGATATTTTGCTAAAATAATGTTGAACTTTATGGAATTCATGGCGAGAAAAGCAGTATTCATGACATGGAATGGAGTTCAAAGATATTCGTTTTAAAGTAAAAATGCGTCAGCTACATTTCAAACATGACCAATATTGTCATTTCAGGATTACGCAGTTGTGTGGTGTGGTGTGCATTAACGATCTGGCAATTTTCAGTCACACGTGTAATAACTAACTGGAGCATCAATCAGATTTGGTACATTGATTTTGGGAGGTGTGTCTGGTTATAAAGATGCTGAGGAATGAGTCAGAACAAGTCCAGGTTACCTCCCAGGACGATATAGTTGGACATCGATATTTGACACCACGGGATGTGAGAAGAAACATAACTGGAGAGTTTCCAGGATCATTGATGAAGCGGAAAACACCACGATTTCTGGGAATTACTGATTTAATATCGGAAGTTTGGACTGAAGATTAGATGTCTGGTTGTTCTACCGACCGACGGTTTGAAGAAGTGAGGAATATGATAATGCATTCAAAGCTGTGAAAGCTACAGTTAACATTGACCCAATGTTAGCCACACTTAATTGAGCAAAGCCATTCAAATTTGCTATTCACATGAGTGATATTGGTGTCATGGTGATACCTCGAATGAGGATGATGAGAAGCTAGACCTACTGGATATTTTTTGAGGAAAAATAAATCATCATTAAGAGAAATATTCTACAATTGAGAGGGACATCTTGAATTTTGTGTAGATGTTTCAACATTTCAAAATTTACTTCGCCAGTATTGTGTGGGAGACAATTACTGATTTATGACTGATTCTACCCCTTAACGTTTTGGTGAAAGAAAAGGTAAACATACAAGGATATAAACTCGGAGCTTACAATTGTAAACATCCAATTTGAAACTTATACAAACGGCAGGTTGAGAGAACAAAATTGACAACGCATTGTCGTAATGTTGATGAACATAGACGATGATATTCAGGGGTGTTCGATACAATGGATTGACATGGACTGTAGTAGGTAAAATTCGCATGCCTACCGTCAATATAATGTGCATGTATTGTCAGGTTCTAAAAATGGCAGACCGATTTTGCTTAGAAAGTGAAGCAATCTTTGTTTTCAACGAAGGAAGCATGAATGTACTATGGTTTTCAGCGCTGTATGTTTCTTAATAAAGCGTAGTTGAAAACATCGAGCACTCTGCTTCAAGTCAATTAATTCAGCAACTTGTAAGTGTTTGGTTCTTTATCCTTTTCATAACTGGAATAACTAAAGTAAGCAGAATGCATTAGACCATGCTTCGCGATCTTCAGGATTTTTAGGTTAGCTTCCAATCGCAGCACTGGGCACTTGACGCTGGAAGTGGAAGCTCTGTTTCGACCAGCTAAAAGCTGGGGTTCTCATAATGTTGCTAGAGATATATTTGATGCGATCTGTTTTACTGACTGTGCCATTGCAGAGGAATGTTACTATACTTGAGCAGATATTTAACAGCTGTTTAGTATTTTGCAAAATATTTCAGTAGATAATCCAATCCTTTTTGTTTCCTTTGGTTTTGTCTTTGCGTTAAAGGTAGGACATGAATAGCGCGTATTTTCCTTCATGCTTGATTGTTTTGCACAATCAAATTTCATGTGAACGCAACGCCTGGTACTTGACTTCAAGATTAGAAAACTAACTGTCTAAGGTATTCATTTGACATATTTTGAGTGGGGCTGTTCTCGTCTATTACATTGTAATTACATTGTTGATTCCAGTACCTCCTGTAAGGTGTGCAAAGATATCAATGTCATTTTCGGTTTAATGTCATTTACAGTTTTTATTATTTAGTTTGGTGATGTGCACTGATGCTCTGAAACGAGAGTCAGGCGACATCTCTTGTAGTGTCAGTTAAATTCCATCAAATCGAAATACCTTCATCCATAAAGGTCCGTCTTTCCTCAGCATCACTGATCAGTCAGCACGAAGAATCTCTTTCAATGTTGGATGGTGTGCTTGGGCAGGACAAAATGACCAGGGAATACATCATGACGGGTCGGACCATGGCTCGCACGAAAGAGCCAACAGACTCTGATATGCATGCATATAATTTCTTAATGTATCAGGTAAGAAGACATATGGAGGCCTATCCTTTAATAGATAGTTTAAGAGCCGAGAGGCAATTCCACAAATGTAGAAAATGTTAGTTAGGCCATAATTAGAATATTATGTGCAGTCCCAGAATCTATGTTGCAGGATGTATGTGAGTGCACTGGAGACGACGTAGAGGATATTTTGAAAAATTATACCCGGGATGGATAGTTCCAGTTGTGAAGTGAAAATGGAAACACTGTTTTTGGTTCACACCAGAACAGGCAACAATGAAAAGGGGCACTATTGTGGTGAAGAAAATTTGGAGATGTAAAGATAGCGTGGAGATGACGACATATGACAGAGGTGCATAAATTTTACGAAAGTTGTTGCAAGTTTATAGAAGATTTGAGGAAATACAATTTCATTTGAAGGGTGGTGGGCAACTAATTTAATGCTTGTATGGCTGCTGGGGGTAGAAAACCTCGCAACATTGAAGAAGTATTTAGAGCGTTATTTGCAGTGCCAAGGGGCTGAGAATTGCATTCGTGTCGTGTCGTCATTGCATTCCATCAGTGCAGACCTAATTGTCCATTTGTTTTCCAGTGTTGAAGGTCTTTGGCCTCTATATCCAGATAAAGAAAGATATTAGTTCACGATGTGTTACTTTCTGCAGATTCTTAACAAGTTGACAGCTCGAAGTGATTTGAAGGTTATTCCCTGCTTCATTTTTCTCAATCTCCCCCAACCTGTGGTCAGGATGAGAAGCATTCGAAGTGCTGCTTCTGTGTTTTGTGGATCTGTGACTCGCTGATACTTTTTGGAAGGAACTTCTTAGGTACCTGAGCTCACATGTCCACCAATTGTGAATGTATTAAGCATTAAAGGACTCAAAAAATAACGGTGTCGAGTTAACTCAGGAACATTAAGGATCCGGCATAGTTGAAAGAAATGTGATGTTGAAGGGATGAGTTATATCAAAAATAGAAAGTGGGTTGCATTGTCGGCGGAGGTTACAAAGAGGAGGATGGTTGGAGAAACTTAGAAGACGATTACATAGAATGGGAACATTGTTGTGTCCATGTAAGGTTTCATATGGAATGAGGATGTGCAGTTTTACAAGATGAAGAAAAGGAAGGTTGGTTGACTGCAATGTATGACACAGAGAGACTCAGAGTTGCAGAGCCGTAAAAGATGACAGTCAGCAAACTGAGTGTAGCGACAGGAGCATGCAACAAAGAAACAGCGAGTGTTTTCGGGACACAATGAGATTTCAGAAATTTAGAGAGATACAGAGAAATCTATCTTGGCTTTACAGAAATGGAGGCGAAAGTGAGCTGGAAGAGGTGAGATTGATTGGAAAGGGTACAGGTTCTGGAAGAGTAAGACAGATAGTGAAGGATATTAGGAGTCGATGAGACTAAGAAATTTGTGGGCCAGCACAAGGTCTGGAGATGATAACGAAGCCTGGAGAATCTGCAGAAAGTGGCAATATTTTCTCTGGTGTTAGTCTTTGTGTGTCTTTTGATGTTGCAATGTCCCTGAAAGCCATTTTTTGCAGGAATTTCTCTTTGTTACTGCGACATATATTGTTAAGAGATGGACACGACTAAGAAACTGAAAGATTTGCATTACTTGAAGGTGTTAAATGAAACAGGAAACTGTCGGGGATATTGGAGGGGAGATTGTCAGTGCTGGAGGACGTAAATGTGGATTCCATTTTCGAAATGTCAGCTATACAGAGATGGAGAGTTTTGCAAGATCTGAAATGTCGGATGATGACTGGAAATGTTTCACTTTTTAAAATATTGCAAGACTTTGAGCGTTGCAAAGATTTGGTGTAGTAACAAAGGCTTTCAAGTCGACGATATCAGAGCACAGGGAGGAGAAAGTGTGAAACAGACTGAAGGTAAAAGGATTATATTCTGCAGTCCCCTGAGGCTGTTGCAAGCTGATTGCAAAGTAAGGGCAGCACATGCGCGAAACCTCGACGGCGTTGCTGAGTGTTAAGGATAGACATATTGTTCACCCTGAAGTGTATGAGTTTAGGATGTAGAAATCTCGGCACTCATACCTTTCCACCATTCAACTTTCTACGGTATTGCTGCACTACGAAGCACGTCGTAATTATGAACCACGTTTCCACTAATTTCAATTGTGCTGTTCAGTGAGAAATTGAATTATTGTTGTACACAGATACTTCACTGCAATCTTGAGCTGTTTGCTGAACTTAGCCTGGGTCACTCCATAAATTACTGTATTTGTGCAGCAACTTACATTTCTCAGCATCAATCCAATTTCTCCAAAGACATACGATGAACTGTTGTAATTCAAGGGATCAGTTCCTGTAATTCTGTAGCATATGAAATATATAACACGGTTTAGCCATAGAAGTATAAAGCTTCCCGATATAGTAAACAGTAAAATTGCTGATTTCTTTCGGCTTTCCATTTCTATGTCTCTTCCCTTGCCGTGACCCTTCAAACACTTGCGCACTCGACTAGACATTAAAATGTATCGGACTCTCAGAGCGTTAAGCAGGAGAATTAAAGTGAATGGGAGCAATGGCGTTAAAACTGTATCGAGCCAGTCAAATCCCAACCATGCAGGATCAGAGTAATAGCTTGGTTTCGTGTGACAATACCATGGTACGTTGTCAATGATCATTCCAGGTTCATATGCACAGTAGAATGGAACGTTTTTGGAACAAAGCAGAAGGCTGGTTGTCGCTAAAACCACGCCAGCAGTTTTGCTGGTGTAATATTTTGTTTTCAGATTCTGGCAACAAATGAGGACAAATCGATCAAATGTTAAAGTTACAGTATACCAGACGGAACAATCGGCAGCTGCACGAGCCAAGAAATAGGTCACACTGCACACTGGAGTGATGTCGAGAAAATCTAATGGGAAGTAATTATACCTGAATTGCTCCAGCACGACTTCTGCAATGATGACCATTAGATCAGCTGCTGCCATGGCTACCAAGTAGCGAGTGGTGCAGGCTGAGATGCTGCACCTTCCCCGGGATAGGATAGCAATTGCCACCAGGTTTACTGCAAAAAAAGAATTGGAATTGAAATGGTCTGTTTCCAAACTGTATGGATTCAGTTCATACATTGCATGGAGATGTTGCCGAAAGAGGCAGCGAAAAAATGGGATGGGATTTCTACTGTTAGGCGAGAAGGAGATAGATACTCTGTGCATGCAGGTCTGAATTCATATTCTTAAATTTTAAAATCGAATATTGAGTACTCAAGGCTGTAATATAGATAGATGGAAGATGAGGGAGAAGGTTGATAGGCAAGCACTGCAACTTATGTGGGAAAGATCCACTTTGGGGCGCTGGATTGGTCTGAGGGTGTGATGTCATGCTAGGTTAGGAGAAGGAGCACACACTCTCCTTAGATTAGTTCTGAGTCAGTGTTACTGAATCAGAAACATTAACTGTGATTTGTCTGTACAGATTCTGCAAGACTTGCCGTGCTTTTCTGACGTTTTCTGTTTTGCGTGGTTTTGTTGCATCTCCTTCATGTTGATTTCCCATGTCCACAACATTATGTCTGCTTTTCAATGGCCTTTTTCTTCTGGCAGCACAGTGGGCTATTTTCAAATGTTTACATATTTTTGCTCGTGGTCTCTTGGCTAATGGCAAGAAAATGGGATTAGAGGAGTGAGAAAGTTGTTGCTGGGTGGCACTGATATGATGGGACAAATAGTCTTTTTATATGCGCTAGGTTTCCGTGACTGTATGTCTAATTCTCGTTTCACAAATAAAACATTTTATTCCCGCTCCTCTTATCAGTAATGCTTCTCTTTCTCTCTTTTTTTCACGTTTCTATTTAATTCTTTCAATTTCTCAAACCTGCACCAAGTAATGAGCATAAATCCAATTTCCACGTTGATTTATTTGCTTATACATGATTAACCTTAATACACTTGCAGCCAGACCTGTTCAGTGTGTCCATGAATTTTTTTTATGTTGGTGTTGCTGGTGTCCTTTTGTTTTGACATCAAATTTCCATTGGGCATAGCTCCTCTTTGTGCTCTAGGTTATTGCACATTGATTTATGAAGGGATAAACTTAGCTGTGCAGAAATCTAAACGGACGAACAGAGAGTAGACCATTCTGCAAAATGATCCACCATTCATAACATGGAACAGAATTAACCATTTGGTGAGATTATAAATACCCGAAATCGGAAAGTGTAGACATTTTTTACGAATTACTCGACGGCCTGATCTGCAAATACATGTCTAACTATTGATCACCCAATGGAATGAATACTCAGAAGCCAATCAAGTCTTCTGAATTACAGAAATTACCATTTGAACTTAAAATTTTAAATGATAATTCATAACCGGAGAAACATGTCTCATACCGTGGTGAAAGCGTGAAATCTGCATGCAGATCCCTCCCACGTAAGTAATGAACGTCACCAAAATCTCAAAAGACCTTACGCCATTGCATTCAAAGGTCACAAGTGGTTGCTTAAGCCTAATAATACCAAACTTCAGTCAAGGTGAGAACTTGAGAATAAGGACCAACATGGCAAGTTTCATGGAACTGAACATTCGCTGTTGGCATGAATGTGTACTGTAAACCAATTGTACAACTAACTGGGAGAAAAGAACCCTCAGATCTATAACATTGGAAAAGTTTCCAATCACTTATTTGGAACACCAATGATAGCCAATATGGTGTAGTATATTTTTCTTATGCTGTCCATTGATTGATGCACTTTCTGAGTGAAGTCGCCTGCACCCTCGTGACAATCTCTCTGTATTGAACTGACAGAAAAATATGCTGGAGTCCGCAAATCATTATTATTAAGTTTAGGAAGAGGAAGCATATCCAAAGCAAAACAGTAATTCCCTTTCCCACCCTAATGCAATTTCAGAACTGCTCGGTATTTCCAATGCTTTCTGGTTTGAATTGCGTCCTCCAACACTCTGAAGAATGACAGTCACGAGCATTTCATTAGCAGACAAGCATGACCGCTGGGACACTTGGTGTCTCAAAAGATTCCAAATGCTATTTTTATAACTATGAGTGTTATACTGAATAATGTAAGCAAACATATGACGAACGTACAGTGAAATCCCTTTTTCTATAACGTTTGCAAAGTTTGAGAAAGTCAATTGAGAAGCATATATTTAGATGGACACTTGGAATGCAAAGATGTGCAAGGCTGCAGAGTTGGTTTGGTGTATGTTTTCCCCATCTTGACATTGTGGATCATGAGGCCTTTTTGGCTGTGGTATGGATTGTTTCGATTTTTTAATCTATATATTTCCCATCAACTCTATTTTAGCTCTCTGGTGTTGAATGCAAGCAATCTTATTGAACAAGGCCACACCCAACTTCATGGTGTACATTTCTGCACCCCCAAGCAATGCCCATTTTCTACAGGGTAATTTCTGAGATAGGCACTTTACTTTTCATTCTTCATTTATTGCATATATATTCACAACCCTGGCTTGTTTGATTTGTTATTATAAACAAAATGTTAACTCGTTAAACCTTCAACCTTCACATGAAAATATATAAAGCACTGAGCATTGGCGAATAAAAGTTCTGATTGTTTCGTTTTAATAATGCATTTTCTAAGATGTCTCCTCTCAACTGTAATGATTCACTGAACATGTCATCAAGTCAATCTCTAGATGGCACACAAAGTTGCTAATGTCTGTTGTCGAACTTAAAACGGTAGACAATAGTAATGGTCTTTGGCCCCACAAGGTTGTGGCGAGCTTTAATCCTCGTCTGAGTTTAGACTAAATTAGTATGTTTCATTGTACTATCTTCTATGTACCTATCCAAGAGTTGCTTAAATGCCCTAAATGTATCTAATCCTACTACCATTGCTGTCAGTGCATTCCACGCAGCCACCACTCACTGTGAAACAAAACGTTGACCTCCGACATCTCCCATAAATCTTCCTCCAATCACTTTAAATTTATATCCCCTTTCAGTAGATATTTCCACCATAGTCAGGTCTCTGTCTATCCCCTCTGTCAATGTGCCTCATCATCTTGTATACCTCTATGAAGACATTACATATCCTTCTTCACTCCAATGAAAACAGCCCTAGATCCTTTAACTTCCTCCATAAGACCTGCCCTGCAGTCCCAGAACAAACTCGTAAACCTTCTCTGCACTTTCTTATTCAAGTTTCCACATTTTTCCTGTATTAAGGCGGACAGAATTGAAAACAATAGTCCAAGCATAGTCTCACCGGTGCTCCATAGAGCTGCAGCATAAACTCGCAGCCCTTCAACTCAAGCCCACCGCTCATAAAAGCCAAAACATCATATGCCTTCTCAACAATAATGTTGACTTGAGTGGTAATTTAAGGCATCTGTGGGCTCAGGCCCTGAGATCCCTCTGCCCCTCCTCACCGCAAGCATTCTGTCTTTAATCCTGTCTCTGCATTCAAATTAGAACATCCAAAGTGAAACACTTCGCAATTTTTCAGGTTGAAAATCTTCTGCCTGTTATCAGCATTCGGCTAATGACCCGCTGCAACCGAGAGTAAAACTTCACACTGTACACAACTCCACAAAACTTCATGTCAACAGGAAATTTACTAACCCACTCTTCCACTTCCTTATCCAAATGTTTCCTAAAAATCACAAAGAGCAGAAGTTCCAGAATTTCTCCCTGCGGAACACCGCTGGTCACCGAGTCTTAGTCTGAATGTATTCCATCCACACCAACCTCTGCCGTCTTTGGGCGAGCCAATCTGTATCCATGCTGCCTGACTTCATTGAAGCTCATGCCTCATTACTGTCTAAATAGGCATACCATGTGGAAACTTCGCAAATGACTTGCTAAAATTCATGTTCGCCACATGCACTGTTCCACCATAATGAATTTTTTTTTACATTATCAAAGTATCAGTCAGGCATTTGAGGCATGACGTGCACCTCCCAAATTCAAACTGGCGATCTCGAACCAAATATGGTTTTCCAAGTAATCATAAATCCTCTCAAAATCGTCTCCAATACTTTGCCGAGCAGAGAGGTTATTAACCATAATGAATTATTTACCTTCATACACCCAGCTCGTGTGTTCCTCCATTTGTTTGCTTTGTCTTACCTCCAAATTGCTTTGCAAATCGGTAAAAAGAAGTATGATAATGATTCTTAAAAGCTGCAACTGTGAAAGTAATGTAGACACAGCATAGAATACTGACTCATCCCATGGCAGGTACTGGAATGTTATAGTCTTTGAAAAATATTGCGAGTCTTTTAAAACTAATACGTGTTCAGAAAGTAGTAGAGACGCTGAACATGATTAAACCCATGAAATCAAGACAGATCCAGAACAAATATATGCCAAAATCCATTGCAAAATCATGAACCTAACACAGACCCTGTAACTCGCACAGGTCTGGGATAAATGAAAGCCCTGAAACGAATAATGAACGTTAAAGTGATGCTTGCATTGATTCTGATAAAGCCCCTGATTCTCACATAACATTGAAGACCAACAGACCCAACTTGTCTGTGTCAACCATGCTGCCATGTTAATAAAATCTAGTCTTGAATCATATGATCAGCATTTCCCTATTCCCTGCCTCTTCAGGTTTGTATCCAGTTCTCACTTAACTGTTGTTACCTCATTTGCTTCTCTCAAGCACTCTGGTCATGCATTTGAGGCAGCTAACATCTGCGTGAAAAATACACTACCTCACGCATCTCCTTTAGCATCTTCACCCCGGGACTTTACCTCAAATCTACGACCCTTACCGTTTGATACTTCCATCCTGGGGAACGTTTTTGACTACCCATTCGATCAATGTCTTGCATAATATTATGTACTTCTCTCAGATTGGCCCTCAACCTCCAATGCTCTAGCGAAAACAATCTCGGATTGTCCCAAATCTCCTGATATGTGATAGAGTTCAATCCAATAGAATCCCTGAAACCACCTTAGTAAACTTTCCAAGGTCCATATCCTTCCTCGTATCGGGACCAGAAACCCGCAAGACAAATGTAACCGAACGGAAATTTCATCCGGCTGCCAGCTTTCCAACAATTATACTCTATGCAACCACCAATGAAGGCAAGCATGTTTCCTTTACCACCTTGTCCAGTTGCGTTACCACTCTGAAGTATTTACACTTCTGGACCCCAACATCCTTCTGTATTTCAATACTTCTAATGGTTCTGTGTTTAATTTATACAGACTTCTTCTAGTCCACTTCAAGATCCATCATTTAATATATTAACAGATTAACCACCATTTGACAGTGTTCTATCCAATATATCTATGTTTCGCTGGAGCATTTGGTGGGGTTCGCCATTATGCAAAAATCCACCAATATTCTTATCGTTCTTCGATGATTTTGTTTTAATCATACAAACGTTCCATGGATCCCGAGTGACTTAACATTCTAGACCGCCCAATCATGACAAACAGCGTCACAAATTTTAGGAAAGTTTATGTGGATAATATCTGTAGCTGTACACTTACCAAACACTTGTGTCTCTTCCGCATAAGCTGAACCAAATGTTTAAGACACCAGCTTCCCTGCACAAAGCCATACTGACATAAGTTCCTTCTTTTCGAAGTGTAATTAAATGCAATCCCTGAATCTAATTCAGAATGTAATTCTCATACGGACCGTGAAACGAATACAGCCCGGGAAAAACTGATGCAGAGTCCAAAAATAATTGAAATCAATAAAACACTGACGCTAAGACAGACCCTGAAACTGATAGAAATTTTTCAACTTGCATAAACCTTTACAGTGATCCAGATTCTGAAACCAGGGCCCAACACTAATTTAATAGAAACACTGAAAATGATACAGGTCCTAACAAAATCACTGACCCTTGAAATGATACAGAATCCACACACACCCTGAAGCAAATTCAGATTTTGACTGTTATAAGCATCATGATTTCAATCTATATTCTGAATTTCTGAGAATTGACAGTCAATTTTGGAAAATCTGGACACGAAATTCTGATTCAAACTTTAAAACGTGTGTAACTGGAGTTAGAGGTGAAAAGTATATATTTTGTAGCACTGTAGAATCACATTTGGGCTCATGGCTATGTCAAAAATCACATATATGACAATGTTTTCGCTGGCCCTGGAAGTAATTCCACACAAAGAAACGATCATACACTTAATTCTTGGACACTCTGTGGAAATCATCGGAGGTCAACACCAAAATATATCAAGAAAGATATGGTCTCACATGTTTGTCAAAATGGCAGTACCGAGGCCATCATGCGGAAGTCTGAACACTCCAGCTCGCCTCATAGCCAAAATTTTATTTCTAAGAGCGTACCTGTGGAAGATATTAAATGGAGCTCTTCCTCCAATTGGAAGTTGTTTCACGCCTGCAGTTCTGCTGACACTTTCAATTATATCAACAAATACAGACATGGGGATCTCTGAAATTGGCAGGACAAATCAACAAGTTATTTTATAAGGTAACCAGGATGCGGGTCTTCATCAGTTGTGAACTAGGTTGGCAGAACATGCCAGAGCTTCATAGAGCAAGACGTGGTTGTACTAAAAAGGGTGTAAAGCAGATTCAACAGGCTGTTACCGGGATGGGATGTTTCAGCCATGAAGAGAGGCTGCGTAATCTTAAGTTGTTCTCTTTAATTCTGAACATTTGATGGGCTTAGTGACGGAAGTCCAAACGATTCCGAGGGAGATAGTCTTGATGGATAGAAAGTAAATGTTGCCATTTGTTGAAGGATCAAGTCAATTTAATAACCCAGGAGATTGTCAGAAGATTTGAAAAATAGAAATCTTACCACCTGTGTGCTGGACGTCTGGGATGAACTGTCTGGAAGGATAGCTATGGAGTTATTAAATCGCAGAATCAAACAGCTTGGAAACAGACAGTTTTGTGCAACTAGTGCTTGACGAAAATAATTGTAAACTAAACTCGTCCGACTTGCCTGTCACAAACCAGATTCCCACAAAACATTCGTATTCATGTACATATCTAACTGTTTTTGTAAAGGTAATGTCGTAGAGAATTGTTGAGAACTACCAGGGTACGAACAGTGTTCTTCAAGAAGATAATATTTTATTTGCAAACAAAAGCTGTGACAAGCAACAAGCTAACGCTTGATTGTCCACGAACCTCTGGGTCCGTTGATCTTTATACATTTTTGTTATCATGTTTCCGTCTAGCTTATCAGCGTGTCCAACGGTGTTAGTTAGGGTTATCTCAGTAGACATATACAGGCTTAGTTCCCGTTATTTCTTTTTAGATTACAAAATTAGATTAGATTATTTACAGTGTGGAAACAGGCCCTTCAGCCCAACAAGTCCACACCGACCCGCAACACATCCAGACCCATTCCCCTACATTTAACCCGTCACCCAACACTACGGACAATTTTGGATGGCCAATTCACCGAACCCACAAATGTTTGGAATGAGGGAGGAAACCGGAGCACCCAGAAGAAAACCAAGCAGACACGGGGAGAATGTGCAAACTCCACTCAGTCGCTTGTGGCGAGAATTGAACCCGGGCTTCTAGTACTGTGAGGCAGCAGTGCTAACCACTGTGCCACCGTACCGCCCACCTCTCTACTTCTGCCACTTTAATCTTTACTGCATTTAACTTAATCTTATTCTAATCTGTCATGATAGATATTTGCTCTCACATTTACCAAAATGGTCTTTAATCTGAGGCTAACCCTGCTAGCTACTAATTCAGTAACTGCTGTCACATTTTGCCACAATGGTCTCCAGCAACCTGACATGCTGACCCTGCTAACTGCTGATTAAATATTTACAATTACGTCCTTCCAACGTTGATCTTCAGCAGGCGAGTCTCCCTTCACTGATTGTTGCTATCTTATCCTGACTCAATTATCTTTTGCTTCAGCCTGATTCCACTAATTGGTGTAGCCACATTCCACAGTCCCTTTGATGCATCATCTCGATTAGTGTAACATTTCACCGACCCGTTGCAATAGTTCACTAATGGTCTTTATGCTTTAGCCCTTCTCATGCTTTTATACTTGTTATTTCCTATCGGAACTGGTATAGCCGCAAATATCTCATCTGTCGGATGTTCCTTTAACATTGAAACCATTCTCTGTTGAAACTATTGCCTCACATTTTCTTATATCATCAGCCTTTCACAATAAAATGTGTGCCGAGTCTTGAAAGTCAATGCAAAAAACACAACATTAATTCTATCCACACACATCTTGATTTTATAAGTCTCTATAAGCTCATATGTCCAATTCTTATATTCCAGTGAGAAATATCCCATTCTATCCAGCTTTTCAATGTAACTCAAACCTTCCACAGAGCAGCATCTTTGTCAATCTCATCTGAACTTTCTCGAGTTCAATAACAGGGCGAGCAGAACTGAACACAGTATTGCAGAAGATGTCTCAGCGATACTCTGTTCAATATTAACGTGACATCCTAACTCCTACTCTCAAAGAATTGTGAGGTGGGAAACCTCAGAGAATTTCCAGAGTACTACTTTGGCTATGGAAAATGTTGTATCATTCTGCAGGGCTCCTACAGAAAACGTAGGCTTCCTTTTGGTTGCCTTATATATGCGGCAGAGAAGATAAAAATAGACTTCTTATTCTGGAATCAAAAACAGACAATCAGCCATGCAGCATTACGATGTGGAGAAGTCGATTTTCCAGGTCTAACGCATCTTCAGGACTACGAGTCGGTACAGGGGAGCTGCAGACAATGGTGGTTGCAGGGATACGGTTGTGAAGTGGGGATAGGTAAAGTCATGTGGAGGGTACGAACTGTTTTGTCAAGGGGAGGAATGAATCTGGTTGGTGGCAGGGAGGAGTGAATGGGAGGCGGTGCTGGGAAGGGAGTCCACGTATGGGAAAGGTGGTTATTTGAGATTGGATAATTCGATGTTGTCTACTCCGAGATGTTGGCTGCCCAATCGGAAGATGAGGATTGGTTCCTTCAATTTGCGGTGTGGTTCGTTGGGAGGCCAAGAATGGTCATGTCAGAATTCTACCAATTCCTGGACCTCCCCTGCATTTGCTTGGACGAGGAGGCATTACATTCGCGAGCATCCCAGATGTCCACCTATTTCGACCTGTAATGGAAAATTAACAAAATTAACATTTACTCTGATATCCAGATACTCTTAACATTTGAAAAATGATGCTTCACTAAACTTAAAAGTTTCTGACACTTTGCTGAGGTCTGCAGTCGAGGGATACCTTGTTTCTGCAGAACTTTGTAAATATTCAACAAGAGAAAAATATAAGAACAGTATGTCCACAACAAGGGAATGAAAAGAATAACAACTAAAATCTTCACAGTCTTTGTCTTTGAGAGCGTGATAAGAAATAGTGTAAGACGAGTATATGAATTATGCTCAGGGCCCTTGAACAAGGCATTTTTGTCAAGTGCATGAGGTCCCTCTGCAATGCAGAATTTAAAATTATTAAAGCTCATGTGATAGTTGAGTCGAGTCAATTTAATTTCAAAAACAGTAAACTTGGGGTTCGCCCAGCACCCCATCACGGACTAAGATTCTGAAGATTCCCAGGATGTGCAGGCGGCAGAGCCTTGAAGGTCTTTTACTTCATCTCGAATGGTAAATTGGCCCCACTGCGTGAGAGGTCTGGGAATCTGTGGATCGTCCCGGTGCCGGGGTCTGGACTGAATCGGGTCGGGGTAAGAGTCGTGGCTTAAGTAATCCTACAGAGACTCATTCTAAGCGAATAAATGAATCAGGAAAACGGTTCAGTAAACTCTCACGCGGTATTCGAGCAAAACTAAAGAAATAGGATTGCCGTCTCGAGAGTGTTTGAGAGACAGCAAGTTTAAGGACGGTTTTCGAACTGGAACGAACACTAACTGAGTTGGGGTCTCCGAAAACGTACCGGGTACGTAGTTTCGTTGTTTATGAAAACCAAGGAGTTGAGGGGGACCCGCCCAATGCTAGAGGAGACCATCGGAGGTAAAAAGCAAGTCAAAGGGAAAAAGATAACGGTACCGTAAGTGACATAGAGAGAACTGAACGCTTTTTCAGTAACACTGAAAATGGCTACGGCAAGAGCAAACAAAAAGAGGGTACACAGAGGAATTTGAATGGCCAACCAAACGTTTATTATGTGATAAGTAATTATGGCCCAGAGTCTCTAGAGCAGTTAGAATTAATGATCAAGGAATGTGGTTTTCCGGAGGGGTGATATTTTAGTAAAAGGTAGTTGGAAATTGAGTTCGAGGTTGGAGGAGCGAGAATTAAGGAGAAAAGGAAGGGAAAAATAGAATCTGTGAATTTGAGTGCTTCTAACATGTAGAAGGCTGAGGCTAATATCAGGGAAAGGAAGCCTCAAGTAAAAGATAGATCAAATACGCGTACAAACACTCGTGCACACGCAGATATGCCCAGGAAATAACCTAACGATGCTGTACAGTCTCTTAAATCTGTTCAAGATCCTGACCTTGATGACTGCCCTACAAGACCTGCAGACCCCTCACGAGATCCGCCTGGCAAAGGTTCCAGCCAGCAGACTCCACCTCAGGGTCTGCTAAACCATCGATAGCAAATCGTACCTGCAACCAACTGAAGCAAGAAGCCCCAAATGACAACGGCCACTCCAAGATAGAAAGTCATCCAGGGCCTGCTCGCAATGTCCCCAGGATGGATGATGAGTCAGACGATGAGCGGTTTCGCGTATGATCATCTTACCAGGTCGTTCTGCAAGCCCAAACGGTTGAAGTTGCAGCCCAGAAGGGTGCGCAGTTCTTTTCCACAGACCATAGACCATGAAGGTTTTGGAAAGTGCCAATGCGCAGTTGCCTGACCCACGCGAGGTTGGAGGTAATAAGTTCGCTGAAGAAGTGACAAAGATCTGTACCGAGTTCTGTCTCACGTCACGTGAGACGAGACGACTCCTGGGACGAAAACTGGGCGTTGATGTCACCAAAATCAAGGATACATGGCCAGCCGTAAACGTCCATACCAGATCAACGGACCCACAAGCGGGAGAGAATGGGCACTTTAATGCTTTTGTTGCAGCGCTGGCAACCGCCTGTAGGGAGGCATTCCCAGTGCAAATGGAAATGACCAAAATAAAAATGTGTAAACAACGGGAAGGTGAGACAGTGTCCCAGTACCTTATTGGCCTCACTGAAGTCCATAATGCCATCGTGGACTGAGACCACCTGAAGACAGAACAGCTGCAGAAATCACACTGTATGAAGCACACCTGCGGAACAGCTTCATCAAAGGAATGAAGGGCGAAAGAGCGAAAAAAGATTAAGACACATATACTACCTGGGAAACGGGAAAGCTGAATTTGATAGAACAACATGTGTTACATGCTGAACAATTGCTTTTCCAAGAGAAGGATAAGTGGAAACTAAAGATTGAACAGCAAACACATAAAACTCATTATGATGCCGATGGTCACCCAGCCGTTGGAGGGAGATGCTGCAGAAAAAGAGTGCAGAAGAGGCGCTGGCAGAGGTAGATCTGGCGGGTGCTTTGTTTTTGGAGCAATGGCCACTGGGCGTGACAGTGCCCACGCAGACAGCCTCAATTGGCCCTGGAGGCTGGATAGCAGGGTGTCTGACGGGGAAGACTGATGTGGAGGTGGGCAGTCCACAAGGTAAAGGTAAGCCTCTTTCGCTTATGCTTGGAAATGAAGACTCGCTAATGTTAATCTCTTCTACTAACCTTACGGGCACTGAAACATACCCCAGCCCCATATTGAGCGGTGAGATTTGAGAGCGTGGCCATATGTTCGGTACAATAATGATACGTATATGTCAATGCCTACCTCTTTATTATATGTGGAAGGTACCCCAGTTATCGTTTTTGGTAGATACAGGGGCATCCCTCAAAGGCTTAGTCGTGACAATGGGACACCAATTGTCAATAATACCTTACATCAAGATCAGTGATTATTTGGGAATAAACATGAGACAACACTGTGTCTACCACCCAGCGAGCGGTGAGGCAGTGCAAAAAGAAAATGCGACCTTATAAAATAAATTAACAAAATGTGAGGAACTCTGGGTGGCATGGACAAAGGCACTTCCAATTGTGCTGATGTATGTGAGATCTAGGAGGAGGGGAAGATCTAATCTTACGCCTTTTGAAATTTTGATCGGTAGGTCGCTTAACACAGGATTTGGCCCGAGACCAAAGGTAAGACAGATAACAGGCCACTGTGAGGATGAGATGTTGCTTTACTGTATGAAACTCTCTACACTTTTGTTCGAAATGCAGAATCAAGTGAAAGCAGCACTACCCCAATCAACAGAAGGGAAGCTGCACGATCTAGAACCTGGAGACTGTATAGTGGTGAAAGACTTTAGGAGGAAAAACTAGAAAGCGAAGAGTTTAATGTGGCGTCTAAAATGCTCCTTACAATACAGACAGCTGTTAAGATCGCTGGCTTTTATCTATCTGGCTCTGTCGATTTTTTTTTCATCTGGCTCTATGTTTTGTTGTCCTGGTTGTCATAAAATGACAAGAAGTGGAAAAATGTCATAGAAAATTAACCAAATTAACAATTACTCTGAAATACAGTTCTGCTAAAATTTGAAAGACAATGCTTTACGAAATTTAAAACTTTCTGACACTTTGCTGAAGTCTCAGTCGAAGGATAGCTTGTCTCTGCAGAATTTTGTAAACATTAAACAAGAGAAGAATATAAGAACAGTATGTCCACAACAAGGGAATGAAAAGAATAACAACTAAAGTCTTCACAGTCTTTGTCCTTGAAAGCGTATTAAGAAACAGTTAAGAAAAGCGTGTAAGACGAGTACATAAATTATGCTCAGGGCTTTTGCACAAGGCATTTTTGTCAAGTGCATGTGGTCCCTCTGCAATGCAGAGGTTAAAATTATTAAAGCTCATTTTGGTTGCTCTTGTTAATAGCTGAGCCGACTCAATTCAATTTCCCTGACAGACCAAAGTGCTTTTCCTCCCTCTGTAATTCAGATAGCGCTCCACCGCTTCATTTGTTTTCCCGTTCCACTGCTCTAACGCCCCCCTCCCAATGCAATAAATCAGTTCCCCCCTTGCCCTCATATCCCACTCTATCAGTCTCCGCATCGAACGCATCATCATGGAACACTTCCGCCAACTCCAGCTAGACCTCATCACGAAGAAAATCTTTCCCTCCACACGCCTCTTTTGCCTTCTGCTTGGACTGTTCCCTTCAACAGTTCTTGGTTTGCGCCATTCCTCAAACCAACCCCCGTGAACCCCAACAAACCTTTCCTTGCAACCTGAAAAGATGCAAAATCTGTTCGTACGCCACTCCTCTCACCTCCGTCCAGTATCCACAAAAAGTATTTCCAGGTGAGACAGAGATTCCCCTGCCTTTCTTCCAACCTAGTTTACTGCATCCGGTGCATCTCTACATCGGGGAAACTTAAGGTAACATAGGGATCGTTTGAGTGAGAATTGTATCCAGGACCACAAATGTCTACAGAACCTCCTAGACACCGTCCATTTTAATTCCTCTTGCTAATCAGTTTCCCACATGACCATCCTTGGCCTGCTCCATTGCCTCAACGTGACCACCTTAAGTTGGAGGAACGACATCTTCCGCCTGGGTAGCTTACACCCTGGAGGGTCCAAAATTAAGATATCCAATTTAAGATAGCCTTATTCCCATCCCCCGACTCCCTCCACCTTCGCCATCCCTTCCATTTTTTCCTGACACCAAACGGATTCATTCCTCCCATTGACCAACAAGGTCGTACCCTCTACTTGTCTTCACGTGTCCCCATTTCAAAACGCTGCCCCCTCCAGCTCCATTATCTGAAGCGTCCCCACATCCGCAGACTTGAAGGTTCACACCCGAAACGTCGAATTCTGCACGTCCTGATCCTACCTGGCTTGTTGTGTTCTTCCAGCCTCCTGACTGTATTATATATTTGGCTGAACAGACTTGATGGGCAGAAGGGGTTCTTCTCTCCTGTGCGATTTTACTATTCTATTTAATCACATTTTATCATAATGCCAAAATACATTATAACCAACATGCCATTATGAGCTGGGATGGTTCTGTCAGAGAGAATGCTCCCTTCACTTATTGAGAATTTCCCAATATGATTTAATTCGTGATCTTCTTGCTTCTGTTGTAAGGGCAAAATGAAAGTTTTGTGTTCGAGCATCAGTGTAAGAACAGTAGTTTCCTCATTTTCAGCTGATACGCAGCTAATAAAAATGTAATATTTACAGCACAAAATTCCAGTACAATTAGAATTCTAATCGATGGTATCTTTTCAGATAGAAATGACCTTGGGACTTTCAACTTTAACGGTTGATCGCATGAAAGCCAATAATTCTATCACATAAAACACAACACAAAATTGAGGTGTTTTACAAGGCTGACATTTCAAAGTGATATTAAGATTGTACAACATCGTCAATGGAACTGTCCAATGAAAGCAAAATTGAGACAGCGTCTTGTGAGAGCCGTTCTGCAAGCAGCTGTTTTTCCAAGGTACAATAATTACAAGACAACTAACAGCCCTTAGAACCCAATTTCGACTTCACCAAAGTCTGAATACATTTTTGCCAGCCTATTACTTAGCATTACATGGCCAGAACATTTCCGCAGGTAGCTTGCCTTCAGTAAATAAACACATTTTCAATTCTTCATTTCTTTTTCACATTACTGCATATCTAGCTGTTTTTGTTTTATGGCTCGCTCGAAATCGGCCCTTTGGTTGCCTGCCATTTTCTCTCCCTTCGTCTGGGCTCCATCGCCACGCAGTAGATTAATCATTCCAACCAAACCACGCAAAAAGGTCTTCAGAACAACTGTCACCTTTGCTTAGCAGTTGCCAGTTATGGAAACCTTACCTCGCCTCACAGTATTCTCTTTATGTGTGTGCACAGATACTGTTATACCTGCTGATTTTCTCCAGAAATTTTGCATTTTTTGCTTCAGTTAGTTATCCTTGAAGATTCTTTGATTTAGAGCCCCCGACTAAACATGTGAGTGCATCTGCATCAAAAGAGGTGCTTTTAAGAAGACAGCTCAGTGGATCTCCTCAGATCACTTTTAAGAACAACCACGATATTCTCCAGTGGTACATGACTTTGGTTAGGTTGCAGCTGGAGTACGAGAACACATCACTCGCTGCATCAAATATGCTGAAGTGGAGATGGTCGACAGCGTCAGGTTTGAGGCAGGGATAATGAACAGCAAACTGTCCTAGTCCATCCACTTTAACGTTACAGTCAAGAAAGAAAAGCAACATTCCTCCTTCTTCAATAGCCAAAGGAAATTCGGCATGTCCATAGAGTTTCCATTCAATGTTTTATAAAGATAGCACAGAAAACATCCGATTGGGATGCATCACAGTGTGGCAACGCAACTGCTTTTCCCATGATGAAAGAAATTCCACAGAATTTTGAATCTACACCATTTCATACTGCAAATCAACCTTCCATTCATTGACTCCATCTACACTTCTCACTGCCTCCAGAAAGCAACCGATATTATCAACGACACTGCCCACCTCTTTTCGTCCTCTCTACCATCCTCTTCCATCGGACAGAATATAAATACGTTTGCATACACGGGAGAACAGATTCAAGAACAATTTCTTCTCTGCTGTTACTAGACTTTTGAACTGACCTCTTTATCGTTCATGCTGATCGCTCTCTGCAACTTAGCGCCAGCTGTAACATGTATGGTGAACTCTGTTCGAAGATGTTGGTGCACTTATATAGTATGAACAGCCTGAAGAGCTCATAAGACAATATATTTTCAAAGTATCTCAGTATAAGAGATAATAGACATAAAAGTAATAATATCACACCATTTATCTTAGTCATTTTAAGCAATGCACATGACGATGTGTGATTACCTCTGCTTTCTGTCGACTGATGCAGCTAAACCTACTTTCACCGTATAACTTCTGAAACACGTCCATTGTACATATGTATATTTAGAGGCAATTTTTTGATCTTCTGCCATGGCATATACAAACATAGAGGTCTACAGCTCAGAAACAAAAAGAAACTTCCGTAGATGCTGTCTGCACTACTAATTATAGAAGAAAACTCGACCCGTTCTGATTCTATTTTACGGGAATTCACGCATCGCCACGCATATCTTGGCATTATGATGACACATACAATTCAATTTTACGTCTTCTGAGGGTCTCTGATTCAAAAACCGCAACAAGCAGTGAATTCCAGAATTGTCTCATTCGTTGTTCGTTTGTTTTCATTCTTATTCCCTCTGAACCTCTAGCTCCTCATTTGCCTAACTAATATATGGACCTCTCCGTATCCACAGCGTTGTACCTCCCATATTTCCCTCAGGTTTAACTAAATCATTCAATTCTCTCTCATGACAGAAACGCACTGTTGTCTAGTTGAACTATGATGACTTCATATTTTTCCTGTTCACAGTATACACTCCAACGGAAAACCTCCTAATCTATTGTTCAAATCAAAGGTTACATTCATATATGCACGAGAGAGAAACCCTGTTCAATTTGCAATTTAATTACTGAATGTTTACATATAGGTGATGGACACTGAAAAAAATACAAGCTGAGCAAGAAAGCATTTGTTTCCCAAACAAAGTTATTCAGAGTTAGTTACAAAGACAGAGATGCGTATTTATTCCAAAGTTAACAGTGGGGTGGCTGAGTGGTTTGCGGTGCTGCCTTTCACTGTCAGGGACTTGAGCCCTCTTTCAACTTTGGGAGTTTCTGTGGAGTTTGCAATTACTCTGGTCTGTGTAGTTCTACTTGGCACTCTGGGTTCTTCCCACAGGCAAAAGCGTTACAGGATAGTCATCATAAATGAAGAATTTTGGGAATTGAATGAGAGGAATGGATATTGGTGAGATACTCTTCGGAGAGTCATTACAGACTGAATTACTCAAATGGCCTCGTTCTGCACTGTCAGGATTCTATGAGTTCATTTAAATACCGGAAAGGACTCGAGAGGACGGAAGCCATACTCCTGTTCACATATTGCTAATGGAACATTTTATGCTTGTGTGGGCATGATTATTCCTGGCAAAGCGCACCTTCTCATTTTTTTTCCATAAGAATTATTATGGTAACTGAACCGTTAATCTCAGTGGCGAATATGATTTATCAGTTGTGTGATTTTACTTCTTGAAGTTAGTTGCATCTTCATTATCAAAAATTAAGATTGAGTCTTTGTATCCCCAAGGTGATTGCACAGGATGTAAAGGAAATATTTCCAACTTTGATGCAGACACATTCAATAAATGAGGGGTCAGAATATAGTAATAGTGAAAATGCATCTTCGAATTCAACATGTTTTGAAGATATATTACATGAATCTTGCTTCTAGTAGACTTGCTGCTAAGTGATTGCAACCATTAATTAGATATGGAATTGTTAAGGAACCGCCCTCTTGGTCGAGACTGTGATGTTGCACAAATACTTGTCCAACGTAGAATTCATCATTTCACTTATTTTTAGTATTTTCTGCAGTCACCCGATTGACACTGAACGTCAACACGCCCCTGAATTATGAAGATTATAGATTTAGAAGACTATTATGTGAACAGGCCACAGAGAAGAGGCCACGAACTCACAGAATGGAGTCATGAAAGGTAGCTCGAGGTAATGCACGTTAACAATTTGCTACTTCGCAGAGTCAAAGTTGCCCGTTCATCTGTCAGGGAAGTGTGAGGATTCAGAATTTAACTTATTCGGGCATTGCCTTTCATTAATGGTCTTCCAAAGAACGCAACTATCATTAGTAATCAAAATGGACATTTTCTGCTTGTCAGCCATCATTTCGTAACAATCATTACCACCGTTCTATGCTATTGGTGTATCCCATATTTTGGTTACACTACACTTGGCCTGATGAAAACAACAGGAATAGTTGGAATTGAACTTTTTTTTGAGCAGCACCAAATGTTTGTTTTTTAGGAACATTTGTCTGCAATGCGCTCAATGTGTTTTGTCTTACCACGTTTAATTTTGTTTCGTTTGATTTTCGGTGCAACAGATTGAAAATGCATTTGGTTTCTGAATTGAAATGTTCAACCGTGACTGTGTGAAGTGAAATGTTTTGGTGTTTCTCTAATTTTGCTCAATA
The DNA here is from genome assembly GCF_037043375.1 of Chiloscyllium plagiosum. NCBI lineage: Eukaryota > Metazoa > Chordata > Chondrichthyes > Orectolobiformes > Hemiscylliidae > Chiloscyllium > Chiloscyllium plagiosum. The sequence continues at coordinate 112,700,950 of NW_028270146.1, forward strand.
GAAATATACATGCACTTTTTCATAGAATCTTTACTTGGTGGCAACAGGCCATTTGGCCCAAAATGTTCATACCGACCTTCCATCAAATAATACATCCAGATCCATTCTCCTACTCTGTGGGAGGAAACCAGAGCAGCCAAAGGAAACCAACGCAGACATGGGGAGAATCTGCAATCTCCACATAGATAGTCAACCGAGGCAGGAAGCGAACTCGGTGTGATACAGAGCCGTTAACTACTGAGCGAACACGCTCAGCGCTGACAATGCATAGAGTGCAATAGGCCAGGTGCTGGCAAATGAAATTGGGATAGTTAATCAGTAGTTGTTCACCCACAGACAGAGTGGGCCAAGGACCGTTAATAGTAGTCAGTTCATTTACTTGGCAGGATCGGTTGCTTTGCAATGTAAGACACATTGCCTGATTTTTCCATGAAATTATTTACTTCGCGAAATTTGCCCTTCATCTGACATGTATTGATCATCTGGATAAAGTCAGCAGTCTTCATCTGTTTCTCGCTGTGGAAAGAGCCGTTATCGTTCTGTTGTTAATTTAACAACTTCGATTTAGTGTTAATTACTCAAACTGAGTTCACTATGCGGGATCATCAAGCTCTGTTTCATGGCTTATTTCCTTCCTTCGGGGGCAAGATTCAGTGACAAAGAGAGATTGAATCGACTGAGCTGGCTTTCCTCAAAAGAGATAGATTGAGGGAAACAGTGCATTTTATCATCCATTATTGGAGGGATCAATGATCAGCCAGATTAAACTCAATGTAAGGGGCAGCATGTTTAGAGGAGATGTGAGCAAAACATATTTTCTCCAATTGGGTGGCAACAAAATAACGTAATTACCTACAAGGGTGACAAGGCGGGAAGTGTCATAACATTTTAAAAGTACTTAACAGTGCACTGAGAATACTGAGGTACGGGCTATTAGACGAGAAAGCGTCGAGGTTAGTACGTATGAGGCGTTATCGATTGTAGAAGCTGTGAAAGGACATAGGTCCCCTGGCCAGATGGGATTTATACAAGGATTGCTGTGGTTCTGTTCGCCGAGCTGGAAGTTTTTGTTGCAAACGTTTCGTCCCCTGTCTAGGTGACATCCTCAGTGCTTGGGAGCCTCCTGTGAAGCGCTTCTGTGGTGTTTCCTCCGGCATGTATAGTGGCCTGTCCCTACCGCTTCCGGTTGTCAGTTTCAGCTGTGCACAGAAGCGCTTCACAGGAGGCTCCCAAGCACTGAGGATGTCACCTAGATAGGGGACGAAACGTTTGCAACAAAATCTTCCAGCTCGGCGAACAGAACAGCAACGAACACCCGAGCTACAAATCTTCTCACAAACTTTATACAAGGATCATCCGGCAAACGAGGGAGAAGATGGTGGAAACGTTGGCCTTGAGTTTTGAGTCGTCATTGTCTGAAGGTTTAGTAACAGAGGACTGGAGGTTTGCAAAAGCTGTGCCCTTGTGTAAGAAGGGCATTCCAGATTACCCAGGTAATTATAGAACAATGAGCTTTACGTCGGTTGGAAGAAAACGTTTGAAAAGGATTATAAGTGATAGGATTTATAATCATCGAGCAAGTAACAATTTGATTGGAGATAGTCAACATGATTTCGTCACGGGCAGACAGCACTGAATGTTTTGAGGAAGTGACCAAGCATGTGGATGAGGGTAGGGAACTTGGCGTGGTGTACATGGACATCAGTAAAGCCTTTGAAAAGGTTCCACAACCTAAGCTTTTGAAGAACACGCAGAAGTATGGTATTGAGAGTGGTTTAGCAATTTAGCTTCGAAATTCACTTTCTGTAACAAGAAATGAAGTGGTGGTTGATGGAAAGTATTCAACCTGAAGTCCAGTTACTTGTGGTGTGTCACAACCAAGTGTTTTGGGACAATACCGTTTGTCATTTTTATAAATGACCTGGACGCCAGCGTATGTGAATGGCTTAGTAAGTTTGTAGATGATGCTAAAGTCGAATGAGTAATGGACAGTGTGGAAGAATTTTGTAGGTTGCAGGGAAATTTGGATAAATTGCAGAATTGGGCGAGAGTTGGCAAGTGGAGTTCAATGCAGATAAATGTGAGGTGATATACTTTGGGAAGAATAACAGGGAGGCCTATTGGTGTATGGAAAGACTCTTGGTAGTGTGGACGTGCAGGGGGAACTTGGTATCCATGTGCATTGATCCCTGAAAGTTGCCACACAGATCGATAGAGCTGTTAAGAGGGCATATGGTTTGTTAGTTTGTATTGGAAGTGGAATTGAATTCCGGAGCCATGATGTCATTCTGCAAATGTGCAAAACACTAGTGCGACCTCACATGGGATATTTCGTGTAGTTCTGGTCGCCCAATTACAGGAAGGATGTGGAAGCACTGGAAATGGTGAAGAGGAGATTTACGAGTATTTTGCCTGGTCTGGAGCGAAGGTCTTATGAGGAAAAGTTGAGGGACATTGGTCTGTTCTCGTTGGAGAGCACGTGTCTAAGAGGAGACGTACAAGAAGATCAGAGGATTAGATAAGGTGGACAATGAGAGTCGTTTTCCTGGGATGATGACGTCGTCTTGTAAGAGCGGTCCCAGCTGCAATTTGATTGGTGACAGATTTAAGATAGATGTCAGAGGCAGGTTCCTTATTCAGAGAGTGGTAAAGGCGTGGAATTCCCTGCCTGCCAATGTAGTTAACTCAGCCACCTTGGGAGCATTTAAGCAGTCCTTGGATGAGAATAAACATTATGATGAGATAGTATAGGAGAGGGGTTTACATTAGTTCGCATTAGAATTATTCTCTTCTTCCTTTTCTTTCTGATGTCCCGATTCACTCGTTTTCTTATTGTTTTTTTCTTTAGTTCACATTCACTTACGTTCTTATTCATAATATTCTTATTCCCGTATGTTCTTATTACCTTGTGTCCATTTTTGTCTCAGGTTGTAACCTCTTATGTCTTTTTGTCTTATGTTCTTATTCTATTTTTTCTTAAGTTCTTCACCTCTCATGTTGTTGTTCTCCATTGTTCTTATGTACTTATTCTCCTATGTTCTTACTCTGTTCTGTTCTTTTACACTTATGTTTTTATCCTCTTATCGATCACTGGTGTCATGATGGTCTTAATATCTTCTGTTCTTAAACTGTTATAGTATAATTTTGTTGTGCTCCTATTCTCGTGTCGAATGTTCGTATTTTATTATTTTCTTATAATCTTACAATTTTATTTTCTCATGCTCTGATTAATCTCCCTTCACATTCTCTGATGTTGGTTATCTTTGACGTACTCATTCGTTTATTCTAATCTGTTGTTATCTTATGTTCTTATTCTCTTAAATGGTCATTCTTTTCTGCTCTTATTTTCTTATATTCGCAATCTCCTATTCATTTCCATTCTCTTATTTTCTTAGTCTCTTATGATCTCATTTTCTTATATGGTTGCGTTGTTGTACCCTTACGTTCTTATTCTCTTATTCTCTTCTCGTTTAATTCATAGTTTATTAGTTTCATAGATTCATAGTAATAGACCAAGAGTAGGCCTTTTAGTCCGTCAAGCCTGCTCCGACATTCGTTAAGATCATGGCTGATTTATCCATCGTCTGTGCTCCTCATACCCATAATTACCCAACCATGAATATTTTTAGTGAAGGTGCCTCTGCCACCTCATGGAAGCAGACGATTCCTTAGGTTCGTACCTCTCTGAGGAAAGCGGTTCGTCCTCATCTCTGTCCTAAAACTGCTTCTGCTAATCTTGAGGATATCTTAGTCCGAGTCTCATCCCTTGACGGAAATAACTTGACTTCCTCTACGTTATCTATGTATTTCATATGTTTATGTGAAATTGTGAAGGGCTTATGACCGAAACGTCGACTGTCCTACTTCTCAGATGCAGCCTGACATGCAGCACCACACTCTCGACATTATTGACGGCCTTCTGGAAATCCAAGTACATATCATCCACCTGTTCCCCTCCATCCATCGTGCTTGCTTCATCCTCAATTAATTCCAGAAAATATAACAGACACAAGGCTCTCTTCCTGAATCCATACTGTGTCTGTCTGAATGGAACCCTTTACACTAGATGTCTCACTCTTTCTTCATTCATGATTTCCTCCAGCATTTCCCCGACCACAGATATTAAGCTAACTGGCCTGTAGTTACTTCTTTTTCGCCTTCACCCTTTTTGCAGACATTGGCGTGAAATTCGCCGTCGCAGTCCAGTGAATTCTGGTAAATTATCATTAACGCATCGAATGTAGCTTTTACCATTTCTTTGAGCACCCTGGGATGTATTCCATCACGATCAGGCGACATTACTACATTTAGAATCTCTAGCTTGTTCAAGAATAAAACCTTGAATGAGAAAAATTGAATTAAGGTCCTCACGGTCTATCGTGTCCTCAAAGTTATTCCTTGGCAAGTTAGGCATATCTTCCACTGTGAAGACGGACATAAAGTAGTTATTCAGCGCCTCAGCCGTTTCATCATGAACCAGTATCATTTCACCTTTCTCATCCTGCAAGGCAGTTACATCCACTTCAGTAACCATTTTCTGGTTCAAATATTTATAAAAATCACAGTTTTCCTGCATCTGTTTATATTCTGTGTTTGGTTTACATTTAAAATCTAGCTTTCCTTTCTTTGTTGCTTGCTTAATGTTTTTTTTTAAATTCGCAATCTTCCTGTTTCCCAGAAATCTTGGCTTCTTTGTAAACCTGGGCATTTCATTGGATCCCTTCCATTATTTCCTTGATTGGCCAAGGCTGGCTCTTCGTACCGCTGTTATCTTTCTTTTAGACCAGAATGTGCTATCGATGAACATTGTAAAATATCTCTTTTAAAGTCCTCCAGTGTTCTTCAGATATTTCGCCATACAACTTGTTTTCGTCGTCTAATTTCGCCAGCTCCTTCTTCATTCCATAGCTTCCCGTGATTTAGCATAATACACTGATTTTACATGACATCACTTCACCCTCCATTGCTGTCTGAAAATCTATGTTGCTGCTATCTCTCTTTCCGAGAGGCTCTTCAACGACGGTAAGTTCTATTATGTTTGACTTCTGTTATATTATTATTCTCTTAGAGTCTTATGTTCTTCTCTTGCTATTATTCTGTATTGTTCTTATTCTCTTACTCACCTTTTCCTAATTACTTACCTTCTTCAGTTCTTATTCCCTCCAATTATTTTCCCTTATCTTCTTATTCTACAATGCATTTCTCTTCTTATTCTTTTTTTTATTCTGCTCTTATCCTTTGACATTCTTTTTCGCTTATTCATTACTGTTCATTCATGAATGTTCTTATTCTTTTATTACATGTTAGTGTTCGTTTCGGATTCCCTTATATTCTTACTTTCTTATGCTGTTATTTTATTGTGGACCTATTTTCTAATTCTGTTATTTACTTACATAATTATTCTGTTTGGTTGGGTATAGGTTTGCTCGCTGATCTGGAAGTTTCGTTATCAGACGTTTCATCATCACACCAGGTTACGACTTCAGTGAACTTTCGAAATAATTACTGGTGGCGTAGCCCATTTTCTTTTTCGATGTTTGAGTTTCCTCGAATTGGTAATGGAATTTTCTGAAGTGACGTCAGTTCCTATGGTGAAATCATTTCTTGTTTTTTTTTCTCTGGGCGTGGTAAATGGGATCCAAGTCTATGTGATTGTTGACAGAGTTCCGGTTGGAAAGGCATGCTTCCAGTAATTCCCATGCATGCCTATGTTTGGCTTGTACTAGGACGTATGTGTTGTCCCAGACGAAGTGGTGTCCTTCCTCATCCGTGTGTAAGGATATTTGTGAGAGTGGATAATTTAGTTTTGTGGTGAGTTGATGTTCATGTTTCCTGGTGGCTAGATTTCTGCCTGCTTGTCCAATGTAGCTTGGGGCAACACAGTAGCTCAGTGGTTAGCATTGCTGCCTCATATTACCAGAGTCCCAGGTTCGATTCCCGCGCCAGGCGACTGTCTGTGTGGAGTTTGCATCTTCTCCCCATTTCTGCCTGCGTTTCCTTCCGGTCCTCCCGTTTCCTCCCACAGTCCGAAGATGTGCAGGTCAGGTGAATTGGCAATGCTAAAATTGTGCATAGGTTAGATGCGTTAGTCAGAGGGAAATGAGTGGGTAAGTTAATTTTCAGAGGATCGGTGTGGACTTGTTGGGCCGAAGGGCCTGTTTCCACAATGTAGGGCATCTAATCTAATGTTAATTACAGTTCTTGCAAGGCATTTTGTAAAATATATTGGTTTTACTTGTTGTCTGTATCTCGTCTCTCAATTTCATGCTCCCATGTCCTTGTTCAGTTCTGTCCTTACAACCTTATGCTCATATAATCTGCCACAGATACGTTCTTATTCACCTCAGTTGATTTCCCTTACGTTTTATGATTTTATTCTCTTACGTTCATCTTTCAAATCATGAATGTTCTTCGTTACCTATTCACTTAAGTTCTTATTCTTTCATTCTATAATTCTCATATTTAAACCTTTTATTATATGTTGCTCTTAAGTTGTTTTTCTCGCATGTTCTTTCTCTCTTATAATCCTGTGAACCTGCTCTCTTTATGGTCGTTTTCACTTGCATTGGAAACTATTCATTTCTTATGACCTTATTTTATGTGTTTCTTTCCTTATTCGTAAACGTGCTTACTATTTAACATCTTGTTCCTTTGTGTTTTTATTCGCATATTCACTTTGTTCTGCTTCTCATTCGCTCTTGTTTTCGTATTCTGTTATGTAATTATGACCTGACTATCTTATGTTTTTATTCTGTGCTCTTTTTATTTTCTTATATTCGCATGTTCTTATTCTCTGTTGTTCCTATTGTCTCATTCCTTTATGTTATTTCTCACTCATATTCTTATTGTAACATTATATAATGTATTTATTCTCTGAGGTTCTCATTATCTTATTCTCTTTTTCTCTCATGATATGATCATATTAATGTCTTACATTCTTATTATCGTATTCTCTTCTGTACTTACCATTGGCTGGTCTTACTTCGAGTAATCTTACGTTCTTACTCCCGAATTTTCTTTTTGTCTTATTCTATTATGTTCCCATTGGATCATGTTGTATTCTCATTTACTCTTATTCGGTTATTCACTTACTGATGTATTATTTTTTAGATTATCAGTGCCTTATGTTCTTATGATATATATTTCTCATGTTCTTATTCTCTCGTTCTCTTTGGCTTGCACTCTTATTCTCTTCATTTTTATTTACTTATGTTTTTATTCTTTTGTTCTTTAATTTTATTATTCGTGTTCTCATTCTTTAGTGCTCTTATCTTCCTGATCCAATATGTTCTTATTCTTTTGTGTTCTTAGTCACTTATGTTCCTATGTTCTTACCCGTTATGTTCTTATTAACTTGTGCTGTTTTTCTCTTTGAATCTTATGTTTCACTCTGCTGTGTTCTTATTTTCAGATCCATAAATGCTTCTATCTTCTTATTCCCTTGTTCTCATATGTTCGTATGCTTTTATGACGTTATTATCTCAGGTTCGTATTATCTTACCAACCTATTCTCGTACCTTCTTGTTCACCTAATCACTTGTGCTCCAATTCTCTTACCTTCTTATGAACCTTGCCTTCCAATTCTATTATAGTCTCATTCACAACGTTCTGAATCTCCTAAGTTTCTATTAACATATATTTGCATTTTCTTATTTTCTCATTCGCATATTCATATATATGTTCTGATTCACTTGTGTTCTGATGTTCTCATTCGCATTTGTTTCCTGTCCTCACGCTCTTGTGTTCTTATTCAATGATGTTTTATGACGGTATTTTCTTTATACTTATTCTGTCACGTTGTCGTTATCGTTTGTTTTTATTCTGTTCTGTTCTTAGATTCGTATGTTCTCCTGTTCTTCCTTTCTTATATTCTCAAATTCTCTTCGTCCATTATGGCCTTGTTCCTTTATGCTATTGCTCACTTGTGTTCAAATTATTTTGTTCTTGAATTCTTTTATTCATGTTTATTTTTACTCTCTGAGGCTCTTATTTTCTTGTTCTACGTTCTTATTCTCTTTTGTTCCTATTCTATTATATTAATTTGTTCCGACGATCTTGCAGTCACATCCACTTAAGTTGTTTTTTACTTATTCTTTTCTTTTCTAATCTTGTGTTCTGATGTTAATATTCATCAAACATCGTATATGTTAATTGTTAATATGTTAATTGTGTTAGTCTCTTATGTCCTTATTATATCATCTTTGCTTTCACTTATGTCCTCAATCGCATATTCACTAAGGATGCGATTCATTTATGTTTTTGTTGTCTTAACGTCGTATTCTCTGATGTTCTGAATCACTTCTGTGCCTACGCTCTTATGTTTCCATGATGTTACATTCTTAATCTGTTCTGTTCATATTCTTTGACTGTTATTACAATCCTAACTCCTTTGTCATCATGTTTCCAATCCCTTATGTTCTTACTCAGTTATATTTTTATTATCCTATTCACTTATGTACACATTCCCTAATATTCTCATTGTCTTATTCTGTTACTGTCTTCGAGCCTTGTTCTCTTAATCTCGCACATTCGTAGACTATAATGATTGTATTTTCTAATGTTAGATTCTTAGTTGTGTCTTGTTCTATTATGTTTTTATGATCTTCATTTCTCATGGTCTAATTCTCTTATTCTCCAATGTTCCTATTTTCGTCTATTCTTGTTATCTTATATTCTCTGTGTTTTATTCATTTCTTCCACTGTTCATGTACTCGCATTCTCTTCTGTTCTGATCCTCTTCTGTTCTTAGGTTTTTAGTCTAAAAGATAAATTGTGTTTTTCAAGCTCTTATTATCTTATGTTCTTACTACATTCTGTTTCTATAATCCGCTTCACGTATATTCTTTATCACCTTTGTTCATGTATCTGCAGTGTTTTGATTTTGTTCCCTTATTGTTGTGATTCTGTTCGCCGAGCTGGGGATTTGTGTTGCAGATGTTTCGTCCCCTGTCTAGGTGACATCCTCAGTGCTTGGGAGCCTCCTTTGAAGCGCTTCTGTAATGTTTCGTCCGGCATGTATAGCGATGACAACACAGAAGCGCTTCACAGGAGGCTTCCAAGCACTGAGGATATCACCTAGACAGGGGACGAAACGTCTGCAACACAAATCCCCAGCTCGGCGAACAGAACCACAACAACGAGCACCCGAGCTACAAATCATCTCCCAAACTCTGTTTCCTTATATTCTTCTTTTCATGATCATAAATCGTCTTATGGTCTTCTCAACTTATGTTCTTATTATCTTGTTCGCTCGAACTCATATTTAAAGCTTTGTTCTCTTATGATATTATGTTGTTTTTGTCTTATTATTTTTCTCTGTATTCTTTATGAGGATGTGAGCATCGCTGGTGAGGCAGCATTTATTGCCCATCCCTAATAGCCCAGCAAGTAGCTGAATGTCAGCCACTTTGTTACTGAGCTGGAGTCACATGTAGGCCAGACCAGTTAAGTATTGACAGGTTCCCTCACTGAAGGGCATTAGTGTGACAGATGGAGCTTTTATTTCGAGCAGAGACAATGTATATAGAGCAAGCATTAGATTTTTAATTCCAAATATTTGTTGAAATCAACTTCCACATTTTGTCATGGTTCGCTGGATTTACAGACACTGATTATACAATTAAGCCATCACATCCCCATCACATTTTATGAGCATGCTCTCTTATGTTATTCTGTTTCTCCTCACATCCGTAGTTATTCATGTATGTTGATTTCCCTTTAATTCTTATGAATTTAATGTCTGCATTTATTTTGTTATTCATAAATACTCTGACGTCTCATTTATCTGAAGGTATAATCCTATTACTCTCTATGCTATTCCCCTCCTACATTTTAAACTCGAATGTGTTTCTTATTTTAAATTCATGTTCCCTTTTGTTATTAATCGCATATTCACTTACGTTCTACTTCCTTTATGTCCTTATTTTCTCATTCACCTATGTGCTTTTTCTCTGGAGTGCTCATTATCTTAAGAGTTTATCCTTTTCTATTTTTATTCTCGTATTTTTCTTAATCTGTTTTGCATTTATATTCTCACTTTCTTACGCTCTTATATTCTTATTATCTTATGACCGGATGCACTTATTATCTGATGTTCTCAATCTCTTATTTGGTCATTGTGCATTCTGTTCTTCCGCTTTTCTTACGCTTTAATATTCTCTTATTCATAATCTCGAGCATTCTTATTTTCTTATTCGCTTGCTTCTGTATGTGCTTATTCTATTATTTTCACAATGGGTCAAGTTAAAATTACACAACACCAGTTTGGAGGTGAACAGATTTCCCTGGAAGCATTATGTTTCGAAGCGCTGCTTCGTCATCAGGTGGTTGTGCACCAGAATCAAAGGGATTTAAAGCAACAAGATTGAATTGTCATGGAATTAAATATTAAACAAAATTAGCTTTAGTCTTTTATCATTAGGAATAATCATGTTATTTTCAGTTCCTTCATATGTCAATCCCAGATTTTTTTAAAAGTTATATGATCAACATAGTTTTAAAAATAGGAGCCATTTCAGATCAGATAATGCATTTAAGGTGTGAGGTTAAAGTCTGTGTCCCAATGTTCGTTCAGACTGATTACATTTCTAAAATGGGATTTTCAGAATCTTAAATGAATAATGCAGTTTTCGCGCAAAATAAAATGTTGTGCAGCAAGTACACATTCATACAAAAAAACTTTATATATGTGTGAGTGCAGGGTAGACCAAGTGAGTGTGTGCATGTGGGTGTGTATGTGGGCATGTGAGTGTCCATGAGAGCGTGTGTGTATGTGTGTGCAATGGGGTATATGTTATTGAAAGGGTGCGTGCGTGGGTTTGAGTGAGGGGATATATGTATGCGCGCATGAGGGAGAGCTTTTGTGTGAGAGAAAGTTTGTGTGAGTGTCCAGGTCTATGGCTGTATGTGTGTGTGTGCGCACGCGCCTATGTGTTTACGTGCACGCCTGTGCTCGTGCTTGCACTTGTGTGCATGTTTGTGAGAGAAATCTCAGTGCAGTGAGGTCACCTGTAGTGTGACATGAACTCAAGTTTACGCTTGACGCCATCCCCATGAGTACCAAACTTGGCTGGCAGCCTCTCCACGGCCACTTTGCATTTTTGCCTAGCTCACAGTCAGTCTTGGAGGATGGAAAACCGAAGATTCAAGGCCGAATGTCCTGGACCACTGAAGAGCTCCCCGACTGCGAGAGAACACTCCTGGTTGGTGATTGTTTCCGGTTTCGACTCAGATTTTGTTGTTGCCTCTGCTCTTTATCACCATAAACACGTATGTCAGTGCACCACGGTTTATGTTGCATTCTCATGGATTCCTGTTCTATTATTGTCTTTTTCATTTTTCATTCTGTTAGTTTGTTATGTCTTATATTGTTATGATATTCAGTTCTCATGTTTTTATTGTCTCGTTCTCTTACTGCTATGCCTTTACTCTGTTTTGTTTTTATTCTCTCGTGTTCTCATGCATTTAATCTTATGCTCTGATTGTATTATTTGCTTGCGTCCTAACTGTCATGATCTTATTCATTCATGTGCCTATGTTCTGATTCTGTTATTCACGGTCTTCTTCTCCAATGTTCTTATTCTCTTATGTTTCTATGTTTCTACTCGGTTATATTCTTATTCACTTATAGATTTTTCACTTCTGTTCTAAAATGTTTATATCTTATGCGTTTAAGTTTATGATCATAAATGTTATTATGTTCTTATTCCCTTATTCTCGTATGTTTTTAACTCGTCATTCACTTTGGTTCTTATTTAGTCACAATGCTATTCTCTTATGTTCTAATTCACATATTGATGTATGTTCGAATTCACCTATATTCTTATTATCTAACTTTCACATTCCCTTATGCCTGTATTTGGATATTCACTTATGTTGTGTTGCCTTCGTGTATTATAATTCGCTTTTGTTCTTGCGGTCACACACACATGTGTTCCTATTCAACTATTTTCTTATTTTCTGTTTAACTTATGTTCACATTATATTATATTCTTATTCAGTCCTATTCTTATTCTCTTATGTTTTTATGCTGTTTGTATCTTATTTTCTCCTTCATTCTTCCCCATGATTTTACGGGCGTATTTTACCAATCACTTATGTTCTTATCCCTTTGCTCTTGAAATATTTTAGAGATGTTCATATTCTTTTATGCTCGTCTGTTCTTGTCTTTGCGTGTTTTTACTCTCTTGTGTTTTATTCTATTCTGTTCATATATTCCTACTGTCCTATGTCCGCTCTAACGTCTCTATTTTTTCTATTCTTGTCTTGTTCTCATTTTAGTGTTCGCAAATGCTATGTCGGTGTTATTTTCTTATTTACATATGATCTTATGCTCTGACCTTGTTAATCACTAATGTTTGTACTGTCTTATCTTCATGTTCTCTTTTTGTTCTTATTCACCGATACACTTATTTTCTAAGTCGCTATTGTACGTATTCCATTATATTCTCATTATATTATGTTCTTATTCCGTTGTGTTCTTCCTCTCTGATATTCTGTTTTCTGTTCTACCCTTATATCCTTATTGTATTATTTTATCAGTCAGTGTTATTCTTATTGTTTTGGTCTTGAATTTGAGTATTCATGTTCTTAATGGCTTGTGCTGTGATGTTCTTGTTCTCCTGTGCGCTTTTCCTCTTGTGTTCTTTTTTCTAAAATGTTCATATATTCCTGATATGTTATGTTGGTCTTCAGATATGCTGTTTTCTCTTTTTTGTGAATTTTCATTCCCTTACGTTCTTATCTGAATATTTACACATGTTCTTATGGTCTTATTCTCTTGTGTTATAGTTCACCTATGATATTATTATTGTACCTTCCATTTCCCTTATGTTTTATTTGCATATTTACTTATGTTCTGATTTGCTTCTGTACTTATTCTCTTTCTTTATTAACTTACGTTTTTATTTTGTTGTGTTCTTATTCTCCAATGTTAATGTACTTATTCTCTTTTGTTGTCGTTTTTTCATTCCCTTATTTTCTTCCTAATTTATTGTCTTATTATTTTATTCTCATGTACTGTCATTCTCTTATGTCCTCATTCTCTTCTTCTGTTATTCATTTGGAGTGTTATCGTCTTCATCTCTAAATTTCTTATTCACTTACGTTTTTATGCTGTTATTTATTATTGCCTTATGTTGTATTCTCACGTATTCCTATTCTCGACAATTCGTTTTCTCCTACGTTAAAATTCTCTTATTCTCTTTTTCTAATATTCATATTCTATACGAATCTTTTGTTTTCATTCTTTTATGTTCATATGCCACTAAACATATTCTTAATTTGTCTGTTTCAAATTCTTACATTCTTATGATTATCCGTGTTATTTTCTCTTATGTTCTCACTGCTTGACGTTCCTATGTTCTGCTCACTTATGTTCTTAGTCAATTACTTTGAATTCTACTTTAATCTCCCAATTTTAGTCTCTTATGTTCTTCTTTTCCTAATCATAAATAATCTTATTTACTTATTCACTTACATTCTTATTCTGCTTTTCTCTAATTCTGATATTCTTTATTTTTTCTCAAATGATCTTGTGTGTTTTTCTTATGTTCTTTTTCTTTTATTTTGCCATGTTGCTGCTCTCTTATGTTCTTGTTCACATCGATTGATTTCTTTTCCGTTCTTATTATTTTATCTTATGTACTCCTTTTCTTGTTCATAAAAGCACTTTGCTTTTGTTTTCTGAAGGTCTTATTCTCGTACCATCGTACGTTCTTATACTCTTACATTTTAAACTCTACTGCACTTTGTATGTCCTCTATATTTATGTTCCTATTCACTTATTTTCGTATTTTCCATTTATGTAATTCTCTGGTTCATGTGCTTATTCTCTAATGCTCTTCTGTTTCTGTTCTCCTGTTTAATTATTCCACTGTGATCCTATACTGTTATGGTCCTATTTGTATATTCACTTACGTTCTTACTCACTTCTATTGTTTTTTTAGATTTCGATCTCATGTTTTTTATTCTATATTCATATTTGCATATTCATAAATGTTCTTATTTTCTTATTCTCTTATACTCGTATGTTGTCATTCTTTTATCTTATTATTCGCATAGGTTCTTCTTACTTTATCACCTTCTTCCCTTTTGTTCTTATTCGCATATATAACTCTGCTGAAATTTTCTATCATTATCATTGTCTTACCTTCCCATTCTCTTATGTTCTTATTCATATATTGACTTATAGTCTGATGTTTTTGTTCCCGTATGTTTTTGTTCACTGTTGTTCTCACAGTCTCACGCTCTTATTTACTTACTCACTTGTGTTTTGTTTTCGTATTTTCGTACATATTCCCTTACGCTGTTCGTATCTTATGTTTTTGTTTCGTTCTGGTATTATTTTCTTATGTTCTCCATCTCTTACATTCTCATATTCTCTTCTTCTGTTATATCCCTCTTCACATATTTATTACTCACTTATGTTCTTCTTCTTTTGATCTCGAATTCTGTCACTCTTTTTTATATGCACTTCTGTTCTTGTTCTCCCATGTTCTTATGCCCTTGTGTTCTTGTTCTGTTAAATTCATATATTTCTCCTCTCTTATTTTCTTATTCACTTATGTTGTTTTTCTCGTTTGTTTTGTGTTTATATTCTCTTCTGTTCTGAGTTTAATATTCATAAAATGTCTTGCGTACTTATTCTACTCCTTCTCTGTGTCATATGCTCTTATCATGTTGTCTCTGACGCTCTTATTATCTTAGATTCCTGTTCTGTAATGTTCTTATTTTCATGTTCACTTATGTTCTGATGCGCATAATACTTAATGTTGTCATTATCTTACTATATTAATCTGTCCTGTTCTAATTCACTTTTGTTATTCTATTCTTTATCATAGTTTTATTAAGTTCTCATTCCCTAATGTCTTACTCGTTCATATGTTATTATCTCATTGTCTTTTGGGCTCATTCTCCTTTGTACTCATGCTCTTATTCTGTTATTCCTTCAGAGAAATATTCTCTTAATCTCTGATTTTCTTATTAGAACTCAGAACATGGAACATCACAGCACAGTATAGATCCTTCGAAATTCGATGTTGTGATTCTCATGCCGTCCATGTCTGAAGTCCATCTCTCGTACACTTTTTATTTTCATCCCCATCCCCATGACCATTTAAATGCCCTTAAATTTGAGGAGTCTGAAACTACTGCAGAGAGTGCGTTCCACGCTTCTACTACCTTCTGAGTAATGGAACTACCTCTCACATCTGTCGTACATCTACCACCCCTCAATTTAAACCTATGTCCTCTCGTGTTAGTCATCAGCATCAGAGCAAAAAGGCTCTCACTGTCTACACTATGTAATCCTCAGATTATCTTGTATGTCTCTATTAAATCACCTACAACGTTCTTCTCTTGAACGAAACTGCCTCAAGTCCCTCAGCCTTTCCTCATGAGATCTTCACGCCACACCAGGCAAAATCCTTGCAAATCTCCTCTGAATCCTGTCCAAAGCTTATACATCCTTCCTATAATGCAATAATCAGAAGTGTAAGTAATACTCCACTTCCGGTCGCACCAGAGCTTTGAATATTTGCAATACGACATCATGGTTCCGAATCTCAATGCCTCCAGTAACAAACCTGACACACTGTTCTTATCAAAACTAACAACCTGAATGGCAACTTTCAGGTACACTGAGACCCATCTCTCTCTGCTCATCTGCACCACGAGGAATCTTAGCATTATCCCAATACTCTTTATTCCTGTTGCTCCTTCTACTTTTCACACTTTCCGCATTAAATTCCATTTGCCACGTAGCAGCCCAGCTCTGCAGCGTATCTGTGCCCCTCTGTAACCTGTAACATTCTTCAGCACTATCCCCAACTCCACCGACTTTGATGTCGTCCAGAAACTCAATTACCTTCCCTTCTGCGCCCTCCTCTTTGCAAAAAATGAAAAATAGCAGTGAACCCCAAAACAGATCCTTGCTCTCCCTTACTCGTAAATGGACTCCGCCATGAAATTTCTCTTCAACCAGCAACAGCTACCACCAGTCTTCTTCCAGCCAGCCAAATTCTGATCCAAACTGCTCACTCACTCTCAATCTCATGCCTCCGTACTTTGTGCAATCGCCGACCGTCTGGAACCTTATCAAACGCCTTAATGAAATCAATATACACCACATCAATCGTTTCAGTCTCATCCACGTGTTTGGTCACCATCTCAAGAACTCAATAAGGTTTGTGACGCATGGCGTACACTTTAGATACTGTATTGATAATACTGAATCAACTTATTCCTCTGCAGATGGGAATAAATCCTGTCTCTTCTATCCTTTTCCAAGACTTTGCCCATAAGCCAAGAAATGCGCACTTGTCAATATTTACCAGGGTTGCCTCTACTCCACTTATTGAACAATGGAATAACATTTGCAACCCTCCAGTCGTCTCACACGATTCCTTTGACAAAGACCAAAATTAAGGCTCTGTATTCTCCTCACTGGCTCCCAGCGAATCCTCGGATAAATCCCATCTGGCACAGGGGTTTAATCAATTTTCAGACTTTGTACAACTGCTAACACTTCCAAGTTACAAACGTCAATTCCATTGAGTCTAGTTGCATTTGTCTCAGTGTGTTCCTCGAAATTATCTTACATTCCTTCGATTTTGATTTCTCTTGTTTTATTCTCTTATTCTGTTGTGCTCGAATTCTCTTCAGTTCTTTTTCTCATACCTTCTGATGACCTTACTCTCTTATCGAATTACTCCTGTACACTTATTTTCTTAAGATTTTTCATCTTCTGTGTCTTTTGTTTGGAATCGTAATCTCCATTTGTCTTTTCTAAGTTCTTATTCTCTTATGATGTTACGTTCTTGATCTCATATATTCTTACTCCCTTCTGTTCCTGTGTTATGCCTCACGTATATTCTTATTTACCAATGTTGATTTCTCTTTAGTTCTAATCATTTTATTACGGTATGTTATCTTAAATGTAATAGTGGCTTGAAGTAGCTTTAATTAGGGCATTATTTGCATCAGTATATTATTTTGGGTTTCAAGGCAGAAAATGTTAAGAGAATGTGGGTTAGAATTAAAATTGTTTGTTGTCTAATGATGAATTTTAGAGTTAAGAGACAAATTGTTTTTTTACGGTGGAAATTAGGAGTTTTCTGTCACTCCTACTTTACCAGATTATGAAGTGAGATGGGAATTTTTGGGTGATTCCTTCATTTAGCAGAAGTGCTCACCGCCGTGTCGAAACAGTTTGGGGCTCGAGTCCATGGTTTCGACGGTTTTAGACAAATCCAATCTGGATTTGGAGAGAGTTGAGTTGATGTTTGGTTGGAAACGTCCAAAACAAATGTAAACACGTGGCAATTAGTGGCCCACAGCTTTAAAAAAAAGTGAAGGTGAGAGTTTAATTTTGGTTACTTGTGTTCGGTTAAATGCAAAGTGAGATAAGTGGCTCTTAATATTGCAAACATCGCTCTGGGATTTGAAGACTATTCCCAAATATTTTTATAAAGTTCAGAAAGACAGAAATACGACACAAGTTTTAAATTAGCAAAGAGGTTAGAATGTGGTTTAACCAATGACAAATGTAATACTGAAAGTGCTAGGGAGTTAATTAAGCAGGTAGGTCTGTCAGAGAAACAAACAACTGCAGCAGAGTTAGAAAAAACACTTATATCACATGTTCGGAAAATGGAGTTAGAAGATAAAGAAAAGGAAATAGAGACATAAAGAGAGAGAGAGATACGAGATAGAAAGAAGTGAGAAGAGACAGAAAGAGTAAGAGAAGGAAAAAATAGAGTGAAAAGAAATAAAGAGAAGGTGCTGAGTTGAACAAGGAGACATCGAAGACAGGGAAATAAGGAATAGTGAGAAAATAAAGAGAAAAGGAGAGAGAAGCTAATCTTCAGAATTTGCACCATTTCCAGGAAAGTCAAGTTAACCAGGAGGATATGAAGAGAGAAGATTGTGATACACACAAATATGTTAAAGCGCATCCACATTTTGATGAGAATGATTTAGAAGCTTTCTTTATTTCATTTGAACAATTGACTCGGCCGTTGGTGTGTTGAAATTGTGGGAAATGTTCGTTCAAACTAGGTTGGTGGGCAGAGCGAGTTAGGTATTTACAGTGCTGTCAGTTGAGTGGTCAAGTGATTATGAAGATGTCAAGCAGTCTGGTTTTGATTACTTATGAATTCGTACCAGAGGCGTATCGACAGCGGTTGAGAAAAGTAAGGAAGGAACAAGGTCAGACCATGTTGAGTTCGACAGAATTAAAAATCGTAATTTTGATATTTGGGTGCCGTAGTTACAATAGCCAAGGCCGACGTGGCTCTCAGAGAGATTAATGTTCTGGAGGAGTTTTGAAGAACTCACTCTCAGAGATGACAAGAATTTGTGTGGATGAACAATAACAAATAAGCGAGAAGAGCAGCAGAGTTGGCAGATGAATACGCACTGTTGCATAAGGCAACGTTCAGCTTTTGACAAGAAATCCATCCTGTGAGGGACAGAAATTTGGAGAAGTACTGATCTCAATCTACAAAACAAAATTAAGAGCACGTTGGCACTAGTCTACAACAGGTTAACAAAAAAGCCCAAGAGGAGGAAAAGGAAGTGTTTCCACTGTGGTAAAGGAGGACACATGAAGTCACTGTACTGGTCATTAAAGTAAGCCACTGTGGGAAAAGATGTGATGAAAGACGCTAAGCCATTGGCATTCGTGAATGTAGTAAGAGAAGCCCCCAAGTAAAATCGAGGAGCTCCCTGGATAGTGCACAGCTTATATATGGGCTGGGTATAGAGTGAGTCCCTGATCTGGAAAATAATTCATCTCTCTGGGTAAAGTTTACTCAGAAAGAACACAGAGATAAGGGAAATGTGTTACTATTTTCAGAGATACAGGATCGAGAGGTGAATGTTTTTACACACGTTCTGATATGTTACCCGAGAGAACAGTGATTTGGGGGATAGTTGCACAGGAATTTAGCGTACATTGTAAGATCAGTTTGGAAAGCAAACTAAAGACAAGTTGGAGTAGTGATCGAGTGTGAGTTCCAGGAATACAGTTTTTTCTTGGGATCTATTGTTCAGTATCCAGGGTGGGAGTGCCACCAGTGTTGTGGAGACACCAACGGAGACCAGGGAATTGAAGAGTTAAAAGGTAAATAACCTGGCATGTTTTCAGACAGTGTAGTAAAACGATCCCGCTATCATAGGTCACTGCACGAAGCAGAATGTGAAGAGAAAGACGAAGAAATTGAGCTTCAATTAGCGGGCACACTGTTTGATGCAATGGTTCAGGAAAACTGGAACTGACAGGGGGTCAGGCAGAAGTGACTAAATGGAAGGCTAATGGACTTACAAATGAAAGACGAGACAATAACAGATATATATGTCGACGTATACTCAGAAAATAAGTCAGAGTTTATTCCTGATGGTTATTTTTTTAAAATGGACACCATGCAGAAGAGCGTAGGGGAGAACTGGGCTGAAATGCACAAGCTTGTGTTGCAAATAGCAATAAAGGAAGTATTCTGGGTAATACATGAACTACAAGTACGAGGTCAATTGTGTGGAAATACGATTCAGGCTGAGGTACGAAATCATTTATATTGGCCTCAAATGCAATGAGGATGTAAATAACGTTTGCCATACATGTCATATTTTTCAATAGCTACGTAAGCCACAGCAGTAATAAAAGCAACAACTTTATTGCCAATTAACACATTGGAAGAAGCTTTCATGCAGGTGATGACTAACTCTGCACATCCCCTCCCCAAATTAGAAGCGAGAAGCAGTGCTTGTTAACCATAATGGAAATGGCAATCAGATTCACGGAGGCAATTCCATTACGGAGGAAGAAGAAAAAAATAATGGTCGTGGAATCAATAGCTTTCTTCACATGGTATAGGCCACCCAGGAATATTCAATCAAACTAAGGCCAAATTTTACTACTCGGCTATCTGACGAAATGGTGGATGGCTCAGGAATGCAGCACTTGAAAACAAGTGCGTTCCATCCTGAATCCCAGGGAGCTTTGGAAAGGAGGCATCAGATGCTGAATACCGTGTTAAGAGAGTACTGCCAGGGTTGCCCGAATGGTTGAGATAAAAGTATCCTATTTGCATTGTTTGCCATTGGGCATGCCCCAAAACAAATCTCCTAAGTTTATGCCCTTTGACATAATATTCGGACATGGAGTGAGAGGCCTTTTGAAAATAATTACGGAGCAATTCATAGGGCCAAAGTAGGAGACCGCGCACTTGGATTATGTATCGGAAGTGATGCAGAGATAAAATTGGGTAGGTGAGTTAGTTAAACAACACCTGAAGTAGCACAGCGTAGAAAGGCACGGGGGCAGATAAAACCTCTGAAATTCGGACGTTTTCCCGTGGGGATGACGTATAACCAGTTGTAACATTCACTCAAAAGCCAGCTATAGTGATCCTTATCAAATTGAGAAGAAAAGTTGAGTCAGGAAAAACTGTCTCATAAAGATGCTGGATTCAGTGTTGGGGTCCCAGCTTCACTTTATACATAAATGATCTGGAATATAAGGCTGGTGGCACACTGGCGAAGTTCGTCGATGATACAAAGTTAGGTGGACAGGCAGGGAGTTCTGAGGGGTTGGGGAGGCTACAGAAAGGCTTGGACAGCTTAGGAGTAAAGTACAAGATATAGCTGATGGAATTTAATGTGAGAGAATGCGAGGTCTAGCACTTTGGAAAAGAACAACACAGGCAAGGACTACTTTATGAACGTTGAGAAAATTCATAAAGCCAAGGCACAATGGGATCTGGGAGTGCTCCTACACTGCGGAGTGATTTGCAGGTTGAGTACGTGGTTAAGAAAACAAATGCATTCTTGTCATTTCTCTCTAGAGGGTTGGAATGTAAAAGCAGTGAGTTGCTACGAAGACGTTATAAAGCTCTGGTTAAGCCCCATTTAGTATACTGAGTCCTGTTGTGGACCAAACCTCAGGAATGACATACTGGCAGGAGAGCTTCTCCAGCGTAGATTCACACAAATGATCGCTGGAATGGTATGTCTAACAAACGATGAATCGTTGAGGATCCTTGGATTGTATTCGTTCGAGTTCAGGAGGATGAGGGGAGATCTAATAGTAACATACAAGATGGCTTGGAAAAGGTGGACGCTAGGAAATTGTTTCTATCTCGTGAGGATACTAGGACTCGTGGTCTCAGCGTTAGACTTAGAGGGTGTCAACTTAAAAAGGAAATCAGGAGACATTTCATCAGCCAGAGAATGGCGGACCTGTGGAATTCACTACCTCGGAGCACAGTGGAGGCGGGGGCATTAAATGTCTTCAGTGAAGAGATTGATAAATTCTCAATCTCACAAGGAATTAAGGGATACGAGTAGTTGGCGTTGAAATGCCCATCAGCCATAACTGAATGGTGGAGAGGACTCGATTGTCCAAATGACCTTACTTCCAATCCTATTTCTTATGGTCTAATGGTCTTATGCGGATAGAAAAAAACCGTGACGGGCATGTAATATGAACACGTTGAAACCTTGTTACAACAGAGAGAGGGCACTGAAAAAAAAGAGTTAATTACTGCCCCACAGAACGGGGAAAACAAATTCAGATGATGGGGATTTCGATGGACTGCAAATTAAACAATGAGGAAGTCCCTGAGTACTGTGATGCGTCAGTGAGCTAACTATCTCGGAAAAAAAACGCAGTTGAAAGATAGCAGCAGTATGACGACAGTGGCAAGAATAACATGGGGAGGACTAATGCCATTGTGCATGGGGTAGAAGTAGGGAATGCTGTTCTGATAAAACAACACCCCTATAGGATTAACCTTTCAAAGCCACGCAAGTGTGGAAGGAAGTGGATGGGAGCTCATCGAAAATATCACCGAACCGACCAAGACTGTACCGAGAAATTTGGATAAGCTAGTAACATTAGGTAGTGGGAACTACAGCGTAGTGATGGGCAGATACCTTTATCAGAGAAATACAAAGAGGTTTGAGCGTTCGTGACTTCAAATAGGTTCCATCAATTCGAAGTGATGCACTTTGGAATGAAAAATGCACCAGCCACATTCCAAAGGCTCACGACCTTATGGCTTATGGCTGCGTTCGGAAACAGAACAGTCCATCCAGATGATGTAGTGATCATTAGTGAGTCATGGGGAGATCACATGCTGCAATTGGCAGAGCTCTTTGAACGATTAAGAGAAGCAAAACTAGCAATAAACTGAAAGAAATCAACATTCACGAAAGCAGAGGAGAGGTTCTTGTTACATAACATCGGTCATGCAATTTGGACACCAACAACATACGCGTTGGAGCTGTACTGCTGTTCGAAGATCATGATGGAATTGAACGCCAGTTGTTTACTGCACACTAAACTCCACACCCACCAGAGAAAATACTCCACCACCGAAAAAAAGAATTATTGAGTTTCGTACTGGCCTTCCAACAATTTAATGTTTATGTGACAGATTGAAATCCTTTTACATTCTTGGAACGAATAAAAGACAAGAATGTGAGTTTTATGCGTTGGAGTCTTTTGTTGCAAACTCTTAATTTAGACATTGTACATGTTATGGCTCATAATAATTTGGTTATAGGTGCGTTATTGCTGATTTAACAGAAAAACTATAGATAAGGTTGAACGGATAACAATATTTTATATATATATATATATGTGTGTGTGTGTGTGCATGCGGGCGCGCGCAGGAATTAATATGAAGTAACATTAAGGCCCAACGCATTTGCTTGCAATGGTGGATAAAACCTGAAAAAAAAACATATCTTCACTGCAATGGTTCATATCGTTTTCGTAAGTGGGGAGATGTTATAAATTTACGGGTGTCAAATGTACATTAAAAAAGAGAGGGAAGGCTGTTTAGCAATGAAAGCTTGCAGGTACCAATCATGTGACTGACTAGCAGTATCAGAGTGTACTGGAAATTTGAAAATATACCATATTTCATTGTAAAACAAATACCCGAATATCGGTTGTTGTTTTTGCAATGATTCAAATTGATAAAAAAAACATCAGTTTAAATAAGGCCCAGCAAATTAAAAACTAATTATTTTGAATTTATTGCTTTGCAAATATCATACCACTGATATAATCCAATGCTTGGGCAGTAAAGAATCAGACATCTTAACAGTTAGACAGAGTGACACTTAATGTCATCGATAGAGTAAACTGTCCACAAATTATTCCCGATCGAAGTTCCTTTCTCATACGAAATATCCTTGAACGAAAATATCAAAGATGACCCAGGGAGACCTATAGCCAGAGGGAGATGGAAACTGTCACTGAAAGCCGTTGTGTGGTTTTGAAATTAAGTTGATGTAATTTTAATACATGGTTATTGGAAAAGTATGTTGCTGTCCAGTTGAAGGCCAATAACAATTAGTTAAGAGAAACTGGGTTTAAAGTTGTAAATGGTTTTGCTAAATGTTCACTTTTAGAGTTAAGGAACACATTTAGTTTTTAAAATGTACTGGAATTCAGGAGTTCTTTGTCACTCATACTGCGACAAATTCTGAGGCGAGGCCAGTTTCCTGGGTGTTTGGTTTGTTCAGCAGGAGGGTTTTCCACGTTGTCGAAGCAGTGTCAAGCAAAACAAAGTTGACACAACCAATTACCGCAGAGTATTCTGAAAAGTTAACAGAATAATCTCAGTGATTCCTATGGGCAGGGACTACTGAACGGCCTTCCCATGCTTCATATGAAACAACGACACCATGTTTTTTTTCTCTGTGACTGCCTTTGGGAGTTTGTGGTGGAAGTTGTACGAGAGGATTAAGGTTGTCAGCATTCCATTGATATGTTATCGTTAGTTATTGTTTATCTGCAGTTGATTGACTATCTACTGATAAATGTACATTCTTGTTAAAAATAGAAATGAAATCCCTGCATTCTGTACGTATTTCTGTGTTTGAAAAAATATATATATATACACACACACACATACAGCCAGATCTGATTGCCATTGCAGTAATTACTGAGGCTAATTGGATTTGTGTTAGCCATGTGAATTGGAAAATATGTCAGCTCGGGAACAGGCAACTGCAATTTGGTGACGACAATAAAACAATTACTATCTGAAAGTTCAGAATGTTTGACGACGAGCAGAAGTGCATTGGCATAGTCGGGTCTGGGCACAACATAGAGTAATAGGGTCATAGAGATGTACAGCATGGAAACAGACCCTTCGTTCCAACCTGTCCATGGCGACCAGATATCCCAACCCAATATAGTCTTACCTGCCAGCACCCGGCCCATATCCCTTCAAATTCTTCCTATTCATATACCCATCCAAATATCTCGTAAATGTTGCAATTGTACCAGCCTCTACCACATCGTCTGGCAGCTCATTCCATAGACGTATCACCCTCTGCGTGAAAACCTTGCCCCTTAGGTCGCTTTTATATCTTTCCCCTCTCACTCTAAACCTATGCACTCTAGTTCTGGACTCCACGACCTCAGGAAAAAAACTTTGTCTATTTATCCTACCCATGCCCCTCATAATTTTGTAAACCACTATGAGGTCACCCCTCAGCGTCCGACGCTCCAGGGAAAACAGCCCCAGCCTGTTAAGCCTCTCCCTGTAGCTCAAATCCTCCAACTCTGGCAACATCCTTGTAAATCTTTTCAGAACCTTTTCAAGTTTCACGACATCTTTCGGATAGGAAGGAGACCAGAATTGCCCGCTTGCAATATTCCAATAGTGGCCTAACCAATGTCTTTGTACAGCCGCGACATAACCTCCCGACTCCTGTACTCAATGCTCTGATCAATAAAGGAAAGGAGACCAAACGCCTTCTTCACTATCTCATCTACCTGCGACTCCACTTTAAAGGAGCTATGACGCGGCACTCCAAGGTCTCTTTGATCAGCAACACCCCCTAGGACCTTACCAATAAGTGCATAAGTCTGCTAAGATTTGCTTTCCCAAAATACAGGACCACGCATTTATCTGAAATAAACTCCATCTGCCACTTCTCAGCCCATTGGTACATCTGGTCAGATCCTGCTATAATCTGAGGTAACCCTCTTCGCTGTCCACTCCACCTCCAATTTTGGTGTCACCTGCAAACTTAATAACTGTATCTCTTATGTTCGCATTCAAATCATTTATATCAATGACAAATGGTTGAGGACCCAGCACTGATCCTTGTGGCACTCCACTGGTCACAGGCCTCCAGTCTGAAAAGCAACCCTCCACCACCACCCTCTGTCTTCTACCTTCGAGCTGGTTCTGAATCCAAACGGTTGGATCACCTCACTTTGCTAACCAGTCTCCCATGTGGAATATTGTCGACCTCCCTGAAAGAAGTCCACAGAGACCCCGTAAACGAGTCTGCCCTAATCAATCCTCTTTGTTAATTATTCAAAAAAGAACTCATTCAATTTAAGGGGACATAATTTCCCACGCTTCACGCCATTGCTGATCATCCATAATCAGTCTTGCATTTCCAAATACATTAAATCCTGTCTCTCAGGATTCCCTCCACAATTTACCTACCGCCGACGTCAGACTCACAGGTCTGTCGTTGCCTGGCTTTTCCTTACCTCCTTTCTTAATTAGTGGTGTCATATTATCCAGCCTAGTCTTATGGCACCTCACCTGTGATGATCGATGACACAATTTTCAGCAAGTGATCCATAAATCACTTGTCTCACTTTTCACAGAGTTCTGTGGTGTGACCTGATCACGTCACAGGGATTTATTAACTTTTAGCCGGTCCAATACATCCGGCGCTTCCTCTTCTGTAACAGTCCTTTTACTGCAGATAACAACATCCATTTCCCCACAGACTACATCTTTCATGCCACAGGTGAAACGTTATCGATGGGGCATGGGCAATTATAATGCGATTAGGCAAACTTAAGATGCATAGAATAGGGTAGCAAAATGTGAGGGATGCAGACAATGGAAATGTGGAGCTGGTTTAAGGAACAGATATTGCGTTTCCTTGATAGGCATATCTCGGTCAGGCAGGGAAGAATTGAAAAGATAAGGGAACCATGAAATACTACAGAAATTGCATCTCTTGTAAATAAGAAGATTGAGGCTCATATGTTGAGAGACAGGGTGGTTCAGATGATGTGATGGAATGGTACCGATTAGCTAGGAAGGATTTAAAGAGATTTTTCAGAATACGAGCAGTCTTCAGAAAATAGAATAAAGGAGAAACCTAAAGCCTTCTGTCGGTATGTGAGGATTAAAATGATGACGAGGGTAGGAATAGGGCCAGTCAAAGACAAAAGTGGGATGTTGACTGGGGACCCTGTGGAGTTGGGCGAAGTACTAAACGAACATTTCCCATCAGTTTCCACTCAGGTAAAGGAGAATAATGTCGGGGAGAAGAATGAGATAAGATATATCAGAATAGAAAGGATCGATGTTAGTTATGAAGAGGTATTGTCAATTCCAGAAAGAGTGAAAGTCGACTAGTCCCCTGTGCTGGTTGTGATTTGTCCGAGGATTCTCTGGGAACCTAGGGAGGAGATAGTAGAGCATTTGGCTTTTATATTTGAGTCGTCATTGTCTACAGGTTTAGTATCAGAGGACTAAAGGATCGCAAACGTTGTGTCCTTGTTCCAGAAGGACAGCAGAGATGACCAAGGTAATTATGTATCAGTGACCCATATTTCTGATGTAGGAAAGGTTTTGGAAATGATTATAAAAGGTAAGATGTATAATCATCTGGAAAGCAATAATTTGATTTCAGATAGTCAACATGGTTTCGTCAAAAGTAGGCAGTGTCTCACAAACCTCATTGAGATTTTTTTTGATAATGTGACCAAGCATGTAGATGAGGGTTGAGCAGTTGACGTGGTATACATGGATTTCAGACAATCCTCTGTTAAGGTTCCATGTGATAGGCTGTTTGAGAAAATGCAGAGGCATGGGATTGAGGGTGATTTAGCCATTTGGATTAGAAACTGGCTTCCTGAAAGAAGGCAGCGAGTGGTAATTGATGGAAAATATACAACCTGGAGTCCAGTTACTGGTGGTGTGTCACAAGGATCTGTTCTGGTGCCACTGCTGTTTGTTATTTCTGTAAATAACTTAGAAGCATCATAGGTGTATGTATGAGTCAATTTGCAGATGACACTGAAGTCGGTGGAGTAGTGGACAGTTTGGAAATATGTTACAGGTTGCAGGGCGACTTGGGTGGACTGCAGAATTGGGTTGAGAGGTGGCAAATGGCGTTCAATGCAGCTAAATGTGAGGTGATGCACTTTGGGAAGAATAACAGGAAGGCAGAGTATTGGATCAATGGAAAGATTGTTGGTAGTGTGGATGTGAAGAGGGATAATGCAGTCCATGTGCATAGATCCTTGAAAGTTGCTATCCAGGTTGAGAGTGCTGTTAAGAAGGCATGCAGTGTGTTAGGTTTCATTTGTAGAGGGATTGAGTTCTGGAGCTGCAATATCATGCTGCAAATACACAATATGCTCGTGTGGATGTATGTCGGGAATAATGTGGAAGCATTGGAAAAAAGTGCAGAGGAGATTTAGATTAGATTCCCTACAGTGTGGAAACAGACCCTTAGGCCCAACAAGTCCACATCGATCCTCCCAACATAAACCCACCCAGACCCATCCTCCTACATTTACCCCAGCAAATGCACCTGGCAATACGGGCAATTGAGCATTGCCAATTCACCTGAATTGCATATTTTGGAACTGTGGGAGGAAACCGGAGCAAACCCACGCAGACACAGGGAGAATATGCAAATTCCACACGGTCAGTTGCCCGAGTCTGGAATTGTAACCGGGTCCCTGGCAGTATGAGGCATCAGTGCTAACTAGTGAGCCAGCATGATGCCTGGTCTGGAGGGAAGGCCTAATGAGTAAGGCTGAGAAACTTGGGTCTGTTCTCATCGGAAAGAAAAAGGCTCAGAGGGGATTTGATAGAGACAAACAAGATGATCAGAGAATTAGATAAGTAGACATGAAAGTCATTTTCCTAGGATGATGACGTCAGTTTGTATGAAGGTACATAACTACCAATTGAGATGTGATAGATTTGAGAGAGAGGTCAGAGGCAGTTTCTTCACTGAGACAGTGGTAAGGGCGCGGGATACACTGCCTGTCAGTGCAGTTAACTCAGCCACATTAGGGAGATCTAATCAATCCTTGGAGACGCACATGGGTGATGATAGTTTCTTGTAAGGGGATGAGCTGAGAATTGTTCAAAGGTCGGCGCAACATTGAGGGCCGAAGGGCCTGTTCAGCGCTGTATTTTTCTATGTTCTGTGTTCTATGTCCTTCCCCACAGTAAGCATTCATACAAAGCACAGGTTTCATATCTCCCCCATCTCGAGCCGCACCAAACAGAGACGGGCTTATTGATTTTTATGGTGTCCCGGTACTATTCACAGACTCCTCTTTGCCCTTAATGATTTTATAAAACCAGTTATGACTGATTTCAACATAGCAGCATGCTGAAATTGAGCTAATTAGAACACAAAACTACAATAGACCGATTCAAATTCAGACGTGTTATCCATTACACCACAGGGCCGACCCACCGTCGACTTCCTTTCATCTTTTCCATGTGTAATGGAGACATTTATATCGGGGGGATACAAGATTACCAAGGTGAAGAACCAGCAAAGATAATTAGCGTCACTGCTTTAATTCAATACGTCACACTTTGTGAAGCAGTGCCTTTCACTGGCAACTTGAACACATTCGTCTTCACGTGCCTCCTTCAGTGTTGCCTGCATGTCTGCTGGACGTTTCCATTGCTGTATTCACAGTCACTAGCGATTACATGATCCACTCCAGTGAAATGTACTTTCATAATCTGAGTCATAGCCTCTTCCTTTCAAGACCCTAAACAAGTTCAGCGAGAAAACTCTGGTAATTTCTGGCCCGGCATCTGGAATCAGACAAGTATCACGTCACCCTTATTGGTGCTGCCCGCTCACCGGATACCAGCGCATCAAAATGAGGCCCTGTGACCACCAGCCTGTTCTGCGCCTTCCTGCAGTACATCTGCTGAACAACATCATATGATCACAGCTCCTCTTTCTTCATGTTGAAATCCAGTGCGATAATATGAACTTTTTCGAAACTTGGAGTGAGAAACTTTGCAGCTGAAGTTTGTTATGGAGTCAACAATAGACACAAGAGTGTCTATAAGTCAGGTTTTAATTTTGCAGTCATCATCATAGGAGGTCCCAGTTTCGGAGTCCGAGTTTGCATCAACCAATATATCATACCTGGATATAATTCCCACTCAGGTAATGAAGATGTATTTCTCTTTTTGTGAATTATTAGAATGAAAATAAATCTTGCTTGCATACAGAGCGCACATCCAGATCCTGCCAGAATCGGTCAGTAATTGTTTCCATCCGTATATAAAGACAAAGGCAGCAGATGCACGGGAAACGACCACCGCAAATGCCCCTCCAATCATATCACCTTTCCGAGTTGGATGTATCTCGCTGATCCTTCAGTGTTGCTGAGTGTAAATCCTGGAAATTCCCCACGAGCTGTATCATGGCTTCATGTCTGTGCTGAGGCGTTGAAAGCTTCAGGAAAGTAATTCATCCCCTCCATCAATGTGGTAATTCTGGATATGCAGTGAATCCTTTCCCATTGAGTGACGACTATACTCCAGGAATCCGTTTCGAAAATTTAAAGGTTCCTATCAGACATCTGCAATCGTTTGAAATAAGTTGAGACGTGGACGAAGACAGTGAAATAAAGTGATAGACAATGATGCCTGGGAGGCATAAGGCACGAAGTGAGCGCGGAACTGATGGTGCAAAACTCAATGTCGGTCCCAATCTTTATACTTACTTAGACATTACAGCTAGTCAATTCACCGCAATGATCTTTGTTCCTCTTGATGTGATGTCCCCTCTGTGTGTACTAACGTGGTTCATGGGCCCCGACAGAATGAACACATCCTCTTTCTCCTGTCACTTTAACCAGGTGAAAATACCAGTTTTAAATAAATGCAAGAAGAGATTATGTTTTTCTGTGCCTTTTCAGTGGAGCATTTTCAGCTATAAATTGTTTGTATTTGAAAATTCGAGGATTGAATACAATTCTCTGTGAGCAACATTGATCCGAAAACACATGTCCAAGGACTGTGAGGAAGTGGTTAAGCAACTCGACATATGGATGAGTAAGGGTGCCTGCCCTGTGGCGCCGTGGCTTAGTTGGTTAAAGCGCTTGTCTAATAAGCACGAGATCCTTGGTTCAACTCCCAGCGGTGCCTGCTTGTCGCGTTCATACTTGGGCTTGGTGTTTCAAGTCTTGGTGAAAATAACTGAACGTCTTTTTGGACTTTCACCCTGTAATGAATTGGTGATCCCGGTGAAGTTCCAACAGTGAATGCCATGTTTTTTTTATATTCCGAACGATTACTTATGTCTGTGGTTTCTTTCCATTATTCCACATGCACTTCTGCTTCTCCTCCTCTTTTATTCCTCCTCCTTCATTCTCAGTTAGGTCGGAATAACGAGATGAGGCAGGAGACGCTGCAGATTTGCCGGAGAATTTTGTGGTAATGGCAGAGATACCACCAGCTGATAACTCTCATTCTCTGATGTCGCCGTTCATACATTTAAACCAACAATATATACATCGTTGTGCTTCTTTATTTGTAGTGTAATTGCATTTTTTTCTGGTGGATTAGGAATTCTATTTTGAATTCGAAACAGTCATAATTGTTTGAGGAAGAAGTGTCGCCTTGCCTGGTTTGAAGTGACACATTATCCGGAGAATGTGAGCCCAGTTCAACGCACTCCAGTCAGTGGGCAAAAATCCTCTCAGCAGCTGCACAGTCAAATTGTCTCGAAATGTCAGACTTTCCATTGAGCCTAAATAGGTAAAGAGTTGTATGGACAGGCATCGTGTCGGAGAATGTGTAACAGGAAGAGGGTGAGGTGGATGCACAAAGACAGAGAGAGTTATATGGAGACACATGCTGAGTTAGACACTGAAATGACCAATTCTCTATTCGACATTGCTGCAAACTGAGAGAAAGGAAATGAAAGAAGGCAATCATTTAAGCACAGCCTTTCACCAACTGAGAGCAACAGAAACAGCATTACAGTCAATAAAGTCCTTCTGAATTTGTAAAGGTGACAGTTGTCTGTCATTGAGATATTTTGATAAAAATCCTGATTCAACAGATAAGACTGATAATTTTCCCAGCATTATTATATAGAAATGTATAAGTAACGAGTTTCTATCGATCTAAAACTTTAACTCAGTTTCTCTCCACAGATGCTGTCAGGTCTGCTGAGTTTCTCCAACAATTCATATTTTTGGTTCAGATTTACATTATCAAAGTAAAATGAAAATCAGCATTCTGTTGATCGCTTCATTTTTAAAACCCATCAGAAAATAAAACTGGTTACACTCTCAGACACAAATATACACTACACCGACTATGCAAATGCAAACCCACTTTCAAATTTAGGCCGTGGCAGACCAAGACCGAAAGTCTCCGTATCGTATTCGAGTCTAAACAATGCATTGGGAATTCACGTTTTCGCGACCTGCCAAATGCACAACTGTCAAATTGACTGGCTGTAACAACAAGCTCCATCGAAACAGCCTGTCCTTCGCAGAGTGGGATCGGGAGAATAATATTGATTCACGGATAAGTTTTCAACTACAAATTCACTCTGACATCACGACCACGTTATTACATCTCAGGAACAGTACCTGACTGTACCGCACCTCAGCAGAAAGTGATAACTTTAGATGCTGGAGATCAAAGTCAACAAGTGTAGCACTTGGAAATCACAGCCTGTAAGGCAACATCTGAGGAGCGGGGAATCGACGATTCAAGCATTCCTGATGAACATCTTGTACGCGAAACATCGAATTTTCTGCTCCTCGCATGCTGCTGGACCAGCACCACACTTTTTGACTCTATTCCCACCTCAGCTGATCTGCTTCGCAAAATTGATGATGAACGTGCCAGCATTCAGTTTGAATCTTCTGTCACATGTTTGACAGCTTGCAACATTCCATTCCTCATAAAACTCAGATCATCCAAATTACTAAATAAAAATAAACTGTGGATGCAGGAAATCTGAAACACAAGCATACTTGCTGGAGAAACTTTGCATTCTCTGATATCAACTGAATAGTTGAACATTAAAATGTGAACAGGAAAAGAAAAAGCCGCAATTTGATAACTGCAACACTTCGTTTCTTCAAAAAAAGACATCATGAAATGCAGTGTTTCGACCAGGCTCTCACCGTCTCAAATACTGATTGGAGTGGGGAAATAAATGTTGGCCCAGTCATTGCTGAACAAATGAATTAAAAGACTTATTGCGTTCCTAATCAGTTTCCACCCCGGCAGACCATGTTAATGTGATCCACAAAGCAGGACAGCCAGGTCCCTCTGTATTTCCGAGTCCTGCAATAGCTAATTTAAATAAAAGGGTCATTATTGAATGTTCCTGCGAACATCTCATTCTCCACTTCATACTGCATTGGTCAATATTTTACTCACAAACTTCCTCATCTCGACATCACTCAATTTTTATATCCTTAACGTTCTCTTCACGGTTTACCTTTCAAACTATTTTCCCAAGTACATGCCCATTTTTATTCAGTCGAAGACTAAGCTGAGATGATGTCTGTTGGAAATCCAAATATCGCTCTATCACACTTTGTCCCTTGTTTAGTGTGTCCGTTAAATTTGTGCCCTCTCGTTTTGAATTCCACCATCCTGGATAAAACCATGGCCTAGGCCAGTCACCGATCCACCCTCAATCATGATTTTATAAACGTCTAGAAGTTTACACACCAGCCTGGAACACTGCCAGGAAAAGCCCCTGCTCAAGCACTCTCTACTTACAACTCAAGCCCTCTCGACACTGTAACATCCTTGTAAATCTATTCTGCACTCTTTCAAGTTTTACAATATCTTTCCTATTGAAGGTGATCGGAATTGTCAACAGTATTCTACATGTGGCTCCACTCATGTTCTGTACAGCCAGAACATGATGTGAACTTCAATAATCAATGTTCTAACTCATGAAGGCTAACGTGCCAAATGCTTTCTTCACGAACTTTTCTACAGACTTTGAGTGCGAGCAGCAGCTAAGGTAAGACAGTTTGTTTTAAAATGCTTTCTTCACGAACTTTTCTACAGACTTTGAATGCGAGCAGCAGCTAAGGTAAGACAGTTTGTTTTAAAATTACTTACGGGTAGCGGGCAGCGGTGTTTTTTTTCTCTCTATACAGAAAGAGCAGGAGCAGCAGGGGGAAGTGACGAAGACCGGAGGGGCAGCCGGGTAGGTTTTTTTTCCCTTCAAAAGCGCGCAGGAGAAGAACCCGAGGCACTACAGAGGTAGTGTCTCCCACCCGCCCTCCTCCTCTAACCTAAATAATAAGACCCTTTGTGGTAAGTAGGTAAGTGCTGCATTTTGCTTGTTGCATTCTTTAGACCCAGTTTTTTTTTATAAAAGGTTACTTTCAGAGGGATGGCAGTGAAGGCAGTACAATGTTCCTCTTGCAACATGTTTGAGGTGAGGGATGCCATGGACGTCCCTGCTGATAACACTTGCAGGAAGTGCACCCATCTCCAGCTCCTCCAAGACCGTGTTAGGGAACTGGAGCTGGAGTTGGATGAACTTAGGATCATTCGGGAGGCAGAGTGGGTCATAGATCGGAGCTTTAGGGAAGTAGTAACTCCAAAGATGGCAGATAGATGGGTGACAGTGAGGGGGACTGGGAGAAAGCAGCCAGTGCAGGGACCCCCTGCGGCCGTTCCCCTCAAGAACAAGTATACCGTTTTGGATACTTGTGGGGGGACGACTTACCAGGGGCAAGTAACGGGGCTCAGGCCTCTGGCACGGAGCCTGTCCCCGTTACTCAGAAGGGAAGGGTGGAGAAGAGCAGAGCAATAGTAATTGGGGACTCGATAGTTCGGGGCACAGATAGGACGTTTTGTGGGAACGAGAGAGACTCACGTTTGGTATGTTGCCTCCCAGGTGCAAGGGTACGTGATGTCTCTGATCGTGTTTTCCGGGTCCTTAAGGGGGAGGGGGAGCAGCCCGAAGTCGTGGTCCACATTGGCACCAATGACATAGGTAGGAGGAGCGCTGAGGATGTTAGGCAGGCTTTCAGTGAGCTAGGTTGGAAGCTCAGAGTTAGAACGAACAGAGTTGTTGTCTCTGGTTTGTTACCCGTGCCACGTGATAGAGAGTCGAGGAATAGGGAGAGAGAACAGTTAAATGCGTGGCTACAGGGATGGTACAGGAGGGAGGGATTCCGGTATTTGGATAACTGGGGTTCTTTCTGGGGAAGGTGGGACCTCTATAAACAGGATGGTCTACACCTGAACCTGAGGGGCACCAGTATCCTTGGTGGGAGGTTTGCTAGTGCTCTTGGGGGGGGGGGGGGAATTAAACTAACTCTGCAGGGGCATGGGAACCCAGACTGTAGCTTTAGGGTGCAGGACCTGGAATGTAGGGAGGTTAGGAACATGGCATCAATTTCAAAGGAGGGTGCCTGTAAACAGGAAAGTGGTTTGAAGTGTGTATACTTCAATGCAAGAAGTATACGAAATAAGGTAGGTGAACTTGCAGCGTGGGTTGGCACCTGGGACTTCGATGTTGTGGCTATTACAGAGACATGGGTAGAACAGGGACAGGATTGGCTGTTGCAGGTTCCAGGGTTTAAATGTTTTAGTAGGGTCAGAGGTGGGGGTAAAAGAGGGGGAGGTGTGGCATTGCTTGTCAAAGATAGTATTACAGCTGTGGAAAGGACGATGGATGAAGATTCGCCATCTGAGGTAGTTTGGGCTGAGGTTAGGAATAGGAAAGGTGAGCTCACCCTGTTAGGAGTTTTTTACAGGCCTCCTAATAGTCCTAGAAACGTAGAAGAAAGGATTGCGAGGATGATTCAAGAGAAGAGTGAAAGTAATAGGGTGGTTGTTATGGGGGACTTTAACTTTCCTGATATTAATTGGGAAAGCTATAGCTCAAGTTCGTTACATGGGTCAGTGTTTGTCCAATGTGTGCAGGAGTGTTTCCTGACACAATATGTCGATAGGCCAACAAGAGGTGAGGCCATACTGGATTTGGTTCTGGGTAATGAACCAGGCCAGGTGTTAGAATTAGAGGTAGGTGAGCACTTTGGGGACAGTGACCACAATTCGGTGACCTTTACTCTAGTGATGGAGAGCGATAAGTGTGCACTACAGGGCAAGAGTTATAGATGGGGGCAGGGAAATTATGATGCTGTGAGGCATGACTTAGGATGTGTGGCCTGGAAAAGTAAGCTTCAAGGCAAGGATGTAATTGATATGTGGAGCTTGTTCAAGGAGCAACTATTGAGTGTGCTTGATAAGTATGTGCCCGTCAGGCAGGGAGGAAAGGGTCGTGCGAGGGAGCCGTGGTTTAATAAGGAATTGGAATCCCTTGTTAAATGGAAGAGGGCGGCCTATGTAAAGGTGAGGCGTGAAGGTTCAATTGGGGCGATTGAGAGATATAAGGTAGCCAGGAAGGACCTGAAGAGAGAGCTAAGAGCAGCAAGGAGGGGTCATGAAAGGTCCTCAGTTGGCAGGATTAGGGAAAACCCTAAGGCTTTCTATAGGTATGTCAGGAATAAAAGAATGACTAGGGTAGGAATAGGTCCAGTCAAGGATAGTAGTAGGAAGTTGCGTGTGGAGGCTGAAGAGATTGGGGAGACACTGAATGAATACTTTTCGTCAGTATTCAATCAGGAACAGGACATTGTTGTCAATGTGAGTACTGAGTCACAATTAAGTAGAATGGATGGCTTTGAGGTATGTAGAGAAGAGGTGTTGGAAATTCTGGAAAGGGTGAAAATAGATAAGTCTCCTGGGCCTGATGGCATTTATCCTAGGATTCTCTGGGAAGCAAGGGAGGAGATTGCAGAGCCATTGGCCTTGATTTTTATGTCCTCGTTGTCTACAGGAGTAGTGCCAGAAGATTGGAGGCTAGCAAATGTGGTTCCCTTGTTCAAGAAGGGGAGTAGGGATAACCCTCGTAACTATAGGCCGGTGAGTCTCACTTCTGTTGTGGGCAAAATCTTAGAGAGAATTGTAAGGGATAGGATTTATGAACATCTGGATAGGAATAATGTGATCAAGGATAGTCAGCATGGTTTTGTGAAGGGCAGGTCGTGCCTCACAAACCTTATTGAATTCTTTGAGAAGGTGACTAAGGAGGTGGACGAGGGGAAAGCAGTAGATGTGGTGTATATGGATTTTAGTAAGGCGTTTGATAAGGTTCCCCATGGTAGACTACTGCAAAAAATACGGAGGTATGGCATTGAGGGTGAGTTGGAGGTTTGGATTAGGAGTTGGCTGGCTGGAAGAAGACAGAGGGTAGTAGTTGATGGCAAAGGTTCATCTTGGAGTGCCGTCACTAGCGGTGTTCCGCAAGGATCCGTTTTGGGACCATTGTTGTTTGTCATTTTTATAAATGACCTGGAGGAGGGGTTAGAAGGTTGGGTGAGTAAGTTTGCGGATGATACGAAAGTCGGAGGAGTTGTAGACAGTGAGGAAGGATGTGGTAGGTTACAGCGGGATATAGATAAGCTGCAGAACTGGGCAGAAAGGTGGCAAATGGAGTTGAATGTGGCTAAGTGTGAGGTGATTCACTTTGGTAAGGGTAATAAAAAGATGGGGTACTGGGCTAACGGTCGGATACTTGGTAGTGTGGATGAGCAGAGGGATCTTGGTGTCCATGTACACAAATCTTTGAAAGTTGCCACCCAGGTAAATAGTGCGGTGAAGAAGGCATATGGCGTCCTGGCTTTTATTGGTAGAGGAATTGAGTTCCGGAGTACTGAGGTCATGTTGCAGTTGTATAAGACTCTGGTGCGGCCACATCTGGAGTATTGTGTGCAGTTTTGGTCGCCATACTATAGGAAGGATGTGGAGGCACTGGAACGGGTGCAGAGGAGGTTTACCAGGATGTTGCCTGGTATGGTAGAAAGATCGTATGAGGAAAGGCTGAGGCACTTGGGGTTGTTCTCATTGGAGAAAAGAAGGTTTAGGGGTGACTTGATAGAGGTGTATAAGATGATTAGGGGTTTAGATAGGGTCGACAGTGAGAATCTTTTTCCACGTATGGAGTCAGCTATTACAAGGGGGCATAGCTTTAAATTAAGGGGGGGGGGTAGGTATAGGACAGATGTTAGGGGTAGGTTCTTTACTCAGCGAGTCGTGAGTTCATGGAATGCCCTGCCACTAGCAGTGGCGGACTCTCCCTCATTATGGGCATTTAAGCGGGCATTGGATAGGCATATGGAGGATAGTGGGCTAGTGTAGGTTAGGTGGGCTTGGATCGGCGCAACATCGAGGGCCGAAGGGCCTGCACTGCGCTGTATTCTTCTATGTTCTATGTTCTATGTGACACCTATTTTCGTGCTCTCGTAATCTTTGCCTTGACTTATAAAGTCGTGCCTGTCTTTTTAACTACTATATTCTGCTGCCTTCACAAATCTGTGGACCCATATGCAAAGTCACTCTTGGGTTTCCCAGTGCCCTACCGTTCTTTGAGTACTCCCATGACGTGTTACTTACAAAATGAATCACCTGATGTTTTTATTGTTATTTTCAGCTCCCCCTATCTGCCCATTTGACAAATCCACCTCTGAAATCCTGGAACCTAAGATCTTCTTCCTCACTGTTCACCACTATGCCAATCTTCATATCCTCCTCAAATTTTCTTATCATTTCTCCAACATTATTTCTGTATTGTTTATGTGCAATCACAAACATTAAGGGACACAGCATTGGTCCTTGTGGGACACCAATGAATACCAGTTCCACGTCTCAGAAACAGCACTTTCCTTTGTCTGCAACCACCCAAATAAGTGTGGATCCAACTTACGACGTGACCCTGTATCCCTTTTATATTAACCCTGGTACCAGTCTCCGTTGTGGGAACTTGTCTAAGACTGTCTAAAATCCTCATAAACTAAATCAATTTCACTATCCTTGTTTACACATCTGATCACTTCCTAAAAAAAATGTAATCTGATCAATCAGGCATGAATTCCTCTGACAAAAGCATGCTGACTCTCGCTGGTCAAACTTTCTCGGAAGAAGTTGCAATTAATTCTCTCCTTAAGAGGCTTTTCCAAAAGTTTCCCTACATGTGATGTTCGAATCACTACTCTGTAATTTGCTGCATTATCTCCGCCAGCCTTCTTGAAAACTGGAACCACGTTAGTAGTCCTGAAATCCTCCAACCACTCCCAGGTGGCTAAAAAGGAATGTGAAACATTGGTCAGAACACGCGTAATTTTCTCTCTAGTCTCACAAAGCAACGTGAGACACAATCGCATCCTGATCTGGGCATTTGCCCAATTTTAGCCTGTCAAAACCACCAATGCCATCTCAGTCACCATGTGAAACGGCTCAAAAAACTCTCAGTCCCTCGTCCCTGCATTCTGTACCCATATATTACAACATAAGGACTGTTCCCCGGCTGCATATGTAAGCTGATTCACTCAGTTATCCCATTTACTGACACAACTGTACTATCATACTGGAGGGAGACCATTCAGGTATTAAAAGTGGGGAAAAAAACTGTTTCAGCCTTTGCGCCTATAAATGCTTCAGCTTCGATAACTAATGGTACATTGTCACAGTGATAAAGGGTTTTAGTGTTATCTATCTGAAGAAAAAGTCACTATGTTCCACCTCCTGCAGATACTCTTGATGGCCCTCTTCCCTCCCATGCATTTCTCAAGGTTGGCCCACAAGCCTCATTCCTGATGAATTGCTTATGCCCTATACACAGATTCTTCTGCTCCTCAGATGGCGCCTGACCTGCTGTGGTTTTCCAGCAATACACGCTCGACTCCGATCTTGATCATCTGCAGTCCTCACTTTTCCTTCTCCATCTTCTAATGTGACCCTTATGTCTAAAGATTAAGTCGCAAAGTAAGGAAAAGTCTTTTCATTCTTTGGCAGTCTCTTGCCTTTTCTCATCAATCGCATCTCATTGGGTCACCTTATTTTTAAAATGACAGCATGCACAATTTCAACAAATTATTGCGTTTCAATGAACAACCATTCAATGCCACTCGGATTTCATGGCCGACCAAGGCAGACACAATTGATCACTAATTTTGTAAATTTCTAATGATTGAAACATCAAATGTCGAAGAGCATAGAAAAGTACAGAACACTACAGGATCTTCGCCCTTTGACATTGTGCCTTCCTTTTATTCTACCCAAAGGTCAAACTAAACTCCATATCTTTCATTTACTGTCATCCGTTGTGCATATCCGATAAATACCAAATGTCACTGATGCATTTTACTCTCCTACCCCTTCTCTCACTGAATTCCACACACCAACCACTCTCTGTGCAAATACATTTACTCTGACATCTCCCCTAATCCTTCCTTCTTTCTTTATAAAATTATGCCCCCTCACGATTAACATTTTCACCCTCAGAAAACGTCTCTGGCTATCCACTCTATTCATGCTTCTCATAATCTTTTACAAATCTATCAAGAAATCTCACATCTGTCTTCGTGCACTTTCTTCATAAATGTTCCCCTTCAGTCCAGGCATAATCCTGTGAAAGCATCCTCTGCAGCCTCTCTATAATTTCAAATTCGTTCCTATAATGAGGTGATCAGAACTGAACCCAATATGTCAACTGCACTCTAACCACAGCTCAATGAACTGCAGCATAACCTTGCAGCTCTTCAACTGAATCCCACTGCTAATGAAAGCCAACATATGATATGCCATCTTCACAATCCTACCAACTTGGGTCCCAACTTTGAAGGAAGGTTCCATAGAACCTGATCAAACGTCTGTTGTTAGTGACAGCTCCTATCAGTAAATGGTCCTCAAAGGGGTAGGGATTGTTGGAAGTTGGTCAATATGGATTTATACAGTAAAGTGGGAAAAATTCTGTCACACTCCTGATTCGTGTTATGTCGATGCTTCACAGAATTGGGAGAGACATGGTTTCCAACAGTGATAGCATTTAGTGCTTCTTGAGGCCACCATATTGCATTTCTAGGCCAGTTCAGTTTTACATTAATGTAAATACAAAAGATATTGACAGTGAAGGAATAGTTGCAGAAACTGCTATTGAACGTCAGTTAGTGATGAATGGATTCTCTCTTCTTGCAAATAGTTATTTCCTGATACATCTGTGCGTTATTGTTACTTGCAGCTTTGAATGTCTTTGCAGCTATAATAATCAAAGACTTTCAATTTTCGTTCATTTTGAATTGGTGCATCTGATGTGGATGCTGAGGTGACTCATTATCTCAGAGCTTTGTTTCTTATGATGCTATGATATATGCTTTCCTTTATTTTTCCTGGCAGAATCCACAATTACATATTTGGTTACTTGTAAAGCAATTCGATGCATTTTACATGCTCACGTAATCCATCTATGTTTTATACAATACCCTTGTATCATCCTCGTTGATTAGATTTCTGTGCATTGACTGAGACTTCCTTCATGACCCCTGTTTAGTTCGGACAGAATTTGAATGAAGGAGCGTTTCTTTATGCAATATGTGCAAATTTCAAGTCGGAGAGGGGCGTTATTAGTCTTTGTAATTGGGCAACGAGACTCAAGAAGTATTTGAAATTTCAGTTGGGCAGCATCTGGCGAACAGTGATCATCGTTCAGTAAAATTTGGGTTATTTATGTATCAGGATAAACGGGTGGACAGTTGATCTAGAAATTGTGGGAAGGTCATAAAAAAAGGAGCAGGCAGTAAGTGGACAAATCAGAATGGAGCGGTTGTTTGAATGTAAATCCAGTATCCACATCTGACAGATGCAAGCATTTTAAAGCCAGTTCGTCAGAGAATATGTCAAAGCACATTCCTGCCAGGATGAAAGATAAGGATTTCAGGATTTGGGAATGTTGGAGGACACGCAATATTGAAACAGCAGTGAACAAGAAAAGGGAAAGCATGTAAGCGTTAGTCTAGACCCTTGCTTAATGTAAAGATAGCAAGGAAAATAAACTTAACGGAGAAATTAGGAGGGGGTAAAGGGGCGATAAAACGTCCTTGGCATTTTGGCATAACGAGAATCACAATACGTTTTTGTATGCATATTAGGACGACATGGTAGGTAGGGAAAGAGGACGCCCTCTCAAGGTGCAATAAATAATTTTAGGTTTCGAGCTTGATAAAGCGGATGAGTCATTTAATGCGTATTTGCGTCTGCATGCTATAACGATAAGAGATTAGACGCTCGAAAAATTTGTGAGGGGCGCGCAGATTTTTTTTGGTATTTCGATATTAATGAGGAGCCATTTGCTACCTTGAGAAAAAAAAAGAAAGTAGATCAATCTCCCCGTCTTGATGAGGTCTATTGCATGGATATAAGGGAGAAAATTCTGGAGATTCCTGGGCCGTCTGCAGAGATCCTTCTACCCTATTTAAATGCATGAAAGGTCGCGGAAGACAGGAGGATAGCCAGTGCCATTTCTACAGTTGAGGAAGAACATAATATATTGTTTGTAGAAATTAGGGTTGGCTGACCTCACGTCAAGGTCTCAAAATAATTGCTTAAGATTCTTACGTGCAGCATTTATCTGAAATTGGAAATGCAGGAGAGTGAGCATGGCTTTATGCGGAGGAGGTCTTGTCCCATAAATCTGTTTAATTTTTTAAAGAATGGTAAAACAGAGGATGGTGTCTCCATGGACTTCACTGAAGTATTTTCCAAGATCTTTCCTGGTGGAATTGGTCAAAAGATTACGCCAGGTGGAACCCAAAGTAAGTCGGACTTTTAAAAGCCAGAGGTAATGGTGAATGGTGTTTTATAGACTGGAATTCTGTGAACACTGGGCGTGCAAATGCACCAATGGAGTAACCACGATTGTTTACATTTAATTTAATGTATTTGAGTTATTATCCACACGTTACCAAGAAACGCTGAAGCATATAGTTTTACATGCTTTCCAGGCAAAACTAAATTGAACTCAATGATGGTAATAGAACAAAATGCAGAATATATCATGTTCAGACAAGAAAAAAGTGTAGAGAAAGATCTATTCTCAAACTCTGTGAGGTGCATTCATAATTTTTATAACAATGCAGCAGATAATGCTCTTGCAAATTTTGGTGTAGAGTTTCAAAGTTTTGTCTCTTCTGCGATCAATCTTTATTTGGGTCCTTTTCCACAAGTGCACAACAAGACAGAGACCACTCCGAACATGGCTTTAACGTGGCCCGCTGAGTATTTCGCTCAGATCAGAAGAGAGGTCAATGATCCGATACATTTCACATTAGGAACAACACTTCTATTCATTTTGCATCATAATGATTGCATGCAACAATGCCATTATTCCTTCCAATTAGTCTGTGCATCAAATCCTGCAAACCACCTGATCAATGAAGGACAGCCCAATCGACAGCCTGACGTCCCCATGTTTACAAGAACCCGTAATCGTCAACTATTGGGTTCTTACAATATATCCCATTATTCATATTCCAAGGTTACAGACACTTTCCATACTTCCTTATCTGTGAGCACTCACTGAATTGTGTTACTCATATTATTCATTGCTTTAGCTACCAAATTCTGCTCATCTTACATTTCCCACTGCCCTCATTACAGGAGATAAAAAGGAGGTTAGTTACTCCAAGTTTCTGTAAAGTTCCTAACATCAGCTCTAAAATAATGCTAATTTGATGTTAAAGACTTTATGCGTACTGTTATTGTGTTCAGTCATTACCGAATCAATTGTGTGCAGTTTCTGTTCCACCTGACATTGGAGGGTCAGTTAGTCACTGCCCTTCTGTCATTCAGCTGCATATTATCACATATTGATTTTTGATATGGAAGTTACTGCCCTTATTCTCCTTAACCCTTCTGCCTAATAGGACAACATTTTTTTAAAAAATTACGAAAATTTATTCGCTTGCACAGCTCAATGAACTTGACTGGTCTTCTCGCGTCTGACAAGACATGATCCCCAAATTATCATTTGTCTATGTAATTGTGCTATTCTATTATTTTTAACAGTTACTACAAAATTAAGGCTGTCTGTTCTCACATTTCTCTTGTAAAACTGTGCCCTGCACGCATCTGCAGGTATTGCTGTTTGCAGAAATACCTGTTAATAAGATCGTAAGATACTTTGTTCAAAGTAGACACTGCTACCTTGACATTACTTTACGACAGACCAGCCATTGTGCTAACAAATTTCCTCAGCTAGCTGAGCATCGAGTATTTAATTCTGTTACTGCAGCCATATTTAGGTCAATGGACGACCACAATGTGCCACATCTGACCAGCAGCTGCCGCAACAGTATGCAACTGAAGATCGGGGATCTCTCTGTGCAGCTTGATTCCGGGGATCTGTGGATAATAACTCTTCACCAGTAGTTTTATATCCGGGTATTCCTCTGGAATATCAAGTGATTTTGAAAGACATGATACAAAATGTGTCGCATTATCCATTTTAATTCTCATTCCTCTTTGAATGACACTTCACGCTTCCATCGACATTTTCCTCTTTCAATTGAAATCTGCACCGCACCAGAAGACTGTAATTACTGCTTTCCTGAATATGTATCGCTTTTATTTCCTTGCCACTCGCCCCTGAAACTAATGTTGTGCCCTTACTTTTTAATTATCACATTCTGTTCCGATCTTTCCATTTATATTCTTCTCCTTCCAAGAAACTATAATTTCATTCTAATCTAGCATCATTGTATACGTCTCCACTTGAGTTCTTGCATGTTATGTTAATGCAAAATTGCTGATATTCCGGATTTGTGAAGTTTAAAAGTATTAGACTTTGTTGTAGAATCATTAATGCACAGTCAACTTTCCATTTGTTCAACCACATCGAAAGTAATACGTGAACGTTGTTGTAGATTAACTCCCCGTCACGTTGGATTGTCATGCAAAGGTTTCATAACCATAACAGATAACATCATCAGTGCAACGTCCGTGAAGTTTTCTTGATATTTATATGCGTCGGTCTGTTCAGGTGGGTGGCATCACCTCTGGTTTTGACTTGTAGTGGTTTTAATGTGGGATCTATGTCAAAATGCTTCTGTGTGCTATTACGGGTTGAAATCTAAGCCTTTAAGAATTCTCATGCGTGTCACTGTTAAGATTGTCCAAGAATTCTGACGTTGATCATGTGAATATGTGCTGCTGTTTGCCTGTGTGTGCTGGGGCACATTACAGGTGTCTTGTATCGTATATATTTTAGTGTTGCTATCATTTTTATCACAATGTTTTAACTTGTAAATAACGCGAGGAAGAAAGGAGGGAAGAACAAAACTGCGAAAAAGGAAGAGTCACTGGCACCACCAATCAGGAAATATTCCTGTCTAGATCATACAATAATGAAGAATGCTGAGAACTCAGTTACAAACTATCTTGCAAATCTGGTTGACACAACATTTACTGAAAATGTTTGGTGCATGGTGTACTCATGATTATCTGTGAAAGATGTATTAAAAACCGGGAAAAA
This sequence comes from Chiloscyllium plagiosum, assembly GCF_037043375.1. Lineage (NCBI taxonomy): Eukaryota > Metazoa > Chordata > Chondrichthyes > Orectolobiformes > Hemiscylliidae > Chiloscyllium > Chiloscyllium plagiosum. The sequence goes on from NW_028270146.1 coordinate 112,745,374, forward strand.
AACACACATTGTTCCATGTGTCAGCTAAACAAGCAAATTGAAAGCAAAAATGTTGATTGTGCAAACTGCTATCTGTCTAACTTACGTAAAGAAGAGCAGACAGGATTGTTTCCTTGAGACAAAGGGAACGTGATTGCCGTATGTAGATTTAAGAGCGAGATGGATGGCATGGAAGGGAAGACAACTTTCCCCAAGACGGACGGATGAATTACCATGGACATGGACTTACAGTAAAGGGAGAGAAGTTTCAGGAGACTTCTCAGGATTTTTAACGGCAATGTTGATGGAAATGTCTACCTCGATGACTGTAAGTGTGCAGAACTCTCTTAGTATTTCAGAAATATTTAGAACTGTACTTGCAATGCAAATACATTGGTCGAGGGCTCAAAAGCAAAATTTGTAAAGTTAGTTATAAGCGAAAGTCTCTGCTTTGTTGTTTCTATTCTGTAATCCTCTATAATTCTGTAACAAAGAACAAAGAACAATGCACCAAGGAAACAGGCACTTTTGACTTATTGACATGTGTCTCTACATTTTGGTCTTTCACAATAAAATTCTCCTCGGTTGCAGGAAACCTAAGCCACTCTTTCCATTCTGAAAATTTCTTCGTCATCGTGCTTGTAGAATACTGGTATTATATCTGCTTCCACCAGAACCTCCTCCGACAACGCATTCCAAGCACTCACCACCCGTTCAACACAAACAAAATGTGTTTCACACACCTCTCCTAAATGTGCACTGCGGCACCTTGAACCAGTGTTTTTTTTTTTTTTATCGTAACTGACCCCTTATGCTGGGCACAAGCCTCATCCTTTCCACTCTACCAATGTCAGTCACAAATTTGTAAAAACATAGTAGGTCACTCCTCAACTTCCTGCGCTCCCGTGAAAGCAAGCCTTCCCTATCCACACTTTCTTTACGGCTCAAACCCCCAAACAGGAAATGTACCAGTAAGTGGGGCAGGACGATGACTTAGTGGTGAGCGGTGTGGTGACTCAGTGGTTAGCACTGCTGCTTCGCAGCGCCAGGGCTCTGGCTTCCATTGCAGTCTCGGGCGTCTGTCTGTCTGTTTTTTCTCCAGGTGCTCCAGTTTCCTCCCAGAGTACTAGGATCTGCAGTTTAGACGAATTGGCCAAAATAATTGCCCATACTTCTTAGGAATGTGTATGCTGGGTGCATAAAAGTCTGTAAAATGCATACTGACAGGGGAAGAACTGTGTGGGATACTCTTCCTAGATGGAGTGTGGACTTGTTCGGCCGAAAGGCCTGTTTCCACACTTTAGGGATTCTATTTTTAAAAACTGTACACTTTCCAGCGCATCCACATACTACTGCTTGTTTGGTGACCAAAACTCTATTCGGTGTTGCGAGTATGGCCTTATTAAATATCGATAAAACTGCTATACTTGTTCAGCGCCCGTTGCAATGAGGGGAGGTGTGCCATTGTCTCTTTTTGATTAGCCCGCTTCTCGTGCTGCCATGTTCAACGATCTGTGGACCTCCACATTCAGTACAGTCAAAATATCAATACCTGAAGGTTTCTGCCATGATTCTATAATTTCCATCTGCGCGTGCATTGGCAAAAAACATCACCTCAACAGTTGTCCCGGTTAAATTCCATCTGCCATTTTTGAGCCCATGTCTCCAAGTGAGTTACATTCTGCTGCGTCCACTGACAATCCCCCTCAGTAACCGCGAATCCAGCAACCTTTATATGGTCTAAAAACTTACGAATTACACGAGCTACATTTCCTTTCAAATCACCCACATAGCTCACGAACAGCAGACGTCACAGCACTGATTCCTGTGGAATACCACGAGTCACAGTTCGCCATTCTGAAAAAAAAACGTCCTTGACCGTGATCACCTACCTTACATGAAGTAGTCAGTTCAGTATTCAACTTGGAAACTCACCCCTGTAACATATGACTTTATGTTTTGTTGCAGACTGACATGAACAACGCATCCAGTATTCCACATATGGCTGAACTAAAATCTAGGGAGAGCAGCGCTATCAGAGTATCGTCTATCTAATATATTTAGAGGTGCAAAATGTGGGCATGGTGATGAGTCATGCTGAGAATCTGGCTGTGCACTGTGAACCTCTTACGCTGTGTCTGAAGATAAGAGACAATGTGCATCCCCTCAAGCCTTTGTGTAAAAGAGGTTTGCGGTCCCGAACCGTGCACGGTGTTTCAATTATTTAATATTCAGAATATTCATGTCTCTGCACAATACTCACATTTTATTCTATTTGATACATGTCGAATTAATAAATAAGAAAATTATTGTCAAGTGCAGTTGTTTTTGAGGTCGGAGTTGCACATCACTCTTCACTGTTTTCTAAGAAAGTGATATGATGACCAGAGCTGAACACTATGCTTCACTTGTAGTCAACTGAATCATCGGCTGGGGCCAGAGCGGTGAACAATGAAAGTGAAGCTTCTTGTACGTATCTTAGAACATCAGGAAACGTGTCATGATGCCTTTCCAGAAATCACCAAAAGAAATGTTGACTAGCACGTGCGAACACTAACAGGGAACCTTATCAGGAGTTTGCTGAACCCATTTTGTTTTAATCTGGCCCAAGGCACAGACATACATTGAAATCATTGTCTCCTCTCGCTCAGTTATTAACTACAGTACCTTCATTATGTTTTAACTTGTTCTCGAATCACTGAACCTCAAAACGTCTCTAGCGTTTGCATGGAAAAAAACATTTTGTGCCATGAACCCAAAATATTGTAGCGGTTTACCATCACAAAAATCAGTTTATCCCATGCAAAACCGACTTCCTTCTGTTTGGGTTAAAATTATTCTGAACAAGAAATCCAGACAAAGTGATGAAAAAATTGTTTTTTTTTACTTCATTCTGCCCACGATCGTGTTTGTTGATCTTTGTGCTTGTCCATTTTTCGTTCTTTCTTTGTTTCGCTCGTTCTTTCTTCTTCCTTTCAGTCTTCTTTCTTTCGTTCACCCCTTCACACTTAATTGTATCTCTCTATCTGTTTGCAGTTACTGCCAGGGTTTGACTTTGTTTTGCCATCATTCCCTCTCTCAGTCTGATTCAATCATGTTTGTTTTATTTCCCCTGTCATTATCCTGTTGTGGAAAAGGTGAGGTCTGCAGATGCTGGAGATCAGAGCTGAAATGTGTTGCTGGAACAGCGCAGCAGGTCAGGCAGCATCCAGGGAACAGGAGAATCGACGTTTCGGGCATAAGCCCTTCCTGAAGAAGGGCTTATGCCCGAAACGTCGATTGTTCTGTTCCCTGGATGCTGCCTGACCTGCTGCGCTGTTCCAGCAACACATTTCAGCATTATCCTGTTGCGATCAACTCCTCCACGTTACTGTTTTCGCCAAATTCCTGGTATGCTGTTGTATGCCTGACCCTGGCATAACTATCCCACAGAATAATGAGGTATTTCCCCATGAATCTGGTTATCGTTTGTAAAATATTTGCAGCTGTGGCTGATCTTCTCTAACAAGTGTTGTGATGCTCTCTGAGGTTTTTTAAAACATGAAAAAAAGAATAAGCTCACCACGAATATGAACGAAACGATTATTGACTTTCTGTGGAAAACAAGCACAACCGTGTTATTGCTGAAATTCCAATTACAGTCAGTTTAGATTTCTAAATATTGTTATCCGTTAGATGCAGATATCTTTCCTGAGTGCAACGCATAAGTTATGAAAATGACCAGCTTCACTCAAAGTATTTAAAGAATGTAGCCTGAACCCTAACTTTATTTTATTTCAAAGGCAGATGTGAGTGGATGTTTGATGTATGATGCAGCTGGTCAAGCCAATCAACCTTAAGCAAAAGAGAACTTATTTTAGCATGGCAGTTAAAACATTCCAAATGAAAGCAGAACTTAGAATAGCCTATTGGAAAACTTATCAGACCCGACACAGTAGCTATTTTTAATTTTCTTTTCTTATAGAATAAGATTCAATAATCACACACTGGCAAAAAAAAAGTTAAGACCAAGACAGATTCTTACAGGCAGGAGGCAACGACATCCACAGAGAAGATCTCAAAAGAATTTCAGAGAACGTTTTACTGGAGTTCCCAACTCTCCTGGTTCGCACAACCTATGACTGTTACAGGTAAACCGAATAGAAAAGAAAATATGTACTGCGGGAAATTAGTACTCCCCTTCCCTTATTAATGCAGACTCTTCGGCAAATCTGCCGTTATGACCTCTCATTTTTCAAAGGATAACATAACATTGGAAAATAAAAGAAATGACTGTTTCATTACTCATGCAAAAACAGAAAACTAACGTGTCTAAAGTTTCTGATAATCATGTACATGTCAAGACAAGACTAGTATTTCTTACACACTTCTCGATAGTAGTTGCAATAATTAGCCTTGACATTATTACAGGTCCCTACAGAATCTGAATAATGCAGAGTGAGTTAACTAACTTGAGCTTTAGCCTCAACAGAGATCGGTTTGAATGCAATGCCACAGTTAATTGAGATACAGCAGATCAAATATTCCATTGAGCCTACCAAATAATGTGGTCATTTTTCTTTTGGACTTCAATCATTAAAGCTGTATGATGTCATTGACGGCAATCCATGTGACTTGTTCTGATTTATGATGACACACCACAGAAGCAGGTCGAACTTGATACAAGCTTCAAGTTTCTTAAGTGTGGACATTGGCAATGACTACAGAGAAAAACAGTTCGCCTCAAGCCAGGAAAAGTCAATGCACCTGTGCAGCAAGACTTGGAAAGAAGTCCAAGTTTTAGCTAGGAAGTTGCAAGAAACATTCATGCAGTACATTATTTATGCCGTTTAATGACATGTTTATTACTGAATCTCCCACGTGGAAAACCAATAATATGTTTCTGTCAAGGTCACACTTCAAACGGCATTAATTGGAATTAATTAATTAATGCAATCTCGACAAAAGCCTGTCACATGTTTGGATAACTGCCGTCAGTGACTCAGAATATTGCAGCTCCAAGTTTGCTCACTGCCTATCAGCACAGGTAGGAGTACGACAGAATGCTCTCCAAATGCTCAAAGGAGTGCAACTCTAACAAGGTTTCAATAGTTCACATCTAACCTAAGGCAAAGCGAGCCCATTTGATGCGGAATTATTCAACGATTTATGACATTTAATTTCTTTATTACCCATGCAATTTGCGAGAAGTTGCATATTCTACAAACTGCACTGCATGAATGAACAATGTTATTTTGACAAAAAAATCTCATCTCGCAATGTACCTCAGGTCGTGACAAAAAGGCATGAGAATGCACCAGGAGCAGAGGACAGATCTCGGCCAGATGTACCATGGCTGATGTCTTGTGAAACTCAATATTTCTACCTTTCTCCCATTATAGTAATCAATTTGCTTAACATTAAATTATCACACGACATCGAGTCAACAGCCGTTGGCAGAAAGTACTTCTGAACATCTCCCACACTTTCTGTCCAGATATGTGTTTGCCACTTCTTCTGAACAATCGGTTCCTATTTTTTTCTGATTATCTATAATACGTATGGAAGCTGCAACAGGTGGATATCGTTCACGTTCATCTCTTTTTTGTTTACCGTTCATCTCTTGAATATTTTGCTTGCAATGTCGCTAAAATTCAAGCCCCGAGGGATAATAAGCGTATTTGTTGTTATTTCTAATGTCACATTAACCTCATGTGTGTCTGTGTGCGCGACAATGCTGGATCACAGAGCCAGTCAGAGAATTCGTATTACCAAGAACTCTGAGACAATTGAAGTGTCATCGAGATGTGGCGCTCATCATAGAATATCTTCAGCATGGAAGCAAGGAATTCAGCACGTCGAGTCCATACCATAGCTCTGAAGAGCATCCCACTCACTCTTACACACAAGCCGATTACTGCCATGCAGCATTCCTACGTCCAATCCACATAAACTCAACATATTTGGACTGTGGGAGGAAACTAATGTAAACACAAGGCGAATGTGCAAACATCACACATACAGTCGCCCGAGGCTGAAATCGATCACGGTTCTCTGAGTCTGTAAAACTGGGTAACAACGGAGCCACCGTGCCACCAAATGGAAGGCAAATGAGAAACAGCATATGTGGAACTAGGAACAGTCAGGGAAGGAACCAGAATGAAAATACTGAATGAATGTTCCTTTGTTGTTCGGCGCGAACAGACGAAACCAATTTGATTGAGAGATTGAAGTGTAGAGTGACTGAGAGAAAAACACGCACGGGAAACAACATTTCAGATATTACCAAAATGAAACAGTGTGGCGTCACTATACATTGGGTCCACATAAATTATCTCAAACACAATGAAAACAGATAAGAAAGTTTTATGATGAACTGTACACAATACTTTTATTTTAACTGATTCACTTCGAACTTTTCCGTAACATATCTGGTTATTTGATCAGTACAATTCAGACCATAAATTCCTCGCCATTCGGATACTACCCCAAGGGCTTGATTTGGACACTGCAGAATCTGGTGCAAAAAACGATACTGTCTTGGTCAGGCAAAGTCTTGTCCAGTGACCTCAAACTCAGTCCTATGCAGAATACTCAAAACAAATGACTTCGAATGGAAGGGGGAAAGAGGTATGAATCACAGCGGTAATGCTATTTACGTAATGTCTAAATGGAAACTGATATTGAGAAGAAAGCTTGAAAACAACGTACAGTTACAGTTGGGTATCTGGATTAAAATTACTGTATCAACGTAACAGGAACTTAGAAGAGTGCGAAGGATCTAATGAAATGCGATGAATGATAATGTTATTTCTCATATAAGTATTGTTTGAGCGAGCCTCACATCAGCGCAGTGCATGTTATTGGAGGATATTCCGAGCAACAGGATTTACATGTATTTGGAAAGCCAAGTGCTGACTGGGCGATCGGCAACATGGCTTTGTGCGTCGGAGATCATGTCTCACGAATTTGATTCAGATTTTTGAAAAACTAACAGAGACAATTGATGAGTACACAGTGGTAGATGTCATCTTTCCGGACTTTAGTAAGGCGTATAACAATGTTCCTCATGGGGGAATGCTTAATGCGATTAGATTTCAGAGAGTACAGCGAGATCTACCGTTTGGGTGCAGAACTGTCTTTATGATAGAAAGAAGAGGCTGGTGGTGGAGGCATCTTTTCAGACTGAAGACATGTGACTGAAGACATTGTGTAGTGCCACAATAACCGGTCGTGCATCAAATGCTTTTTGTTATTCATACAAATGATTTTGATGTGAACATAGGAGGTACAGTTAGCACGTTTGCAAATGACACCAACATTGGAGGCGTAGTGGACAGCGAAGAAGCATAACGGGACGGTGATCAGATGGGCTAATAGGCTGAGAAGAGGCAGGTTGGGTTTAATTTACTTACATACGAGTTGCTGCATTTTGGAAAAGCAAATCGGATCAGGACTTACACACTAAGTAGTAAGATCATGTGGAGCGCAGCTAAACAAAGCGACTTAGCAGTGCAGTTCTTAGTTATTTGAAGGTATAGTAGCAGGAGGATCGGATAGTGAAGAATGCACTTGATATGCTTTCCTTTATTGGTCCGAGTACGAACTATTTGAGTTGGGAGGTCACTTGCGCCTGTACAGGAAAATGATTGGGTCCCTTTTGGAACGTTGTGTGCAATTCTGATCTCCTTCCTCGCGGAAGGATGTTGTGAAATTTAAAAGAGTTCAGAAAGCACTTTACAGGATGTTGTCATGGTTGGAGGATGTGAACTGTAAGGAGAAGGCTGAATAAGCTGGCGCTGTTTTCGCTGGAATGTCGGAGCTAAGGGGTGACGTTATAGATGTTTGTAAAATCATGAGCGGTATGGATAGGATAAATAGTTCTGGGAAGTCCAGAACTATAGGACGTAGGTTGAGGTTGACAGAAGAAACAGACGAAAGGGATCTAAAAGGCAACGTTTTTTTTTCACGCTGAGGCTGCTGGATTAATAGAATGAATTGTCAGGGGAAGTGTTGGAGGCTGGTAAATTGCAGCATTTAAAGCCATCTGGATGGGTACATGCATATCAATTATTTGGAGGGATAAGTGCCAAGTGATGACAATTGAGACCCGATTAGGTTCGGATAGCTGGTGGGAATGGTCGAGTTGGACCAAAGGGTCTTTTTAAATGCTGTATCCCTCCGTGACTCTACCACTTTCTGTCTCTGAGTTGAATTTCCCAAAGTCAGTGCTTTGACCTCTGTCCTTTCTGAGATGCATTGGCGGTTGTACTTAGCTATCCAGAGCCCTATCTCAAAAAATGACCTGATGGGAAAATCGAAATCTGCATGAAATGCCGCAGGGCGTTCACGAATACCAGATGGATATCAGAGCAGATGCAGATTAATTTCAAAAAAGTGTGTTGCGAGTTATTTTTGTGGGACAAATTCGTAAAATAATACAATTAACATGTTACTTCGAAAAGGAAGCAGTTAAAAAGACAAAAGGGGTTATACATACAGGTATCCCCACTTTTCAAAGGTTCACTTCACACAACGTCACTTTTCCAGAAAACCTACATTCATGCCTCTTGTTGCGAAATAAAATAAATCCAAAAATGCACATTTTCCCCTATTCAATTAATGTTTCTTCGCTTTTCGCCATTTCAGCTTATGGAAAATTCACAGGAACGCTCTACTTTCTGATTGCGAGTTATACCAGCATTGAGATTATTTGATTTGGCATGCTGGATTGAGATCATAGCTCATGGAATACACAACGCTTCGAATTTAGCAAAATTAACGTAAAATGCTCAGTGAATCAAGCTAAGATGAAGGTAACTGATGATTATTTCGATCCAATTTTGATGTAGTTCTGGTTCTGTTGTCACTGAATGATCGCAAAATCACTAAAAGTTCAAAGAAATACATCGTGTTGTTAGATTGAATATAAATCGTGAAACTATCTCCATTGACAGAAGTAGAGGACGGTAATTAAAGACAATTGATAACAGAAAACACGTAGAAATGATGTCTAAATCGTTCCTTATGGAAGGGCAGGAAACGATGACGCATGCCTTTCCGGAAAGTGTGGTCATTGTAGTTGCAATAAAGGTAACGGAAAGCAAAAATATTTCTCACATGAAATGTGCACACTTCTGCAAAGAAGTGGGAAGAAAACCAACCTGAGGAACCCTCCAAGATGAATCTTGCCATCCAACACTAGCCTCGGTCCAACAGCCTGAATAAGATCCTTCCATCTGAGCACTAAGGATTCTGCATTCATATTTAGGTCATCCAGTACTGTTTTTGTTGTCATGTTCAACAGGACTTCACCATTAGCGAGTGCCAACCACACCTCATGCGAATTCGATTTGATAATTCCATCGGGTGCATGATTTTTGTTAACATTATCAGGCAAGAGAATCACTATTTCGCATCTCTCACTCTGATGTCACTGCATGTCATCATACAATATTGAGTCAGACAGCATGGAAGCAGACTATTTTGTTCAACTATTCTATGCCGAACAGAATTCATTACTACACTAGTCCCAACCCACAACCCCACTTCCAAACCCTTCAAACTTTACCTGTTCAGGTACTAATTTAAATATATTTTCAACGTTTTAGTTGGATGCCGAAAACAAACTCAGGCAACATGGTCATCAAAGGAATCGTCCTGAGAACAAGACTTAGTCGCTTTGGCAATGAGATCCTCAAATCACCCCAATTTGCAGAAAATAATTAAGAGTAAAAGCAGAGTTTGTAAACTAGGTTTGCTTCATATTTGATTGATTATTTGTTGGACTTTCTACAAATGCTACTGTTTCATGTGTTGTGATAAAAATATTCAACCTCAGTTTTTTTAAAAGATGTGTGTTGAAATATAAAACACATTTGCGTTATAAAACCATAGCAAACTGAAATTTTTGAAGTATGCATTGAGTCATTTAACATTCTTCCCTCCTCCAGATCATGGTTTTGAAACCAGCAGCCTCTGCTGATTTCACATTGAATGGATTAAAAAATTGGCAGTGCCGATCAGCCCAAAACAGTGGTCAACAGATAGCTCTGATGTTTGTGTTCTTGGAGTTGATGGAGTCCTAAAATCGGTAGACAATGTAAACTTCTGAAACAATGAAATGTCTTCCATGAAAAAGCCATTGCTTTTTCATGAACTAAGGTCGATCAGTGCCCATGTTGGTGTTAGCCAACGAATGATATTACATGCGAAGCAAAGATTGCGCTGATATTAATCTTATTTCAGTTGGAATATGTGGGACATGCCATAGACAGTGTGGCCCAACAAATATTGACCGTACATAATAATTTCCTGCTAGTTCAGAGCCAGAGTGACAAAAATGAAAGATAACACACAAAAGGCTCTTCGACCAACTGTGTCTGTACTGGGCAAAAACAACACACGTCGACGTGTTGACACCCTCAAGTTTGAAATACTTATTGAAAATTAATTTCGTATAATTACCTGACCTCATCAACATGGAATGTGCGACAAATACATTGGGCACCACACGTTGCTTTCTTTCCAGCTGAATTAAAGTTTTGTTCTCAACGTCAATTGGTATAGACTGTGACTAATAACGATCTCACTGGCCAAAAGTTCAATTGATGCAAAGGGAAATGATTATATTGCCTGATCATTCCTGCGTTTAAATTTTGAGTTTCAAGCCTGAATATAGTAGCCACATCGCCAAGATCAAAGCAGCAGCTCACGGTAAAAGTGGTCGCACTATTGCCAAGAATAATCAAGTATAAGAGAGTTCTCTTCATCTAATTCTTGTCGGTTCTTAATAATGAAATAAAGAGACACAGAGTAGGAAACAATGGCTCCTTCACGTTTCTCTTTGTAAAGTCCTGTTCATTTCGGAAGCTATTATTCCATTTCTTGATTTTGCTGAGGGAACGTAATTTAATTACAACCCTCAGCACACACACTGAAATTGGTCTCCTTGTCTGACGACCTACAAAAGAAATCAGCGAGAAAGAAATTCTATAACGCCTCCACTTACGCCACCATGACTAAATTGCACATAATATTACACAAAAATAAACCGTATTCAAGGTTTCACTGGAGCATGGTGGCATTTTGCGAGAGGTCGATAGCAGACCTTGCATTTCCACGTTTTAATTCAATTTGCTCTTTAAACCTTAATGTCAAGTCTAATAGAATTACTAACAACGTTCGCTTACAACTTCTTTCAGTTCTCAAGATGTTACGGCTGACGAGTCTCGAAAGCAATCTCGCCAATCTCAAGCGCAGCGGAAGTAAAGGCCGACCACCTCCCCGCAAACCCAGCCCACACGTGAAAACCCAGAACTGAGCTTCAATTACCCTGGGAGCAAGAAATGAACCCATGGTGACAAATACAAAGCCGACTAGACGACGGCAAGACCTCGTGAAGCATTGTGTACGAGACTCACTCACTAGAGCCAATTGGACCTCCTTGACTTGCCGACACTGGCAGATCCGAACTCACAGAAACTTGGAAACGAATCTCAGCCATCGTAGGGACAAGAAACACAGTGACCCCGCATCGTGGATGTCGATTGAACAGGTCGCAGTACGCTCTCGAATGCTCAAGGTAATGAATGGAGCCCAGGAACCAATCACATATCTCCAAGAATAGCAGGCTTCGCTCAAGCACGCCCGGATCGATAAGGTGGAACTGCTATGCAGGAAACCTGGGAGATGTGCTGTATTTCCAGTGAGGTTTAATCTACGAGGGTTCAAATCCCCCTGCCCGAATATATACCTCTAAAGCATAGAAGCTATTGAATGCAAGATGGATGACCTTAAATTTAGATGTATCTTCCAAAGGGAATTTACAGACTGCTGGGCACTCTATTTTCCAGAGACATGCCTCACTCCTGTTGCACCTGACGAGGCATTTCTACCTGAGTGCTTCTTAATTTATTGAATGGAGGGATTGGTGTCCTTGAGCAGAGCATCGCCCAGTTAGTTATGCATTCTAGTCATTCTAGTGCTCAGATGTGGCGATGCTGATGAATTACTACTCTCTGGATCAATAATATCTTACAGTAAACTGTCATCCCTACGACTTACTGCACGATTTCTCCTCTGCTATCCTGAAAGTAGTCTACCTCCCACTGTACACGGAACTGAAGAATGCACCAGACGAAGTGTGCAATGTTCCAAACCATCTTGAGTTAGAATACTTGGAGATCTTTTCCCTTCTTGTTGGTGATTTAAACCAGGCAAACCTTATGTCTCCTGTTCCCACCAAAGGTCTGAACTTTCTTGACCGGAGATATACCACCATCAAAGGTGGCGAACCCATCCATTTATCGTTCGCATTTTTGAACATTCGATCGCAGGGTTGTGTCCCGCTCCCCCCAGCTGGCAAGAAGCAATTGGCATGAGAGGATTTAATATAGAAAGTACTGCAGTATTGATCTGGGCAATGGATGGCGATTGCGGGACTACCTAGAATAAGTGGACTTTGCTCTGTTCAAGCACTTCAGTGTCCAAACTAAGCAAATATGCCAGCACCGTCACTCACAGCGTAAGCGTGCAGAAGACTGTGTGCTGAAGATGGGAATCTGAATGTTTGCAATGTGCACAACATGGACAGAAATGAGAGTTCCTGTCCCAACTGAATTCCACGTCAGAGGTGAACAGGTCTAGTAATCTTGATTTGTTCAGAAAATCCAAGTAAGCCCTTCATAAGTACACATTAATCTGGACACCTTCATTTGAGGCAAGACTTTCATACACAACAGAATACAAAGAGAAGTTGAACATAATTGCGGACAATAATACATCACAACTCGACGAGTTCAAAGCACTGTAAGCTTGTTATCACAGCAGCCTGGGATGCAACGTAACCACGATTACCAGCACAGATGGAAAATCGATCTTCTTATGTGATGACTCACAGACAGCGACTGGCCTGGATTGAATCCATAGCCTTGAACTCAGATCCAGTGCGGACAAGATGGCGGAATATTTTGGGACCTCTTTAACCTCTCTTTACTCCGATCATAAGTAACCACCTTCCAGAAGACAACTGCCAATATGTGGCCAACGGAAAATCATACAGCTTGCATCTCTCTCTTGCTCCCGTTTTCGCTCACTTCCGTAATTTGTAAGCACTTCGATAGGTTCATCATAATTCTCATCAACTTCAGCCCACCAAATTTCCTTGAACTTTTGACATTCGCCAAAATGGACATACATCGAAAGCCAGCAGCACTGTTCATTGCACCGTTCACTGCAGAAATCCATCTGTGACAGTGCTGCCTGTGCAAACTCGAACGTCTCCCCAATTCTGAACTTGATAGCATTGCACTCAGTAGTTGTTGCATTGTCTAAAATCGGGGTCAGAACGAAATATTGTTAAAATACTGTTATTTTAAGAGCACTGTTAAATAGTCTAAGCAAAACAAATTTAGGGTATATAGAAAACATGGGTGTGGGCACGACTTTTTAAATGATTGAGACTATTGACAAATTTAAGCATTGGACTGACGGTATGAAACTTCACATGTTTCAGACTAACAATGTTACATTTGATTGAACATGATCGGGACACTGAAGTTTGCACGTTAAACTGCTAACCGCTGAGTCTGTCAGTACAAGTCTCCATTCTTACGATGTTGCTGATTCCTGTCGACATTCTGTCTTAAAAAAAATATTCAGACCGTTTTGGCAATGTCATGAGCAGGGAAGTGATGAATCGCAGATTTTTGGAGTTCAATGAAACTTCGGAATCGAAACAAAAACATAGTAAAATATCTGAAATGCTGTGAGATGTTGATTGATTTTGTTTCTGGATCTTACACTGGAGAGACGCAATATACACTCGATGGTCAGATTTTAAATTGAGAGCTCGAGTGGGGAAAGCTATGGTGTAACACCTGCTATTTTATATTGCTTTGCCCTGACTTTGTCGGCAGATACACGTGGAATAAGTAAGATATGAATATGAAATATATTATTAGGGAGTTAATGGGCTAGTTTGTTGTTGAAATGGATATAGTTTCAGGCTTCCTGTGATATAGAGCTAGATCCCAACCTCGGTTCCAGAACACCTGCGCTCAATTACCAACTCCTCGAGAGGTACAGAATTACGTATTTAAGCAGGTTGGTTCGCAATATCTGGATGAACACTTCTAATGCATTGAGAGTTTATATATCTTTTAAGCTAACATTAGTTAGTCCGATTCCACCATAAAAGATCCCAGATGGCCTCCTTCTTCAAGGAACCGATTTCCATCCTCGACGTATCAATATTACCATTCAGCACATCTCCTCCTCACCGCACAACTCCGAGCTTGTACCCCACTCTTCCAATCGTAATAAGGACAGAAGCCCCAATCCTCACTTTCTAAAGACCAACCTCCCGATAGAGTGTATCATCCTCCATCATTTACAACCGACAAACGGACACAACTGCCAGGAATATATGTGCCTCCATTCCCATATCTGTGGTCCACACAGATCATTCCCACCACAACTCCCTTGTTGTGTCTCCGCCCCCACCAACCCATCATCCACTCTTGGCGCCTTCACTTAACACCACAAAATTTGTACAGCCTGTGCCTAAAACTGCAGCTCTCATCGCCATCCAAGGCCCAAACGGTCCTTCTTCATTCAAGGCAGATTTTCCTGTACAAAAACACATGTAATTGACTGCGTCCGTTGTTCTCAATGTGATCCTCACTACATTTTGGAGACGGGACACTAAATTGCGGAACGCTTCAGAAAAGATCTCGGGGACACACACTAATCAAACCCACTGTCCTGTGACCGAAAGGTTTCACTCCATGTTCCACCGTGCCAAGGGCATGCAAGTCCCTGGCCTCCTCCTCTGCCAAATTCCAGCCATCCGACGACTGAAAAAAGAATGCATCATCGTCCACCTTGCGACCCTCCGGTCACATAGGAGGAATGTCAATTTCATCTTTTTCCTCATCTGTCCTCCTCCACCTTATCCCAAAATTCACCACTCCATGTTGGTACTGCCATTTTCAACTGACATACCTGCACGCCATCCTTCTCACCCCTCCCCTCCACCCAATGCTCCAACCTGACACACCAACCCAACCAGCTTCTGCGACCTATTGCATTTTCAGCAACGTGACCTCCAGTGCATCCCTCCCATCGATCTTTCAGTTTCGTTTCCCCCTTCACATTCATGATGAAGATCTTATGCTTGTATCGTCGACTTTCCTACTCCATGGATGCTGCCAGACTAGCTGTAAGTTCCCAATACCAAACTTTTTGGCACTGATCATCAGAGTCTGGCATTTGTGTTGCGCAAATGTTGCCTGTCATTTGTCAGCCCAGCCCTCGGTATTGTCCAGGTCTCATTGTATTTGACCATGGACTGTTTCAGCATGCGAGGACTCGTGAATTGTGTTAAAAACTGTGCAGGCACCAGCAAGCATCCTCACTTCTGAGCAACTGATGCTTCTTTGGCCTAGGACACTTCCCTGAGGAATTTCTGCAGGGATGACATGGAGGTGGGACCGCCAACGAATATGACTATAATCTTCTGTACGAGGTATGTCTTCAATCACTGGAGATGTTTCCTCCTAATAACCATTGATCCCAGCTATAATAGAGGTCCCTAATGCCTCTCCTGGTCGAATGCAGCCTTGATGTCAAGGGCTGATGTTACCACAGTACTGGAATTTAACTCCATTTGCCATATTTGAACAAAAATTGTAGTGAGGTTAGGAACTGATTGGTCCTGGTGGAAGCTAAAGTGGGTGTCGTTCAAACATTCAAATATTCCCGGATTACATCTTCTCCACACTGTCATTTAAATTCTGTTGCTTGGTGGCATTGTTGATGACATTTTATATCATTTCACTGATTATCAAGAGGAGGCTGATTTGCAGTAATTGGTTATCTTGGATTTGTTCTGTTTTGTGTAAAAGTTAGACATTGGAAATTTTCTGCATTGTTGGTTATATGCTAGTGTTGGAATTGTGCCAGAACACCGTAGGCCGCGGTGAGATATTTGGTACCCATCACGACCAATCTAGTTGAAATATTTTAAAGTTTTGCTGTGTTGCATGTCAGACTGTATGAATCACTGGAGAATTTGAAAACCGGTTTACTGATTTGCTGTATTTGATGCGCAAAACAGCATTTTGACTGAGTTGAATAGTAGAGTAAACAGTTAATAAAATTAACGAATGCAAATGAGAGGGCAAAGCAAACTGCAATCCTGTTCATGCACGAACTTGAAACCACAGCGAGGTTTATTTAATATTCGTGATGATGAGACATCAATGACGATGCGCAGATAAAGAAAGGCAAAGAACATGAGATCATTACATTTTGCATTAAACTCTGATTTTGAAAGTGGAGGTCAGGACTAGAATAATCTAACAGACTGAAATCGTTAAACTATAAAGAAAATAAGTATTTTGATGACTTAATTTAGACAGTTCTTTGCTCCCATTGTGAAGTGTATGCATACCAATAAGAAATATGTTCTCCTTGAATTTCAGATGTTGCAGACAAGGTGTTATCTCTCAGACGTTTCAATTACCTGGGCTAAGGGCTGTTCAGGAAGTTGAGTCAGTTTAAGTAGCTCAAGTTCCCGATAATCGTCCAATCGGAGAAACAGGTTGGGTTTACATGGTCAGACATGTTCCCTGTGTAATGCTTTCAATTTCCTTTGATGAGTCAGACATCTTTTTCGTAATTATTAAGTAAATATGTGTATAACTGTTTGAACAACGATTATACACTTGGATGTGCTGAGTATTCTTCGTGAACATCTGAACCCGATGTCATGTACATGCAGTTGTTCTGTTCGTTGGAACGATGTAACAGCTTGTGAACAGTCGCCGACAGAACAGGAAAATATTTCCTAATTTTCAAAAAGACATGATCTGGAGGTAAACTGCACGGGTTGTTAGTTCAGGATGCGTTTTAGTGTAGCCGGATTGGATCTTATGTTTGTTAGAGTTCTGTTATTTCTGCATATAATATCAAAATAGAGTAGAATGACATTTATTTTCACATGCACTGCCATGTGCATTTAAAAAGTGATAATGTCACCAATTTGGTGCCAACTTAGGTAGAGATTCTGAACTGCTTGTTACAGAATTGACAGTGTAAACATAACGTTTAACAAAGCAATACAAACTTTAATTCAGGATACAGAATAAACGTAAGCGTATAAATAAAAATGTCTTGAAAAAGTAAACAAATTACAGTTGGTTTGACTGAGTCCATGAAATCCAGGTATCAGAACTGAAAGCCTAGCTGCCTCCTTACCCTGGCCTCTGCCCCGGGGCCCGGCTCCATGAATTATCTGCACAGGCTCTGACTGCCTCCCGCGCCATATTCCGGACCACGATTTCACCACCAGGACTTGGCTGCACTGTGTAAAATTCAAATAGTCCTGGATTATACCTTCTCCACACTGCAATTTATTTTTTTCTTTTTTCCAGCAAGTCTTATATCATGTACTGATACATTTTGTTATTTTGAATCAAACAGAATGTCATTTTAGAACTGTTCAGTTTTTTTTGGTGTTGCTGTACACCCTCAATGAGTGCTGAGTATTGACGGTTTTGATCCATTGTGTATGTTATGCCTCAGTTATTCCTCTAATTCGAGTTTTAAATGGAGGTACTCGAATTACATAGGAAAAGCTTGAGGTTGATAATCTTACTGGAGAGAAGGGAACGGACTTCAGTGCAATTCGAGCAGTAGATAGCATTCAGCGTTCGGTTTTCTTGCTAATGTTCAACCTGTTTTATTTCCATTTTTCATGTTGTGATTGATTTTTTGAATAGTACAGCACAGCAAAATCATGTCTTTTGGCCACAGTGGTAGCATCACTTACAAACAAGCGCCAATGATTCTAATCCCAATTTTTTCAGTACTTGGCACATTGCCTTGTCCAGTTTGGCATCACAAGGTTCACTTTGAGTACAGTGCCTGTTTCTAATAAAAGGACATTCGCCGGCAGAAAGTTCAAAGTTCCCACCACCATCTGTTAATAAGTTTTGGCGGTTTTCTCTCCTCATGCTACAAATCCAATTCAATCGCCTGAATTTGGCTGGTTCACTTGGTGCATCTCCGTTCATCCTGGAGTTCAGGTAGTGTAGTGGAACACAAGGATCTGTTCAAGGGCCACGGCTTTTTGCCATTTTTATAAATGTCCTGGATATGGGTGTGGAAGAATAGGTTAGTAAATTTGTGGATGACACTAAAGTCGACAGAGGTGTGGATAGTGCCAAAGGATATTGTAGGTTAACCTGTAATGTCTTCCATCAGCTCGACAATTTTTGATCGAAACCGCCAAAGCACCCTCAATCTCATGCACAATAAGAAGCAAGTGGAAGCATTGGCAAGGGTTCAGACGAGATTCAATAGAACGTTGCCTTGTAGGGAGGGAATGACTTATGAGGAAAGGCTAAGGAACTTGAGGCTGTTTTCGTTAGAGTGAAGGTTGAGAAGCGACTTCATTGAGACATATCAGATGAGCAGAGGTTTAGATAGCGTCGCCAGTGAGATCACTTTTCCTCGGATGGTGATGGCTCGCATGAGGGGGACATAGCTTTACGGTGAAAGTGAGTACTGCAGATGCTGGAGATAAGAGTCACGATTAGATTGTAACTAAAAAAAGCACAGTCGGTCAGGCAGCATCCGAGGAACGGGAAAAGCAAAGTTTCGGGCAAATGCCCTTCATGAGCAAAGACAGAGCTTGATATTGGCAGGTGATGGGAGAGATGAAAATGGGTTGCTGGAAAATCGCAGCAGGACAGGCAGCATCCAAGGAGCAGGAGAATCGACGTTTCGGGCATGAGCCCTTCTTCAGGAATGAGGAAAGTGTGCCAAGCAGGCTAAGATAAAAGGTAGGGAGGAGGGGCTTGGGGCAGCGGCATTGGAAAAGCGATAGGTGGAAGGAGGCTAAGGTGAGGGTGATAAGGTAAGGGTGATAGGCCGGAGAGGAGGTGGGGGCGGAGTGGTCAGGAAGACGATTGCAGGTTAGGAAGGTGGTGCTGAGTTCGAGGGTTGGGATGGAAACAAGGTGGGAGGAGGGGAAATTAGGAAACTGGAGAAATCTGAGTTCATCCCTTGTGTTTGGAGGGTTCCTAGGCGGAAGATGAGGCGCTCTTCCTCCTCGGAACGCTGATAGGGGAGGGAAATATATCCTTGATGGTGGGGCCCGTTTAGAGGTGGCGGAAAAGACGATGGATGATACGGTGTAAATGGACCTTGGTGGAGTGGTAGGTGAGGACCAGTGGCGTTCTGTCCTGGTGGTGATTGGAGGGGCGGGGCTCAAGGGCGGAGGAGCGGGAAGTGGAGGCGATGCGGTGGAGAGCATCGTCGACCACATCTGGGGGAAAATTGTGGTCTTTGAAGAAGGAGGCCATCTGGGTTGTTCGGTATTGGAACTGATCCTCCTGGGAGCAGATGCGGCGGAGACGAAGGAATTGAGAATATGGGATAGCGTTTTTACAGGGAGCAGGATGGGAGGAGGTGTAATCTAGGTAGCTGTGGGAGTCGGTCGGTTTATAGTAAATGTCCGTGTTGATTCGGTCGCCTGAGATAGAAATGGAGAGGTCTAGGAAGGGGAGTGAGGAGTCTGAGACGGTCCAGGTAAATTTGAGGTCGGGGTGGAAGGTGTTGGTAAAGTGGATGAACTGTTCAACCTCCTCTTTGGAGCACGAGGCAGTGCCAATACAGTCATCGATGTAGCGGAGAAAAGGTAGGGGGTGGTGCCAGTGGAGCTGCGGAAGATGGACTGTTCCACATATCCTACGAAGAGGCAGGCATAGCTGGGGTCCATGCGGGTCCCAATGGCTACTCCTTTGGTTTGGAGGAAGTGGGAGGATTGGAACTCAGCACCACTTTCCTAACCTGCAATCTTCTTCCTGACCTCCTCGTCCCCACCCCCACTCCAGCCTATCACCCTCACCTTAACCTCCTTTCACCTATCGCATTTCTAACGCCCCTCCCCCAAGTCTCTCCTCCCTACCTTCGAGTCTCCTGCTCCTTGGATGCTGCCTGAACTTCTGCGCTTTTCCAGCAACACAGCATCTGCAGTCCTGACTTTCTCCTAGGTGATGGTATAGGACAGCTGCCAGAAGTAGATTCTTTACTCAGCGAGTAGTAGTGGCATGGAACAAACAACCTTAAACAGTAGTAGCCTGGTTAACTCAACTGGCATTTGGATTGGATTAGATTACATTACATAACATTACAGTATGGAAACAGGCCCTTCGGCCCAACACGTCCACACCGACCCGCCGAAACGCAACCCACCCATACCCCTACCCCTACATTTACCCCTTACCTAACACTACAGGCAATTTAGTATGGCCAATTCACCTGACCTGCACATCTTTGGACTGTGGAAGGAAACCGGAGCACCCGCAGGAAACCCACGCAGAACACGGGGCGAACGTGCAAACGTCACACAGTCAGTCGCCTGAGGCGGGAATTGAACCCGGGTCTGTGGCGCTGTGAGGCAGCAGAGCTAACCACTGTGCCACCGTGCCGCCCACAATTGTCATTGCGTCGGCAAGTGTATGAAAATGGAATAGTGCAGTTTAGATGGACTTTAGATTTGTTTCATAGTTCGGTGCAACATTGAGAGCTGAATTTCTGTACTGCACTGTTATAGTCTATGATGACTTGCAGCAGGTGGTGGACGTGGATCAAGATGATTCTGTGAATGTGGATTCTACTGCAGTGGGAAGTGAGGGCAAGGGGATCTCTGTCATTGTTCTGGGAAGAAAGTGAAAGGGCGAAAGGAAAAGCCCAGAGATGGGACAGTCACAACTGAAGGGTCAATCTACTAATATTCGGGGTATTTCTACTTTGAAAGAAAATGAAATCCTGTCAAAGGCTGCTCACTCGAATGTGGTATCACCACAGAAAAACGACAGAGATGGGGAAATTGGGAGAATGGATTCACTCTCAGCTGATAATGTGTCCAGCCATTTGCAGGCGTTACCCCTTAATTATGGAAATGAACAAGGCATCAATATTGACGACTTCTGTTTGACATCTGGTCTGATGTTGGATGGGGAAATAGACAGCGAGGAATATCAGTGGGTATACATGAGCAGGCATTCTAAAGATATCACATAATGCTCAGCAATGATTGTTTCTGTTCAAACAGAAGGACTCTATAAGAACTTAAACCGCCCAAAGGTTGAGAAAGGTGCCAAGGAGCGTGTTAAATCACAGGTTGGCGAGAATTAGTACAGGGCCAGATTAAGGATGCTTAATTCAGTGCAGGAAACAAGTGATAGGCAAAACTGTCAGCTGTATTTCTTGAATTAACCCCAGAAGCTCCTGCGTTTGCTGCTCCACCATATTCCCTGCTCGTCTCCACCTCCAATTGGCACTTGCTAGATCTCACTCATGTCTTTGTAGTTACCTTTTTCTCAGTGTTAATGTCATTACTTCTGATTCTCGATTCTCCTTCTCAAGTTGCCCAGCATTTTCTCTCGCATGATGATCGCTACCCACTTCAACCTTTCGCTGACTAGTCAAGTCGACCTTCCATACTCCTTGCATCAATCTGAGTTTTGTGCTGCAATTTTTTTCGCTGGTCTCAGTGTGCGTCAGCTTCTCCATTCATGCTATTTGACAGCCTTCCAATCATATCTCATTCTGGAAAACTTACCACTTGCCAGGATCCTTACTGTATACAAATTTCCCTTTTGGTACAGAATTTAAACTTTCATGCAATTTGCAAAAACAAAAGTATACTCAGACTTCGTCTTACTCTGCTAAATGCAACTGCAGGTTGACTATGTGGTAGAAGAATTCCCTTTCTCATATAGATCTCGCAGCGACGCTTTTAAATTGAAGAGATCATGACCTCCTTTAGAACAAGGAATTCAGGTGCTTGACTTCATATTGGCACGAGTAAGAGTTTCATGCTGCTTTAGTATTGAAATATGGAGAAAAATAAACAAAGAACAGTATGAAGTTTTCGACTGAGTGCTGTGTATCTGTCATTTTAAATACTCTTTATAATTTGCAGTTTTTAAAATGCTTGCTCTTGAATTTATTATCAGATGAAGTATATGTGCTTGAGGATGACATTCCAGAATTTTATAAAATCATGAAAGGCATTGATAGGGTGAACACTCAAGGTATTTTCCACATTTCGGGATTTCAGACATAGAGTGCATATGATTAACTTGCGAGGGGAATGATACAAAATAAATAAAGGGTTAACATTTTCACGCAGAGGGTGCTGTATTTATGGAATGAGTTGTCAGAGGAAGAGTGGTAGATGCAAGTATAATTACCACATTTAAAAGGTATGTGGACAAACACATGAATGGGAACATTTAGAGGCATATGGGCCAAGTGCAAGCAAACGGGTTTAATTTGGTTTGAAAACCATGGTGAGCATTGACAAGTTGTATCAAAGTTCTGTTTCTGCGCTATGTGACTGTATGAAGCGATAAAGTGAAGCAAAAAGGAAGAAAGTATTATGCAAGTAAATTGATAAGAAATATTAGCACAAGCAACACGAACTTTCTGGACATATAAAAAACGTCAGGAAAGTTCATTGAACATTTGGAGGGTGTGACTCGGTAACTGACTGCAGGGAACAGACAGGTAATTTACACCAGAACTTTACATCATTCCTCACAGGGGAAGGAACTGTAAATATTTCAATGATATAAACAAACTGGTAATTGGAGGAAAGTTCTTGAACTCTCTTTAAGAAAAGGAACAACTTTTTTTTTAACAAACCGATCATGGTAGACAGGCCATCTGCCATTCATAGTTGCTTTTAAAAAAAGTGTTCAGCGAGTGACTGGTGAAACTGTGAAAACTTCGGTGAGTCTATGGATTGCTGGAGTGTTCCAGCGAAACTGGCAAAGCTCCAATGTGGTCCCTGTTTTCAAGAAAGAAACGAGACATGAAGCAGGCACCAATTAACCTAAACATTATTGCTGGGGATTTGCTAGAATATTTTATAAAGGAAAGAATTGCAGGGTATTTCGAAAACTTTCATGTAGAATCAGCATTGTTTTGTGAAAAAGAAGTTATGCTTTCCCCTGTAACATCATGCATAGTTGTTTTTTGAGTACTTTGAGTATGTAACAAGCACATTTGCTGAAGTGGAACTGGTAGACCGGAGGCTTTCCAGAGATTTCCCATAAGGCATCAAAAAATACAGTGTCTTATTCAAGACAAAAGATTGACGGAGAAGATATTTGGATGGGATGATGATTGCTTGACACACAGAAAGTGGAGAGTCAGGGTTGATGTGTCTTTATGTTAAAACGTATCTCCTGGATGACTACAAATATCAATCCGATGGCATCAGCTATTTGCAATCTATACTGATGGCCTGAAGGAAGGAGCTGAGTTGAATATATGTCCAAGTTTGTGGATGACACTGAGAACAAAAAGGCAAGCTGTTATTTAAAGGAGAGAGCTTTCAGAAAATGTGCAGTACAAAGGGATTGTCGTTTTTCTGTGTATGCAACATAACGTGAGCATGCTGATGCAGCAAGTACCAAGGTTTTTTTCCATTTGACTGGAATGAAAGCGTTGAGTTATCACCTAACTCTAAAGTGGTGAGGCATACATTCGTTGTGTTTAAATGAATGAGTGACGATACTTCACAAAATACAAGATATTGTGGGGGATGTATAATGTATAGTTTGAGATTGTGTTTCCACTCCTGGGCGGAGCCTCGAACTCAGGGACATAGATACAGGTTAAGGGCATTGACTTCGAACAGAGATGCAAAAGAATGCCTTCTCACAGATGGTGGTGAATACATAGAATTCCCTAACACTGAGATTTGTGGAGGGATATGACGATTGGGCAAGAAAGTGGAGTTGAGGCATGGAACCAATCAGTCATGTTCTTATTAAATTACAGACAAAAATGTTCAGGGGCCGAATCACCTTCTCCAGTTCCTATTTATCACGTTCCTATCTTCTGTTGTTCGAAAGTAACTGGTTATTTTCCTGTAGGAAAACTTCCAGGACAGCAGAGGGTTTGGTTGAGTTCACACTTAGGGGGGCATGGGGATTGTATTCACAGCGAATTTAGTTTGCAGCATGGCCCAAATCTGCAGCAGAGTTTAGAGAGAGGGTTGGCCGGAAGAGGTTTTGTGGGTGGTGGGGAGTTACTTCCTGACTCAGCCTGGATTTTCTAAGCACATTTTCCAAACAATACATAATCAGCGACGTCTTGTCGACCGAAATCCTGTGTAGCAGGTTTTTAGGGCTAATTGGAACATTAGAACATGGGATTGAGGGGCACCAAATTCAATCCTTTCACAAGACTCTACCAGTAAATATGGTCATCTCTTTGTGCTCCCCGATAGACTATTCTGTCAATACATCATTGTCCCTCAATCACCTGTCTATCAAAAAACAAATGAACTCAGCTTCGATAGAATTTAAATTTCCGACCAACACAAATTTCTGGGAAGGCGAATTACCAACTGACTGAATTCCCAATTTGTGAATTTCTTCTCTGTTCTAACTGAGAGTGTCACTGTTTCATTTTCAAATTCCTCTCCTCCACTGATCACAACAGATTTTAAATGTAAGCAGTTTGATGACATGGCCAATGAAAACGGACTCAGACTGGGTCAGGTTCAGTAAAGGAACAATCAGGCAGATTTTTATAGTCAACCACAAATGAATGTTAGTAACTAACGGAGGAGCATTGTGGATCTGTGGTCAGCATTGCTGCCTCACACCACCAAGGAGTTGGGTTCATTTCCAACATCGGGCGAGCCGCTATGTGAAGTTTGCACAATCTATCAGTGTCTGTGGGTTTTTCGTTCAAATGGTTCAGTTTCCTTCTGCAGTCCAAAGACATGCAGATTATGGTGAATTGGCCATGATAAATTGCCCATATTTCCCAGGGATGTGTAGGCTGTTCGTTGGGTCCCTGTGGGCTCAGTGGGGTGGACTGTTCTGTTTCCACACTGCAGAGGTTCCTTTAGAATTACAATATATTTTGACTACACGAATACCCCGTGGGTAAATATCTGATCCAATGCTCAAGGTTTTGTATGTATGAATAAGATTACCTCTCATTACAAGAGTAACATTTTCAAGCCTCCATAATATAAACTATTCTTCGCAGGAATACGTGAAGTGAAACATCTCTGAACTGCTTTCAATGGAACAATATACTTTCTCAGGTAAGGACATACAACAAGGAATAACTTCACACACAGAAGAGTAGGTTTACTTCAGTTTTCGCAGAGTGTTTTGAGCCTTTAGAACAGTCTTCCCCACAGAGTCTTGGAGGTGGAGGTATTGAATATTTTTGAGGCAAGATTCATGAATTGCAAAGAAGTCAAGAATTATCGGGGAGTGGACATAAATGTGCAGTGTTGGAGAATACATTGACATTGGTACCAAATGACACGGCTCCATATTATCCAGGAATATCGTGCAAAACGAAGAGGTAATAAATTATTTTTTTTGGGTGGGGGTTTGTGATCCCAGGTAGCCGCAATCAAAGCACAGGTTAAGTCGTGCTCTAACCCACTCCACCTACCGATTTAACCTTGATCAGTGGAAATGACAAAACACGGCAAAGGATGAAGGAAATCCCAACGCCCGGGGCACCCGTCAGAAGCATCGGTTGTACCTGCAGCTGCAGCGACAATCGCCTCTGCTTATTCAATGGATCGATCCCTTACCGGCCTAGATTGTGGACTTCATGAAGAGGCGTGAAATGATTGAAGCCATAAAAGAATACATGTTAAGCAGTAGGCCAGACCCAGTTCTCAGCCATGCTCCAAAGACATGAGCAGCAAACTGACAGCCTTGGAAACAGAACAGACAAAGGCAAACGAAGAATAGAAGCGGCAGAGACTGAGATCGATTCCGCTGAGGAGCGGATCCAAAACCCTTGAGAAACAGGCCAGTTCCTTAACTGAATAACTTGACTTTGGCATCAGGGGCAGCATGAAAAAAAATTCTCATCATCGGTCTGCTAGACAGGATGGAAGGCCGTCAGCCAGTGAGTGTTTGTTTGAGAACTGGCTGCCGCGATTCCTTCAATTCGATGCTGAAATGGATTTGATGGAGATTGAGAGAGCCAGTTGGTCTACGGCCCGCAGGCAAGCTCGGATCAGCGCCATCGCCTTGCCCTTGTGTGAATACGTAGTTATGGCAACAAAAAAAGAGATATGGAAGCTTTCAAAACCCAGTGGAAGTTTCGGACGGGTTGACTTCACGAGAGCTTCAGGATTATGTTCTTTCAGGAATTTTCTGCAGCGGTGATTCAAAAAGGAATCTTATCGATGTTATCAAGAGAACTAAGGGAACTCGGGATTCAATATTCCTTCAGTTGCCGAGCGGTGCTCTATATAACTTCCAATAGATCCTCGAACTTACTTGACTCTCCAGTGAAAGCGATACCTTTGTGGACACTTCACAGTGTGCTGGATGATTTAAAAGTACAGATAATCATGTTTTGCATTCTGACAGAATGTTTGATGGATTTTTCTGTTATTAACTAGTGTTATATTATAGTCGGAAATGGGGAGCGTGTTCATTTTATCTTCCTCTGGGTGTGGTGCAAGCTGGTGGTAGTTATCAATGTGTCTGTGATGATTAAATGCCCCCTATGGTCTGCTTAAACCGTTTTTGTGATTAATTGCCCTGGATACTACATTGGTAACCAGTCAGAAGATAATGTTTTGGGGTATGTGAATGCCCCCAGCGTGCTGTGGCTAAATGTGTTTCTTTTTGTGATTTTGTATGTAAGTAGTTTTAGAAGGTTTTGAGAGCATGTTAATTTTAGTAGATTTAGTCTGTGTAGTTTTTAGGCTCTATATTTATTTTTCGTTGATGCTCAGCGATTTATTGTTGGAATTCTTCCTCTCTGGATTTCAAGTATTGTTACAGTGTGTTCTTACTAATGATGTATTAAATGGTGTACCTGGAACATTAAGGGAAGCCATTCGCCAGTCAAGGGGAAAAGGTTACTCTCTCCTCTTAAAAAGGTGAGGGTTGGTATTGCTCTATTGCGGGAAACGCACCTTGATGACAAGAACGTTTGAATTTACAGCAGGGTGCGTTTGATAGAGTTTACTTCTCTTCTCTGAATATCTGGAGTAGCGGAGAAGCCATACTTCATAGGACGAATCTTCCATTTAAATAGTTAGATTCCACAAGACACTCAGAAAAAGTTCATAATCCTCAAAGACTTGATATATAGGAAATAAAACGGCATTTCGAGTGTTTATTTGCTGCGGCACACCCCCTTAAATTCCTGGAAGATGCAATTTCAAATTAAGTAATCTTGTATCGCCCCACATTAATGTACAAG
Source organism: Chiloscyllium plagiosum (assembly GCF_037043375.1). Taxonomy (NCBI): domain Eukaryota; kingdom Metazoa; phylum Chordata; class Chondrichthyes; order Orectolobiformes; family Hemiscylliidae; genus Chiloscyllium; species Chiloscyllium plagiosum. The sequence goes on from NW_028270146.1 coordinate 112,772,626, forward strand.
TCGATTTCAACAGTCTTGTGGACCTCACGGTGGTCAGACGCCCAAAGGTTCCCAATAACCTCTTTGCAAACGAATGAATTCGTAGATTTGTGTGCGGAACTAGGGCAGGCAGATATTTGGAGGAATCTCCAGGTCGAGATTTTACTTTCTTCTCTAACCTACAGAAATGGCAAAGGAGGTTTGATCACTTTCTCAGACCCTGCAGCAATTTAAGATTCGGTGGTGTCCTGTGCAATTGGGAATATTGCCATTTCTAACCATGCAGCGGTATACTTATTGGCTAAGAGCATGGACAATATAAAGGTGCAGAGACACTGGCAAACTGTCCCTTTATTCTGAAGGGTTATAGGTTCACTGTCTGTTTCTATAACGATTCCAGAGCTTCCTGAGGCATTAATTCAGATTCAGCCAGTAATCCATCCACTCTATGGGAAACAGCTCAGGTTTCTGACAAGGAAGTAGTTATTTCTTTGGAAGCTGCAGAATGGGGAGCAGCAGCATTTGCTCGAGATGCGATTGCATGCTGGAGAGAGGGCATACTTCAATTAACCCTAGGTGGCTGAGCGACAGAGGATCACAATGCTTCGGTCTACATTGAATTCCGTGCTCACTCAGAGAGCCAAGAAGGAATTTGCTTTTGTAAAACAAAGGTTGTTTGAGCATGGTGATAAGTCGGGCAAGTGTTTAGCGTATCTTGCCAGGAAAAAAGAGCGTCTCCCAAGTCATCACCTCAATTAGGAAAGGGATGGGGACGCATACATGCGATTCCAAAAAGAGTAATGCAGAAATTCGGTCAGTTAACTCCGAACGATTTCAGACTCAACTTTGTGAGGATAGATTTAGTAAGATGGAGTATGTTTTCAAGAATTTGGATCTTCCATGAGTAACCTCTGTAAAAGTGTCTGCATTAATGCATCATTGCCAGTGCTGGATGTGCAGGACCCTGTGAAGCAATATCAGAGTGGAAAGACGCCCAATCCTGACCGCCTTCCCAATGAATGTTGTCAGGGCCATGTTCAATCACTCATACAGTCATTCTGCCTATCGCCATCCTTAAAAGAGGAAAATCGATCTCTTATTCTGAAGAAAGTGAAACACATAGAGGACTGTGATTTTTACATGTCACGATTAACTGGCTATTTTAAAATCCTATCTGAGACCCACGCATTTAGCCGGGAAACTGTGCTGCCTTCCATTGTCAAAGAGTACCAGACTGACTCTACAAATGGCTATTCTTCCAACAATGTTAGGAGATTACTCAATGTGATTCAAGCGTTTCAACAACAATCTGTAAAGGGCTCAAAGATCTGTTTAGATGCAGAGAAGGCATTTCATTGGGCTGAGTGGTCACGTGTCATCTATACATTAAAACAGTTTGGTCCAGGTGAAGTTTTATCAAGCGGGTGAGGGTGCTTTATAGCGATCTTCTGGAAGCGGTTCTCACAATTGATGTGCGATCCAGTAATTTTCATATTTCTGGAGCCAGTCGACAAAGTTGTCCCCATTCGCCATTGTTGTTCACATTGGTGATAGTGTCACAGGTGGAGGCCGACCATATGGGCTTCACAATGGACTGCAGATCTTCCAACATTATTAAGCGATTACTCAATATAATTCAAGTGTGCCAACAACGATAAGTGGTATTTTTCGATGCAGAGAAGGCATTTGTTTGTGTTCAGTGTTGGTATGTTTTCTATGCATTACAACAGATTGGTCAAGGCGAAGCTTTTTATCACGTTGGTGAGGGTCCTTTATAACGATATTCTGCTCGCTGTTCTCACCAAAGGTGAGCGATCCAATAATTTTCTATAAACAATCTATAATATTGTATCCTTTCGTCAATGTTGTTTACAATGTTGATAGAGCCATTGGATGAGGACACCCGTCGGGACACCAACATATCTGCCCCAGGCATGGGGTAAGAGTCAAATAAGATTACATTGCATGCAGATGATGCTCTTATCTTTTTATCAAATCCCCCAGTATTCGTACCTCACCTGATGCAATGCATCAATTCGTTTGGCGCCTATTCCAGCTATAAGATTAATTTTACAAATTCGATGGCCGTGGCAACTGGTGGTCTTAGGGAAATACCCGATGCCTTAGGTGAATCCCGATTTCGTTTTAAAGGTAGCATGGGGTTGTGAGGTCCTCTATTTAGATATATTCATTGCTCTTTGATCATTCATTTTACGTGAACGTTGACCATTTTTTGTCAAAATTGAAACAAGAGCTTCGAAGATGGGAGGCACTTCTAATATCTTGGTTGGTCAGATAGATCTAGTTAAAATGACTGTCTTTCCTCATTTGTTCTCCCCCGTGTGAATGCTTCCTTTGATGTTTCCCAGACAAATATTTAGGAATTCAATGTCAAGTTTAGCTCTTTAATTTGGCATTATAATTGATACCTTATCGAGATAACAAAATTTCAACTGTCCCACAGACTGTTGGAGGAGGCTGGCCGTCATATTAAAAGCTAACAATTAAGCCCTCTTTTATCCTATGTTAATAACTGGTCCTGTACTCGGCGTCAATATGGTTAGATATTGAAGCATCTCAGGTAAAGTGCTCCCGTATTAGTCTGCTGTTCTTAGAAAAAAAACTATGAAAGTTAAGGAGTATTGTCATAACTCAATAATTATCAATAGTGTTACAAAATGGTGGCAATGCGTCATCTCTCGGACAACACAGCCAAGACCACATTTCTTCCCCTATACTTGGTATACTGGATTGTTAACCAGTAATAATGGATTCTGGGTTTAAAATGTGGGCAGCGAACATGCATCTTGCTTGGCAGATTCAGAATAAGAAAACATCCTACAGTGTGGATACAGGCCAATGGACTCAACAAGTCCACACACACACGAAAGAGCATCCCACCCAGACCGATTCCAGTACCATCCTATATTTACCATGACTAATGCCCATATCCTACACATCCCTGAACACTACGGTCAATTAAGTACGGCCAATTCATCTAACATGCACATCTTTGGACTGTGGGAGGAAACTGGATCAAATCCACACAGACACTGCAAAAACTTGCAAACTCAGCACAGACAGTCTCCCAAGGGAAGAATCAAACTCGAGTTCTTAGTGCTGTGAATCAGCAGTCCTAACCATTGATCTACCGTGCAGTATTTGCGGGTGATACAATGATGTCCTTTTATCAAATAACTGGCAAGTATGGACTACGTTGTGGAGACCTCTTTCTTTTTTGCTCTTTTTCTTCAAAAAAGAACAACACCATTAATGGATCCTGACAGATCCTTTACAGAGAAGAGGGTGTTTCATGTTTAGATCCCACTCTCAGTCAGTCTACTATATCATTAGTTGGAGAGTAGACTGTCAGACGAGCCTGTGTGGCTTTGTGATGTCAAAGAAAGAAAGTTGGTGTTCAGATCTCTTGGGAGACCTGGAAGGATATTTGTAAAAATACAAAGAGGATTTTAATTTGTAATAGGACACATGTCATACAGATAAAGGTGCTTCATCGAGTCTATCTGGCCAAGAGTAGCTCTCGCACTTCAAAGTGGAGTTATCGTCAACATGTCCTAAATACAGAATGACTAGGGACACTCTTATTGATTGCCTGTGGCCTTGCCACAGGCTTCGTATACATTGGAGGGCAGTTTTCGGTTTGATAAGTGAGGGTCTTGGGGACCGAATTGGCGAAGGACCCGGTTAGTGTTTTCCAGTACCTGTCCAGGGTACCTTCTGCAGATGTGCATGGGGAGAAAAAAAGATAGCATCATTAGTTTCTGTGGTAGAAAAAATATTTTGTTGTGTTAGGTGCCTGAAAACGCCTCTGATCTGTAAGGTTGGCATAAGCTGTTCATGGAGCATATCACTTTGGACTTTCTCACAAACAGATACAGGCTTATCTTTCACTCTAATAAGGGCTTTTGTATGGCCATGACGGTCTTTTCTAATGAATCTAATATACACATAGGAAGAATTACGAACGTATGAATGTACACTGTGTAAAGCCCTCGAAGAACGAGACCTGCCATGTCGTTATGCTGAGCTCCATTATTTATTTATCACTTTTATTTATTTTTGTTTTTCTTCAATCCGATGGCTGTATTTACCTTGCTGCTTTGTATGTACATGCCCATTTGTGTAATGCTGCTCAATTTGTACAGTTTTTGAGTTGTGTTGTTATTAGTTTATTATAACATTAATAAATCTCTTTCCCAATAAAAAACATTTTAAGAATTAAAATATTAACATTGTTAGAGAGTCCCAAAGTACTCTCATTAGAGAGACCACAAAATGTCGTTTAAATTAAGGATCAGCACATTTCGGGGGAGGGATGAGTTTGAGAAAGCAGCCTCTTAATGGTAACCTCAGTCAGTGTGGGAAATTCAATCTGTGAATTTGACCTGTCTCTACATGACAAACCAGCCGTCAAGCCAACTGAGTGGGAGACGATTACTAACTGCGATTGGATTTCGAAAACCATAAAATACGTTTAGATTTTTGATTGGTCTCTGTAAAGCATGCTTACTATTACATGATAGGATAAACCTGATAGATTATATTGGCGAGTCAGTCCTCTTGGGAAATGCCTCCCGAACACATCCTCGATGAAAACCTGGGTAAAAGTGCCTGAGTGTCATCTGGTCAGTGACAGGAAAACAAGGGGTTGAATGAATGAAAGTTCCCGTAACATGGAGCTGAGAAAACATACAGATCAGCCGTGATCGAATTAAATGCTAAACCACAATTGAATGGCTATATGGACTCACGATGAATTTGAATTGCAAGTGATTTTAAAAACATACCAATCTACTCCTCCCTCTTATATTTCCACACTGGGGCACTAGGGCATTTTCCTGAAACTGGGAATTAATTGGAGCATTATTGGGGGCATTCCCTCATCGGCACTCTTCACAACATTCTCTAACAGTTTAGAAGGTATTACAGAAGCAAGACAGAGAGAGGGAACATCCTGTCTGCAGCAGTGAGAGTGGTTCTGCCAGCAACAGTGAGCATGGGTCTTGTTCGGGGTTTAGCGCGATAACAGACATGCTGTGAGTTTGAGAGGGCAGAGCGAATATAGTGGCACTTACCCTGACAGCGTGGGGACGTTTATTGATTATTGTCGTGTATTGCTGGACATATATTCAGACTGCAGATACTGCACTGAGCTGCGTTTTGAGCTCAGACCATGGGTCTGATAGGTTTGGTAGCTTGCCCCCACTCCCCCGCAGTAAGCGAATTGTCCCCTCTGTACTAGCCCATCCACAGGCCGTCCACACCCCTGTCGACAAACAGTGGTGCAATTGCCCCTTATCTACCATTCTCGGGGTAAACAATGCACGGCAGGTCTGAACTGAGAAATCTCAACCGTGTGCTAATTGGTCTTTTAAAGATGATACCTGTGCCTGGAATCACAGAAAGACAAGGGCCATCTGGGTAATGGTGAGTACCTCCAGCATGATGGGTGGAGATGCAGCTGGCATTGAATTTAGGAACACAATGGGATGGGGTAGTCAGTTAATGAGGTGTGTTCATTATGGTAGCACCAGGTAACTAGCTCAGCTTGATGCAGACAATTCCTCTGTCAAACTTAGTGAAAATATCACTGAGATAAATTATGATTAAATTCAGCTCAAAAGTTGAAGATTCTCCTGACCAGCTGAGGCCTTACCAACGTCCTGTGCATCTGCAACACAACGTCCCAACTTGTATACTCAATGTCCTGATGATGGCCAGTGTGCCAAAAGCCTTATTCACTGCCCTGTGTATCTGCGACTCCACTTTCAGAGAACCATGCACCTGATATGCAAGGTATGTCTGCTCCACTACACTCCTTTAGGGCCGAGCATTAATCATGAAATTACTACCTGGATTTCCCTTCCAGGGTATTAGTATCCTTGCGCCTCATTGACTTCGAGATTTCCGGGTGCCCCACACTCAACCATTTGAATGACTGCCTCCTGTCGCTGTAACCTAGTTTGTTGCAGCTGAATGACTGCTTTCTGTTCAATTGTACCAGTCTCGAACAGTTGAGGGATTGCCTCCTGTCCCCGTGTACCAGTCTCTAGTTGATGAATGACAGCCTCCTGCCCCTGTGTCCAAGTGTCGAGCAATTGAATGACTGCCTCTTGTTTATTTGTACTAGTCCCGAGCAGTTGAATGATTGTCTGCTGCTCCTGTCTCCTAGTCTTGGGCAGATGAATGACTGCCTCTTGTTCCTCTGCCCCAGGTTTGTGAAAATAGATGTCCTCCTCCTGTTCGTGAGTAAAATGCTCCAATAGCTGTTCGCTCTCCTGCTTCTCCTGAGTAACGGGCTCCATCAGCTTTGTGCTATCCTGCTGCTTCTTTCGAGTGGAATTCATGAAATAATTGGCCTCCTCACATTGCTCACAGCTTCTGTTGACTGAAAATCTTTCTCCTGCTTCTGTAACACACGCTCAAAATCTAAATGTTGTACTATTGTATTTTACTCTCAGTAATTCAGCAAGCAAGCTGACTGACAGATTTCTGAAGTTGAATGATCTCTTCCGGTACATTTGTTACACTCTCAGGAGAGAACAGTGTCTCAGAGATGTACAGCACAGAAAATGAAAACTCTTCAGTCCAGGTTGTCCATGCCGACTAGATATCAGAACTTAATCTCGTCCCGTTTGTCAGCACTTTGCCCATATATGTCTGAAAGCTTTCTATCCATGTACACATCGAAATGCCTTTTAAATTATGTAATTTTACCTGCTTCCACACCATCTTATGGTTGCTCACTCTACACGTGCAGCACCGTATGTGTAAAAAATTTGGGCCTCATTTCTCACTTTTAAATCTTGCCCCTCTCCTCAAAGCTTTGTCGTCTAATTTTTGACCTCCTCACACTGGGAAAAAAGATGTTGACAACTTTCCTTATCTCTGACGTTTATGATGGCAAATAACTCTAAGAGATCACCCCACAGACTCAACACTTAAAAATAGTCCCAGTCGATTAATAAATGGCAGTGTATAAACTATTGATCCTTGTGGCACGCCATTGGACACAGGCCTCTAATTTCAATGAACAAACCTGCACGTGCTGTCTCCAACCTTCATGAAATTTTGTATCTAAATAGCTAGCTCATCCTGGATTTCAAGCAGTCTAAACTTGCTAACCAATCTAGCATGAAGAACCATGTCGATGTCTTACTGATATCCATGAAGACAATATCGACTGCCCTGCATTCAAACATTACCTTAATCACTTCTTCAAAAAAAAATTCAACAATTTCCCACGGACAAAGCCTCTTCATTGCTGGCTCTTCCAGATACATATATAGCCTTTCCCTCATAGTCCACTCCTACAATTTTGTCATCATTGATTTCAGGCTCACCAGTCTATAATTCCATGTTTTTTCTTACTTTCTTAAATAATGGCACTATGTTAGCAGCCAGGCGAAAGTGAGGACGGCAGATGCTGGAGATCAGAGTCGAGATTAGAGAGGTGCAAGGAAAGTATAACAGGTCATGCAGCATCCGAGGAGCAGGGAAATCGACGTTTCGGCCAAAGACCGTCATCAGCACCACTCTAATCTAGACTATGACAGCAGCCATCCAGTCTTTTGGCACCATACCTCTGGCAATCGACGAGACACATATATCAGCAAAAGACTTAGAGATCAATTGCCAAGCTTTCCACGAAGTTCTGGGATTAAACCGATCTGGTCCGAGTGTTTTGTTCATCTTTATGTGCTTTAATAGGTCAAACACTTCTTGCAAGACAGCACTTTTCAAGATGTCACAAAGTATTTCTCCAAGTTCTCTCGCTCTTGTCGTCTACTATACAGTAAAAATTGAGGGGGAAAACGCGTTTAGTATCTCACCCATCTCCTGTGGTTCCACACATAGACAGTTTTTCTGATCCTTAATAGACCCTATTCACTCCCTAGTTAATCTTTTTACATATTTGTCGAATTTCTTCAATACCTTGTTAACCCTACTTACAAAGCCATCTCATGTCTGAAGGGTTCTGCCCCGAAAGCTCTTTTGACTTTCCACGTAGTGCCCTTATACTCCTCTGGGGATTCACTCGGTCCTAGCTCTGTTTACCCGACGTGTACTTCTTTCCTTTCCTTGAAAAGGGCATCAATATAACTGGCCATTCATCGAACCCTGAACTTGCCCGCCTTGCCTATCTCACTGATAGGAACACCTTGCCTATGGAAACGCAGCATCTAATTTTTCAATACTTCGCATTTTCCAACCATCTCTTTAAATGTGAATAAGGTCTGCCAATCAGCCTTTCAATGGGCTTGCCTGACACTTTCAAAATTGGCCTTACTCCAAGCTGCCAGACAAGGTGGGATTGAGGTTCTTAAGGAAGGGTTATTAGAAATCCTGCAGAATGTTAAAACAGATAAGTACCCTGTGCCGGATGGGATTTATCCGAGGATCCTCTGGGAAGACAGGGAGGAGATTCCCGAGCCTTTGGCTTGGATCTTTTCAGTCGTTATTGTCTACAGGAATAGTGCCAGAAGATTGGAGGATAGCAAATGTGATTCCACTGTTCAAGAAGGGAAGTAGAGACAACCCTGGTAATTATAGACCAGTGAGCCTTACTTCAGTTGTTGGTTAAGTGTTGGAAAGCTTAGAAGAGATGGGATTTATAATTATCTGGAAAAGAATAATTTGAATAGGGATAGTCAGCACGCTTTTGTGAAGGGTCGGTCGTGCCTCACAAACCGTATTGAGTTCTTTGAGAAGGTGACCAAACAGGTAGATGAGAGTAAACTGTTTGATGTGGTATACATGGATTTCAGCAAGGCGTTCGGTAAGGTTCCCGACAGTAAGCTATTGTACAAAATGCAGAGGAATGGGATTGTGGGAGATATAGCAGTTTCGATCAGTAATTGGCTTGCTGAAAGAAGACAGAGGGTGGTGGTTGATGGGAGTCCTGGAGTCCTGTTACTAGTGTTGTACTGCAAGGGTCGGTCCGCTGCTGTTCATCATTTTAATAAATAGGGCGCAGAAGGGTGGGTTAGTAAATTTGCAGAGGACACTAAGGTCGGTGGAGTTGTGGATAGTTACGAAGGATGTTATAGGTTACAGAGAAACATAGATAAGATGCAGATCTCGGCTGAGAGGTGGTAAATGCAGTTTAATGCAGGCAAGTATGAGGTGATTCACTTTGATCAGAGTAACTAAAATGCAAAGTACTGGACTAATTTTAAGATTCTTGGTAGTAACTGATGAGCAGAGAGATTCAACGTTTGTGAGAAGATTTGTAGCTCGGGTGCTCGTGGTTTGTGGTTCTGTTCGCCGAGCTGGGAATTTGTGTTGTGTACATTTCCAGTCACCGCATTATAAGAAGGATGTGGAAGCTTTGAAAAGGGCGCAGAAGAGATTTACTGGAATGTTACCTGGTATGGAGGGAAGGTCTTACGAGGAAAGTCTGAGGGACTTGAGGTTGTTATCGTTGGAGAGAAAAAGGTTGAGAGGTGACTTAATAGAGACATAAAAGATAATCAGTGTATTAGATAGGGTGGACAGGGAGAGCATTTTTCCAAGTATGGTGACGGCATGCACGAGGGGGCATAGCTTTAAATTGAGGGGTGATAGAAATAGGACAGATGTCAGAGGTAGTTTCTTTACTCAGAGAGTAGTAAGGGTATGGAATCCTTTGCCTGCAGTGGTCGTATATTCGCCAAATTTATGTACATTTAAGTCGTCATTGATCAAGCCGTACGTGGAATAGTAGAGGTTAGATGGGCTTCAGATTGGTATGACAGGTCGGCGCAACATCGAGGGCCAAAGGGTCTGTACTGCGCTATAATGTTCTATGCTCTATGTAATGTTGACATCAGGTCTGTTATTTACCTTAAATATGTTAAAGCTAATATTTATGGACTAACTGACTTGAAAGGTTAAATGAACTCCGCCTGTCCCTTTGTACCAGTTGCGAGAGGTTGAGTGGTCTACTGTGCCTCTGTATCAGGCTCGAGTGGCTGAATGGCCTCCTCCTATCCCTCTGAATCATTCCCACCAAGTTGAATGGCCTCTTCCTGTCCCTCTGTAGCAGACTCAAGAGTTTGAATGACCTCCTACTGTCCAACTGTAGCAGACTCGTGAGGCTGAATGGTTTCCTCCTGGTCCCATGTGACTGGCCTGAGAGGCTGAATGGCCTCCTCCAGTAATCTGAAACAGGTACATGGGGACAGAATTGATTCCTGCTGTTCCTGAGTACCAGACTCAGTGCTCTAAATAATGTATGATTTTTATGGAAGGATTTGATAACGGAGCACTTAAAACCAGGAGCAGCATTGCGCAATGTCAATGGGCAAAAAATATTGTAACCCTGGTTTATGATCTCTAGAAATTTCCACACCAGATATTTTATGTAGCTGACCTGTTATTTTGTACTTGTCACCTTTTATAAACGGGATGGAACATATATAACCCTGAAGCGGTCTGGCAATACTCTCGCATGCAAGAAAGGTCGAGTAAAATGTTTGAAAATTTATGGTACGTCCCTCAGCAAACGCCATAAAATCCATCGAGATCGAGTAAATGTTTCCTTTTGTTGTGATTTTAAAAGTGATGCCAGGAAGGTGTTAACTGAATCTGTTTGTTCGGTGACTGTGATTCATTCCAGTCTCCAAGGATTATAATTATCCCAGTGGATGGTTTCCATCGTTTAAGGATAAATGGGCTCTGTCAATGTGTTATCGCAATGTGTATGTGCGTGAGCATCACCGACAGCACTTACAGGTATCAGCAGCTCCATAGAGAGGGGGAGGGGTGATCCAAATCTGAGTACAAGAGGATTGGAATGTTATAACATTGGTTCGGGATTTGAGCAAGGTAGATGGGAATATTGTAAGAATGATCAGGAGTTTATCTTGGGATGTTTGGTTTTTTTCTGCATATTATGAACGACTATCATTATCATGGCGGACCCTGTATGCACTTCGCATTATTCAATACTTTTATTATCCAATCCTGGCTTTCGTCGGTGTCCCTGGTAAGTTTTGCTGTTCAGTCATTAACTCTACAAATCATGTTTCACTATAACACTGTTCTTTTAATTGATTATACTATCCTTGCCACAGTTTTTTATCCTGCTAAGACTCTGAATCCAGATTTTATTTTACAAACCATTACAAACTGCGTCAATGAACTTGACATTTCACTCTCTCCCCACTTGCTTCTGGCAGTGTTTCTCATGGCTCTCCATATTGACCTACTGAATTTCAGCTGTAAGTCGCAATTCATTGTTTCACTGCCCTTGCAAGCGAAATATTGGGAGCATGGAGACCACTGTCGTCTCTTCTGGTTGCAAACGCTCTTTCGTTCCTCCGATTCAATCCCACCCGTGGTTAATATCTGACTTCTGCTGACCATACTTCACTGTCAAATCACATCTGCTATTTGATTCTTGATCTATGAAATGATGTTTTTATGATGGCAATGATTCGCCACTGAGACTCCCAGCTTCAATTTATATTCTTAAGTACCTCCTGACACCTATCCATGTAAAATCCCTCTCTCTCTCTCTGTCCATTAATCAGGCTCCAACAGTTGTTCATCTTTTAACTGATTTCCTCCATGCACGTTTTCTCTCAGACCATGATTTTCAAATCGATCACTGTTCCGGACACACACACACATGTACACTTAAAACCCCTTGCCTTGTGCTGCTGCATGGCAATGCCGAGACACAAATCTGTGGGAGACCCTTTTACTGTCATTCGCAATATGGTCTACAAATCTTCCTGTGTTTATCAGTTACTGAGTGCAAGTGGCGCAGCAATACAGTGGCAAATGCTGGGAATACTCCCAATGATGGGCACATAGTCCAGCTTAATGAGAAATACACTGGCATAGTTTGCACAGCTTTCCATGTTGAGCTGTCGGCTTGTCCCAGTTTATACTGTCTGAGCTGGTTCTGTGAGGCAGATTCAGAATTTTAAGTAACACGTTATTTCAGCTGATCTGGCATTGCCTTTATTCAACGTTCTCATTCGTGTGATTGGACTCTCGAAAGTCCCATTACTCTATTTAGAACCACTCTCTTGTCTGTTTCTCCATATTTCAACAACATGTGGTGTGTTTATCTTAATTATCTCCTTCCGTCTTTCATGTGAATCCTTCTACCCCTTTGTATCTTTCACTGGCTTTGGTTTCTGGCTCCCTCGTGTATTGAGTGCTGGCATTATCAAGCTTAAAAACAGTGAAGTGGTTTGTGTCGGGCTGTTGTTCACCTTCTGGTGTGTACCATGTGGTGCTCCATATTGGATAGTGGGGCTCAGCAGCTTTGAGACACGTCTTTGAAGCTTGGTCTTTGACTATCATTGAATGCCTGTGTTTGTCCTTCTCAGCTGATCGTTTGGCCAGTAACAAGAGGAATCCTCTCGACTACTATTGTAAAGGACCAGGCATCTAACTTGTAGCTGAGGGGCTGCTGACTGACACCTGTTATTGAAAATTTAGTGGAGGTGCTGGATTTGCTTTTCTGCAGGTTGTGCTCTGATTTGCCTCAGACATTTAGGGAAACCAGAGGATTTAATGCCTCAACTCTGGACGCAGCACGGTGACTGTAGTTACAGCATCTGCGTCAGCAAAATGAACAGCGAATCGAACAGAGGCTGTAAAGAGGGGAAAATCTGAAAACACGGAGTGAGTGTGTGTGGGGGGGGGAAGAGATCTGCCATGTCAGTCTGGGTCTTCACCTGGACACGCACACACACTCACTCTCACCCTTACACACATACAAGCACACAAGCATGCACACAAACGACCCCCGAGCTCGCTGTAACATACATACATACACACTCTCTCTCAATGTCTCCCCAATTCACACTCTCCATTTATTTCTCTCTCTCTCACACACAGACACACGCACACAGGTACTAATCTACTTGTTGAATTTGCATTTGCAAGTTTGTGCATACGTTCCATTTATTCAAAAACATACATTTCTATAGACAGGCAGTCAATATGGCATTTCATAATGTCCTACTTTGAAAATAAAAAGAGTCTGACTCCAGGATAAGGCACGGAGAGACTCTACATAAGAACGTCCCTGTTTATGTGCAGGGAAGGTCACGTCTTAGCAAACTTAGTAGAATTCTTGCAGAAAGTGACAAAATTGAATGTGCGGATAAGGTGGTCGATGTCATATACATTGACTTTATTAAGGCGTCCGTAAAGGTAGACTAATGGAGAAGTTAAAGTCGCACGTGTTCCAGGATGTACTAAGCAGATGGATAGTGATCTGGCTGGGCAGCAGCTGTCAGAGATTTTTGGTGGAAGGGAGTTTCTCAAAATGGAAAACTGTGACCAGTGGTGTTCCCCAGGAATCCGTGCTGGGGCAACTGTTGTTAGCGATATACATAACTGATCTGAAGGCGGGTCTAGGTAGTCTGATGAGCAAGTTTGCAGATGACAGTAAGATTATTGGAGTACCAGATAGTGATGGAGACTGTCAGGACATGCTGCAGAATATAACATGGATTGAACAGTTGGGCAGAGAAATGGCAGGCAGAGTTCAATCCGGGCAAATGTGTGATGGTGCAATTTGGAAAATCCAATTCAAGAGGGAACTATATGAGAAATGGAAAATACCTCGGAAAATTGATGTACAGGGAGATCTGGGATTTCAGGTCAATTGTGCACTGAAAGTGGCAACGTGTTCAATAAAGTGATGAAGAAAGCATGCGGTATACTTTTCTGCTTGCATTCCAACGATTTAAGGAAGGAAGAAATGAGAAAGTGGAGAACTACTGTGATGAATTGTCATCCACAGCAGGGAATCTGTTGGAATCTATTGAGTACAAGTGTGGCAGGGTTTGTCATATTTGTGCAAGACTTTGCTTCGGCCACATTTGGAATACTGTGTACAGTTCTGATCGTCTCATTAACAAAAGGACATGGACGCTTTGGAGAGGGTGCAGAGGGTGCATACCAGGTGTTGCCTGGTATGGGGACGCTGGCTATGACGAGAGGTTGAGTAGAATAGGATTATTTTCATTTCAAGACGGAAGTTCACAGGGGACCTGACTGACGTCTACAAAATCATGTGGGGTGCAAACACGATGGATAGCAAAATGCTTTATTTCCCTAAGTGGGGGCTCAATTACTCAGAGTCACGAGTTCAAGGTGAGAGGTGATAAATCTTTGGAGGATATGCTCAGAAAGTTCTTCACGCAGAAGGTGATCGGTGCCTGGAATATATTGCCATAGGAAGTGGTAGAGTTGGACACGATAGCGTCATTTAACACGCATCTAAACAAATGCATAAAGAGAACATAGAACATAGAACAGTACAGTACAGAACAGGCCCTTCAGCCCACGATGTTGTGCCGAGCACTGATCCTCATGTATGCACCCTTAAATTTCTGTGACCATATGCATGTCCAGGAGTCTCTTAAATGTCCCCAATGACCCTGCCTCCACAACTGCTGCTGGCAACGCATTCCATGCTCTCACAACTCTCTGTGTAAAGAGCCCGCCTCTGACATCCCCTCTATACTTTCCTCCAACCAGCTTAAAGCTATGACCCCTCGTGTTAGTCATTTCTGCCATGGGAAATACTCTCTGGCTATCGACTCTATCTATGCCTCTCATTATCTTGTATACCTCAATTAGGTCCCCTCTTCTCCTCCTTTTCTCCAATGAAAAAAGTCCGAGCTCAGTCAAGCTCTCCTCATACGATAAGCCCTCCATTCCAGGCAGCATCCTGGGAAACCTCCTCTGAACCCTCTCCAAAGCATCCACATCTTTCCTATAATAGGGCGAGCAGAACTGTATGCAGTATTGAAAGTGCCGTCTAACCAAAGTTTTATCGAGCTGCAACAAGATCTCATTTCTCTTAAACTCAATACCCTGTTAATGAAAGCACAAACACCATATGATTTCTTAACAACCCTGTCCACTTGGGTGGCAATTTTAAGGGATCTATGTACCTGCACCCAAGATCCCTCTGTTCCTCCACACTGCCAAGAATCCTATCCTTAATCCTGTACTTAGCTTTCAAATTCGACCTTCCAAAATGCATCACCTCGAAATTATCCAGGTTGAACTCCATCTGCCACCTCTCAGCCCATCTTTGCCTCCTGCCAATGTCCCGCTGCAGCCTACAACAGCCCTCTATACTGTCAACGATACCTCCAAACTTTGTTTCATCTGCCATCTTGCTGACCCATCCTTCAATCCCCTCACCAAGTCATTAATAAAAATTACAAACAATAGAGGCCCAAGGACAGAGCCCTGTGGAACACCACTCACCACAGACTTCCAGGCAGAATATTTTCCTTCTACTACCACTTGCTGTCTTCTGTTGGCCAGCCAATTCTGTATCCAGACAGCTATGTTCCCTGAATCCCATTCCTCCTGACCTCCTGAATGAGCCTACCTTGGGGAACCTTATTAAATGCCTTGCTAAAGTCCATATACACCACATCCACAGCTCGACCCTCATCAAATTTTCTAGTCACATCCTCAAAGAACTCGATAAGGTTTGTGAGGCATGACCTGCCCCTCACAAAGCCGTGTTCACTGCATTTAATCAAGCCATGCTCTTCCAGATGGTCATAAATCCTATCCCTCAGAATCCTTTCTAATTCCTTGCAGACGACAGACGTGAGACTTACTGGTCTGTAATTGCCGGGGATTTCCATATTTCCTATCTTGAAGAGAGGAATTATATTTGCCTCTCTCCAGTCCTCAGGTACAACTCCAGTGGAGAGCGAGGATGAAAAGATCTTCGCAAGTGGCGAAGCAATTACATTTCTCATTTCCCGAAGCAGCCGAGGACAAATCTGGCCCGGTCCTGGCGACTTTTCAATCTTAATGTTTGACAAAATTTTCAGCATATCAGCGTCCTCTATCTCTATCTATTTCAGCATGCACACCTGCTCTTCAAAGGTTTCATTCACTACAAAGTTCGTTTCTTTCGTAAAGATAGAAGCAAAAATCTCATTGAGGGCTTCCCCTGCATCCGCAGACTCCACACACAAATTCCTTCTGCTATCCCTGATCGGCCCTACTCTTTCTTTGACCTTTCTCTTATTCCTCACATAAGTGGACAGGAAGCACGGCGAATAGGTCCTTGGAAAATCGATGACAGGTTTAGATAGAGGATATACATCGGTGCAGACTTAGATGCCCGAAGGGCCTGTTCCTGTGATGTGATTTTCTTTGGTTTTTTTTGTTCCTTGCAAATATTCTTAAAAAGCTTCTATTGATATTTAAAAGGAAAATGAAAACAAATGTGGAGCAGTGAATATTTGGACAGGATAATGTATTGTAGTCAACAAAAACCGGACAGGGAAACTAAACAGATATATTACGTTTGTCTGCATGGAGGAAGAGCCAGAAAATCTCCCTGAAAGTCCAAGTGACGATGGGCCCTTATTAATTAAGACGAAAATCAATCATTTTAGTAATGAAGTAATATTTAGACACATGGCTGGATTGCGGATGTTTAAGTCTGACGGACCAGAAGTTCCTTTCGGAGGAAGCAGCAATGGACCTAATGATTGCATTGGGGATGCAGGATGGAATTCGAGTAGATGGGCTGGGAAACTCTTTTACAGATTGTTACAAGATGCGAATAGGGATTGACGGTTTTAGCTGGTAAGCTGGTATAACATTGGAAAAGTCCCTATGTCAGGGTGAGTTGTATGGCAAGCTGCTGTTGGAGAAAAGGGAGGAACGGCGCTGATGCAAACATTTTAATAGAATCCGTTCACAGAGGTGGTGCCAGTAGACTGGACAACACCCTTGATGGGAAGGCTCGTCGAAATGAACCTGGAAAATAGATACCAGTGAGTATTAGAACAGTTTTAGGGTAACTAAAGTACATAGCTGGCTGCAGAATACTCTTTGTACGACTGGTAACCATCGTACACTACTGTTACACAGAGATCACTGCTGTGCCCCTTGTTATTTGTGGTATTCATAAATGACGTTGGTGTGAATGTGGAGTCGGGAGTGTGGTCAGTGTGATAAGTAAGTTTATACTTTACACAAAGATTGCCTGGGTGGTCGGCACTGAGGGGGAGGGTCTTATGTGACAGGAAGATATAGATAGAATGGTCAGATGGGCAGATCAGTGGCACGTGGACTCTAACCCTGAAAAATATGAGGTGATGTAATTTGGAAGCAGGAACCAGACAGGGGAGTGACAGCATACTAGGAGGCTGAGAGGGTGTTTCTCCACAATCTCTGAATGTGACTGGATAGGGTGATCGGTTCTTAAAAAGTCACTGGCAGTAGTAAATATAGCGTTTACTCATCAAGATGCAGATCGTAAGAGCTATATGGAAAAATGTTTCTGCCAATGTGGAATAATGTGTACAGTTCTGCGAGCCACATTACTGGAACGATGTGATCGCACTGAATGGGGTGCAGATGAAATTCAAACGGACGTTCCCAGCGATGGAGCATATCAGCTATGAAGAGAGGCTGGATAAGCTCGGGTCATTTGCTTTGGAGCAGAGAAGGCTGAAGGTGGTGGGATTCGGAAGGATAAGGTTCCGAGGAGAATGGACAGGGTGCATAGACAACAGCTAATCCTTTTATTCAAATGATCAAGAACTATGGAATACACTTTTAAATTGAAGGGTTCAAGGTTCAATACAGGGTTCGAGGATTGTTTTCACCCAGATGATGTTGTGGATTTGGAATGCACTTCATGACTGTGCAGTTGCCACAAAAAATGATTTAAAAAAAGTAATTGGGCTTGCACCTAGAGTATCATAGCTGTCCCGGCAACGGGTCTTGTGTCGGAACGTGGGACTAATATAGGCGGTGTTGTATTTCTGACTGTACAGATTCCATGCTTCCCCGACTGTATGATTGTGCACAATTAACTATTTAACAGATTAAGGCAGGAAATGATGGTTTTCTGGAACCAAAGTTTCAGATTTGAGAGAAGCAAATATCACCATAATATTTCCAAATGAGGCAGGGAGACAGCAGGAAATTGCACTCTGCTGAGCACCAAAGAAGCAGTCACAACAATACAAGAGTCTATTCTAAAAGATGCATTACCAGGGAACTTTGAAAATTAAATTAATTAAAACGTAATGAACATAGGTGAAGGCAATATCGAATTGTTAAAGGCGAATCATATTTGCCAAACAGACTAGTGAATAAATTATGGGTGAAGCAATGGATGTTGTGAATTTCGATTTTCACAAACATTTTTGATGATGTCCCAAGTCGAGTGTTGTGACAATGCTGCTCCTTTAACAAGGTTAAGCTGTCCTTGGCGTTTTTCTTTAAACAGAGATGTCGTAAAAGCAGCGTTTCCGAAGAATCTGGGTTTGACTGTGAGGGAATGATTTGAACGACAAAATAAAATTTGTACAATGAGGAGTTAGCTGTCCTAGATGTGGCCCTGTGTAATGAGAAAGCAATAATTAATGACTTCATAATTATAGATCCTCTTGGAAGGAATGACCACAGTCTGGATCAATTTAGAATAGAGGCAGAGACTATGAAAATAAAATCCAGTTCCATGGTCCTGTGCTTAAACAAGTAACACTGCAATAGAGAGAGATGGAGGACCTAGGCTAAAGTAGACTGGAAGCAAATACTTTATGGTGAGAGAGTTGACGAACAGTGAAGGACTTACAAAACAATTTCTTTCAAATTCCAAAGCAAATATATATTCCAGGGAAAAGGAAGGATTGTGAGAAAAGGGGATCTCTGCCACGCATGTCTAAGGATATTAAGGAAGTCTATCGTATTGAATGAGAAGGAATACAAAGTGACGAAAGAGTGTACGAAAATTGAATATTGGGAAAATTTTAAACGTCAAAGAAATCCATAAAAAGTACTATAAAGAAAGGTAAGACGAAACATGAGAAAAAGCACAGAATATAAAAACAGACAGCAGAAGTCTCTATAAATATATAAAATGATTTAGAATGGCTAAAGTGAACTTTGGTCCTTTCGAGGATGAGAAGGGTCATTTAGTAATGGGATGTGATTAAACGGCAGAGGCATTGAACAGGTATTTTGTGACGGTCTTCACAGTGTGTGAGTAAAAACATGTCGGTAATTGATAAAGAAATGAAGTTAGGTGAGGACCTGGAAACAATCATTATTACGGAAATGCGGTGTTGGACATCCTAATGGAGCTGAGGATAGGCATGTCTCCTGGTCCTGATGGAATGCATCACAGAACACGAAAAGAGATGGAGGGAGAAATAGTAGGTGGACTTGTGCTAATTTCCCAAAATTAGCTGCACTCCAGGGAAGTTCCAGCGGATTGCAAAACAGTGAATGTGACATCACGATTCAAAATGGGAGTTGGAGAAAAGATCAGGAATTGTACACCAATTAGTATAACCTCCGATGTGGGGAAAATGCTTGAGATTAGTACCAAGGAATAAATGCAAGGCATCTCGATAGAAATTGCCCTTGCGCAGACACAGCAGATTTAATGAAAGGCACGACAGGCAGAACAATTATTCTGGAAACCTATGAAGGCAATACCAGAAAAGGTAGCGCTGGGTACCCGATAGATGTGGTGAACCGAGATTTCCAAAACACATTTGACAAAGTGCTGCACAAGAGGCCGCTGCATAGGATAAGAATGCATGAAGTTCGAGGTAAAGTATTAGCATGGAAAGACGATTGGATGAGTAACAGGAAGTAGAGAGTGGGGCTAAACGAGTGTTATTCTGGCTGGCAATCAGTGACTCGAAGAGTGCCTCAGGAATCGGTGTTGGAACTGCAGTTATTCACATTTTATAATGATGAGGAGGAGTTGTGGACCACGTGTAGGGTGTCAAAATTTGCGGTTGACCCGTAGATGAGTGCCAGAGCAAAGTGTGCAGAGGACTGTGAGTAATATAGATCCCCAAAGTGAATGGGCAAACGTCGGGCAGACGGAATACAATGGTAATAAGCGTGAAGTCAATCATTTTCATAAGAGTCCCGGAAAAACGACTATTACCTGAATTATAAAACTTTGCAGAATGCGGCTATGGAGAGGGACCCTGGGTATCCTTGTGAATGAATCACAGAAGGTCGGTCTGCAGGTGCAACAGGTACTTAGGAAGGCAAACAATTGTTGTCCATCATGTTACAAAGGTTGAGATTAAAAGCAAGAAGGTGGTGTTGCTGCTGAATAGGGTGCTGGTAAGGCCACATTTGGAGTACTGTGTGCAGTTTTGTTCTCCTTACTTGAGAAATTATATACTGATACTGCAGGGAAAGGAGAATACGTTCACTAGTTAGTTTCTGGAGTTGAGGGGTTGATGTAAGAAGAGATACTGATTAGTCTTGAAATATATTCATTGGAATTTTGAACAACGAGGGGGGATGTTGTCGAAACATATACAGTTATGACGGGAAGGCACAAGATAGAAGTAGAGAGGATAGTTCAAATGGTAAGTGAAGCTCCGACAAAAGAGCATAGTCACAAGTTTGTGAGAGCAGTTTTAGGATTGAGTTGAGAAAGAACTTCTTCACCCAATGCTTGTAAATCTATGGAATTCTTTGCTAAGTGAAGTAGTTGACGCTACTTCAGTAAACGTTTTCAAAGCAAAGATAGATATTTTTGAGCAGTAAAGTAATTAATGGATAGGGTGAGAGCGAAGGTAAGTGTATGGGAATTCATGAAAAAAAAACAATTCTGTGATCCATTTGAGTGGTGGAGCAGGCTGGAAGGGTCAGATGGCCTCAACCTGCTCCTCTGCTTTAGTTTGGTTGATTTGGCGTTTATCAGGCTGGCTCAACACTGAAAGTAGGGAGTCAGTTGTGAAGATGCTGAACCCAAAGAAGCAGTACAGTGCTGATCCTCCCACTCTACGGCATCTCTCCTGCAAAGACCTGTGATTGGATGGTTTTTTTTCCTTTTATTGCCATGTGTGTTTATGTGGATTGTTGCAAATACTTTGAGCAACTTCATTAATTTGCAATAATGGCTTCAGTTTTCAGATAGGCTAAGTTATTCGAAATTCCATCCCGTTTTGTTTGTGGTTCTTTTGATAATCTTGAAAACAAATACTGTTGTGTTAAAAACTAAACGTTTGACTGGCGGTACCTCTCCTGGAATATGCACCTTAAACCTGCTTAAGATAACTTACAGAATTTGATTCAGAACTTGGAGTGGAAAGCAGGGACTGGCGGGATAATCCAGAAATTGATATTTGGGCCCAGATACTCAGAAAGCAATCACACTTTTGTTCGAGGGTATTAAATGCAATCTTTTCAAATCTGCTGATGCCATAAAAGTGAGATTGTGAGTTGGTGAAGAACACTTAAAGAAGTTCCAATGAAATTGAAACAAGTAAACTGGATAGGCAAATACGTGGGAGAGGAAGAGCAATATGGATGGACGTTGCCTTATGTACTTTGGTGGGAAAACAGAATGGCTGGTTATCATTTCAAAAGATATTAATGTAAACATGTTGGATTATGAAATTCTTATGTGCATACGTTGGTTGACTTCTTCAGCGAACTCCGAAGCTCATGAATGGCAGTTCCGAAGCCAGAAGTTAACATTGGGAACGGCATTGGCACACTGACCAGAGTGCATTGATCTATCAAGTCGGTAGCTGGAACATTGAAGGGGATCTTGATTTCAATGTATATCATCACTGAAAACAATATTGCAGGAGCACAAAGCCGTTCGGACGATAATTGATGTGTTGATCTCCACTTCAAGTGGGTTTGATTGGATGAGTAAGGGTGTCTTTCTGCAGCTGTACAGGCCTTGGTGAGACCACACTTCGGACATTGTGCAGTCTTGTATGCAGTTTTGCTCTCAAACAAAGGGCAAACTTGACATTGAGGGAGCCCAACGAAGAATGACCAGACTGATCTCTGGGATGACAGGATGTAATGGGAGCAGGGTTTGGGTCGACTGGGCCATTATTCCATCGGGTTCAGAAACATGAGTGGAGATCTCAGTGAGGTATATAAAATCCTGACAATTCTCCTGGGTGGGAGGTCTAAACCAAGGTGCTACCATATTAATTACAGCGGGACAAGCTGCATTGAGATGCGAAAAAATGTCAGCATGCAGAGACTAGTGAAACTAGGAAATTATCTCCCACATAAGGCTGTGGAAGCCAAGACATTGAATATAAGTAAGGATTTCTAGACAGGAAATGCATGAGTTTGCACTCGGTGTATGGTATGGAGATAGAGGATCAGCCCTCATTATATTGAAGGGGAAGTAAATTTGACGGACTAAAGGGCAGACTGCATTTCCGACTTTGTATCTTTCCGATAGTTAATAATTTCAAATGATTATAGTACACAGTGTTTGGGAAAAAATGAAGAAGCTGATTGACCATGAACTGGAATGGGGCAGGCTCAATGCATTGAATGGCCTCCACCTTTCCGGATGTTTCTGTGCAGTCTGGGGGAAAAATATTTAAATGTTGCCAGAAGCTTTCCGATGTTTGGAAGTAGGTCCAGGACTGTGTTTCTCGTACCCTTTTCCAATACCAAGTCTGGTGTCGGGTGTTCTGTCAGCGCTTATATTTTAAGATATCGGGGCAGTTTGATGCAGTTGAATATCTTACTTGGCCGTTTCACAGACCATTGAAGTTTGTGTATCTGAGGTCGTTTTCAGGCCAGAACCAGGAAAGCAGGGGAGATTTCCTTCATGAAAGTACATTGAGGAATGAAATTGATGTTTACCATCGACATTGATGTCAAGGTCAATATTACTGGCATCAGATTTGAAATTGTTTTTAACATCCACCACCTGCCACAACATTAGTCTGGTCAGGATTAGAAATTCAGTGACATTTCCGTGACAGCCCCTATCGTAAACCACACTGAGCACGTTATTTCTGGTGCTTGAAAGCTCTGTGAAGAAGAACCCCCACAAGTTTAACTATCGTGATGAAAGTGAGGGAGTGGCAATTAGTCAGATTGTAATTATTCTCCTCTTAAGGGACTGACCATTTTTAAGAAATTTTCCAAATTGCCAGGGAGATTCCAAAGTTGGAGCTGGAATCAAACAGCGTCCCCATGGACACACCTTATGGTCCAGCAGAAGTATTCAGGTCTATTTCAGGAATGGTGTCAGGGCCCACTGCCTTTGTCGTATCTACTGTATTCAGCTTTTTCTTGATGTGCAGCAATCGAATTATTTGAAGACGGGGATCTGTAATTCTGTTTATGTCGTCACGTAACACCTCTGGCAGAGAATGCTGCAGACATTGCATCCTTGTCTTTATAGCGATATAGAGGGCTGTTCCATTCTTCAGGGTACTGCCAAAGTAATGGTTTAATGGTGTTAGTCTAGCAGTCCTGGTAATGTGATGATGATATGACTTCGAATCCTGTCACAGCAGATGGGGGAATTTAAATGCAATAAATGTTTGGAATTAAGAGTCTAATAATGCTCATGAATCCATTTTCGATCGTTGGAAAAGCTCATCAGGTTCATTAATGTCCTTAGGGAATGAAACTTCCATCTATACCTGCTCTGTCCCACATGTGACTGCAGACCCACAGCAATGTGGTTGACTCTTAACTGCCCACTGGACAATAAATGAGACCTATCCTAATCCCAAGAGTATTGATTGATTAAAAATAATATTTTTGCAGTCATTTTGTCTCGTCAGATGGTTCAGAGTTCAACTCCAGTTCTGACTGGTTGTGGCAGGAATGCAAAAATTCGATCAGATCTTTTTTTAATCATTTCGCCCTCTATCTCAGATGTTATTTCTGCAATCTGGAATGTAAGCAGTTAAGTGTGGTAGCTTTCACGGTTTATCATCAAGTTTTGGCACACTTGGTCCTGACCCTGGCACAGCACCACATGAATATGATTTTGTGCTGAAATATCTGCAGGGCAAGTCTGCTGTCTGTCCCCGAAGATACACCGAGACCCATACAACTATCACCCCTGTACCCATTTAGCCACTCTGATGTCTGATATGGTAACACATCCATTTCAATATTCTAATTCCTCTAAGAGTCTGTCCATGGTGTCACGTTCCGCAAAACTATGCAACATATTCACTTAAAACCTTTCATTCGAATTTTGTTATCTTCTCTGTTTGAAATGATGTGTTTCCCTCTGTTTCTCTGCCCGACTCTGATTAAGACCTCTGTCGTGTCTTCGATTCCAGCCTTATGTAGTTTCAGAACAAATGAATTTGCACACCTTGTATTATCATTCATTCCCCAGTGTACGGTGCTTCATGGTTAAACACACATCTTTTGAATTGTTCAAAAACATCAATTTCTGGAGAAAATCAGAAGATATGGCAGAATCTGTGGCGAATGTCAAACAGAGATAACTTTTCGAGTCCAGTGGGACTATTTGTCAGAAGTACAAATGGACCGTAAAATGGGCTTTTTCAGAACTTGACAGAAGTGGAGGGGGGTGATGGGAAATAGAGGATGTGGAGGCACAATGCCACAGGAGAATGACCATTTCGCTGTTGTGAAAGACAAGCAGGTATAAATTTGGTGAAAATTAAGGAGTGCATGGGGGAAATGGGTTCTCACTATTCCACCAAGATAAACAACACCCAGGCAAGGTAATAGGGAGGCCAAAAGGGAGAATGTAAGGAAAATGGAGTACGGTCATGGTGAGGTTCAGCTGTGCAGTTATGGAATTGAATATAATCTCCTATAGGCTATACAGTCCCAAAGTATAAAATGAGGTGCTACTCGACCTTCGGTTGTGCTTCACTGAAACATTGCAGAAGCCCAGGGCTGAAATGTTCACATCAGAGCAAGTTAGGTTATTGAAGTGGGAAGCAATGCGAAGGTGAGGATAATTCCAACAAATGGTGTGACAGCTTTACTCAAAGCAGTCTCCGTTTGGTTTTCCCTGCCCAAAGCAGACTGCATTCTGAACAGCAATAAAAGAAAACTGGATTGCAACATGACAAGTGAAATGCTGTTTCATATGGAAGGTGTGCTTGGGGCCTAGGACAAAGAGGAGGGAAGACATGTTCAGGCAAGTGTTTCAGATCCTACAATTGCATGGGAAGGTGCTATGGGGGAAATCGAAAAGTGTTCAAAGTGATAGAGAATATTAAAAATAGAGAGGAACTATATGAAATGCGGACAATGATACGAAGGGGAAGATGGCAGAGGCAGAAAAAAACGTTTATGGAATCGTCTACAAACGTAGGATGGACTTAGGTTGGAAACATGAATGGACTGGTCACCCTGTTAGAAGCTCTTGTCCAGCTAAAAAGGAACGCTTATGTAAGGATGACGCATAAAGGCTCAGTTGGGCTGCTTGACAGTTATAATTTTGCCAGTGAAGTCCTAAAGCTGTAAGTCAGAGGAGTCAGGAAGGGGATTGGCGTTGGCGGATAGGATCAAGGAAAACCCACAGGCTTTCTATAGGTTTGGCAGGAAAAAAAAGAATGACTGGAAGACGTTTAGCGCCAATAGGAGTGGAGTAATAGTGGAAAGCTGTGCGTCGAGTCAGAGAAGGTAGTGCAAACGCTGAATGAATATTTTTCGTCGGCATTCACACTGGAAAATGAAAACGAGGATACTGAGATACACGCTACTATACACGATTGGATTGAGGTTCACGAGGAGGAGTTTTTAGATATTCTGGCGAGTTTGAAAATGGATAAGTCCCCTGGCATGGATGGGATTTACCCTGGGATTCTTTGGAAAGTCATGGAGGAGATTGTAGAGACTTTAGCTTTGATGTCTATGTCGTCATTGTCTTCAGGTATAGTCCCAGAAGACGGTAGGGTGTTTTTCCCTCGGTCAAGAAGCTGAGTAGAGGCTACGCTGGATATTATAGACAAGTGAGCATTACTTCGTTTGTGGGTGTTGATCAAGGTTATAATAGGAAGGATTTAAAATTATCTCGAAGTAATAAATTGATTAGGGATAATCAACCCGGTATTGTGAAGGATAAGTCGTGCCTCACAAACCACATTGAGTTCTTTGAGTAGGTGACCAACAGTTGCATGACGGTAAAGCGGTTAATGTGGCATTTCATAAGGTTACCCACGGTTGGCTATCGCACAAAATACGTAGGCATGGGATTGAGGGTGATTTGGCTGTTTGGATTAGAAATTGGCGAGCTGAAAGATGACAAAGAGTGGAGGTTGCGAGGAAAAGTTTATCCTGGAGTGCAGTTGCATTTAATATACGGCAAGGATCTCTTTAGGGGCCACTTCTTTTTGTCATTTTCATAAATGTCCTTGATGAGAGCGGAGAAGGATGGGTTTGTAAATTTGTGGTTGACTTCGGTAGAGTTGTGGATCGTGCTGAAGAATGTTTTCGGCCAACCGATAATGTCTTCTTTCAGCTCGCCAATTTCTGATCCAAACCACTAAAGCACACACAATCCCATGTATGACAAGAAGGACGTTGAGGCTTTTGAAACTATTCAGAAGAGATTTAATAGGATGCTGCCGGGAATGCAGGAAAGGTCTTCCGAGGAAAGGCTGAGGAACTTGAGACTGATAAAGTTATGGAGAGAAGGTTGAGTGGTGATTAATTGAGACATATAATAT
The DNA here is from genome assembly GCF_037043375.1 of Chiloscyllium plagiosum. Taxonomy (NCBI): domain Eukaryota; kingdom Metazoa; phylum Chordata; class Chondrichthyes; order Orectolobiformes; family Hemiscylliidae; genus Chiloscyllium; species Chiloscyllium plagiosum. The sequence goes on from NW_028270146.1 coordinate 112,799,061, forward strand.
AAGAAGATGTTTAGACAGAGTAGACAGTGAGCGCATTTTTCTTCGGATGGTGATTGCTCACACGAGGGGAAATAGCTTTACATTGAGGGGTTTCAGACATTGGTCAGATGGCAGTGGTATTTTCTTTGATCAGAGTGTAGTAGAATCATGGAATCTGCAACAGGAGTAGACTGGTCACCATTAAGGGTATTTAATTGTCTTTGGATTTATATATGTATGAAAATAAAATGGTGTAGTTTAGACGGACTTCAGCTTGGCTTCACAGTTCGGCACAACGTCGAGGACCGAAGAGCCTGCACTGTGCTGTAATGTTCTATATTGCATGTGTTTGATGGCGCTGTCGTGCAGGGGGTGGTGGAAGTAGATGACGAATATTCTGTGAATATGGATTCTACTGCAGTGGGAAGTGAGGACAAAGGGATCTCTGTCATTGTTCGAGGAAGGAGGGCAAGGGGTGAGACCAGAAGCCCAGGAGTTGGTACAGTTACAGCTGGAGGCTCAGCCGACAAGATTTAACGGGATTTCTATTTTGAAAGAAAAGGAGGTCATATCAAAAGCTGCTCACGGAAATATGGTATCACCACACAAAAATGACAGAGATGGAGAAAGTAGGAGAATTGAGTCACTGTCAACTGATCATGTTGTCAGCCACTTGCAGATGTTTCACTGAATGTTAGAAATGAACCAGGCACAGACATTGAGGATTGCTGGGTTACATCTGTTCTGAAGCAGGATGTGGAAAAAGACCGAAAGCAAGGTCAGTGGGCATGCATGGGCAGACATACAAACATATGTCCAGTAACACTCAGCAATTATTGTTTCTGATCAAACAGAAATACTCGATAAGAAGATGATGCATCCATGGTTGACAAAGTCTTTCATGGAGAGTATTCAATCACAAACTGGCGAGCATTACTGTCAGTACCGATTTAGGAGGTTTATTTCTGGGACCAGAAGCACGTGATAGGCATGAATTTCAGCTGTGCTTCCTGAATTATCCCCAGAAGGCCCTGCGATTGCTGCTCGACCTTGTTTCCTGCTGACTTCCAACTGATTCTGGCTAGCTCTCCCTCGTGTCATTGTAGTAAGCTTTACTCAATGCTAATAACAATACCTCTGATTCCTTGTTCTCCTTTTCAAATTACAGAGCTTTCCTTGACATGATTGTCACGCAGTTTACCTTGAGCTGCTTAATTAAGTCTATCGTCCATGCACTTGCATCAATCTGAGTTTTGTGCTTCTATTCTGCCTCTGGTCGCAGTGTGGTTCAGCCTCTCCATTCATGCTGTTTGACATCTTCCACTCACATTTCATTATTGAAAGTTTACTTCTTGTAGTAAACCTTGTTGAATACATCTTTCATGCTTTGTACAGAATTCATACTTTCATGCAAGTTTCAAAAAGTATATGCAGCCTTCGTCTGACTTTGCTTAAGGCAAGTGTAGGCTGACCGTGTAATGGAAGAATTCCCTTTCTTGTATAGATCTGGCAGAAATGCTTTTTCACTGGAGAGATCATTAGCTCCTTTAGAAAAAGAACTCAGGTCCTTGGCTTCATAGTGGCACTATTAAACTTCTCGTGCTGCCTTAGCATTGCAATATGAAGAAAAACAAACAACAGTATGAAGTGTTCGGAGGAGTGCTGTTTACCTGTCATTTTAAATATTGTTTAAAATTTGCAGTGCTTACTTTTAAAGGCTTTTTCGTGAAGTTATTATCACATGGAATGTAGGAGGTCGAGGGGTGACATGCTCGAAGTTTATAAAATCATGAGAGACATGGATAGGATAAATAGCCAAAGTGTTTTCCACACTGTAGGCGTGTTCAAACATAGAGGGAAGAGGTTTAAGTTGCGAGGGGAAAGATTACAAAGGGACAAAGGGACAACTTGTTCACGCAGAAGTTCATGTCGATATGGAAAGATTTGCCAGAGAAAGAGTGATAGATGTGCAGCAACAACATTTAAAAGACATTTGGACAATCCTATGAATTGGTACGATTAGAGGCATTTGGGCCAAGTGCAAACAGATGGGACTAACTAAGTGGGCGGCAAGGTGGCTCCATGGTTAGCACTATGCCTCACAGCACCACGGTCCTGCGTTCGATTCCCGCCTCTCTGTGTGGAGTTTGCACATTTTCCCTGTGGGTGCTCCCGTTTCCTCCCACAATCCAAAGAGGTGCAGTTCAGGTGAATTGGCAATGCTATACTGCCCACAGTGTTAATCAGGGGTAAATATGGGGTAGGGGAATGGGTTTGGGTGGGTTTCTCTTCGGAGGGGCGGTGTGGACCTGCTGGGCCGAAGGGCCTGTTCCACACTGTAGAGAATGCCACGTTTGGAAAACTTGGCCAGATGGACAAGTTGGATCAGAATTAGTTTCTGCGGTATATGAATCTATACAGCTGAGAAAAAAGGTAGAAAATATTATGGAACTAAATTGGCAATGAATATTTGCAAAAGTATCATGAGATTTCTGTGCATATATAAGAAACAAAATCAACATGAGTGTGCGACGTTTGGCAGAAGACAAATTTTGAAAGTATATTGAGAACATTTGAAAGTCGTGACCGTGGAATTGAGTGCAGAGAACAGGCGGATAATTTACACCAGGACTTTACATGATTCCTCACAGCAGAAGACACCGTAAATATTTCAATGATATAAATAAAATGGTAACTGGACGGTAGTTCATGAGATGTCTCGAACTAAAGGAACGTTTTTTTTATCAAACTGATAAGGGTAGACAGGTCAGCAGTAGATCATAGTTGATGTTGAAAGAAGTATTTAAACTTTGATTGGCATGTGTTGCAATACTGCTCACTTGCCTGGATGAGTGCAGCCCAAACAATACTCAAGATGCTTCACAACGTCCAGGACAAAGCAGCCGGTTTGACTATCACTTCACTCATCATTCTCCAGCATCAACTCTCATCAGCATCAGTTTGTACTATCTCAAAGCTGCACTGAAATGATTCATCAAAGATCTGCAGACACCATCTCGCAAAACCATGACCACGTCTATCCAGGAGGACAAGGGCAGAAGATATCAGGGAATACCACCATCGCTTGGTCACCAGCTGCTCACAATAGACATTCAGCATACGGTTGATTGAATCAAATGTAATATAACCCAGTTTGCTGACGGTACGAAAGGACGTTGGATTGTGAGTGTGTGAACTGGATATAAAAAAAATCTCCATGGTGATGGAGGCAAGTAGAGTGAATGTGGACCTACGTGGCAGAAGGATAATACTGTGGGTAGATGTGACGTTGCGCCCATTGGTGAGAACAATAGATTTCAGCCTACTATTTTGAAAGTGGTTGGTTGAAAAACATTATTGTATGAAGTGAATTATGCTCTTTGTTGTTCCCTTCAGAGACATCTGAGGTCCATGCAGGGCAGTGAGTTGTAAAGTCAGAGGTCGACACTGAGAATGGCATTGACAGTGTGCAAACTGGCCCTTCAGACCAACAAGTCCACACCGACCGTCCGAACAGCAAGTCATCGAGACCTATTTCCCTTTGGCTAGTGCACTTAACACTGTGGACAATTTAGTGTGGCCAATTCACCTGACCTGCAGGTCTTTGGACTAGTGTACATAGACCAAACAATTGTGTAGCTGTAACATTGCAAAGAATCTGAGTCTTCCTGCACACCAATCGCTGAAAATAATATTGCAGGAAAACGAAGCAGTTAAAAAATAAATGGTGTGTGAACCTTTAATTCATGGGCATTTGAGGACAGGTGTTGGCGTACCTATCTGCAGCGGTACATGGCCTTGGTGCGACCTTGTCTCGAATGTTGTTCAGTATTGTGTGCAGTCTTGGTCTCCTTACCTACCAAAGAACAAATCTGACATTGAGTGATTGCAACGAAGGATAACCAGTCTGACCTCTATGATGACAAGCTTTTTGTGTAAGCAGAGTTTGAGTCGACTGGGCCTGTATTCCATGGGTATAGGAAAATGAGTGGAGAAATCAGTAAAATAGCTAAATCACTGCAGGACAAGTCAGATTGGAATCAGGGACGATAATTTCCCTGACTGGGACGTCTAACATAAAGGGATCACAGTGTTAGGTACAGGTAGGCCATTCTACACTGAGATGACAATAAATGCCTACACTCAGAGACGGGGAAAACTGTGAACTTTCTCCCACATAAGGCTATGGAATCCAAAGCAGTTGATATCAATTAAGACGTACAGACACTAAAGGGATACGGAGGGAGAAGAAATATTTTGTTGTGATAGAGAATTAGCTATCTATGGGGTAGAAAACTCTTTGGACTGAAGGGAAACTTGTATTTCCTACTTCACATTTTTCCAAAGAGCAATCACAACAAGTAATACATGCCTTGCGTGGGAAAAATACATTGGGAAGATGCCCAGTCATGTACGAGAATGGGGGAAGGTTAATTTGTTGAACGACCTACTCATATCTTAGTGTTTCTGTGCAGTCTATGTGAATGTTCTGTAAATGTTGCAACAAGCTCTCGAATGTAGGAAGGAGGACTCTGTCGGGTCGACTGGACTGTATTTCCAATTCCCTTTTCCGATATCGAGGCTGTTGACGGGTGTTCTGACCGATTTAACCCGTTAAGGCCTCGAAGCACTTTGCTATAGTTGAGTCTCTTGTTTTGCCGTTTCAGACACCATTGTAGAGTTTATCGCATGTCTGTGTGTCTGGAGTCACTTTTCAGTCAGACCACGAAAACACGGAATATTTGCTTCCTAAAAGTACATTGGGGAAGCAGATTAGAGTTTACAAACAACATTGGCTTCAACGTGACTATTACTGACACCAGAGTTTAGATCTAGATTTTTTAACTTGTACTGAACTTCCACCAGTTGCCAGAGCATTAGCCTGGTGAGAATTAATTTTCCAGTGACTTTTCCACAACGGCCCCATCTCCACGTGGGTACCGACCGCCAACCACACTGAGCGGGATATTTCTGTGATTCTTAACAGTGCTGAAAAAATAACTTCCAAAAGTTTGACTGTTGTGATGAGATCGAGGGGTGCTAATTGGTCAGACTGTGATTATTCCCCTCTTTGGTGACTGGACATAGTTGAGTAACTTTCCATATTGCCAATGAGATGTCATAGTTTGTGCTGGAATGAAACAGCTTCCCCAGGGACACGGTTTGTTGTGCAGCACAAGTCTTCACTCCTATTGCAGGAATGGTGTCAGGGCCCATTGCCTTTGTCGTATCTATTGTGATCAGCTGTTTCTTCATGTCACGGTCAGCGAATCAAATTTATTGAATACAGGTATCTGTGATTCTGTGGTGAGTGTGAGTTGGATCGTCGAGACAACACTTCTGTCTGAAGATATTGCAGATACTACATCCTTGTCTTTTACACCGATGGAAAGGGCAGTTCCATTATTTAGCAACGGTATGTTTGTGAAGACGTCTCCTTCAGTGAGTTGTTTCCATCACCATTTACGACTGGATGTAAAAGGACTCTTCGTCTGTTGGTGTTGGGAACATTTCGCCCTCTCCATCGTATGTTAGTCCTGCTGTTTGGAATGTAAGCGGTCAAGTGCGTTAGCGTTCACGGGTTGCCATCAGGTGTAGGTACACATGCTTCTGACCCTTGATTAATCACCTACACTCATTCCTCAACCATAGATCGGCTTGATGGTCATGGTAGACTGAAGATATATCTCAGCCAAAAAGTGACAGATTGTCGTTGAATATAATTCTGCTGCTACTGCTCTGGTCCACAGCACCAAATCAATGTCAGGAATACTCTAAAAAGGTTCGGAGATGATTGAAAGTATTTAAAGAGAATTTTTGACCTGGAAATGCATTGAGGGCTTTGGAGAATTGGTGATGAAAGAGACATTATAAACTGAAAGACACTTAGAGACATTCAAAAAGCAAAATGACGCTTCAGTCCATCTTGTCCATGCTCACCACGTTTTCTAAACTGAATTCATCCGATTTGCCTGCACTTGGCACATACCTCTTTGAAACTATGATACCTGTCCCCATTCACTTGTGTTTTACATGTTGTAATTGTCCCCGCCTGTGCCACTTCCACTGACAGCTCGTTACATATGCACACCACCCTGTCTGAGAAACAGCTGCATCTTATTTCCCTTTCAAATCTCTCGCCTGTCAACTTATCCTGCTGCATCTTCTTTACCTTTTAAATCTCTCGCCTGTCAACTTATCCTGCCTGGTTTGGACATCTGTACCGTCCAATAAAGACCTTAGCTATACACCCTATCCATGTACCCTATGCTCTTATAAACCTCTGCAAGGTCACCTCATCACCACCCACGCAAAAGGGAAAAATAATCCCGCACTATCCATTCTATCCTTATATCTCAAAGCTCCCGTCTCCATTACATCATTTAAAATATTGTGCGGAGAAATCAGAGTTAATGTGTCGGGTCCAGTGACCCTTCCTCAGATCTCTGAGGAATAATACAAATATCTTAACTCGTGGCACTGCAATTTCTTCCCCTGCTTCCCACAATGACCTGGCATACACAAACAGGTCTTGGGTATTGATCAACTGTTAAGCATTTCAAGACCTCCAGCACTTCAACTTTTGTAACGTAGCCTCCTTTCAAAACATCACTACATGGATTCCTTTCCCCGATTTCACTCGCTTGAATGTCTTTCCCCACAGTAAATATTCGTGAGGTATATTTGTATAGGACCTCACACATCGGCAGAAATAGACTCTAAGGCAGAGGAGTGGGGAAGGTTGAGTCGTTGTGAGGAATGTGAACCCAGCTTGGCCAGACACTTATGAACTGTTTTGTTGAACTGTCAACTATGTTCCTGTTTTTTTCCACTTTTATAGGAAGCGACGAAATGTTTTATATTGTAATGTTGTTTTCTTTATTTTTCTGCTTTGTGCCAGGATTCTGACCCTGGGTGATTCGGATGGGGTTGGGTAAGGCAGGGTGGGGAGCTGTTACCTTTGTGTGTAAGATCGCATCACATATGTCGACTTGTAACATTTTTAATGTCCTCATGTGAGTGCATAGAATAATAAATCTAATAAATCTAATTATTCTCCTGTGAATAATCGCGAATAGTTTGCAGATGGTTTTGGGTGTGAGGGGAAAGATATAAAAGTGACATGAGAGATAACCTTTTCACTCAGAGGGTGGTGCGTGTATGGAATGAGCTGCCAGAGGAAATGATGGAGGCTAGTACAGTTGCAACATTTAAAAGGCATCTGGATTGGTATATCAAAAGTAAGAGTTGAGAGAGATATGGGCCAGGTGCTGGCAGGTGGGAATAGATTGGGTTCGGATATCTGGTCGGCATGGACGAGGTGGACGTAGGGTCCGTTTCCGTGCTGTACATCTCAATGACTCTATGACATAAATGGCTTTCAATTTTTAAGGGGCTCTATTCTCTCCCTTTTGCCATTCATATACGTGTGGAATCTTATCTGATTCTGCAAAAACTATTTGCCAAAGCTGTCTCATGCCCCATTTTCCTCTCCCGATTTCTCCCATAAGTATACATCCTCCATGCTCCTTAATGGTTTAATTGACCCCCTCTTCCTAGGTCTGACATATGCATCCTTCTTTTTTCCTTGACCAGAGTCTCTACCATGTTTTGTTCCCTACTCCTGCTAACATTGCCCTTGAGACTGACTGGAACATGGTGTCACTGGTCTCTCATTTTGTCGCTTCTGAAAGAGTCTCACTTGCCAGATGTTCCTCTACCTGTGAACAGTTTCCCTGAATCATTTTTGAAAGTTCCTGCCGAATACCATCTAAATGGTCCTTGACCCAATTTATAATATAAACGTCTGGATCGGCACTATCCTTTTGCAGAACTATTTTCAAGCTAATAGAATTATGGTCACTGGTCTCAAAGTGCTTTCACTGCAACAGGGTGTTCATCTGCCCTCTTATTCTCTAATTGCTAAGCGAAGGATGATATTCAACTGGAAAAGATGAAGAAGAAATTTACAAGGATGTTGCGTTAAGTCAACAGTCTGATATACAGAGGGAGTTCAGACAAGGTAGGAATTTGTTTCTTTCCAGCAAAGGAGACTGTGGTGTCTCTTCTAGAGGTGCATTTTATGGATGAGTATAAGGTCATAAGAGGCATGTATATGGTGAATGAACACATTTTTTTCCCCAGGATTGGGAAAGCGAGGATGAGAAAGCATCAGTGTAAAGTTCGAGGGGAAAGGAGAAAAGGGAACCTGAGGGACAACGTTTTTATACAGAGGGTTGTATTCATACAGGATGAGCTCCGAGCGGAAGTGGTTGAGACGGGTCTGTTAACAACATTGCAAAGGCATTTGGACAAGTACATGGAGAGGCAATGTTACAGAGGATATGGGATACGTGCAGGGAAATGGGACTACGTGAGTGTACATGTTCATCGGAATACATCAGTTTCGTCCAAAGTACCATGTCTGTATGAATCCAACACACCCATTGCTGCCCCGAAAACAACCACTGGGCTTGTTTCCGGAAAGTTCAATCAATTCTCACTATAATTTGGAAAAGTACATCAACAAAACGTAATAAAATTCGTCTCAAATTATTCCAAAATGCCTGGATACAACTGTACTGTTTTGGTCTGCATATTTGCCTTTGTTGGACACATATCTTGTCCACGTTTATAGGTCAGTGCAGTGTTGTGGTCTGCATAACTCCTGGTACTAGAAGGCTGGTACAATTGCAACATGTAAAAGTAATTTGGATGGGTATATGAATATGAAGTTTTTGGAGGGATATGGGTCGGGTGATGGCAGGTGGGAATAGATTAGGTTTAGATATCTAGTCGGCATGGACGGGTTGGACCGAAGTGTCTGTTTCCATGCTGTTCATCTCTATGACTCTATATCTAGTCCGTGTTTCTCGATGAATGCAGTGTTGTGGTCTGCACAGCACCCCGTACTGGACAGATATCGAGTCTGAAGTTATGGTCCAATGTACTCCTGTGGTCTGCATAGCTCCCTGTGCAGGACAGATATCTCACCCCGTTTTATAGGTCAATGCATGGATGTGGTCTGCATACCTCTCTTTGCTGGACAGATATCTAGTCCGGGTTTATAGATCAATGCACGGCCATGATCTGCACATTGTTGCACTCTGAGTGGACTGATGGTGTGGATCAAGTAGAGCTTGCTCAACGCAGTGCTCAATGCTGAATACATATCTCCTCGGGATTTCTGGTACATGGGCTGGTTCTGCAAGTGAGATTGAGAACCTGATATAAGTAACTATTTCAGCTGATCTAACAATGTATTTATTTTATGTTTCCATTCTTGTGGTTGGACCTTCCGTATCTCACTGTACTAATGTTAAACTGTGCCCATGCACAGTTCATCATGTTGGTGTATACACACTGTCTTGGCAGCAGCCACATCCTCTTCATTTGGAAGCAGCCAACCATTCTCATCGTCTTCGGGTCTCCACGGAGAAAGAAAGGATGAACTCTCAGATAAAGGCAGACCCTTTGATACATGGCTTAAAACACTCTCCCCCTCATCACTACCCACCGTCAACCGACGACATGAAATTATCCCGTGTATACCGACAGCAATGGCGCCACGGTGAACGGCATGAAGCAGACCATCAAGGAGATGGAGCAACCATTCCCATGTCTGTAAGGAACTGAGTGAACCCTCCAGTACACACTGTCAAAACATACAGTAATCTGTCTCCATTTATGTAATATTCAACCTTTTGTTCTGCCGGAAAAATCACAGTTTCACAGTTACCCATATTATATACTATCGAACAGTTATTGACAATTGCGTATCCAATTAGAGATTCTCTACCTCCTCTTGATAACTGAGTTTCCAGCCTATTTTAGTTTCATCCAAAATGTAGCTCCTGTTTCGTTACATTTACCAAAACGATTGAAATAGTTTGCAAATAGTTGAGTTCTCAGCACCGGTCACTGTGTCATAGTGAATCTGTGTTAATCTGATAAAGACTAATTTATCCCAAATTTATCCCTGCTTCTGGCTCAGTAACCAGTCCTCCCCGTATTCCTGTGTCACAGTTTTCAAAGGCTGAATATTCCCTTCCATTTGGTGTGTAACAGACATGAGACGTTAAAAGATCTGCTCCAGTTGCTGAGTAACAGCCCAGAATGCCTGAACAGGCTCATTCAGTTCCATTTTAAAACACTTGATGGGCTGAATCATCTGCTTCAGGATAGGTGCAGGTTTTGAATGGTGCTGAATATTTTGAAACCATCAGTGAACAATCCACTTCTTCTTTATCGTGGAGGCAAGGTCATTGATGCTGCGGTTGCTGATAGCCCACAGTGACTCATGGATAATCAGTTTCCATTTGTCAGTACTACAGAGGCGGAGTTGCCACATGGCACAGGAGGTTGTATCTTCTATATATAAGGCTGAGCCTTTTCCTCTGCCAGGACTGTGAGCTGGGTGCTCCGACATCTCTGAAAAGTAGTTTGCTGATAATGTGTTCCTCTTGTTGGTTCCTCCATCACTTCCCACAGTCTGGCTGCGGTGTATTAGAGGTCTCGACATATTCAGTCAGTGGTGAGCCTGTGGGGACACTCTTGGTGATTGACATTGTAGTCCCACACCAAAGGTACGTCCTCTGTCATTGTAGCAATGAATAAAAGCTAAAACGAAGTCACAGCATAGGAACAAGCCCTTCGGCCTTCCAAGCCTGTGCCAATTCACACCCTTGAGCTAAACCTGTCGCCTATTTTCCAGCGATATGTATCCCTCTGCTCACTGCCGAATCATGTCTCTGTCTTGATAGATCTAAAATGGCGCTATTGTATGCTCCTCTGTCACCCCCACAGGCAATGCATTCCAGGCAACGTGCCCTCCACATGAAAAATTTTCCACACATATCTCCCTTAAACTTTTCCCCTCTCACCTGGAATTCGTGACTCCTAGTAATGGAGTCCCCACTCTGGGGAAAAAAAAAAGCATCTGACTTTCCAACCTGTCTACACCTCCCATGATTTTCTCGATCTCAGTCTGGTCCCCCTCAATCTATGTCTTCCGAAGGAAAATAATTCTAATATATTCAATCTCTCTTCATAGCTAGCGCCGTCCATACCAGGCAACATACTGGTGAACTTTCTCTAAACCCTCTTCAAAATACCCAAATTCTTTTGCTAATGTGGCGACCAGAACTGCACGCAGTATTCCAATCGGGGCCAAACCGTAGTCCTATACAACTGCAACATGACTTGACAACTCACAAAACACCGTTCAATGAAGGAAGGTTTTCTGTATGCCTTCTTGGTTACGCTATTGCACTACGTTGCCACCTTCAGAGAACAGTAGACCTCTGCATCCAGATCTCTCTGTGCTTCAATTTCTCCCAGGACTTTGCTCGTTTACCATGTAGTACACTCCAGAATTCGGTCTTCCAAACTGCATCACCTCACATTTGCTCGGATGGAACTCTATTTGCCATTTCTCTGACCAACACTCCAAATATATCTGTATTCTGCTGTATACTCAGACAGTTCCATTCACTATCTGCTATGGCACCAATCTTAGTGTCATCTGAAAACTTGCTAATCTGTGTTCAAGGATGCTGCAAAGACATCTGGTATGGCTGCAACAAATTCGTCTCTCGCTTCCTTCACTAGTTGGGATAATTCCCATCCGGACCTGGGGACATGTCACCTTAGTGCCTTTTAAAGTATCCAACACTTCTTCTGTCCTTGTGCTGACTTGACCTAGAGTAATCAAACATTCATCCTTAACCTCAACATTTGTTGTGTCCCTCTCTTCTGTCAGTACCGACTACAGTACTCATTCAGAATCTCAGCTATTTTTTTTCTAATTCCACCCATAACTTTCCTACTTTGTTCATGAGTGGGCCTATCCTTTCCCTTGGTACCATCTCAATCCTATATACGAATAAAAGCTTTTGGAATTTTCCTTAACCCTGCTTGCTGAAGTTATATCATCATCCCTTTCAGACCTCTTAATCCCTCGTTTCAAATTAGTCCTATTTTACTGACATTCTTCCAAAGCTTCATTTGCTTTAAGTCGCCTCGACGTTACAAATGTTGCTTTTATCTTCTTAGCTCCTCTCTCAATTCCACCCGTCCTCCATGGCTCCATAATCTTGCCATTTCCATTCTTCATTTTCGCAGGAACATATTTCTCATGGACTCTAATCAATCTCTCTTTAAAAACCTCACTAATATCAAATCTGGATTTATCCTCAAAGAGTTGCTCCCAATCCACATTCCCCAGCAGCCGAATCTTGCCACAGTTGGCCTCCCAACAATCAAGAACTCTTCCTATTCGACTACTCTCGATTTTGTCCATGGCTGTTTTCTAACTTACAACAATGTGATCACCACTGACAAAGTAATCCCTTACGGAAACTTTAACCACCAGACCAGTCTTATTCCCCAACACCAGGTCCATATAGACTCTTCCCGACTTGGATATTAACATGCCGCCCTTAAAAACACTCCTCTTTGCTCATTACAAATTCTGCTCCATCTAAACGTGATTTGAGGAGCCGGTGTTGGACTGGGGTGGACAAAGTTATAAAATCGCATGACATCAGGTTATATTTCAACATGTTGATTTGGAGGCACTGGCCTTCGAAGTGTTGCTCCTTTAACCAACTGCTGAAGAAGCAGCGCTTCGAAATTTAGCGTCTCCAAATAAACAAATTGGACCACACCTGTTGTTGAGTGATATTTTGTGAAAGGAAATCAAATTTTATTTTGAGAGATTAAGAACGCATACAAGAAATTGTATGCTATGCAATACTGTGGTCATACTTTAACAATTGTGCTGACTTACTCCAGGCTTGTGCAGTGCTAATGACACTTCATATAAAACAGACAACTTCAAGAAGGATTACCAACGCGAAGCCAATATCTGCCCATCGAAAAAGGGCATTCATACAGCAACAACTATCATTTTCTTTAGAGGCTGAATTAACCATTTTTCTTTTAAAAAAAGCACGATGAAAGCAGAAACCATGGGAAATATTGCCATTTGAAGCACCAGCGTTTCCTCAAAAGCAGCAACTTCCTGGAAGTTGTCTTTAAAACAAAATAACAAAGTAATGGTGGTCTTATTTCCTTGCAGTATCGGAACTAAACTTAATACAAACAAAACAAAACTGAGGGGGAAAGAGTTGGTTGCCCAGTTGACTCACTAAAATTGGTGACGTAATGTGACTGGGCTTTGCGGCATTGGATCAATCAATTTCACATACAGTACACAAGTGCACTAGTAGCAGCACAAAGTATCAATGGAATTTTCTCCAATTTCCTGTTCAGTCATAACTTTTGTCGAAAGTCTGAATGTATTTGCAACAAAATAAGACGTAATTGTATTTTATCAGAACTGCCCCATTTTCACTATTGTGTAATTTCTTTTATTTTTAGGCCAGTCCCATCATTCCTTTACAACTTCCTTTCAATAACTGGTGACAGAGTTTTAAAATTTACTCTTAGAAGTCATAATCATGACTCTTTAGCAGTATCAAATCTCATCATATTAAATAATCATTGTGATGTCTAATTAACTCCAATTAAACCAGTAACACGATGTGAATTCCAGTCAATGCTGGGAAAATTAAAATATCCTATCACCAACACTCTGTTTCTTGTATATGTTCCATATTCTGTTTAAATATTCGTATCATGATCTCACGCTCACTGTTGGGCGGCCTGTAAATCACGCCCAACATTGCTACCGCACCATCCCTATTTCTGAGCTCTGCCCATATTGCCTCCAGATCGAGTCTCCATAATGCCCTCCTGCAGCACAGCCGTGATATTCCCTCTGATCAGTATTGCAACTCCTCCACTCCTTTTACCTCCTTCGCTTTCTGCCTGAAGCATCTTTCTCGTGGGGCATTTAGTTGCCAATCTTACCTTAGCCACAAACAGTTCTCAGTAATAACAATAAGATCATGCTCCCAAATACCCATCCAAGCACGACATTCATCTGCCTTACCTACTATACTTCTAACATTAAAGCAAATACACCTGAAACCACCTGTTGCTTTGTGTTCATAGTCCGCTTCGTGCCTCGTCTTACCTTAGTCAAGCTGACTTCATGATCTCGTTTCTGACAGGCTTTAGTTACGACCCCCTTACTGTCCACTAAACTGCCCATTTGGTTCCAACACCCCCTGCAACATTAGTTTAAATCCTCCACAACAGCGTTTACAAAAGCACCCCTCAGGACGTTGGTTCCAGTCCAGCCCAGGTGAAGACCGTCCAGTTTGTAATAGTCCCTCTTCTCCCAAAACTAGTCCCAATGTCGCCAAAATGTGATCCTCTTCCTCCTCCACAATCTCTCAAGTCACGCATTAATCCTGCCTATTCTATCATTCCTACTACGACTAGCACTGGTCGCCATCCTGATATTACTATCTCTAAAGTTCAACATTTTAACTTGGCTCATAACTCCCTAAATTCTGCTTGTATAACCACGTCCCGTTTTTTAACCGATATCAGGGTTGCCGATATGCACCATGACAGCTGCTTCAGTGCTTCCTCCGATTTTTTTCAACATCGAGGAGAACTGAGTTATCACCGAGGGGTAGTTTGGAGCGCAGTAGATGTGCATGGGCCAGAGGTTTCCTGACAATATCTGAACTATTACTATTAGATTTCTCGGATTCCACAATCAATGCTGGGGAATTCCAGCGTAACTCATTTCCTGACTGTATACCACGGTGTCCCCATCACTGGTGGGTCTGTCCTGCCGTTGGGGCAGGATATACCCAGGGATGGTGATGGGGCTTAATAAAACGTCAAATATCGGGTCTGATTCTGAGAGTATGGTGATGCCAGAATGTTTCCTGACTGGGTCAATATGAGGAACAAAGATGACAATGTATGAGGGAATAATCGGGTAAAGGGCTGAATGAAAGACAGTCTGTCTAAATGTGTGTTGTATTATCGAACGAAATTGAGGAAATTAATGTATATATTGAGGTAAATGAGTGTGATTTAATGGCATTAGAAAGAAATGGTGACATGATGACTGATATTGGGAACTGAATTTCGAGAACATGTACACCTGGAAGTGTTCTACCAAACTGTGAAGGAGGTGGGGGAGATCTCCGAGTAAAGGAGGGCATCTCTACGATCGAAAAAGGGGATCTGAAATCAATTGGTTCAAGGCATTACACAGATGATTTAATGTTCAGAAACAAGTGCACTGTGTCCATGTTCACAGACGATATTAAGATGAGTTGTATTACAAAGTTTGCAGAGTACAATGTAAGTCTGCAGAGTGATATAGATAGGTTAACCAAGTTGGCAAGGGTCTGGCAGATGGAGTATGATGTTTGTCAATTTGCGGTTGTGCATTTTGCTCGGAATAATAGCAAAATGCACTATCATTTAAAGGGTTAACAACTGGATCATGCTGTTGTGCAGAGGGGCCTCGTGTATAAATCACAAAAAGTTGGTTTGCAGGTTTAGAAGGTAATAAAGTCCTTCATTGTCATAAGGATGCAGGATAAAATCAGGGAGGTTTTGTTATAATTGCTTATGGTGTTGGTGAGTACACACCTGCAGTACTGTGTATAGCTTTGGTCTCCTTACTTGAGAAATGATGCACTGGCACTGGATGGAGTGTATAGTGTAGACGAGGTTGACTGCGTGGATTCCTGAGTTGAGAGGGTTGCCGGATGAGTGCACATTGATTAGACTGGTACATACTCATCAGAATTTAGAAACATGAGGGGGAATGTTATCGAAAAACATCAAGCGAACAAATATGATAGCAACAGAGAGCGCTTTCCCACGGGCGGGTGAAACACGATTTCGGGGACACTGCCTGAAAATAAGGAAGAGCAGATTTAGCATTGACTAATCCAAAGAATTGTGAATGTGTGGAATAAAATGCCTAGTGAAGCAATCGGGGCTACGTGGTTGCATGTTTTTTAGGGGAAAAACATTAAGGAATTTGAACATTGCAGGAAATAAAGCTTGTGGGTGGAACTGAGTCTATGAAAATTTCAGTCATGATTGGATTGAATGGCACAGCCGGTTCGCTGGGGCAGATAGTCTAATCCTGGTCTTATTTCTTATGTTCTTTTGCTTTGCACTAATCTCATTGTTTTTGTGTAAAACGTACCAGTTGATTTGAGTTTGGGTAGAAATTCGCACTGGGAGGCGGAATGGATCTCACCAACTCCTCACATTGTTTGGTTTTCGAGCCCACACAATGCAAGTCAAATTGGGTTTCCCTTAGTTCTTTCGACACAACATTCCCAGAGAACCCCCCCCCCCCCCCACTCTCAGCAAAGAGTCTGGAATTACCCAGCCTCCCGGGAATGTGGTGCCATCTTTTAAAGCCCATAATGCACTGGGACACGCACAGTCCATGTGGAGCTACCGTGCAAAGCCCCTGATATTGAGCCTTTAAATGGCAGGCAGGGGAACATTATACCCCTCCCTAAACCCAGATTGTGCACATGGGCATAGATCTCCTCCTGGGAGGGCAGGGTCACAAGCAGGACTTGCACTTCCCCCAGGACAGTGTGGGGGGCCATGGCACCAGACCATGCCTGCCTGATCTGAATTTTCCCCTGAGTGACAGCAGTCTCAACCATCGAGTGGAATATACAGCATTTTAGGGAGATCATTGTCCTTCACCCTCCATAAGTTTAAGGGCGGCTCACGGAGATTGTCACCATTCCCTTTGATGAGAATGAATAAGAGGCAGCTAGATTATCATGAGATCAAGGAAGGCTTCAGGAAACATCTCACTGACTGCACCAATAATCTCAACACAGCCCACAGTGCTCAGATTACACACAAATATTTTGCCCAGGGCTTAGAAACACCAGGTCCAGAAAAATATATATACAGGCAAGAAATTATATATCGAAGGTAAAACTGTGGAGCAAATTTTGTGCATACTTCAAACAGGAAATTAGGTATTCCAGACATTGCTGATGAAAGTCAGTTGGTCTGGTCGTAGCTGTAGGAAAAAAAGTAGAGATAATATTTCAAATCTGGGAACCCTTCATCAGAACAGTTTTTGTTTCCCATCTCCAGCATCTGCAGTGATTTGTTTTATATTAGATTGACAAGTATTGTTCGGGATTAGTGGTGCTGGAAGAGCACAGCAGTTCAGGCAGCAACCAAGGAGAAGTAAAATCGACGTTTCGGGCAAAAGCCCCTCATCAGGAATAAAGGCAGAGAGCCTGAAGCGTGGAGAGATAAGGTAGAGGAGGGTGGGGGTGAGGAGAAAGGAGCATAGAGTACAATATGTGAGTGGGGGAGGGGATGAAGGTGATAGGTCAGGAAGGAGAGGGTGGAGTGGATAGGTGGAAAAGAAGATAGGCAGGTAGGACAAGTCCGGACAAGTCATGGGGACAGTGCTGACCTGGAAGTTTGGAACTAGGGTGAGGTGGGGAAAGAGGAAATGAGGAAACTTTTGACTCCACATTGGTGCCCTGGGGTTGAAGTGTTCCGAGGCGGAAGATGAGGCGTTCTTCCTCCAGGCGTCTGGTGGTGCGGGAGCGGCGGTGAAGGAGGCCCAGGACCTCCATGTCCTCGGCAGAGTGGGAGGGGGAGTTGAAATGTTGGGTCACGGGGCGGTGTGGTTGATTGTTGTGGGTGTCCTGGAGATGTTCCCTAAAGCGCTCTGCTAGGAAGCGTCCAGTCTCCCCAATGTAGAGGAGAGCGCATCGGGAGCAACAGATAAAACACGACATGGTTGAAGAGCTTCAGTTTTTGTTCGTATGATATTAATGGATGATTTGGTCAAGGAAGAAGGGGAAAGGGTAACGGCAAAACTGCAGGAGATGGAGCGGTGACAGCCGGTGGACAGACCTATCAGCGTTTGGCTGGGGTGAGGGCTGTGTAAATCCTCGGGTGAAGGAAAAGAAGGTCATGTTTGAGGTACCCGAATGGAATTTAGAAACATCTGAACGCATGTGACAAATCCAGAGGAAAGTGGGTGAATGCAGTCATTCTCCGTTGACCATTGAGTTGCCATAGTGGCTCAGTGGTCAGAACTGTGCCTTGGACCGGCTTTGATTCTACCCTCGGCTGGCTGCCTGTGTCCGGTTTTCACATTGTCTCCGTGTCTGCGTGTATTTCTCCAGGTGTTCCGTTTTCCTCCCACACTCTAAGCATCCGCAGTTTCGTTGGACGGGCATTTGAGGAATTGCACTGCATTATCCAGTGCTGTGCAGGTTAACTATAGAATTGCATTATTACAGGGATCGGGTACGGGTGTGTCTGGTGGGACACTCTTTGGAGGGTCAGTGTGAAGTTGATGGGCCACATGGCCTGTTTTCACACTGCAAGCGTTCTATTATCGCTATTAAGGTCTTTTTATGTGGCAACACTTCACAAGACCGTACATATAAGTCTTGTCCTGCTTTACCTTACAGAATGCTACAGCTTACTTCTGTTAGGCAGATAGCTAGTGCAAGCGTAGCAGCATTATAGTGGCAAAGGTTTGCAGTACTTCCCAGTTGAAACTTTATTGCTGGAACAGCACAGCAGGTCAGGCAGCATCCAGGGAACAGGAGATTCGACGTTTCGGGCACAGGCCCTTCTTCAGGAATGAGCAGAGAGTGTTCAGCAGGAGAAGATAAAAGGTAGGGAGGAGGGACTTGGAGGAGGGGAGTTGGAAATGTGATAGGTGGAAAGAGGTCAAGGTGAGGGTGATAGGTCGGAGTAGGGTGGAGGCGGAGAGGTCAAGAAGAAGACTGCAGGTCAGGAAGGCGGTGCCGGGCTGGAAGGATCCGGCTGAGACAAGGTGGGGGGAGGGGGGATGAAGAAACTGGTGAAGTCCAAGTTCATCCCCTGCGGTTGGAGGGTTCCCAGTCGGAAGATAAGACGCTCCTCCTCCGACCGTCGGGTTGTTGTGGTTTGGCGGTGGATGAGTCCAATGACCTGCATATCCTCGGTGGAGTGGGAGGGGGAGTTGAAATGCTGTGCCACAGGTTGGTTGGGTTGGTTCGTCCGGGTGGCCCAGAGGTGCTCTCTGAATCGCTCCGCGAGTAGGCGGCCTGTCTCCCCAATATAGAGGAGGCCACACCGGCTGCAGCGGATGCAGTAGATGATGTGGGTGGAGGTGCAGGTGAATCTGTGGCGGATATGGAAGTTTCCCTTGGGGCCTTGGAGAGAAGTGAGGGGGGAGGTGTGGGCGCAAGTGTTGCACCTCCTGCGGTTGCAAGGGAAGGTGCCGGGAGTGGTGGTTGGGTCGGTGGGGGGTGTGGATCTGACAAGGGAGTCGCGGAGGGAGTGGTCTCTACGGAAAGCTGATAGGGGAGGGGAGGGAAATATATCCTTGGTGCTGGGGTCTGTTTGGAGGTGGCGGAAGTGACGGCGGATGATGCGCTGTACATGGAGATTGGTGGGGTGGTAGGTGAGGACCAGTGGGGTTCTGTCCTGGTGGCGGTTGGAGGGGCGGGGCTCAAGGGCGGAGGAGCGGGAAGTGGAGGAGATGCGGTGGAGGGCACCGTCGACCACGTCGGGGGGGAAATTGCGGTCCTTGAAGAAGGAGGCCATCTGTGTTGTACGTATTTTGAACTGGTCCTCCTGGGAGCAGATGCGGCGGAGACGAAGGAATTGGGAGAATGGGATGGCGTTTTTACAGGGGGCAGGATGGGAGGAGGTGTAGTCCAGGTAGCTGTGGGAGTCGGTAGGTTTGTAGTAGATGTCCGTGTTGATTCGGTCGCCTGAGATAGAAACAGAAAGGTCTAGGAAGGGGAGGGAGGAGTCCGAGACTGTCCAGGTGAATTTGAGGTCGGGGTGGAAGGTGTTGGTGTAGTGGATGAACTGTTCAACCTCCTCGTGGGAGCACGAGGTAGCGCCGATACAGTCATCAATGTAGCGAAGAAAAAGATGGGGGGTGGGGCCAGTGTAGTTGCGGAAGATGGATTGTTCCACATACCCTACGAAGAGGCAGGCATAGCTGGGGCCCATGCGGGTGCCCATTGCTACTCCTTTTGTTTGGAGAAAGTGGGAGGATTGGAAAGAAAAGTTGTTCAGGGTGAGGACCAGTTCGGTCAGTCGAAGGAGGGTGTCGGTGGAAGGGTACTGGGTGGTACGGCGTGAAAGGAAGAAGCGGAGTGCTTTGAGTCCTTCCTGATGGGGGATGGAGGTGTACAGGGACTGGATGTCCATGGTGAAGATGAGGCGTTGGGGACCGGGGAAGCGGAAATCCTGGAGGAGGTGGAGGGCGTGGGTGGTGTCACGAACGTAGGTGGGGAGTTCTTGGACTAATGGGGACAGGACCGTGTCGAGGTATGCCGAGATGAGTTCGGTTGGGCAGGAGCAGGCTGAGACGATGGGTCGTCCGGGGCAGTCAGGTTTGTGGATTTTGGGCAGGAGGTAGAAACGGGCGGTTCGGGGTTGTGGGACTATGAGGTTGGAGGCGGTGGATGGGAGGTTCCCTGAGGTGATGAGGTTATGGACGGTCTGGGAGATGATGGTTTGGTGGTGGGGGGTGGGGTCATGGTCAAGGGGACGGTAGGAGGAGGTATCTGCGAGCTGGCGTTTGGCCTCAGCGGTGTAAAGGTCAGTGCGCCAAACTACTACTGCGCCTCCCTTGTCAGCTGGTTTGATGGTGAGGTTGGGGTTGGAACGGAGGGAGTGGAGGGCTACGCGTTCCGAGGGTGAGAGGTTGGAGTGGGTGGGGGGAGTGTGGGAGTTCAGGTAGCGGTTAATATCGCGGCGGCAGTTTGCTATGAAGAGGTCGAGGGCAGGTAGGAGGCCAGCACGGGGTGTCCAGGTGGACGGGGTGTGTTGGAGGTGGGAGAAGGGGTCGTCAGAGGGTGGGCGAGAGTCTTGATTGAAGAAGAAGGCACGGAGGCGAAGGCGGCGGAAGAATTTCCCTGCCCAGTACTTCCCATACTGGGCAGGGAGTCTGGTTTACTGAGCAATACACTAGCATAGTCTGCGCAACTCTCTGTGCTGGGCTGTTACCTTGTCCCAGTTTGCAGTGTCTGGGATGGTTCTGTGAAACAGATCCAGACTTTGTTGCAACGAACCATTTCAACTGGTTTTGTAATGCCTTTATTCAATGTCCTCTTTCCTGTGATTTGGATCTTTCAAGGTGAATCACTTCCAGTACGTCTCACTCCCCTGTCTTCCCCCACCCCCCAATGTTTCTACCCATGTCCTCAGTTCATGAATTGCCTGTTTCTATCTTAATGTGAATGTTTCTGTCCCTCTGTATCTTTCCATGGACTTGGTTTCATAGCTCCCAGTCTGTCGGGTGCTGCCAGTGAGAAGCTCAGAAACAATGAAATGGTGTGCGTCGGGCTGTTGTTCAATTCCTGGTGTGCCCCATGTGATGCTTGAAGTTGCACAGGGGTTTCCAGCAGCTTTGATGCGTGACTTTGAAACTTAGTCTGTGCCTGTTCACTGATGGACTATGTTTGTACCTGTCAGTTGATCGTGTTGTTAGTAACACAAGGAAGCTACTTGAGTATTGTTGTGAAGTATTGGCATTAGCAAGTAGCTGAGAGGCTTCTGACTGACTGTTTATATTGACGAATTAGTGGAGGTGCTGGGGATGCTTTGCTGCAGGTTGTTCTGTGAATGCCTCAGACATTCAGGGAGATCTGAGGATTTAGTGGCCTAAATCTGGATGGAGCATGGGAACTGTAGTTACAGCGTCTGGGTCTGCAACATGCACAACAAATGAAACAGAGGCTGCATAGAGGGGCAGATCGAAAGCCATGGAGTGAGTATGCGTGAGAAAAGGCATCTGCTGTATCTGTCGATATCTTAACTTGGACACATACACTCTCACTCTCCCCCTTACACACACTCACCTTCTCCCCACCTCCCCAGACAACCCTTCTCTCTCTCACTCTTTCTCTGTCGCTCTCTCTCGCACACACACACACACGGACACGCGCGCACACATCTGTTACCTCCAGGCAATGAATTGAAAGAAATTCTAGGATTTGCACCTTAATCAATTAAATCCTGCACCTCCATTCTAACGAATTAAAGAACTAAAAACCATCGAGTGTGTTCACTTAAAGCGTATGTGTAGTACAACCCTTTGATCTTTTCCATATAAATTCTGTATCGAACATCATCCTCTCTCACTAACACCTGTTTAAGTAGCAACACTCCAGAAGCTAGGGTTTTCAAATAATCCTGTTTGACTATAATCTGTTGTCGAGTGATTTTTGACCTTGTTCAAGCCGGTCAAACACCAGCACTTACATATCCTGATTAGTCAATCCTCTCTCCAAGCAAATAATCTTTGCCTAACCCCATGTGCTCTTATTTTGCACATTAATCTTTTATGAGGCACATTTTGCAATGCGTCTGGAATTCAAGGTATAATACGTCTGTCGGATCCCCATCCTCCAACTTGATTGCCACATTTTAAAAAAAAGACCTCAGGCAAACAATTCAATCACGATTCAGTCTTCATAAAATCATGTTGACTGTGATTGACTATGGGTTGAACTTGACAATCTCCTGTTATTAGTTCCTTACTAAATTAGCCTAACAATTTGCATTCAATCTCAATATTGTTTCACTTCCTTTTATTCTCTCGTGAAATTGGTTATTCTAAGTTCATTGCTTTCTCTAACGTCTATGTTCCCTTTCAATACCTGTGTAACAGGCACAAAGCTATAAAAGATCTGCTCTGATTGCCGTGTAAGAAACATAGGTTGCTGAATAGTCTAATTCTGTTCCAGGTTTACATACTTGATGGGCTGTATGTCCTTCCTAGTGTTCCTACATTATAGTCACGATGGACTGAATGCCTTCCCGTTGTTTCTACATTACAGTTTCGATGGGCTGAATGTCCTCCTGGTGCTCCGACATTATTGTGTCGATAGGCTGAATGTCTTCCTGGTCTTCTTACATTACAGTATCAATGGGCTGAATGTCCTTCCCCTGTTCCAGATCAAGCCGCTCAAGGCCGAAAGTTCTTGCCCGCTGCTGTATGAGCGGTTTGATGACTTATGGAATCTTGCTGCTGCAGTGCAACATTTCGAGTGACTGAAATGTCTCCTCAAGTACCTTCACAACACGATTGAGATACTGAACAGTCTCCTGCCCGTATCCGTGAAATGGCATCGAGAGACAGAGATTTTTAGTCTCCTGTTCCCATACAACAGACAAGTGGCTGAATTATCTCCTCCCGTTCACATCAAAACATCTGAAACGGTTTCATGTCCTTCTCCTGTATTTGTGCAACAGACGGATTACGCTGAATGGTCTTAACCTAGTGTGAAAATATCCAGTGACCCAGTGGCCTTTTCCAGCTCTAGTGTTGCAGCATTTAGAAGGCTGAACGGTGTAATCTGATTGTTGTGTAACAGGATACAAGTGCTGCACAGTCGATTATGGGTCCTGTGTTGTAGCGTAATCGATAGGACGACACAGGGCAGGAACTTCAGCGGGACGGGGCCACACTCCGTTTCTGCAGTGTCGTGGTTATTGCATTCACCTCACATGTGAAGGTTCCCTTGGCACAAACAAGGCTGTATCGCTGATTATTTGCATGGGCAAGCTGTGCTGCTCACACTGAGTAGCTCCATGGTTAGCAGAGCTGCCTCACAGTACCAAAGATCCAAGTTCAATTCCAGCATCAAGTTCCTGTCTGCGTGGAGTCTGCATATTTTCTCCTTGTCTGCGTGGGTTTTCATCGTGTGTTCCATGTCCCGCCACAGTCCCCAGATCTATAGGATCACTGGATTGGCCATGCTAAATTATCTGGTATGTGCAGGTGAGGTGCATTACTCATGGAAAATGCGGGCTGACAGAAATTGTGTGGGGAGCGGTGGTGTGAGTATGTTTGGATGGAATGGTCTCCTTCAGAGGATCAGTGTGGAGCCGATGGGCCAAATGGCCTGCTTCCACACTGTAGTGATTCTATGTTTAACAACTTCGTAACTGAAATTAATTGAGAGAATAATCCCTGAGGTAATAGCAATATCCTTTCCTTAGTGAGGAGATTAAGTCTGTACACACTACTGCTGATGTGATCTCACTAAAATCCTGTACAACAACATGACTTTTCCATATTGCTGTAGGTTTCCCACCAAGGTTAGACCAACCTCACCTGTCAGGGGGAATGTACTGCATTACTGAAGGATCATTGTCGTTCTCCAGTCTCCCAGCACAATGGAAGATCTGGTGAAAATGTTACAATGATGCTTGAGAAGAACGGATAAAATGTGGCAATATAATGTCAATACTGAGGTATGCCTCGGGAAACATTTTGCCTGTGTCGACCATTAATCTCGCCAGAGCCCACGTCACTCAAATTCCACAGAATGGGATATTGTGCAGCTTAGAAACGGAAAGAGGAATCAAACATTGATGGGAATTATATATCAATGTGAAAGTTGTGATACAAGTATTGGCTATGTTACAAAACAGGAAATTAGAAATGCAACTTTGTCAGTATTGCAGTAATGGTGGAGACATTCAAGTCGCATCCAAACTGTATTAACCCAAGTTAATTTTAACGCTGAGTTTCATGAGTGTTTTTGAGCTGGTTTTCGTCATAATATGTTGAGCATCAAGCTAGAGATCAGGCAATTTGGAATTAGTGACATGTGATCAGAACAGCTAATTGAAAACTAGGCAATAAAATAACTTTTGGGAATAGTGTTTTTTAAATATTGAAGTTTAGATGACGTCTGAATACATCATCTCCCGACAATACAAAATAACCAGTATTCCAATAGACCAATGCAGCAAGACACATATGGATTGCATTGAGGATCACTGAAATTTTTTTCTGCAATCAATTTTGAATGTTATTAATGTATTTCAATGACTCAAGATGGGAAGAAGAGGGAGAATGGAGAACTATTGACCAGTTAACATGTCATCCACAGGAATCTGTTGGAATCTATGATAATGAAAGTGGTTTGGGCGGTGGGGAAATAATAGCACACTTCAAGAGAATGATTCTGCACGTATGAAAGGAAGTCATATTTATAAAAGTATTTTGATTGAAGATATCGTTTATAGATATAAACAATGGAGAACCGATGTATGTGAAATACATTGCACATTCAGGAGAATATTTTAAGGAAATCACACAGTAAGGCATTTGAAAATAATTGAAGCAAAGAATATTGGGAAGACCATGTGCAGTTGTGAAGATAAAATGTAGGCTTGTTTTCATTTGAAGGGCATGAGAGTGTAGATGATGATGAATCATACAGACTAGAAGCCTTAGCTTGCGCACTCTGCATCGATGCTGTCTGACCCGCTGTGAACTGCAGCATTTGTTGATTTCAGTGCAGATAAAATCATATGCAGTAACTTACTCCGAGGAAAAGGCAATATGCCCTGCATAACGTACACACAGTGCCGGTGAGAGTGTACCTGGAGTTCTGAGCTCAGTTTTGGTTGCAGATCTAAGGAAGAACATACTGACAACATATACTGAATAGACATTTTCCAGATTAATCCCTCAGATGACAAGATTGTCTGATGAGGAAATTCTGACTGTGTCCCCTCGAGTTTCAACTAATGAGAAGTAATCTTAATTAAAACAAGAAAAATCTCACGGAGGGGACTGACTAAAACAGGTACATGGATAAGTGGGAACAGGCAAGATTGGAGAAAATCCCAAGATAATCTGCATGGACATCAAGCACAATATTATCACCAGGGAACAATAAGAACACATTAGAAACCAAGATGGTCATCTGTGTGTGAAGCTCGTGAACATTGACAGATTGTTACATGAACAATTCACGTCTGTTTTTCTTGAGAGAAGAAGGGTTCAGGGACAGAATTCGAGAAGATAGACTGGGAAGCTCTTGAGCAGATTGATATAAGATGTGAGCGGGGATTGATGGTTTTCGCTCGTACAAAATTGGACAAATGATCCGATATCTCCCCCCGCCCCAGGCTGATGTTTGAGACAAGGGAGGAAAGTCACTGATCATTTTCTTAATGTAGAATCTGTTCGCAGGAGTGATGCCACAGGACCGATGTGTTCCACTTCAAAGGAAGGATAGTGCAGATAGACCAGGGAACAACAGACCAGCGAGTATCAGTTCACTGTTAGGGATAATTATGGAGTAAATTGGTAAGGAGAAAATTAAACTCCATTTGAGCGGCGATATTTGATCAGGGATAGTCAGCATGGCTTTATCAGAGCGAAGCGATGCCTAAAGAAATTGTGTTGGAAATTGTCAAGGAATTCATTTAATGGGTTTCTCAGCAAGCGTTTGACAAAGCCCCACATGAAAAATTAAAAAATAAGGAAAATCTCATGTTGTCAGTGGTATCTTGGTAAGTTATATCCAAAACTGTCTTAAATGGTAGGAGACAGAGTGTGGTGGCAGAATTATATTTATGTAACTGGAGACCAGTGTCCGATGGTTTACCACAGGGATCAGTGCTGTGTCCCGTATTATTAACGGATTTCATAAATGATGTAGGCGTGAGTTTGGAGGAGTGTCATTAGTAAGTGCATGTTTGACAGCGAGGAGGAAAACTTTGTGTTACAGGACGATATAAGTGGAATGGTCAGATGAACAGATCAATGGCAATAGAATGTACCCCTGATAAATATGAGGTGATGCACTTTGGAAGAAGGAAACAGACAGGGTGATAGATTTGATGTCTTACAGTATGGAATATGGCCCTTTGGCCCAACCAGTCCACACTGACCCTCTGAAGAGTAACCCACACAGTCCCATTCCCACAACGGACATTTATCCCTGACGAATACACCTCAAACTTTGCGCAATTTATCATGGCCTTTTCACTTGACATGCACATCTTTGGATTGTGGGAGGAAACCGGAGCTGCTGGTGGAAACCCACACAGACATGTGGAGAATGTGCAAACTCCACACAGACAGTTCCCCGTGGCGGGAATAAAATTCTGGTCGCTTCCACAGCGAGAAAGTATGCTAACCACTGAGGCACCATGCTGCCCCATGTACTCAATGAATGGCAGCACACTAGGAAGTTCAGAGAGCGCTTTTCCACAGTTACCGGAATGTGATTGCACAAGCTGCAAAGTTTTTAAGAAGTCATTGTGGACAATAGGTATTGTCTATATTCATCGCAGCACAGTTTACAAGAGATATCAAGGGCTTTTGTTCGGCCAAGATGGAATAATGTGTGCAGTTCTGGGAGCCACTTTACAGGAATGAAGGGATGCAATGGAGATTCACCAGGATGTTCCTGGCGATGGAGAATAACAGCTAATGTAAGCTCACATTGTTTATATTGGAGCAGAGAAGGCATAGGGCGATGTGATTTAGAAGAATAGAGATAAAGTAAACATAGATTTATGAAATGAGAGTCATCTTTGAGAAATTGACTGCCCGACACTTTATGGCGAAGCAGTGGATGCAGTGCACTTCGGTTTTCAGAAAGATAGTTGATAAAGTCCCAAGCCGACTTTGCAAAATCAAATCTCGTGGGTGTGGCTAATATATGAACATGGTTTTAAAATGGGAGAGTTGACAGGAACCAGTGTAAACGATAATGGCACTTTTTTGGGATGTAAGTATCGTGCAGGATCACAGGAATTGGGTGTTGCACCTCAGGTATTCCCAATAAATTTCAAACCTTGGTTGCTGGAGTCCAAAATAATATTACGAAGCCCGCTGAACATAACACAAGCTCCAAGGTGACTGAGACAAGTGGTGTTAATGGACAAATACTTGGCAGGTGTAGAACAATGTGGGTAGACTTGACGTTGTGCACTTTGGTGGGAAGAATAGAATACTAGCGTTTTTTTAAGAAAGGGATTGCACAAAAAATGTGGTTCTATAAAGGGACCGTGCTCCTTTTTTATTCCCTTCTTTACAGACCTCCGGGGTTCATACAGCGCAGCGAGTTCTGAGGCCAGAAGTCAATGTCACGAATGGCAGTGGCACACTGACCAGTGTACAGAGACACACGAAGTGGGTAGCTGTAACTGAATAGGATCTGGATCTCCTTGCAGATCAGCCACTGAAAGCAATATTGCCGGAGCAGACAGCAATGAGGAAGACAATTGTTGTGTTGAAATTCATTTCAACGGGTATTGAGCACAAGCAAAAGGAAGTCTTACTGCAGTTGTCCAGGGCCATAGTGAGACATAATTTCGAACATTGTGCGGTATTGTGTGCAGTTTTGATCTCCTTAAGTAATGCCGGATAAACGTGACATTGAGGGAGTGCAGTAAAGGATGACCAGACTGATCTCTGGGATGACCGGTTTCTTGTGGGAGCAGACTTTGGTTCGATTGGACCCGTGCTTCATTGGGTTTCAGAAAGTGAGTCGAAATCTCAATGAAATATATAAATCTCTGACAGGGCCAGGCAGATTGGAAGCAGCGGTGACAATTCCCCTGGCTGGGATGTATAAAACAGCATACCACAACATTCGGTACAGAAGGCCACTCTGCATTGAGATGAGAATACATGTGTGCACTCAGAGACTGGTGAACCTGGGAAAACTCCCTCACACATCAAGCTGTGGAAGAAAAGGCACTGACTATAAATAAGGATTTTGAGACACTAAAGGGATAGAAATAGCACAGGACTATGTTGTGAAGATATTGGATCAGGCATCACTTTATTGAATTGGCAAACAAAACAATTGCTGATGTTAATATTTAATATGTTGTCCAACGGTTAATCATATTAAGGGATGCGTGCATTGTGGGGGCGAGGTGCATTGGAGCGATGTTCACTCGTGAAATAGAATGGGGGAGGCTCAATTTGTTGATTGACCTATCCTTTTCCCGATGTTTCTGTGAAATCTGTGGGTAAGCTCTGTAAATGTTGTCACGAGCTCTCAGATGTTAGAACATATGCTTCTGAAGAGTCGGCATAATTGTTTTTCCCATTCCCTTTTCCGATACCGAGGCTGGTGCCGGGTGTTCTGTCCGGTTTTATTCTTTAAGAACTCGGAGCAGAAGAGCTTATCACATGTCTGTTTCTGGACTCACCTTTAGGCCAGAACAGGAAAACACGGAAGATTTGTTCCTGAAAGTATAATGGGGAAGCAAGCTGACGTTGGATCGACGTTGGATTCAGGTCTCTATTACTGACACCAGATTTTAGATGTCGATATTTTATTAATTGTTTTTAACTTCCGCCACCTGCCATAACATTAGCGCTGTGTAGATGAGCAATCCAGTGACACTTGCACGACAGATCCACCTCCACATGGGGACCGAACGGAAACCACATTGAGCAGGTTATTTCGGTGCTGATTGACGGCTCTGTCGAAAAGAATTTCCAAAGATTTGACGATCGCAATGAGACTGAGGGGATAGTAATATATTTAATTGTAATTATTCCGCTCTTACCGGACTGGAAATAGTTGAGTAATGTTCCACATTGCCAGGGAGCTGTCAGAGTTGGAGCTGGAATGAATCAGCTTTCCCAGGTACACGACTTTTTGTGCAGCAGAAGTCTTCATTCCTATTGCAGGAGTAGTGTCGGGCCCAATGACTTTGCCATATCTAATGTGTCCAGCTGTTTCTTCATGTCATGTGCAGCGAGGCGAATTTGTTGAAGACTTCCATGGGTGATCCTATGGGCTTCATGCCAAGGGTGAGGAGGATCTCTGACTCAAAGCTTCTGGCTGAGGATGGTGCAGAGACTACATCCTTGCCTTTTGCACTCTGTACAGGTCTGTTACATTTATTAGCATGGAGCTAATTGCAGAGCAATCTCCTGCAGTGAGTCGTTAAACCATCCATCATCATTTATGACTAGATTTTGCAGAACTGTTGGTCTGTTGATCTTGGGATTGTTACGCTCTGTTTATCAGATGTTCGTCCTGTTGTTTGGAGCGTATGCAAAAAGTGAAGTAGCTACAACGGGTTATCATCAGTTTTTGCTACACATGGTTCTGACTCTGGCATGTTCACCCGCACTCGTTACTGAACCATAGAGCAGCTTGATGTAATGATTGATTGTCCTGCATGAATAGGTTTCAGATTGTGGTTGAATATAATTCTGTTTCTGCTGCTGTTGTGGTTTCCATCACCACATCAATGTCACGAATTCTCTTCTTAGGGAATTTCAGAAAGCTAGACTTTGAAAGCATGTACAGAGGATGGTTTGACTTCTAAATGGACTGATTGCAGTAAAAAATTAGTGATGAATAATTAAGTCATAGACTCTCAGAGTCATGCAATATTCAGACAGAGCATTCGACCCAACCCGTCCATGCTCACCAGTTTTCCTGATCTGAACTAGTTCTATTTTTCTTCTATAGGCAAATACACCTCAAACATTTCCCTATTCAGGTACCCATCAAATTGTCTTTTAAATTGTACTCAACAATACTCCTTCCTCTGACAGCGCGCTACATTATTGCAACACCCACTGTGAGAAACAGCTGTCCCTTGGATTTATTTTAAATCTCTCCCCTCTCACCTTCAACCTAACCTCTCTGATTTTGGATCCCCCCCCCCACGCTAGGGAAAAGACTTTGCTATTCATCCTATCTCTGCCCCTCATGATTTTATAAACCTATATTAAGTCACCCCTCAGCCTCCAATGCAAAACTAACAAAATCCCAGGCCATTCATATATCTCATAATCTGCAGTATCCACCCCATAATTTTAAATATTTTATCCCCATCCAGTTTATAGCATTCTTCCTGTAGCAGGCCTTTAAGAATTGTACTCAGTGATCCAAATATGGCCTTAGCATTCCCTTGTCCAGCCACAGCATAATGCCCAATTCCTTTACTCAGTGCTAATGTCTTCTTCACAGCCCTGTCTACCTGCGACTCTACTTTCAAGGAACTAAGTAGCTGGTCCCTGTATCTCTCTGTTCAATAACACTCCCCAGGTCACTGCCGTTAAGTGACTACATCCTGCCCTGTTTTGTCTAACAAAATGCAATGTCTCACATTTATCTGCATGAAGCTCCACCTACCATACCTCAGACTACTGACCCAATAGATCAAGATCTCATTGTTCTCTTAGATAAACTTCTTCACTGTCCATTATCACACAAACTTTTCGTATATTCTGCAAAATATCCATGGTTCCTATATTGTCATCCAAATCTTTTACGAAAACAATGAACAATAGCAACCTGGTCACTGTGGCACACCGCTGGTCACAGGCGTCTAATTCTAGCAACTAATCTCTCCCACCGCCCTCGGTGTTTTACTGTCAAGCCATTTTTGAATCTGATTGGCTAGCCCTCCCTGTGATTTCACCTTATTAATCCATCTATCATACGTAGTTTTGTTGGGCCTTACTAAGGTGTGCGCAGATAACTGATGCTGTTTGTCTTCCCCTTTCTTCTAGGTCACCTCTTCAAAAAGTGCAATCTAGTTTGTGAGACATAAGTAAAAACATGCTTACTATCATGGCAGTCCTTGCCTTTCGAAATGCATGTAAATTCTGCCTCTGAGAATCTTGTACAAACACTTACCCACACCTGACATCAGACTCACCAGTCTGTAGTTCCATGGCTTTTCCTTGCAGACTTTTTTATATATGATGTAACAACATTAACTGTTTTCCAGTCTTCCAGCACCTCACCCGTGGCTGTCAGTGGTACAAATTTAATTAGAAAGAACTGCAGATTCTGCAAATTAGACACAAAGTCAGAAGGCAATGCGAAAGCTCAGCAGGTCTGGCAGAATCTGTGCAGAAAAATCAGAGCTAAATTTTCAGGTCCAGTGATCCTTCCTCAGAACTCTGACGAATGACATGAATATCTCAGCTGGTGACCCCGCAGTTTCTTCCCCAGCTTTCTGCAAAGGCCTGGGATACAGGTGAACAGATCCTGGGTATTTATCTACGATTATGCATTTAAAGACCTCCAGCAGTTCTTCTTCTGGAATGTGGTCACGTTTCAAAAATCACTTATTTTTATTTCCCCGAGTTACCTCTCTTCCATGACTTTCTCCACAGTAAATACTGGCGTTATATATTCATGTGGAATCTCACCCATGCAACAGTAACAGGCTGTAAGGAAGCGGGGGAGGGCGATTCCTTGTGAGGAATGTGAGCTTGGCATTGCCAGGAACTTATGGGCTGTGCTGTTGAACTGTTAACTGTGTTTCTGTGGCTTTCTCCTCTTTTACAGGAAGGGCTGCAATTTTCATTATTTTCTGCTTTGTAACAAGATTCTGTACATGAGAGGCTGGTGTGTGGAATTTTGTACTTACGATTATGTCACATGCGCAGGCATGTAAACTTTTCACTGTACTCGTGTGAGTACGAGTGACAATGACACTAATAAACCTAATTCATCTCCTGTGAAACTGCGTATACATGGCTGTTTGATTTAAAGGGGACCCTATTCTCTCTCTAGTTTCTCGTCTACCTTTAACACACTTAGATAATCGCTCTCCATTTCTCTTAAGTTTATCAGCTACAGCCATGTCATGCTTCCTTTTTGCCCTTCTGATTTCCCTGGAAAGTGTTCTATTACACCCCGTAAGCTAAAGGGATTCATGATCCCAGCTGCCTATTCCTGATATACACCTTATTGCTTTCCCATGACTGGACCATCAATGTACCCTGTCATGTCTTGTTCCCTACTCTTCACACTGACAGGAACATGCTGTCTCTGAGCTCTCACTATCTCGCTTTTGAAAGACTCCCACTTACCAGATGTACTTTTATCTAAGAACAGGTTCCCCCGAATCATCTTTTGAAAGTTCTTGCCCAATAAAATCACAATTGACCATGTCCCAATTTGCAACATTAACTTGTGAAACAGCATATCCTTTTCCAGAACTATTTTCAAACTAATAGAATTCTGGTCACTGGTCCGAAAGTGCTCGCATTCAACCAGTACAGTCACTTGCCCTTCTCTAATTTCCAAGAGGAAATAAAGGTGAGGCCAGAAGGAGGGGCGGAATAGGAATAGTTCCATATAATTTCGTGTTTCCGGTTGTGTGTGTGTGTGTGTGTGTGTGTGTGTGTGTGTGTGTGTTTGTGTGTGTGTCTGTTTGTGTGTGTGTGTGTATGTTTGTGTGTGTCTGTTTGTGTATGTGTGTTTGTATGTTTGTGTGTGTGTCTGTTTGTGTGTGTGTGTGTATGTTTGTGTGTGTCTGTTTGTGTATGTGTGTTTGTATGTTTGTGTGTGTGCCTGTTTGTGTGTGTGTGTGTGTGTGTTGGTGCATCTGTTTGTGGACGTGCGCATGTGCATGTTTGTGAATCCATTGAAATGGGAATCAAAATGTCCCTTCTCTCTCTCTGTCAATCCGCTTGTGTTTCAAGTGATGTATTAGCATCCTCTGCTGGCCGCCGCAGGCCATTTCAGAAGCAGCAGCTTTGTTGGGAAAAGGTCCCAAAGAGAGTGACTCTCTCAGATTTGAATTAAATTCGCTACATTGTCACGTGCACACTAACGAAAGCAGTGACATTTTAGTAATGACTTCGTTAATGACACCACCTCAGGTGCAAGAAATCTCGGTACACATTCTTCAGTATTTGGTGCAGAAGAATATTAAGGTAAAAATAACGGATTCGAATTACTGACCCTTACACCCGAGTGTGTGCCAGCAACGAGATTCTTGACTGCACCGGGGCTCGTGTCCAGAACACACCAGGCCCAGTTTCCAAACCGCATCAGGGCCAGTGACCAGGACACACCAGCCCAGTCTCCAAAATCCACAAAGCCCAGTCTCCAGGCCACACTGTGCATTAAATCGCGAAGCCTTGACTCCCTCAGCAAGCCTCTGTTCTGGGACTCACCTTCACCATTACCATTGGAGTCACTTTAAAAAATTAAAAGTTTGTGAAGGAAAAATACCCCAGAAAGCAGAATAAAAATGAGAGACACAAAGTGGGTGGAGGCAGATGAGTTCCTACCCTGCCGCCATCCTTCATACATCACACTGTTTACTTTCATGTTTCACGCAGCGTATTTCACGCTATTTCCATCTTCCACATATAACTTGGAGATTCAGAGAAGTTTTGTCCGATTCCTTGCAATGCTGTCCCAGAAATATGAACAGAGGGAGATGAACATGACCATTACTACCCTGTATGCTGCTATTGGCTTTATTTCAGGACTTTATAATCCATTCTCACTGCAATTTGGAAAAGTACATCAAAACACATTTCAAAGTTAGATAAATTGATATTACCTTCATCTCAACCTCTTCCAAAGTGCTTCACTCAGAGTGGCCTGGATGCAATCGTACTGCCGTGGTCAGCATTGCTCCCCTTGCTGGACAGATTTTTTTTAGATTAGTTTACGGTATAGCTCCCTGTGCTGAACAGACATCCCTTCCGGATTTACAGATCAATGCACTGCTGCCATCAACACAGTTTTCCACACCTGGCAATTTTCTTGGTTGAACCGAGCACAGCTTGATCTATGCAGTGCTGTGTCCTGACCAGATAGATAGGCCCTCTTGGTTAATGGCTCTCTGTGGTGGCTTGAGAACTTCATATAACTAACCATGTGAGTTGATCTGACCCTGCGTTTTATTTATGTTCTCTTTCTTGTGTTTGGAACCTCCGTCTCTCTCTCTCTATTAATGTTGCACTGAGCCCATCTACAGTACATCATGTTTGTGAATTCACACTGT
Organism: Chiloscyllium plagiosum; assembly: GCF_037043375.1. Taxonomy (NCBI): domain Eukaryota; kingdom Metazoa; phylum Chordata; class Chondrichthyes; order Orectolobiformes; family Hemiscylliidae; genus Chiloscyllium; species Chiloscyllium plagiosum. The sequence goes on from NW_028270146.1 coordinate 112,833,504, forward strand.
TTATGGCAGCAGCCACAGTCTCTTTATTCAGAAGCAGTCAGCAATTCCCATCGTCTTTGTGTCTTCACGTAGAAAGAAAGTATGGCCTCCAGGATAAAGGCCGGCCCCTTGGTACATCGTTCAAAACATGCTCCCCCTCACTACTTCACACCGCCAAGCAACCACATGAAAATATTCAGTGTGCAATGAGAGCAATGCGACCACTGGAAACATTAGGCAGCAGACTATCAGGGAGATGGAGTAACACTTCCCATGTCAGAACTGGTCAGAGTGAACCCTCCAGTAATCACTGTGTCGCTGAGTCCTATAATCTCTTTCCGTTTCAGTAGCATACTGCATTTCATTCTTACTGAAAATTTCAAAGGTTGACGTTTAAACACGTTATTTTCCAGCAGCTAATTTATTGTCCTATGCTTATCCAATCAGAGTGCCTCGACCACCTTATGATAACTTCAGTTCATAACTATCTTAGTTCGAATGCATCTTTTGCATTTATCTAAATCTTTGATATCGTTTGCAAATCTTTGATATCTGTCATTGCAGTCGTTGATTTGTGTAAAAAATGATAAAATCGATTTATCCCTAATTTATTCCTATTTCTAGCTCAATGACCTGTCCTTCCCCATTCACATGTAGTTACTTTGGAATGCTGAATATTCCCTTTCATTTCCTGTGTAACAGCCATGAGAGTTAAAAGATCTGTTCCAATTGCTGAGTAAAAGCCTCGAATGGTGAATGGCCTCATACCGTTCCCATGTAAAATTCTTGATGGGCTGAATAGCCTGCTTCAGTATATGCACAGTTATGAATGTTGCTGAATATTTTGGAACAATTAGTGAACAGCCTACTTCTGACCTTTCGTTGGAGGGAAGTGCATCGATGCTGCAGCTGCTGATGAACTAAATTAACTGATGGATACCCAGTTTCCATTTGCTTAGACCTTCAGAAGAATGTCCCAGTTCACAGGAGGTAGTGCCACCTAACACATTGGGCAGTACCTTCAGAATGAGACTGAGACATTCTCTCCATCCGGACTGTCTGCTCGGTTTTCCTACAGAACTTGTCAGAGACAGATCCACCTGTGCCAAGGTGTATGTTGAGAATGCTTCCTTCTTGTCGTTTCCCCCATCGCTTCCCACAGACTGGCTGCTGTGTATTTGAGGCTTCTGCCTGCTCAGTCAGTGGTGGATCTGTGGAGACACGCTTTGTAATGGACGTTGAAGTCCCACACCCTGAGTGCGTTCTGTTTCCTTGTCACCCTCAGTGCTTCCTCTGAGGAATTGAGTTATCACCAAGGGGTGGTGTGGAAATCAGTAGATGCCGACCATCAGGAGATTTTCTGGACCTGTTACCATGAGATTTCCCGGGTTCTGGAATCAATGTTGGAGAATTGCAGGGTAACTCCTTTCCTGACCTTATCCCCGAGGATTTTCCCACCACTGGTGGGTCTGCCCTGCCTGCAGGACAGGATATAGCCAGGGATGGTGATGCAGCTTCATTCAATATTACCCATCAGGCATGATTCTGTGAATATCAGACTGTTTCCTGACCAGTGGTCAGAAAACACAGCCCGTCAGGCAGAATTACACGAGCTTGAGAATCGATATTTCTGGCATAAGCCCTTTACCACGAATGAGGCTCGTGTGTCGTTTTTTTGAGGGGGGAGTGGTCGAGACATAAATGGGAGGAGTGCTGTGGCTGGGGGCAAGTTAGCTGCGAATTCGATATGAAGATGGATCTGAGAGAGTAGTTGATAGTTTAGGAAATATAATAGAGTGGATAGATGGGAGAGGCGATGGACTTGTCAAGAGAGCGGTGCCGAGTTGGAGACTTGAGACTCGGATAATGCTGGGGGAGGCGAAATGAGGAAACGCGTGAAATCCACATTAACACCGCGGGATTGCAGGATCCAATGATTGAAGTTGGGACGTTCTATCTCCAGTCATCGAGTGGTTCGGGCTTGGTGATGGAGGAAGCCCACGACCTGCATATCCTTGGTGGATTGGGAGAGGGTGTTGATCGCCAGAGATGGAGATGCAGATTTACAGGAAGGGCAGCGAGGTGTTTGGGATGGTAAAGGTTAACTTGAGTTTGAGATGTAACTGTTGGTGCAGTTGATGAACTGTAAAACCTCTCGTGGGAATACGAATTGGCGCCGATAAATTCATCAAAGTATCGGCAAGAAAGGTGGGGAATGTTGCCAGTGTAATTGTGAAGTTTCCCCGCAGCATTCTGCACAAAACATTCTGTCTGGAACTGGAATTCCCTAGAAAATACTCTAAAATTCTTTGTTACATTCTACACCCGACATTAGTTGGGAACGGCCGGACGTCAGTGAATTGAAAGAAATGATCAGATCCCAAGTGAAGAGGCCCAGTTGCAGGGTGAGGGAGACACTGTTAGGAGTCCCCACAGGCAGTTAAAATGGTGAACACATTTTCCCTTCGTTTACACTTGTTCAGTTAGCATGATCGATCATAATTGAGTCTAAAAGTCAGAAATTTCCAAACTCCATTTGTCTTCAAGGAACTGGGAGAGAAACCTTCACGAAAGCAAGGTTTCACCCTTCGTGTTAGAATATGGAAAACAAAAGTGATCTGGTCTGCTCTCCAACGACCGAGTCTGTGGGAGTTTCCTCGAAATCATCTGTTCCTTTGGATGTGTCTCTGTATGTTTGGGGAGGGAATGTTTCTTGTGGTTTATGTTACATTTCTGTCAGAAATTCAGATTTTCACATTTGTCATTTCAGCTCCAACTGTTTTCCTAAATCCCAGAGTACAGTGACACATTTGAAAATCTCTATCTGTCCTCAATCAAACAAGTCACTTTTCCTCCATGTTGATGTACAATGTGTTTTTTTACCTTCCTCACAGCTAACGTAGTGACGACCTACGTCCTGCTTTATAAAGATTGTGGATTGGTTGCATGTGTCAGACGTTATCTGGCGGCCATGGCAGTGGCGGATCTACTGGTCATTATCCTCGACCTGATATTGAGACACATTCCCATTGTTTATCGGGAACAGTTTTATTTCATGCGGGACATTCCCGTGTGTAATATCCACGCAGTCCTGCTTTATGCAGCTACTGACTGTTCTGTCTGGTTCACCGTCACTTTCACCTTTGATCGATTTGCGGCCATTTGTTGTCAGAAGCTTAAAAGGAAATTTTGCAGTGAGAAAACGGCGGCTGTTGTTCTGGCAACAGTGACTGTGCTGAGCTGTTTAAAAAATATTTTCTGGTATTTTATGTTCACAGGTAAATATCGGCTGGCGAACCAGCCCTGGTTTTGTAAAGTAACAGACAGTGTTCATTTCTCCCCTTTCTGGGTGGCATTCGAGTTCCTCCACCACATTCTAACCCCAGCTCTCCCATTTCTCCTGATCCTGCTGCTCAATGTTTTCACCGTCAGACACATTTTAGTGAGCAGCAGAGCCCGCAGGAGACTCAGAGCTCACACTCGTGGGGACGCTCGGTTTGACACAGAAATGAGCAATCGCAAAAGATCTATCATTTTACTGTTTGTGATCTCGGGCAATTTCATCATGTTATGGTCAATATTAATGATGCGTTCCATATGGTACCGGATGGATGTGATTGGGCGTCGACCTGTGACTGTGCATGGCTTTTTGAAGGAACTTGGCTTCATGCTGCAGCTCCTCAGTTGCTGCACAAACACCGCAATTTATGCTGTGACGCAGACAAAGTTTAGACAGCAGCTGAAGAATGTGCTGAAATATCCCTTCACCCAAATATATCAATCAATCAAATTCACTTATTAATCAATCCATCCGGGAATCTCTCATTTTAGTTGAATTTTTCAGCGATAAAACAGACTGTCGCTTTCGTATCAGCCTGCGGGTAGCGCTGGTTTGTCCCACCTTATCCGACAGGCGGGTTACAGGGACATTTCAATGATTCTATCAACTCAGATGCCAGTAAGTAAAGGCACCATCCCACTGGCTGTATCGATCACTTCAAAGTATAAACAATAAAAATGTGCATTAAAAATTACCGAGCAGCCGAGTGAAGGATATTGTTGTTTGTCGTTGTTTTGAAGAAGCTGAGCTGAACAGAGACAGATTCAGTCACAGTCTTGGTCCTTGGGGAAGGGGAGGGGACCGGGGCCTGAGCTCAGGAGTTCGATTTAAGTCGCTCTGGCATTGCTTTCACCTCTGGGTCCCCCACACCGACCTGGTCTTCGGCACAGTTCATCTCTCTACCCCGTTGTCGCTATCTCCAGTCAACCTCATCTGCATTTCACTTTCTCTATCACTGGCTCCCTCTCGAATCCTTCATTTACACACAGTCCCAAATTTATCTCCCCCGTTATTTAATCTCATTTTCCTCCCTCACTCCCTCTCTGCACTCGCCCTTTCTCTCCACTCTCACTTTCCCGTCCGTCTCTTGCCAGCTCACTTTGTGTCTTGCTCTCTCTTACCTCCACGGTTTATCCACCCTTATCCACTCTTCTCTCTCTCCACCACCTTCTCTCTAAGTCTGACTACTACCTTTATATTCCTCCCCCATTTTCTCCCTCCTCACAGTCGGAGAGAAACGGAGTGAGGGCGGGGAGAATGCGAGATTCAGAGGGAGACGGTGAGCAGAAGTCACACAGAGGGAGAGGGAAAGAGACGGCGCAGAGTGTGCAGAGAGAGAGGGTGCGAGAGAGAGAGAGGGAGAGAGGCAGCGAGGCAGCAAGGAGCGAGGAGCGCGGAACGAAGAGGAAAAGAGGCCGAAAACAGGTGGAAGGGTGGCGAGAGAGCAGAGAGAGAGAAAGGGAGGAGTGAGCAAGAGAGGAAGGAGACAGTGCGGGAGGGGAGGCGAGAAAGAAAGAGTGGGAGGGTGTAGGAAGAGAGTGAGATCGGGATCGGGAGAGAGAGAGATGGAAGCGGGAGACAAAGTGGGAAGGCAGGAGAGAGAGAGTGGGCAGGGAGGGAAGGATAGAGAGAACAGGAAAGAATGGGTAGAGAATGGGAAGGTGATGAAGAGAGAGAGGGGGAGAGTGGGTGACAGAAAGTGGGAAGAGGGAAACAGAGACAGTGGTAATGAAGGGTGCAGAGAGAGTGGGATGGGAGGTAGATGGACGGAGATGTGGGGAGAGATTGGCAAGTGGGGAGACAGAGGAATAGAGGGAATGGGTGTGGGAGAGAGGGAGAGAGGTAGCGGGAATGAGGCAGTGAGGGAAGGGGAGAGAGAGTGTAGGGAGGTAGAGGGGGAAAGAGAGAGATTGCGGGAATGAGAGAGCGGGCGGGGAGAGGTGGGGAGAGAGGGAAAGGGAAAGAGGGCAGAGAGACGGAAAAAGACAGTTAGGGCTGGCAGAGAGAGTCTGGGGGATTGGGGGAAGAGAGAGTTGATGGGGAGAGAGATTTTAAGAGAGAGAGTATAGAGTATGACAGGTTTGGAGAGTGTAGGGGAATTGGCTAGAGGAGAGAGTGTGACGGGGCGAGGGAGAGGGGAGAAAGGGGAGTAGCAGGAGGAGAGACAAGGTGTTGAGAGACAAGAGTAGAAAGTGGGAAGAGGTGGGGCAACGAGGGTTTGGGAGAGAGAGAAAGAAAGAGGGAAATGGGAGAATATGAGAGAGACAGTGGCACGGGAGGGAGAGCAGGAGAGGTAGAGGGAGAGGGACAGAGACAGAGGTAGTGAGGGAGATATGGGGAAGTGGAGAGATAGAGTTGGGGTAAAGGGGGAGGGGGGCAGAGGTAATGGCAGAAACAGAATGTGAGAGGGTGGGGGAGATGGTGAGGAAGAGAGAGGGGATTGGAAGAGAGAGAGACAGGAGTGAGAGAGGGAGGGTGGACAGTGATAGTGAGAGAGGAAGAGGAGATGGAGAGAGATTGAGAGATGGCATCAGGAAGGAGGGAGACAGTGCGGTACAGGGCGAGTGGTGGGGGAGAGAGTGTGGTAAGAGAATAGGGAGAGAAAAGGAGATGGGGAGCAGGGGAAATGGAAGAGAAAGGGGAGGGAAGAGAGATAGTGGGCAGAGAGAGAAAGAGATATTGTGGTAGAGAGAGAGAGCGCCGTGGGAGAGATAGTCAGGAGAATTAGAGAGAGACGGAGGTGGAGGAAGCAAAGAGAGAGAGGTGGGAAAGCGAGAGAGTAATTGGGGAGACGGAGAGAGGGACGGGCGAGAGATAAAGTGAGCGAAAGAGGCGAGAGAAAGATGGGAGAAGGGAGAGAGTGGAGAGTAGGAGGGTGTGGGACAGATTAGTTTAGATTCCTTACAGTGTGGAAACAGGCCCTTCGACCCAACATGTCCATACCGACTCTCTGACTAATGAATCTAACACTACGGGCAATATAGCACGGCAAATTCACACGAACTGCAAATCTTTGGACAGTGAGAGGAAAACAGAACACCCGGCAAAATACCCAAGCAGACACGGAGAGAATATGCAAACTCCATACCGAGGCTGGAATTCAACCTAGAGCCCTGGAGATGTAAGGCAGAAGTGCTAACTACTGAGCCACCGTGCCACCCACTTGACTGAATCTGAAAAACGCACGAGTGAGATTTGAAAACACGAGCTCTGGTTTTATAAGTAACAACATTCACAGTAATCTCAGCTGGTGTAGAATTTAAACCCCTGAGGTTCGCACTATTCTGCATTGCAAACTAGCTGCGCAACCAACTGAGCCAAACTGACAGAGAGAATTAGAGCAGTGCTGGAAAAGCACAGCAGGTCAGGCAGCATTCAAGGAGCAGAAAAGTCAACGTTTCGGGCAAAAGCCCTTATTCAGCAAAAGTGGCAGGAAGCCTCCAGGGTGGAGAGAGGTAACGAGTGACACAGAGGAATAGAGGGAGGAATGGAAGAAAGAGAGAGATAGGGATGTTTGGAAGGGGAGGTGGGCGAGAGAGGGAGCGGGAGAGTGATGGACGGTGGGATAGACAGGGAGAGAGATGGAGACAGATAAGAATGGAGACGAAAGAGATAGAGAACGGGAGGCAAGTGAGAGAGAAAGAGGAAGAATGGGAGAGCGGCAGACGGATTCAACGGTGAGACGGAGGGATCGGGAGGAGGGTGTGAAGAGAGAAGAATGAAGAGAGAGCGAGGAGGAGTGAATTGGGAGATAGATGGAGGGAAAGATTAGTGAGATGGGACGCGGAGAGAGAGAGCGAGGTTGAAGAGACAGAGAGAGACGGAGGGAAGACAGACAGGAAGGGAGGAAATTGAAATAGAGAGGAGGAGAGAGAGATGAGTGGTGAGAGACAGTGGGTATCGAAAGGGGGTTGGGGCAGACAAAAAAGAGTGGAGAGTGAGGCAGCTGTGGAGACAAAGAGAGGTAGCTGGGGAGAGAGAAAGAGAGGTGGGGCAAAAGAGATATAGAAAAAGAGGGTTGTTGAGAGTGAGGCGCGGTGACGGAGGGAGACAGGGAGGGATTAGAGGGAGAGAAGTTGGTGGGAAGAGACGGAAGGGGTAAAGAGAGGGAGCGGGTGGAGAGAGAGGGGTGAGGGACAGAAAATGGAAGGAGAGAGAAAGATAGAGTGGAGGTGTGAGAGAGGTGGAAAGAGAGGGGAGAGAGAGGGCAGAGAGGAGTGTTTTCGAGGGGTGGCAGAGAATGAGTGAGAGTGGAAAGGGCAGAGGGAGAGGGTGGAGTGAAAGAGAGGAGGCACAGGAGGGAAAGAGCACGTAGTGCAGGAGACAATGAGAGGAGATGAGAAAGAGATAGAGAGAGATCGAGGGGCAATACAGAGAGGGAGGAGAAAAGGCAGGAAAGAGGGTGTAGCGAGTGAGATACGAGAGAGGCAGGGAGAGAGAGAGACGGAGGGACCTGAGGTAGCCAATGATAGAGAGGAGCATTGGGAGTGTACAAGGGGAGAGGGGGAGGGATTGAGAGAGAGGGAGGGATAAAAGAGACTGGGGGTGTTGAGACAGATGAAAGAGAGGCAGGGCTGAGAGATTTTTGGGAGAGGAAGGCGGGAGAGAGAGAGAGGGAGGAGCAAAAGAGAGAGGGAGGTGGAGCTAAAGAGGCAGCTTGACGAGAGAGAGAGGGACAGAGACAGAGGGAGTGTCAAAGAGAGAGGACAGGGACTGGCAGACAGAGACACAGGGAGATGGATAGAGAGACTGGGAGGGAAGAGCAGGGGAGCGAGAGAGTAGAGAGAGAGCGACAGAGGGAGGGAGTCCGAGAGAGAGAGACTGATGGAGAGAGCTGGGGTAGAAAGACGGAGAGGTTGAGGGAGAGCGGATGTCATGGCGCGGGGTGAGAGGCAGGGGGAAGAGAGAGGGTAGGTAATAAGAAAGACAGCGACTGAGGGCAATAGAGAGAGGGAGGAGAAAAAAGGGGAGAAGAGAGAGTATAAAGAGTGAGAGAAGACATAGCAAGTGAGATAGATAGAGAGAGCTGTGGAGCTAGAGGGAGGGGGCGACAGAGTGAATGAAGAAGGCACGGCGGAAACTGAGGGAGAGTGACGCAAGATGGTGAATGGGGAGAGCGTGAGGGAGGACTGGAAGAAAAATGAGTGAGAGAGATTGTGGGGAGGGGAAGGCAGGAGAGAGAGGAAGGGTTGGAGAGTAGGTGGGTTGAGCAATAGCGGAGAGATGCGGAGCGTGCACTGATTTGGGAGAGACAGGCGGAACGAGAGAGAATGAGTGGGAGGTGGGAGAGAGAGACGGTGGGGGAGAGTGGCAGGGACAGGCGACTGAACAGGGGTGAGAAACAGGGACGTAACAGGGAGAGGGGCGTGCAGAGAGAGAGAGGGAAATTGAGAGAAATAGAGATAGGAAGGCTGGGAGAGTTGTGAGAAAGAGGGAGAGGGTGTGAAGAGACAAAGAGAGTGAGATGGAACAGGGAGAGAGTGATTCGGGATAAAGAGAGGTGAAGAGCGAGAGAGAGAGAGGCGAGAAAGAGTGAGTGGAAGAAAGGAAAGAGGGAGACAGCGGTGGAGAGTGTGAGGAAGAGGTGAGAGAGAAGCGGCGAGAAAGAGGGAGGGGTCAGAAAGAGAGGGAAGGCGCAGAGTGAAAGAGAGGGAAAGTGGGAGAGAGGGAGGCTGAGAGACAGGGGAACAATGAGAGGGCGGATGGTGAGAGAAAGACGGAGATGGAACAGTGAGAGAGAGAAAAACAGAGAGATATCGAGAGATAGTGAGGCCAAGAGAGAGAGTATAGAGAGGGAGGGGTGGAGAGAGAGAGATGCAGGTGTGAGAAACGAAATAGAGAGGTGGGGACAACGAGCGGAAAAGAGAGAGGGGGAGAGAGACAGATAGGGAGACGTTCACTGAGCGGGCATTGGGAGAGAGAGGGAAAGGGGGAGTGAGAGACAGCGAGAGGGAGAGATAGATCGGTAAGGAGATAAAGAGAGGAGTGGAGAGGGGGAGAGTGAGGTGGAGAGAGAGAATGTCGGCGAGATAGAGATATGAGCTGAAAGATACTGAGGGTAAGAACAGAGAGAGGTATGGATGCTGGGAGAGAGAGAGGACAGACAAAGGGGGTGGAGAGAGAAAGAGAGTGAAGGGGAGTGAAAGAGAGAGTGGGTGGATGGAAGAGAGAGTGAATGACGGGGTAGAGACAGATTGAAGTGGACAGAGAATGAGAGTGAGGGAGGAGAGAATACAGAGACGGGGATAGAGGATAAATTAAAGGAAGGGCAGAGAGAGGGCTATGGAGGCTGGAGAGAGGGGGTTGAGAAAGAGAGGGAAGTGGGCGAGTGAGAGAGAGGGGATGAAGAGAGTGAGAGAGAGAGACAAGGAAGGGGAAGAGAGAGTCGCTGGGGAGGGAGTTAAGAGAGGCTAAAGGGAGAGAGGATGAGGGCGAGATATAGAAGTTGAAAGAGAGAGAGAAAGGAGGGGATAGACAGTTAAAGTGGGAGTGGGAGTTAGAGAGATTGAGAGAGTGAGGTGGAAGAGGAAGAGGGAATGATTGGGGACAGAGAGAGCGGAAGAGCGAGAGAGGGAGAATGAGAAAGGGTGAGTGGGAGGAGGGAGAGAGGAATACTGCAGGGGAGAATGAGAGAGAGAGGCGAGAAAGAAGGGGTGAGAAAGAGTGAGACATCAGAGAGGGAGGGAGTGTGCAGAAGAGAAAAGGAAGGAAAGTGGGTGAGAGAAGGAGTCTTGGAGAGTGGGAGAAAGAGCGTGAGGGCACAGAGAGAGAAAAAGTGAGGGGGAGAGAATGAGGGAAGTGGGAGTGAATGAGCGAGTGGAGAGAGACAGTGGGAGAGAGAGGCAGTGCGGAGAGAGCCTTAGGGGTGGAGAAAGAGAGGCATATGGGGAGTGAGATTAAGAGGTGGGGACCGAGACAGGGAAAATGGGGGTGGAGAGAGAGAAAGAAAAGAAGGGAAGGAAACAGACGGAGGGACAGGGTGTAAGAGAGACAGTGGTAGGGCCAAAGAGACAGAGAATGAGGAGGAGGTAAAGAGAGACAAAGAGGGAGAGCGGGAGATTGAGGGATGTGAGAGGTATGGGGACGGGGAGGACGAGGGAGAGGCGCGGAGATGGAGTGGAGAGGGAAAGACAGAAATTGGGAAGAGGGTAGGGGAGAGAGATAGACAGGGAGGTGAGGAGAGACAGAATGGAGGGAGAGAGTGGGACAGGTATAGAGAGAGAATGGGGCAGAGAAAGGGAGCGGGAGAGCGTGAAAGGACGAGGATGAGGGGTGGAGAGAGAGGGATGAGGGAAGAAAGAGGGATGGTGTGCAGCGAGTGAGGGAACGAGAGAGAGTGAAGGAGGGGAGGCATGAGGGAGAGAAGGGGAGAGAGGATGGAGGGGGGACGTGAACGTGCGGCAGCAGAGGAGAAAGGTCGAGCGTGAGAGGGAGGAGGGAAGAAAGAGGGGTGGTGCGCAGCGAGAGAGGGGACAGGAGAGAGTGAAGAAGGGGAGGCATGAGGGAGAGAAGGGGAGAGAGGATGGAGAGAGGGAGGGACGTGAACGTGCGGCAGCAGAGGAGAAAGGTCGAGCGTGAGAGGGAGAAAAAAGAGTTGGTGAGAAAGAGAGGGTGAAGGGATAGAGACACAGCGGGGGAGAGAGAGAGATAAAGACAGAGAGAGAGGTGGAAAGAGAGGAACGGTGGGTAGAGAGGAGGAGGAGGAGGTGAGAGACAAAGAGAGATGCGGAGGGAGAGAAGGTGGAAAGAGAAGTGTGAGACAAAAGGAGAGGGGTGAAGGAGTGGGGAGAGACACGGAAAGGAGGATATTGGGAAATGGAGAGAGAGGAAAAAGAGGGAGGCATGGAGAGAGAAAGGGATGGAGGAGAGAAAGGGAGAGGGTCAGGGTTAGCGGGAGAGATAGAGAGAGAGGGGCGTGATGGAGAGAAATGGAAACGGAGGTGGAGAGGGAGAGAAATGTAGAGCGGGCGGTGGTGAGAGACAGAGAGGGACGGGAGGGAAGTAGCGGGAATGAAATAGTATGAGAAAGTGAGTGAGAGACGGAAGCGTGAGGAACACAGAGAGAGATGAGGAGGGAGCGAGAAGGAGGGAGCGAGAGGGAATGGAGGGGTACAAGGGAGAGAATGAGAGAGGTGCAAGAGGGAAGATTGATGGGAACAGAAAGAGGGATGAAGGTTCGAAGAGAGAGAGGGAGTGTGGGAGAGATACGTGGGAAGACATGTGGAGAGTTGGGAGGGAGAAGAGTGGATAGGTTGGAGAGAGTGAGATTGTTGTAGAGTGGGAGGAAGTGAGGGGAGAGAGAGACAGGGCGAGAGAGGGAAGCGGGAGAGAGCAAGTGCAGGGGCGAGAGATTGGGAGTTGAGAGAGATTGGGGAGAGAGGACGAAGGAGAATGGGAGGAGAGGAGTGGGGACAGCGAAATACAGAGAGGGAGGGGAAGAAAAAGACAGCAAAAGGGTGTGAAGGGAGTGAGAGTGAGGTAAGAGTGAGAGTGTACATTGGAGGAAGAGTGGGGGAAGAAAGGGCGTGTAGAGAGATTGGTGGGAGAAAGTATGAGGTGAGAGAGACCAAGTGGTGGAGAGAGCGGGTGAGAGAGAGATAGGGAAAGTGGGGAGGGTGAGTGGAACGAGAGAAAAGGGTGCCTGGGAGAATGGGTTGGTGGCGGAAAGAGGAATGGGGATAGAGAGGGAAGGGGAGAGAGAAGGGTGTGGTGAGAGTGCGGGGCAGAGAGAGGGGAAGCGAGAGATGGTGGCAGAGAGAGTTCAGGAGAGACTGTATAGGGGAGGGGGAAGGAGTGCAGCGAAGGGATGTAGAGAGTGCGGGGTGATAGATTGTGAGAGAGAGGGTGTGGAGATGGGGAGGCGACAGTGGGGGTAGACAAGGTGTGTGGTGGATCAGGAGAGAGGTCAGGATGGGGAAAGAGAGTTAAGAAAGCGATTGAGGAGGAGAGCGGGCGGGGCTCAGTGTGAGAGATTGTGGGGGTTAGAGAGAGTGGGATGGAAGGAGAGACAGGAGAAGGTGAGAGGGAGAGGGGATGTGAGGAAGAGAAATGGGGACGGGAGAGGGATAGAGACAGGGAGGGCTGGGCAAGATGGAAAGGGAAAGCGAGAGTGGTGAGCCAAAGAGAGAAAGAGTGATATGGGAGTGACAGAGAGATGGAGAGAGGGCGGAGAAAGAGCGCGGGCAACAAAGGCAGGGAGACACAGAGAGTGTGGGAAAATAGAGAGGGAGAACGTGGGGTAGAGAGGGAGAGAGAGCGCAGTGGGGAGAGGTAGAGAAAGGGAGCAGAAAAGGAGAGGAGAGAAAGGGGAATTGGAGACAGAGATAGAGAGAGCGGGAGAGAATGCGAAGGCGATACTAGGAGTGAAAGGCAGACAGAGAGAGCAGGAGGCTGATTGAAACTGAGACAGTGTAGGAGCGAGAGGGGGGAGATAGAGAAAGGTGGGAGCGTGACAGAGTGTGGGCTGGTCGAGATAGGGCGGGAGGATGGGAGAGACAGTGGGAGAGTGCGGGCAGAGAGAGGGAGATAAGGAGGAAGGAAGATATAGCGAGAGAGACAGAAGTGAGAGTGTTATGGGGAATTAGAGAGAGTGGGGAAGATAGAGAGTGAGGGAGGTGGGCATAGAGACAGTGAGGGAGAGTGAGGCGTGCGGGTGGGTGGAGAGAGAAATGGAGGGGAGAGAATGAGGGAGGTGGGAGACAGTGAACGAGTGGAGGGAGGGAGAGGGTGTAAATCGAGGCACTGTGGAGAGAGACCAAGGTGTGGAGAGAGAAAGGCAGAAAGAGAAGAAGGGAAAGAAACATATGGACAGAGAGGGAGAGAGAGATACAGGGCTCAGAGAGACAGAGAGTGAGGGGAGATTAAAAGCGTCAAAGGGGGAGAGCGTGAGAATGAGGGGTGTGACAACGAAGAGGAGGGGTTGGAAGAGATGGGGGCCTCGCCAGTGAGGGAGTGGGGAGCGAGAGAGAGAAATGGGGGAGGGTTAGGTCGAGAGGGGCACAGGGAAGTGGGGAAAGACAGAAAGGAGAGGGAGAGAGGGCTGGAGAGAGAATGTGGTAGAAAGACAGAGGCGCGGAGACTGAATGGGGATGACGGTAAGAGGCTGAGAGAGGGAGAGGAGTGAAATGAGAGGGAGTTCGGGGGGACAGAGAGGTAAATGGGAAGAGAGAAAGAGAGAGTTGGAGGGAACTAGAAAGAGAGAGAAAGTGAGGAAGTATCCAGAGAGAAAGGGATGGTGTCAAAGAGAGGGAGGTGGGAGAAAGCGTGATAGAGGGTGGAGGTGTGTGAGGCAATCAGAGGCAGAGACGAAGAGAACCAGCGAGAGAGGTGGCAATGCGGGAAGACAGAGAGGTGGGGAGAGGGAGAGAGAGAAAAACAGGATAGAGAGAGGGGGGAATGATGCTGTGTGCAAGTGAAAGGAAGGGAGAGAGGAAAGGGCGAAACAGAGAGGGAGGCGGGAGGAAGAGAGAGAGAAAGTGGCGAGGAGGGAGAGAGAGGGGAAACGAGGCAGGGAAGGTGAGAGTGACTAGGAGGACAAAAGTGAGAGTGAGGAAAGAGGAAGAGACAGTGGGGTAGTGGATGAAGAGAGGGAACAGTAGAGCCAAAGCATGGGGTGGAAGAGAGAAGGAAAAGGAATGGAGGGGCAGAGAGATGGAGGAAGGTGGAGAGAGACTAGGGTGTGAGAGAGTGTTTGGGCGGTGAGAGGAACTCCTGGACTGGGGGCTGGTGAAATGGGGAGAGGGAGACAGGGACAGAAGGAGAGAGAGACAGTCATGAGGGGGAGAAAGATAGGGAGGTGTGGGGGTGAGAGGGGAGCGAGGAGGAGTGTAAACAGAGAGTGAGAGAGAAGGGGGAGCGAGGGGGAGAGAGAGGGAGAGGAGAGAGAGATGGGGAGCAAAAGAAATGATGCAGAGGAGAGAGAGAGCAAAGGGGAGATAGAAAGAAATAGGGGAGAGAGAATGCGAGGGAGACAAAGCATAGGGAAGTGGAGACCGATAGAGAGATGGAAGGGAGATAGAGAGATGAGGAGGGGCAGACAGAGAGAGAGAGGGAGGGAGGAGAGGGCGAAGGAGGAGATTATGAGAGAGGGGAAAGACGAGAGGAAGGGGAGTGCGAGACAGACTGAGAGAGAGGGAGATCGAGATAAGAAGAGGAGGATGGGGAGGGACAGAGAGTGGTGAGAGAGAGACGCATGGATTGAGAGAGTGAGGCATGTGGGGAGTGAGAAAGATAGAATTGGGGAGATACGAGAGAAAGTAATAAAGGGAGCAGAGAGGGATGCAGAAGAGAGAGGGAGAGATTGAACGGTGACAGAGAGAGAGGCGGAAAAAGAGCGACGGCAGTGGTGAGAGTTAGATAGCAGGGGAAGAGAGGGAGAGAGGGAAGAGTGAGAAGGGAAGAAAGCAGAAGTGGGAGGGGTTCAGGAACATGACCGGTAGCTGACAGAGGGGGAGGTGAGGTGGGACATAGAGAGAAAGAAATGGAGAGAGAGGGAATGATGGTAAGGGAGAGAGTGGAAGGTAAAGGGAGCGAGAGAGATAGTGGGCAGGCGTTGGGGAGTGATAGACAGGAGGGAGATAGAAAGGTGTAGAGAGGGAGAGGCACTGAGAGGGAAGGCAGAGAGAGGGGAGGAGAAATAGCGAGGGAGGCGGGAGTAAGTGAGATAAGGAGGGAAGCTGGATGAAGAGAGATTTAGTGGGTGGCTGGAGAAAGAGAGAGCCGGAGAGGGGAGAGGTGTGAGAGAAGGGAAGAGAGAGAGAGAGAGAGAGATTGGACTGGCAGAGGGGGAAATTGAGAGATGGGAAAGAGAGAGTCGTGTAAGATAGTGAGAGAAAGAGGGCGGTTATCGATAAAAAGAGCTGGAAGGTGGGCAGACGGGGAGAGAGAGAGAAGGGTGGGTGAGTGACAGGGATGGGAGAATGGTGGAAAGACATACAGGAGCGAGAAAGAAAAGAGGCAGGGTAGAGACAGAGTGGGGCAATCAAGAAAGAGACATAAAGAGAGGGAGACGCGTGAGAGAGAGGGAAGGGGAGAGAAATGGAGTGGGGACAGAGAAGGAGTGGTGGAGAGAGGGAGAAATGTGCGGAGAAGCGAGAGGGAGAGAAAGAGAGGGAAGGGAGTGAGAGAGTGAGTGGGTTAGAAGGAGGAAGGCAGGGAGATATGGAGTGGGGAAAGTGAGGGACAGGTTGAGTGAGAAATTGGGAGGAAAGGGAGAGGGTAGAGATAAAAAGAGAGGGAGGGGAAGAAAGGCAACACCAGGGAGAGAGAGACAGATAGCGGGGAGAGCGACAGAAGGATGTGGATGGGGTAGAGAGGGAAGCGTGTAGCAAGTGGGAAGCCGGTGATAGAGCGAACGAGGGATTATGAGTGAGAGAGCGAACGACGGAACTTATCTCTCTTAGAGAGAGATGAAGCAGAGAGAGGGTGAAGTCGAGAGGGAGACGGGAGAGAGAAAGAGGAGAGATAGGGACAGAGAGGGGATGGAGTAGATAAAGAGCGTGGGAGGGGGAGAGCGAGGGGAGAGAAATGGAAATGGAGGGGAGAGAGAGGGGAAGAGACAGCGGCAGAGAGGGAGGGAAAATAGTGTGGGAGGGGGAGAAAAAGTGGAGAGAGGGAGAATGGGGAGAGAGGGGAGAAAAGGTACATGGAGGAGGGAGTTAGAAGGAGAGGGGAGGTGAGCGCGAAAGAGGGAGAAGCGAGATTGAAAGAAAGAGGAGAGAAATGAAATTTCGGAAAGTGATGGAGAAATGGTGAGGTGTGAACTTGAGGGGACTGACAGAGTTGGGGAGAGTCAGAGTGCGGAAGGGGGAATGAGATGGTGGGAAGAGTTAGAGGGAGGGTTTGAGTGAGAGGGAGGTGCCTGGTGCAGAGAAGGTGAAAGTGGGAGAAGAAAGATAGAGGACGGGAGAAATAGATGTGGCGGAGTGGAAAGGGATGGGGTAATGGAGAAAGAGAGAGGGAAGGAAGCAAAAGAGACCGGGCAGTATGGAGAGAGCGGGAGAGAAGCAAGACGTGGAGGGCGAATGAGAGGGGTGCAGAGACAGGGTTGAAAGAGCGAGAAATGGCAGTGGAGAGGGAGAGACAGAGAATGAGGGTGCAGACAGAGAGAGGCAGTGTGGTGATACAGAGAGAGAGAGAGAGAGATAGGGGAGTGAGAAACTCAGGGAAGTGGAAAGAGAATGGGGCGAGCAGGATAGCCGGAGGGGGGAAGTTTCAGAAAGGATGGAGAGAGAGTGTGACGGAGAGAGAGATTTGAGAGAGAGAGAGATAGAGTCAGGGGGAGGCTTAGAGAGACAGGGTGAGGGAGATAGGGAGAGGGACATCTGGAGAGACCAAGTGAGAGGCAAGAGAGACAGGAGGAAATAAGAGGTTTGGCGATCGAGTGTGGGGCGTGGAAAAGATTATGAGAGGCAAAGGGAGAGTGTGGTCGGGGAGCGACAGTGATAGTTTGGCGGAAAGAGAGAGATGGAGGAGATAGACAGAGAGATGGATGGTGCTTGCGAGCTGGAGTGAGAGTCAGACCGAGGGGCGGGGCGAGAGAGAGGGAGGGGGAGAAAGTGAGGGTGGATAGATAGAGGGGGTAGAGATAGCGAAGGAGGGGTAAGAGAGGAGAGGGATGGGAAGGGACAGAAGAAGGGGGGCAAGGGAAGAGAGACGGGAGAAAGGAGAGAACGAGAGAGGTGGAAGAGAGAGAGAGTGGACGGAAACGGAGGATAGAGAGAGGGAGAGGCAGAGAGAAAGAGAACGATCGTAGTGGAGATGATAGCGAGGGGGAGAGACAGGGAAATGGATGAGAGAGTGGGAGGGAAGAGAGACCTAGACAAGGACTGGAAGATAAAGACAGAGCGACAGAGATGGGAAAGGCACAGAATGGAGGAGAAATAAACAGAGACAAGGGAGAGAGAGAAAGGTCAGGATAGAGAGTGAGAGGTAGGGGAGAGGAGAACGGGAGGGAAGGGGAAAAACACAGTGGACGGGGAGCGAGAGGAAAGTGATAGAGAGACAGAGGGAGGGATAAGAGAGAGGGGGTGAAGAGAGGACAGAGAGAGGGCTGGAGGGAGGATGAGCTTAAAAATGTGTTGCTGGAAAAGCACAGCAGGTCAGGCAGCATCAAAGGAGAAGGAGAATCGACGTTTCGGGCATAAGCCCTTCTTCAGGCTTTATGCCCGAAACGTCGATTCTCCTTCTCCTTTGTTGCTGCCTGACCTGCTGCGCTTTTCCAGCAACATAGTTTTAAGCTCTGATCTACAGCATCTGCAGTCCTCACTTTCTCCTGGAGGGAGGATATTAGAGTAATATACGAAGGAGGCGACTGAGAGAAATAGAGAAAGCGAGGAGGGTGAGGGAGAGAGAAAGCTTTGCGAGAAACAAAGAGCAGGAGGAGAGAGGTGATGAAAGGTTAGAGAGGGCTGAACGGATAGATAGATGGAGAGGGGAAGCGGGGATGTGGGGAGAGTCAGAGAGCTTGGCGAGAGAGCGGGAGTGTGAGCGAGAGAAGACGTGAGAGAGAGAGACGGAGAGAGGGCAGTGACAGTGAGGGAGGGGAGGTGAAGAAGGAGAGAGGTAGAGGGAGAGGTAGAGAGAGAGGGCAGTGAGGAGAGACAGACAGGAGGGGGAGTGAGAGTAAGGGAAGGTAGAGAGAGGGGAGAGAGGGGGAGGAAAAGATATACAGACTGAGGCGGGAGGGAGAGAGAGAGGAGGAAGGTCAGAGAGGGGAAGGGAGAGAGAGGGGAAGGGAGTGAGAGAGACTGGAGAGGCAGAGGTCAAGGGAGACAGGGACAAGTGAGAGAGAGGACAGAGAATGATTAAGTGACAAAAGGAGGGGCGATTGAGAAAGAGAGGGAGAGAGGGTGCAAGAGAGGGAGGGCAGTGATAGAGCGGGAGAGTGGTGCTGGGAGCAACAGAGAGAGAAAAGGCAGGAGGAGAGAGGTGCGGGTAGCGAGATACAGCAAAAGAGAGAAAAATGAGAGAGAGTGATGGAGGGTTTTCGAGAAATGGAGACGGGAGAGAGAGAGCAGAGACAGTGAGGGACGGGGAAGTAAGAGTTCGGGAGGGGTGAGAAAGGGAAGAGATTAACAGAGAGGGAGCGGGAGAAGGGCAGGTGCAGGGAGAGAGAGAGACAGAGAGAGTCTGGGAGCAAGAGAGGGGGAGGGGAGACATAGAGGTAGGTTCATAGAGCGTGAGACTCAGGAGAGGTAAGGAGCGTGCGGATAAGGAGGGGAGAGAGTGTGATAGACGCATTGATGTGTACATGATAGAGGGGACGGGTAGCAAGCCTGAAGGAGAGAGAGGGGGTGGGAGAGACCGGGAGATGGAGAGGTACAACGAGAACAAGAAGAAGTAGGAGAGAGCGGGAAGGAAGGTAGTGAGAGTGGAAGAGTGGAAAGGGAGCGAAGAGAGAGGAGGAGAGAGGCAAGGAATGGAAGGAGAGTGAAAGGGAGAGGGGAGAGAGAGGAAGAGATGGGGCGTGAAAAAACGGTGGGAGGAGGGGTATGAAAGAGAGGAGGCATGCTCGTGGGCAGAGATAGTGGAGGGGAAAGAGTGTGTGTAAGGGGAGAGTCAAAGGGGTGAAAATGTGTTGCTGGAAAAGCGCAGCAGGTCAGGCAGCATTAAAGGAACAGGAGAATGGACGTTTCGGGCATAAGCCCTTCTTCAGGAATGAGGAAAGTGTGTCCAGCAGGCTAAGATAAAAGGTATGGAGAAGGGACTTGGGGGAGGGGCTTTGGAAATGCGATAGTTGGAGGGAGGTCAAGGTGAGGGTGATAGGCCGGAGTGGGGCGAGGGCGGAGAGGTCAGGAAGATGATTGCAGGTTAGGAAGGCAGTGCTGAGTTCGAGGGATTTGACTGAGACAAGGTGGGGGCAGGGGAAATGAGGAAACTGGAGAAATTTGAGTTCATCCCTTGTGGTTGGAGGGTTCCCAGGCAGATGATGAGGCGCTCTTCCTCCAGCCGACGTGTTGCCATGGTCTGGCGATGGAGGAGTCCAAGGACCACTATGTCCTTGGTGGAGTGGGAGGGGGAGTTAAAGTGTTGGGCTACGGGGTGGTTGGGTTGGTTGGTCAGGGTGTCCCAGAGGTGTTCTCTAAAACGTTCCGCAAGTAGGCGGCCTGTCTCCCCAATATAGAGGAGGCCGCCTTGGGTGCAGCGGATGCAATAGATGATGTGTGTGGAGGTGCAGGTGAATTTGTGGCGGATATGGAAGTGTCCCTTGGGGCCTTGGACAGAAGTAAGGGGGGAGGTGTGGGCGAAAGTTTTGCATTTCTTGCGGTTGTAGGGGAAGGTGCCGGGAGTCGAGGTTGGGTTGGTGGGCGGTGTAGACCTGACGAGGGAGGCATGGAGGGAGTGGTCTTTTCGGAAAGAGTGAAAGGGCGAAGAGAGACAGTGAGAGAGGTAGTTCAGAAGCAGTGATGGTGGGTGGAGAGAAGGAGAGCATATGGGAAAGGACAGAGAGAGAGACCTGGGAAGGGAGATTAGGAGAGAGGGTGGAAGCTGTAGCATAACCTCATGGTTCTGGAACTCGATCACTCAGTTCATATAAGCTCTAACAGTGTATGCCTTCTTAGCAACCATGTCAATCTGGGTGGTAAATTTCAAGGATCTGTGGACCTGGTCACCGAGATCTCTCTGCTCATCTGCACTACCACGAATCTTACCATTAGCCCAGTACTTTGCATTCCGGTTACTCAGACCAAAGTGAATTACCTCACACTTGTTCGCATTATATTCTACTTTCCACGTCTCAGACCAAGCTCTGCAAATTATCTATGCCTCTTTCTAACCTACAACATCCTTCGTCGCAATCCACATCTCCACCGACCTTCGTGTTGTCTGCAAATTTACGAACCCGCACTTCTACGCCCCTAACCAGGTCGTTTATAAAAAAGATGAACAGCAGTGGTCCCAACACCAACCCTTGCGGTACACCACCAGTAACTAGACTCCAGGATGATCATTTCCATCAACCACCATCCTCTGTCTTCTTTCAGCAAGCCAATTACTGATCCAAACTGCTGTATGTCCCACAATCCTATTCCTGCACATTTTGTACAATAGCCTATTTTGCGGAACCTTATTGAACACCTTGCTGAAATCCATATACAACACATCAACCGGTTTACTCTGATCTACCTGTTTGGTCACCTTCTCAAATAACTCAATAAGGTTTATGAGGCACAACCTACCCTTCACAAAACCGTGCTGACTATCCATAAGCAAATTATTCTTTTCAAATGATTACAAATCCTATTTCTGATATCATTTTCCAACATTTTACCAACTACTGAAATAAGGCTCACTGGTCTATCATTATCAAGGTTGTCTCTACTCCCCTTCTGGAACAGGGGAATCACATTTGCTATCCTCCTGTCTTCTGGCACTATTGCTGAAGACAATGACGATTTCAAGACCAATGCCAGAGGATCAGCAATCTCCTCGCTGTCTTCAAAGAGGTTCCGAGTATACATCCCATCCGGCCATGGGAGTTATCTATTTTCACACTCCGCAGGATTTCTAATACCTCGTCCTTCTGAGCTTCAGTCCCACCAAGTCTAGTAACCTGTATCTCAGTATTCTCCTCGACAACATTGTTATTTTCTAGAGTGAATACTTTCGAAATATATTCATTTAGTGCTTCACATAACTCCTCTGACTCCACGCACAACTTCCCACTACTATCCTTGACTGGCCCTAATCTTAATCTCATCATTTATTCCTTAAAGACCTATAGAAAGCCTTAGGGTTTACCCTGATCCTATCCACCAACATCTTCTCATACTTCCAACTGGCCCTTCTGAGCTCTCTCATCCTAACATCAGCCTTTTTCTTCCTCTTGACCAGAGTTTCCACTTCCTTTGTAAACCACGGCTCCCGCACTCTACAGCTTCCTGCCTGCCTGACAGTTACATATTTATCGAGGACACTCAGGAGCTTTTCATTGAATAAGCTCCACATTTCTAATGTGCACATCCCCTGCTGTTTCCTTCCCCATCCAATGCTTCGTAAATCTTGCCTAATCGATCGTAATTGTCTTTCCCCCAGCTGTACCTCTTGCCCAGTGGTATACACCTATTCATTTCTATCACCAAAGTAAACATAACAGAATTGTGATCGTTATCACCAGGTGCTCACCTACGTCCAAGTCTAATACCTGGCGGGGCTCATTACCCAGTACCAAATCTAATGTAGCTTCGCCCCCATTGACCTGTCTGCATATTGTGTCAGGAAGCCCTACTGCACACACTGGACAAAAACTGACCCATCTATAGTACTCGTACGGTACTGTTCTTAGTCAATTTTCTGAAAGTTGAAGACCCCCATGACAACCATCCTGTGTCTCTCACTCCTATCCAGAATCATCTTTGCTATCATTTCCACTACATCCCTGGAATTATTCGGAGGCCTATAGAAAACCCCATAACAGGTTGAACTCTCTTTTCCTGTTTTTATCCCAAGCCCATACTACCTCAGTTGACGACTCCCTAAACATCATTTCTGCAACTGCAGTACTGTCCTTGACCAACATTGACAGCTTGCAAGACATCACTATTTCTTTCCCGATGCTTCCTCGCTTCCATCTCCATATATATGATAGACAGGATCTGGGGAGAGTCAGGAGTTGAGTTGTAGACCGTAGTATTATTGTTTACTGACATGCTCTTGGAGTCACTGTATTTTCGTTGCGAGCCATGTTGAGATTCTGGTGATTAGTAACTCCAGTATAATGACCGTGAAAGAGTTAGCAATGGTAACACCATTACATGTCTTGGGACAGTGGTGAAAGAGATACTTAATGGAGATGATTTTGCCTATCACCTATTTGGCATAAATCTAATACATGGCTTCTCAATCCATTGTTGTGGTTCTGTTCGCCGAACTGGGAATTTGTATTCAGACGTTTCGTCCCCTGTCTCGGTGACATCCTCAGTGCTTGGGAGCCTCCTGTGAAGCGCTTCTGTGATATTTCCTCTGGCATTTATAGTGATTTGTATCTGCCGTTTCCAGTTGTCAGTTCCAGCTGTCTGTCCGTTGCAGTGGCCGGTATATTGGGTCCAGGTCGATGTGCTTATTGATTGAATCTGTGGAGGAGTGCCATTCCTCTAGGAATTCCCTGGCTGTTCTCTGTTTGGCTTGTCCTATAATAGTAGTGTTGTCCCATTGGAACTCATGTTGCTTGTCATCTGAGTGTGTGGCTACTAAGGAGAGCTGGTCATGTCGTTTCGTGGCTAGTTGGTGTTCATGGATGCGGATCGTTAGCTGTCTGTTTGTCCGATGAAGTGTTTCGTGCAGACCTTGCATGGGATTTTGTACACTACATTGGTTTTGCTCATGCTAGGTATCGGATCCTTCGTCCTGGTGAGTTGTTGTCTGAGAGAGGCTGTTGGTTTGTGTGCTGTTATGAGTCCTAGTGGTCGCAGTAGTCTGGCTGTCAGTTCGGAAATGTATTTGATGTATGGTAGTGTGGCTAGCCCTTTGGATTGTGGCATGTCCTCATTCCGTTGTCTTTCCCTGAGGCATCTATTGATGAAATTGCGGGAGTATTGTATTTGGCGAATACATAGTATCGGTGTTCTTCTTTGTCTTTTTGCAGTTCTGGAGTACTGCAGTGTGTTGTGGGCCTTTTGAACAGTGTCTTGATGCAACTTCTTTTGTATGTGTTGGGGTAGTTGTTTTCCTAGTTTAGGACTTGGTCTGTGTGTGTGGCTTTCCTGTATACCTTTGTGGTGAATTCTCCATTCGGTGTTCTCCGTACCATCACGTCTAGGAATGGGAGTTGGTTGTCCTTTTCTTCCTCTCTAGTGAATCGGATTCCTGTGAGTGTGACGTTGAAGATCCGGTGTGTGTTCTCTATTTCTGTGTTTGTAATGATTACAAAGGTATCATCCACGGATCTGACCCAGAGTTTGGTTTGAAGTTGTGGTAAGACTGTTTGATCTAACCTTTGCATTACCGCTTCTGCTTTGAGTCCAGAGATGGGTGAGCCCATGGATGTGCCGTTGATTTGTTCATATATTTGGTTGTTGATTTGGTTATTTCCTTAGTAGCCACGCACTCAGATGAGAAGCAACATGAGTTGCCAAACAGAGAACAGCCAGGGAATTCCTAGAGGCCTGGTACACATCCACAGATTCAATCAATAAGCACATCGATCTGGATCCAATATACTTGCCACTGCAGCGGACAGCTGGAACTGACAACCGGACGCAGCAGAAAAAAGTCACTATAAATGTCGGTGGAAACATCACAGAAGCGCTTCACAGGAGGCTCCCACGCACTGAGGATGCCATTAGATACGGGGCGAAACGTCTGCAACAAAAATTCCCAGCTCGGCGAATAGAACCACAACAATGAGCACCCGAGCTACAAATCTTCTCCCAAACTTCTCAATCCATGTGTGGACTTTGTCAAGATCTTCGTTCAATTGGATATGGACAGATTGTGGATTTGAAGAATCCATTATGAAACAGGACGTAGAGATGTTATTGCTGAAAATCGCTGTTATTGTGGGAAGATGATTGATGAAGCAGCTGGAGATGGTTGGGAAGAGGAGAAACTTAGGGATTCCTGAAGAGACATGCTCGAGCTGGGATGAAACATTCCCAACAACCACAAGCATCTTCCTTTTTGCCAGAAGTGAATGGAAAGTAATTGTCATGATTCTCATAGTTTCCTGTGTGTCCCCGGCTCCTTGATGCTACATTCGGGCAGTTATGGCGTTGAAGCAAAGAGCTGACCTCAAAGCTCGATTTTACTTCTTTTTGACTCTGCTCAAACTAAGCGCTGCCATAGGTTCTGGCGTTAGTTAAAACCAAACAACCAGAAAACGCCTCACCTTGTAATATATTCAAATGTGAGGGACAGGAGAGTTCCCATTTCCCATTTAAATAAAAATATCAATTTATTGTCCTCATTCTAATAGTGAACACGGAACAAATAAGCTGTTCTGAAATCCAAGCTCCCTTTTCTTAACATTTTACTCTCTCATGCAAATCTACATAATTTGCTGTTCCAATCCAATACATCCCATCTTAATCTCAAGACCACACAGTATCTGTGTGGTTCGCTGACTTCAATCTTCGTCAGCTGATAGAACAACTTTATTTTCTTTCAACTGTTAGCATGTTTTACATGAAAAGGCACCTTCGATGGAGACCTTTACTAATTTCGTTGAGAGAAAGATGTTAGATGGTCATCAACGTCTCAAGATTGATGACCGATACTTAGCTGATCGGTGGCAGCTGTGCACTATTCCAATTGTCAAAATCCCCTTGTATTTCAGGCACCCCCAACATCGGAACTTTGAATTGGACTGATGTTGTCAAAACAATGCATTCAAATTTTATTTGTTTTTTGTATCATGAGGCTTATTAAACAAATTGTTTATATACGAATTGTTGTGATTCAGCAACCAAACCTCAGCTACCAATTTCACAGCCATATGCCACATGTATCTATCTTGTTCCACAGCCTTTCCATTTGCGCACCCGATCATGCACCTCAAGTGTCCTTCAAAATTCAAAAAAAAATCTTTCTATTTTAAAGTAGACATAAATGTTTAGGTCGTAGTATTAATTGGTAAGGTCACATCTGCATTTATGAGAATGGCACTTGTGATGGCACTGAGCGAAGTCTGTTGCTGTGTTAGAAACATAGTGGAGAGCCTCGACGAGTGAGGCTGGATTTCAGAGAATCAGAGGTGACACAATTAAAACTAAAAAGGATCCTGAGGAGTATTCACTCGGTGCATTTGGAAATCGTGCTTCCTTTTGAGGTAGCACTAACAAATGAAGATTCAACATTTCTTTTTAAAAAAAGAAGATGACCCAATCTGGAGAGAAAGACTGGTAAAATAAATATCTCAGACAGTTTTTGGTTCTCTGCACTTCACTTTGTCAAAATGAAGTTAATGCAGAAACCTTTAAGGATTTTTAGTCAAAGGTTGATGCACTGTTGTGTGTAAATAAGCGAAGAAGCTGCTGACTAAAAACATTATGTTGGCCTTAGTTTTATTTTTCTTTCCAGAGAGTTCCTAAACGACACAGAGTCCAAAAGGTCAACGGTTGAAGGGATTGAGGGCCAATTTGATAATAGCTAACCGATGCTTTCTCAGGCTGAAGGCTTTCACTTTAAAAAGAAAAGTTGCGAAATGAAAGGGGAGTGGCCAGTTCTCGCAGGTGATCTTTAGTCAGTTTTGGCTTGGTTTCTAGCACGAGTGTGGAAGAAGTTACTGGACACAAAGAAGCAGACCAAGGCAGGTATTCTCTTTCTGATTTCTATCCTGCAAGACCCTTTATTTGATTTTACTTTTTATGTCCGGAATGTTTATGCGGATTGTTGCAAATGTTTGCCCATCATTAACTGGGATGATATGTTGGGTTTTCGGAGAGGTGAAGTTACTCGGTATACTGCTTTCTGTTAAATGTGGTTCATCGATAATCCCCTCAATACATTCTGCCTTGTTTAAAAGTAAATGATTTCAACATTGGCATTTTTCCTGAAATATCACGTTCAAGCTGCTTCAAACAAACTAGCAAAGTTATGGTCTTCTTGAATTTTTTCGGGGGGCGGGGGGTTTCCTAAGTCCGTAATCGTTTGCAGGCTCGTTGAGGGATTTGTTCTGTATTTTCGATTTGGAATAAGGATTCTTGGACTCGACGGAAGCATATGCTAGATAGTAGGGTCGTTTTGTTTCCGAATGTTGAGTTCGGTTGGTTAAAACTACGCTTGAAACAACAAATTACGAAGAGTTTGCTAGGAGTGGAAGAATTGATATTCGGGTTTTTACAAAAGGCGATCAAGGCCAGCCTGCTGGAATGAGCAGACACCCTGGACTTAGAGATTATTTCTTGCACGTGGAAAGGAGAGATAATTCCAGCAATTGCTCAGCATTTAAATTTGCTGGAAATGTAATCAGAATCAAAAGCAATTAGAGCTGGTGAAATTTCAATTGTCAACAAAATTCCTTTAGTTAGAGTCTAAATACAATGACGGTGCAACGGAAACGAAATAGTTTGATGAATGAATAAAAGCAGGCGAGAGAGAAAAGGAAAGAGAGTATGAAGAGCGAGAAATTGAGAGAGAGGAAAGGAAGGCAGACAGGCATTTTGAATTTCAGAAATTGGCAATTATATAGAAAATTCGACGTAAAAGGATGGAGATGAATGCTGAAGATAAGCTTATTGAGGAAGAGAGTGAGTATGAGCAGAACCCTGACATTCAAAGATATGGTGACAATCTGCTTAAATGCATTCATGCATCGCCTAGTTTTGATGAGAAGGATGCGGATGCCAATTTTGTTAATCTCACGTGAGTTATGTAGATCCAAACAAAATTTCTGGTTAGAGCTGATGAGGCATTCCCATTACTGTAACAGGACGGATCTGGGGTTTATGAGGAGTTGAAGAAAGCCGTCGCAACTCAATTGAAACTGGTGCAAGACACCTACAGAAAACGCTTCAGGAATCTAAGGAGGGAACCTGGTTAAACTTCCATTGAGCTTGAAGGGATCAAATAAAGTAATTTTGTATATGGGTAAGGGCATTCAAAATAGAGCAAACCTACGACGCTCTTCGAGACAAAACCAGTTTGGAGGAATTCACAAATTCACTTCATGAAATAGCACCAATCCATGAGGAAAAGCAGAGAATCAAGACGGATAGAATAGCAGCTGAAATGGCTGATGGCTATGAATTGGGTCAGGTAACAAGTTTGGCTTCCGTAATAAATTTCAATCAGTCAGGGACTTAAATTCGGGAAAAGAGAATTTCTCACGTGGACATGGAAAGGTAGATTTCGATGAAATTCATGAGGATAATTTACCACAGGTTAAAATCAAACCGTTAAAAGGAACAGTGAAAAGAGAAAAAAAAAACCTCCCGTGTTTGCATTGCAATAAATTAGGACATAGGAAATCACGCTGCTGATAGGTTCGGAAAAGCTTTGGGAAACCAACTGTAAGGAAACACGATAAGCCAATAAAGTTTGTTGCACTGGTGACAGAAACTCCAGTGAAGGCTGGAAAACTGAACCAGAACGTACAAGCTGGTCGGAGTTTGGTTGAGGAGGAAAAGATTTACTTAAATCATACACCTGTGAATGTAAACTTTACTCCCACATGTCAGGAGCAGGAAGTGAAGAGTTTCCAACGTTCCGAGATACCTCTCAATATCTGATGCTGAAAGATGCGATGTTATATATCTCTTAAAGTCTATTGCTGGGTCCCAGAGACAATAATTCACGGTGAAACAAGGAACAGCCAATTATGTAAAGTGATGTTACAGTGTCTCGAGAAGAGTGGGGAAGTCATGGTCGGACAAGCGCTCTGTTCCAGGAATGTAATTTGTCATTGATAATGATAAAGCTGATTCACCACTAGAAGTGGTTGAAACTGAATGGAAACTCAGGTAAATGAATTATTCCATTACACATATTCTAGAATTTTTGCGGACTCAATGGTATCGACGTCACAAAGTCACAAGTTGAAAGAGGAGAAAACTAGATCACAGATAAGCAAGTTGACGTTTCATTAGCAGAGATTTGGTTTGATCAGACGGTTGAAACACTTCAGGAGCAGGGAAATGACTGAGCAAGTATCTATAGCTCAGATAAATTAACTCACAACAGAAATATGAACGCTGAAATTAATCATATCAAAATTCATACACAGAAAAATAATCGGAATGTATTCCGGTATCTTTAAAATTATGTCTTAATGGGCAAATGGAGGCCATCACATATTCAGGCAGACGTGTAACGTGCAGACGTTCAACAAATTCGATTGCCACTGGTTTGTGGAAAGGAGCTGTTGCGGATGGCACGGAAGCACCTCCAATGGTTCATTTAGGAGTGAGAACAACTGAAATTAAAACAAAACAAAGCATTTTTGTTAGCCTCGAGTGCACAAGGAAGTGTTTGCATTTTAACAGCCGTATCGTACATGTCAGGTAATTGGAAAACCAAATTCGCACCTTACTACCTATTCCAAGAGTCTTAATTGTTTGTGTAACACCCGTACCCATAACAAAAGGTGGGATTCAGTATTTGTTAACAAAAATGGATGTGTCGAATGGATTTCCAAAGGCCGTTCCATGATGCAATATCACAGCTAAATGAATAATTGAGGGATGACTCAATTTTTCACAAGATACAGACTACCCACAGCGATACAATCACATCAGTGTCAAAACTCACATCAACTGTAATCAATTAAGTTATGGACAGCTCGCAATATAACAATTTAAATCTACTGCATACCATCCTGAGTCACAGCGAGCACGAGATTGGTGGCGTCGGAAATTAAATGCCACGTTAAGTACTTAGAGTGAATACTATCCAGACGACTGGGGTAAGAAAATTCCGTTTGTGCTTTATTGCGATCAGAAATGCACTACATGAATCGATCAAATTTAGTCTATTTAAACCAGTTTTAGGCATGATGTGAGAGGTTAGTTAAAATTGATGAAGGAAAATTTGCTCAGTCAGAATTCTGACACCTCGCACCTTAATCTGTTAAATTTGGAGATGCAAAGAAATATTCCAAATTTCACCACCTCAAGAAAACAAAACTAATAGTTTCATTATTTAAGACCCAAAAAAAGAACATTAGACAACGACTATTTTGAAATCTTACTCTTAAGCATATCATTTACCTCCCACTCTAAAATACTGATTTGATAAAAACACCGTATGAGATTTACAAAAAAATAAAAACGCGTTTCATAGCTAGCCAGCATTGTCAATGCTCGATGTCGAATTACCTCTGTCGAGTTTCCTCTATCATTTTCTCTGTGTCGATTTTCCTCAGTCGATTTTTCGGTGTTATCTATTCTTTGGCCTTCTGCAGCATAAATCTCTGATGGGCAGGTAGCTTTCAAAGCGCAATTCAGTTAGCAGTCGGCTGATCTTTGCCGTTCTCACAACTGGTTAAAGTGCCCGATTTTATGCCCCAAAACATCGAATCGTCTAAATGGTTTAATATCATCAAAAGATTAAAATTCAAATTCGAATGCATTTTGGTATCTTGAGACATAATATAAACTGATTGTCCAAATTCGAATTCGTTGTGCATGATGGCAACGCAGCTCAACCTGTTCTTTTCACAAACAAATGCTACCTTTTAAAATTGTTCAGCACACTCTATGCTTTCAGTCTTTCCTTGCCAGGTTTCATGCTCTCTTAAATGTACAATATTCACGTGCGTGTTCATAAATAGCAAATTGTCCTATTATATAAATCGTAAAAACATTACAGCATTCTGCAGTGCAGAGGGACTTGGGTGTCTTTTTTCATTAATCAGAACAAGTTGATTTGCAGGTGCAGCAGATAATTAAGGCGGCATATGGAACAGGTTCACACCCAATGACACAGAAAAACACAGAATCAGGCACATATACACAAAACCTTAATCACAGAGTCATACAGAAACAATATTTTTTTAATTACAAAAATTTAAAAAAAGTTTTTGATTCATAAGGGATCACGCGTTATGGGGAAAGGCAGGAGAATGATGTTCAGGAACATAGCAACCACTATCGGACAGCAGAGCGGACCTCGCGGTACAAATGACCGAATTCTGTTCCTTTTTACGCTCTTATTGTATCATGGGATCTTAAAACGTGTTCTTAGAGTCCAGAGTCATTTAAGGCTGCTAAACATTTGATTGGGGATGCAATGGTAATGTGGGATAGGTTTAAGAGCTTGAATTATATATGTCTGTTTCTAATTATTGTCTGTAGGTTTCAAAATAGTTCATTCCTTAGTGTGGGTTTAATACACGTTGATCGTAATGGATCTCCGATTGAGATAAAGTTGTCCCTTTCTCTTTTGCACTGTGCCGTCTGCGGTGCCCTTATCCCCAAGGAATAGCAAAAACTGGTAGATGTTCAAGGCTGAGCTCAACGAACCTTTGGGCATTGCAATCAATAATTATTGGGCAAATAATGTTCAGTCACAATCATATCATCAATGAGCATTCTGAATTGGGCAACAGACTCGCGGAGCCAAATGGCCAACTCTATGCGTTTCTGTCACACTCAAGCCCTCAACGCCTATGCACAGTGAGAGGAAGATCCCATTCAACCAGTCAGGAGACGACCATTCCATCCCTCAGGAGTTACACGGGAATAGAATGAAGCCACTCAGCTCTTTACGTAATTACAAAGCAAGGGACGAAGTCAGTCAAACATTCTAAACTGTGGCGTAGGAGCAGCTTCCCCCTGCTTACCTCAACATGTTCCAATTTGGGGGTCGAGTAACATTATTGCATGCTTCAGATCAAAGAGGGAGAAAATAAAATCTGCCTGAGAAGGAATAGTCTACTCCACTTTTGGTCATTCTTTATTCCTCCTCATACCAAATTGGGGGAACAGAAAACTTTTCACTCATCTATACCACTCGTACAGGATTCCTGACGATGATGCAATGAAATTTCCCCACCGTCTGAATCAAAGGAAATCCGGCAAAATCCACTTGTTGCAAGTGGAAATCCCATTGCCAACAGAAAGTTTGAGCAGAATAACTTTCAGGTGCAGAATACTGTCTGGGCAATCACCTTTTTTATTTTCTCAAGTGCTTAGGTATTGTTTGGACAAATTTCTTTCACATTAACGTTATGTACAGGCGTTTGTCTATGTATTGGGGTACAGACAGGAATGCTTGCTTCGACCTGAAGCAGATTAGTCACAATCTCAGTGCTGTGTAACAGCGTCAAAGAATTTCTGCTCCTCATTCGTATTCCCTTTGTTACTTAAAGCCCCTCAAAACTCTGCTGAGAAGCGTTGCAGTCAGGGAGACCGGAGATTTTCATGAGTCATCTCTGGCTGAGATGTGGGGCCTGTATTGACAGTGAACCTGGGACTGCAACAAGGCCAATAGATGAAGCACAAGTTTCGGAGAGGGGAACCTCTGTAATGAGAAAGGAGGGGACACTTTTGTACCCAGGCGTATTTTTCACGAGCATTGCCCAACCTACACCTATGTGATTGATGTGATGAGGAAATTATCTCCTCTGCTGCTCTGCACCAGGAAGAAGGAGGGGTAACGGCTGGGCATTGGAGAGTTAGACAGGGGTGTAGAGGTGTGCATATTAAAAAGATCGGAAAAGGTGTCGGGTCTGAAAGAGTTGAGAGTGATAGGAAGCAATGTCGGTTCTAGGTTTTAGATATATAGGAATGTTGTAGAGGTTGGAGGAGAGCGGAGATATCTGGAGAGGTGTAGGGAAACGTCGAGGTTACGGAGACAGGGAGACAGGGAAGGGTGAAGGGGTTAGAGGAGAAAACAACGTTTTTTCAAACGTGTAGAACACAGTTTGGTGCCAGAAGAACAGTTACTATTGTCGTATTGGAATATCTTGTTTTCAGTTGCTGGCAGCAAATGACAACAAATCAATCGAAAGATAACATAACAGGAAACAGTCTGTGGCTGCAGGAAGAAGGATTGCAATATAACTTCACACAGGAGCGATATCCAGGAAAGACTATGGGAAGCAATCATTACTAATATGCCTCAAGATAACCTCCGTGACAATAACAAGGAGATTGGCTATTGCCATGGCCACAAAGTCGTGAACAGTGCAGGAGGAAAGGCCACATTTTCCGTTGGGCTGATTCACAATCCCTGGTAAATACATTGGAGAAGACAGAATGAAAACTGCACGCAAATCACTGCAAACGATCTCGAATTCTGACCTTCACAGTCAATACAAAATGAAACGTTCAGTCGTGCATGTGTGTCTGTGCATGTGTGTGAGATGTACAGGTATATCTGTGTGTGTGTGAGAGTGTATGTGTGTGTGTGCTCGCGCATCAGTCAGGGCCTACGCAGATGTTGTGATGTTGCTGCGCCGATAAATAGTTTACTTTCTCCTTGGCATTTTATTCGGAGAGTTCGTCATAGACATAGCCTCTGAAACTTTTAAGTTTAAAGAGTTTTAGGGCCAATTTGATCACAGCTAACAGATACCGCCGAAGGCAAAAAAAAACTTCGTCTTCAAAAGAAACACCTGTCCAATGAAAGTGGAGTGAACGGTTTTTCTTTTTTCCAGCTCAGGTTTTCTCTGGTTTGATGTAGTGTTTGATCGCTGAAGGTTGTTCACTGAAAGCAGTGAGACAGTTTTAAAGCTGCTGGTCCATACTCACCAACGCTCTGTGACCTCTTTCCTGTGAGACCTTTTGTTTGATTTTACCTTTTACGACAAGGGGTATATAAGGTGTATTTGCAAGCATTTAAACCAACAGGAGAATGTTGTGATTATATTTTGGCTTTTCTGATAGATTAAGTTATTTTGTGTTCCGTTCTCTTTATTCTTGTTTCATGCAGTAAATATATAAATAAATTATATTTTGTTTAAAACGAAATGGGTTGACCAGCTGCATTCTTCCTGGAATATCTGCAGTAAACCTGCTGAAAGCAAGTTCTGAAATTAGGTTTGGGCCACGTTCTTGAAATGCAAAAAGGTGACTGATCTAATCCAAAACAGTGTTTGTTAATGAGACAATAGATGTTATTTGCGTGAGTTTGTACGTTATGGGAAAGGGGTGAATTCTCAACTTTGATTTTGAGATTTTTTATCACCACCCGAAAACAGATATAAGACGTCTGGTTTCCTTACGTGAGACATGCATTAGCCAAGCAACACTAGGAAAATTTATATGAAACACAGCAGATAATGGAGAGCTGTAACGTGGGAAAATGTGGTGAAACAGCAGATGTGGCAGGGTCAGCGAAAAGACAAAATGCGTTAACGTTCCCAATCCGACATGCCTCTTTTGCAGAATAACAAAGAATGGTCAATAGTTTTCAGGAATACACTTTGGTTAAAGGAGGAACGAGGAGCGTTTGGAAGCTCTCCAACTTCAGTCATGTTCCCATATAGATCTTCCAGCTTTGTATACTCCATCCGCAGCTCCGAAATCCTGCTTGAACCTCCCCTGTTTGTAAAGGTCGTTATTCTATATTAATTTGTACTTTGTTTATCGCATAAACTGGGAAAACAAATCATTAAAGCAAAATAAAAGGAGCCTTCTTCATGAAACAGTTGATGCACATTTTTGAGGCACGGAGTCTCCCCAGTATTATGCAGCTGCTTGTTGATGAGAACGTTACGATGGGGAAAACTTGAGACTGTGCACGAGTGGAGTTTCTCCTGACAAGTAATAACTGATTCAACTGTGGATTTCTGAGATATTGTTGATTAAATTCTTCTGGCTGAGAGTAACTATGTTTCATTCTGAAAAGCTAAACATCTTAAGTTGTGAACAAAGCGTTCAAAGATAGTCAGATCTTCACAAAAGCAAGAGTTGTTTTTACCCTCTCAAATGCAGTAACATGAAGAAGGGAAAAAATTGTGCTTTTTTCAGCAGCTGCCGTGAATGTTACGTTTAAAGTTTAAGTGAATAGACCAGAGACGTTTCTCGCAACACTCAGCCTGCACGTCCAGCAGCCAAGTGAAATATGCCAAACTAAATTGCACAGAAGCATTGTTCTGGACAACTTCAAACTAGTACAAAACATTTTTTTATCGGAAGCTATGGTTAAGTTGAGGATAGAGATAACAAATGGGTGTGGAAATGGCAGGACGTTAATGTTGGTGTTCAAAAGTGCAGAAGCAGATATTAGTTTTAAGGAAGTTTTAGACGGGTTGCTCAAATGGGCAGATCAGCGGCCGATCGAAATTTGCCATGAAAGTTGTTCAATAATGCACTTTGCAAGATGTAACATGACAAACAGTTACTCAATGAATGGAAGGATGTTCGAAAGCTCTGAGTAACAAAGGGAACTTGGGGTCCTTGTCCATCGACAATTGAAATTGGCATCAAACGTTGAAACTGTGCTTCAGAAGGCAAATAAAGCTTCTGTCCTTTCCTGCCATGTGTCCATCAGTGCAGAGAGCAGGGGCGTTCGATTAGAGTTGTACAAATTTTCGCGTATTCCAAAGACAGATGACAGTGTGCAGTCCCATTAGCCATGCCATACTATGCTGTGAATTCTCCGGCGGGGGTGCACCACATATTCGCCAAGGTGTTTGCTGGACAGAATAAATTAAGCCAGTAAGACACTTTGGATAGACCTGAGGGTTTTCCTTATAGCTGAGACGACTTTGTGGTTCCAGAGTGAGGATTATGAGTTTATGATAGGCAACGGAGCTGTGGAATTATGTAGCAGTTTATTAAACTGATGGATGAATAACGATGAGGACATAATCTTACGTCATGTGTTCAGGGGCTATCAAAGATTTTATTTCGCAGCCAAAGGGATTGGATGTCTGGAAGTGGCTGCCGGAGAGTGCAGGTGTCAGTCAAAGTGCTAAACCTCACCAATGTTAAAAAAGTATGTCAATGAGCACTTGAATTGTGATAGTAGGCAACGTCGTGGGCCAATCCTTGGAATGTGGGATTAGTGCCAATAGGACAGTGCAAGATCATTTTTGCAAGTTCATTTTCTTTGCTGTTTGAGCCATGACATTATGCGTCTACGAAACGTGTCAACTGATGTGCGGGCAGTAAGCACGGCTTTCCAATTCTTTCCCTTCAGCCAAAAAGCGTGGAAACCACACACTAATTAACAGAATGTGCTTCCGACTTTGCAAGTCTCTCTGAATGGATCACGACATGGGAATCGATGCAGGAATGTCAAGATATGACATTGCCAAATTGGACCGAGCACGCACATCTGATGCTTCGCAGGTAAGGAGCTTTTCTTAGCTTGTGATCTTTCCACATCATTTAATATTTTGCATTAAGTATGGCTAGATGAGACACAAATAGGTTTGTACTGGTTACTCTGTGATTGTTGGAAATGCAGCAGAGAAGCATGAGTGGGGAATCTGGTGGAGGCATGCACGACTTTGAATGGCATTGATTCGGTGAAGCAAAAAACTTCGCGTTAGTCGAGATGTCAATTAGACGATTGCGTAAAATTAAAGTGGAAGACTTACTGTTAAAACAATGCCTTGCTTTACAATGAAATAAAGTAGACAAGCACACACACATAGGTGTGTCAGTTTCGTATCATTGTGTGACATATTACTTTGAAAGCAATGATTTTGATCGCATTTGCTGTATGGCAGAAGACATAGACGAAACAAAAAAACAAGTTTGCCTTATGAAACACAGCTGTTCTCGCAAATTCTGTGGAAAGACTCCGTTAATGTTTTGAACACTGATTCCCTTCTTCAGAATGCCTGAGACAGACCTGAAGGCATCAGTGACGTACCACACAGAATGATTGATCTAAAGCGTTTGATGCGATGTTTCCAACCTTCCAACCCCCCGGATTACAAACAAGCATGGCCGAAAATCAGTTTCGGTTGGCGTAAATTGGTTTAAAAATTAGATGGACTGATATGAATTTCGTACGAATTCTAAACGGGATTTTAAATGGGAATTTGGTTTGGAGATCACTGGAATAACATTACCTCTCAGCTCTGCTGAACTAAAGCGTCCCTGCGGCTTTATGCACCTCATGTATTTAGGTGGAGTGCGAGATTGCAGAGATGGGAGAAAGCAGTATTCGGTTTCCTCCTGTGCAAATCTTCATCATCGGGTTGGTCGCTTTCACATGGCTTCTGATAGGGACAAATCAGAATGGTTTCCATTTTCGCAAAGGGTTTGGAGAACCAAAATGTTTTTTGTGTTTTATTTACAGAAGCAGTTAATGAATTGAAAACATATTCACAATGACACCACCAAGAAGTAGAGTGGAAGCAAATGACAAGAATGTTTGGATGGCTTTAAAATTTTTCATGTGATATTTGAAAGTGTCACACAATGCACAAAGCATGCGATTAAGTACTTAATCGTACTAAGGAAAAAAAAGTACGTCGGTATTTATTCTATTATTATTTAAAATGTAAGAATCAATCAAAAAAAGAGAACGCAGCATAAACCATTGTCCAACCTTATACCATGAGAATCAATGTTTTGTTTTTGGTTATATTGTGACAAATTGCCACTAAATTCCAGCTTACTGTTTTCAGACGAAGATTGAATGCTCATATCATTGAATACATTGTGTCTGGATCTGTTTTATCCAGCGCTGACTGCATCAGTTGTTTGTTGTCTCTGTTGGTGGTCATGCTGCTGATAGTATCGAATACCGCATTGAACATAGCTGCTGATTAACATAACCAAGATGTACAGAGATGCCAGTTAAAACATTGATTTTTGCAAACCCATGTCTGCGATTTCTTTTCGCATTGATCATAGAAATCAAAAATGCACATGATAAATGCAGAAATTTTAGAATGCTTTAACTGCAGCGAGTTGGCAGTGACATTGGTGAATGAGATAAGCCTGTGAATTAGATTGTAGATTGATGAGTCAAAGGAAGAAATTTCATCAAATGAACTTTACAATAACATTGTATTCGGACTCAGAAACCTGTTCGCATGCGACCAAAGGAACGAGGAAATGACATAGGAAATTTCACGGAGGTTACATTTGGGACAAAGATTGTGGAGAAGCGATATAATTTCCAGATTTAAAGTTTGCACTCGCAAAAGAACAAAATTTAGCAAGCCTGGAGTTTTTGGAAAATGTGTAAGACCGCTCAAAAAGCAGAACTCTAGTTTCATAAATAAAGGACAGCAGATAGCAGCAAGAAAGCCTTGCACACAATATGCATTTCCCAATCATAGCAGTCGTACTTTCATTTCTTCAATTAAGATATGCCGTTTACAACCTCTAATGCATCTCTGGGTTAACCGCGACACATCTATTGTGCACCTATATTTCATGGTGCATGAATCGAATTGGAAAGTCTAATTTTACTTAATTGCATACGAGAAGTGATGATTGCAAGATAAGATATTCTGTCTTTTCCCAATCTTTATTTCTGCTAATGTTACAGTCTATTGTATTTTTTTCGAACTCAGTTTCGTTGATTGTAAACATGCATTACCGTAAATGTATAATTTATAAGGTTTGTGGAATATTTCATTTAATTCATTTTCTGCAAGTACGTCATAGGCATCCTTGACATTTCCAGCAAAATCAAAATCGCAATGTGTTAAATGTGCAGCAGCAAGCCGATGTGAATTTCTTTTTAAATGCGCTTTATAATTAAATTACAAATTTAAAAACACAGGAAACAGTTATAAGTATAGTAAGCTATTTTCCAGTAAAAGCAGACGATACTCTTATAAGCCTGCTAAACAATTTTCCCACAATTAGTTGGACTTTGTATTACTTGTTTCTGAACATGCAGTTTCTTTGAGGTTTACTTGATAATAATATCCAACATACTTCGAGCGATTCCACTGAGAAGACTGTTGGTACCTTTGAAAAAACACGTTTTGATGACAGCCTCTTTGCTCCTTCTGATTTCTCATCCTGATCTTCTATTTCATCACATATAAAATGATTGCAGTATTCCTTTTAATAGTATGTTGTAATATATTTTCAATCAGCAATTCTCATTAGATATTCGCTTTCAACTTTCGACAGGTATATTTTCAATTTGAATTATGTGCACAGGATTAAATCCTTCTGCGTTTTTAATGCACTTGCAAGTTTTCACTTCTCGGGGACAACCACACCATTAAATCAGAATTGGAAATTGTTGATTACTACTTGAATAAGTAGTATTCATGGACAAATTCATCTACTTAGATTTCACAAGCAGAGAGAACATGTTACAGTGAAATTTACTAATGTATGAGTTTTAAACTAATTTACAAATCTCAAGAATACATGGTGTAATTATGAACTTTGTAGCATTCCACTTAAGTCGCTGAAATGTTTTACTCTTATATTTGTGGGTAGTTCTTCCAATAATGTCTCACATTGTGTAACGTCCCTAATCAGCTGCTGGGATCGGGAGGCATTGAAAACTGAGAGCCAAAAACTGTGACATATATGAGAGGGTCAGATTTTGAGAATTTAGCTCGAATTCCAGGGAAATATATTGGAGTGTGTCCTATTTGTCCGATTATGTTTGGGCAGATTGTTTGATGCTAGAATATGGCATTGAGTTTACCTTCTAATTATCCAGTTGTTATAGTTTTCATCGCACCCTCGCTGTTTTTGGCGTCCACGGTAAATGAAGTGTCGATTTCTAAACTTTGCGAGCTGCCATGCTTGACATCTACTCGCCTCTCTGCAGACACTTGCTGTGTCTGCAGAATACAGTAACAAGTTCTGGAGTTGCAGTTGCTTGACCTCCTCCACCGCCAAACCATTACCACACGACGCCTGGAGAAGGAACACCTTATATTCGGCCTTGGGACTCACAACAACACGGATAAATGTGGACTTCAACAGCTTCCTCATTTCCCGTCACCCGCCCTGATCCCAGTCTCAAGCGTACAAATCGGCACCGCCCTCTGGACCAGTCCATCACTCCTCCTCTGACATATCACCTTTGGCCTCACCTTCACCAATCTATCACTTTTTCAGCTTCCTTCCCGCAACTCCATCCCCTCCCAGTTATCTCTCAGCCCCGACCCACACGCCTCATTCCTAATGAAGCGCTTATGTTCTTCGGATGCTAGCTGACCTGCCATGCTTTCCCAGCACGACGTTCTAGTTTCTGATCTCTAGCATCTGCAGTCCTGACTTTACCCCGAGACCAAATTCCACCTTGCTTACCACACTTAACAACAACTCAACCAACTGCTAATTGCAATTCTGTCAAACTCCTCCTTCTTCTGTCTCAATGTTGCACAATACACCTCAATGTGCAGTGGTGAATTCCGCAATTTTTCAACCCTTTTGGAACGGTAATTCATCCTCAACTTCGTTTTCTGTCTGCCATCCTGCGTTTTTTCACATGAGGAAGCACCTATTCCATGTTTAAGTTATGTACTGGAGGGCTGAAAGTATTCAATGGTTTCCTTAATGTCTTCACAAAATATATGCACGGAGAAACGTGCACACTTTTGTGTATCGATGTCCCCTTCAATCCTTGTTGCACTTTCGGTGGACTTAAGACTCCTCATCGTTGTCCTATACAGTGAACGCTGGATCCTCAGATTGTGATCTCCGTGTTCTCGACATACACTCATACCGTCCGCAACATCCTCCCTGTATCTACCCTGTATAGTCCTGCTAGAATTTTATAACTCTCTGACAGATTCCCCATTAATTCATTTGAACTTTAGTGAACACATCCTAACCAATCAATCTCTCTCCATACCTCAGTGCCACCATTCCTGGAATCAGACTGGGAAACGTTCATTGCACTCCTTCAACAGCTACACCATTGAGAGGAAGATATGTGCAGCATTACTAATTCTTTGCACTTACAGACCATTTCAAATATTCCATTTTGGAGAAATTAAGGTGAAACTACCTCCAGTTGGTTTTATGAAAACTACAGAAAAGAAACCGTTCTGTGGATTATCAAGATTATCCAGTTGCACCTGCCTGGATTAGAGTGGTGCTGGAAAATGTCACAGCAGTTCAGGCAGCATTCAAGGAGCAGGAAAATCGACGCCTTGGGCAAAATCCCTTCGTCAGGAATAGAGGCAGGGACCCTGCAGGATAGAGATAAATGAGAGGGGGTGTGGGTGGGGAGAAAGTTGCATAGAGTACAAGAGGTAAATGGGGATGGGATGGCGGTGATAAGTCAGAGACGTGGGTGTTGGAAGTTAGCAAAGTGGACAATGGGTCTTTGGGGGTGGGGATGAAGGTGCTAGGTCAGAGAGAAGGATCGAGCCGACAGGTGGAAAGAAAGATAGGCATGTCGGACAGTTCATGGGGACGGTGCTGAGCTGAAAGGCATCTGCCCCCAACACCGCCTCATTGAAAAAATCATGTCTTATTTCCTCAAGCAGTTCTCCGTTTGTGAATTTTCCACTTCACGTTAAATATTCATTGGCATGTCCTATTAATTTTAGCCATTAACCCTTATTGGTCTCATTACAAGACATGAAGTTTATACCCACTATGAACTATATTACCTCCTTCAGCACATTAATCAACTCAATTATATATTGTTTCATTCTTCTAAACGCAAGTGTATATGGGCCTAAAATGTTTCATTACTTGACAATGCTGTTCGATCCACAGCTCGGGAGTTAAAGAAATGAACCATCAGCAATATATCACACAACTTCATAATAAAGGTCCAGAATTAAGATACATCTTTAGTTTTACGACTATTTATATTTATTTTAAAAATCATGAATGCTTCATTTTTATCTTCTTTTCATATGCCCAGTCGTATGACGAAGGCCCTGATCTCCAGCATCTGCAGCACTCACTTACTCCGACATGACTGACAATGGCAGACATATGCCCGTTTGTGAGTAAATACGTGTGTGAGCTTGTGCTTGTGTGTGTGAGAGAGAGACAGAGATAGAGGGTGTGTCGTGCAGTGGGGCATCTGTCGTGTGACATGAACCCACCCTGCCGGTTGAGATCATTCTCAGTCTTGTAAGGTGTTCTGGTCGATGTTTTCCTGAAAGCTGGGCATTTTGCTGCGAATAATGATCTCTATAAGATTTGTCAATTGTTTACAGTCGCAAAGTGGAGGAGTGTATATTGGCAAAACGGAGCAGACAACTCATGAATGAACACTGCACAACAATCACCAGGCACAGGTGTTCCCTCACAGTTGGGGAATACGTCAATGGTCCTGGACATTCGGCCGCACATCGGGACAACTAACAACGCAACGTGTCCGAGCAGACATGATTTGGAGTTGCAGGTGTGAGATTCTGATTTACTTAGTTAAACTTCACACAACGTAAGGTTATGCTGCCACAGCTTTATTTGGAGGCAGTTGCAATCCAAGAAAGAACGCTGCTCCTTCATCAGATGGTTGTGGAGTGAGAGATCAAAAGGCAAAGAATGTATAGGAAAACTATATAGTGCTATGCAAATGAAATAACATATCTACAAAATACAGGAGTATTTGTTAAGTCTCTCATCTTTTAAAATGACCATGTTGGTTGCAGTTCTTCCATATGTAAATCGTAGAATCCGGCAGGTAACTGATGACCTACTTCTTCTCCAGTTCTTGTGTCCTTATGTTACTCTAACGATATCAATCACAATCGTAAGGCACGCCCTGTAACTGCAGTCAATAGCATCAATACATTTCCACGCTATACATCTCTATGACTCTAATAGATAGTGCAGTACTTTGAGAGCCACTATACGTGTATTGAATCAGAAAATGTATAACAATTGTGCTCAAGAGTGTCTTCTTACTTGGTCACATGACTGAATTGCTGTCAGCTATAATTTGTAAATACATTCAGAATAGTACAGTCACAGATTCAAACAACATGGAAACAGACTATTCAAACCAAATTATCCAGGTTACCTCAACTGAAATATTCTTATTTGTCTGCATTCGTCCAATATCCCACAAAGCCTTTCCTTTCCATGTATTCGAAAGATGTTTAAATAAATTATTGTTATTGTACTCGCATTTTTCACTTCATTTGTCAGTTCGTTCCGTATGCAGACCACCGTCTTGGGCCCTTGGGTCTCTTAATTTTGTGGTCTCTCCGCTAGAATCTATGACTTCTAGTTTTTGAGTGCCATATATTAGTTAAAATACCTTGCAATTTAAATATCTAATGATTATCTCCGAATCTGTAAAACTGTCCCTCAGCCTGTACTCCCCAAGGGAATTCTATCCCCACCTATCCTGCTTCTTCTTATAACTCAATTCCTCCAATCTTGTTTCCACAGAGTAAACCTTTTCTGCAAACTTAAATGTGACATTGACTTTCAGCAGAGAGATTATGTTTGAGTTGTATAGGACTTTATACAGGCAACAGCCGCAGTACTTCATGCATTTATGGTAACCACATGATGGAAAGGATGTGATTGCACTGGAGTTGGTGTACACCAAATTCAGCCTTGGATTGCACAGGCCATCTATTAATAGAGATAGCACGAGATAACCTTCTATGAAACAGCAAATGTATAATATTATGAGGTGCAGAGTGGATGAGAAGCAGTTGTTCATCTTATTTGAAGAGGGAATAGCAAGGAGCCATAATTTTATATGGCTGGAGATTTCAAGGGGCTTTGAAGAAAAGTCCTTTTTCACCCAGAGTATCATGGGTGTGTGGAATGCATTGCCAACAGGGCCACTGAACTGCAAACCTGACATCATTTGAAAATGCTAGTATGATGTCTTGAAATGCAATAACATTGGAGCCCATGGGACGAATGAAAACTTCATGTCACTTCGATGCTATTCACCTGGTGTGCTGCCGTGCCACTTCTGTTAATTTTCATTCCATGATTTACTTTTTCTTGTTACGTATTGCTCGGACATGTGTGTGGCTGCCTATTCCACAAGTGATTGCCAAACCCTTTTTGCCAATAGAGGTGTTTAGAATTAAGTAAATTGTTAATGATCTGGAATCACCTTCAGGCAAAAGCAGCTAATGACTTCCTCAAAGACAACAGTGAACGGGATTTGTTTGTTTTTTACCCGAAAAATCACCAAAAGTCCCATGATCATCACCTGGCTGAAATACTTCATTGTATTGAAATTCCAGAAAATTATCCCTTCTCGTGATCGAAATGTCTGGCCCGGGAAACAGTCTATATTTATCTATTCCATCTATGACTTTCAACGTCTTGTACACCTCTATCAAAACATCTCTCATCCTTCTTCGCTCCAATGAGATTAGTCCTCGTTCCCTCAACCTTTCTTCATAAGACATGTCATCCAGTCCACGCAGCATCCTATTAAATCTCCTCTGCACACTGCCTAAAGCTTCCGCGTGTTTCATATAATGAGGTGACCACAATTGAACACAGCATTTCAACTGTGGCCTAACCAAACTCTGCAGATCTGCTGCATAAACTCGCAACTAAAATCAAAACCCCCCTCGCGAATAAAAGCCAGAACACCATATATCGTCCTAAATATCCAATCACCTTGGGTGACAGCTTTTAGGGATGCGTGAATATGGACCTCTGAT
This sequence comes from Chiloscyllium plagiosum, assembly GCF_037043375.1. Classification (NCBI taxonomy): domain Eukaryota; kingdom Metazoa; phylum Chordata; class Chondrichthyes; order Orectolobiformes; family Hemiscylliidae; genus Chiloscyllium; species Chiloscyllium plagiosum. The sequence continues at coordinate 112,876,709 of NW_028270146.1, forward strand.
CCTTCTGTTCCTCCACACTGTCAAGAATGTTGCGTTCAAACATGTGTTCGCCATTCAAACTCAACCTTTCAAAGTGGAAGAATTCACACTTTTCTCCGTTGCACTCCAGCTGCCACTGACATGCCCAGTTCTGCAATCTGTTAATGTTCTCTTGCAACCTACAACAGCCCTTCACACTACCCAGAATTCCACGAAACTTCGTGTCATGGGCAAACGAACTAATCCTTCCTTCCAGTTCCTCATCCAAGTCATTAATAAAATCAGAAACAGTAGAGGTTCCAGAACCGATGTCTGTGGAACACCAATGGTCACAAGCTCCAGCCAGTATACGTTTCATCTGCCATTGCGTTTTGTCTTTTGTCGGTCAGGTAAATCGGCATCCAGACAGACAGGTTTCCTTCTATCCAATGCCTCGAATTTTATGAATGACCCTACCATGGGAAACATTATTAAATGCCTTGCTACATTTTATGCACATCACCTGTCAGCTATGTGTACTCAAAACAATGTCAGTTGCTGAACTGATCATGAGATTTCATTAATTTATTCATCAAAATAATCAAAATACGCGAACAACCAAAATTTCATAAAACTGTCTGAAATTGCATTGTTAGTTCATTATTTTTCGATGAGTGTTCAATTCAGTTCGAGTGTAATGTTAAAGATGTTCATCAAACTTACCAATTCCAGTTGTCAATTTGCTGAAAATTGTTAATAAAGAGGACGTTAGGATACAATTAAATATATTGATACACCGTCTGAACAGTTAGGCTTGCCTTTCAGAAGGAGTTGTCAAATTCTTTTGCCCTTGTAGGGTCTCAGCAGCTTTAAAAATCTATTTTTCTGATGAGCGTTCTTTTCAATTCTAGAGTCTCGCTTTTAAGAAATGAAACGTTGGCTTGAACCTTAGAGCAATTCGCACGTGCCTACTATGTGCAACTTTTTTTTAGGATAACCTTTTAATGTCTGTGTATCCAAGACTTTAAGGTATTTTCTGTGGTATAGAATATATATTTTGTTTATTTGCTTATCTAAACTTTTGAATTTATATTGTATTACCACTTCAAACATCATTTACTTTATGTTTGAAACCACAATTTCCTCAAATATGTTCCAACCTGTGTTGATATTATGTGAGTCTTTGCTCATGCACAATCCCATGTCTCCCAAGCTCTTTTATGGAATTTTAGAAAAAAACATAGTGCGGAAGAGACACTTCGGTCCATCGATTCTACTCTACTTTAGCTCTGCCATACCTACAGGTGTCCAATTTGCGGATTTGGTCAATAGCATGGAAGTCATGACAATGTAAGTATTCATGCAAGAATCATTAAAACTTTAGATCATACCCATCTTAAATACCCTCCGATGCAATCCGTTCGAGAATACCAACATTTCTGGGTTAAATGATTAGCCCTCAACTCCCCGGTAAACATCCTGTTTTCCAAGACAACTGTGTCCCCTTTGTTGTGTCCCGTGGTCGAAGGGAGACAGCGATTTCCTTATCACCATGACCATGCCTCTCATAGACAGTTGTTGCTCCACAGTAAGCAACACGAGCTTATTCGGCCTCCAACCAGAGCCTCATGTTCTAGTTGTGCACTATTATGCTACATTCTTCATGAAGCAGGCCTTTGTTCCAACGACATTCCCTCCAACATACTGGCAAAAGTCTGATGGAGACATATCAAATTTACTCCCTCTGTAGTCTCCCAACTTCACAGTCTCAGTGAGCTCATACAGGATATAATCCTCTCCGAATTCTCTGATGAGCTTCATGCCTTCAAAACAGTTATAAAAATATATTTTATTCCTGTTTGATTTGGAAGAAGAGGCAAGAATATCTTCTTCTGGACAACGACATTAAATGCATTCACAGCTTCATGCCTTCAAAACAGTTCTAAAAATATATTTTATTCCTGTTTGATTTGGAAGAAGAGGCAAGAATATATTCTTCTGGACAACGACATTAAATGCATTCTACCCATGTTTGAATATGATTCCAAAGTTATTTCACAGAGACGAAGTCGTACATTCCTATGCCTTATGCATTGGCAGAATGAATCAAGGAATTGGCGTGATTTTCCTTTTTGCAGGCAACAGCTTGTGATTGCCTTGTTGCCTGTCGAAAATTGGCTTTGATCTTCTTTGAGATCCCGAGTTTTGCATGTTCACATCTTCCTCCTTCAACTGCAAAAGGGTATTATGCAAAGTACTCCAACATAATAAATCATAAGTCACACGATATTAAAAGCCCCTTCATGGACACAATAATTCATGCTCCACGTAATGTGAAAACGCCTTCACCAACACAATATCAGAAAAAACTTCAATAAAATAATTTCCACGACCCTACGACACCAATAACGTACCCCAACAGCATACTATTCATTGATCCTGTTCTGAGAGCCCGACAAACACTGAATATTATTCATGTTCATGTCCAATACGTTTTCCTTCTTCCTGTTTTTTGTAGAATTTTCGCAACAGTTTCTTGCAAGGAGATGAATTTTCAGCACCTCCTCTCCCTGTGGAGATAGGTGATTGTTCGATGACGAGTCAGGTATGAAAGTGAGGAATTGCAGTTTTACCAGAAAGAAATCAGGAAACATTTCCCAGCCTCTTTCACCATTGATAGCGCTTTCGTCAAAAGAAGGAGAATTCCTATCCAATTAATATCTGGTATACTCCTTTCTATCGGTTTTCGGATATGGGAAACCGATTCCCAATCCATCATCATCGATCATTCCATCACTGAATGAGAGAGTGAACGGTCATCCGCCCAAAATCGTAATGCGATTGGTTAACAATGTCGCCCAGAATGTGTTAAAATTTGCAACTAGAGATGATCAGTTAATGCTGACTATGCTAATTTAATGAAGGATAGAAGCAACTGGGAATTACAGCAGATTAGACCCCTTACCTGCTTTTCAGGAGGGTCGAGGTTGTTCCTGCCAACATACATCACATGAAATTGGGCACCGATTTGTTCACAATCTTCCTTTGACAAGTCTACCATAACTGTAATGTTGAAAAGATGAGTACTCAGTTTCAGCCCGTCAAAGCCCCGAATATGATTAGTAGCTCAGCTGCAGAGTGGTCAGAGAGATTCAGCAAGATGTTATTGGGAATTAAGGGTTTACCTTTGAAATATTGCCTGGATATGCAAGGATATTTTTACTCAAGTTTGTGCCGTTGAGAGATGGCATTATACATGATTATAAAATCATGAGATGCACAGATGAGGATAATTGCAGGTGCGTTTTCCATTGTATGAGGGAGGTTAAGAAAACGTCACATATTTTCAAGGTGAGAGGAGAAACGTTTATAAAGACATGATGGTATTTTTTACACAAAGAGTGGTTCGTTTGTGGAATGAACTTGCACAGGTAGAATTGGACATCGAGTTACTACTTTTAAAATTCATTAAGGTCAGTATGATAACAAGAATTGTTTGAAGGTACATGAACCAAGCACAGAGACGTGCGACTTGTTTAGTTTTGATTATGGATGGCACCAACTGGCTGGATGAACGTTTCTGCGTCTGTGCTGTGTGACTCTTTGACACTACCCGTTATTTATTTAATCATTTTGTAATCTTCAGAGAGCAACTGTTCATTGATATTTGTATCTGCATGTAAAGACAAAGAGGAATTACCCTAAATGGTCTTCGTCCACCTCATGACCCTGCATTCGCACATTTGGTATTCCCACACCAATTTCAGAAGTTTAAGAAGAAAGTACAATGTAACTTCAGGCAGGCAAAAAAGTATTAGACATTAAATTTACCTTAGACAGTGACTGAAAATTCATCACGTTGATTCAAATATGAAGGTTTAGGATTTCCATCAGATAATCTTGCTTTATGTTTGAGAACAAAAAAGAAAGATCCATCAGAATGCCACTGTCGGATGGAACCATGCTTCAGTATGTCGGAAGATAAGACAGAATATTTATGACTGCAATGAAGAGAGAGTTTTCAAACAGAGACTGTGGCGTTCTCTGTCAGAGAAACCGGTTGTGGTCGTTTTCTTAAATGTATTAAAGAAATGGCAATGCGTATTTCCGAGGGCTCCGAGGATGCTTGAGCATCAGGAGAATACGAAAAAACAATTTTGAGATGGAAGATCGCTCTTATTTTCGATATCTCTCTAAATCTGCATTTCGTTCGTGTACTCATCACTGAGCGTTATAGGCACTATTCCTGTGTACATAGTAGGCTGATTGACAGAGGTTATCTCCTCCGTCTAGTGAATGAATTAATGCTCCGTTCCGTATTGTACAAGAGCCAGGACCGCAAGAACGTTTCCTTTGCTTCTTTTTGCATGTTTGAAGTTGTCGACTATGGCGTTCAAATGTGTAATTTTGTCAGACTATAAAATCTCTTACTTGCAAAATGTGCACAAAAATAACCAGTTTCCAATTTGAATCAATACTATCTTTGATAATTTCAACTGAAAGCATTAAATATGAGTATGATTGTAGACTGACGTATTTGATCACGGTATCCATTTTATATTCATGTATTTATTTGAAAAATATCCTGCTCAAGAGAGGTTTTAGAACATTGACAACCTGATTTGGAAAATGTCACTTTTCAATGGATGTGTAATATGTATATTTCAAACAAAAATCGCACGAAACGGAAATTATCACATGTCAAAACGCTGATTGAAAATCTAAGGGATAATTGTGCAAAGTATTTTTAACAACCCGGGGAATTAAGGAAAACAGGGTGAAATCTAGCCTCAGCTACAAAGAGATTCCGCTAAAATATATTGCTCTTGTCCACGTTTTTTATAAATACTCTGAGAGTTTGTTTCAACAGCGATTGAATTGCATTCTTCAGTTCTTCTCTGAATTTTTTTCTGGGTTGTGGCATAAATACAGGGATTCAGGAAACAACTCAACAACTTGAGGATATTTCCTGTTTCAGTTGCGATATATTCAGGGTCGTTAAAGTCGCCTCTGTACTGATTAGGGTTTGCCAGTCTGGTAATGACCAAAATAGCAGAATATGTTAACCAAAGTAACATGAAACTGACGGATACCGAAAATAATATAACGATGGACTTCCTCCGGTTCTCGGTCTCTGCACTGCTTTCATTCCTATTTCTGTGACCACGGAGCCTAATCCGAGTTCGATTCGCCATCACAATACAGTGGATGGTTAAAGAATTAAACGAGAAAATTAAGAGAAATGGAAGCTAACCAAGCCAGGCACTATAAATCCAGACCAATGCTCCCCATGCAGATGATGTTACACTTGATCGGCAGCCCCATTGGATTCCATCAATGATTTCCTCTGGCTCATATGCAAACAAAACTGGAATATTCTTTGACAAAGTCAAGACCGAAATGATTATTAATACCGTGGTTGCAGTTCTTTCGGTACAATATAATGTTTTAAATCTCTGGCAGCCGATCATCACAAATCTGTCAAATGTGAAGGACACAGTGAACCAAAGAGTTAAATCGAGACTGATGGCAGTCATGTATATAATGATCTTGCAAACAGGTGTAAGGGAGAAGAATGAAAATGGAATTTGATAACTGAAAATGCGATAAACTACAACATTATTGATGATGACCAATAGATCCGATGTTGCCATGGCCACGATATAAGCAGTGATGCATTTGGAAAGACCACAGTTTCTTCGTAAAAGAATTAAAATAGTCATCGTGTTCGCTGTAATAAAGACAGATATAAGAGACAGAGTCAGCAATATTGCAAAGCATGATTGAAATAGAGGTGTAAATATTTATTAAGAGGATGTGAACACATTCTGAGTGATTTACAAAACATGACATTTACGCAAAGGTTTAATATGTTGTTGTCGTCATCATTTTGTTCGGTATTACCAGACTGTCTAAAGAACGACACAACTCCTTGCAGGCGGCACATTGGTGGCAATTGTTATGACACGAGTTATGCTCCCATTTAAAATGCAGAAGCCGAAAATGTTCAATCACTGGTTTGATAATCTTCTGTGAAAACTGACATTGGAAAAAATAGAGTATTCAACGTTTACACTGGTAAAGTAAAATAAACCAGAAAGAAACACGATCAGTGGCTTACCTGGAAGACCAGCAGCTGCATGAAGTGGATGGTAAATCTCTTGCAACAGCAAAACCGGTGGTTTCCTCATTTCTGAAAACGAATGACTGTTGTAGGTGTTGAAGGTCTCTGGCTGCCATATCACCAACACATGGTAATGCTAAGCTGTAGTTATGCACACATCAGACCTCCATTGAGTCGCTTTCGTCAAACCATCACTTCCATTAGTTCCGTTCATTTAGAATGTTTTTGTTTTGCATAACACAATGAAACAAAATAAGATCTGGCCCTGACATTCTCGACTTCACTTTCGTTGTGCTCTCTATGCATTGGACGCCAGATGTCATGTACATCACCTTATTTCAGAATTTAGACAGACGAATTTTGTGAAAAGTAACACTGCCTCCTGACTATTTTTGTTATTAATACATTTATCAATTGTACTCCGCGCTTCCTCGCTGCCAAGTGTGGAAACCTTACGCATATCGTAGCTCATCAAATTCGAATACTTGTCCAGTTTCTGAAATTGCATACTTAGTGGCAGATAGAGGAAAATGCACACGAAGAGATTAACTTACCACATTGGATATTTTTTCATGTATCACATGTGATGAATGCAATCCTCCTATCCAGTAACTCATTGCTGACCAGTTGGAAATTTACTCTAGCTCATCTGAACGCCTGGGATTAGACAAAGAACACTGAATAAATATCAATATTCCTTACTGACGACATGCATAGTTTCTACGATATTTAAGCAACTGTCTAATGATAGAGAATATGCGGGTGGAATTAAACATCAATACCTTCGCGAGAGGCGTAGGATCAGAAAAAAAAAGTATTGTGCTGGTGACAATGCTGGTACTTTATAAATGATATTCTGACTTTTTTATATGAAGAGGTCATAAAGGCATAGCTGCCGCAGTGTCTATTTTAATAATGATTTAGAGGTATCGTTGTTGGACTAACACACCAGGTTATAGTCCAACAGTTTTATTTTCATGCACTACTTTTCCGTTTAAAGCTGGAAAAGGAATGGCCAGTGCTCTCAGTTCATGCCCTTTTTTTCGACTTTATTTTAGCTGCAGCAGACACAAGTTGGTGGAGTGCAGGGAAGTCGCCAGCTTCTTTAAAAGACTTTTCTCAATTTATATTGAAGGTTATGTCGTTGAAGTTGTTTCCTTCCGTCTGTAAATGTCTGTGTTTGATTTGTTTTTGCCATGGATATATTCATGTGCTGTTACAGTATTGGAACAGTTAATTACTAATAGCTATTGGAGCGGATTGGTGCAGTATTTCAACAGTTATATTATTCAAAATTACGTTTTCATTTGTTGGGGCTACAACTGTTGTCCTGAAATTACTGTTCTTTTTTTCCTGAAAGTCCAGTGCTTTGATGACTTGTATCAGATGGGGAACGCTCACTTCACATCAGCCTTTATACATAAAAACAGTCAGGGCCACCTTCTGAAAATACTTTGAGAGGGTCATGCCTGTACCATTGCATTTTCTTGGGATGTTTTGATCATTCAAGTTTGGTTTTAGATCCGCATCGGAAGCTATTGCGCAAATAAATAAGAGGCATGGGATCGAGCGTGATTTGGTGTGGGGAACAGAAATCGGCTAGCTGACAGAAGACAGAAGGTTGTGGTTGATGGGAGATGTATATCCTGAGTACAGTTACCAGTAGTGTAATGAAAGTATCTGTTTCGGCCACTGCAGTGGGTCATCTTTAAACAGGACCTGGATGAGGGCGTAGCAGAATGGGTAAGGAAAATTGTGAATGACACTAATGTTGGTGGATTTATGGATAGTGACGAACGATGTTGCAGGTTACAATGCGACATAGACAAGCTACAGAGCTAGGCTGAGAGGTGGAAAATGGAGCTTACTGTGGATAAGTATGAAGTGATTCACTTCAGAAAGAGCAACAGAAATACAGAGTGATGGGCTGGAGGAAATTCTTGACAGTGCAGATGAACAGAGAGATCTTGGTGTCCATGTGCATAGATCTCTGAAAATTACGACTCAAGTTGATATGGCTGTTCAGAAGGCACATGTAGTATTGGCATTTTTGGTAGAGGGATTGATGGTCATAGCCACGAGGTTAAGTTTCAGCTGTACAAAATTCTGGTGCGGTCATACTTGGAGTATTGCGCGTAGTTCTCGTAACTGCATTACAGTAAAGACGAGGGAACTTTGGAAAGGACTCACAGCAGCTTTACTAGGATGTTGCTGAGTATGGAAAGAAGTCCTGACGAGGAAAGGCTGAGGGACTTGAGGCTGTTTTCTTTCGAGAGAAGAAGGTTGACATGTGATTTAATTGAAACATGTAAGACTATTAGAGGTTCAGACAAGTTGCACACTGACAGCTTTCTCCCTCGGATGGTGATGGCCAGTACGATGTGGCATAGTTTTAAATTTTGGGCTCATTGATATAGGTCTGATGTCAGAGATCGTTTCGTCACTCATAGACACTCAGGGCGTGGAATGCCCCGCTCCTAACATTAATAGACTCGGCAAGTTAATGGGCATTTAAATGATCATTGGATAAACATTCGGATGAAAGTGGAATAGTTCAGGATAAATCGGCTTTAGATTGGTTTCACAGGTCGGGGCAACATCGAGCGTTGAAAAGCCTGTCATGTGCTGCAATGTTCTAGATTCTATGTTCTATGATGGCATTTAGACCCAAAATAAAGGACGGTAAATCAGCAATTGAATCTAATCACACTGAGGTACTAAGAGTTAAGTGGACATGCTAAGGCTTCTTATCATTTATGGGAGGTTTCATCAAAGTACAGATTGCTCAGAAGCTTGGTAAGTGAATGAAACATACATTACAGACATTTGCTGATGCTATGTGTTTGGAACTTGGAATGCTTTGCCTCCTAGTAAAAGGAGAATTTCATGCGTATCCGGAGAGGAGATAAACAAGCACTGCAGAAGGACGATAACAGAAATTTGAGTAGTTGTCTGAAATTTGTCTGTTTGCAATACAGAAGTAATGTCCTTTCACTATAGAACAATCTGAAAATCACATTACCTGGCTTTATTCTTTGAAACCAGACAGTGTATTTCTTCATCCACCCCCCACCCCCCCTCCCCCGCCCCACCCAGTCAATATTCATTTTGGTCATCAATTCATGACTGCCGGTATCGCACATAAAAGAAGGAAAATCCAAATCTTTCCATGAAACAACAGGGGGAAAACAGCGCTCTGAAGAAAAGGCATAGAAGTAAGGATTGAATTAATTTTAATTGAGTTACATAAATTGTCACAGGTACTCACATGCCTGTGTTGAAACATTTACTCTTCCATCGATGTTGGGTTATCTTATATACACAAGTACGTAATTCCGGGAATTTGGAACAACTAACATAGACCTGGAAAGCACAGAAACGTACACTTCGACGGATGACGTTGTCCTGAACATGCATCCAAATTAAACTAATTCATTCTGCCTGCCCTTTGTCCATATCCCTACATGACTTGCATTCTAACGTGCATACCTAAAGGCTTTCTTCGCTCCCTCTTCTGCCACTACCGACATCACGACAGTACATTCCAGACTCCGAAAACTCACTGCATTAAAGAAACGTACCCTTCATATCTCCCTTTGAAATTTGATCCGCTCACCTGAATGCATGTAATTTAAAGTTAGACACTGCACTGTGGGAAAGAGACTCAGGCCAATAACCCTATCCATTAATTTCATATTTCTGTAGCCTTTTGCCAAGTCTCACCTCACCTCCACCTCACGAGAGAAAACAACCCGAGCTTTTTAATTGCATTTCCTTATCGCTCATATCCTCAAATCCTGGTAGCATCCTGGTAAATCTCTGCTGAACCTTCTCCAAAGCTCCATAACGTTCCTGTAACATGGTAAACAGAATTGAACTCTAATTGAAGCCGAACTAATGTCTTATCAAGCTGCCACATGATAGCCTGACTGTTATTCACAATTCTCCGAACAATAAAGACAAGCATGTCATAAACCTGTTCTACTGCCCTGTCGATTTATGTTGCCACTGTCAGGGAGCACTGGACTTGAAAGAAAAATCCCTCTTCAAATAAAAGCTCTTCAAGTTCCTACGATTAACTATATACTCTTCCTTAAGGCATGATCTCCAAGTGCAGCACTGGACTCAACTCCATCTGCCAATCTCCGTGCATACCTGGAACAGATCTACTTCCTGCTCGATTCTTTGACACCCTTCTATACTTTCCCAGAAACCACTGAACCTTATCTCATCTGTAAACTTACAAACTCACCAATCTGCAATTTCATCCTTGTCCACAATGCAAACCAGAAGCAGCAGAGCTGCTAGTCGTGATAACTATGGACCATCACTTGTCACGGACTTCCTTCAGAAAACAAAACTCCGCTATTCCACCACGTACCTCTGCCTCGTATGGGCAAAACCAAAAGAATTCATGCGGCTCATTCACCGTGGATCCCATGCATTTAAATCTCTGGACGACTCTATCATGAGCAGCTTTGCTGAAAGTCTCAGTAAAGTCCATGTCGATAATATCCACAGCACTACCATAAACGACAAGTTTCATCACCTCCTCGAAACATTCAATCATGTTAATAAGACATGCCCTTGCCTGCGGAAAGGTATTTTAACTGTGTCTAATTAGGGCAGGTGGTTTGAAACATCAAAAGTCTTGTCCATTAGAATACGCTCCAACAGCTTTCCAAATGACAGTGCAATGCTGACTTTTCTTAATTTTTTGAAATTTCACTGTTTACTTTCTTGAACAGAAGATCAGCAATGAAGGAATAAAGGCTTTATTTTCAACGTAAAGACAGCTGTGATCAAAGGATTCCCTAGAGGTATGCAGTGGAAATAGAGTTTATTGATGAAGGCTTTGAGATAGCTTTGGCTGAGATAAAAGAATTATTACAGAAAGTTATGGCCTCTCAAGAGTAAGAGAGTGAGTTGATATTTTTGTCTAACTACCGCAAATGGGCGAGGTTCTCAATGAATATTTCCTCCCTGTGTTTATCGTGGAGAAATGTATGAAGACTTGGTTATGACAGGGGTTCAAACACTGATCATTCGAAAACTGACACACAGAGACCCTCACCGCTTGCTGCAATGCGTTAAACTTCGAGAGGAAATCAATAATCCCAAAGGTCACCATTTAAAGTAAAGATTAACAATTTTATTCTATACGTCTGAAAGAGAATACTAAAACCAAAAACTATTTACACCATCCTCTTAATTCTATCTTTTAACTATCATGGAACAATACTGGCCTGATACATTCCCTCTTAAATTTACGTCAAGGTCAATTTGAAAACCCGTTATCATCTCCAGATCTCGAACATTCTTTGTGGATTTCTTTGGTTTGACATTAGTGTTCTGCTGCATATATTTGTTTTCAGAAGGGAACTTTCAGACAGCTATATAGCTAGCAGTTTGTTTGTTGGTAGTCGTTGCTATTCTCTTCCAATCTCTTCAAAATGTCCGGTTTTATTCCCCAAAACATTGGATCATTTAATTGTTTTTTTCGGCATCCCAAATTGAAAAATTGAAATTCGATTGGTATTTATTATCTGGGGTACGGCTTAAATTAATTGGCCGAGTTTGAATTTGTTAGGTGCATGGCAACACCGTGTTGAGTGTTTGTGGAGACCAAATGTTACATATTAAGACCTTCTGTTCAGGTGTGCTTTTCTATTTCCGGATTAGAAACCTGTCTCCTTTAGAAATACAGTACGCGTATAGACCTTCATGACCCCTTCCCCTGAAGAAAGCAAATGGACCTATATAACGAAAAAATGGCTCAATTTCTTATTTGCCTTAACAGCATCACCATGACATGTGTAGACTTTAATCTAAGTTCACATTAACTTCTTGCCAGACAAATATATTTCATAATTGAATAGATAACTACCTTATCTATACTTTATTAGGTAGAATTCCTCTATGGCCTTTGTCTTTGCGTTCTGTGTGGTCAACTTTCCAGGACCACTGCTATGTCCCAAGAACGTCACCTCTGCTTTTGTGTCTTCTGTTTTGTTTAATGTTGTTGCCAATTTCGCCTCTCGTGTTCGTTTAAACTGCACAGTATGATCCTACCAGTGCTTACGAAACACCAATACATTGTTCAAACAGACTTCACAGTTTGTTAACCACTCGACAACTTTGTTTGTGAGTCTTTGAAATTTGGCGAGTGTGTTATTCATTCCAAAGTGCATCACTTTGACTTCTTGCAGTTCACTTGGGTTTGCAAGCCCAGAAATTTATTTCACTGTCACTGGTAAATGTACTTGTCATAAACACACAGTTTGTCCAACTTGCTGATATAACTGCTTGTCAAATTTTCTCCATACAGACCTCCAATCTAGACATTGATTATGAGTCCGATTTTGCAACGGTGTGGACTTCCAATAATTCAAGCAAAATCGTTGAATCCAGTCTGGTCTTGAGTCCAATCTGATTGCCTGGATTCTTGTAATCAAATTGCCTCTTGAAATCTGGTAGGTACAACCATTGTGGATAATGAAAACTTTTTTTTTATTTTCAGGCAGTGGTCCATCACATTCATTCATAATCCGTGTGAAACGTTATTTGCATGTGGGCATTGGTATCTAAGAACATCATTGAACTTTATGCATTCTGGCTCGGTTCAACGCCATCCTCGTTGATTTTGGTTACCACACCCTTCTTGACCTCGCTGGCTTTGGAGGTGTGAAGCTGATTGGGGTGTTGCTTTATCTGATCAGCATTCCCTATATCCACTTCATTTACAATCGTATTCTTCTCATGCATCAGACTCATACATATGTCCGCATACTACAGTAACAAACTTTCAACTGTGTTCATTAGTCCTGAGGAAGATAGTGTATTAACCTGTTCCCACCCCTCAAGGCCTTCTTAGTTTGAAAGATATCTTGAGTCACATCAAAATCCACAGCATCTGGATTTGATTCCGCACTCTGCTGAGCAGTAACTTAGACCTGTTTCGTCAGTTCTTTCTCTCCAGTGAAATACAGTTTCAACAAGTCAACAACTTTATGAGATAGTTCACCTTACTCAACTTTTTTCTAAATTTATCAGGGGCTACTCAACCTGACTTTAAATTGTGTCCGATCACTGGCAACAGTACTAACACGTCATGACCTAAAGACAACGGCCGAGTTTGTGCTTGTATATGGAAACCGCTTCATTTTATGCTGTGGTCACTTTTGGAATGTTTTAGCAATATCACCTGCTCGACATAACCTCTTCCTCTCACCAGATGCAAAACAAATTGTTAGGTCTTGTGCTTTGGTCTTGTCAAATTTACTTTAAATAATTTCATGGGTCCTCACCTTCATGTCAGAATATTAACTCGAAGGGAGTAAGCTGAGTAGATTCATTTGATGCAAACAATACGAATTGGACATCTTCATCCTCATTATTCGGGTAATCCTGACAGTATGCTCTCAACATGGTCTTCAAGGTCTCATGCCAGATTTCTAATGCTCCCTTGGATTAAGTATGATACGTACTTGAATAAAATCCAAATCCATAACTAGGCTTGCTTCAAATGAATCTCTCTGGGTAGCCCATAACACGTGAATAAAGCGACGATCTCCTCTACCAATCATTTTGCCTTAATTCTCATAATTCAAATGAATCTTGAAGTCTGGTAGACACAGCCATTATGGTTAACGAAAACTGTTTCCCATTTTTATTTCTCGGCAGATGTCCGACACAATCTTTCATAACCTGTGTGAAACGTTCTTCACGTGCGGGAATTGTTAACAAATCTCCTGGCTTTATTTCCGCCTGTAACCTACCGACCACTTGGCATGTATGAGACGTTTGGCGAAGATTAACAACATCCTCGTGCAGTCCAGGCCAATAAAAATGATTTTTATAACCGAAGCCTGAGTCTTTCAAACCCCACAGTGAACACATCCATGGGCGGCACGGTGGCTCCGTGGTTAGCACTGATGCCACACAGCACCAGGGTCCCAGGTTCGATTCCAACCTAATGTGACAGTCTGTGTGGAGTTTGCACGTTCTCCCAGTGTCAGCGTGGGTTTGCTCCGGGTGCTCCGGTTTCCTTCCACTGTCCAAAGATATGCAGGCCAGGTGAAGTGGCTGTGCTAAATTGCCCGAAGTGTTAGGTGCATTAGTCAGGGGGAAACGAGTTTGGGTGGGTTATTCTTCGTAGGGTCGGTATGGACTGGTTGGGCCGAAGGGTCTGTTTCCACAATGTAGGGAATCTAGTCTAATCTATCGAGTTCATATTCTACTTCTAATAATTCCGCGGTGTAATACACAGACTACACAATCTACTGCATTTCGCCGATTTCTGTTCTGCACCATGCTGACGTGGTCTCCATTTCCGTCTCAACTTTCACCTTTTTGAAAGTTATCCTCAGGTGTATTCTCCTTCTTTTATACCGTTTTTAACATAATGCTTTTGGAACATTCTGGAATTTCTGATACCCACAGGAACACTCCACATGAATTTTCAACTCCACCAGCAGAATAATCTCACGTTGAACCTCGTAGATCTTATCTATTTTAAGTTCGGCATCCATTATTAGAAATTACGGTGTTTACTTCCTTCAAACGCAAAAAGTAAGTCACACCTAATTCCATTTTAATGCTTCTGAAAGCTGTTTATGCGCTTCTGGTATCAATTCATAAGCGCTTAAAATAACCTGTTTAACCTCTTGCCCTCTCATCTGACATAGCGGCAAATACCTCACTAGTCTAAACTAGCATTGTCCATAAATACAGGGACCAAGCCAACATGCTCACCAATTTTTCAAATAAGTTGAAGAAGGTTTTCGATATTTCTCTAATGAAAATGTGGCTGAGATTTGAAATATTTGTATATAATTCTAACATCTCATCTAATCTCCATCCTGTTAACATGACTCTGATGACGAAGTTCCAAATTCGCAACTTCGAATTCTCACTCTTATTGCTCAGTGAAAACTTTCCCTCACTTTCTCTCACCCTTTGTTCTGTCTGTCTTTCTCTCTACCTTTCTTCTGTCTTTTTCTCTCCCTTTATTCTGTCTTTCTTTATCATCTCACAAACTTTTCCTCAATTGTAATTTAAATCTTTTTTCAAGGACACTGCACATGTCTGTTTCACTGACACCTAAGTATTTGATTAGAGTCATAGAGATGTACAGCATCGAAACAGACCCTTCGGTCCAACCTGTCCATGACGACCAGATATCCCAACCCAACCTAGACCCACCTGCCAGCACCCTGCCCATATCCCTGCAAACCCTTCCTATTCATATATCAATCTAATGCCTCTTAAATTTTGCAATTGTACCAGCCTCCACCACATCCTCTGGAAGCTCATTCCATACATATACCACCCACTGCGTGAAATGTTGCCGCTTAGGTTTCTTTTATATCTTTCCCCTCTCACCCTAAACCTATGCCGTCTAGTTATGGACTCCCCGACGCCAGGGAAAAGACATTGTCTATTTATCATATCCATGCCCCTCATAATTTTGTAAACCTCGATAAGGTGACCCCTCAGCCTCCGACTCTCCAGGGAAAAAAACCTCAGCCTGTTCAGCCTCTCCCAATAGCTCAGATCCTCCAACCCTGGCAACATCCTTGTAAATATTTTCTGAACCCTTTTAAGGCTCTCAACATCTTTCCGATAGGAAGGAGACCAGAATTGCACGCGATATTCCAACGGTGGCTGAACTGATGTCCTGTACAGCCATAACATGACCTCTCAACTCCTGTACTCAATGCTCTGACCAAAAAAGGAAAGTATACCAAACGCCTTCTTCACTATCCTATCTACCTGCGACTCCACTTTCAAAAAGCTGTGAACCTGCACTCCAAGGTCTCTTTGTTCAGCACCGCTCCCGAGGACCTGAACATTAAGTGTATAGGTCCTTCTAAGATTTGCTTTCCCAAAATGCAGCACCTCGCATTTATCTGAATTAAACTCCATCTGCCAGTTCTCAGCCCATTAGCCTATCTGGTCCAGGTCCTGTTGTAATCTGAGGTAATCCTCTTCGCTGTCCACTACACCACCAATTTTGGTGTCATCTGCAAACTTACTAACTATACGTCTTCTGCTCACATCCAACTCATTTATGGAAATGACCAAATGTAGAGGGCCTTGCCCCGATCCTTGTGGCACTCCACTGGCCACAGGCCTCCAGTCTGAAAAACAACCTACCACCACCACCCTCTGTCTTCTACACTTTGAGTGAGTTCTGTATGCAAATGGCTAGTTCTCCCTGTATTCCATGAGATCTAACCTTGCTAATCAGTCTCCCATGGGGAACCTTGCCGAATGCCTTAATGAAGTCCGTTTGGATCACATCTACTGCTCTGCCCTCATCAATCTTCTTTGTTACTTCAAAAAACTCAACCAAGTTTGTGGGACATGAATTCCCACGCACAAAGCCATGTTGACGATCCCTAATCAGTGCTTGCCTGTGTAAATACATGTGCATCCTGTCACTCAGGATTCCCTCCAACAACCTGCCCACCACCGAGGTCAGGTTCACCGTTCTATAGTTCCCTGGCTTTTCTTTATCGCACTTCTTAAACTTTGGCACACGTTTGCCAACCTTCTGTCTTCCGGCATCTCACCTGTGACTATCAATGATAAAAATATCTCAGCAAGAGGCCCCGCAATCTCTTCCCTAGCTTTCCACAGAGCTCTCGGATACACTGATAATGTCCTGGGGATTTATCCACCTTTAACCGTTTTAAGACATCCAGCTGTTCCTCCTCTGTAATCTGGACACTTTGCAAGATGTCACCATCTATTTCTCTACAGTCTATATCTTCCATATTCCTTCCCACAGTAAATACTGATGTCAAATATTCATTTAGTATCTCCCCCATTTTCTGCGGTTCCACACGAAGGCCGCCTTGCTGATCTTTGAGAGGCCCTATTCTCTCCTTAGTTACCGCTTTGTCCTTAATATATCTCTAAAAACCCTTTGGATTCTCCATAATTCTATTTGCCAAAGCTATCTCACTGTCCGTTTTGCCCTCCTGAGTAATTCCCTGACAATGTCTGCTTTACCTTTGTCCTTGGTTAAACAAAATTCTAACCTCTGTTTGTAATTCCATCGGGACTTTTTTTAATCTTTTCTTTCCAAACAATCTTTGCAAACTTGGAATCATATTCAAACCCCAGATACTTTTCCCCAATTGTAACAGACCTTACGCTCAATTTTAATTTAACCAACCATAAGTAACTAAAATTAAACAAATTGTCCCACCTATGTTTGATTTAATGATCTAGGACACTAACCGGCAAATGCTTTAATCTACTGTTATTTTCTCGATCCACACATCTATTGAAACCTGTCCAATCTCAGAATGGATCTGCCTAATCGTGTCGAAATCACAGGCGAGAACCTCCACACTATAAAAGACACTGCCGATTTTTTAAAAAGACACACAGAGAATCTCACCTGGCACCGTAATCTGTTAAATTTGAAGAGAAAAAGAACGGCACAACTTAAAGAAAAATAACTTTTGTTTTCTGTAAACCCAAAAGAGAATATTAAAACCAACAACTATTAGCAACCCCTTTCTCCTCAACCTATTTTTATTAATACTCTATAACACTGGACTGAAACATTTCCTCTTAAATTTAAGGCAAATCAATTTCAAACTTTGTTGCAGACACACACACTCACGCAGACCCCATTTGATACGATCCCACACTCAAACACGCACCCTCTCACAGAGTCTTACGCCTTTACACTCACAATCACACTTAACCGCACAATCTGTCTCACTGACCGCGGCATCGTCAAATCATTGCTTTCAATTGAGAGAGGCTGGTAACCAAGTTCAGGACCGATGAGGATTGCCTCAACCGGGACCTTAGGTTCATGTCACAGTACAGGTGACCGCATTGCACAACACACACACAGACATTCCTTCCCTCTCTCCCACAGGCACGCACTCTCATGCTGCCCTGTCTCATACGCTCACAGCTGCACTCCTGTACTCACACCCACACCGAAGTCTCTCACACACATATACCCTTTACATCTGCACACATTCTTTCACAGACATTCATGCTCCCATCACAGACAGACACATTTTCACACACACACACACATACTAATGTGATTAGATACGATTACTTGCAGCGTTGAAACAGGCCCTTCGGCCCAACAAGTCCACACCAACCCTCCAAAGAGCAACCCACCTATACATTTACACCTTCAGCTAACACTACGGACAATTTAGCATGGCCAATTCACCTAACCTGCACATTTTTGGACTGTGGGAGGAAACCGGAGCACCCGGAGGAAACCCATGGGGAGAATATGCAACTCCATACAGACAGTTGCCTGAGGCGGGAATTTAAACAAGGTCTCTGGCGCTGTGAGGCAGCAGTGCGAACCACTGTGCCGCCCTAATTTGTGAGGTGAATTTGTACTTGCAGAATTATGTTTTACTTGGCTCAAAAACAGCATGAATCCTTGTAAGATTCTGTGAATCCGTTTTGAAGATGAGATTCAGAGTGAATATTGGGACTCAGGTCACCTCACAGAGGCACCACAAACCTCCAATGCATTATCGGCGCTGTCATAGCACATGTTGTTACAGTTCACTTGAGAATGCAAATTTAAAACATCTTCTGCGATTTTCATATGAAAGAACTGAAAGCAACATTGGCATTCTAAAAGATAAGAGAGTAAACAAATAGTCCTTTTTTCAATATATCATTTCAGCTACATCACTCTTAAACGTTGTTATTATTCTATGTCTTAAGATCTTATACTGCACAACAACCTGTTGCAGGAGCAGCGCTCCGAAATCTAGTACTTCCAATTCAACCTGTTGGCCAATAACCTGGAGTCGTGTGATTTTTAAAAATTGACACTGTTATCATATGATCAGATCAACATGGTAAAGCTGCAACATTCGGACGCGTGTCCACAGAATTTCACATGTGACATATTTCAGTGGAGAGTTAAAAGTCTTCTTACTTTTTCTTCTTTTATGAAGTTTCAATATTTATTCTTCTGAGGTTTGAGGACTTGGCTTTACAGTGGAGGAACATGGGGCATAAAACGATGAGCAAAAAATTAAAAAAATGAATCTACCAAGTGGATTTCACTCTGATGTTCGAATTTATCTGACGTATTATAAGTTCAAATTAATAAATCCACTAAGATTACCAGAAGGAGAGAGCATGAGTGTCAATCATCCAGGTGATTTTCAGATAATGGAATTGTAGCTGCGTACAATACTTCTCCAGACAGTTCATTCTGTATGTGCAAGACCATTTCAGTGAAAACATTAGTGTTTTTCCGTTTAGTTCTTTCTCCTCTCACACTAGACGTATACTGTCAGGTTCTGTACACTTCCACAGTGGAAGAAGACCTGAGTTACTCACGCTTCCCATGATCCTCATGACTTTATAAATCTCTATAAGGTCACCTGTCATCCTGTTGTGCTTCAGCGAGCTTGATAACTCGAAATTCAGCATTCCAAGCAATCTTTTCCGAACTTTCATGTTCAACGGTTTCCTTTCAATAGCAAAGAGATCAGAATTGCACACACTATTTTAATGTGGCCTAACCAATGTCTTGCACACATGCAACCTCCCAATCTTCAACTGAATGCCCTGCCAAATAAAAACAGGGACGCAATTCACCTTCTGCACTATTCTGTCAACCTCCGACTGCACTTTCAAAGAACTATGAACCTGCAATTCAAGGTCTCTTTTTAGATTAACGCATCCCAGTCCCTCCCATTAAGTGTGCAGAGAAAACTGTGGACTGAAGATGCTGAAGATCTGAGTCGAGAGTCTGATGATGTAAAAGCACATCACGTCAGGCAGCATCCGAAGAGCAGGGGAATCGGGCAAATCCCTTGATCTGATAGTGTATATGTCTGGGTGATTTGATTTCCAAAAGCATTAACTTACATTTAATTAAGATACGCTCCATATTTCCACTCCTCCACCCAATGGCAAATCTGACTCAAAGTACCGCTGTAATCAGAGATAAACGGCTTCACTATAAACAACACCACGTATTTTGGTGACATCTGCGAAAGTACGAAGCATAGCTCAGAAGTGTTGATCAGGTTGGCAGGCCAATCGCAAATGGTTTTATAGGTTGTTAACGAAATGAAGATTTTGTGGAATTTAATGAAAGGCAGGGCGCTGGGAAGATTGGAAGAATACAGGTATCTTTCTTGTGGCACTCCACTGGTCACAGGCCTCCAGTCAGAAAAGCAACCCTCCATCAACACCCTCCGTCTTCTACTCTTGAACCAGTTCTGTATCCAAATGGCGAGTTCTCCCAGTTTTCCGTGAAATCTAACAATGCTAACCAGTTTCCCATGGGGAACCGAGTCGAATGCCTTACTGAAGTCCACATACATCACATCTACTGTTCTGCCACATCACTCTTCTTTGTAACTTCTTCTAAAAACTCAATGAATTTTGTGAGACATGATTTCCCACGCACAAAGCCATGTTGACTGTCCTTAATCAGTTATCGCCTTTCCTAATACATGTATATCCTGTCCCTCAGGATTTCCTCCAACAAACTGCCCACCACCGACGTCAGGCTCACTGACCTTTAGATTCCCCGCTTCTCCTCACCACCCTTCTTAAACGTTGGCACCACGTTAGACAACCTCCAGTCTTCCTGCACCTCACCTGTGAGTATTGATGACACAAATATCTCAACAAGACACCCATTCATCACTTCTCCAGCTTCCCACAGAGTTCAAAGGTATACCTGATCAGGTCCTGGGAACTTATCCATCTTCATGTGTTTCAAGACATCCAGCATATCCTCCACTATAATATGGATATTTTTTCAAGGTGTCACCATCTATTTCCCGAAATTCTATATGTTCCATATCCTTTACCACAGTAAACTTTTTGTTTTTGCAAAATACTCATTCGTATCTATCCCATTTTCAGCGACTGCACACGAAGACCGCCTTGCTGATTTGGAGGGACCCTATACTCTCCCTAGTTATGCATTTGCTCTGAATGTATTGGTAAAACTCCTTTGGATTCTTCTAAATTCTATTTGCCGAAGCAAACTCATGTGCAAATTTTGCCAGCCTGATTTCCCTCTGAAGTATACTCCTGCTGCCTTCATACTCTTCTGAGGGTAATTCGATCTCTCCTGTCTATATCTGACATATGTTCCCGTCTTTTACTTTGCCAAATCCTCAACTTCTTTAGTCATCGAGCATTACGTATATCTAGCAGCCTTTCCTTTAACCCGAAGAGGGATATACAGTCGCTGGAGTCTCGTTATCTCATTTCTGAAGGCTTACCAGTTTCCAACCGGCCCTTTATCAGCGAACACCTGCCCCAATCAGCTTTTGAAAGTTCTTGCTAATTCCGGCAAAATTACTCTTTCTCCAATTTAGAACACTCACTTTTAGATCTGGTCTATCATTTTCCTTCACTAATTTAAATTTAATTACATTATGGGCGCTGGCCGCAATGTGCTCCCCCACTGACACCTCAGTCACCTGGTCTCCCTTAATTCCCAAATGTCGTTCAAGTATTGCACGTTCTCCAGTAGTTACGTCCACATACTGATACAGTAAATTTTCTTGTACACACCTAACAAATTCAGCTCCATCTAAACCTTTATGCTGTTCCAGTCTATGTTCGGAAAGTTACAAAACCCCACCATAACCACCCTATTATTCTTACAGAAGCTGAGATCTCCTTAGAAATCTGTTTCTCAATATCGCTACGACCATTAGGGGGTCTTTAATAGAGACCCAATGAGGTGATTGTCCATTTCTTTTTCCTCAGTTGCACCCAAATAACTTCACTGGATGTTTTCCCAGGAAGATCTTCCCTCACTACACCTGTAATGCTTTCCGTTATCAAAAGCGCAACTCCATGTCCTCTCTGACCTCCATTTCTATTCTTCGTGCAGCATTTATATCTGAGAACATTAGGCAGACAGTCCCTGCCCAGCCCTGAATCATATTTCTGTAACTGCTATGATATTCCATTCACATCTTCCTAACCATACCCTGACTGTTTGACTCGCTTCTGTTCTCAACTTTACCAGTCTCAAATTGATCTCTTTCCTCACTATCTCCCCGGGTCGCACCCTCCCACCTTACTAACTTAAATCCTCCATAGCAGCTCTAGCAAATCTCCCTGCCAGTATATTAGTCTCATTACAATATATGTGCATTCCACCCTTTTGTGCATGTCACTTCCCCCCCAAAAGAGATTCCAATGATGCAAAAGCGTGAATCCTCCCACACAGCAACTTTTCAGTCAGGAATTCACCTGCTCTATCCGTCTATTCCTGCCCTCACTAGTCCATGGCACCGGAGTAAACCAGATATTTCTAATCTCGAGATGGTCCTTCTAAACTTTCTGCCTAACTCTCTGTAATCTCCCGTCAGAATCTCAACCTTTTCCCATCCTATTTCTTTGGTTCCACTGTGGACAATGACGTCTTGCTGACCATTCTCCCCTTTGAGAACGTTCTGCATCCTCTCTGAGACATCCTTGATCCTGGCCACAGACATTCCACACACCATTCTGATTTTATGCTGCTGGCAACAGAAATGTCTGTCTGGACCTCGGACTAGAGAATCCCCTAACACAATTGATCTCTTGGAACCCGACGTGCCCGTCGTTGCGTTAGAGCCAGTCTCAATACCAGAAACTTAGGTGTTCATGCTACGTTCCCTTGTGAATCGATCATACCGTACATTTTCCAAATGAGAACTTGCATGAAATGGGGACAGCCACAGAAGATTTCTGCAACAAATGCTTAACTGCCTTAACTTTCCTGGAGTTAATCCATCTATGTGACTATATCTGAGACGTTTCTCCACGTCATATAACTGTCATCTATCACATACTGTTGCTGTACAAATTCTTCATTGCCTCTAACTGTCTCTCCGACCGGTCCATTAGATCTGATAGGATTCACAACCAACAGCATTTATTGCTGATATAATCCGCAGTAACCTATAAACTCTCTTTAATCTACCAATTCATGTATTGCTGGACATCGAAGTGCGACTGGGAAATTAATAACTGATCTTGGAGGACATAAAGAAATGGTCCACCAGGATGTTACCTGGAATGGAGAAATTGAGTTGTTAGTGGAGACGAGATAGATTTGGAAAGTTTTCAATTGTTCGGAGATGACGGAGGTATGTACATGATTGAGCTGCATATGTTCGTAAGGCGTTTGGACACAGTGAATATAATGCAACCATTCTGCTAGAATAAGGAATAAGACATGAGACAGCATAACCTTCGGCAACGGCCCAAAGGTTGCGACGGAATTTGGGTAAAAGAAGCGTTTTCACTCAGCATGTGGTATAAAACTGCCTGGGAAGGTACTGTTGGCCTGAACATTTACAAAAAATATTTGCATAACTGCATCAAATATGATAAAGTTCGAGATTATGGGCGGCATTGTGCTCAATGTTTAGCACAGTTACCTCATAGCATTGGCGAGCTAGACTGAATTCCAGCTTCGGGCAAAACATTTTATGGAGATTGCACATTTTCCCGGCATCTGCGTGGGGTTCCTCCCAAAATTCCTTTTACGTCAACTTCGCAAATGTGTGCAGGTTAGGTGGATTCGCCATGCTGAATTGTCTACAATATCCAGAAGAGTGTGGGTTAAGTTGATTACCATAGAAACCTGCAGGGGCATTGCGTGAGTGTTCGGAGACTGTGTGGACCTGTGGCAGATTTAGCATACTTTCAATGGTCGATATGCCGATATAAAAATCAATATTTTCTGCACCGAATGAATTTATGAATTTACGAATGCGTCTTGTATTCACATTCAAATCATTAGACAAATGATAAAACATAGTGGACCCGGCACAAATTGATTGTAGCACATCGCTACTCAAGGTGCTGAATCCTGAAATAACAACCGTCAACCACTGTCCTTTCTTTCTGTATTCAAACCAATTTTGCACCCAATTGGTTACCTCCCCTTCGATCATTTGGGATTCAAATATATTAACATATCTAGCATATGTAACTTTGTCGAACGCCTTGCTGAGGTCCAAAGAAACAATGTCTACCACTCTGCCTTCATCAATCTTCATTGTCAACTCTTCAAAAATCTTCAGTGCAGAAGTGAGACATGACTTCCCAACCCCAAAGCCTTATTGACAGTATCTAACCTGTCCTTGCTATTCCAAGTGAATTGATTTGCTGTCCCTCAGTATCCACTCCGACAATCCATCCACCATTGACGTCAGGCTCAAAGGTTTAGAATTTTCCAGCTTTTTCTTGCAACATTTCTAAAAAAAGAAGGCACAGCATCACGTGCACTGTTCTTCCAGCACCCCACATGGAACTTCGATAATGCGAATATTTTAGCAATGGATACAACAATCTTTTCCTGAGCTACCCACAAGCGTCTGGGTTACAACTGATCAAGACCCGAAGATGTATCTACTTTTCTGCCCTTAAGGTCTCCAGGACTTCCTCCTCCAGAATGTGGACGCTTTTCGAGGCATCACTGTTAATTTAACAAAGTTCACTAACTTACATTTCGTACTTCACAGTAAATAATGCAGTAAAATAGTTGTACAATGTGTAGAATTCGTTTCCTGCGGTTGAACAAATAGACAGCTTTATTGGTCCTTCAGGGGCTTATTGTGCCCCTGTCTAGTCTCTCGCCCTAATGTATTTGCACGGTCTCTTTGGAATCTCCTTCACAGTCTTTGCCTTCGTTGTCCTGGTTTAACCAGCCTGATTTCCCTCTGAACCCAATGCCAGAAATTCCGGAAAAAACAAACAAACGAGGAGCTCCTACAATCAGAATTGAGGGAATTGTGAACCAAGTTAAAAAGTAAGACCTCCAAAATAATAATCCGATGATTGCCAACAGTGCCAGGTGCTAAACAGAATAGGAGTGAAGGGCATGCAGGATGAATGTGTGGTTTGAGGGATGGTGCAAGACAGCGGGCGTCCGTTTGTTGGGACATTCTCATCGATTCTGGGACAGGTGGGATGATTACAAATTAGACAGTCTACACCTGGGCCGGCATGGAATCAGTGCTTGTGTGAACGCTGTTGGAGAGGGCTTAAACTAATGTGGCAGGGGATTGGGGATGAAAGAGGGATTCGTCGACAGTGACATGGCGGTAACTAAACCTTTAATGAACTAGATAATGATGTCAGTAGGTCGAGAGCAGATGAAAAGCGCAAAAGGGACTGGTCGTCTGAGATGCATTTGTTTTAATACTGAAAGTGTAATTGGTAAGGCAGTTTTTCTTAGGGCTTGGAATGACACCTGAGATTATGATGTCATTGACATTATTGAGACTTGTTTGGCGGAAGCACATGACTTGAAATTAAATATATCGGAATCTCGATGCTTCAGTCGGGATAGAGCGGGAGATAAAATATGTGGACAACTTGCATTACTTGTCAAAGAGGATACCACAGCCATACTGAAGGAGGTCACGATGAATGACTCAAACAATGATGCAACATGGCAGGGCTCAGAGATGGGGAGGATGCGGAATAAATGTTGGAGCTTTACTACAGGCCTCTCAACAGCGAGCGGGAGATAGTAGTATAAATATGTCAACATATATGTAAAAATGCAGGAGAAAAAAGTGTAGTGCAGATGGAATATCTTATTTTTCCCAGGATTGACTTGGATTCTGTCCATCTTGGAGGTCTAGAAGGAGGTAAATATATTTAGCAGAATCCAGTAAGACTTTCTCGAGCATTTTGTAAGTAGTCCGACACAGGAAGGGACCATTCTGGACCTGATGTTGGGTAATGAGCTCGGACAAGTTGGTTGAAGTTTCAAATGGCGATTACTTTGGGAATAGTATTCACAATTCCGTAAAATTTAGAATCATCATGGACAATGAAGACTATGGTCCGAAAGGAAGATTTCTACATTGGGGGAAGGTCAACTATATCTAAATTCGGCAGGAACTGGGAACAGGTGTTTGAAGATAAATCCACGTTTGATATGAGGGAGTCTTTTAAAGAGTGTTTAACTGGAGTGCAGGAGGGATTTTTCTTTTGAAAATGAGGGATGGAAATATCAAAATTAGGGAAGCAAAGTCGATAGGTTAAAGTGTAAAATCAGCTGCAAGTAAAAGGAGGCATACATAAGGTCTGGGCAGGCAGATTATGAAGACAGTAGAAGCTTTGGAAGAATATCGAGAATGCAGGACAAATCTGAAACGTAGAATTAAGAGGGCTAAAAGTGGGTAAGAGATATCTTTAGCAAACAGGGTGAAGAAAAATCCCAAAACGTTTTATTCATATGTAATGAACAAGAGGAAAACTAGAGAAAGGGTTGGCCCAATCAAAGACAAAAAAGGAAAGATACGTGTGGAGCCAGAAAAAATGGTTGAGACGTTTAACGAATACTTTGCATTCGCAATCACTGAGGAGTGGGACATAATGGATGTTGAGATTCGTAACTGATGTTTGATTACTCTCCTTCAAGTCAGCTTCTGGAAGGAGAAAGTGCTGGATATTCTAAAAGGCATTAAGATGGACAAGTCCCCAGCTCCAAATCGCATCTATCCCGCGTTGCTGAGGAAAGAGAGCGAGGAAATACCTGGGGCATCAACAGATATCTTTGCAGCATCCTTTAACATGGGTGAGGTCCCGGAGGACTGGAGAATTGCCAATGCTGTCCACTTGTTTAATAATTGTAACACGGATAATCCACGTAATTATAAAATGGTGAGCCTGACATCTGCGGTAGGGAAGTTGCTGGAGAGGATTAAGTGATAGGATCGACTCCCATCTGGATGAATATTTGCTTATCAATGATAAGCATAATGGTTTTGTGGAGGGAAGGTTATGTCTTACAACATTAATAGAATAGAGGATTTGACAAAGGTGTTTGATGAGGAATGGCTGTACATATCATACGAATGGACGTCTTTAAGGTGTTTGAAACTTTCCCCATGTAAGGGTTCTGGAGAAGGTGAAGTCGAATGGTGACCATGGTGTACAAGGTAGATCTAAAAAGAACTGGGTGGGCCACAGGAAACAAAGAGCAATAGTAGAATGGACGTTCTCAGAATGGAGACATGAGACTAGTGGAGTTTGTGCTACAAACATACATGATTTGGAGGAAGGTGTAGATGGTCTGACTGCCACGATTGTAGATGAAGCAGATTGGTAAAGCTGCAAATAATGAAGGGAACCGTCGGAGAATACAGCCAAATGCAGATAGGTTGGACAGTTGGGAAGGGAATTGGCAGACAGAGTTCAATTCGGGAAAATGCAAGGTGATGCATTTTGGCAGACCCTGTTCAGGAGCGAACTATACAATAAATGGAAATCTCCTGGAGAAAATTGATGTAAGGAGAGATCTGGGTGTTCAGTTCCATTGTTCCCTGAAGGTGGCAACACAGGTCAATAGAGTGGTCTGTGAGGCCTTCATCAGACGGGATACTGAGTACAAAATTTGACAGGTCACCTTATAGTTATTTCAGACATTGGTTCGATCACATTTGTAATATTGCAGACAGTTCTCCTTGCCAAATTACCAAAACGATATGGATGCTTTGCAGAGAGGACATTCTCCAGGATTTGCCTGATATGGAGGTCGCCAGCTATGAAGACAGATTGGGTCGATAAGGATTATTTTGATTAGGAAGACAAAGGTTGAGGAGGGAACTGATTGAGGTCCACACAATAACGAGAGTTATGCACAAGGTGGATAGCAAGAAGATCTTTCTCAGAAATGGGGGGCTGAATTATTGGGGGTCATGGGTTCAAAGTGACAGGGGCAACGTTTAGGGGAGATATGCATGGAAGTTTCGAAACACAGAAGGTGATGGATGCCTAAAATGCGTTGTCAGTGGAAGTGACAGCGGCGAGCAAGATAGTATCTTTCAAGACGCACCTGGATAGATGCATGACTGGGCTAGGACCGATGTGACACAGACTCTTCGAAAATCGGCGACAGATTTAGACAGTGGATGTGGAGCCACGAAGGTTTGAAGGGTCAAATGTTACTCTGCAGCAGTTTTATTTGCTTCTTGTGTTTTGATGTGTCATGTTCAGCGACTCATGCACGTTCGTGTCACCAAATTAATGATAATGAAGAAAGTAGTGACATGAGAATGCGATGCATTCATCAGAATAGATCGCTGTCCAGCAAAGGGTCTTTTAAAAAACAAAGTCCTCTCATTACCAATGACCAAATTTTAAGATTGAATATCATCTCGATTTTGCAACCCTATTCCGATTTAGATGACATTCAGTATAATATGCAAGCTCACATGTAAATTATTATTTTCTTCCAATAATGTGGAATCTCTGCCGTTTCGACACTGTCAGCGCAAGTGATCGCAGCACTAGATATTTTAAAAAGCAGAAGTTGTGGAAATGCCCGTGAATGTTCTTTTAAAATCTATTGACTGTGTTGAAGTTGAACAAAATCATTAATC
Organism: Chiloscyllium plagiosum; assembly: GCF_037043375.1. NCBI lineage: Eukaryota > Metazoa > Chordata > Chondrichthyes > Orectolobiformes > Hemiscylliidae > Chiloscyllium > Chiloscyllium plagiosum. The sequence goes on from NW_028270146.1 coordinate 112,905,185, forward strand.
ACGAATAATGTCTGGGACATAATGGATCTGTTGTGGTAGTGTGAAAGGTAAAGTTGACAGAAATGTGTCACAAAGATTTTTTAAAAATAATTGCAGCAGATTTTAATGGATTTCTGAAGATGACGCTAAATGAACAGCTGAGAACAAGTTTCTCTTTCGTTGTTGGTGTTGTCATGTATAGAGAAGAGACCCAAGTATTAGAAAACAATAACCCAAGATAAGGAAGAGGTGATGGCCTGGTGCCATTATATTTGGAAAGTTAACCTAGAGACGCAAGCAGCTTTCTGGGGACGCAAAGCTGGAATTCCTGCAGAAAGTTAAAACTTATTCCAAAAGTCTGGAATTAAGCTTTTAATATATTCATGAATCAATTATCAGTATTCAGGACAAAATTCTATATGAGGAATTGTCTCTAGAGAGGGCTACTTTTGTCTTTACCTGCCCTGGCATGCATGTGAATCCAGACCCACAACAATGTAGTTGATTCGTAACTGGCTTCTTGGCAGTTACAGATTGGCCATAAATGATGACCTCATCAACCACAACCTCGTCTGCTGAATGAATGGGAAAAAAAATGACGGGGGCGAACTGGCACGTTCACAAGATTCCACGTTGTTTCATAGTAACTGAAACACACAGTCATGAAAGTACATTAAGGGAGCTATGTTAATACTTGTGTTAGTTATTTTGACATTAAATTCGTTTGAGTCAAAAAGATGCAAATTGAGTATGTGTACATTTTGGAAAGAAGAAGTGTCAAACATAACGTTGCAATAGTGCAGTTATGGGCACGACTGCAAGTTTTGATTCTCGCCTCAGAGTTTGTGGAGTTTGTACGTTCTCTGGATGTTCTGCTTTCTCCTATAGTCCAGTGACATGCAATTTATGTGAACTGGACTTGCACAACTAAACAGTAGCATGGTGTTTCAGGTGGATTAACTATCGAAATGTTGGTTTACTGGAATAGGGTGGCGTGCTCCTCGGGTGGAGATGGAAACTTGTTGGGTGAAATGACTTTCTTCTGCAAGTTACAGCAATGACCTTTCATGCTTGACGAAAGAGCTCAATTTTCTGAAGCAAATCTCTCTGCACAGGAAACGTAGTTTGAGAAAACCCACAAGACCATGACAAAGCGGTTACAAGCTAAAACATGAAAATTGCACTATGGACGGATGGGTTGTGGTATATTGTACATAAACAGATAATTAGTGTCAAAACTGACTTCCCTTACGCCAGAAGACTTCAAATTGCAATCGTCTCAGATCATATTTTCTTCAATATATTTTTATGCTTTTTAAGATGGAATCAATCAGTTCGTACCGAATCAGAACTGGAAATAAATGTAAAGAATTGAAGTAGCATGAATAACGCTGTCAAGTAGATAATTTTGCTGCTCGGGAGTTGAAAATACTATTCACCTATGTTCGTATGTTTGGCACAACAATCAATAACATACACGTTACACTACTGCAAAATTAGCAATAGCATACATACTTCAGGATTACTTGATGCGATGTGTAACAGTGAATTCGACGACTCTATCCACTAGTGTGATGAAAACATCTGCAAGCAATGATCTCACAGAAAAATTGAGCGATAAAAAAATTACATTTTTAATGTTTTAATTGCAGAGAATGAACTGGTATGATTACATCACAGAGACGCCACTTACACAAAGAGGACCAAATAGCCTCCTTCTGCAACACAACTGAATGAAAACCATGCGTTTCTTTGCTTATTCTGTAGTTTTATGATGTCACGTGGGTATTAATACTATTCTTTGCTGTCGTTCAGATTCTGAAATAAAGCGTTAAAGGAAACTGTGTGATATCTCACGACTTACATAAAAGAAGGAGAGGTTAGATAGCTACTGATAGTTCTGCCCAATTAAAACCGGCACAAAATGTCAAATTATTAATCGGTATTTATGTTGAGATCACTTTCAACTTATCCAAAGAGAAACGCAACTTCATGATAAGACATACACCTACTAGTACAATCTCGTATTTTGAAAGAGAGCCGGAAAAATAGAAGCTGGGTAGAATCATTAAATCTGCAGAGGCTGAGGGGTGACCTTATAGTTCTTTACATAATTATGACGGGCAGGGCAAAAAAAACTCCAGGTCCTTTCCTTGCGTTCGGGCAGTCCAGAACTACAGGGCATTGGTTAGGGTAAAGATCTACAAGAGACCTAAGGCGCGACTTTTTCACACAGTGGGTGGTACGTATATGAAATGAGATGCCAGAGGAAGTAGTGGAGGCTGGTACAATTGTAACATCTATGATGCATTTGGATGGGTATATGAATATGAAGGGTTTGGAGTCCCTTCTTGACTGCCTATTCAGGCCCACGCCCCTAACAACAAACCCTCCCTTCCTTGCACATTCCACTGCCACCGCTGGAATTGCAAAACCTGCGCCCACACCTCCCCACTCATCTTCATCCGAGGTCCAACAGGTGCCTTCCACCTCCATCAAAGTTTCACCTGCACTTCCACAAATATCATATGTTGCATCTGTTGCTCCTGATGTGGCCTCCTTTGCATTGGGTAGACAGGATGCTTACTCACAAAGTGCTCGAAGGAACATTTCCGGGACACCAGCACCAATCAACCCGACCAAGCCGGGTCCGAACATTTCAACTCTCCGTCGCACTCTGCCGAGGACATGCATTTCCTGGGCCTCCTCCACCACTACTCCATTTCCACACGATGCCTGGGGAAGAAGGCCTCATCTTCACCTCAGACCACCTCAATGCCAGGGCATCAGTGTGAACTTCCCCAGCTTCCTCATTTACCATCCCCGCACCTTACCCCAGTTCCAAACTGCTAGCTCAGCACCATCCTCATCATCTGTTCTACCTGCCAAACTTTCTTTCCACCTACCCGCTCCACTTTCTTTTCTGATATATCACTTTCATTCGCACCTCAAATCAACTATTGTACTCTTAGCTACCTTCACCCCATTCCCATCCCACTCCCATTTATCTCTCCACTACAGTGGCTCCTTGCCACATTCCTGATGAAGGGCACTTGCCCAAAACTTTGATTTTCCTGCTCTTTGGATGCGGTCTGACTTACTGCACTTTTCCAAAACCACTCTAATCTTAATGAATTCTCGTGTTTCACTGAGATATAACTAGGGCCATTGTAGTTACCCTGGCAGTAAATAGGGCATAGTAACATGTTAATTACAACACTGACAGAATTTGTGAACCAACGCAATATTAAACTTACTGTCACAGACAGAAGTAAAATGATGAGTTTCCTTCCATTCTCAGTCTCCCAATTGCTATGATTCTCACTCCGTCGACACTGGAGTCCTGAAAGAGTTCTATTGGCCACTAAAATACGTCATACTTTCATTGAATTAAACAGGATGATCAGACAAAATGGAAACCAAACGACTGAGGCCGTGTAACACCAACCAAATGCTATTTCTGCAGGTGAAGCTGTTTGACGACCGCTCCACTGCACCTGATGAAATATTTGGCGAGGTGTGAATTAAAAAAAAATAAACTGGCATTTCCTTTAACAGAGTTAGACCCAAAAAAAAAGGTTACTGTAAACGTTACTGCTATTCTTTTTGTGCAATACATTGGAACTTCTGGAAGCAAATCACGGCAAGTTGATCAAATGTGAAGGAGATAATGCATCAAAGATAAATCAAGATCGACAGCAGTCAGATATAAATTACCCTGCAGACTGCTGTGGGGGACAAGAATGAAAGGGTAAACTAGTAACTGAAGACACGATACAGTAACATATTGATGTTAATCATCAATAGACCTGTTATTTCCTTTGACACCATGGAAAAAGTGATACATTTAGAAAAGCCACATCTTCCTCTTGTGAGAATCATTATTGTCACCAAGTTCGCTCGAAGACAACCAGACGATACAATTCATATTCCAGTTTCTGACTAAAACAAACACAGAAATACCTGCTGCTAGCAGGTAAACACGTTCAGTATAATCATGTAAATGTGAGAACGACTGACATACTGAATAGAATGAATATGGTACACCAGACACATCCGTAAATGGGGTTATAAGACAGTTTCAACATTCAATAAATCTTTCATTCAAGAATTTAATATATAAATAGGTATCAAATCATTTCGAAATAGAGATATGAATCTTGCAGAAACAGAATTGATTTGTTTGTTCCAGTAAATGTTCAATGTTATCAATAATGAGGTATGAACAAGAAAACACTTTATACTAATTCACAAGTGCCACGGTAAAATGACTCACCAGCAAGAGCAACCGATGCAAGATTTGGGGAGAAGTCTCCTTCACCAGCCAAATAGCAGATTTGCACAATTCCTTATCAGGGCAAGCTTCTGTCTCGAAGAGCCAAAGGACGCTTCATGGCATATACGTTAAGTGATGGAAGGAACTTTATATTGGCCCTGACTATATAAACGCAGGAAATCAACAAATTGTTGCGTACCGAACAATACTTACAACCATTTAATAAATATATTCGCATCAGAAATTTCTTCAGAAGTAGAAGCACTTATTTTGATGAAACATAGCTGGATGTGCAAACACTTCCAATAGTGGTGTTGGAAGGCAGTTTCTTCGAAGTGTCCAATGATGTATCTTTCCCCGATCAGCTTCTAATTTTATACCTTTTACATTCTCCAGTTCGTAGACTTCTGAAGCTCCTGCATGTTTAATTTTCTGTTCCTTGAATTATCATGCTTGGAACCTCTGCTACTTTGGTAAATGTTCGACTCTCTGTGTTTTAATCAGGAATTTCAGATTGCACTGGGCTGCTTTTTAGTTTCGAAGAGGTGATGGTTTGAATGCAGTCAAGTCACTATCCCTCCACAGGGATGAAAAAGAGATAATTTAATCTCGATTTCCTTTTCAAGAGAAAGTAATACACTCAGTCAGCTAGTTGTATTATTTCTTAACTGGAAACCATTGGTTTCCAATATAATCGTCTCGTCTTCTCTTCCATAACATCTTCCTAAAAAGTCAAGCGTCTGATTGGTTTTGACCAGAGGCGGATAAAGCACAGTGGTATAATTTAAAGGCCATTGACGAAGCGGCATACGTGCAGACACATGTTCTAGAATGAAATTCTGCCATCTTTCAGGAAACAGTATGCAAATAACCAGATGCCACTTTACAAGATATAATTAAATGTGCCTCCACCACTTCCTCTAGGAGGTCATTCCATAGATGCACCATACTCTGCATGAAAAAGCATTTCGTTAGGAACGTATAAAATCGTCCCTATACCTTAAAGGCATGTTCTAATGTTTTGGGCTCACTTATGCTTGGAAAAAATGCTTTAGCTATCCACGCCCCCTCACGATTTTAGAAACTTCGACACGGGACCCATGATACTCCGACACCCCAGGTCAATTAGCCCCAGGTTATTCAGCCGCTACCTCGAGCTGAAACCCTCCAGTCTTGGAAGCGTCCATGTGAATCAATTCTGCATCCTTTCGGATTGAGCACAATCATTTCAAAGCACAGAGACAAAACCTAAAAGCAGTACTCCTAAAGCGGCCTAACCAATGTCGTGCAGAGCGGAAAATGGCATTCCGATGACAATATTCAAACGATCACGTCTACCTGCTGCATCACCTTCAAAAATCTATGAGCCTGCACCGCATGTTCCCTAAGTCTGGAAACACTCCCTAAGACCCTGCCACTAATTGCATATGTCCCGTACTGGTTTGAATTAGCAATATGTACCGCTTCACAGTCTCCATCTTCATGTAGCCCGAGTGCAACTACATTTCTGGCATCTTTCCTACATCTGTATTGACAACGAGATGGCATTGTTTCCCTGATACATGCAGTATTTATAAATGCACTGGGCGTGATTGTGCAAAATCATGCCAAAAATGCAACAAAGCTGTACTAGCTGCATTTAATTCATGCACCAGAAATTAGCAGCAATGGCTGGGATGCAAGCATATGCAGCATTCTTCAGGAGTTAGCACTTCCTCAGACATACCTCTCTATTATCTGATGCTGCCGATATTTGAGAAGATCTGATGCTCAGATTGATGACAAGTATGTAAGGAGGGTCGCTGAGCTTGATGGTTTGTTTTCAGAGATTTTGCAACTATAAAGTAGGGAACATTTTTAGTGAGATTCTCTGGGGAAGCTGTGGTGGTATGTCCAGCCTTCCGTTTTACAGGTCTACGATTCTTAAGGTGGGTAATGTCATTTCCCGTTCATTCTTTCAAGGGAACGTAAATAAGGTCGATATTCATATGCGTTCACTGATACAGTTCTGGTTAGAATGCCATGCCTCTAAGAATTTAGATGCAGGTCATCCTTGCGTCTGTCATGTGGTGTATGTGTGCTTTCCCAGACATTGCGGTGTCGTTCTATGCCTGTATGTATGAAAACTAATGATAGTGGGTCTTATATTTGGTGGCCATTTGTTGTTCATGTATCCTGGTGGCCAGTTTCCTGCTAATTTGTCCGATGTAGTCGAAAATTTAAGTGTGTTGGAAGGTTTATGATCTCCCAGGATGCCAAGGAGTCTGAGTGGTCAGGATGCAATTTCCGATATGCCTTTGAATTCAGGTAATGTAGCTATAGATTTTGTTTGTGTTGTGTCTACTTGTTTGCGTTTGTTATTGAGGAAGTGGTGGATTGTGTTTATTGGTATTTCTGGATAACGTTGTATAGATATACTTCTGCTTTTTGTAGTTATTTGTTGCTGAAGCGATATATAGCACGTTCAAATAATGTATTGATGCAGTCCCCAGTTTTTAACGTGTTTCATATTAAACTGCTTCTGAAACGCAGGCAAAGTGTACAATTTCTTGAACAGTCTAATTTTTTGCAATCGCATGTCGATGCTGGGAACAGTGCAGATTTATTTCCAGCGTGATATTCACTGTATTAGCAAAAGATATGTTGAATCTTATTTTATCATATTGAAATCTGTAGCTAAAGAACACGTTGATGAGACTACAACAGGAGGACTGGACTCATATTGTTCACCTTATTCAAGGAAGGAAGTAGTTCAATATGTTTTAACAGAATATTACTTGAAATGAGCGGGCTCTATATTTTAGGGGAAAAAAAGATTGTAGACTAAGCTTTTCCATACCGCATTAAGATGTGATCTAACTCTGAGATTACTGGCATTAAAATGTCTTGATTGAAACGTGCACTGCCCTGAGGGCAGTTTAAAAGAATAAAGGTGAAGAGAACATTTTCACTTTTAGACGCATCTAGAACCGATTAACACTGTTTGGATATTGGACAAACACTCGTTAAGAAAAACATGATTTCTTTTACCCTCGTATGTCATCAATATTTCTGTTTGACTCTCCGATGACATGGTTAACTATTTTTAAGTAAATGGGAATAATATCTAGTTGAACATGGGAAGTTGGGAATGTGGATCTTAGTTGCAACCAGATCAGCCAAGTACCACATGAATGACAGAGCAACCTGTGCGATCTGAATGTAGTGCGCCTATTTCTATTTCATATGTCTGCAAATTGCAAGGTAGAATGTTGAACTTTCGTTCTTGGAACACTTTACAAATCTCTTCGTATTATGCATAATTTCAATTTTATGTATGTCTGTTTATTTTGATTATGTGTTTCTACTTTTCATTGCCATACTGTTTATGAAAATTGCAAAGGACAATGAACTCATCGCCATTCCTTAGAATTCCTTTACGCATGACAAGCTGTTTGGAGTTTCAAAACACATGTTTTCTCGCAGCGACCATCAGTTCATTTTAACTTCTCCCTTCTCTTTTGTTGTAACTTGTGAGGATTGTGGAAATCAGAATAAACGACATTAACTTAGTTGCTTCTAGCTACTAATTATGAAATATGTTCAAATATTTTGAGCAGACCGTTCTCTTCCAGAAGCTGTCAAAACACCGCCACGAAGGTCCCTGAACACGAATGGCTCAGCATTTACCGTCTGGGACTTGTGTACGATGAAACCACCATTTGAAATTGTTTTAAGATATTTTGTTATTTCATAATTATTGCTGGCACTCTTCTTCACCAGAGATTTTTGAATGTGTAAACAAATGATAAACCAAATCCGAGTGATGCTTCTGCATTATTGTCACAGTGAATTGATCAAAAATATTTATATTGTTTCGATCTTTCACTTGCACTTAACTTTGCGATGATACTGATCATGTCCTTGAAACATGTGGCCTTTCGACTTGTACCAGTCAGTACCTTCTGCCTTTGGAAATGGCAGATCCAATACGACAGCGGATTCTTTAACCTTATATTTTTTACCATTACACTGTTGTCTGTTGTACATGTGTACATGTGTACTGTTGTCCATGCTCTTCGTCGGGTACACACAGAATATTGAGTTTGAGTCAACGTTAATTTCACCTTTGAACGACTTTTGACCTTTTCTTTGTCACTGTCAAAGCCCAAAATATTGTACTGAGAGAACTGAAGCAGCAGGTCTCACAACAATCAGCGTTTTTATTTTTTCTTTTCAAAAAATACCTCACTCGCTTTCCCAGGAATTTGGATATGTAACTGACAACGTTCCATGGTTCTGCTATATAAAGCCAATCTATAACACTGATCTTGGATGAATGTGAGATAATTACTTTGTTATGATTTCAATCCAATTGCTCCCATTTATTTTAGTTTTGCTGCCGAACGCTCTGACTCTTCTCCACATAAATTGAAGTAGTCACATCCGTTAGAGACTGAGATGTCAGAACATCAAAGATAAGTGTAAAGACGCTGAAACGGAGAGTTCAATGAGCTTTGCTTTTTTCCTCGGCAGCATATCTGGCAGCTGCATTCTTCTGATTTTTACCATTACAGGAGCAAATGTAAGGAATTATAGCAAGTCTGAATTCATATGACTGAGAGGTGGATTCATGCCACGCAGCCTGAGCTGTGACATGAACACATTTATTTATGGATTGACTTATTCGTCGTTAAGGGAGGAACTTAAGAGTTAAATGTAATATGCTGCCAAATAAATACTTTGATTTAGAAACAGGAAAACTGAGAGCACCTGGAGTCATATCCTAGCGCTTTTGGTGCAATACTGGCAACTACATCACATATTCTCAATTAAATGTATGACAAGTTCTGTGGAAATTCAGTAAAGCACGATTGATAACATGTCAACGCTCGTCCAACATTTCTGTTACCTCTTCTAAAACATCTGGCAACTTTGAAGACACACATTGCATGAGGAAAACCATGTTTCTAATCATTTGACATGTAATGAACAAATCTTTCCTGATTTATAATTTCTGTAGTGATTCCAGCCTGTAATTTCGGATTTTACTTTTGCAGCCTCTTTTCAGTAATACAGTTGCAATATTCCAATATTCTGGCACCACCCCAACTTCTGTTAATTTTTAAAAAAGCATAATTTCTTTAAACTATATATTTCCCTCAACTACCTTTTTCAAGGTCCTTGAATGAACGTTATCTGGAACAAATTTGTTTTCAACTTCGGCACACCTTCTCATTAAATGCTCTGCTTTCTTGACAAATGCTTCCACACTGTCACTGTACTTTCGTTAGCATCTCACTCGTTCATAAATAGTTGCCTTGCACTGCTTACAACATACAAATTTCCTTGCAATCAAACCTAACATTGTGAATTAGAATAACACCAACACGGACAAAGAACAACTCCATGTTACATGCTGAACTCTTAGCCTACCCGTCTGAATAGTTTTCGAGAGTGTGATGTTTGAAAAATCACTGTGGCACAGGCAATATCAGAAGAGCAGGATAATCGACGTTTCGGTAAAAAGCCTTTCATTAGGAATTCCTGACGTAAGGTTTGAACCAAGAAATTCGATTGTCCCGCACCCCGGATGCTGCCTGACCTGCAGTGATTTTCCAGCAACATACTCACGACTCTGATCTCCACCATCTGAAGTCCTCACATTGCCCTTTCGGAGAAGCTGCATGTTCTTTCAAAAGTGCAAATCGATCCATCGTCGAAACCCAGCATTAAAGTGAAACAATGTTAAAGTTATAACTAGAAATCTTCTTGATCCTTATTTCTGCCTTAATACGAATTAAAATCCTCTCCATGAATCCAATGCTGAATTTTATGCCTACACTCAATCAAAGTCATATATATTTGTGATTTATCCAAAATCCAACATATAAAACTCGTCTACCTCCTTCCTGGAATTCAAAATCGTGTTCTTGTTTATCCAACAGGCAATTCTAAATCTACGTCAAATGCAATGCTAACTTTGAACAGAATTCAATCCCTGGCCATTCCTCTGAACCTAGTGTTTATTGATTGTCCTAAAGTCGAAATCTAATATACAGTGGAGTACTGAACCTAAGTATTATCCCAGCTTTATTAGATGAGAGGTCATCCCTTAGGTGATTGATTTATAATCTTGATTCATTATAGTAAAATAACAATTTGGTGCGGTGTACCAATTGGTAATGTATGAATCACTGCCATTCATCTCAAATCTGAGACTTTCATCAGACTGTCCTTTTTTTGGTAAGGATGGCTACGAATGAGAAACGGCTGTTGGGGTGTTAAGCTACAACTGGAGAAAGGACATATTGTTTGATTTTCACTTACAAAATGAACCACACTGCACACCAAGCTCCCGTACTGCCACCCACACCCCCCGTTATTTCACTCTGCCAAGAAATGATAGTGATTTCCATGTGTTGCTACACGTATCCTTTGACGGATTAAGATGATAGATGAGGTGTCTTCCATGTGCATGGAACATTGATGAGGGCGTAAAAGAGCGTCGACTCTAATTTAAAATAGAATAACTGACAGGTGTGGAATAATGCAGCAGCCTGAGAGATTAAAGGTGCTTTGGAACTTGTTTCTGTTAGTGGCCGAATTATTTCAAGATTTAACATTAATACCTGACAGTCATTTCTTCAAGCAATATGGCTGCTGACTATGACAAACGTCCTTGTCGTACGAAACATCGATGAGGAGAAAGTATTCAATAAGGATGCAGGCGATCAGAGTGAAACAGTCTGGCGTTGGAATGGACACATGTCAGGCAGCATGTGTGGAGCAGGGCACTCGACTTTTGGGGGTAAGGGGGCTAATGGACAGATAATTGGAAGGGAGATTTGGGTGGAGGATGGTAGCTAGAAAGGCGAATGTTGGAGATGAAGGTGTTGGGATATGGTGATTTATCAGAGGGGAGGGTGCAGCAGATAGGTGGTACTGATGATGGACATTTCAAGAAGATGATGTTAAGATGAAGGTTTGGTTCTGGCATAAAGTGTCGGATTTTTTTTAAAAAAACGTAATTTTATATGTTTCTATCTATATAAAAATATTTCTTATATTTTGAGTGTCCCAATGAAGAAGATAAGATGTTGTTCCTGAAGGGTGCCGGTGGAGGACATCTAGGAGTGTCAAGTCTTTGTTGAAACGGGAGAGGATTTTACTGTATACTGCCACAGAGTTGCAGTTTTCTTTCGTGCGTACACCTCACCGCCTGTGTCTGACCACTTCACTCCCCTCACTTCCCAAGGAAATGCAAGTCCTTTGCTTCCTCCACCGCCAAAGCTTAACGAGTCGTCACCTGGAGGAAGAACTACTTGTCTTCCACCTTGTGAATCTCCAACTACACGTGAATCAATGTCTATTTCACCAGTTTACTCATTTCCACTCACACCACCTAATCCAGGATCCAACCCTCCCTCTTGTGATCGCTCACTTGGACTGTCCGAGCTTTTCAACTTCCTTTGCACCTGTCCACTGCATCCTCCGCTCCAGTCTGACACCGCTATCCACCAATATCTATGAACATCTCTCGACTTCCTCACTCCCATATCACAGGACTCAGCCCCTCCCATTTATCTCTTAGCTCCTTGTTCCCATCTCCTACATTCCTGACTAAGAGCTTATGCGTGAAACATCAACTATACCGCTCCTCAGACGCTGCCTGATCTGCAGGCGTTTATCAGCACCACAATATTTGACTATGCAGTGTGAGAGAGATGAGTGAAAATGTAGTGATTTCCTTGTTTCTGTTCTTGTCGTATGATCATACCTGAATGACTTCGTTTAAAGGCAGAAGATTGCTTACCCTTTATTTTATTATGGAAGAAAGCAAACCAGATCCCAACTGCCCCCAACCCAGCCTAGTACAAAGCATTTTATGGGGTGGCATGACCCGAACTTCTGTACTTTCTGAAATGCAAAAGTCATGCGCTGGAAACTATGTGTGATTCGATATGTCTATCACAAAGCTTTCAGCAAAACATGCAGTATGTTTACAGCACAGCTAAAATAACACAAACACACACAAAACGATTTAGTAGAACTCTAAACCTTTGACATACTTAACAAGATAATATATTGTCCAAGCACTCGCCGTCAGCTCTTTCACTGTGACCACCTTCACCATAAACATGCCTTTTGCAAGTGAATTCCTGAACACATGTAATATTCCTATCAGCTGTTTATATCAAGTTCAGGAGAAGAAGCACCAAAAGAAACATTCTCCTCCTTTGATTTCGAAGAGGAAGCCATGTTGTCTCAGCCCTCACTCCAGGAACAGAGAATTCACCCTTTCAGCTCAGACACCCTGGAAAAAGCCATCAAGAGAACCAAAGTAATTACGTTGGATTTGTGTGAGCTTTATCGGGCTCAATTACTATTCCTTTCTCTTACTGGAAGGAAACACCTCGGGAAAGACAAACGTTGTTGGCCTGCTTGAAGGAGACGTTCATTACAACGATAAATATAAATTTATTGAAGCTTTCTGAAAGTCCATAATCTGTTCATAACATTGAGATGGGACGAAATCTGCATAAAACATAATTGAGATGCTAATTAAATGTCATTCAAGATACAATAATTTACAGAGCCGAAATTTCAAGTATTCAAAATTGAAAAATCGTGAATCCCAATACAGGTCAATTATCTTACAACGAGATGATTCGTTTTCGTTTTCAGATGACGTTAGGTTAGATGTAACAATAGGTTACGACAACAGTGATTGCATTCTGGCAATCAATGCTTCACTTGTATCATCTGTATCCAAACAACGACTGCTGGAACATCAATGCTATACATCCAGTTCCTTTATCCACAGATAGAATCTAAAATCTTGACTGGGGCACACACTGCAACGTGCAACAGTCATCGTAGAACATTCGACACGGTGCACGAATCTTCGTTTTTAATGTCAAAAGCCACGTTCAGTCCTTTCTTTAGAAATCCTGTGTATTGCGTCTTCTAGTCGTTATATTTCTCTCTCCGTTTGTGTCTCCATGACCCCATGTGTCGATTATTGATCACCCCGAACCCGAGACTAGGGGAAAAAACTGAAGTCAAGAATTGTAAAGGTGGAAATTATATAAAATGCCCGTGAAATGTAATCAATGAACATTAGCCCTTTGGAAGCATAGAGTGAAGAATGTTAATTGAGAGATGAGAGAGGAGGAGATAAGAATATTGAACTGAAGGCAGAGTAACAATGTACAGATATACAGAAAGAAGAAACAATTCCGACCAGCCCGAAAGTGAATCCTACCAGATGGGGATCTTTTGTTTCAATCAGCACAATACCCTGACCTGAGCTGTGTGCGTGTGTAATTTGTTTGACGTTGTAAATATTGCATTTAGGTAATCCGTATCAATGGGTTAACGTGATGATCACCTCAGAGGCAGAGATTGACAATAAAGGGGCGAAAATTATCGCGATGAAGAATGCACGAGTTTCACCATGCAAAGACGTCATCACAGATTCACCACACACAGGTCCACCACAGGAGCTGCACCACCTCGCTCCCCAAAAACCAAAGTGCACAATCACTGATTGGAGACATGGCCCAGAAATTATAAACCTCTCGTACATTTGTATCACACGGACCCAAATATTGATTGAGCAAAATGGGGTACTGTGCTTTGAGGGTTCGAATGTCTTTCTTAATGTTGAGGACGTTGATTTGGCTGTACATTGGCCAGCACTTTTCGGAGGCAGCTGAATCGAGAGGAGAGCTGAATGTCATTTTTTTTCATTTGTTTTGATGTTTTAATTCCCCCGTCAACTCTTGTGTTCTATTTCTCTCACATTTTTGGTCACCCTCTCCACCTCTGTATGTTTCTCAATAAGGATTCTCCGTGAGTCACTGGTTTTATGAAATCCTGCCGTTGCCTCTCTTCCTTCTACACTCCTTGTTTCTGTCTCTCATTTCAGGTCACACTTTCTGTTTCACAATCTTTATTACTGCCCTCCCTATCCCCGTCTCCTTTTGACTATATCGCTGACTCTGCTTTCTCGACTGTCCTGGATATAAACAAATGTTTTTCCCTGTGCACTGCAGCTTCAGTGGATCATCAATGAGCGAGCCGCTCGCGATGTGGAATGGGTCCATGATGAGTGATACTGTTTGGCTGTGGTCACTTCAGAACCTGAAGCAAACTGAGTGTGGTCATGAGCCCCCAAAACCCGGGAACCACCTTCACGGTAATCACAGGAATCATTGGGTTGGCCTTCTCACTACCGACATAATCAGAGCAAACAATTAGTAATGGGTTCTGCTGTTGAATAGAAACGTTCTTACTTTTTACTACTGTCATGTATATTGTATGGTACAATTTTGGGCATCATGCGCCACATTTTACCAAACCAGTTAACAAACCAGGAATTCTATGATTCTCTTCAATGCTTCTGAATGAGCTGTACAACTATTTTGTGTGAAGAATTTGAGACTGCTTTTACTTTTGCAAATGTGCTTTGATTAGCTCCTCACAGGTATTTAAATAATCCACTTACCCTTCAAACCCGAGCTGCAAGTTGCCAACTCTTTTGTTTTGACTGTCCAATTCCAATTAGCTTAGCTTTCGTACAGTGTGGAAGCAGGCCCTTCGGGGCAATCAGTCCACAACGACATTACGAAGAGTTTCCAACCCAGACCAATTCCCCTATGAGAAATTCAGCTTGCACTGTTTAGCATAGCAAATTCACCTGACATGCACAGCTTTGGACTGTGGGACGAAACCCACGCCGATATGGGAAGAATGCGCAAAGTCCACACAGACATTCATCCGATGCTGGAATCGAATTTGGTACCCTGCTCACCACAGTGCCAACGTTAGGATAAAAGCTGTGCGAATGTGTCGTAAAATATCTGATGAGGTGACGTCAACTTATTCAGGCAATGATTATCAGCAAAGCAAAGGAATGATTCTTCGAAATTACCTCAAATGCAGTCAGATAGGTAAAAGTTTCAAAAAATAAATAGGCAGCAAACACATTGCACGGAATGTATTACAGACTTCCACAACATCCCGGGAGAAATGGAAGAACAGTTTCGTTGTCAAACTTGAGGCAACATTTCAAGCAAAATGGTTTGTGAAAATAAGGGATTTGTTCTTTCCAACATTTAATTTCATAGTCATGGCGAGAACGGTATACAGGAAGATTTTCTTTTCAATGAACACATTTTCCCCTTTGCTTATCCCCTATGGAAAAGAACATTTCATTTTAACAGGCCTTCTCTCGATATTTCCATCTTTTCTCATCCCTTCTCAGACACATGAATACGTTCATAAGACATAGGAGCAGAATTAGGCCATTCGGCCCTTCCAGTCTGCTTCGCCATTCGATCAAGGCTGAAATGCTCACCACTCTTATTTTTCTGCCTTCTCTCCATATTACCTCAACCCATTACCATGTCACAACCGTTCTAACTCGTCCTTACATTTACTCACTGTCCCAGCTTTTACCGAATTTTGGTGCAACAAATTCCTCAGATCCATGATGCTTTGGGAGAAGGAGACCCTCTGCAATAAATCTACAATTGCTCAGATGCTTTATGTTGCATTAGAAACTTCCGGTCTGATTCACCATCCAACATTTAACCGGAATGTACAGTGCTGATGCATGTCCCTCCTCTATCCTGACTGTTATAGAGCTACCAAATTTAAAAAGAAAAATGTCTCTGAACCATTGCTTTCCACTACCAGAGACTATAAGGCACGGATAGACAGGCATACGACACCCATTTGCTTCATCCAGGGACGCATGCAGTACTTTCAAGTGAGACAAAGGTTCACCTGCATGTCTTCTAAACTAATTTCCTGCATCAGACGCTCCAGATGTAGTCTTCTCTCTGTCGGGGGGACAAAACGTAAACTAACAGAAAGTTTCACCAAACAGCTCAGCCAGGCCAGCCGGGGCGGATCTGATCTCCCAATCAGGCCCAGTTTTAAACTATGTTCCCACATGACCATCCTTGGCCTGGTCCATTGACACAATCAATCAAACATCAAATTTAGCGAACAACAACTCATCTTCCACCTGGGCAGCATGCAGTCTAGATTACTCAAAGCTGAGTTCTCTAAGTTCAAATGACGTCATTTCCCAGAAGCCATTACCCATCCAGGCCTCTCCCTCCTCACTTACATTCGTATCATCGGTTCTTCCTTCTATCCACCCGCCTGATTCTTTCTCTCATCGACCAAAGATGTCGTACCCTCTACCTGTGTTCACTCACCTCACCTCACCATCCTGCCCGCCCACCCCTTTAGGTGAAGCGCCCGTTTCGCTCATGGCCAGTTCAGAAGAAGGGTAACACTCGAAAAGTTGAATTATGCACCTACTGATGCTGTCTGGCTTGTGTTCTTCCAAAATCCCACTTGTCTCTCATGGGACAGACACTGGCAGATTTAGAGACAAAGGTTCGTTCACAAACTTACAGACAATGTTGACGGGTGTCGGTACCCTCTTCCTCTCTCATTTAAACCCACAAATGCAAGGGCAAATGTGCTAAAATGCAGACACCTTCGAATGTGTGCACACGTGCAAATTAGAACTTAAATGGCCACAAAAAGACATGACCCACTCTCACTACTACCCTTACATACAGATGAGGACGGACACCGATCGACCGAGATAACATATCCAGGGTTGGACAAACCAGAGACACTCATGGAAATTCCAACCGGAGCCTTATCAACGAAGACATTGGCATGGGTCCCATTGACCACGCCCTGAGAAAAAGACAAAGAAATGATACCACAATAGGAAATCATGTCATGAATGGAAAGATTTCGCCAACGCTAGTAGACTCAAACATGAAAAGAGAAAGCGGGGTATACCACTAGTTCTTCACTCGGAGGCTCACTAAAAATGTTACCTGGCACGATGATAGAACGTATGAAAGCAAAGCTTTCGGTTCAGCAAGCAAACCTACATCCAAAACTTGAACCTGAGCTACAAATCTTCTGAAAACACGCGGCCTCACAAGTATATACAAAGACGTTTGTGAACAAACATATATGGATATAAATAGATAGAAACGAAGAAACACACAGACATATGCACAAACATTATTAAGCATACAAAAAATGACCCTGTCATCGACATATGAAAATGTCAGAGACAATATCACTCAGTCTCACACCGAACACTGATATATGCAAAGAATTAGTCATCTAGAAATGTTAAATACAAATGTAAATTCACAAGCAAAAGTACTCATCACAGACATGTAATCATTGAACCACCGATATAAACTCAAACAGAAATATAAAATAAAAACACATAATGGGACAGAGACACGCCGAGAGCGAAGCACACTTACAAATGCAAAGTCACTATTATTCATTATAATTATAAACATACACACACAGATAGCAACAACACAAACGGATGCGAAGTAGATGAAGAGACAAAGAAGAAGACACTGTAGACAGATTTAGCATCAGAACAGTGCGATTTATTAAAGAGAAACAAGAATGATTGGACTGAATGGATTGTCTTTAACAAATAGGACAGGCATGGCCTTTGGTGAGCCAGTGAAGCTCTCAGCCACAATTCGGAATTGGTATTTTGATTTTGTTAAACTTAATTCCAGGACTTTCAATAAAGTTTCAATCTATTCATTTGGTAAGGCATCTGTCATTTCGAACGCTAACATTGAGGAGTAAAAAACGCGAAATGCGGCCTAAAACTCGGCACTTTCCATTTTAAATTAGATTACATTGCAGCGTGTAAACAGGCCCTTCGCCCCAACAAGTCCACACCGACCCGCCGAACCACAACCCACCCATGTCCCTGAATTTATCCTATGGGCACTTTAGCATGGCCAATTCACCTGACCTGCACATCTTTGGACTGTGGGAGGAAACCGAAGCACACCCACGCAGACACGGGGAGAACGTGCAAACTCCACACAGTCAATTCCTGAGCTTGGAATTGAACCCGGGTCTCAGGCGCTGGGAGGCAGCAGTGCTAACCACTGTGCCACCGTGCCGCCCACATGCCTTTATAACTTAATTAAATGATAGCAAAGTAAGCCCATTAACAAATCGTGATTTAACTCCTGTCCCTGATTCGCTGAGACGACCGTCAATCAGCAGGTAGGGATTTATATTTCAGTAAGGTCGCAAACAAATCATTTGAGCGAGCTCGCTCATGGTGGAATATGCCACGGGGTGTTGTTCAGTTTTGATGTTTATTTTGTAATTCAAAAAGAGATGTGACAGGATATTTCAATACGTATTGGAGCAGTTCACTGAACATGGACTGTGTCACTGCATAAATAAACAGATTCGTGCAGCAGTTGATATTCAGCACCATCCCTCTGACATGTTGACATGTGGCTGCAGGAAGACGGACTGCAATAAATTTTCACACAGGAATGATATCCAGGAAAGACAATGGGAAACAATCATTGCTAACATGGCTCAAGATGACCTCAGTAACAATAACAAGGAGATTAGCCATTGCCATGGAGACAAGGTAGTGAACAGTGCAGGTAAAAAGGTCACATGTTTCGTTGAACTGGATCACTATCCCTCGTAAATTCATTGGAGAAGACAGAATGAAAACTGAGCGCAAATCACTGAGTAAACAATCTTGAATTCTGACCTTCACCTTCAATACAAAATGAAACGTTCATTCGTGCATGTATGTGTCTGTGTGCGTGCGTGTGTATGTGTGTGTGTTAGTGTGTGTGTTTCTCTGTGTGTGTGTGTGTGTGTGTTTCTGTGTGTGTGTGTGTGTGTGTGTGTGTCAGTCAGGGCCTCTGTGCATGTTGTGATGATGCTGTACCTATAACAAGTTTATGTTGTCCTTGGCATTTTTTAAGAGAGGTTGTCATGGACATAACCTCTGAAACGTTTCGGTTCAAAGGGTTTTAAGACCAGTTTGATCACAGCGGACAGAAACTGCCTAATTCAAAAGGGCTTTGGTTTTCAAAAAAAAAAAACACCTGTACAATGAAAGGGGAGTAAACGGTTTTCTTTTTTCCAGCTCAGCTTTTCTCTGGTATGATTTAATGTTTGATCGAGTGGTTGTCTACGGAAAGCAGTGAGACAGTTTAAAAGCTGCTGGTCCATACTTGTCAACTCTCTGTGACCTCTCTTCTGTGATACCGTTTGTTTGAATTTACCTTTTATGACAAGGGGTATATAAGGTATTGTTGCGAACATTTGAACCAATAAGAGAACGTTGTGATTTTTTTTTTGGCTTTTCTGATAGTTTAAGTTATTCTGTTCTGTTCTCTTTTGTTTTTGTTTCATTCGGTAATTATATAAATGAATACTGTTTTGTTTAAAACTAAGTGGGTTAACCAGCTGCATTCCTCCTGGAATATCTGCCTTAAACCTGTTTAAAATAGGTCGCGAAGTTGGGGTTTGAGCCATGTTCTTGAAATGCTTTGAGGGTGTTTGTTCTGAATCAAAGCAATGTTTGTTAATGAGGGAAAGGATGTTAATTCCTTGAGCGTGTAAGTTATGGGAAAGGGGTTATTGCTCAACATTAATTTTGAGATTTTTATCACCACCCGAAAACAAATGTAACAAGTCAAATTTGGTCTGATCTGAACAAAGCGTTCAGAGGTAATCAGATCTTCACAAAAACAAAAGTTGCTTCTACTCTCTCAAAAGCAATAACTTGAACAAGAAATAAAATCATTTGTGTTCTTTTTTCGAGCAGCTACCGTGATTGTAATGTTTAATGATTACTGAAATGGATCAGGGCTTTTATTTTTACATTAGATTAATTACAATGTGGAAACTAGCCCTTCGGCCCAACAACTCCACACCGACCCTCAGAAAAGCAACCCACCCATTCCCATTCCCCTACACCTAACACCACGGGCAATTCACCTAACCTGCACATCTTTGGACTTTCGAGGAAACTGGAGCACCCGGAAAAAAACCCACGCAGACAGAGAGAGAATGTGCAAACTCCACACAGACAGTTGCTTGAGGTGGGAATTGAACGCGGTGCTCTGGTGCAGTGACGCAGCAGTGCTAACCGCCGTGCCCTCCTGCTACCCTTATTAATACTGGTCCCACTGAAGATCGAACTCTCAACCTCGACATTTCATGCATTATAATACTTCTTTGCAATTACTACGCGCTAAGTGATCGTGCCACTGGGAGAGCGCTTAGAG
Organism: Chiloscyllium plagiosum; assembly: GCF_037043375.1. Taxonomy (NCBI): domain Eukaryota; kingdom Metazoa; phylum Chordata; class Chondrichthyes; order Orectolobiformes; family Hemiscylliidae; genus Chiloscyllium; species Chiloscyllium plagiosum. The sequence goes on from NW_028270146.1 coordinate 112,925,564, forward strand.
CAGCACTCAGCTTGCATGTCCACCAGCCAAGTGAAAAATGCCAAACTGAATTGCGCAGAAGCATAGTTCTTGGCAACTTAGAAACAACACACAACACTTTTCATCAGAAGCTATAGATAAGTTGAGGTTGCGGGTAGTAAATTGGTTCGCAAATGGCAGGACGTTTATATGGGTGGTCAAAAGTACAGAAGCTGATATTAGGTTCAAGGAAGTTTTAGACGGGTTGCTCAAATGAGCAGATCAGTAGCCGTTGGAAATTTGCCATGAAAGCTGTGCGATAATGCACTTTGAAAGACATAACACGACAAACAGTTGCTCAATGAATGACAGGACGTTAGAAAGCTCTGAGAAACAAAGTGAACTTGGGTTCCTTGTTCATGTATAATTGAAATTGGAACCAAACGTTGACATTGTGTTTCAGAAGACAAATAAAGCTTCTGCCTGTTTCCTTCCAGGTGTACATCGATGCAGAGAGCAGGGACGTTCCATTAGAGTTGTACAAATCTTCGCATAAGGCATGCTAGATTACATTGTGCACTTTCATAAGTCATGCCATATAAAGATGTGAAGTCTCTGGCAGGGGTGCAACAAACATTCACCAAGGTGTTGGCTGGGCAGAAGAACATTAGGCAGTATGACAGTTTGGAGAGACCTGAGCGTTTTCTTTAGAGCAGAGATAGCTGTGTGGTCCCAGATTTAGGATTATACGGTTATTAGAGGCAACGGGCTGGTAGTAAGAAACTTGTCTGAGCTTGTGATCTTCCTGCAGCATTTAATACTGTGCAGTAAGTGCGACAAATGGCGAGATGAGACACAAGTAAAGTTTATACTGGGTAATCTGTGGCTGTTTGAAATGCAGCAGTGAAGCACGAGTGATGTATCTGATGGAGACATGCACGATATTGAATGGCATTGACTCGGTGAAACAAAAATATTCTCCTTGGTCGAGACGTCAATAAGACAATGGCACAATTTTACAAACATGACCTTGCTTTACCATGAACCAAAGTAGGCAAGCAAACACACACACACACACACACACACACACACACACACACACACACACACACACACACACACACACACACACACACACACACACACACACACACACACACACACACACACACACACACACACACACACACACACACACACACACACACACACACACACACACGCCAATTCCATAAATTTGTGTGACATATTACGGTGAAAACAATGATTTTGATTCCATTTGCTGTATAGCAGAAGACAAAGGCTAATCAAAAAGCATATTCGCCTGATAAAAATCAGCTGTTGAAGCAAATTCTGTGGAGAGAATGGTTTGAACAGCGATTCTATCCTGTAGAATGCATCAGACAGACCTGAAGGGCATCAGTGTCGTGTCACACAGAATGAATGATCTACAGCATACGATGCGATATTTCCACTCTCCTAAACTCCTTCCAACCACCACCCCCCAAATTACAAACAAGTACAGCTGGAAATCTGTGTCGGTTGGGCGTAAATTGGAATAGAAATTTGGTGGGCTAAGCAACATATTAGACCATAATGTCTTCTCAAATACAATATGATGTGAAATAGACAGGGAAACGAATAGATAAGAATTCAAACTGAAGTTGAGAGCAAGTTGAAACGTCATCATCAGCGTCTGAATGTTCAGTTTGATCAGGATTTAAAACTTACGTTCAAGGAACACATGTTTAATGACTGATATGAAAGTCGTAGTAATTCTGAACGGGATTTTAAATGGGAATTTGTTTTGGAGATCATTGGAATAACATTGCCTCTCCGCTCTGCTGAACTAAGATGTCCCTGCAGCTTTATGCCACTCGTGAATTGAGCTGGAGTACGAGAATACAGAGACGGGAGAAGGCAGCATTAATTCGGAACAGGTTAGAACATGGAATTCAGCTCACTGTCGAACAGATCGTTGCGTTTCTGTGCGTTTCGGTTTCCACCTGTGCAAATCTTCATCATCGGGTGATTGGCTTTCATATGTCTTGTGACAGGGACAAATCTGAATGGTTTCCATATTTACAAAGGGTTTAAAGCAACAAAATTATTTTTTGTATGTTATTTACAAATGCAATTCGTGATCAGAAAACATATTCACAATGATACCACCAAGTAGGAGAGTCGGAGCAAATGACAAAAATGTTTGGATGTTGTTAGTTATTTTCAGGTGATATTTGAAAGTGCGGTGTGCATGCGGTTAATCATCTTAAGAAAAAATGCTTAAAACGAAGTTATTCTATTATTATTTAAAATAAAATAAACAACTAAAAATAGAACTGAGCATAAATCCATGTCCAAGCTTATAGCGTGGTAATCAACGTTTTCGTTTTGGTCAGATTGTGACATATTGCCAGCAAGTTCCAGCTTACTGTCGTTTTGAGAAGAAGATTGAATGCACAAGTCATTGAATACATTGTGTCAGGATCTGTTCTATCCGGCTGTGACTGCATCAGTTATTTGTTGTCTGTATTGGTGGTCATGCTGCTGGCAATATAGAATACCGCATTGAACATAATTTGTGATTAACGGAACTAGGGCGTACAGAAATGTTATTAAAATTTTTGATTTCTGACATCCCATGTCTGGGATTTGCTGAAACTACAGATAATTGATAGTGACATTGGTGAATTAGATTAGCCTGTGATTTAGACAGAAGAACATCTGATGCATGAAAGGGAGAAATTGCATCAAATAAGCTTAATAATAATATTGTGTTCGTACTCAGAAGTCTGTTTGCGTGCTACCAAAAAGAAGCGAGGAAATGGCATAGGAAATGTACTGTAGGTTACAATAGGGACAAAGATTGTGGAGAAGCGATACAATACTCAGATTAAATATTTGCACTGGAGCATTAAGTAGCGTCGAGTTTTTGAAGAGTTTGGAAACTGGGTCAGAATGCTCACAAAACAATATTCTAGTTTCATAAATAAATGACAGAATGTAGACGTAAGAAAACCATAACAAAATATACATTCTCCAATCAAAGCAGTCGTACTTTCATTTCCTTAATTAAGATGTACCGTTTCAGACTTCTAATGCATATCAGGGTTAGCCCTGATACATCTATTCTGCACCACTCTCTCAAATTTAAAAATACAGGACACCCTTATAAGTATGGTAAACTAATTTCCCATAAAAACAGACGCTACCCTGAAAAGCCTTTTAAACTATTTTCCCATAATTAGAAGAACTTTGTATTACTTGTTTCGGAACATACAATTTTGTTGAGGTTTACTTGACAAAAACATCCAACATTTTTCCACCGATTCCACTGGGAACACTGTAGGTGCCTTTGAAAAACGAGTTTTGATGAAAGCCTCTTTACTCCTTCTGATTTCTCATCCTGATCTTGTATCTCATCCCATAGAAAATGACTGCAATATTCCTTCTAATATTATGTTGTAAGATATTTTAAATCAGCATTTCTCATTAGATATTCCCACCTCAGTTTCCATGGGCACATTTTTAATTTGTATTTTGTGACCACCATGTGCAGGGTTACTTACTTCTACATTTGTCACGCACTTGCACGTTCTCACTTCTCGAGAACAACCCCACCATTTCATCAGAACTGGAAACTGTTGACTATTATACCAGCAGTATTCATTGTCAAAATCACCTATTTAGATTTCATAAGTAGAGAGCACATGTTGCATTTTACAACAGTCGTGACATTTTGTGGATGCATGGGTTTTAAGCGAATTTGCTGGTCTCAAGAAAAAATGTGATGAACCTTGTAGCATTCCACTGAAATCGCTGGAATATATTACTATTATATTTGTGGCAATTCTTGCAATAATATCTGACATTATGTAACGTCACTCATCAGCTTCTGGCATTGGGTCGCCTTGAAACCTGAGAGCCATAGACTGAGACGTTTATGCAAGGGGTCATATTTTGAGACTTTAAATCGAGTTCCAGCAAAATGTACTGTAGTGTATCCTGTTTGTCCGATTATGATTGGGCAGATTGGTTGACGCTAGAAGATGGCATTGTGTTTTCTCTTCTGATTATCCAGGTTTTTTTTCATCACACACTCGCTGTTTTTGGCGTCCAAGGTGATTCTCAGTATCGGGTTCTAAACCTTATGAGCTGTCATGCATGACATGTAGTCACCTCTCTGCTCGGCTATTTCTGACTTTACTGAATACAGTAAACTGTTCTTTAGTATCTGAGCCATCCATATTCTGCGTAAGTTCCTGATAAGGAAACGCATTCAATGTGGTCTCCTTTACATCGGGGAGACAGAACGACTTCATGCGCATCGTTTCAGAGAACATCAAAGTTTGGGAGAAGAATTGTAGCTCGGGTGCTCGTTGTTGTGGTTTTGTTCGCCGAGTAGGAATTTGTCTTGCAAACGTTTCGTCCCCTGTCTCGGTGACACGGTGACATCCTCAGTGCTTGGGAGCCTCCTGTGAAGCGCTTCTGTGCTGTTTCTTCCGGCATTTATTGTGGCATGTCTCTGCCGCTTCCGGTTGTCAGTTATAGCTGTCTGCTGTAGTGGCCAGGGTCCAGGTCGATGTGTTTGTTGATAGAGTCTGTGGAGGAGTGCCATGCCTCTAGGAATTCCCTGGCTGTTCTCTGTTTGGTTTGCCCTATAATGTTGTCTGTACCATCACGTCTAGGAATGGGAGTTGATACAGAGAACACCGAACGGAGAATTCACCACCAAGGTATACAGGAAAGCCACACGCAGAGACCAAGTCCGAAACTATGAAAGCAACCACCCCAACACACACAAACGAAGTTGCATCAAGACACTATTCAAAAGGGCCACAACACACTTAAGCACACCAGAACTGCAAAAAGAGGAAGAGGAACACATATACAAGGTATTCGCCAAAAATGGATACCTGCGCAATTTCATCAACAGATGCCTAAGGGAAGGACAACAGAACGAGGACATGCCGCAACCCAAAGGACTAGCCACACTACCATACAACAGGAGCATCTCCGAACTGACAGCCAGACTACTGCGACCACTAGGACTCATGACCACTAGGACTCATAACAGCACACAAACCAACAGCCACTCTCAGACAACTCACCAGAACGAAGGACCCGATACCCAACATGAGCAAAACAAATGTAGTGTACAAAATCCCATGCAAGGACTGCACAAAACACTACATAAGACAAACAGGAAGACAGCTAACGATTCGTATCCACGAACACCAACGAGCCACGAAACGACACGACCAACTATCCTTAGTAGCCGCGCACACAGATGACAAGCAACATGAATTTGACTGAGACAACACTACCATTATAGGGCAAGCCAAACAGAGAACAGCTAGGGAATTCCTAGAGGCATGGCACTCATCCACAGACTCTATCAACAAACACCTGGACCCAATATACCAGTCACTACAGCGGACAGCTGGAACTGACAACCGGAAGCGGCAGAGACAGGCCACAATAAATGCTGGAAGAAACAGCACCGAAGCGCTTCACAGGAGGCTCCCAAGCACTGAGGATGTCACCTAGACAGGGGACGAAACGTTTGCAAGACAAATTCCCAGCTCGGAGAACAGAACCACAATTCAGAGAATATCTCTGGGAAACCAGCAACCAGGAATACCACCACCCCGTGATGGAGGACTTCAAGTCCCCTTCAACTCAGACAATGACATGCAGGTCCTGGGACTCCACCACCGCCAAACCATTACCATCCGACGTCTGGAGAAGGAAAGCGTCAGAGTCGGCCTTGGGGCTTTCATCAACATATCGCTTTCCCAGCTACCATCAGGCAGTTCTGCCAAACTCCTCCTTCTATTGTCTCAACGTTGCACAATCTATCTCAATATCCTGCGGCGAATTCCACTCTTGTACAACCCATCTGGAATGGTAATTCATCCTCACCTTAGTTTTCAATCTCCCATCCTCTACTTTTTTCACATGAGAAAACACCTATTCCATGTTTACGTGATGTACTGGCCGGCTGAAAGTATTGAATGGTTTCTTTAATGTCTTCACACAATATGTGCAATGAGAAGCGTGCACACTTGTGAGGATCTATCTCCTCGTCAATCCTTGTAAGATTCTGTAAATTCCACTTTAGAATCAGAACCAGTTTGACTCAAGATTTGGATACAGATAGACTATAACTTTACACAGACAGAATATAACACACTCAACTCTGATCGGGTTAACTCTGATGAGCGGGACTAAAGTTTCTGGAACTAATACTTTATTGATTACATAAACACTGCACCAGAAGCTGGCCATTCGGCCATTTGAGCCAGCTCCGCCATTCATCAGGATAATGGAGAAGCATTTAATCTCAACAGCCTAATTCTGCTTTCTTCCCATAAACTTTGTACGCAACCGGCCAGGGTTCTGTATTTCGGAACCGTTTCTTTGAATACATTAAATGTTTTGGCATCAACTACTTCCTGTGGTTCTGAATTTAAGAGTCTAACTACACTTTAGGTGGACGTCCGTCTCGTCATAGTTGTGCTATACAGTTTACCCTGGATCCTCAGATTGTGACCTCTGTGTTCTCGACACACACACACACACACACACAGAAACACACACACACACACCGTCGGGAGTATCCTCCCTGTACCTACCCTGTCTAGTCCTGCTACAATTTTATAACTCTATGAGACATTCTCCCCTCAGTCGATTGAACCCCAGTGGAGCAATCGTAACGAATCAATCTCTCCTCATACCTCAGTGCTACCATCCCTGGAATCAGACTGGGAAACGTTCATTGCACCCCTTCGACAGCCAATCTATTGAGAGCAAGATACGTGCGGTATTGCTATTTATTTTCAGTTACAGATCATTTAAAATATTCAATTTTGCAGAAATCAAGGTGAAACTACCTTCAGTTAGTTTTGTGAAAACTACAGTAAATAGGTCTTTCTATGGATTACAAGATTATTCAGTTGCATCTGGCACCCCACACCCGCCTATATGAAAACAGGACGTTTTATTTATTCCAGCATTCCGCCTTTTGTGAATTTTCATTGTCATGCCCAATTAACTTGTAGCCATTAACCCTCATTGGTTTCCTTACCAGATATGAATTTAATAAATCTATGAATTGTGTTCACTCCTTCAGCACATTGCTCATCCCAATTCTATGTTGTCTCAATATCCTAAACTCAAGAGTTTTTGGTCTGAAATGTTTAATTACTTGACAATGAGATTCGTTCCTCAGCTCTGGAGTTAAAGCAGTGAACCATCAGCAGCATATCACATAGCTTCAGAATAAAGATCCAAAATTTCCATATAATTTTTCGTTTTACTACTACTTATATTAATAAAAAATCCTGAATGCTGCATTTGAATTATTTTTTTTCATATGCCCAGCCGCATGACTGACAAAGGCTCTGATCTCCAGCATCTGCAGTACTCACTTCCTCCAATATGATTGGCAAAGGCAGACATATGCCCGCGTCTCACTGTTCTCTCTTGCCTTTTGAAGTTGCAGCATTTCTTTCCGATGTCTTATCGATTACATACATGTAGAAAAATGCTAGAACAATTACCTTCTGTTTGAGTATGTATTCTATGGACCAGCCAAACTCTGCAGAAATGTAATACTGAATTTCTCAGCGTTCATTCAACTGTTATCGTCCAATAGGTGAAAAGGAAGGTAAAGTAAATTTTGGCACATTTTGCTGTAGAAAGTAAAATAAAGCAAAATAATTTTCTTTGGACTATGCAAGGCAATGGTTTATTTGCATCTGGATTGCTGCGTAGAGGCTTGGTCACCACATAACGTTAAAAATCGTGCAACATCCGATTGTAGTCCAACAGGTTTATTTGTTAGCACGAGCTCTCAAAGCGCTGCCTCTTCATCAGGAATTTGTGGAGCTGCACCTTAAGACACAGAATTGAAAACAAAAGGTCAAAATGTCATGCAGCACAAATATCTTGAGCACATATGGAACGGGTATTCTAGTTTCGGTTCATGAATATGCAAATCCCAAATTTCCTTTTTAGTCACATTCTCAAGATAACTTCCGATTTTTTAACAAATGGTGTCATCTCGGCTCAGACAATGCTTTGAAGGTGTGAAGTTGAAGTCTGTACTCAAATCGTGAGTCAGACTGTTCCGATTTGTAAAGTGGAAATTACAGAATCTTACAAGGATTGCCGGTAAGTAATCCATTTTGAGCAAAATAAAATGTGGATTCTTCAAAAACATATACATCCGATTAACGTGCGTGCATGAGACACAGAATGAGTGTGAAAATGTGAGTGTTTGTATGTGGTAAGAGTCTCTGAATAAGTACGTGAGCTTGTTTGTGTGTGTGCATGTGTGTGTGTGTGTGTGAGAGAGAGAGTATTGTGCAGTGCGGTCACCTGTAATGTGACATGAACCAATCCTGCTGGTTGAGACCATTCTCAGGGTACAAAACTTATCTATCAGCTTCTGCTCGGTTACTTTACATGGTGGATTTTTACCAGATGTCTGCCTTGCATGATGGTGATGCGAAGGTCACCACGTGTAATGGTGGGATCACTGTCGACACCCTGACATGTCTTGCTGCGTCTGGCCTGACAATCGTGTAAGGTGTTTGGTCGATGTTGTCCTGTAAGCTGGTCACTTGTCTGCGAACATTGATCTCTTTATGATTTGCCGTTGGTTTAAATTCGCTAAGTGGAGGTTGTACATTGGCGAGACGGAGCAGACAACTGATGAATGAATACCGCAAAACATTCACCAGGCAAGGGTGTTCCCTCCCTGTTGGGGAATACGACAGGGGTCTGGGACATTCGGTCTCAGACTTTCCAGTGGTTATCCCCAAGCTGGACTCGGGACAACCAATAACGCAAAGTAACCGAGCAGACATGATTCGGAGGTGCAGGTGTGGGACGAGGGTTTACTAAGGTAAACATCACACAACACAACGTTATACTCCCACAACTTTATTTGGTAGGAGAACATTCCAAGAAAGAGCGCTGCTCCTTCATCAGAGGGTTATCGAGTGTGAGATCTTAATGCAAAGAATTTATAGCAAAACTTTGCAGTACGATGTAAATGAAATAACATATCGACAAAAACCTACATTAATTGTTATGTCTCTCATCTTTCAGACTGACCTTATTGGTTTCAGTTCTTTCATACTTAAATTGGAGAATTGGGACTGACTGATGAGCTACGTCTTCTCCCAGTTCTTGTTTCCTTATCGTACACTAACCATGTCGATCACAGTCGTTAGGCACACATTGTAACTTCAGTAACAGCATTAATACATTTCCATTCTGTAGATCTCTATGACTCTAATAGACAATGCATTACTTTGAGAGTCACTATACGTGTATTGAATCAGAAATGTATAACATTTGTGCTCATGAGTGTCATCTTACTTTGCGCATGACGAACTTGCTGTCATGCATAACTTGGAGATTCATTCAGAATAGTACACTCACAGATACATACTATATGGAAACAGACGTTTCAGACAGAATTTTCCAGGTTACCTCAACTGTCTGCAATTCGTAATTGTCTGCATTCGGCCAATACCCCTCTCAACCTTGCCTGTCCATGTATGGCTGTAGATGTTTTGTATAAATGTTGTTATTCTACTCACATTTATCACTTCCTGTGTCAGTTCGTTCCGAATACAGTCCACCGTCTTGGTCCTTAGGTCTCTTAATTTTGTCCTCTCTCCACTATAATCTATGACTTCTAGTTTTAGAATGCCATATATTAGTTAAAATACCTTGGCCATTTAAAAATCTAATAATTTCTCAGAATCCGTAAAACTGTCCCCCAGCCTCTACCCTCCAAGGGAAATCTGTCCTTACTTATCCTGATTCTTCTTATAACTCAATTTCTCCAATCTTGTTTACACCGTGTAAACCTTTTCTGCATACTCAGATGTGACATAGACTTTTCGCAGAGAGATTACGTTTGAGGTGTATAGGACAGTGAATAGGCAACAACTGGAGTATTTCGTGCATTTCTGGTAACCACATGATGGAAAGGATATCATTGTGCAGGAGCTGGTGTTCACCAAATGCAGTCTTGGGTTACACAGGTCGTCTAATAACAGGGATGGCATGAGATAACCTTTTATGGAACAGCGAAGCAGAAGTGTGAAGACCTGATGCAACTGTATAATATTATGAAGTGCAACAGCAGAGTGGATGACCAGCAGTTGTTCATCTTATTGCAGAGACAATAGGAAGGACCCATCATCTTATATAGCAGGAGGTTTCAATGGGCTTTGAAGAAAAGTCCTTTTCACACAGTATCATGGTTGTGTGGAAGGCATTGCCAACAGGGTCACTGAGGTGTAAACCTGACGTCATGTGAAAATACTAGTATGATCTCTGTCAATGCAATAACATTCGAGCCCATGAGACGAGTGAAAACTTAATGTAACTTCGATGGTACCTACCTGGTATGCTGCTGTGCTTCTTCTGTGAACTTTCATTCCTGATTTTCTTTTTCTTTTGTCTTACTGCTCTGACATGTGTGTCGCTGACTATTCCTGAAGGGATGGCCAGACCGTTTTTGCCAATAGAGTTGTTTAGAATTAAGTAAATTGTTAATGATCTGGTATCACCTTCAGGCAAGAGCAGCTAATGCCTTCCTAAAGGACAACAGTGAACGGGATTTGTTTGGTTTCTACTTTCCCCGAAAATAAACGATGTTCTCATTGTTATTATCTGGCTGAAATATTTCATTGTGTTGAAATTCCTGAAAGTT